>NC_041397.2:71540192-72980192 GCF_900747795.2 Erpetoichthys calabaricus | reverse complement strand
ATTTATCTGGTGTACTGACATTTTTGCGCGTTTAACGGCTGAAATCTAACGTGGTTTGTGCCCTTCAGAATGAAAAGAGTTTGCATTTACCTTTTTAATAAAAGGCGAGCTTTTAAGCCTGAGAAATCACCCCGTAAATGCACACGTTTAATTGCACATGTGTTAATATGTATGCTTACACAGTATTAAAAGACACTCAACAATTAACGTCATTTACCTTCGTTCCCGTGTTTGACTTGTGCTGTAAATCTCTTCCTCGTTTTCAGTTCACGTGATTACGTAGGAGGCGTAATACGTGATGACGCGATACGTGACTCTGCCTCCTCCATTAGAGTATATGGACAAAAAACAGGTTCCAGTTATGACCATTACACGTAGAATTTCGAAATTAAACCTGCCTAACTTTTGTAAGTAAGCTGTAAGGAATGAGCCTGCCAAATTTCAGCCTTCTACCTACACAGGAAGTTGGAGAATTAGTAATGAATGAGTCAGTCAAACAGGTTCCAGTTATGACCATTACGCGTAGAATTTCGAAATAAAACCTGCCTAACGTTTGTAAGTAAGCTGTAAGGAATGAGCCTGCCAAATTTCAGACTTCTACCTACACGGGAAGTTGGAGAATTAGTGATGAGTGAGTCAGTCAAACAGGTTCCAGTTATGACCATTACGCGTAGAATTTCGAAATAAAACCTGCCTAACTTTTGTAAGTAAGCTGTAAGGAATGAGCCTGCCAAATTTCAGACTTCTACCTACACGGGAAGTTGGAGAATTAGTGATGAGTGAGTCAGTCAGTCAGTCAGTCAGTCAGTGAATCAGTGAGTCAGTGAGGGCTTTGCCTTTTATTAGTATAGATATGTGTGTATATATATATATATATATTTATATGTCAATGTATGTATGTATATATGTATGTCTAGATATATGTAGATATGTATATATATATATATGTGTATATATGTGTAGATATGTATATATATATGTGTATATATATGTAGATATGTAAATATATATATATATATATATGTGTGTGTGTATGTATGTATGTGTGTATATATATATATATGTATGTGTATGTATGTATGTGTATATGTATATATGTATATGTGTGTATATGTATGTGTATATATATGTGTGATATGTGTATATATATATATGTATATATATGTAGATGTGTATATGTATATATATATATGTATATATGTGTGTATGTACATATGTAAAAATGTATATATGTATATGTATATATATGTTTTTGTGTGTGTGTGTATATTATATATATATATATATATATATATATATATATATATATATATATATATATATATATATATATATATATATATATATGACAGCAACACTCATAACAGTGACAACACAATTACATATATATATATGTAGATATGTATATATATATATATATATATGTGTCAATGTATTTTTGTATGTATGTCTAGATATATATATATGTAGATATGTATATATATGTGTATATATTGTATATATGTGTCTGTGTGTATATATATATATATATGTGTGTGTGTGTGTGTGTATGTATGTATGTGTACATATATATATGTGAATGTGTATATGTATATATATATGTAGATATGTGTATATGTAGATATGTATATATGTATATATATATTTATGTGTGTGTGTGTGTGTGTATAGCAACACTCATAACAATGACAACACAATTACATTGACAATCATGTTACGTTATTTTTAAAATGTTTCCTTTTCTTTTTCATAACCTCTTTAACACACTACTTCTCCGCTGCGAAGCGCGGTTATTTTGCTAGTCTATATATAAAGGAGAGTTGGGATCTGAGAGACTGTGTTTGTGTGTTTGTGGAGGGACAGAGAGTTAAGGCGGGTGTTGGAGTCACATGATCATCTCCCCTCCCATTCACCTCAATTCATTCACTTCATTTCGCTCCGAGCTGAGCTCCGCAGCTGATGCGGTTTTGCCATTCTTTTTCCTTAGTGTTTAGTCGTTTCTCCTTTACTGATTTACTGTTTAGTAGATGCGCTACTTACTGAATAGTATTTTTTCCTTTAGTGTTTCTACTTAGTGTTTCTTAGTGTTTAGTAGACGCGGTATGCGAAAGGAGAGTTGGGATTCGAGAGACTGTCTTTGTGTATTTGTGGAGGTATGGAGAGTTAAGGGGGGTGGGGGAGTAACGTGATCATCTCCCCTCCCATTCACCTCATTTCATTCACTTCATTTCGCTCCGAGCTGAGCTGACGCGGTCTTGCCATTCTTGATTTGCTTTTCACATGGCCAACTATACGTTGCATACTCAAGAGTAAGCTCAGCGTAAAGCTTGGTCATATTACAACCAGAGGGGCGAGCTGACAACATGGTATACAAAGAGATCTTCAACAAATAATTATTGGTATATTTTCCCTCAGTTTATTATTTCAAATTTTAAAGCAGTACTTTGCCGCTGCGAAGCGAGGGTATTTTGCTAGTATAACTATGAAAAAGAGTGGTTTGTGGTATGAAAGTCAGATAGCTGTAGTACAGTACATTTTGTATACAATTTTGGGCAAATGATTAAGCTAAAAAGCAATAATAATAAATTTGGTGGTTTTAAACTTACACAATTAAAAATGTTTAATCTTACTAGGTCAGTTAAACACGACAGCAGATTGTCAAGGAATGCACTGCAGTGTTAAAGCTAAATGAGTCATTACCAAAGCAATAATGAAGCAGAAATTGTTCCAGTGCCGACACTGAAATAAATTTAATTGAAATATATATTGTTCAGGGCGGCACGGTGGCGCAGTGGGTAGCGCTGCTGCCTCGCAGTTGGGAGACCTGGGGACCCGGGTTCGCTTCCCGGGTCCTCCCTGCGTGGAGTTTGCATGTTCTCCCCGTGTCTGCGTGGGTTTCCTCCGGGCGCTCCGGTTTCCTCCCACAGTCCAAAGACATGCAGGTTAGGTGGATTGGCGATTCTAAATTGGCCCTAGTGTGTGCTTGGTGTGTGGGTGTGTTTGTGTGTGTCCTGCGGTGGGTTGGCACCCTGTCCGGGATTGGTTCCTGCCTTGTGCCCTGTGTTGGCTGGGATTGGCTCCAGTAGACCCCCGTGACCCTGTGTTCGGATTCAGCGGGTTGGAAAATGGATGGATGGATATATTGTTCAAGATTTAAAAAGACTGGAGAAAGGAAAATATAGTACTTTGACTGCACCAGAAACAACAGAATATTAAAGACACTTTTAAACACACTGATAATTAAAAAAAATGTTTATACATTCCTGTGTTTTTATGACTGTTATTGCTGCATACTGTTGAATTTCAATGACACCCTGCAGTACATCTTGGTTTCAAAATGGTCAATTTTAACCTGCAGTCTTTTATGCAAAAAATTTAATTACTTTTACTTGTTCATTAAACAATTAATTGTGCTCAGGCACTGACTAACCATGGAATAATGCCAGTTTATTTAACGTGATAGCAAATGTTATCAAGCATATTTGCAAAAAATATCAGTAGAATTAGTGGAGGCAAGTTTAACTGAAATGTTTTGGAATTATATTGAGAAAGGTGAAAAAAGATAAAACAATACCTTTTCTGAGTTATTTCATTCCTTTTTAGATAGTGTAAAAGGCAGCCGGTTCCCATTCCCGGCCGGGACACCCCTGCTGCATATGTTCAGGGGGAGCAGCCATGGGCTTCTCAGTACCTCCCCCGGGACGCTTGGTGGCAGCCTCCCTGGGTGACGTTGGTGCCTCAGTTTCCCACAGGGCTCCATGGAAGATGGAGTTCTCCACAACCCTGTGGGGATCTGGGGTGGCCGGTAGGGGGTGCTGCGTGGATCCCAGAGCTGTTATGGAGACCTCTACAACCCCGCCCCGAAGTGCAATTAGCCACAGGTGATCAAGCACCTGGAGCACTTCCGGGTGGGCTGAAAAAAGGGCCAGCATCCACCACTAATTAGCCAGAATCGGGAGGAAGAGGACGAGGTTACCTGGGAGGAGTGGTGGTGTCAAGGTGGAGAGAAAAAGTGTTTGTGTGTTGGCTAAGTGCTTTTGGGACTGTGTTGGGCCTGTGGGACGCAGGGAAGGTGTGCCCCATGGCTGAAGAGAAAAATAAAAAGTCTGTTGATTTTACACGTGCCTCTGC
Source organism: Erpetoichthys calabaricus (assembly GCF_900747795.2). Lineage (NCBI taxonomy): Eukaryota > Metazoa > Chordata > Cladistia > Polypteriformes > Polypteridae > Erpetoichthys > Erpetoichthys calabaricus. Next base: position 72,976,061 of record NC_041397.2, on the reverse strand, counting down.
GTCAGTCTGTGCCGGGTCGGGCACTATATAGCGCCTTATTACAATAGACAGATGAATTATATACATAGACAAAAACAAAATTCTCCACCTGACTCCTATACTCTGCAGAATCATCACAGAATTACTGCAAGTGACTTGACATGGTGTAATATTTATAGACCAAGGTGTACAGAGTATGTACTGGGTATGATGTTAAACTGCATCTGGCCCTGCAAGCGGTCCTCTAACTTGCAGGGAAAATGTGGGAGTTGGTTGTAGGTTTGGCACTCCAGCTACACTCAAGCTCCGAAATGGCAGGCAGGACTCCTTTCTGCTCTCTTTGGGGGTAGCTTTGCTGCAGCCACCCATAGGAAGGCTGCTCGCATTATGAAAGCGATGGGGGAAGCCATCGGGATCCTTATCCCTGGGAGCATTGAAACCTTCTGAGAGCCAATGGGATCAGGCCAGTTTGGGATCGGAACTGGTGTGGTGCTGAGGCTTCACAAATTGCATGGTAGTACTTGGGTCCCTGTTTGAGGTGGCCCATCCAGGTGGGCTTGTGGAACGTCTTGTTTCTCTGGTATGATAATTATCTTCTCTGAATATCGGAAACTCCATATTTCAGTGACGGCACTCTCTGAGGTGCACAGACCCAGGACTGGCCAGATCTCTGTTGGTGGGTACTCCTTTTATTGGTCTGGACACTCTGATGGCTGTCATGCATAGGGAGTAGCTGCTGCTGTGGTGGAGCAACCTCTCCCGATGGTGTCCGAAGTCACTCCTTTCAACCAGCATATTATGAGACTCAGGTTAAGGCATTCTCTGCGTATCTTGTCTGTTGTCTCAGTGTATGCTCTGAAAGTGGTGAGGTATGTCTTGGTGAGGGAGACATTTTATTCACATCTTCACTTAGTGGTTGATGGGTGCCTGCAAGGTGACACTCTTTTGGTCAACGGTGACTTCAATGTGACCACTGACACTAACAGGGCTGGTATGAGGATTGTATTGGTTTGTATGGGTCTGGCGACCATGGTGAAAATGGCTCCATGTTTCTTGACATTGCAAAAGGTCAGGGGCTAAGGATTATTGGATCCTGGTTCCAGTGCCCTGAGCCACACTGTTTGATTTGGTACTCCAACACTAGTGATGCTGTGAAGAAGACTGATCACATCCTCGTGGGCAGATGCTGGAGGCTCCTGCAGAACTGCAGGGTCTATATAAGTGCCCAGTTTATGAATTCTGACCACAGACTTGTTGTTGCTACTCTGAAGAACCAGCTGAGGTCCAGTAGGCTACCACCTACTAGGAGAATGAGGCTGGACCTGGCCAGACTCCAATATCAGGCTGTTTCTAATGAGTTTTCATGCAGTTTGTGTGAGGAACTTGTAGCGGTCTGGTGCCGCAAAGATTCACACCATCAAAGAGACAGTGATTTATTTATTTATTTATTTGGTGGAGATTCCCGGGACGCACCCAGCCTTGGCCCGACCCGCACACACTCACAAGCAGAGACAAAAAAACGTCCGGTAATAAATTAAAGAATGTATTAAACAATAATAAATGAAAACAACGGTCTCACCCCAATTCCCTCTTACGGCGATGTACAATAAACATGAATTTTAAAATAACAAACCACTGAAAAAAATCACACACTATGAAGTCAAATAAAACGACAACTGATGAAATGAAATGAAATGATGGTAGATAGTCTAGTGATCAGTACGCTGTATATGAATGTAAAGGTCAGTCCTACCAGTATTTCCTGATGAGATGATGGCGTATGAATGGGATCAGGAGCACTCCTTTCTTCACAAGATGACAACAAATCCTCAGACATTCCTCATGCAACAGGAAGACACCAGACAGTCCATACACTCAAAACAGGAGAGGTTCCAGGACAAAACAAGAATCCACAGGTATCAAAACAGAAGGCAGACAGACATGAAACACAAAAGACTTTTTTTTTCTTTTTGGTAACACTAGCCCCAATTTAAATGTTGCACCGGCCTCCTTGTACCCAACAGCACCTGCACGTTCAGCAGATGACCAATCAGAGCTACTGCAGGGAATGCTGGGAGTTGAAGTTTCAAACACCACTACAATGTTTTCAATGTGAACCGGAGCTCAGGCAGCCACCTAGTCCAATCTTGATGGTGGTCTCCGACAAAGGATGCAATCATTGTCTTCAGGGTCCGATTCACCTGCTCAGTGCGATTGGATTAGGGGTGGTATGTTGTTGTCTTCAGGTGAACCATCCCCAATTGTCTCCAAAATTCTTCAGCCATTGAGTCGGTAAACTGCAGGCCCTGATCTGTGATGATGTTCTTCAGCAACCCCCATTGGGTAAATATTTCGTCCTTCAGGATGGAGCATATCTTCTTTTCTGTGGCATTAGCCAAGGAGAATAGCTCCTCCCATTGGGTAAAATAGTCCACAACCACCATCAGGTAGGTGTTCTGGTCCTTACTGGCAGGAAATGGTCCCATTACGTCAACGCCTAGGCTCTCCCCTGGGGTAGTGATGGTTACTAGTTGAAGCTGTCCATAGGGGAGACCAGGTGAGGTTTTGTATCGCCGACAGGTGGTACAAGTCTGGACATGGGACCAGATGTCTTTGTGTATCGTCGGCCACCATGCCACCTCTAGGATTTTAAACAGTGTCCTCGCATGACCAAGGTGACCACCGATCATGGTAATATTGTAGGAACTTGGGCATATATGTCTTGGGCACTACCAACACATAATGGTAACCCCAATCTTTTGTTGGAATACTGCGATAGAGTGCCCCTTGATGTTCCCTATAATCTATGCTGTCAGGCCTCCCCCTTTTGCCCTCTCTCAATCCCTGACATACAGGAGTTGCTGCTTGAGACTGAACAATTTCCTGCATGTTCAACGGAAGATCAGGCCAAGGGTTAGAGACCGATACCACACATATCACCGGTGCGGGCTAATGCACCCATGACAATAGATAGATAGATAGATAGGTACTTTATTAATCCCAAGGGGAAATTCACATACTCCACCAGCAGCATGCTGATACAAAACACAATATTAAATTAAAGATTGATAATAATGCAGGTAAAAACAGACAATGCATCGGGCACAACATTAGCACAGCTGTTCTGATAGCACACCTTGAACGTAATCTGTTGGAGGCGCAATGCCCCCCTGGTTAGCCTAGACGTGGTCTTCAGGCAATTGAATGCCCAGGTCAGAGCCCGGTGGTCAGTGTAGATTTCAAATGATGTCCACTCCAGGTAGTGATGCCACTTCTAGGAAGTAAGGGCCACTGGTCTGTAGTCATTTGGTGAAAAGGCTCCTGAATTTTTTGGAACGGGAACATCATAGAATGTATTCCAAATCATTAGTCATAGTCATATCATTAGTGATAGACTGAATTGGTAACAGAGTTAGTCAGCACAGGCCTTAACAACTCAAAGACTATGTTCAGTCCCACAGCTTTTCCAGTGTGCAGGCTTCCTCAGTTGTCTCCTTACATGTCCATCAGTTATGGACAGCCTATACTGATAGTTAGAACGTGGACTTATCACAGTGATGAACTAGTAGAAGTTGCTGATTCAATATGGATGGTGTAGGGGGAACGATTATTGGAAGAATACTCTAAAAAAGTTATTTTTAAAAAATATTTATCTGAAGACAAATACAGCCATAGGGTATATTTTTTTCCTGCCTTGCTGCTGAAAGCCACCTAAATTAAATGCCATTTAACAAATTACAGATTGAGCACATTGGAAGCTGCATGTGAATAAGAGTTGTTCATTATGTCTTCAACGTATCATCTCATTCGGTGTATCTATACAAAGTAGTACGCTGACAAACACTTCTCCCTCCTTTTAACCTCTAGTTAAGAATGTGGCCTATTACCAGTTTACAATGTTGGTCTGTTAAATATTCAGTACAGTGGTGAAGAATGATGAATATTAATGATTGTGGCTTTACATATTAAACTGCATAATGTAGTTAAATTTTCTTGGTCTGTGTTTAAACAAATACATTCAACATATCACCTTATTATTCAATTGACATTCCACTTCATGAAAAGAAAATACACTTGAGAACTAACTGGGGCCACTGTGGCAGTCCTCTGATGCCATCTTAATTTAATCACTTCAAAGATATGTTTTCCATTTACTAACTTGACATATGCCCTGCATGATGCAAGGTTAAACAGCTGATTGAATATCATTTAAATATAGGTCATTGCTAAAGTTGTACTTTATCAAAATATGTACAGTATTACTCTTTGCTGCAATACAAAAGTGACAAAGAAAGTTGTAAAAAATGGCACACACACACACACACGTACACACATACACTAGATTGTTTGTTTTGCATTTAAGTATTGTACCTGTCTGCCCAAGGAAAAAACAAAAAGGCCTTGACAAACTTAAAAAAAAACTAATATTATTATGATAAATGACACATAATTATGCAGTATGTAAATGTTCTATAAAGAGTGCTAATTACGGACAAAATTACTCAAGTAAATGTCATCTTTTGTGGCAACATTTTTAGATGCTAGTGCATGAGAATTAATGAAGCAGTCGCTTCTTTTCCTTATCTGACACTCTCGTTTTCAGTGTGAGGCTTGTTTTTTCCTGCTCTTACTTACAAAATTTATCTTCAGTTTAGGTAACAAACTTGTGCAGACCTTTCCAAAGAAACATTAAATAGGAAATACAATGTTACCAAAAATTCATAATCCAAAATAAAAAAACCCAACCACATGCAGATCAAATGTTTTCACTTCTAGTCCCACTGGTACATATTCACAATTCAAAGCCAAATAAAAAATACTTAAAGCATTTTTAGTTTTTTGAGCTTTTAACTTTATACACAGTGATTTGGTACATACTATTTTTCGGACTATTCATTCATCCATTGTTAAACCTGCTTACTACGGTTTAGTGTAGTTGGAACTGAAGCCTATCCTCTTTAACACAGGGTGGAGCACCGCTCCATCGTAAGACCCACATATTCTTACATCCACCCTTACATATGGTCACTTTAAACTTTTTAGACTTTGCAGGCCTGTGTCCAAAGCGTCCGTCTGGAGAACAAATAGAAGAGAGAAGTCGGGGGACATTAATACTGGTGCTGAAGTAAGGGCCTGTTTTAAGTCCCCGAATGCAGCTCCCGTTTTTTCGAACCATACCACATGGTTGGGAGCCCTTTTCTTCGTCAGATCAGACAAGGGCGCTGCTCTCTCAGAAAACTGAGGTATGAACCGTCGGTTTTACCCGGCTAACCCGAGATAGGCTTGGACTTGCTGCTTGGTTTGTGGATGATGCCAATTCAAAATGGTGTCTATTTTGGACCACTGTGGTCTTACAGTACCCCAACCCACCAGGTAGCCTATTATTTAGCTTCCCTCACTACAAAGAAACATTTCTTTGGATTGATTCGCAGCCCGGCTTCTCCTAGTATCCACAATACCACTTTGACCTGCTGTACGTGCTCCTTCCATGTGCTGGAATGGATGACAACGTCATCCAGGAAGGCAGCACTGTATGCATTATGGGGATGGAGCACTTTGTCCACCAGACGCTGGAAAGTCGCAGGAGCCCCGTGTAACCCACATGGATGGACACGATACTGCCAGTGTCCGATAGAAGTGCTAAACGCAGTCTTGACCTTCGCGGAATCTGTTAAAGGAATCTGCCAGTACCCCTTGGTAATGTCAAATGTGGTCAGAAACTTTGCTTGGCCCAGCCTCTTGAGGAGGTCATCCATGTGTGGCATGGGATAAGCATCGAACTGGGAAACCTGGTTAAGCCGATGGAAGTCATTGCAAAACCGCCAACTGCCGTTGGGCTTACCGACCAAGACGATGGGGCTGGACCAGGGACTAAAACTTTCCTCAATCACTCCTAGTTCCAACATTCGTTTGATTTCCAGTTCTACTTCAGCTTTCTTTGCCTCCAGGAGTCTATAGGGGCGCTCTCGGACTACAACCCCTGGCTCAGTCACTATGTCGTGCGCAATCAGAGAGGTCCGACCCAGTTTTACACTCACCACCTCTGGGACAGTTCGGATAGCTGTTTCCAGCTCATGTCTCTGTCCGACAGTTAATTCCTCGCCGAAGTTAAGGGTGTCTGTCTGAGCAAAGAATGAGCAGGACTGACCGGAGAAAAGGTCGGGGTCCCTTTCCTTCCACGGTTTCAGCAAGTTCACATGATAGACCCGCTCGCTTGGTTGACGATTAAGTTGTTTCACCAAATAGTCAACCAATCCTTTCCTCTCCTTAATTTCATAAGGGCCTAGCCAATGGGTGAGCAATTTAGAATGAGAGGTGGAAATTGATACCATAACGCGATTCCCCAGATGGAACTCTCGGAGAGTCGTGCCACGGTCATAATAGTGGGCCTGTACTGCTTGCACTTCCTCCATGTGACTTTTTAGAATGGGTCTGATCTTTCCAAATCTATCGCATAACTGTGCGATATACTCTAGTACATTTGTCGAGGGAAGGGCCTCTCCTTCCCAGCCTTCCTCTAAAATGTCCAAAATACCCCGGGGTTGTCATCCGTACAATAATTCAAACAGTGAGAACCCCGTAGAGGCTTGTGGGACTTCCCAATAGGCAAAGACAACGAGGGGGAGAAGTTGGTCCCAATTCCTCCCATCCCCGTTGACCACCTTGCGCAGCATCTGTTTGAGAGTCTGATTAAACCTCTCCACTAAGCTGTCGGTTTGAGGATGGTACACCGCGGTTTTTAAATGCTTTATTTTCAGTAACTTGGCCATTTTCGATAACGAAGTGGGGTCCCTGTGGCATGGGCCGGTGTGTGCGTTGGCCATTTACGAGAACCACTGCATTCTTAACATGCTTCAGAGAGTCGTCATTCCACTGCTCTCTCTTGAAGGAAACCGACGTCATTTTAAATTGAACCTGCATTTCAGAGAGAGGATCCGGTCTGACCTCAAAGGACAGAGATTTCTCCGACCCCCTCTTGGCCCTCCGTCTCGCTCTCTGCCAACATACTCCACATTGTGGAGGCAGCTTGAGATGAGTCACCCTCCTCTACGACTAGGCCTAAATTTTGACTGGGAGCAGTCTGCAGTCTACTGTTTTTAATTTCAGACCAGTCCTGCCCTAGAACTACAGTAAAAGTTGTTTGGGGTGGACTGCTACGGGGAACTTTCTCAGCGATCCATCTAGGCAGATGTAGCACAGGGTGGTTTTATAGTTACGGACTTCTCTGTGTATGCATTTAGCACTGGTCTTTTGCTTAGTTAGCTGTCGCGGTAAGACATACCAGTGAGCAACAACGGTAACGTTACTGCCGGAGTCAAACAATGCCATAAGTTTATGTCCATTGAGAAGCACTACTCCTGTATTCGTAACCAACAGGGGGTTAGAAAGGGCACACCAATGCTCACCCCCCCCATGTCCACCTCCATCTCGTCTCATTCCCGGACAGGTTGCATGCCAAGCAGCCTCGGGACTTCGGGACAGGCTCTGGTTTATGTAGAAGAGGCTTAACATGTGGGACGTACTCTCTAGGGAATCCAGTAGAGGACCGTTCCGCTTTCCCAGATTTCGAGACTGGCATCGGTCTTTTTACGCGCTGTATAAGCTCATCCATGGAGTGGAAATCTCCCAAGTCCAGCTAGTTGAAGTCATCAGAGAGACGCTGCAAAAAGAAATAGCAGGCAACCTGCTGCATGATTTGATAGGTGGTGAGTTCACATGGCTGCAGCCACAATGCCACCTGTATCCAGAGAGCCATAGCCTGTTCTAGGATCGGCCCCTCTGGGCTGTATTTCCAGTTCTTTATTTTTCTCACCAATGGGATGGGGTTAGCCCACTCCTAACTGGGACCTTGGTCCTGGTGGGTGGCTCAGCTCTCTTGTCTGAGAGAACATAAGCCCTTTTCGCATCAACCCCAGAGACCAGCCCATGTCCATGAATTCCATCTACACTCTCCCTTTGGGGAGTATTAAGCCCAGAACTCTACTTTTGGAGCAGAGCTTGCCCCGGGTCTTTCCTGACTATCGAACGCACTCCCCACCCAGAAACTCGGCCCTGGTACTTTCCTACCTGGCTGGTTTTAAGGCTCTGTCCCTGTTTCTTCTGGGACAGAATCCTGCCGACTACGCCACTGTCACAATAAGAGACTCCAGACATCGCAAGAAGGTTTGGGGCAGTCACCTGAATATTGTAGTCCAGGCTGCAAAAGTTATGAAAATAGCACAGGATAGTTTACACTACTGAGTCTAAGACAGAACTGATCACCAGAGGAAGAGGAGCAGAGTTGACCGGAAGTGATGTTGCCTTTGGGGTGAGGACCAGAAGTGATGTCGTCCTCAGGGCCTGGTGGGATTTCCCGGGAACGGTCTGTAGGGAACTGAGAAAGAGAGTCAGTGTACCCCTCTGCTCCCTGGTTGGACAAGTTTTTATGATTAAGTAAGCCTTTCAGCTGCTTCCCACTATAGAAGGTCTAGCACTTCTTCCCTGGAGCAGTCTTATCTTGGACTCAGTCCTATGAGGTCACTTTGCACTAACAATTGTTTTTTTTTGCAGCGAAAGTTATAATACACGGGGTGGATCTCCCCCAAACCTTCATATCTTGTACTTGTCTTTCTTCTACATATACATATATATATATATATATTTATGCAGTATGTGTGTTCATTGGCAATGCACATAGTCACAGTTCAATGGCTGAACTTTGAATTTCCCGAGTTCAGTTTACATAATTGTTATAAAGGGAGTTTTTACTTTTTTGAAAAAAGTAAAAACCAGCAATGATGGTTGCAGGGAATGGATAAGACATCTTACAGTTGTGTTTCCGAAGCAGAAACTAACCCAAAGACCATTGCCCTTAATTGTAAATATTGACACAAGGTAATAACCTTGTCAACACTTGTTTTCCCACTAAACATGAAGATTCTCACTTTAAATGAAGGCTAAAGGAGTCAAAGGATAGGCAAACAGTGTAATTAGGTTTATTGCAATAAACAATAATGCGGACTCAACCCAATTAGGCCAAACTGAGCTAAGCCCTGAACAGGACAAAAATCACATGTTACGTGTTGTTTTTTTAAACCTTATGTCAACATTAGTTATTTGTGCTTCGCTTCTCTTTTCTTCTTTTTGTTCTATCAGTCAGTGTTTCTTGGCGTTAGTTAGTACTAGGGTGTTATACCATGTTAGCCATTACGGATGTAGTGAGAAGTTTTGCAAAATGACACCTTTTATTGGCTAACTAAAAAGATTACAATATGCAAGCTTTCAAGGCAACTCAGGTCCCTTCTTCAGGCAAGATGTAATAAAAAAAAACTCGAAAGCTTACATATTTTAACCTTTTTAGTTAGCCAATAAAAGGTGTCATTTTGCTTGACTTAACGTTAGTTAGAAACATATCAGGAATTTTCATTGTAAAGATATAAACTGTGCAGTATTACAGTTTATTTTCTGTGTAATAACTCAACATTAACTTGTACACTTACTATACATGTGTATGTGTGGGGAGATTTGTATTTATCTATTTTGTTTCTTCATGCCAGGTTGAAACACAATCCTCTTGAAATATAATACCCAGACATGACCAGGTCGACATTATGGACTTATGACAATGAATGCACACTATATAAAATTTTCTTACACTGATATCTTTCAGATGCATACTTTTTATTGTGTAGAGTGCCTAGTCAATCTTATTCTTGACTGTTTTCTCTTTTGGCTGGTAAAACTGGGGATTATGATGTAGTGCATAGTAGGGTTGACCTTACTTTTTTTGTTTTTGCAATCTATTAGTTAGTTTTCCAGCCTACCAGTACTGGGGCAAATGTTTTTCATTAAAGTGAACTACATATAAGATGGCTTTGACTAAAATAAAATATTCATACGTTATTCTGCAATACGGTATATTCCAGAAAAATCTACTACATGTATACATTTATAAGTTCATCCAGCATATACGTTTTACTCATATTACTTCATTTTATTCAGGCATGTTCACATCACTTCTCTCAAACTTATCTTTAGTAAAAACAGACAACAAGGCCACTTTCCAAATGCCTAAACATTGTATGAATTCTCAGTTTGTTGGCAATGTACACAGTAGGATAATAGTTTTAGTAATACATGAGGTGGTTCGTGTCTTGTCTTCATTGAAGTATTAATTTTCCAAATTCACACATCTACAACAGCACCACATCTCCTTCTATCTGTTTATCGGTATTTTCACTGTTCTCTCTGCTGCTGCTGAACTTAGATATTAGATTCAAACGGACACAATCCTTTGAAGATCACTAGTGAGGAAGCATTTTTCCATTTTTATAATAGCAAACACTGAAGTCTGACCATCCTGTGTTTTGCACTTCAGAACTCAAGTATGGCTTCTGATGTGATGGTAACAGGCTCTGAGAGGGTTAAATAGTTTCAAAAAAGGCGCAGACCTGGCCCCAAAACATTGACAAAATAATGATTTTTATGCATTTTTGTACTCTTCCATTTGGAAAAAAATGTAATATTCTTTCAGTATATTTTCCTTTCTAATGATTCTACTTGATTTTTTGTAAGTGAAAGGCAAGTTATCAGATTCATAACTATTGAATCATAAACTACAATTTTAGAGGTGCACAATTTCTTTCTATATGAAGCAGAACCACTCCACTGTTGGACTGTTTTCTAAGCACACATCAATAATTTGCAAGGATAATATTTTATGTAAAAGTCTATTTCCTTTTTTAGGAGACCCGTTCGTTCTACATCCATTAAAGACTGTGTGAGAGGTCACCCAAACACCATCAGACAGACACTAGCACTTTATAAAACACACGTTTATTAAACTCCAAAAGTCCCACACAGCACACAGTGCTCCCGCACCAAACACCCCTACCCATGGGCTTCTCTAATGTCCGTGGGCCGCCTCTCTTCGTGGGCCGCCTCTCTTCCTCTCGTCGCTGGAGCTTTGTCCAAAACCAGCTCCCGACTCTAGCTCCCCGACAGTAGGAAGGCGGCCCCTTTTATATTCACCCAGATGTGCTCCAGGTGCTTGCTGATGTTCTTCCAGCGGCACTTCCTGGTGTGGTGGAAGTGCTGCACTAGCACCCTGAAGCACTCCGGGCATCCCTAGAAGGTCCTTTCTCCACCTTCCCAGGTGTGGTGAAAGTGCAGATCTCCCTTGGCTCCATGCTGTTCGGGGCGCCCCCTGGTGGTGGCCACAGGCCCCAATGGGTTTGAGCCTCCTCACTCCATCCCCGTGGTCCTCTCACTAACCAGGGTGGTTGCCCCCTCGTGGCCTGGGGGACATATAGACCACTTCCCAGTCCTTCCAGGCATCCCGGCTGGGTCTGCCCCCCAGCCTCCTGCCACAACTGTTAGACTATTAATGGGAAGGAAGTTTTTTTGATGAGAGAAAATATAATCCTACTCCATTCAAGGGTTTGGCTCTAGATATGTCTAAAAGAATCTAAGGGTAGTGATCACTGTGTATTCGTTTTTTCTTTATGTGCTATATTGTGGCTCATCTCCTTCACTGATAGTTCAAAAACTAACAATAAATAATATTACATTGACCATTTTAACCTAGATAAAATATTTAAGACATTTTCACTTTGGTCTTATAGATGTTTAAGGAAATGAGATTAAATCTGTCTTTTGCTGCATTCAGGTAGGAGTGACTTTATTGCTGCAATCTTGGCAGGAATACTGAACCTTTTTTCCAGCCCAGACTGGAATTTCTTCTTCTTGAAATGCATTCAAATGGATGATAAAATAAAACGGCATCTGCCCAGCATATGGGAATTAAAAAGAAGACGTATAGTAGGTCCACTATACAAGGCTCAGACGTTCAAAAGTCTCCAATGACAACATTTTCATTTCATGTCATGTTATTACAAACACTAAAGCAACTCTAAAGGGTCAATAAGCTGAAACTGTAAAACTAAACCAGAACCTATTTCTTTCAAAAGTTGTATTCTATTTGCATTTACAAATCTTTAAATTTTAAATGGATTATAAAAGTCACTTAATCCAGTTAAGTGCATCCTGATAGCACTGGGCAAAAGGAAAGAGCCTAATCCTTTGCAAGTTACACTGATGCATGCATTCATACTTATTCAATGAATTCAACATATGGGGGTAACCAGAGCACTCACACAAATAATATTAAGATACTGGGGAAACATATTAACTAATCACAGACAGAGATGAGCCCAAAACTCTAACACTAACTGCAAATATTCTTTAGGTCTAATTAATTAACAATGTGGACTATATAAAAACTAAGGTGGCAAAGGAAAGAAACATGCTGTTGGTGAAAGGGTTCAGTGCAAAGTATGTGTGAATTACAGCTCTTCATTAATCAAAAAATAATAGTGTTACAGATATATTTGTTATTTTTTCAACTATATAGCTATATGAAGACTACAGAAAATCAATTTCATTGTTTAGTGTCAAACTGCTAGATTATTTTTGCTGTAGGATACAAACAGAACACTTCATAGTTAGTTCAGAATTCTTTACCAACATCCATAGCTAGAAATAAGATAACATGACCTCTTCATAAGTATATACATATATGGAAAGCCAACTTCTAAATAGTTTTTTCCAACATACTGTATAACACTGAGGGGGACTTAGAAATGCTTGTGTGCTGCAGCATACGCTGAGATCACAACATGCCTTCTAATAACCGCAAGGTATTTAGTTAAACAGCCCCCAAACTCAGAAATCATTTTGCTTACCAAGAGATCCACCATGGATTTTTTTAGCATTTTTCTCATATTTGAAGACCCAATACTTTAGCTCAACATCCTATTTGTATAACGCATGATGTAGCTGCTCATACTGCAGAATTAATTAATTATTTGCATTGATCTGCTTATGACATCTTCTCATTTTCTTTCTCTATTAGGTGTCCTTCTATGGTGCGTGAATTGGCTGTTACAACTCGGCCTTACTAATTTGGACAAAGGACCACAGCTTCCCACCGTTACATAAAATCATGTCAGTCATAGACACTAATCTGAAGCATAGGACATTTTTGAGCACCTTAAGTATGGGAAAAGGCACTGTATAAATAAAATGTATAATAATAATAATATTAATGCCTAGAAATTGAATGGGATGTTGGGAAGACTGTGAAATTTGAACAATTATCCCAGTTTTATAATCCTTCTGCTTATCAAAAAAAGTGTAAGACTGGTTTCAAGTTACCTTGATAAGCCAAAAGGCAGGGAATCCTAATCCACAAACAAAAGTACTGAAACAAAGTGGGAGCTTTACTATAAAGTCTCATTAAACTCGGACTTTGACTCAAACAGAATATATGCCGCTGTGTTTTTAATCAGCATAAGAAGGGGCACTAAAATATTTGCTTATGTCTTAAAAGTAAACATGTATAAAAAAAATGAAATATGAAATTATAAATTGATCTTGACCTACCTCCATTAGCTACAAATTTTTTACATTTTTAACAAATCAGATTTCTGTTGCAGTTAAATTGCCTCTTGTTAAGGAAAATAGAGCCTTTTACTTATAAAATGAATCACCAGCCAATGTGATCTTTACAACTTGTATTACAGATACAATAAACTTACTATGTCAGAAGGCACACAAATATGTATAATTTCACATTTTAACAAAGTGAAATCTAAAAAATCACATCTATCAATCCTAAATATGCACCTCTTTTACCCTCCAAAGATTTGTGATTATGTTAAGCCGATTTCAAAAGACAGTTAACTGTCCATTTATATGTATAAAAGGAAGGCTACCTGCAGCTAAGAGAATGAGGCAATAGTGACCTTATCTCAGAAGGAAGTCGGAAACTCAATACCAAAATTTAAATTAAGTCAGATTATAGAAAATCAATACCTTTTGTAAGACTATAATCCATGTTTACCAAATTCAGAAAATGTGTTGAATCTGCATAGAGAAAAGCCCTAAGTATTTTATAACATTCTGCAATTTAGCTCTATTCATTGAAATGCCCATGACAGCTCTTTTAGTATGCCTTACTCTTTCGTGACTAATATATTTTTGTCAGCATGCAATCAATAACACAGTAGGAACAAGAACACCCATCTCAGGTTATATAGTTAATAAGTAAAAAGTATAACATGCACTCTTCAATAGCCACAACCTTAATTCCACTGTTTACTGTATGAATAGTTCTTATATTTGAAAAAAGAAAAAAAAATGTATTGCAGGTCTAAAATTCACAAGCAGCTCTTAGCCTGTCAGGAATATGAGACATTCTTAAAAAAGTATACAGCACAACATTGATTAATTTACTTACAACACAGGAAAATATGTCAAATAGAAAAAAAAAAACATTATAGAAATTGAAATTAATAATTAAATAGAAAGATTTATACTATATAAACTATTAATGGCTAGGCATTGCCTAGAGAATGAGAATGTCATGTAATTGTAAACGCCTAAAGCTTTTTCAGAAGTTTTTTTCTATATTTTAGTATTGCCTACCTGCTATTTGGTGCATTTTCAGAATGCATGCAGCATAGACTAAACTGTATTTTCTGAGTGTTTTTCCACATTTTAATTGCTTTTTTATCTCTTCGCATTTTCTATTCCTTTAGTTTTAGTGTAATCTGTAGTTTTTACAAGCTTACACAATATCAGAATCAACACCATTAATGTGCATTAGAAAGTGTGATGGTCCTAGCATAAAGTAGATTCATTAGGTACTCGCTTGGCAATCTCATTTCAGACTGAGGAATCGTCTCTTACCTGTACTGTTCACTTGCAGCCTATTAATCATTTTGAAATCTAGTTGTGTATGTTATCTGTGACAGGAATGCCTTCTACATTTAGAATTAACATTCAGTGTAAAAATGTGACAAATGATTTTTGAAAGTTTAAAGAAATTATCTTGCTGGATTGCTTTTAACTGTTTCTTTCATATATCCCATATTTTGTTTTATTTCTAATTTGATTTTCGTCGAAGGTGTTTTCTAAATTATTTCTAATTTAATTTCAGTGATCTTATGCAGCATAGAAACAACTCTTATTCAGCTACACTGTAGTTATTCATATCCTTTTTATCTTTTATTTTGTGGACTTAGTTACAGGTTTTTAGTCTTCAGGTACTTGCCCTATCTGAAGCCTTTTGCTGGGATGTGACATTTCTTTTTCAATGTATCTGAGCACACAGCTTATTTTTATTTCTGCTTGAGACAGTTATCATTTTGTATATACTTCAATAAATTATTTAATTCAGTTGCTTTTTGCTGCACACTTTTAATAAGTTTTCCACGATGAGTTTGTATCTGTGAAGCAGAGGTGTCAACAGTATTGGGCCCCAGTCACTTTCCTCACCGACACATTCTATACCTTGGCTTTAATTTTTTTTTCCCTCAAATAAAAATTACCCTATACTGCATACATGCATTTTAATACACTTCTCCCTTGAATAAAATATCAGTTGTTTATAAACATAAACAGAAAAATCACCCATTTTAACTTTGTAGCTGGAAAAGTATTTCAAAAGTGCATAAATGGATGATGACTATACCACATATTTCTGTAAAACATGGTTTTGAAAATTAGATTGAATTAAAATGTTGCCAAAAAATATGCAGACTCTATTGTAGTAAATCATTATTCCAGCTTAAAATGAAAAAAAAAATCTCTTACTAAAGCTATTATAGTGCCCTACTTTTTGGAGGTTACCATAATAAAGTATTTATAAAAAATGTATTATTTTAAAATCTGAAATTCCCTTGTCCAGCTATTGATATACAGGATGTAAATATAAGTGCCCCCTAAAGCTGTGTAATGCAGAACATTCTCCCGACACACTTTCTTATATTTATACACAGCATTTCCTTTCACTAACAGAATTATTGACATTGTGCTTTGAAAAGAAAACTTTTTCATCACTATCTTGTAGCCTCATCACGCTTTTAATTTTATACAGACAAAAACATAACGTGATCAGCCTATAATAAACAGTACATTTTATTTACAATCATATGTTATAAAAAATACCATGAAAATAATTATAGCAAAAAAATACAAAGGGATGTTTTTTAAAAGTCTACTCTCCCCCATTAATGTAATTACAGTTATTCTTTTCTCAGAATGCACCCTGTTTTTTTAAGTAATGTTTCTAATCTATGGTTACCATTGTGTGCTACAAAGCGATGACCATAAATACAAGGTTTGAACATCCACTTCACAGCCTGATGCACATCTGAGGTACTCCAGATAAATTATACCTTCTAAATTAAAGGCATGTGTGGCACAAATAAAAATGAAAAACGAAGTTATTTGTTAGCATTTTACTCTAGGATGACTGCACAATAATTATTTTAAATTACATATGAGAAAAATTGCAGTGTGTGCTGAGAGTTTTTTTCTTATTAAATTATAAATGCAAAATAAGTCTTAAGACACCAAAACAACACAATAGAAAGTCTGAATACAGTTTAGGTCCTGATGACAAATTGCTTTTTAAGAAAAAACAAAATCATTTTCCTGAATAATGCAAATTATCATGATTTTTTTTTTTTTTTTTTACTTTGTTTTTCTTTTCTTGACATTTCTATGTGTTGGTAGCTTCTCTTTGCAGGGATGCATGTAAAGGATGACACAGGAGCTCAAATCAGTTCAATCAGTTCTGTATTTATACAGAAACGAAACACTCAATTTAACAGAACAAAAGCACTTCAAAATGTACAAGGGATACAAGGGTGACAACAATAGGCATGGCATTTTTATTGGTCTTTGCCATGTACCAGGCAAATATATTTTTATGGTGAATACCACAAAAATTGATGAATGTCAACACAGCTGAGCATAAGT
This sequence comes from Erpetoichthys calabaricus, assembly GCF_900747795.2. Lineage (NCBI taxonomy): Eukaryota > Metazoa > Chordata > Cladistia > Polypteriformes > Polypteridae > Erpetoichthys > Erpetoichthys calabaricus. The sequence continues at coordinate 72,959,276 of NC_041397.2, read as the reverse complement.
GTGAACTCATCTCCCTCCTGTGTTCCTCCTGCTGTAAGCCTTGCATTTGTCTTAGTTAAGTTCTTGTTTCACCTCATCCTCCCTTGTTCTTGTAGTCCACTCTATTGTACAACAATACTGGAACCTGCTTGTACAGACATTTCCCAACAAAGTAGTTTACAGAACAATTCTGAGAAAATTGCAGTGTAATTTGTACAGTGTCTGTAGTATCAGAAACAAAGATTACAATTAAATGATTTTGTAAAATTGCAAAATTATGCTAACACCCATATATCTGTCCTTCATTTCATTATTTTCATATCCTGCTTTTCTCGTTATAGGGTGGTGGGGAGTCAGCCCTGACAGGGTTCAGTACATAAACAAACTCTGACTTTTATGTCATTTTTCATGTTGTAATTTTGGTTTTAACAAGCACTTTCTCTTGATTTTGTTCAGTTATGTTCTGTTTTTTTTTAACTGATTGTTGATTACCCTGATTAGCCAGTTGTTTAGTTTTTCCATGATGGGTCAAGCAAGTGAAGCAGCATTGTCATTTTTAGCTACTGTTCTCAGAATGTTATTTCTAGTTAGTTAAGGTGATCAAGCAAAATGTCATCGAATCATCTACAATGAAACAGAAAGAGAAAAGTTAAAACAAAGATAACAGCTTGTTATATAGGAGAATATAAAAGGTCCTAATTTAATCCTGAATATAGAAACAAAATTTGAAGGCCATATTATTGAAGGCCAAATTGTTCGCATTTGCCCACTTGGCCTAACGTGGGCAAATGCGAACATCGACCTGCACCAAACTAGCTCATCATGAGCACAAGCATACTGGAGAGTGTTGTAAAAACAAAAAAAAGAAAAGAAAAAGAAAAAAATATAAAACGCAAAAAAGGTATTCTTAGAAAAGTCAAAGTACAGAATTTAAAAGTATACATCAGTTATTTCACAATGAAAGGACATATAGTATAAAGTATAGTTTACAAAAAAAAAAAAATCAAAAGAGCTTACAGATCCTAGCATGATGCCAGAAACCATATTACCTGTCATGACAGTAAAGGCCAGATCACATTGTCATGCCTACCACATCACACTTTCAAGCTTTATGATATTTTGGCAAGCTTGGATCCCAGGAGCAATAGAAGATCACTAGCCAGACACAATAAATATGAAGAACTTCAAAAACATTCTTTAAATAGTACCAAAAACTTTTTAAAAACATTAGTCACCTGTAGAACCTGAGCGACAAGAACATGGCAGTTTTCAGTATGACATGCATATTTTCATTGGAACTAAATAACTTTCATTCAACAAGACACATATGTCGTTTGCAACATCACTATATAATATCCACTGCACTGTGATATGGTTAGCTCAATAGAAATTAAGCCACTTATCCAGCCCTGCTCATTAGGGCAAAGCAGAAAAAAATCCTGGTCCTTTTGTCCATAAGCAGGGCTTGAAGTGGGCCAGTTTGCACCAGTACGGCACTTCTTTCATTTTCGCATCTGTGTACCAGGAGTGTTTAACGTGTACTGGTAGTGTTTGTTAGTGTACTGGTTTGCGTAACGCATCATGACCCCCAGCTCTTGGAACTAATTTTAGTGTATCTCTGCACTTGAAACTCCATGAGTAAGTCTATTAAAAAAATCAAACTTAAACAGAGAGACTTATGTGTCTCCACCTCAGGCACTCCCTAAATGGTAACTATTTGTGCTAGAAAAGGTCCAGAGAAGAGTGAATAGGCTCATTCCAGGCCTACAGGAGATGAATTATGAAGAAAGATTAAAAGAGCTGAGCCCTTTCAGTTTAAGCATGAAGTGACAAGATTGAAGTGTTTAAAATTATGAAGGGAATTAGTACTGTGGATCGAGACTTGTATTTTAAAGAGAGTTCATCAAAAACAGGGGGGCACAGTTGGAAACTTGTTAAGGGTAAATTTCACACAGATATTAGGACGTTTGTCTTCACACAGAGAACCATAGACACTTTGAATAAGCTACCAAGTAGTGTGGCAGACAGTAAGATGTTAGGGACTTTCAAAATCAGACTTGATGTTATTTTAGAAGAATTAAAGGATAGGACTGGTGAGCTTTGTTGGGCTTAGTGGCCTGTTCTTGCCTAGATTGTTCTAATGTTCCAATATTCTAATTGCCATATGTTGTAGCCTAAACGCTTCAAAATTTTAAGGGAGTCAAAAAATTAAAAAAGTAAAAAAATAAATAAAAATAAAACATGTTAAGATCACCTGGAAATTGGTAGATGCTAATGAAAATAATATAAAGCAGTGAAAAAAACAAGAATTACAAAATGCATGGGGAAGGACAGAAACATAGTCAAAGAAGTCTGAAGCCAAATGTCAAAATTAAACATAAACTCAAAAATTGTGCTTCAGAATAAACATTGCAGAAATCCAAATAATAACATATAATAATAATAGCTCTCACTAACATTAATGATTGGGGTTTAAGAAAGATTCAACACTAGGATAATAAGCTATTCTGAACGGCCATCTTATTCAGGTGGAGCATAATAACACAGCAAATCATCTGTCTATAAACAGTCAAAGCAACTATAAACAGCGTATTTGCACTCATGCAAAGATAGTTATCACATGGAGGCCATCATAAAAAATAAACAAAAAAATGGTGTTGCCAACATCAACATAAAATTTAAAATTCTGAATTACTGTAAGCTTCCCTAATTCAGGGTGTTCATAAGAAATGTCTTGATTTACTTCATGAGATAAAAGTACATTATTAACAATTACATTGAAATGTATAAGTATTTATTTAAACCCATCTCTCCTCCTGGAGCATAGGACATCAACGACAGTTCTCCAGCATCCTGTGCTCTGCACTGGTGTCATAAGTTACCCTCTTCCAAGTCCTGTAAGCTTGATATGATCATCAAGATCCCTTCTCCATGTCTCCTGATCTGCCTCATTTCCTCTTGCATTGGGGGCTCCACATCAATGACTGATGTGTAATGTTTGGAGCTGGACAAGCCATCCCCATCTTCTCCTAAGGATTGTCTCTTCCATGGAATGCTGCTGTGTTCTTTGCCACAGGTCAGTGTTGCTGATGGTCTTGGGCCAATGGATGTAAACAATTCTTCACAGGAACTGTTTCACAAACATCATTCTCTCTGTTGTCTCAATGGTTCTACATGCTTCTACTCTGTACAGAAGTACTACCCCAACTTTTAAATAAAGAAGCACGTCTTGGTAAAGCTGCTGATGTCTTTGGAGCGCCACATTTTTTTAGCTGCATGAATACTGCTCTTGCCTTGTTAATCCTAGCCTTGATGTCCATATCTGTTCCTCCTTGCTTGTTCCCCACACTGCCAAGGTACATACAGTATAGGCACCTACCTCCTCTAGGAGCTCTCCATCCAGTCTGATTAGCTCTGACAAGCTCTTTTGCTTGTCTTTCAACAGAGTCCTCATGGTCTAGTCGATGGTGGGCAGGAACAAAAACTGTGAGAGCAAACAGTACTGCCTGATACTACTACATTTGCATAGTACCATTTAAACAATAAAGAAGGTGTTTTATTTGCTAAAACAAAACAAAGGCGTTTTATGATGATACTGAACCTGCACTGGTTAATCATAATGGTTTTGCACTGTATCTGTATTCTGTAGAACAGTACTGATCACTTGATAATATATACTTAACTCACCATGGTGTAATGACAGCAGACATGCATGTAGGCTTGAAAGCTTAAAACTACAGCAAAGATAGAAAATGATGCTTTTAGAACTGCTGCTTAAACAGTCCAGTTTGCAACTGTGCTTGTTAATTAGTGGTAATAATTATGAATTGTAACTGACTCTGCTCTATTCTGTTTCACTTCTGGGTGTATTTCTGTGCCATTTTGGCACCACTGCTACTAGCCAAACCACTCTCGTGAATAAGACTTAACTGGGAAGCTTGAGATATAACTTTCAAAACTTTTATTTTCCTTCAGTTTATACAGTTGTCGACTGCAAAATGTGAAGGTGTAGGAAGGCTGGTTGACCTAAGACAGTAAAACTAAGACTTTGCTTTGTCCCCCACAGTGATTTATTTTCTCCAGGAGTGCCGCTTAACCAACGATAATGACTTCTCTTTTACTGTTTGTTTACCTTGATATGTGACACTTTATTAATCATTTTGCAAATGTTTGTTATTTAATTATAAATGGCACCTTTCAACTTTATTTTTAACAATATTCTGGTGACCTTGTATCATTTACTGCCATCTTATTGTTTGTTGTTCCTACTTGTTGTTTACATTTGGCATGTCTGTGACATATTGTGTCATCAGGGGCCTCATGTATAACGCTGTGCGTAGAACTCACACTATAACATGGCGTAAGCACAAAAGCGGGAATGTGCATACGCACAGAAAAATCCAGATGCAGGAATCTGTGCGCACGCAAACTTTCACGTTCTTCCACTACATAAATCCCGATCAGCGTGAAAAGTAACGCATGTGCACGCGCCTTCTGTCCTGCCCCAACTCCTCCCAGAATTACGCCTCTTTGAATATGCAAATTGATATAAATAGCCTTCTGTGAAAAGACAATGGGAAAAGCACGGGGGAAAATATAAGAATTTCAGCGAATACCAAGTGGAGGCAAAGGAAAAACGTACTATTTGTTGGTTTAAACAGTGGTATAATCAACAAAAGGAAGTTGATCGAGTGACATAGCTCAAGTTCACAAAGTCGCACAGTGCCCGAAATAAAAAAGAAGTCACATATCAAAGTCACCCTGAAAAGGCGATTCGTAGCCCACCATCTGAGTGTCATATGAAAGCTTATTAGGGTACAGAGAAAAAAAATAGGCACATAGTGGGAGAAAAGCACGAAATGTCAACTTTAATCTCGAAATTTCCACTTTAATCATGTAGTTTATTTTGTCATTAAAGTAGAACATCATAAACTTCATCTTAAAATCGTTTATTTTACTAGTTTCTCAAGTAGCACGTTAAATGCTTTGTTCAGTATTTGATCTTCTTTATGCTCTATGCCTGTGAATCACTACGTGCTTCCATTCTTTCTCTTTCTCCGACAGGACACAGAATCCATTGCATTCGTGATATTAGAGCTCTCTGAATAATTAAAATACTGAGATGTATACGTGATATCTTTTTCATGGTGATAGGAATGAAAGCATGTTATTAAACATGGGAACACGGTGGCGCAGTGCTTGTTCATATCTCACGCAAGATGCTTGCTGCGCCATGTGCAACCTTCGATGAAATAATTTATTACAGAAGTACTGTCTCTTTCAAACGTACTAACCTCCAATTCCTGTCCTTACTTTTCTTTCTCCAAATACCCAATCGCCACACAATCAGCTCTGTAATAGACGTTAAGCCATCTGTAAGCTTAGAACGCTGATTCTTCAAAACTTTTAAGGAACATTGAAATATCTTCGTAGTACATGTTTAATTATTCTATCCGTCTATCCTTCCAGTGTCAAGTCAGCACCAGCAATAATACAGCGCAAGGCAGGAGCTATCCGTGAACTAGCTAGCGCTGCTGCACCGTGTCCTCACATATTTAATTATTAACAATACAGATTATTTAAATAAAGTTAAAGTTTTATCTGTATACTATAAGCAACATATTTTGCTGCATTTCATCTTAAAAATTATATCGTCATCATACACGCTTTATAAAGTGGCGCAGGTTGTGCAATATTATAACTGTAGTGCAAGTTTACAGTGGGGTAATTGTACTTATAAGTACAAACAGTTCTACAAGGAGCACTTGATGGACTGATTGAGTGCGTTTATAGTTCTTGGGATGAAACTGTTTCTGAAACGTGAGGTCCGTACAGGAATGGCTTTGACGCGTTTTGCCGTGGTTGAGGTAGTGTGTGCTTGAAACTGTATACCGATCATTCTCTTTCCGATCAGCTTCTGCTGTGAAATCCCCCACTCAGATACAGTGATATAAATACTCCGAGTGGTGCAGTGAGAGTAATATGGAAAAAGATGATCCGCTGTGTCAACCCTTAACTGGAGCAGCTGAAAGAAGAAGAAGATGCAGTGAGCGTAACAACGCTAAAGCAGTTATGGTATTTGGAATACTATGGCTATTCCCTGGACCATTATATTGCTACAGATTAATTACAATCAGATGCATTACACTAATAAACAATATGCAGTTAATTTCAGTGTATTTATAAAGCCGCGTCAGGAATGTGTGTCTAAGAAAGAAAGGGTGACCACACATGTACAGTAGCACTGCTTTGACGCTGGGTGCCGCCAGTCTGCAAAACCGAGCGGAGAAATTGTGTACGCCAAGGTATGAGGTACCATGGAAATGTGCGTGGCTTTACGCCAAGTTTAGGTTTTATACATCGCGATTTGAGCATGGAAATGTTCATATGCAACATTTCTGTGCGTACGCACCATTTATACATGAGGCCCCACGTGTTTTGGGTCACTCCCCTAGCTTTGTAGTAATGTAATTATTTTACTATTTTATGGCTTATATTATGTTGTATAAGCTCAGTCTTACCAGGCAGAGCTCCAAACAAACCCTCTGGAATGATCTGTTGAATATCCTGTCTCTTTTTGTCACTCAGGTGTTCCAGTGAGGGCAACACTCCAGCATCTGGTCTGGAGGGCAAATACTGTTCCTCTGCCTCATCCTCCTCCAAGACACTTCGAATGAGGAATCCTGTTGATGACTGCAGAACCTCTCGATATGCGAAAAGCAGGTAGGGTAACCATTGGTCCCAATCAGACCTTGTCTCATTCACAAACTTGCGCAACATCTGCTTCAGTGTAGCATTGTACCTTTCTACAAGCCCGTCAGTCTGCGAATGATAGGGTGTGGTCCTTAATCCCCTGATTCCTAACAAACTGTTCACTTGTTTCATCAGTTTGGAAGTCAGATTGGACCCCTGATCAGTCAAAAGCTCTCTGGGAATCCCTACCCTGGAGAATAGCTGTATAAGCATCCTAGCTATACTGCTAGCATTGGGCTTCTTGAGGGGAAAGGCTTCAGGGAACCGTGTCGCATAATCACACACTACTAAAATGTATTTATAACCAGTGCGGCTCCGCTCTAAAGGCCCGACCAGATCGACTGCAATCCTGGAAAATGGCTCTTCCACTACTGGCAGTGGTATTAAGGGCACCTTATCTCCCCTTTTTACAGGTCCTAATTTTTGGCACTTGGCACATTCTTTAATGTATTTTGCCACATCCTTTGTCCAACCTGGCCAATAAAAATGCCTAGCATTATGATGTCTTTACTTGCTCCATATGTCCAGACCAAGGGCTGCTATGACTAAGAAAAAGCACTCTATCCCTTATATCCTTTGGCAACACCAGTCTCTGTCCACTCTCATCTTGGTGGTAAAGTATGTCATGCTCTAGGACAAACTTTTCTCCAGTTTTAGCCTGGAGTCCCCTCGCAGCCTTGTCAAAACAAACACGCAAGCTCGGGTCATCACGCTGAGCGGCAGCCACATCACTCGGGATGTCAAAGGCATCTCCCGGAAGAATAGGTGGAGGTACGAAGTTACCAGCCTTCTGGGGAACACCCCAGAGCTTCTCTTGCCTCCTCTGACTCCAGGCTTTACGGTACGTGCGCGGGTTCTCAGCTATTGAAAAGGGCAGCTCGTCCCAAGTATCATGGGATCTCTCCTTCTGCTTGGCTGCTTGAGCCCGAGTGACCACAAGTGTCTCTGCCTGCAGAGTACTCTGCAGCAAGTCTTCAATACCCGGCACGTCCAACCTTAAAAGTACAGGGTATGGCATGTTATCCACGACTGCCATTGGCAACTCGTAACCTACCCCTTTTATCTCCAAGTTTATCCTTACCAAAGGATAGGTGACCTCTTCACCGTGAACACACCTCAGAGCTACGCCCTGCCCCGACTCAACCACTTGGCCCTCCAGACACTCTCGCCTCACCAAAGACTGGGTGCTTTTGGTATCTATCAGTGCTTTATGCTGCTGTCCTGCTATAGTAACCCTCACCACCTTCTGCCTATTTACAAAAGGAGTCTTCTTCGCTGACTGTGGACAAGGTTCAAAACAAAGCTTTGTCTCTCTCTTCTTGGGGCAATTCCTATGAATGTGGCCTTTCTGGTTACAACCGTAGCAAATCACTCCTTCCCTATAAATTCTTCTCTCAGGTAGGTGGACTGCACTAACTGGACCACGACCCGTATCAACCCGAGACATACCTTTGGGCTGTTCCCTTGGTCTAGGTTTCATGCTGACTTTGTCTTCTCTTCGCAGGTTCCTTGGACGATGAGCGGCCAAAAACACCTCTGCAACGTCTGCAGCTTCCTTGGAGGTTTTAGGTCGATGTTCCTCCACCCAGGTCCTCAGTCTGCCATCGAACACCTGTAAAAGTTGTTCTAATAAAACAAAGTCAATTATTTGATCCACAGTGTGTTTATCACGTTGTAACCATTTTGTACATAGTTCTTTTAGGAGTGCCAGCAGCTCCTTTGGAGACTGTCCATGCTTCTACTCTACAGAGCGAAATCTAATTCTATAAGTTTCTCTGCTGATTTTAAATTTTTCTAGGATGGCCCTTTTAAGGCTGTCATACCTCAAAGGACTCCTCCGCTGGCATGGCCAAAAACGCTGCTCTGGCTCTCCCTGTCGGCAAGGGTACCAAACGGACTGCCCATTCTGACTTCGGCCAGCCACATACTGTCGCCATCCTTTCAAAGTTTGTTAAATAGTGCTCTATGTCCTCAGGTTCGGCAAACGGCATCAGGCAAGGATAATCCATGATTCTCACTGCTCCTCTCAGCAGGTTCTTCTGAGAGTTGCAACCGTGACTGCTGCATCAGATCCACTTGTCCCTGCAGCTGGGTGAATTGGTGTTGGAGGCTCTTGAAACGACGTTCCAACCTCTGATCCTTGTCCTCCTGGACAGCGATGAACTGGCGCAAGAGTGTCTCCACCACTCTGATGTCACCGGTGCTGGTGGTATCCTCTGTAGCCTCAGCTGTACTGGAGTCAACTCCACGTCCACGATCAGGAGTTTCCACTCCAGGCTGTTTCTTTGGGGCCATACTGTATCCACAGTCTTTGTCTGTGCTCAAAAAAATTTTTCTCTCTCTCCGACTTGATCTATCCCGCTGCTGCCACCAAAACTGTGATATCCCGTGTAGTGGGAAGTGGCCCCAGCCTACACTCTGGACATCTGATAGTTCATGAACTGAACAGGATCAGTGGAGAGATGAGACACAGACAAAAATTGAAGGGTGAATGGTGCAAGTTTATTTACAAGAATGCTGTACAAACAAAATGAAGTAGTGTCAGGTGGGCTTTAAGACACAGTCCTTCAACACTGATACTTCTTCAAAAATAAATAAAAACAAACAAAAAGGAAAAATATGGCGTATTTACAAAAACAGTGCACTCCTACAAAACTACACACACGCTCCAATAATGAAGGTTGTCTTCCTTTATCCCTGGCTCAAGACGTTCCTCCAGCAGGAAAGAAAAATGCACAAAAACAAGTGTGTGTATATACAAAAAAAAACAATTGCACCAAACCCAAAATCAAAAACTATCCCAGCACCAAACAAGTATATATACCTCCACCTAAAATATATACAAAAGCCGCCAAAATTACAACTGGTCCTCCAAATAGCTCAGCAGTGCTTACTCCTACCTCGCTTTTACGTCCACTGACGACCCCTGTTGGCCGGTAACTCTTTAAATATAACCGGCAAGATTGTCCAGCAAATCTGCCAACACGCCTACCTCATGCACCTATCCCTGTAGACGGTAGAGCATTCACGCCACGCTCTGCAACACGCCCCGGGCAACTATGTATTTAAAACCAAACTGCTGTGGGTCGCGTGCGCGTATAAACCCTCCGGTACAGTCAACGGCTATGTTAAGCTCAAGCACACCCGTTGCTGACTCACCAGTAAGTAAAATCATTTGTTTAACCTTATGGGATCTCCATCTCTGACTCAATCAAATGCCGGCTTTCTCTCTGAGGCGGCGCACTTTAAACCACCTGCACTGGGCAGGCTGCGAGGACATCAGCATGTAAAAATGAACACGTGCGGTGGAGCCTGTACTGGCCATTATACCGGCTCCATGTGTGTCCAGACACTAGTGATGGGCCGCTCGATACTCAGGTTTCGACACTGTGTCGAGCTTTCGAAGCACTGGAGATCGAAGCGCCGCTTCGAGGCTTGCTTCAAATGCGCCCGTCACGTGATTTTGAGTTACGCTAGCGTAATGACGTCATTGATATCTGTGCAGTCAGCAGTCGATTTGCTCATTCACTAGTCTGTTAAAGCGCTTTGGCTCAAAGCGTAAAAGCAGTTGTTCTTGCTACAGCGATAAGGTTCGCTAACCCGAGATCAAATCCTAATTTAGGCTCGCATATGTTGAAATAAGGATTTTGTATAAAACAGTTAAGTAGTACTTGTCTGAAAGTTAACAAATATATTTTGGAGACATTATGAACGATTTACATGGGGCACCTTTTTCCTTGTTGTGGAATCGTGTCCACCTAGAATCTGTAACAAATTAATGAGCATATTTTGCGTAAGGTAGCACGTATTATAACAATCCAGAATCTACTCTACGCCATGTCGATCATATCAGAGAGGCTAAGAAACGCTTCACTAAAGCCGACGTGGTCATTACACCAGTATATGCACAAGACACTCTCATTAAACGTTTTTACTATTCAGTGATTCCCAGATCTGTAGCTGATTTGTATTACTGATTTCCAAAAAGCAATGTGAGTAAAAGCGTGTGCTGCATAACTAATCACAACTGTCTTCTGCAATTTTAGGAAAGCTTCGGGAGTTCTGCGTTAATGAGACAAAAACGTTGTAAAGAAACTTTGTGAATTCATCCAGAGGTGAACAATAAAGATCACTCAAGTACAGGCAAGAAGAAGCAGCTGGATAAGCACATCTGGAGCCAAACTTTCAAAAAAGCACCTGACTTTGTCAGCAACATCCTTTCCTTCTGAATGCATCTTATCAAAGGCTGCGCCGGGGGGTAAATAAGTAATCTTCCGAACTGCAGCTCAACGGAGTACATCATTGATATAAATACAATTATTGAAAGACTAAGCTTTTGTCGTTTCTGTATTCTTAAACCATCTTCCAGTCCCACAATCCCCCGCAGTCACTGTCACATTTAACGTTCCCTGCTCCTCACCTGTCGTGTCACCCAAAGCATCAACACTCAGTTTCATTCAAGGCTTTACCGTCCTTCATTTCATAGACATAAAATAAGACACACATTCCCTCTACATACATGTCCAATAATAATAGTAAACTGGCAGGAACGAGAAAAAGCACAAGATGGAAATATTCATGATAAGGGCCTCGGCATCAGGGTGAGGATGTGCCTTGTCACCATTACGTGAGCTCGTCTGCCACCCTTCAGTTGCACTGGCACACCTTACACTCTGGGGCAATTGCAATGGAGAATACAATGTACACCTTCAGAAGTGAAATAAATCGACTGTATAAGTAGAACATTTCAGATAAACTATGAATTTTGTCAATCATATGCAACATAACTATTTTATGTGTTACTTTTTATTTATTCTCACCAAACGTTACATATCTACTTGGGAAATGAACATGGGTAATATGTTTATAATCATTCTCACTAAAATACACTGTCAAAATATATTAATGCGCAAACTGAGACACATTGGCCTTTAGGAAATATCAAAAAGCGTATGCGCTACCATTTAGGACAGAATGCATTGTTAATTTGACGCACTCTCTACTGATGCGATGTCACGAAAAAAAAAAGAAACAGCACAGTCCGTGCAAACTCATCGCCTCCTTGGTTTTTGACCTTATGATTGTCAACATCAAATCAATAAAGTCATTTTAAGAAGATGACAAGTCTGCTATAGTCAGTTCAATTAACGCTCCTTTTAAAAAAATTGCTTATACCGAATATAAATCAGAATCTCAATGATGCGGGACTCGCGAGTAGTAACGAATAATATATGACACTGAGAAATTGTAATTCCTAATAACGGGAACAAGTAAAAACTACGATTTCCTAAAACGGACACTGTAAATGTAGGCATTTCAATAAATAATTTAGGAGACTTGTGTGTGCATTTCAATACCAATTTAAGAACTACGTAGGCTACCTGTTGTACTATAAACGCTACCTCAAGCAGCACTTAACAGTAAATAGTCTAACAGGACAATGACTGACTGTACGAAGATGCTGCGCCGTTACAATAAAGGTTCACACTGTCATTCTGCATGTTTAGAAGGCGCTGATTGGCTGAAACTGTTTATAGCGAATTGTCTTAAATTGGTAGTGCCGTATAGCGATCAGAAACGAAAAGACACATTTAGGCATGCTGGACAGTAGTTTGTTTTTCTACAATACAAATTCAGTACGACACCAGGGTCTCCAAACACACAAATATGAAGCTTATTACGTTTTACAGTGAAACCCTTTACATACACAATATAATTAGGGACGTGTGCCCCCTGCTCGTCTACGGCGGCCCAATCTTCCCTCGACAGCTCGATTCGCTCGCTACCCGTCCAAGCTGAAAATATTGTTAAATGGAGGAATTAAAAAAAAAAAACAAGTGGAGGATCGACGACGCGAACCACTGGTGTTTTTACCGAGAGACAGTTGCGATACCATTGAGCCACCCAATCAGGATAATCAACGAGCTTCGCACAACTGAACTACAACTACTGTTCTTACTGCGTCGGATGTAGAAATATGTTGTTTGACATATACACGTTAAATTAGTTTAATTGACAGGAGAGTATCATTGTTGTATTCTCCTAATGAAGACAAAAAAAATATATTTATAGATGTATACTATATGACATACGGTTTTGAACAACATTAAGCGTTCCATAAAAAGGTTGCACGATTTACCTAATCTTTTTATATATATAAAGTTGATATATGACAATATATCTTTGACGCTATGTATCAGACAAAGGAAATCACAGCAAACCACAAGAACAATAATTACTTCTCAGCAACTACCTGAATTGTAGTTTAACTATATTAAGTGAAGTGTGTAATGTCAATATAAATTACAAAATATAACTAGAGAGTTAAGTGTCAGATAGACTCTCAAAATATAGAGGTCAATGCCTTTGAGTGTACTGAGGCTTCACAAAGATTCAGTAACCAGTAACCAGTGACCATGTCTGCTCAAGACTTCGAAGCCCTATCATGATCCAATCTCAGTACTACGCATGTCTGAGGCTTCAGAGCTCCGTCATGATCTCAGTACTACGCATGTCTGAGGCTTCAAATCCCCGTTTGAAGCCCGTCATGACGCAATCTCAGTAGTACTACGCATGTCTGAGGCTTCAGAGCTCCGTCATGATCTCAGTACTACGCATGTCTGAGGCTTCAAATCCCCGTTTGAAGCCCGTCATGACGCAATTTCAGTAGTACTACGCATGTCTGAGGCTTCGAATCTGCTCGACGCTTCGAAGCCTCAGTTAACCCAGTGCGCATGTCCGAGGCTTCGAATCTGCTCGACGCTTCGAAGCCTCAGTTAACCCAGTGCGCATGTCCGAGGCTTCGAATCTGCTCGACGCTTCGAAGCCTCAGTTAACCCAGTGCGCATGTCCGAGGCTTCGAATCTGCTCGACGCTTCGAAGCCTCAGTTAACCCAGTGCGCATGTCCGAGGCTTCGAATCTGCTCGACGCTTCGAAGCCTCAGTTAACCCAGTGCGCATGTCTGAGGCTTCGAATCTGCTCGACGCTTCGAAGCCTCAGTTAACCCAGTGCGCATGTCTGAGACTTCGGAGTCACGTCATGAGCTCAGTACTACGCATGTCTGAGGCTTCAAATCCCTGTTTGAAGCCCGTCATGACGCAATCTCAGTAGTACTACGCATGTCTGAGGCTTCAAATCCCCGTTCGAAACCCGTCATGACGCAATCTCAGTAGTACTACGCATGTCTGAGGCTTCGAATCTGCTCGAGGCTTCGAAGCCTCAGTTAACCCAGTGCGCATGTCTGAGGTTTTCAGAGCGCCGTCATGAGCTCAGTTCTACATATGTCTGAGGCTTCAGAGCTCCGTCATGATGCAATCTTAGTACGCATGTCTGCTCAGTGCTTCTAACCAAGGTTGATGATTCCAGTGTGCATGCCTGCTTGGTGCTGACGAGCTCCAGTTTGAAGTACATATGGCATCAACAGAGTTCAAAAACTCGACAGAATTCCCATTGAAATGAATGTTTGTGGATGATCCATACATGTTAAATGATTTGTGCCCGATAATACTTTGTGGTAAAAAATAAAATTATAAATTATACATCATACAAATCTGCGGTGGGTTGGCACCCTGCCCAGGATTGGTTCCTGCCTTGTGCCCTGTGTTGGCTGGGATTGGCTCCAGCAGACCCCCGTGACCCTGTGTTCGGATTCAGTGGGTTGGAAAATGGATGGATGGATATCATTGTTTTTGTCTTCATTACATACATACATACAAAACATGCATTATATACATCCACTCTGCTGAAAATAGTAGTGGTGCAGTGGTAGCGTTGCCGCTTTATACTAAGGCTTGCTTGGGTTCGGGTCCCACGTCCACCCATTGTGAATTGTGACCCAAAGAGTCTGTTTTTCTTTTTTTTCTTCATTTAACAGCAAATTCCACCGTGGACTGAGAGCGAGCAAGGCGAGAACACTAGTAAAGATCTATCAAATGGAAATGGGCATCTTGTTTTATGTCTATAACAAAAAAAAAATATTTGAGTGACGATTTCAACTGTTATTGTAGTTGTTGATGGCGGGTTTAGCGGTTTAAAATTTTAAATATTAAATTAATAAGGTGGAATGTGTTCTTACTTTGAGTGCTGGGGGTGGGGGTGGGGGTGGGGGGGAGAGCTACACGATAAATGTGTTAGTAACTGGGATTGCGCCTCTATAACTGGAAGATTGCTTAGGAATGATACAGACTGGACAACTATATGTTTTAGGAAATGTTTTATTATTGCACTGTGCTGTGACTAAGACAACTTTTTCCTGATCGCCTGTCCGGACCTTGAAGATGTGTTTACGAAGGAGGGATGCTGTTGTTAAAAGCAAATGCTTTTTCGGCAGCAGGTCCAGATGTGTTTATCCCGCTGCTTTTTGTTGTTGCCTCAGCACTCAAGAGGATCTTTAATGCCGACCTTGATACGTGCAATGCTCACTTGATCCATGCACTGCTCACCTAGGAGTGTCCCGTGTGTGTCGGTGTACCGGTGACTGATCTGCGCCGTGTCTCTCAGCCTCTCTGATGAGCTCCGGATTGACACCTTTGAATGTTTGGTGCAGCAGAGCAAATTCAATAGAAGATGAATTAACGTAAATACGTGAGCTGCCTTACGCAATTAGTCATCGCATTTTGATGGCGATTCTAATTGGGGATGATTCACGAACAGATCTCTTATGCGATCCTTCCACAGTATCTCTCAAAATTATTTAGTTCAAATTGGTTATAAAGACTTCACTCGAGATTATTTTTTTTAATTATGATGAGTCTTTAGTTCGGATAGAGCTCGGGTTAGCACTACACTCAGAATGTGAAAAGCAACCACCTTAGTTAATTGAGCCACTGACGGCGTCTTTTCTCGTAGCGAACTTGTTACTTTTGAGCTCCAAAAAATATTGTAAAGTATTAATAAATGAAATAGTTTAATACTTGATCAAATAATAACATCTGTGATTTAAGGATTTCACATTTTCATTCTCAAATGTGCTTACCTATATCATGGCAAAGTACAGGGATAAACCTTTATTTTCTGTCTACTCCGTTTTAATTAAGTCAGACCAAAGAAAACATTTAAGGCTATTAAATGTGATCTCAAGAAAAGATCAGGGTTAATTATAATACTAATAACAGGAGCGATTATAATGATACAGTGCAAAAGTAAATACTAATTGAAATCCATGGGAATCCAGGAATCCATGAGGTGAGGCGTCTTATTTTGTTTAACTCTTGCTATCGTATAGTGCATTCTGCCTGTCGGCATTAGTTATACAGTATTTATATTTTTTAGACATCAGACACTAGAAGCTGCTGACGATCCCTTCTCTTCGTTGTCAGTCTGTAGCTGCGAAAAAATAAAAACAATGAGTTTTAACAGACGTCATTGAAGTGCATCATAAGTTTCTGTAACGTTAATGAAAATGGCCAGGAGGTGTCACTAGAGAGGTGAGTGTCAAATGCTTCGAAGCTTCGATACGATTTCCAACACAATTGCTTCAAACGTGTTGATGCTTCGTGAGGCTTCACTCCGCCCATCACTACCAGACACACCGCGCCTCACAGCAGTCAGCCGCTAGACAGCCCCGCGTTCCTGCGACAGCGCCCTCAACACACCAACGGTAAGCGCACTCAATACTATCCACTTGTAGAGCCACAGCACCATACGTCACCGCAGTTTCAGACCCGCATTTGTAGACCTGCAGTTGTAGACCTGGAAATGACGTTTCAGGACTGACTTCGTAACATTACTTTCAGAAGGTTTCGGCCGGTCTCAGCAAGTAAGTCTTCTCCAAGTCAGAACTGACGTCACCGCAGTTTGAGGACAGAGAATCGGAAGATAATTTTTGGAAGGTCTCGGCATGTCTCAGCAAAGCCCGGAAAGTAACGTCGGGTCAAGGACCCGTTCAGAAATTAAAAGATAAAACTGAGAAGGAAAAACAGTACAACAAACTAAATAATACACATCCTTGTGAAGTTCGGAGGGTTTCTGCCATCACGTCGTGTCATACATTAAACTAAACAATACGGATCGTTTCTGTGAAATACACTATTAACATTTACATTGTGTTCGGGTCTGTGGGAACAATTTAACATGTTGACAAAATTAAAATCGTTAAGATTTGTGTTATTTAAAAATAGTTTTTCGTTTACATTCATGAAACGAAATATACAATATAACTACAATTTTTGCACCACGTTAGATTTTAGTAAAACGTTAATAATAAGTAATTACATTTTTAACAATGTACTATGCATGTGTGCTATATTGTTGTAAACCAATTTAGAATAAACATTTTAGCCAATCCAATATTTTTAAACATGTATGTGAAGAAAAGGGCAATACATGTTATACATTGAATTATGCTATATATTAATTGCCTTACATAGAAATGCTCTAATTTTTGTCACTTATTATTATAAGCCACCAAAAAAGTACTATTAATAACCCTAATTTATTTATATAGCACTCTTCCTATGCCAAAAATTCAGAAAGAACAACAAGACCTATATAACATTGGCTACAAATATTTCCATTAAATAAAGATAACTACAGGATATACAAAACATTCAAATAGAATAAAAGACAATAATCCAGACTAAATACAATATATAATACTACAACAAATTTTTGAACAAATAACATCATTTGTGATAATGCAATCCCCGAGTTCCTGGACAGGTAGAGGGGGTAAACTGAAAGATGGGGCAGAATGTCAGGTCTGTTTAATGTCTTCTTAAACAAATGAGTTAAATACAAATGAATGGAGTCAGCTGATGTCATTAATTTTGGGAGGTCATTCCACAGTCAGGGCGCTATATACAGCTGAAGGCCCTGCTGTCACCCACAGAGTGCAGGTTAGTGGGGGACACAGAATGAGAGGACCTTAGTGGGCAGGTCAAGAACAGAATTTGATATTCAATCCTGTAAGACACAGGAAGCAGTGAAGGTGCAGCAGGATAATAATATTAATAATAATAATAATTCATTACATTTATATAGCACTTTTCTCAGTATGGCTGGGATGTGCTCGCTGTCGGTGGTCCGTGTCAGGACTCTTGCAGTTGAGTTTTGAATCAGCTGGAGCTGTGATACAAGATTAGGTCAAAGGAAAACAGAAAAATCAAAGTATTATAAACTAAAATCAACAGAGCATTAATGCACAATAAAATACAAGTAACAATCAATGTAGCAACAGACAATAATTATACTGATTCATTAAATATGCAGTTTACTTTAAGTTTCATTTTATCCCGACATTCCTGAGTGAAAAGTTCCATATCATCCCTAAACTGAAAAATAAATTTAAAGGGTTCTTTTGCCAAAATTAAATCTTCAGTTTCGACTGCATCGATGATGTCCTGGAGAGCTCGACTTTGCTCCTCCTCCACCATCTCCAGAAAATGGGGCTCAGACACGGCACCTCTGAACAACTGTCTATGTTGGCGCAACCATTTTACTGCAGTGTGGAGGTCCTTTTTTATTAGTGGTTCCTTTAGATAAAGACCACAAAGAGAATTAAACAAAACATGTATTTCTATGCCTATTTAAATAATATTAGATATTACATACAGTATATACCTCCTCACCTTTAGTGAACGCCTTTGTCTGTACGAAATATTCACACGTTAGCCACACAGAGAGAGAGAGAGAGATGCCTTCCAACAGCAAAATTCTCCAATGGAATAAAGCACCAGCACCTCCTGATCAAGGGTAAATCACACTGCCATGCAGAGGGAAAAAACAAAGAACATTAAAAACAGTAACAGATATTAACAAATAATCAGAGACATAAGTGAAAGCTTACAGCTGTGAAGTCAAATGGCACATTCAAGACAAAGTGCAGAGCATACTGTGGAGCACACAAAAGAATTATTTCAAATTAATATTTAATCTATTTGCATACAGTACAATGCACACTCTACTTATTGCAATTTATTTATAGTGGTTCTAAAGTATTCCCAACCTAAAAAATAAGTTTCTTTGATTTTCTCACCATCAACATGAATACTCCACAATCCAATGACCCAACCAACTGCTGTGGAAGATTCTGAAATTTAAATAGATTCATATCACCTACTGCAAGTTACAAAAGAATGTCCATTACTTGTAGTCCTCTCAATGACATCCCTATAAACTAACCTTGTTTTTAATTAGTATCTATGTGCCTGAAGATATTTGTTTTGTCATCTTACTGTAACAAAAACAAATAAATCTTTCACATACAAATGCAAATATCCAATATGTGCTGATAATTAGGTAGAGTAAGAAAATCTTGATGTAAGCAGAATACAAGCACAACTTCTTAAAGTAGGCATGTGTTGTTTATCAATATTAGTGTGACTGCATTTTGCATGTGAATAACTTAAATATTTAGAATATACACCTGAATTAATTAAAAAGAAATTGTAATGCTTAGAAACTTAAAACGTAATTAATATCAACCTTATTGTTTTAAATATTACATGTACACAGAAATTGGTGATCAAAATTAGAGAACATTTATGAACACTTATTTTTTTCAAATATTGTTAATCTTAACTATGCAAAGTAATACAGGTGATCACCAGTACCTAATAATTCAATACAAAATACAAAATTTGCAGAAAGAAAATGTAAAGAAAGCAAAACAGGGGTGATATATACTGTGCATATTTCCTGGCTCTTGTAAGCTCTTCAGCCAATGTATTTTGAATTAAATTAAGTCTGTTATCAGCCACAAAGCCTTACAGTGATCCATGTAGAAGTAATAAAAGCATGGATAAGTTATTTAGCATCATGGAATGCTAACATAATCCAAGTTTTGCAATATTTCTTAAGTAAAATGAAGGCTACTCTAGATACATACTTAGTATGTGTATCAAATGAAAGATCATAATTTTCACTGTAGATATATCCAAGTTTAGAATTAGTGTATTGTGAGTGATAGGGGTGCCATCTACAGACATGTTACATTCAGATTGACATTTTTAGCAGCTTTCGAACCAATGACTAGCACTTCTGTTTTGTTAGAATTCAACAAATGAAAATTTCAAGGAATCTACTTTCCACTAGGCAAACCTCTATTTTAGAACATTGAGATGGTTCATGTAGTTGATCAGATGAATATCATGGTCTATAGTATCAAATATGGCATTTACTGTAGATGCAATACTATGGGTCTAAAAATGCAACCATGGTCAGTGGAGTGCAAATCATTGAATACTTTGACTAAAGCAGTACCTGGGTGAAAATGTTACAAGAGATTACTTTTATTTGCAAAAACATAGAGAACAGCTTACCTACACCTTTCTCTAAATTTTAGAAATACAAGAAAGATTAGAAAATTGGTCTATAATTTGATAGATCACAGTTAAAAAGATTTTTTTTTACCTTAAGAAGAGGTTATTAAGCCAGTATAAATAATGTAGGTACATATCCAAGATTTAAAAACTAATTTACAATACTTAAATGTGGCTTACCAAAGAGAAAGTAAAAGATCTTTCACAAATGTAGTAAGAAAATGAAGGAAGATTTATACATGTTAACAAATGCACCAAATTCTGAACATTCAATTTGGGCAAAGAATTTTAATTTCTCAGCTTTCTGAAAAGCAACATCATTTGACACTACTTCACTGGCTAAATAAGAAAACATAATTTATTATAAAGTGGTGTAGAATTTTGAAGCATATCCCTAGATTACTTTCTCATTTAAAGACTTAATGTTCACTTCTTAACCGAACAGGAATATGTTTATTGTTTTATTTTCATTAAAAAGTCACGCCCACCCCCCAAAAAAAGAAAAGAATTAAAAGTTAAACACTGTTAACATTCGTTAGGAAATGAATGCATGGATGGCTGGATGAATACAATTTATGAAATATATAACAAATAATAAAACGGAACTTAAAAGATCTTAATTTAAGTTAAATATCGTCTTAAAGTACTGGGAATTTTCCGTTCATCAAGAACATAGACTGAACTTTGGGCAAAATGCATTTTTATCGTATTTTGCTGACAATGCAACATTAAGTGTCGATTTCCCCAGTTTTTACGAGGCAAACCACCGTAACCAGTGTTGCAGTCATTAACAATTAGTTCGCCAGCCAAAGATTACATACGTGTAAACGTAATGTTAACTTTTCAAACTGTTTTGAAAAACGTTTTGCAAAATGTACAGTTTTATAATTATAGTTAAGAATAACAGTAATAATAATAATAACAACAATACCATGCTGTTTTCTGTCATATTTTGTTTGTGCTCGAAAATGCTGCACTCGTGCTAACAACTAAGACTTGTTGTGTTTGATAAATGGAGGCGTTGTTTTCGCCTTACCTAGAAATGGTAACGTCACTTCCGGGTCTAAAACTGCGGGTCTACAACTGCGGGTCTGAAACTGCGGTGACATATGGTGCTGTGGCTCTGCAAGTGGATGCTTCTCAGCGCACTTCCTTATAGCCGTATAAATGCTGCTGCTTCACTTTCAAGGCCTCTTCAACTTAAATTTGGTAATGCGAGGGCCACGCATTACCTCAGGCCTTCTTAGATATGATAAAATTAATGCTGATAAATTTAAAAGTGTGGGATAAGTGATCAGTACAGAAAACAAAGAAGAAGAAGAAGGCTGCGCCGTAAGATGGCTGCACTGACGAGAGCTCCGAGTCATCTCAGCAAAAAGTTATTATTTATTTTCTTATTACTCACTCTCTTTGTGCGTACTACTTTATCACACTTTCAGTATGACCGGCAAACACTATTGGAATTACGTTCATCAGCCAGTTCGGATTTTACAACAGTTTTTGATATCGCGGACACTGTACTGCCTGGAGTCTTTTGCTTACTCGTGCGACGCCGAAGGAAAACAAAGAGGGGGAAACGCGCCAGAGTTCTGTGCCGAACCCGACAGAGAAACAACAAGCCGCCTCTGCCTAGCATCCTGCTCGCTAACGTTCAGTCTCTGGACAACAAATTAGATGAGCTGCGCGCACGGATAAAGCACCAGAAAGACATCACGAACTGCTGCGTTTTGGTGTTCACAGAGACGTGGTTGGAGCCCAGTGTACCCAAATGCGCAGTCACACCAGACGGGTTCACAGTTTATCGGGGAGACAGAACAAAGGACTCAGGCAAGTCAAGGGGAGGGGGTGTGTGCTTTATGGTTAACTCTTCATGGGCTACGGATGTGTGTGTCTTAAAAATGCACTGCTCACCAGTTCTCGAGCTGCTGACCATTAAAGTTTGACCCTTTTACCTACCGAGGGAGTTCAGTTCAGTTCTCCTTTCAGTTGTTTACATCCCCCCACAAGCTGATAAAGCTTCGGCTGTGGATGAACTGTATGATGTTATCAGTGGACTAGAGAACACTAACTCAGAAGCAGCATTTATTGTGTTGGGAGACTTTAACAGAGCAAACATGAAGAAAGTTCTCCCTAAATACTATCAGCACATCTCTTCCCACACAAGAGGTGATCAAACACTGGATCATTGTTATACCTTATTCAAGGACACCTACAAATCCCTCCCTCGACCAGCTTTTGGAAAAGCAGACAATTGCTCTATACTGCTGCTGCCTGCATATAAACAAAGACTTAAACAGGAAAAACTGGTTCACAGGGACATCTACAAATGGGACAGTGAAGCTGAGAGGGTCTTACAGGACTGCTTTGAAACAACTGATTGGCAGATGTTTGAGGATGCAGCTGATGGCAACATCAATGAATTCACAGACTCTGTCACAGGTTATGTCAGCAAATGCATTGACGATGTTGTCACTAAAACCTCCATTTGCATATATCCTAACCAGAAACCCTGGGTAAATAGGTAGATTCAGGCTAAGCTCAAGGCACGGACCTCTGCCTTTGGCTCAGGGGACTCTGGTGCATAAAAAGCAGCCAGATACGACCTCCGGAGGTCCATCAAGAAGGCCAAATGGGACTACAGAGACAAAGTGGAATCAAGCTACCACAGCTCTGACACCAAGTGCCTGTGGAATGGACTGTGCTGCATCACTGACTATAAAAAGAAAAACACAGTCAGTGTTCAGCCCACTGCAAGTCTTGCAGATGAGCTCAACACCTTCTATGCTCGTTTTGATGCAGCCAACAAAGAACAGGTGCTATATCCTCAAGGGGGCAGTGAGTCTGTCACTCTGATCCTTGAAACGTCTGACGTGAGAAGGTCCTTCAAAAAGGTCAATCCTCGCAAAGCTCTGGGACCAGATGGCATCCCAGGCCGTGCCCTCAGGGTGTGTGCTGACCAACATCTTCAATCTCTCCCTGAGGCAGTCAGTGGTCCCCACTTCCTTCAAGGCATCCACCATCATTCCTGTCCCAAAGAAACTGGTGGTCTCTTGTCTGAATGACTATTGCCCGGTTGCACTGACATCGGTCATTATGAAGTGCTTCGAGCAACTGGTCAAAGGTTACATCTGCTCTTCCCTCCCCGACATGCTGGATCCTCTCAAATTTGCTTACAGAGCAAACAGATCTACAGAGGATGCCATTGCGCTAACAATAAACACTGCCCTCACCCACCTGGAAAGAGGAAATACATATGTAAGAATTCTGTTCATAGATTACAGCTCGGCATTCAGCACCATCATCCCCTCAAAACTTGTCTTGAAGCTTGACGACCTTGGGCTGGGGACAACCATCTGCAGATGGATTTTCTCTTTCCTCACAAACAGGCCCCAGGTGGTGAGAGTCGGCAAACACACGTCCTCATCACTCATTTTAAACACAGGAGCGCCGCAGGGCTGTGTGCTTAGCCCCCTCTTGTATTCCTTGTTCACCCACGACTGTGTTGCAAAACACGGCACAAACACCATCATCAAGTTTGCAGACGACACAACCATCATAGGCCTTATCACTGATAACGATTTGAAGGCCTACAGAGAGGAGGTGCTGGCACTGAGTAATTGGTGCCTGGATAACAACTTGTCTCTTAACGTCAGCAAAACCAAGGAGATGATCGTGGATTATCGGAAACAGCAAGGCAGAGAACACCAGGCCATCTACATCAGCGGCGTAGAAGTTGAAAGGGTTAACAGCTTCAAGTTCCTCGGAGTAAACATCACCGAGGATCTCTTGTGGACCCTTCACATAGACACTGTGGTTAAGAACGCTTGCCAGCGGCTGTACTTCCTGAGGAGGCTGAGGAAATTTGGCATGAATGCCAACATCACCTCAAACTTTTACAGGAGTGTGGTCGAGAGTCTGCTGATGGGCTGCATTACCGTCTGGTATGGGAGCTGCTCTGCCAGCAGCCGGAAATCACTACAGAGAGTGGTGAAGGCAGCAGAGCACATCACGGGCAAGAGTCTTCCTGCCATTGAAGACATTTACCTCCATCGGTGCTTGCGTAAGACAAGCAGCATCATAAAGGACCACAGCCATCCAGCACGCCAGCTGTTCTCCTTGTTACCATCTGGCAGACGATACAGGAGTCTGGCTGCTTGGACTACAAGACTTAAGAACAGTTTTTACCACCAGGCCATTCGACTCCTCAACAGCAACACCTGAACACTTACATACACTTACATTACATCTACATTACATTACATCTACATTGCAATACTCACACACAAACTGTACCTGCACACACTCTGAATACTGACTGGACATGCATCTGCACTTTATGGAATATGCATCTGTACTCATTAAACATTATCTGTGCAATAACTGTCATTTGTACTTGCTGCTCATTCAACTCATATTGCTCTATAACTTCTTTTAAAACGTACATATTTTATTTTATATGGCTTGTCTATTTTTAACTTGTAATTTTAAATTATTTTTTTAGCTTTATTAGATCTAGGCTGGGCGGCACGGTGGCGCAGTGGGTAGCGCTGCTGCCTCGCAGTTGGGAGATCTGGGGACCTGGGTTCGATTCCCGGGTCCTCCCTGTGTGGAATTTGCATGTTCTCCCCGTGTCTGCGTGGGTTTCCTCCGGGCGCTCCGGTTTCCTCCCACAGTCCAAAGACATGCAGGTTAGGTGGATTGGCGATTCTAAATTGGCCCTAGTGTGTGCTTGGTGTGTGGGTGTGTTTGTGTGTGTCCTGCGGTGGGTTGGCACCCTGCCCAGGATTGTTTCCTGCCTTGTGCCCTGTGTTGGCTGGGATTGGCTCCAGCAGAACCCCGTGACCCTGTGTTCGGATTCAGCGGGTTGGAAAATGGATGGATGGATGGGTAGATCTAGGCTGAGTGACTTGTTTTTCTCGTCATACACATTTCATTGTATGTTGACCCTGTGTTAACCTATATATGACAAATAAACCTAAACCTAAACCTAAACCAAAGAAGAGAACTTTTGCAAATGAAGCATAGTTATTACCAGGTAAGCAGTAACATTTTGGATGATATGTATAAATAAGGGGAAGATATAGGAAGCCCTGACAGCAAGTATGTACAGCAGTCCAGCTTACACAGAACAAGAGCATTAAATGTTCAATGCAATAAAGGAAAACTGTAAAGATGCACACATCTGTGTATCTAACCATCTTTTCGATTTCTTTTCAGTATGAGAATAACCTCTTCCTTTTTTATTTTAACTCCTTCAGATTTGACTTATTTAGCTTTCCACCTAACTTTCACAGCAAAACTTCATTCTCTTGTCATGTAATCTTTCTGTTCAGGTTCCACACTACAAGGTCCTTCCCAAAGGATTCTATGATAGACTGGTCAGGACTGGTGATATGCCAGTTTAGTATGATTTTGGAGGAGGAACAAATTTGTAGAATTATTAAATAATATCAACAACAAATGAAATAGTAAGTCTTTATACAGACTGTGAAGAAATAAGCTTAAAGAAGGGTTTTCAGCCATGCATATATAAAAGTAACTCTCACAGATTTAACTGTCTGATTAACATTACTGGTTTAATCATGTATATCACCACATTAGCATTATTGTGACAAACGGGGCAATCCTCAAGTCATCAGATATATAAAAGTTGGCAGACAAACAGATGCCAGTTCTTCCTGATGCCAAGGGCAGCTGTATAATCAAGCTGCCAGCTCTACAAAGTTGAGATTGTGACCATAGGTGTTTTAGTTACAATTACTTGGTGACTCAGTTCATTTAAGTGCATTGTGTGCAATAAAAAATGCTAGTGATCATGCAATATATGATTTGTAAGGTGTCTTTCATTTTTCAAGTAAATCTTTAGTTTTTATAAATCTTTATAATTTCTTTACTTTACACATATTATTCTTATTGTATTGTTGACTATACATTTGTCCAGTAACATTAAAAAATTATAAAGTTTGGCCAGCCGTGGCAGCTTTGGTTTCCTAACTTGAAATCCTGATTTTTTTTTTGTAATGAAATGTTTATCAAACACCAAATAAACTATAACTAGTTATCAGTGGTTACAAAGGAGGATCATGAAATAACAACAACACCAACAACAGCAACAACATTTATTTATATAGCACATTTTCATACAAACAATGTAGCTCAAAGTGCTTTACAAAATGAAATAAAAGGAAGTTGATATAAAACATAAACAAACAAGATAGGCAATAATATTATACAGTATGTAACAAAGTAAAAGGTAAGGTCAAATGGCCAGTAGGACCGGAAAAAAAACACTCCTGTTAGGCTGAAGAAAAAAACAAAATATTCAAGGGTTCCAATGCCAAAACACCGGCATGCCCCCACTGGGTATTCTACCTAACATCTTCTACTCTGTTTGGCAGCTCCCGCTAGGGGTTGCCACAGCGGATCATCTTTTTCCATATCCTCCTGTCCTCTACGTCTTGCTCTGTTACACCCATCACCTGCATGTCCTCTCTCACCACATCCATAAACCTTCTCTTAGGCCTTTCTCTTTTCCTCTTGCCTGGCAGCTCTGTCCTTAACATCCTTCTCCCAATATACTCCGCATCTCTCCTCTGCACATGTCCAAACCAGCAAAATCTCGTCTCTCTGACTTTGTCTCCAAACTGTCCAACCTGAGTTGACCCTCTAATGTACTCGTTCCTAATCCTATCCATCCTTGTCACACCCAATACAAATGTTAGTATCTTTAACTCTGCCACCTCCAGCTCTGTCACCTGTTTTCTGGTCAGTGCCACCGTCTCTAGCCCATATAACATAGCTGGTCTCACTGTCATCCTGTAGACCTTTCCTTTCACTCTTACTGATACATGTCTATCACAAATTACTCCTGATACTCTTCTACACCCGTTCCACCCTGCCTGCACTCTCTTTTTTACCTCTCTTCCACAAACCCTCTGTACTATTGATCCCAAGTATTTAAACTCATTCACCTTCGCCAACTGTACTCCTTGCATCCTCACCATTCCACTGACCTCCCTCTCATTTACACACATGTATTCTGTCTTGTTCCTACTGACCTTCATTCTTTTCCTCTCTAGAGCATATCTCCACCTCTCCAGGGTCTCCTCAGCCTGCTCCCTACTCTCGCTACAGATCACAATGTCATCAGCAAAAATCACAGTCCACGTGGACTCCTGTCTATTCTTGTCTGTCATCGTGTCCATCACCATTGAAAATAAGAAAGGGCTCAGAGACGATCCATGATGTAATCCCACCTCCACGTTGAATGCATCTGTCACTCCTACTGCAGACCTCACCACGGTTACATTTCCATCGTACATATCCTGTACCACTCTTACATACTTCTTCCCACTCCCGACTTGCTCATACAATACTACAACTCCTCTCGAGGCACATTGTCATAGGTCCACAAAGACGCAATACAACTCTTTCTGGCCTTCTCTATACAATACTTCTCCATCAGCACCCACAGAGCAAACATTGCATCTGTGGTGCTGTTTCCTGGCATGAAACCGTACTGCTACTCACCAATCATCATCTCCCTTAACCTAGCTTCCACTACTTTCTCCCATAACTTCATGCTGTGGCTAATCAATTTTATCCCCCTGTAGTTACTACAGTCCTGCACATCCCCCTTATTCCTAAAAATCGATACCAGTACAATTCTTCTCCACTCCTCAGGCATCATCTTTCTTTCCAAAATTCCACTAAACAGTCTGGTTAAAAACTCCACTGCCATCTCTCCTAAACACCTTCATGCTTCCAGAGGTATTTCATTTGGACCAACGGCCTTTCCATTCTTCATCCTTTTCATAGATGTCCTTACTTCCTCCTTGCTAATCCGTTGCACTTCCTGATTCACTATCACCACATCATCCAACCTTTCTCTCTCATTCTCTTCATTCATCAGCTTCTGAAAGAACTCTTTCCATCTGCTCAACACACCCTCCTCACTTGTGAGTACGTTTCCATCTTTATCCTTTATCACCCTAACCTGCTGCACTGCTTTCCCAGCTCGGTCCCTCTGTCTAGCCAATCAGTTCAGGTCTTTTTCTCCCTCCATAGTACTCAGCCTGTCATACAAGTCATCATGCGCCTTTTTTTAAGCCTCCCCCACCTCTTTCTTCACCTTAAGCCTTATCTCCTTGTATTCTTGTCTACTTTCTACATCTCTCTGACTATCCCATTTCTTTTTCACCAACCTCTTCCTCAGTATACTCTCCCGTACTTCCCCATTCCACCACCAGATTTCCTGTTCCTCCTTACTCTGTCCAGATGTCACATCAAGCACCCTTCTTGCTGTCACCCTTACTACTTCTGCTGTAGCTCCTCAGGTGTCTGTTAACTCTTCACTGCCACCCAGTGCCTGTCTTACCTCCTCCCTGAACTCAACCTTGCAGTCTTCCTTTTTCAACTTCCTTTTGATCCTTGGCTCTGCCCTCACTCTCCTCCTCTTCTTGCACGTCACCCTGTGTTTCTCCCTCTTCTTAAAATATGTATTCACCACAGCCATGTCCATCCTTTTCACAAAATCCACTATCATCTTCTTCATTCCTCTCCTTGACACCATGCATACCCACCACCTCCTCATCTCCTCTGTTCCCTTCACCAACATGTCCATTGAAATCTGCTACAATCACCACTCTCTGTTCCTTGGGTACACTGTCCATCATTTCATCCAACTCACTCCAGAAATCTTCTTTCTCAACCATTGCATACCCGGCTTGCGGGGCATATACACTAACAACATTCATCACCACACCCTCAATTTCCAGCTTCATAATCATTACTCTGTCTGACACTCTTTTCACCTCCAAAACACTTTTGACACACTCTTCCTTCAGAATAACTCCTACCCCATTTCTCCTCCCATCCACACCATGATAGAACAATTTGAATCCACCTCCGATCCACCTGGCCTTACTCCCCTTCCATTTGGTCTTCTGCATCTTGCACGCACAATATATCAATCTTCCTTCTCTCCAGCACATCAGCTAACTCTTTCCCCTTACCAGTCATACTGCCAACAAATACAGCTGTGTGTCACCTCCATAGCTGTAGTAGTTCACCTTGTGCTTTGAGATAATCTGGCCTAATGGAAACATATAGATCGAAAAGAACACTGGAC
This sequence comes from Erpetoichthys calabaricus, assembly GCF_900747795.2. Lineage (NCBI taxonomy): Eukaryota > Metazoa > Chordata > Cladistia > Polypteriformes > Polypteridae > Erpetoichthys > Erpetoichthys calabaricus. The sequence goes on along the minus strand of NC_041397.2, from coordinate 72,930,154 downwards.
CCAGAATTGATCCTTGCAGTACACCATATTAAGTATTTTGGGTCTCTGAAGTATAATTACCACAACTAACAAAGAGTGTTAAGTAAGACTGAAATCAATTTAAGATATTGCTGGAGATGCCCACCCATTGAGTAAGGTGAATTATAAGAATACTGTGATCAATGGTGTCAGATTCCATACTCAAGTCTAAGAGAACAAGAACAGATATACAGCCTCTGTCTGCATTAACTCGCCAGTCATTTACTGCTTTAACCTGTGCAGTTTCTGTTCTTTGATCTGTTCTAAAACCTGACTGAAGCTTGTCAGGAATAGAATGTTTATCTGAGTAATCATTTAGCTGCGTAATGACTGCCTGTTCTAGAATTTTACTTAAAAAGGGCAGGTTAGAAAGAGGTCTAAAATTGTCAAAAACAGAGGAATCTAGATTATTTTTCTTGAGCTGGGGTTTGACAACTGCAGTCTTAAGACAGTCAGGAAAGGTCCCCATATTTAATTATGAGTTCACTATGTCAAGAACACTATCAGTTAGCACAACAATGCATCTGAAAAAGCCTGTTGGCTTTGGGTCAAGGACACAGGTAGAGAGTTTCAGAGAAATTTCAGAGGGTTTCAGTTGGAAGGTTTCACCCATCAAACAATTGAATCCCCAGTAACAAATGCATCACCAGAGACTGCCAGCACAGTGGAGGAGTGGTTGAAGTGGTTCTGGATGGTGATACTTGCCTGTGCCAACAGAGGTGATCTAGCCTTGAGCCCCTGCCTGCACAGCAGAAACAGCCCGATATCCTCATCGTTGTTGTTGCTTTGAATGGGTAAAACTCACTTGGCCAAGTGAATGAGCGGCATAGTGTGGAGTCAATGCTGTTGAATGAAAGTGACTTGTGACAATCTCAGCTGAAGGAAGACTCTTAGCAGGCGAGCCTTCAGTTTCTTCAGGTGTGATTGTCTGTCTAGGAGTTGCTGGAACTGGTTCTCAAGGGCCAGGAGTCCTTTGACAAAGCACTGCATCTCACAGTTGGCCATTGTCCATTTCCACTTCTGCTTCATGTCATAGGAAGGAAAGAAAGAGAGACAGGGTTACAATGTCTGAGATAAGATAAAAGAAAACAACTATGAATAATTATTTTAAAGTATACTGTCATGTGTACTGTTAGTTGACATCTGTGCTGACTAAGTAAGCTGTTGTGATTGGCAATTAAATTAAACAAAGAATTTTAGGCAGGAGTTAGATTCTGATTAAAACACTGAAGTACAAATCTTTATCACTTTAAAATATGAAAATGAAGTGTATGATTAATGTTTAAACTAAACCAAATTACACAGAGGCTCATAATTATCATATTCCATCCTAAAGTGGTTCTGCTGATATAGAATTGTTTTTTCTTCACTACTTTTAATATTGTTAAAGGCATCACAGTCCAAATGCATAAATGTAATATTTTGTAATTTAATGTTTTGCAATTATGAATTCTAGAAGCGTCTGATATGATACCAGTGCCACCAATAACATCTAGGATTCTAGGATTCTTTTGATTAAACGCTGTATGGTAGGTGCAACTAAGTGATCTTTCATTACACATCTATACGTTATTTTAGATTTGGGACCTTCTTGCATAATATGTACATTTATGCAGAAGTACAGTAGCATGTTACTCAAAATGACAGTGCAAATATTGAATTCACTGTACATTTTTTATAGCATCTTTAATGGGGGGCAAATATCACTTCTTAAAGGGTAGTTAAGCATGTGGAAATCTTTTATTAATAGCAATGAATGACAACAAGAAAGATGCAAGCAACTGTGAAAAAATTTGAATAATTTATTACAATTATGCATAGATTGCTGGAATACAAGATGTAAAATGATAAAGAATAAGCACATTTTAATATTATTTTAATCTTTGCAGCTGTGTGCCTATAGGTATAATTAGTTCAATGCTCTTGAGATCAATTTTGGATATATTGTAGAACATTCCTTGCAACATTTTCTTCCAAAACTTTGGTGAAAGTTCAATATTACTTGAACGCAAAGTAAGGGAAATTTTTAAAGAATAGACTTAAAATTTCATTACAACATAAAATAATTTAGTTTTATACTATAATGAAGAATTCATTAGAAACTTGTTCAAATTTTTATGAGAACTGATTCAAGAACTGGTGGCCAGGGAGCATCTGGGAGAAACTTTTAACTTAATTAAATTTCTTTCCCAGTAAAAAGTAGCAGAGTCTAGTGTAGAATCTTCCCTGAAGAAGGGCCTGAGTTGCATCGAAAGCATGCATATTGTAATCTTTTTAGTTAGTCAATAAAAGGTGTCATTTTGCCTGATTTCTCACTACATTCATAATAGCTAACACGGCACAACATCCTAGTACTGCAACATTCCTGTAATATCTGTGACATAAAAAAACAGAAGTCTAAAAAGAGATAATCTTACAATCTGGTTTTACATTACAATTAAAATCAAATCAAATTTTATTTTTCACATACAATTATAAACACAGTAAAAGTAGTGAAATGCTTAGCTGCTAAACTCAAAGATTGCGCATTAAAGAATATAAAAATACAATTAAAAATAATACAAACTTTACAAAAAACTTAACAAATAGCAATACAAATCACTGTTAAATGAATCAAATAGTATGCATTACACCAGAGTTACAAAACATGTGATAAACAAGCGATAAATAACTAATAACAGCTTAAATAACCAAATAATGGAGAATCAACAATAGGGCATCATGTATCTCTAGACACTATCTTCACTCAAGGTGCAGATGGATTGTAAAAAAAAAAAACTCCTTTGTCTCTCTTAACTGGATATCCTGACCACAGCACAGAGAAGAGGTCATTATTGGAATGGGTGGTATAACTTTTCCAATATGTAGTCAATAATTCAGAATTGCAGTAAATGCTATACTTTGCCAAATGGCTGAAGATTATAAGTTGTCATTTGTATAACGCTGTACAAGTATGTTATTAAATTCAGTTAAAGAAACAACATACCACACAGTACAATGACCTCGTGTGCTACAAACTGTCATATACAGTAGGTAGCACATGAACAAATTTAACTATGACCACTGTTTTCAGTTTCTGATCATATGAAAAACTGGACTTGCAGTCAATCTTCAACTTTTGCGGGAGTTATGTTCCTAGGAAATGACACGAAAGTTGAAGATGTGAATCTTAATACATTGAAACTATGGGAAATATGGTGGTAGGTTTCAGCAACCAGCAAATACTGTAATCTTTAGGATGAGATTCTTCAACATAGTTTTATCATTAAATTCCTTGTAATAAAACATTAGTTTTGATAATAAGCACAATAGCCATGAAATAACTCATAAAGTGCAGTACACAAAATACAATTGGTAACGTGCAAAAAACATTTTTGTCTCACTAATCATTCCCTATAATATACTGTAAAAACCTTTAGTCATTGCTGTCGGAAAATATCGAGACTAGTAAGGTCTTGACATCACCTTCGACACTCTGTCCTTCACGGCTGGCAGATGGTGCTAGAGATCATGAAGGATGCACTGGCTTGAAATAGATAGATAGATAGATAGATAGATAGATAGATAGATAGATAGATAGATAGATAGATAGATAGATAGATAGATAGATAGATAGATAGATAGATAGATAGATAGATAGATAGATAGATACTTTATTAATCCCAAGAGGAAATTCACATACTCCAGCAGCAGCATACTGATACAAAAAAACAATATTAAATTAAAGAGTGATAAAAATGCAGGTAAAAACAGACAATAACTTTGAATAATGTTAATGTTTAAGGAAATAATCTGTTAGTGAATTTTGCTTTGTGTGCTGCTTGTGATCTAGGCTGCAATTGATAATGGGATCAACACCCTGGATGTCTCTAGCCAGTTGGTCGATTTGTTAATACAAAACTCATGGGGAACAGCTGCTGCCAACATTCCGGGAGGAAGTTTATCTAACACTTTTATTTTCCCACTAAGCCATATTACTGACTTAGCACGCTTGGGCTTAGAGCAGAAAGGACATGCATTGTGCTTACTGTAATTGCAACACAAAACTTGATTTTTTAAGCAAAAAATCTGAAAATAAGAAGTGGATGAACAGGGAGCTATTTGCTCTACAACAGTAGAATGAACAAGACAGGTATTGTATCCAATTCAGTATCTCTATCTCCTCTGGCAAAAATGTCATTCAAAACTCAAAATCTGTGGCATTTCACAATCAGGGCTTGCAAAGAAAACTATACTACAGCACACCCTTCCATACTGATCAGTGCAAGGTCCAAATTCCATTCAATTCCATTCTCTTTTGGAGAGCAGTTATTACTGCTTCCCAAAATTTCACCTCTCAATTTTGTCATTACTGCCTGTAGCCTCGAAGCCCGCAAATATGCCAGGCTGCCAAAGCAAAAGAAAATGTTACAAATAAAATTGTGCAAATACTTGAAGTCTCAAAAGTTAAACACGCAAGTGTTGAGGATAAACTATAGATTAATACAGGTCAAGGAGACACTACCAAGAAATTTAATGGGAGAATAAAGCTTGCAACAGCATAATATATTGATTACATACCAAATAAATTACACATTTTGAATGCATTAATAATTGTAAACATAGACAGCAAGTAAAAGAAATGTGTATGATATGTACGAGAACAATGTGTACCATCTCTGCCAGTGAGCACAAAAAACATCATCATGAGTGTGTCAAGGGCAGCAAACCAGTTTGATTTTTTGCTCATGTAAGTTGTATTGGTATTTCAATAATGGACTACCACTCTATAATCATTCAGCTAATGGTGGTCTTTTTCTTAAAAAGAGGTCAACGGAATAACCGGCGATGCTTGAAATACCTTGCACAGAATAACAGATGATACTTGTCGTTCAGCTAAGTTCTGAGTACATCAGTAGTGCCAAAAAAGGCATATTAGAGCACACCACAATAACTTATGAAGGATATGATATGGTAGCCACTTCCCAAACCAAGCTGTTCTACGTAAAATACTGAAAATGACTGGAAAAACATTGTATGGTCTAATGAATCTTAGTTCTTGATGAATTACACTGAAACGAGAGCTGAAATTGAATATGGAAAAACTACAAAAATCTTTCAAAATTCTCACATGTGGGATGTATTTTAATGAGAAGTACTTGGTTCCTTGACAAAAGCATAGTAATGTATAAACAAAACTGATCAGAACTTAATCAGTAAACAAAAACAATAATATGTTGTCTCTGATTTTTTCAGATTTGTATATTGGTAGTGTTTACATAAATGTATAATGCGATTACTCAAAAAGCCTACATATAGCATCCATAATTTCCAGGTTCCATTTTTTGTTACCATAAAAATGTGAATTGAGCTGTGCTTGTGATTTACTAATGATAGACTTGTTTTTTAATTAAAGGTACATTGTGGTGGAGTATCCTGTAAATGCCAGTATTTAAAATAAATATGTATTGTTTAAACTTTTACATGGGCACCCTCTTTGGAAGGATTAACACTGTGACATCAGAATCAGAATTCAGAATCAGAATCACTTTTATTTGCCAGTACTTAAAGTACAAGAATTTGACTTGGTAGATTTGGAGCCACTTATAACAGAACACAACATCACATACAAATAACATAAATAGCATAAGTTAAAAATAAAAACTTCATACAAGTTTGCAGAATAGTGCAATTATAAAGGAGATGTGCAAGTGAAAGTGTGAGTGTATAGTGTGAATGCACATGCACACACATAAATGTACATATACTGTACACACACATATCCATACAGTTTAGAATGCATGAATATACAAAGGAGTCAAGCTAGGTCACTGCTTTGAGAGGACTATGGCTCTGGGAAAGAAACTATTAAGGTGTCTTTTAGTTTTAGTTTTAATTGACCTGAAGCGTTTACCAGAGGGTAGTTTATGGAATAAGTGTTGACCAGAGTGAGATGAGTCCATGGTGATCCTTCTGACATGGTTAGTGACACAAGGTATATATACCGGTCTGAAACAGATGGAAGAGCAGAGCCAATTATTTTCTCAGCAGACCTCACAACATGCTGTAATATATTTTTGGAGTGTGACATTGCTGAACCAGACCAGACAACAATGGAGAATGTGATTACACTTTCAATTATGGCTTTGTACAATTGAACTAGGATTGGCTGGGAAATATTTAATTTCTTTAGTTGGTGTAAGGAGTACAATAGCTGCTGTGCCTTTTTAGTGATGTAGGTGGTGTGAGTGTTTTGTTATAGTTGTGCCCAAAAATCTGAAGGATTCCACCATATTGAGTGCAGAATCATTAATTTCTAGTGGGAGAGGTTGTAACTGCTGTTTGCAAAAGTCAATGACCATTTCCACTGTTTTGCAGGTATTGAGCACTAGGTTGTTGGAAGCACACCAATACACAAAACAAGATACCTCTTTTCTACAATGAGTCCAATACTGTATACCTACTTAAAAGAAATTATAATATTTTATAATATATTATAAAATGATATATATTAGGTATTACATCCAGGCTTAAATGCAACTTTCACATTATATTTGTGAAAAGATGATTACCATTAAGTGAGTTACCGGTACATACATTTTGTGACTTCACTTAAAAATAAGAAAGATTTCTGTATGTAATTGAATAGGATCATTTATTTCATAAGAATGAAAGCTGAAAAGCAGACAGAAAAAATAATTGACAGTCTAAACTAGTTTTTCTTTGCTTAACTCTATATAGTACACTTTGAAGAAGTGTACAAAAACAAAGCAAACAAAGGCTCCTCGTTATATTAGGCTTAATGAAATTGGAGAAAAAAAAACTTTCTGGCTTTCTTCAAACAAAATGACCTACAGAACTAACCCCAGAAAATAGTGTGAGAAACACATTGATTTAGTCTTCATACCATACTGTAATGAACTTATTTCTAGTATAAATACTGATTAAATGCATTATCTGGCTAATATAGGTTACTAAAATGCCATCTTTAACATGTTCAGATCAGTAAGCCATATGCTCATCACCTATCTGGCATTGCCTCTGAAAAAGCTTTGTCTTGAAAGCAATGAAATTACATAGGGCCTCTACACTGCTAAATCTGGTTAGTGTATGAACCAATAAGCAGGGTACAATACAGTAAATATTTTCAAGAAGTTGCATTTTGACAGCATTGCTAAAAAGGGATAATTAAGTTAAAAATTTTCAACTGTAACCAGTCCAGTGAAGCAAAGCCAACTGTGCATAGAATTGGTTGATTAAAAACCATCTTCTGTGACAGTACTTACTTTGGAAAGCATTATAAAATATAAAGATTTGTTGCTTCTTACTTTTCAACTGCTTTATTTTTACTTTGTGATTTTTTTTTATAAACATTTATTCCAAAAATAATTTTGTCAGATATATTTCTTTAAGGTTTTGTATGGGTATTGCTTGGACAGATGACTGTTATTTACATAACTAGGTATATTACCAAAATTAATGTCTTTTGTTTGTAAGTAAGGTGTTCAGTTTTCATACAGGAAACTCGCATGATACTTTTTATCATATCTATGTTGTCCATTGTAGGACATCAGCATTTTTCACTTCTCCTATTATGAAAAATAAGTGTTACTCCATGTCATGTATCACTGATTACTAGTCAGTAATCAGTCAGTCAGTGCTAATCAGTTGTTATTCATCACCTATCTCTCATCACTCACAGTCACTACTCAGTTGCTGTTCATCATGCAGCCCTTTGATCACTCATCAATGCTCACTTGTTGCTTATCACTTTTCACTCATCACTATACATTTGGTTGCTGGATATGCATCATGACTCACTTGAGAACTACAGACATATGTTAGCAGAAGCTGTGCAAACTGAACCATTAAGTCTGGTGGAGGCATATGCTACTGCTTGGCAATCCCTGTTTTGTTCAAAGATTTAGGTGCAGTGTTTAGCCCTGGAACCACTGCATTACATAATTCTATTAACACATTCCTATCATCAGCACAATGTACAATGCTATTCCATCTGGTGTTACTCAGAACATTGCTGTTACAGAATTAGGAGTGATTTTAAAAGTTATCTGAGGATATACAAAAATATTTGGCTAAAATGATCTGAAATTAGAGTATTCCCAAATGTGTGACCTAGAGATGTAGGCATTTAATATCATCACTCACATTTTAGACAATTTTCTATGAGTATAATGTATGAAAATGATTAACAATTTTCAGTTAAACTATTGTCTCTTGGTGCATATTGAAACAGAATATATTTTATAAATAGCTGACTTCCATCCCTTTCCTTAAATTTTAATGGAAAGATCCCTTTCTTGTCTTTCTCTAAGATTATCATGTGGTAAATTCTTTAAAATTTATTTATACACTGTAGAGAACCAGTTTTTATCTTTATCTAAACTGCTCAGAATTCCACCTCAGGCATTGATGTAAGTTGTGTGAAGTTGAATAGATTGCTTTTTACAAAATTTCAGTTACATCTGAAATTATATTTGTCACATGCATAATTATACAACAGTATAAGATGCAGTGAAATGATTTTTCTAGTAGATCCTGGACTGTGCCTAATAGAAAAAAAACTATTGGTAATTCCTACAAAAATACAGCATAACAAGAAAAAGAATTAATAATGTCTATTTAACAGTCTAGTCATATGAATAGAAGCTCTTACAAAATCTTTCAGTTTGAGTTTTTAGGTTGCAGAATCATCTGCAGTAGCTTAAACAGTTTACTTCTGAGATACTAAAGTCTCTGGATATCCTGAGAACCCTTATCAATCACTTTCTGATAAAGATATCCTGTAGTATGGAAAGTGAAGACCCAATACTGTGCTCAGCTAGGCATACAACCTTCCTTCAACTGGATTGTGCATACCAGGTACTAATGCACTCAACAAGGATGTTCTCAATGGCTCTAGAGTAAAAAAGTCTTTTGAATTTGACTCCCTAAGGTGGTAAGGTCTCTGTCTGGCTTTACTGATAGCAGAATCTGTATATGTGATCCATATCAGGTCCTCAGTAATATTAACCCCAAGGTACTTAAAACTGCTTACCTTTTTTGCAAGTGTACAATTGATGTTGAGGGTAGATGTAATTTCTCTGACAAACCCTCCCAAAGTCAACTACCATCTTGTTGACCTTCAGGTTTAAATGATTGGCCTGACACCACTGCACAAGGCTGACCACTTCATCCAAGCAACAGGTTGCAGCCCATCACCACTGTGTCATCCACAAACAGCTAAAGCTGTGCACAGATGAGCAGTCATAGGTATAGACAGTATATAGCAATGGACTAAGGACACACCCCTGAGGCACCCTCTATTGAGAATGAGGGTATTTGAAATGAAACTGCCCATCCTAGACACTTGTGATCTCCCAGTGAGAAAATCCAGGATTCAGTGCCAGATGGAAGTGCCGAGGTCATTGTCATACCAGGTCATGGAGCTTAGCAAACTATAATCTATAAAAAGCAGTCTCACATTGTTCCCACTCCTGCTGCCCTGGTGATTTAATATGGTGTGAAGTACCTCTGCAATGGTGTTCGTAGTCACTTGATTTGTGACAAACTTTGGAGGTTCTAAAGTGCTAAATATTGATACACAGATACAGTCTTTAGCAAGCCTCTCAAAGCACTTCATCACTACAGATGTCAGAGCCACAGGATGATAAGTCATTGTAAAACGAGGGTTTTGCTGGACTTAGGTATAAGGACAATGAATGATTTTTTAAAACAAGATGAGACAATAGACTGGGTTAGGGAACCATTGAGCAAAGAAGCATATAATGGTACAAGCTGGTCTGCACAAGCAATCAGTACTCGTCGTGGAAGAACTTCCAGTCTTGCTGCGTTCTTGTTGTTCACTCTCTTCAGTTCCCTCCTAACATCATGCTCAGAGAGACAAAGCAGTGTCCCAACAACAGTGAGAGGGAGCACTCCTGCAGCACTAATGCTGACTGATTAATGCTATTATTAGTACTACTAGCACAAAGTGTCAATAGAAGGTATTCAGTTCATCTACCAGACCAGGATCAACTGACGCAACAATGTGAGATATACCTTTCCTCGGCACAGAATTTTACAGAAAAAAGTCTGAATTAGCGTAAGCCGCCCTAATTAGAGGAGTTCATAATAAATTAAATGATTTACTTCATGAGGTAGAAGTATATAATAAACAAAGATGGATGTGTCAGATATTTGAAATATGAAAATGTGTGCCTTAATTTAAATATTAAAAGTCTAATTAAACTCGGAAGAGGTTCATAGAGGACTAGATCCCTAGTAAAGGATCAAAAACTGAAAATAACATATTATTCATAATCACTTACCTTGAAATACTTTAAAACAATACCACACATGCTTATAGTCATATGAAAAAGTTTGGGAACCCCTCTCAGCCTGCATAATAATTTACTTTCAACAAAAAAGATAACAGTAGTATGTCTTTCATTTCCTAGGAACATCTGAGTACTGGGGTGTTTTCTGAACAATGATTTTTAGTGAAGCAGTATTTAGTTGTATGAAATTAAATCAAATGTGATAAACTGGCTGTGCAAAAATTTGGGTCCCCTTGTAATTTTGCTGATTTGAATGCATGTAACTGCTCAATACTGATTACTTGCAACACCAAATTGGTTGGATTAGCTCGTTAAGCCTTGAACTTCATAGACAGGTGTGTCCAATCATGAGAAAAGGTATTTAAGGTGGTCAATTGCAAGTTGTACTTCCCTTTGACTCTCATCTGAAATGTGACAGCATGGGATCCTCAAAGCAACTCTCAAAAGATCTGAAAACAAAAACTGTTCAGTATCATGGCTTAGGGGAAGGCTACAAAAAGCTATCTCAGAAGTTTAAACTGTCAGTTTCAACTGTAAGGAATGTCATCAGGAAATGGAAGACCACAGTTGCAGTTGCTGTTAAACCCAGGTCTGGCAAGCCAAGAAAAATACAGGAACGGCATATGTGCAGGATTGTGAGAGTGGTTACAGACAACCCACAGATCACCTCCAAAGACCTGCAAAAACATCTTGCTGCAGATGGTGTATCTGTACATCGTTCTACAATTCAGCGCAATTTGCACAAAGAACATCTGTATGGCAGGGTGATGAGAAAGAAGCCCTTTCTGCACTCACGCCACAAATAGAGTCACTTGTTGTATGCAAATGCTCATTTAGACAAGCCAGATTCATTTTGGAACAAAGTGCTTTGGACTGATGAGACAAAAATGGAGTAATTTGGTCATAACAAAAAGCGCTTTGCATGGCGGAAGAAGAACACCACATTCCAAGAAAAACACCTGGTATCGACTGTCAAATTTGGTGGAGGTTCCATCATGCTGTGAGGCTGTGTGGCTAGTTGAGGGACTGGAGCCCTTGTTAAACTTGAGGGTCAGATGAATTCAACCCAATATCAACAAATTCTTCAGGATAATGTTCAAGCATCAGTCACAAAGTTGAAGTTACGCAGGGGTTGGATATTCCAACAAGACAATGACCCAAAACACAGTTTGAAATCTACAAAGGCATTCATGCAAAAGGAGAAGTACAATGTTCTGGAATGGCCGTCACAGTCCTCTAACTTGAATATCATCGAAAATCTATGGGATGATTTGAAGCATGCTGTCCATGCTCAGCAGCCATCATATTTAACTGAACAGGAGAGATTTTGTATGGAAGAATGGTCAAAAATACCTCCATCCAGAATCCAGACACTCATCAAAGGCTATAGGAGGCATCTAGATGCTGTTATATTTGCAAAAGGAGGCTCAACTAAGTATTGATGTAATATCTCTGATGTTATGATGCATATTACATATTTTCTGTTAATCCAATAAACTTAATGTCACTGCTGAAATACTACTGTTTCCATAAGGCATAAACAAAAATCCAAAGAATTAAGAGGGGTTCCCAAACTTCATATGACTGTATGTTTGAATCTTTCCTAGAGGCCTAGTACCACCAGTAAAGAATCAGATATCAAAACTATTATCATATTTGTGATCAGCAACCTTGAAATAGCATAAAATGACACTCCACATGCCTATATTACCGATCCCCATTTTTTCAAAGTTTTGTCAAACGGTGTAGCTTTGGTCTCTCATATCTTATTAGGGGGTTTTTCTGATCATTATTGCTGAAGTCGCCTATTGGTTTACTCTTTATCATACAGGTGGAATTTCCAGCATAAAATATGTCCCAAAATAGCCTACAAATAAGGGTTTTAGAGTCTAAAGGGACAACAATAGGGGAGAACCCCAAAAACCATGATGTCTTGCACAACTAAATATTACGATGAGTCAAAAAGTATATCATATGTGGAGTTTTAATCATACTAGTGAGTCAGGAGGAGCCAAAAAAAAAAAACTGAATCGATTTCAAGGCATTCATAAGTAATTCTTATGAACACAATAATAGGGCATTTGTCGTGTACAGATAAGCTGAAAAAAGGCTGTCTCACCATCCTTTATTTCCTAAAGGTACATTTAAAGTTATTTATTTGCTTGTCTGTGCCATCATTCTAAATTTTTTCCCAAATTACGCTTTCAGGTGCTGTATAAATGTTATGCATGCTACAAAACCCAAATCCAAGACACTAAACATAAAGCTGTTTTCTTTTTTCATTTATAAAGGATTTTATTTATATCTATGCCTTATTATATTCTTTTTTCATTGTTTACACTGTTTGAAAAATAAACATATGAAAACAAAGAAAAATGTTTATCTACCTTTAAACAGATGTGTGAATTTGTACACTCTAGCATCTCAAAGGAAAAGGCCTGATTCAAAGATACAGTGCTAAAACTGTCATTGAAATAGACATTTTAAATTGATTTCTTACTTTATTAACACTCAATGACATTTATTTATTTATTTGGGTTCATTAAAACGCATATCAGTTAATGAATGAAAGAAAATCTATCAAAGAATTAGGAAGGTCATTCAAAGGTACAGAAGCATATGTAGTCCAATTAAATCTGAACAAGATGAATGATTGATTATAGTAATAATGTGTATCTTCTTCAAGCTGGGAATTTAGTGTATTCTAGTCATATAAATGCCTGGAGATTCAAGTAATCCCTGCTGTAACTAGACATAATCAATACCTACGAGAAAAAAAATAGATGTCAGTTGTTTGTGGATCCATGGTGTTTTGCTGTAGGAAGTACAAACTTAAGAAAAATAAAATGTAATCAGCTTTAGCTTTTCATGCTTTTAGGTTAAGTCATTAATAAGTAAAATGTTGGAGAAAAAATGGAGAAAGAAAGAGTATTGTTTCTGTATATTCATTTATATAAATTCATTTGGCCCTACAGCTGTCTGTTTTTTGGAATCATATTTTGAATGTTGAGTCAGAAAACAATAGTATCCATTTTGGCAACAACCTTAGAAAGGATACCCATACTACATTACTTACATATGGACAACTCTGAGTTGTCAAGTGATATAAAACTCAAATCAGTATGTTCAATACAGCCTAATCCCATTGGTGTAAAGATATTGCATCAACAGAACTATGTAAATTACTTATGAGAAATGTATCTGAATTTTTATTAGCATAGTTTCTATACCATGCTTCTTTAAACATGATGAATGCACAACACCATATCATTTTTTACCTACAGTATGAGGAAGCTGGCATTCTGGGTTAAACATGAATCTTCTAAGATCATCATTAAAAGTCTCATCTTGACATACACCTGTAATCTCAATTATGGCTTTACTCCATTATATCTCTATATGGTCTGGGTTCTCCATATAGTCCTTCAAGGAGTCTCTGTTTTGGTGTGCATTGTCTACTTACAGCCTCTTTTCCTTCTAGTTGCACTAAAAATTGACATTTGTTTTTCTCATTTTTTTTCTTCCAAGTATGGAATTATGTTTCCATATCTGTTTGAACTGCTCCCAGTCTTCTGATGTTTAGATACTTGTTTAATCACATTCATGTACAAAGCACTCAAAAGACTTGCCAATCCTCTGTTCACTTTCTACATATTTACAGTTATAAGAATTCCACTTTTTAAAAAGGTGTGCTGGGGGATTAATAATGCTATGCAAAAAATGATACTAATTTATGTTGTAGATAGACAGATAGATAGATACTTTTTACTGATCTGAACAATAAACTGCAGTGACACAGCTGAATACACATATATACTACAGTACAATGATAGACTGAAGTCTAAACAATAAAATAAGAATCTTTTTAAAATGTACCATATTATAATGGCATAACAAAACAAATCAGCCAGAGGATACATTGCAAAATCAGATGACAGATGTTAAAAAGACCTCTGATGGTGCAGCCAGAAGCAATGTGGTAAAATTAACTTGAGCTGAAGGTGCTCCACAGGTAGACCAGGTTGTCATGCAGAGTGTGACTCAGCCAACATTCTTGTCTTTGCTGCTGCCCACAGAGAGTACAGGCTAGTCCTAGTTCTAGCTAGTGTTCCCAATTAATTTGTTAAGTCTATTGGCTGTTCTCATGCTACTGCTACAACATATCACTACAACCAAAGATTGACACACAGAAATGTCACCATGCTAAAGGACCTGGGCAACCCCAATAAACAGTGTGAAATCTGGCCTGGTATGTGAATGGCTTCTGATTTTGCAGGCCATTGCAGATTTCTGTCTAGGTAAACATCAGCTATTTATGTATCCCTGGGCCATCTCAGCTTCTCATCTCCATGGTTTTGCTGATGCTGAGTTACAAATAGTTCAGGCTGCAAAAAAGAGTTTGGTATTATTTCTCTTCTCCACCACTTACACACTCCATCACTGCTAAGTTATCTGAGAACTTCCTCAAAATTTTACTTGTAGTTAAATGTGTAGTGAAAAGGAAGAAAGACAGTGCTGTGCTTCCCATTTTGGCAAAGGTTTTTCTGAAGTGAGAAGTAAACACTATGGGCCTCTAATTGTTTAATTTGCAGGGTTGGTCCTTCCAATGTTGAGACACATACTGTATATTTTCTGAAGAAGTCTGCACAATTGGCTAGTCATACCTTAACTGTTCTTTACTTACACTTTCATTTGTAGGCCACTCTGTAGTGTTGTCTGGACCTGTTATGGCAGAACCAGTCAAGGTAAGAACTTTCCCTGGAAACGATACCACTCCAATGTGTGACCTTTAACAAATATTGTATATTCTTAATAATTCAATTCAAATCAGTTTATTTTGTATCCAGTACATATTCAGAGTGCTCACATGTGCAGTATCAACACCTATAAAGTATTAGCAGTAAATTAAAAACTAATGGTTGGATATTATTATAGCAAATCAAAGTAGCCTGATGAGTATATTAGGGTATATTTATTACTAGCAAAATACCCGCGCTTCGCAGCGGAGAAGTACTGTGTTAAAGAGGTTATGTAAACATATATATACATAAACATACTGTATATACATAAATATATACATATACACATCCACATATATATACATATATCAACATATATATACACATACATATATATATATATATATATATACACACACACGCAGACACATATACATATATATACATATACATATTTGTATATCTACATATATATACAGATATATACATATATATACATATTTGTATATCTACATATATATAAACATATATACATATATATACATATTTGTATATGTACATACATACACATCTATCTATCTATCTATCTATCTATCTATCTATCTATCTATCTATCTATATATATATATATATATATACACACATATATATATACACATACATATATATATATATACATATATATATATATATACATATATACATATATATATATATATATATATACATATATACATATATATATATATATATATACATATATACATATATATATATATATATACATATATACATATATATATATATATATATATATATATATATATATATATATATATACATACATATATACATATATATATATATATATACATATATATATATATATATATATATATATATACATATATATATATATACATATATATACATATATATACATATATATATATATATACATATATATACATATATATATATATATACATATATATATATATATATATATACATATATATATATATATATACATATATATATATATATACATATATATATATATACATATATATATATATATATACATATATACATATATATATATATATATATATATACATATATATATATATATATATATATATATATATATATATATATATATAGCTGATTACCCAGTGGATTCGCTGACTGAGTGCAAGAGAAAAAAATAAAATGTATGTATAAAATAAGTTTAATTGCCAAATTTATTTTTCCACAAATAAAGAGCACTTACAATAACATAGAAATCAATATAAACAACATTAACATCATTATCATTTGAGAATATGAAGTAATATATAAGAAGCACATTGCATATAAATATAAATTATTAAACAGTAAAATGTTCTTCTATAAAACAGTACTGTGGCTATTCGTTTGTCTGTCCAGGATTTTAAATGAGCTGTAGCTCGCAAACCGTTTCACCTATTGACTTGAAATTTGGTACACAGATACTACGTCACGTCTACTATTCGCTTTCCCACACATATGAATACATATATATATATATATATATATATACACATACATATACACACACATACACATATATACATATACATACATAGTGCGTTGCAACACGGGCTGCGATTGTTACATGGGAGGGAGAGGACAAATCACAGCTTCCCGCTTTCTAATCGGGCTTGTGATTGCTGCTTTGACGGATGCCCAGATCCCACAGTATTTCCCCTTAGGAGAGGCGTTAGGCAAGTGTAATTGAATAGCGGTGCTGCAAGTTATTACTCTTTTTATCTTTATTTTATTTTATTGTAGAATCAACTCACAGGTGCGCGCACCAGTGCGTGCATGGCGGATGCGTACGGCTGACGTTTTCATTGTCTACCACCTTCGCTAATCATTCTTGAGGCAGATTGAAGAGTTAAGTGCCAGCTTAACTGAAAAATTAAAGAAAACATACTAAGTTTTAAAAAAAATCACTTTTAACGGGTAAAGATGCCGACGAAAGAAGAGAAGCAGCGGGACGCTAGGGTCAAGAGCTGCTCATTAAGCAGCAAGCTCATCAACCTCTGAGCAAACGAATGGTAAACGTACAGAGAAAGAGGATAAATACTATGAATGGTCATGTCAAGTGTATTCACTCCACGTTATCGTGCAGTGCGCTGTTACTGGTATTTTGATAAAAGAATCTGAATAACATATAAGAAGCGTATAAATTATTAAACAGTAAAACATTAACATTTAAGAAGTAAAGATACATTGAGTACTACTGTAGTGCTTTCGGGTATAGTACATTTTTTGTTTGCCCATTACATGCATAAATGTATACATTTTTTGGTGTACCTACCCAAGAACACGCGACATGACCCGGCAGTTAAAAATTTATCGCTCCAGCAATTTTAACTCTGTTACAAAGTCATCTAATATGGTATTGCAAACGGCAGCGGGAGCGTTTCTATAAACTCAATTTAAACTTACTGTTTACACCGTGCTTTGAAGATGCATAGTATGCGACACGTGTTTCGCCGTAATTGTGGGCTCATCAGGAGTACACAGTCACTGCACTCCCTTACGGGAATCGATCCTCGGACGTAGAGGCGAAGCCCCTAACGTTGTGCCACGGCGTGAGGTTCGTTCATTTGACAGCATATAGATCGGGGTAATTACATTGCAGGCATTCGTAGTCTGATTCACAATCTGATTGTATGGGTGGTTACCTACCAGGTAACGCTTGTGGTTGGTGAGCAAGTCGGCTAACTTCTGCCACGGTGCCCTCTTTCAGTTGCGAGAAGCAGATCATACAATGGTTGAAATAGTTTAATATATATAGCAAAATCACCGCGCTTCGCAGGGGCGAATATGGTATTGCAAACGGCAGCGTTTCTATAAACTTAAAGTTACGGTTTATACCGTGCCTTGTTTCATATTCTTTTCCTACCTTATCAATTGTGTAATGTGTTTTTTGAACAGGTTTGATTCATGGAAGAGATCACTCCTGCTGCGTTCAGTCACTTCACGTGAGCCACTGTCTTGTGTGATGTTGCGATGTCCACGGGTTTATTTAATGTTAGCTAAGACCCGGCAGTTAAAAGTTTCTCGCTACAGCAATTTTAACTCTGTTACAAAGTGATGCAAACTCTCGTTTATACCTCGTGTCTTCTCATTAAACTTGTATCTCGCGAATATGGCATTGCAAACGGCAGCGGGAGCGTTTCTATAAAGTTAAGGTTACGGTTTACACCGTGCTTTTTTA
The DNA here is from genome assembly GCF_900747795.2 of Erpetoichthys calabaricus. Lineage (NCBI taxonomy): Eukaryota > Metazoa > Chordata > Cladistia > Polypteriformes > Polypteridae > Erpetoichthys > Erpetoichthys calabaricus. Next base: position 72,911,828 of record NC_041397.2, on the reverse strand, counting down.
TACCTCGTGTCTTCTCATTAAACTTGTATCTCGCGAATATGGTATTGCAAACGGCAGCGGGAGCGGTTCTATAAAGTTAATTTAGACTTACGGTTTACACCGTGCTTTTTTATACCTCGTGTCTTATGAAGATGCTTGTATGCGTCACTCACTCGCTTCTTATTGTTTCGCTGCCTTGTCAATTGTGTAATGAATGTTTTCTTCTGTGCTCTTTGGGGCTCCTTCTTCTTTTCTACGTACTGAGTTCACAGTCAGTTCACGTGATTACGTGGGAGGCGTGATGACGCGACACGCAACTCAGTCTCCTACGGCCATCTTGCTGCCTACCATTACAGTATATGGACAAAAAAGAGGTTCCAGTTATGACCATTACGCGTATAATTTTGAAATGAAAACTGCCTAACTTTTGTAAGTAAGCTGTAAGGAATGAGCCTGCCAAATTTCAGCCTTCCACCTACACGGGAAGTTGGAGAATTAGTGATGAGTGAGTCAGTGAGTCAGTCAGTCAGTCAGTCAGTCAGTCAGTGAGGGCTTTGCCTTTTATTATTATAGATAATATCTTTTGGATAAGGGTAACTCCTTTGCAACATAACACTAAAATAGGCAGTATGTTGTTGAAGCTGTGTGAAATGTGTCTTAATTTGATTTAACCCTTAAAAGATTTATTTGGCTGTCAGGGTTCTTCATATAAAAAATAATTTCAAAAAATGTCACTGGACTCTGCACACATGGCAGTAATCACCCTATACACATGTTTAAATTGAGTACAAACATCACTCATTCAGTGCATAAACCAGAACAAAACAAGTTAGCAAATGTACTTTTGGTGTAACATTTCGGTGCATTTGAGTACTTAACTTTTTTTTGTTTTCTTAATTCATCAATACCATAAATGTCTCATTTTCTTTATTATGAGTAATATTAAAAACAATATCAGCAATAATAAAATGGCATGTATTAGTAGAGTGCATGAAATGTGTTTTTAATGGCATTATAAAATATCATGTAGTTACAAACAAAGCTGAAATAGGCATGTGGTGAATGAAATAGTAATCATAGACAGTACTGTATATTCCAACTCCAGTAATGCAGAAATGCTGTGGCTAATTGTAGTTCATAATTTTTACACACAAAATATTCGAAAGAAGTACCCAATGTGGAGACTTAAATTCTATATTGAAGTCTGTTCACACTTTATAGCTTGTATTGGATATCTATTTTGTTGTCTGGAACACCAATCAAACATCTAATAGTGAAACATACAGAAGCTTAAATAATCTCTGTCAAGGTGAATTAGAAAGAGTAAACTAATCTATTAATTATGTTGTAAAGAATTTTTTAGGTTTTAAGACAGACGCTTACGCATGTTCTCCAATGGGAATTTTCAAAATTTCAAATTTTTGTACACTGAGCTCTAATCAAGATATCTCACCAAAACATTAACATTGTTGACAAATTTTCTTGAAGAATAAGTATACCAAATTTCAATCAAATGGGCCAACCAGGAGCCACATTGTTTGAAAAAGGGTTATGACAGTGACAATTCTTTCATATTGTAAGAGATGGCTGGCAGCCAAAACTGACCAGGACACCCAAAAGATGGAAGGAGGAGAAGGCAGCTTCTTCAGGGCACTGTGTCCCCAAAAACGTTAGATGGTTGCTCCCCTGGTTTACATCGGTGCCCCAGATTCCCACTGGGCACCATGGGACTTGGAGTTTGATATCTCAGCCTTGTTGGGTACCGTAGGTGCTGCCAGGGGGTGCTGTGGAAAAGACATGTGCTATGACGTTTCTGCCTAACCCCGTGGTCTGCAAGCACTTACGAATTGGCCAATATAAAAGGACTGAACCAACCTCACAGAAAGAAGCCAGAGTTGTGTGGTAGGTGGACGAAGCAGGAGCAGAGAAGTAAAAGACAAAGGAAGAAGAAGAAGAATTGAGTGTTGTGCTGATTGTTTACTTGTGGCTGCTGTGGTGGGAAACTATTATCAAGAATTTCTCCCAATAAAATAAGATCCTTGTGCTTTTAACTTGTGCCTGTTGTCAGTCTTGTTGGGTTTGAGGAGCAACAGTGCCTTCTAGTGTCCACAACTTGTGAATGTGAATACATCTAAAAAGGCACAGTTCTCTGTTTGCTTTATAGTTTGCAAGTTCACATTCTGCACTAAAAACAACAGCAGTCAAATAATTAGATTAGTAAATATATGTTTAAAACCTAGATCTCTGTGGTGAATAGAGGAAAAGTAGGTATGTGACAAAAATAGCATGCATTAATTTAACTCTATTACATAAAGAACTAATTAATTCAGTACAGTAAATCTAACACACAATGTTTTTTGTTAATTCTACCATTTGTTCACTTGAAAGAGACTAGATCATTATATTTTTTACACCAATTCAACTTAATGTCTGGACAGCACAGTGGCCATCCATATGTCTAGTATCATGAATCTTACATGCAGTCAGGTTGGTTTTTTTGGTACTTGACTAAGTTTTCCACAACATATGTGTGTTTATGTGATTGGCATTTTTAATTTGGCACTTTGACAGGCTGGGGTTTCATCCAGGGTAACATCCAGGGTTGCTGTCAGAGCTGCAAGAATTTGGTCCATCCTCATGCAAGGAATTATGAAACTGTGCCTGTTTTTAAATTATACTAAATTAAATTAATTTAATCTAGAAGTTTCAAAGTAAGTTCTAAATTTAATTAGTCATACTTGTTCATTATGGTGTCACAGTGTGAAGAAATGTTACAAGATGGTCAGAAATTTTCCTGGGTATTTTGGGTTTGCACATCACAAGTGTGTTTCTCTGCACCACTAAAATGTGAAGAGCAGATTTATTGGCAACGCGAAACTGGAACTCTAAGATGGTGTGTATGAGTGTGCTCTTCAATGGATTAGTATTTAGTCCATTATTAGTCCCTGCTTAGTGTTTCAATAGAATCACCTTAGGATCCATCAACTCCACATTTTTTTATTCACAGAGTGGGATCAGATTGAGAATTAATCAATGGATGAATGAAAGCACATAGGCAGTAGGTTAAAGCGGATCTCGGGAATTGTATCTTATTTACAGTCTGGCAAGATCGTATTGATTTATATGTTAACATTTTTATTTATATTTTCTTTCCTAAATAGCAAAAGAAAACAAAAACTCAGATGACTTTGCTCAATGGATCTGTACAAAGAATTGACAAAAGCAGGACACTCGTCAATTTGTGTAGAATAGCCCTTTTAATGGTGTATTTTCTGTGTCAAAGTGCTAAACTTTTTCTTATACAATGTCTTTCCACTGTTAAAGAGATTTTCCAATTGCCTGGAGGGTAACACTGACCAGTCCCATACAAAAAAGGGCAGAAAATGATAGCCAGATACTTGCATACATTAAAATGTATCTTACATTTATTTACTTATGTTCTGTATTGACCGTTCTCATCATACAAGAAGCTAATCACAGGACACAGTCACTTTTAAAAATCAATGCTGCCTTTAGCAGAGGGAAACAGAAACACACATCATGATTTGAAATGAGACAACAGCTCCAAAAACAAAACCAATACTCTACCCACTTACTTCTTTCTGTCTTAAACACAAAATAAATAACAGCCAGGAATCACTTTATATGTGTTAAACTTTAAAACACAATTCCCTGATGCCTTTCTGTAGGTTAGAGGAAATAAAAAGATATTTCTTAAATATAAAACTAGGCCATGATATGAGCGGAACAAATTATGCTACTGGGTGTTCACAGGAAGCAATTTAATTAAATTATGTTCAGTTTAAAAAATAATAAGTTTGAACTGCTGCAGCTACACCATACATTTCTATGAGCCAAACTGTATGTGTACGAGCAACAATTTCTTACTATCATTTACTCAAAACTGCTGGGTTATTCTGAAACTTCCAATCCAGTACTGAAATAGTAGGTTGAGAAAATGTGTGTTAGACTCATGAATACATCACATTGCAAATATATTTATTTGACATCTAATTACAAATCAGGAAATTAAACAGAAAAGCAGGTCCTGGAAAGCTGCAGTTGTTGCAGGCATTTGTTCTTACCAATGTTTTAATCTGAATCTCAGTCTCAGCAGGCAACTGAACTAGTTTTTAGTTTGATGACTCATCCCAGATGTCTGTCTTCAATCTTTGAAATTATAAATATTGCGTCTATTTTTTTAACAAAGTATCGGAAAACAACAATACGACATGTTCTAGAATTCACAGATAACGTTTTATTCAGGTATTAAAAATACAAATTCGAACTGTACATTGGTATCCTTCAGATTGCCTGTATTAAAGGAATAAAAAGTAATGGAAGATATAAAGCGTGATGATCCTATTAAATTCATGGTTAGTAAGCTAGTTAGAGAGTTCAGTATTTCTGAGGGTGATCATTAGTTAGTTTAAAGTGTATTGTTTAAGGATGGTATTGAGAAAAGATACCTAATCACTAAAGCATATTTCAAGTAGTTTCTAGCTGAGTGAATATATTTTTTGCTAATTTTAAATAATATTTTACATTTTGATCTCCTTATCAAAATGCAGGTAGGTAGGAATCTTCTAGTTAATCAAAATGAGATAAGTGAATAAGTTGTGTAATTACATTTTTGAGGATAGTGTTCTCATAGCACAATGGTGTTTTCTCTGTTATTATAATGAAGTGGACTATTAAAGGGTGAGAATCAATCTTAATTCCCAGTTGTTTGAAAATTGCATCAAGACAGTAGTGTAGCAGATTATAAGCCAAAGATATCCAAAAATGCAGTACGTACCCAAGGTTTGCTGGAACTTCAAAATATTTCACATATACTATACTGTCCTAGTTTATCCTTTTCCTTGACCAATTCTCTTATTTTAGTGAAGGACAAATCCTATATTGAAATTCTGTCCTTAGTGATAATTTTATGTCAACACACAGAAATTAGTGTTTTTGTAACACTAGAAATAGTGCTGTGGAACAGCCAAGTTTGCACAAGTGAAAAGGAACTGCCTAAGGAGGACAGTATTAAGTTACAATTGGCCTCCACTTGTGAATCATTAAATTATCTGCCATATTTACTTAATTATGAATTGTGAATCTGAAAGACAGCTGTGAAAATAAAGGTGGGAAAAAATAATACAGATGTTAAAACTGAAAAAACTGCAAATCAGTACCCTTCCTTTTTAACAAAGAAAGAAACTACACCAGATAGATAGATAGATAGATAGATAGATAGATAGATAGATAGATAGATAGATAGATAGATAGATAGATAGATAGATAGATAGATAGATAGATAGATAGATAGATAGATAGATACTTTATTAATCCTCAAGGGTATAACATCTTGCCTGAAGAAGGGGCCTGAGTTGCCTCGAAAACTTGCATATTGTAATCTTTTTAGTTAGCCAATAAAAGGTGTCATTTTGCTTGGCTTTTCTCTTAATCCTCAAGGGGAAATTCACATACTCCAGCAGCAGCATACTGATAAAAAACAATATTAATTAAAGAGTGATAAAAACACAGTGCAAGTTAAAAAGTGCAAGGTGGAGAGTGCGAGGCAGGTATAACAGTCAATAACATTGAATAATGTTATCGTTTACTGAAGAGTTCCATAGTGTGGAGGAGGAACAATCTCCTCATTCTGTCGCTGAAGCTGCTCCTCTGTCTGGAGATGATACTGTTCAGTGGATGCAGTAGATTCTCCATGATTGACAGGAGCCTGCTCAGCGCCCGTCGCTCTGCCACAGATGTCAAACTGTCCAGCTCTGTGCCTACAATAGAGCCTGCCTTCCTCACCAGTTTGTCCAGGCGTGAGGCATCCCTCTTCTTTATGCTGCCTCCCCAGCACACCACTGCGTAGAAGAGAGCGCTCTCCACAACCGTTTGATAGAACATCTACAGCATCTTATTGCAGATGTTGAAAGACGGCAGCCTTCTAAGGAAGTATAGTCAGCTCTGTCCTCTCTTGCACAGAGCATCAGTATTGGCAGTCCAGTCCAGTTTATCATCCAGCTGCACTCCCAGGTATTTATAGGTCTGTACCCTCTGCACACAGTATAAATAAAAATAAATAAAAATAAATATAAGTATAAAGGAAGGATGTATAAATATGTTAGCTATGTCTTTGAAATTATAGTCCTCCATTCCTTTAGTATCTAACGTGGAAGAGGTAAACTGTGCATTTGGATAATGCCATTCCAGACAGAAGATGGTTGTGGGAGCCAGGCGTATTAGACTATTATTTTATAAATACATCTTAGAAATCACGGTATTGTGAGGGGTGAAGATTCATGTGGTAGGTGTGCGTTTTACAAACAGGTTAAATCTGTTTAAATCTTTTTCCTTCAGTAAGCCTAGTCTTGAATTTTAATGCTAGGTTTATTACATTCTTCAATCAGTCATAAAGATCATGATTTCCATTTAATTTTTTAATTCATCCAAAAGCCTATTATGGAAGACAGATATTAATGTTGGGTCATCCCATCCCACATCTGCTGATAACATTTTGAATGACATATATATCCCTAGGCTGTTATTCCCCTCATAATTTTAATAATTGACACGTGGCGACTTCTTTTCTTTCTGGATGATCAAACTTGTCACAAAATGCATGTAATACTAACTGAAAACTGTGGAGTTGGGAGTTGTAGACATCAGAATCCCACATAAGTGACTGACCCATAATAAAGATACAGTATGAAACAGAAAATCTTGGATCTGTCCGTGGTTTGTTTAGGAGAAATTGTCAAAGATTGTCAAACTCTAATGAGCATCCTAAGGAGCAGTTGACAGTTATAAAGAAATGGCTGTATTCATTAATTAAAAACTAAAAAGTCATGATTCATTCTCTTTAAAGCATTAGAACATTAGAAAAATTGTACAAGAACAAGCTATTCAACCCAACAAGCTTGTCCATCCTATCCACCAAGATTGTTGAGATATGAAGTTACCAAAAGTCCTACTGTCCACCACACTACTTAATTTATTCCATGTGTCTGTGGTCCTGTGAAGAAAAAACATTCAAATGTTTATTTAAAATTTTCCCTTAAATTTCCAACTATGTCCCCATTTTCTCATGGCAGATTTTATTTTAAAGTAACAACATTGATCCACTATACTAATTCCTTTCATAATTTTAAACACTTAAATCATGTCGTCTCTTAATCTCTATTTGCTTAAACAGTTATAGTTCATCTTCTTCAATGTCTCCTCATAACTCATACACGTTTATTTTATTTCCAGAGTCAGCCTAGTCATGTAGCTTTAGGAATTTCCCCAGTATGTAAAGATTTTCTAAAAATTCATGCCAAGGCTTTATATATGTAGCCATTAATTCCTTGAGAACCCAAGGATAATTGCTATCAGGTTCTGGTGATTTGTTAGATTTCACCAGACTATTTATTTTTCACCAAACTATTTGTTAGATTTCAGACTATTTATTCTAAGCAGTACTTCTACCACTACAATTTCCAACTCAGTAAATCATACCTCATTAATGTTTCCTGTTACTTTTGGGAAGTTATCTGTTTTTTCATATGTATACACTAATAAAGTACAAGTTCAACGCCTTTGCTGATTCACTTCCTGAATATCCTAGCTCACCTTTAATGTTCCTAATACTCTTCACTGACTGTTCACTTACTGCCGAAATAATGGGTCATCTTTTGTCTTTTCTGCAGTATTTCTCTCAAACTGTCTTTCAGCCCACCTAATATTTTTTTAAATGTTTCTCTGGTTCTGTCATGTCTCCTATGCTTAGTGCCTTAATGCCCTACCTTCTTCCAGATTGACCCTTAGAGGTTTGTATTTTCCCAAGGCAGTTCTTGTCTCCATCTGGATCTGTAGCTGAGTCATAAAACACCAACCCATAATATTAGTTATGATTAACATCTTTCTATATGTATTGTAAGTATAACATACAACTGAGAATGCTTTTGTATTTGTTCACTTGGTGTAACAAACTAATCGCATGTTCAACAGCTGAAAAATGAAGTGGTTTGTGCCCTTCAGAATGAAAAAAAAAATTGCATTGATATTTTTAATAAAAGGTGAGCTTTTGAGCCTGAGAAATCATCCCGTAAATCCACACAAGTTTTAATAAGTATGCTTACACAGTATTAAAAGACATGCAACTAAGTTTACCTTCATTCCTGTGTTTGAGTCTCACTGTAAATTCTTACTGAGAAGAATACTTGTAACAAAGGTGAAGCTGGAGTCATACGATACTTCCATGGCAAAGCTGCCATGGTTTTAGATGAACAGCAGAGGGCAGAGATTGGAACATGGACATCAGAGGGTTGAGAGTGAATGGTGGTGGAAGGAAGGAGGAAAGGGGAGGGTGATTATATGAGGGGAGATGGCATGTTTTCAGATGATGGAGTGTTCCTCTCATGGACGAGGAATATTTTGTTGATGGTAGTAGGAAGGATGGAGTTTTGTTGGAGGAAGAAGGATGCCCTAAAATGCACACCATATGTTAAAACATCTGAAAAACAATGAACTTCAGCTGTATGTAACAAAGCCTGTTTCTGTGTAAACTAGAAGAATCTGCAATGGAGGTTTGAATACAATGTTAATATTATCTAAAATATATACTATGGTGTAATTTTTCCAGGGTTGATTCTCCTTCCTACAACCCTGTATTGGAATTTTTGGGTGTGGGAAATTATTTATTGTATCAGTATATACTAAATATATAGTCATGCACATCTGTTACAGGAACATGTTGAAAGCTCTGCTCAAAAGGTGAAACTGGGGACAGGTTTGGATGGAACACAGTGTGACAGATTAGGACACTGTCGTCCCCTTGAACCCTCGGACACCACGCCAGACACCAGATAGAAGTCCAAAATGTCATTTATTATAATAATAAATGTGCACAAAGCACCCTCCACTCCACAATACTCAAATAAATCAATAATCACTACAATAATCAATCCTTCACTCTACCAGACGCGTTGCCACCCTTCCACCCAGCTCAGCTCAATGTCTGGGCTTTCCCATAGTCCTTTATAGTCCTTGACCCAGAAGTGCTTCTGAACCCTCAGTCCATATGACTTCCTAGCACCTCCGAGTCAGATCAAAACTCTTCTTTTTCATCCCGGAAGCACGTAATTTGTTCTGTCCATGTGACTGGGACGTACTTCCGGGGTGTAGGGAAAATAGTCCTTACTCCTCCCTGCAGCGTCTTCTGGCGGCCACCATGGTATCCAGCAGGGCTGTGAATTAAAAGTCCACTGTCCATAATTCCCTGCTGGCATTCGGGGCATTTCCATGCTACAGGGAGGGCTCCACCTGGCGGCCTGGGGGTATTGGCTGGGATGAATGGCCGGCCATATCCCACAATAGTTACTAACCTCCCTTCCTCTTCCAGCCCTACATTAGGAGAGGAGCTCACAGAAAAGCACTGACCTTCCTGGAAGTCCCACTCCTTCTGGTTGCCTCCCTATATAAGAAATGAGATGACCAGAAGTCTGCATTTTCTTGAGTCACCTCCATTTTTGGACACTGAACTGAACAAACTTTTTTGGTTCATTCCTTTTTTTTGTTTTACTTAAATTAATAGCAACAATCCTAATTCTCAATAAATGGGGATCTCTGAGACCACAACTCTTTATCTACTCCTGTCTCGGTTCTGTTCTCTTTATATGAACACTCATCTGCCACTTTATTGGGTAGACCTTTCTAGTACCAGGTTGGACCCCCTTTTACCTTCAGAACTGCTGTAATTCTTTGTGGCATTGATTAAACAAAGTGCTGGACATTCCTCAGGGATATTGGTCCATATTGACATGCAGTTGCTGCAGATTTACTGGTTGCACATCCATGATGCGAATCTCCCGTTCCACCACATCCAAAAAGTACTCCATTGGATTGAGATCAAGGGCCTCATGCATAGTGCTGTGCATAGAATTCACACTAAAACATGGCGTACGGACAAAAGCGGAAATGTTTGTACGCACAAAAAAATCCAGATGCATAAATTTGTGCATTTGCCACGTTCTTCCGCTCCATAAATTTGCGTGAAAAGTAATGCAAGTGCACCTGCCTGCTGCCCCACCCCAAACTCCTCCCAGAATTATGCCTCTTTGAATATGCAAATCAATATAAATATCCCTTAAGCTCAGCTTTGGCAATGGCAAAATCACGGGGGAAAATAGAAGAATTTCAGCGAATACAAAGTGGAGGCAAGGAAAAACTTACTATTTGTTGGTTTAAACAGTGGTATAAACAACAAAAAGAAGTTGATCGAGTGACATAGAGTGTCAGAGAAACTCAAAAGCTCAAGTTCACAAAGTCACACAGTGCCTGAAATAAAAAAGAAGTCAGATATCAAAGTCGCGAGTCATAGCCCATCGTCTGAGTTTCATATGAAAGCTTATTAGGGCACTGAGAAAAGAAAAAAAAATAGGGACACAGTGGGGAAAAAAGCTCGAAATGTCAACTTTATTCTCGAAATTTCCACTTTAATCACATAGTTTATTTTGTCATTAAAGTAGAACATCATAAACTTCATCTTAAAATCATTTAATTTACTAGTTTCTCAAATCCCATCGTAACTATAGTACCACGTTAAATGCTTTGTTTTGTATATGTTCGTCTATGAGCTGTATGTGTGTGAATCACTATGTGCTTCTTAAACGGGCTTTCTCTTCCTCCGACAGGACACAGAATCCATTACATTCACGATATTACAGCTCTCTGAATAATTTAAATACTGGGATGTATACTTGATATCATTTTCATTATGATAGGAATTAAAGTATGTATTAAACATGGGAACACGGTGGCACAGTGATAGTGACGAGCTGGCACCCTGTCCAGACATTGTTCATGCCTCACGCAAGATGCTTGCTGCGCCGTGTGCGACCTTTTTTATGAAATAATTTATTGCAGCAGTACTGTTGCTTTCAAATGTACCAACCCCCAATTCCTGTCCTTCCTTTTCTTTCTCCAAATACCCAATCGCCACACAATCAGCTCTGTAATAGATGTAAAGCCATCTGTAAGCTGAGAATGCTGATTCTTCAAAACTTTTAAGGAACATTGAAATATCTTTGTAGTACATGTTTAATTATTCTATCTATCTATCCTTCCAGTGTCGCGGCAGCCCCAGCAAGAATACAGCGCAAGGCAGGAACAACGGGGCTCCAGCTCCTTGCTAGCACTGCGACACCGTGTCCTCACATGTTTAATTATTGACAATATAGATTATTTAAATGAAGTTAAAGTTTATAGTTCTTGGGATGAAACTGTTTCTGAACCGCGAGGTCAGTACAGGAAAGGCTTTGAAGCATTTGCCGTATGAGAGCAGTTCAAATAGGCAGCATGGCTGAGGCAGTGTGTGCTAGATGCTTTATACCGATAATTCTCTTTCCGATCAGCTGCTGTAGAGCTGTGATTCCATACTCAGATACAGTGATATAAATACTCCAAGTGGTGCAGTGAGAGTAATATGAAAAAAGATGATCCGCTGTGGCAACCCCTAACGGGAGCAGCTGAAAGAAGAAAAAGAGTGCAGTGAGAGTAACAATGCTAAAGCAGCTATGGTATTTGGAATAATTTGGCTATTCCGTGGTGGACCATTATATTGTTACAGGTTAATTACAATCAGATTTCTTAAACTAATAAACAATATGCAGTTAATTTCAAAGTATATGATAAAGCCACGTCAGGGATGTGGATCTAAAAAAGAAAGGGAAACCACACTGGAACAAAAGCACTGCTTTGACGCTGGGTGTCACCAGTTTGCAAAACCGAGTGGAAAACTTGCGTACGCCAGGGTTTGAGCTAGCATGAAAATGTGCGTGGCTTTATGCCAAACATAGGTTTTATAGATTTGAGTTTGGAAACGGGAGTATGCAACATTTTTGTGTGTACGCACCATTTATACATGAGGCCCCTGGTGACTGTGGAGGCCATTTGAGAACAGTAAACTCATTGTCATGTTCAAGAAACCAGTTTGAGATGATGTGAGCTTTGTGACATGCCGCGTTATCCTGCTGGAAGTAGCCATTAGAAGATGATTACACTGCGGTCATAAAAGGATGAAAATGGTCAGCAACGATATTCAGGTAAGCTGTGACATTTAAATGATGGTCAATTGGTACTAAAGGGCCCAAAATGTGCCAAGAAATTATCCCCAACACCATTACACCATCACCACCACCGGCCTAAACTGTTGATACAAGACATGATGGATCCATGCTTTCACGTTGTTGATGCCAAATTCTGACCCTACCACCCAAATTTTACAGCAGAAATTGATACTAATCAGACCAGGCAATGTTTTTCCAGTCTTCTGTTGTTCAATTTTGGTGAGCCTGTGCAAACTGTGGCCTCAGCTGCCTGTTCTTAGTTGACAGGAGTGGCACATGGTGTGGTCTCCTGCTTCTGCTTCAAGGTTTGATGTCTGGTGAGTGCATAAAAAGTGTAGGACAAAAGCAGGTTTACAGTTGTGAGTACGAGAAACACAGAGTTTATTCTGTTATTTTTATTTAGTTATTAATTATTGCATTATTTATTTGTATTATTTATCTTGTTATTTATTTTCTTCTTATTGTTATTATTAAAGTGTGCTTGAGTGTAGTATTATTAACCTGCTTGTCTTTTTCCATATGAACAACTGTAAACCTATGTTTGCCCACCCCTGTATATATATGCTGGGGAAGTTCAGTCCCTGTGCACAGACAGACACCAGATGTCCAAAAAACACACACGTTTAATAATCTTCTGTAATGTACAGCACCACACAATTCTCAAATCAGCCAAATACTCAGTCCCTTCTTCCTCTCTCTTCTTCTCCTTCTGCTGCCCTCACTCCTCCTCACACAAGCTCGTTCCTCTTCCACCCAACTCTGGCTCGACTAATGGAGTGAGGTGGCCCCCTTTATAATGCCCTGGATGCTCCAGATGCTTTGTGACGCTCTTCTGGCGGCACTTCCTGGTGTAGCGGAAGTGCCGCATGAGCACCCGGAAGCACTCCCGGTATACCTGGAGGCTCTATCCTCCAGGCACCACCTGGCAGTGGCCACAGGCCCCAACAGGGTTGAGCTTCTAGGCTTTGATCCCGTGGCCCCCATGTGAACCAGGGCAGCTGCCTTTTCATGGCCCGGGGGAAGTATTGTCTCTCTCCCTGCCCTTCCAGGCGTCCCGGCTGGGTAGGGTCCCCAGCCATCCGCCGCAAAGCATATATGTAAATAAATTTACATCACACCTTGAAAACAGCACACCCTAGCAAGGCTCTTAATACAAGTAACCAAAATAATAGTAAATATGGGGTTTATATATTACTAAAAACAGGCCACTGTGATGGACTGGCATCCTCTCCTGGTTGTGTTCCTGCCTTGTGCCAAGTGATTGCTGAGTTAGGTTTCAGCTGTCCCGTGACCCTCCTCTGGATAAGTGGGATAGGAAAATGGATGGGAGGAATAAACTAAAAACACTTGCTTCTGTGCAGATATAGTCCTTGACATAATTAAGTAATAAGTGTATCAAAGGTGCCAGTAAAAATAATTGATTGATTTAAATCAGTCAATTTATTAATTAATGGTTATCCTTTTGCCAATGCCAACTAATTAATTAATAAGACAATTTCAGCACGGCTGCTACTTTTTATTCCATACCTGTTCTTGTTGGTGGGGCTGTCGAAGTGCAAGGTGCACCAGAGATTCTCACCTTGAAAGAAGGCGTTTGGAGTCGAAGAATAGGGAAACAGAATAATTAGCTTTTATTGCAATAAATAATAAGGTGGACTCAACCCAATCAAGTTGAGCCCCGAACAAGCCAAAGGTTACAGTATATATAACCATTTCTTATCACCTTGGCCTTGCTTGCTCATTCACTGCTTACCCTGACTCCCCATTCCAGCTGTCTTTTCTCAGGCCCTTCCTATGGCCACCAATATTTCTTGTATCTTGTCATTCAGTATTATTCCCCTGCCACCCTTATTTCCTAACCGGCACGTACTCCCCTTCCCGTGGCCTCGGGCTGATCCCTATTCATCTTTCTCTTGTTCTCTGGCCCCTTGATCTATTAAATATTGGTAGCTTTTCCCTGATCTTTGTCTAGAAAGAAATATGGCATATGCCTTTATTGATTAACTGCTTAGTATACTTGATTCTCATAAAACTAGGGGGCTCCGCCCCCTGCTCGCTTCGCTCGCCAACCCCTGGTGTTGGGAATGACAAAGAGCGTGATGTATGAATGAGATATAGAATAGTGTGACGGTGTAGATGATGCAAATAGAAAGCAAACAATAAAGTGTGTGGCACAGTGTAAAGGTTTATTTGAAAATTTCTTTGTACACGCCGTTTAAGTGTAAAAGGTAATTCCAGCTCAGAACTTGTAAGGTCATTTAACATGGTTATTGTTGTGATCAGAGTCAAGTTTGTCAGAGCTTAGAAAGAGTTGTGTCTCTCCAGGAAGTAATGGAATGACTTGGGTATTTATGTTTTCCACATTAATATTTTTTGGACATAATATAGTGCGTTGTGTTAAAAGGGGCATTTGGTCTAATGAGATTGCTGTTCCAAATGTCTCTGTAACTAAGTCGTCGCAGATAAAGGCTTGAGGAATTGTAATAATATGTGGCTGAAGTCCATCTGTATTGGTGAGTGTACCATCTCTCAGTTGTAATAAGCAATTGTTATGATCTGGTTCTGGACATCGTATCTTTTTTACTAACTGTATCTTTTGAAAGTAATGCCAATTGTCTGCGTATTTTAAGGTGCACTGAACAATAGCTGAGTGCATGGCATCTGGAAGAATAGCTAATCACTGTCTAAAATCTGCTCCTCATAAAAGTACCTTTCCTCCAAATCGAATATTATTATTCATAAACGTTTGTAGAAGTTTATGAATGGTGTTGAGTAAGTGACTTCATGTCATTGAACATTCATCAATAAACAACATTTTTTCAAGACGGATGTCACGTGCAGTGCCAGCGTTAATGTTCATAGTGGATACCGATTTGTAGGATCTAATGCAGTTGATAAAGATTTCACTTTCAGGTACATCGTCAGTTATAAGCTTCTGTAGATATTCAGTATATGAATGTAAAGAAGGCAGTCTAATTTGACCCTTTTGACAACAACGTGTAAATGTATAACTTGTATTGCCATTCGTTTCTTCAGGGAAGTGAACTGAAAGACAATGATTGCAAATGACATTCATTAATCCGAATGAATTTTCCTGGTGTATGTTTTCCTTGTGCCGTTTGAGAGGCGCGTTGTTGCATGTGTAGTATTTGGGACGTGTTGTTTTGGAGCTGTAATCGATTTGCCTGTGCTGTGTGAGAAGCCCGTTGTAGCCTTCGCTGCCATTAACGTATGTCTGAGACGGGAGGTGTTTCGTTTTGAATCCGTGCCTGTTGCGATGCAGCACTTTGATTGATAGTTTGCGTCATGTGGATCTAGGATGTAGATTTGTGCATATTTGCGTTGTTGATTTGTTTCAGGGTGCACTGTTCCAATGCGATGCAGTATTTGTGCACATATGCGAAAGTAGTATGGGCCATTGCCTTTTGGTGGCCTGATATTTACTCCGGTATATGCAAAAGCAAATGAACCATTGTAGGATCTAATGCAGTTCATAAAGTTTTTACTTTTAGGTACATCGTTAGTTAGAAGCTTTAGTTGAGCTTTGCGTTTTTGGAGTCGAGACATTTTTTCTTTTAGAAATATGGATAAGTAATAAGGAGAATTGCACTCACTGTTAATATGGAGCCTTTTCTGCGGTTGAACGGTTAATAGTGCCTTATTGTAATGAGATCCACCTATGCTGCATAGCTGTCTATTTTGTTGTTTCTTTCGTTTTCGTGTGTTTGTTCCTGTTATCCTTTCCTTTTCGTTTTGTACCCGTGACCGTGTATTCATGACTTGTTTCTTTCTCAGCATGCGAAATATGGATAAGTAATAAGAAGGATCGCAGTCACTGTTAATATGTTTCTTTTTCTGCAGTTGAACGGTTAATAGTGCTTTATTGTAAGGAGATCCACCAATGCTGACACCTATGCTGTCTAGTGTGAAGGTGTTGATGTTCACTTTAGAATATGTGGCTTTGGGTGTCACTTCTTATGGATGTGTGTGTGTGGGGGGGGGGGGGGGGTGTTGAGGATTGTTGTCGTGCGAGCGTCTTCTTTCTTTTTGTGTTCCTGTGTCTTGTTGAATCCCCCTCTTTGTGTGTGTCCCGTCCCTCGCTTGTAGGGTCTGTGGGGTGGTTTTGTGTTCTTTTTTTTGTGTTCCATGGGCTTGTTGAATCCCCCTCTTGGTGTGTGTCCCGTCCGGTGCCTGTAGGGGGGGGGTGCCTTGCTGTTGTGCGCGAGCCTCTTTTTTTTTTTTTTTTTTTTTTTTTTTGGGTCTAGTTTCGTGTGCAATGTGTTTCGTGCTTTGCTTGCGTTTGAATACTTTTTTATGTGCCGTTTCCTTTTTTCGGTGCTCTTTGTGCCTCATTTCTCAATTTTTCCTGTGCTCACTCCTTTTTTCTGTGGTCTTGTCCACCTCTCGCGGCCCCTCATCCGCCTCTCTCGCCCTCTTCTATCCGCCTTTCTCGGCTCCTCAGCCGACCCTCGCGGACTCTTTTTGCGCCTGCGCAGTACGTCTTTTTGCAGCTACGGCCCATTGCCGGATGTGCCTGCGTCCATCATCCGGTTTAGCATTCTCGGTTAGTAATATGGATTCATATTGTTTGATTCCCATAGAATTTCATATTAAGTTTATATCAACTTGTGCTTATACATGACCTTTTATTTTCCATAAGCTTCCCAACCTTTAGACATACTGCTTATTAAGGTGGTGCAGTGGTAGTGCTAATGCCTCGCAGTAAGGAGATCATGGGTTCATGTCCTGGTCCTCCCTGTGTGGTGACCGGTTTGAGTAGTGACAAAGTGCTATATAAATGTAAAGAATTATTATTTGTTTTAACAAATAGAATGATACAACTCATTGATAAATGTGAGGATTATAGAATTACTAGCAAAATACCTGCGCTTCGCAGCGGAGAAGTAGTGTGTTAAAGAGGTTATGAAAAAAAAAAGGAAACATTTTAAAAATAACATAACATGATTGTCAATGTAATTGTGTTGTCATAGTTATAAGTGTTGCTGTCTTTTATATATATAATATACACACACACACACACATACACATAAACATATATATACATATACATATATACTGTATACATATCTACATATACACATATCTACATATATATATACATATACACATCCACATATATATACACATATCAACATATATATACACACATACATAAACACACACATATACATATACACATACATACATACACACACACACATATATATATATATATATATATATATATATATATATATATATATATATCACGGCATTCGTAGTCTGTGTCACAATCTGATTGTATGGGTGGTTACCTACCAGGTAACGCTTGTGGTTGGCCAGCAATCTGCTAACATCCGCCACGGTGCCCTCAGTTTGTGAGGAGCAGATCATAGAATGGTTGAAATAGTTTACTGTCAAATAAATGCAAAGAGTACGCGACACGTGTTTCGCCCTCATTCTGGGCTCATCAGGCGTACACACTCCACTGCACTCCCTCTGGGGAATCGAACCTCGGACGTCAGCGCCAGAGGCGATGCCCCTAACGTTGTGCCACGGCGTGTGGTTCGTTTATTTGACAGCATGTAGATCGGGGTAATTACATTCACGGCATTCGTAGTCTGTGTCACTATCTGATTGTATGGGTGGTTACCTACCAGGTAACGCTTGTGGTTGGCCAGCAATCTGCTAATATATATATATACTGTATATATACATATCTACTTATTGGCTTCTGTATTTAGGATATAGCGGGTTGGATAATGGATGGATGGACATCTGTATGCATAGCCCTATTTGCCCGTTTTTGTTTTTTTTCTTTCTTCAGTAATATTTCAGTAAACCTGGAGCTTGTCAGTTCAAATCCTGGTACTGACACCACTGTGTGACCCTGAGGAAGTCACTTCACCTGCCTGTGCTGCAAAAAACAAAAGTAATGTAACAAATTGTACCTCAGATGTTGCAAGTTGCTGGAATAAAGGCATAAGTAAAATAGATAAATATGTATTATACACATAGGAACTATTCATCTATTTTCAGTTAAGTCATCTGCAGCAAACTTTTATAAATGAGGGTTTCTCATTTTTAGATAGTGCAAACTGTTTCTTCTTCATTGACGTTTTCTGTTGGAGAGGTTTTTTCATTTCATTGAAAATGAAAGCAGCAGTTGCCAAAATATGTAGCTTTCTTATTAATTTTTCAACATTGTGTAAAATAAATTTATAAAGTAACATAAAAGGTTTAAATACTGGTTATCCTTTTACACTAAAATATTACTAAAGAGATACAATAAAAGTAAAATGGATATGTTTTTTTCTTTAAGGAGATTAAATATTACTGAAGAAAGAAAAAAAAAAATTAAACAGCCAAATGGGGCTATGCATACGAACTTAAAAGGTTTAAATAAAACAGAAATATACACTTTTATTTTTACTTGCTTAACTTGTGGAGGGTGTATCCTGTAGCAAAGCCCTAACTTTTTTCGTGAAAGCCCGTTTCAGTCAATAAGTCTTAAAAAAAGGTGTAAAGATATTGACAATAAGTTACGCAAACCCACCAACACATGGAATCGTTTAAATCAAGTATCATTACATCTGCTTTTCTTAAAGAGAAGTAAGGCAGCACTTATAAGCTTACATATTTATATATAGACATATATACATATATATATATATATCTATAGCCGAAGCCGTGCAAGCACACTCTTGAGAATGCAACTTATAGTTGTACAGAAGAAAAGCAATCTTGCCTCAAATGAATGGCAACCTTTTGTAGGTCTATGAACTTAATTTAAACTTTAGGTTTACACGGTGCTTTCTTTCCGAAGTACCTGCACTCATGAATATGTCTGTATGTGTCAGTCGGTCAAATCCACGCGCTTCGCACCGGCGAAGTACCGCTTTTAAATTTTTATTAAGAAGAAAAGAAAACCTTTTTAAATTGAGGGAAAATATACTAATAACAGTTTGTTAAGGATCTGTTTTTTTGTGAAGCTGCCTTCACTCGAGTGATCACTTCGACCTGACTTGCTGGCCAACTATAAGCATTACCTGGTAGGTAACCACCCATACAATCAGATTGTGAATCAGACTACGAATGCCGTGAATGTAATTACCCCGATCTACATGTTGTCAAATAAACGAACCACACGCCGTGGCGCGGAATGTAATTACCCCGATCTACATGTTGTCAAATAAACGAACCACACGCCGTGGCGCAATTTTAGGGGCTTTGCCTGTAGCGCTGATGTCCGAGGTTCGATTCCCGTAAGGGAGTGAAGTGAGTGGTGGTTACCTACCAGGTAACGCTTATGGTTGGCCAGCAAGTGAGGTAACATCAGCCACGGTGCCTTCAGTTGTGAGAAGCAGATCATAGAATGATTGAAAATAGTTTACTGTCAAATAATGCAAAGAGTACGCGACACGTCTTTCCCCCTTATTCTTGGCTCATCAGGCGTACACACTCACTGTACTCGCTTACGGTAATCGAACCTCGGACGTCAGCGCTAGAGGGGCTTCGCAGCGGTGAAGTATTGCTTTTAAATTTTAATTAAGAAGAAAAGAAAACCTTTTTAAATTAAGTCTTAAAAAGAGGTGTAAAGATATTGACAATAAGCTACGCAAACCCACCAAGAAATGCAATCGTTTAAATCAAGGCGCGAGTCGAAAAACACCATCCCATAATATTAGTTAACGATTAGCACATTTCTATATGTATTGTAAGCATACAATACAACTGATAATATGTTGCGCTTATTTATCTGGTGTACCGACATTTTTGCGCGTTTAACGTCTGAAATCTAACGTGGTTTGTGCCCTTCAGAATGAAAACAGTTTGCATTTACTTTTTTAGTAAAAGGCGAGCTTTTAAGCCTGAGAAATCACCCCGTAAATGCACATGTTTAATTGCACATGTGTTAATATGTATGCTTACACAGTATTAAAAGACAGTGAACAACGTCATTTACCTTTGTTCCCGCGTTTGATAAAAGGCGAGCTTTTAAGCCTGAGAAATCACCCCGGAAATGCACACGTTTAATTGCACATGTGTTAATATGTATGCTTACACAGTATTAAAAGACACTCAAAAATTAACGTCATTTACCTTCGTTCCCGCGTTTGACTCGTGCTGTAAATCTCTTCCTTGTTTTTAGTTCACGTGATTACGTAGGAGGCGTGATGATGCGATACGTGACTCCGCCTCCTCCATTAGAGTATATGGACAAAAAACAGGTTCCAGTTATGACCATTACGTGTAGAATTTCGAAATGAAACCTGCCTAACTTTTGTAAGTAAGCTGTAAGGAATGAGCCTGCCAAATTTCAGCCTTCCACCTACACGGGAAGTTCGAGAATTAGTGATGAGTGAGTCAGTCAGTCAGTCAGTCAGTCAGTCAGTGAGGGCTTTGCCTTTTATTAATATGTATAGATGACAATGGCTTATATAGCAATATAAAAGATGGGATATAATAATAATAATAATAATAATAATAATAATTCATTGCATTTATATAGCGCTTTTCTCAGTACTCAAAGCGCTGTCCACACACAGATAAACATAAAACAAGAACAGGTTAGCAGTTCTCTTGATTTTACACGCTATTCATTTAGTGTTTTACTTTTGGAATTTAAGTATAATATCACAGTCAGTCAGTTGTCCTTGTCATAACGAACAGCCGTGAATGAGAGAAGCTCAAACCTTTGGGGCTGTGACATGAGATTTTGTCTAGAAATTAAGTAAAGGCTTATAAACACTAGAATGTTAACTGATTCACTTAATAATAAGTTTGTTACATAAGTAACAAACATAAAGTTTGAATTTACCTGGCTGTTTACTTGGTACGTAGAGTTCTACTTTATGTTGACACAGGTAATGATTTTTACATTATCACAACTTTAAAAGTGATGTCCACTTGGAGTGGAGTGGAGTGGAGTTGTGTGTCAATACTGAAGGTTCAAGGGAAGAACTTTGTTTACAGTGTGGTATGCTCTTTACCATTCTTTGCTGTTCTCTTTCCCAGCTTGCTTTTAGGCTGTTTCCCATGAACTCTTCAGCTTCAGTATGAAAAACATGAAGGTTTATGGCACAAGAGTTTTGGCTGTAAAGCTCCCATGTTGAAGTAATGCTAGACTTGGTAACTGCCACACAGTGTAGTAAAAGTGGATCTTAAAGCTAGTTCCTGCTTGCTCCCTGGAGAGTGTGGTTCAGCTTCCTGCTTCACAGCGAAAGAAGAGATGCATCCAACCATATTTAAAGGAAGAAGTAGCCTCTGGTTATTGGATCATAGTATTTTTCAGTTACACAGGTAAGGTTTAAGGTGCATTATTTTTCAAATTCAGTCAGAGTTGAGCTTGTAATTGCAAACATAAAATGAAGGTAATTTTGGTCTGTTGCTCATTTGTCAGGTCACCCTTTATTAATATCTCTTGTTTTCAGGTAAAGCTCTGAAAGCAAACTGACTAAATGTTGATATATCTGCAGTTTACCTATTTATTTTAGCATTCATGTGGAAAACAAGTGTGTGTGTAGGATTACATCTGGCTTTCTGCATCCGTGTTAAATCTACTCTTTTAATATTCCTTGTTCATCATTGGAAGCACATTTTGCCCTATATTAATAAGTCACCCCGTTCAAAGCTTATGTGTTCAAAATTCTGGGCATATCTAACTGCTTATTATGTTAAATGCTATTGCTCAAGGAGGAGGAGGTTGACTTTGGGAATGTTTTAAAGGAGTTTCAGTGACAACAAAAAAGCAATAATAATGGGTGTTGGACACAGTTCCAAGGAGGTTATATTAAAAAGTTGGGATCCAAAGGATATTACTTACTCTGGTAGAAGTAGGTAGACACTTAAATGGCCTTCCTGACTATATGCCAGTTAAACCAAGAGTGAGGAGATCAGACAAGAGTTCAATTGTAAAGAGAAAGAAAATTCCAGGAAGGCTGATGGAAAGAATAGGTAGGAGGAAACACAAAGGTTGATTCTTCTTATTGTCACACCTCTATCTCCAAAGACATATAGTATCTTGTATTTTAATTACTGTTTTGTTATAATAAACCCTTTCTCTTTATAATTTTGTTTCCTTTTCATTCTTTTTTTTGGGGGGGGGGGTGTTGTTGGCTGTTTTGTGGTCACTGTCTACAGATCAATATATATATAAATTCTGTATAAGTAATGCAAAATATAACATGGCTGATTCTGTAAAAAGAGAAATAATAGCTGAAACCATATTATAAAAACATGTTCTACATCAAGATTATGAAAGCAGATAAGAAGCAAAAGAGATAAATGGCTTACTATGTGGGTGCAGATTTTCTTGCTGAAGACCTTTTAAGGTCCACATTTGCAATGTACCGTATGTCTAAGGATTCTTTTCTCACACAAAAGAGCTGATATCTTTTGAATTTCCAGGGTTGATATTTTATAGTGGCATAAGACAGTTTTATTTCCCCAATTAACCCAACAATTCTACAGCATTTGAGTGATGTAGTCTCATAAAGTGTGAATCATTATGTAGCAGCTTTTATTGGATCATTACTTGCTAACACACAGTTTCAGGTGTTTATTTATCTGTGTTATTCATTATTTTACAGAAGGGCAGAAAAAATGAATGGATTGTGTGACAATGCACCAAAGTCTGATGATAAAAAGACCTCTATTAGTTTCTGAAATCAGCAATGCAATGGCAAAGGTCATACATATCATGAAAAACATGTAGTGAAGATTGGTACATATTAGTGGTTACATTTTCAGGAAATGTATTATCATTTTTTGCACTGTTAGTACTGTAGGGTGGCTAATGGTAGTTGTGACAACAGAGCTCTCTGACCAACAAGAATGTTCAATGCAACATTTTAAGAATGTAGCAAAGGATGCCACAAATAAGCTGTCTCAACAGTCTCAATAATAAAGATACATAAAAGTAGTCCGTTTCCTATCTTGAACATAACATTTTTCTTTCAAAAAGGTTAATATACACTGGATTCAAGAGTTATTCATACCCCTTTACTTTCTGCACACTTTATTGCATTGTTGATTGCATTTTAAATGGATAAAAGATATTTTTGCCAATCAGTCTACACTCAATAGCCCATAATGACAAAGTTTCAACATGTTTTCAGAAATGATTTCAAATTTGTTAAAAGTTAAAGTCTGAAATCTCTCATTAAAATGTTCTGATTACAGCTCCGAGTCATCTATAGTAAGTATGCACAAGCTTTGCACACCTAAATTTGGTCAGTTTAGCTAACCCTAGCAGTTTCTCGCAAGCTCAATTAGATTTAATGGGAAGCTTTTGTAAACTGCCATCATTAGGTCACCCCACAGATGTTCTTTGAAGTTTAAGTTTAAGCTTTGCCTGGGCCACTCAAGCACAGTCAGACATTTGCCCCAAAGCAACTCCAGAATTGTGTTGGGTGTACGCTTTGGGCCATTATCGTATGGAAAGGTGAAACATTATCCATTCTAAGGTTATGCACACTCTAGAGCAGATTATTTTAAAGTACCTTCCTGTATTTGACTGCAATCATCCTCCCTTCAATTCTCATAAATCAAACTGTTTGTGCCACTAAGAAACACCCCCTTAGTTTGATGCTGATTCACCATGATTCACCTTAGGGATGGCAATAGGCAGGTGATAAACAGTACCTTGCCTTTGCCAGACATATGGCTTGGAGTTCTACCCAAAGAGTTCAATTTTGTCTCATCAGACCAGAGAATCTTTTTCCTCATGCTCTCAGAAACATGAAATGTCATTTGTTAAACACCAAATGGGCTGTCATATGAATTTTAAAGAAGAGTATCTTCCTTCTAGCCACACAACCATAAATGCCTGATTGATAGAGTGCTGTTGAGATGGTTGTCCCTCCCACAGTTTTCTTTCATCTCGCAGTGGACATTTGAAGCTCTGTTACAGTGACCATTAGAATTCTTACAAAGAACCTTCTTGCATGGTTATTCAGTTTGGTCTAATGGCCATCTGTGGGAAGAATACTGGTCGTTAAAGATATATCCTATTTCATATTGTGCTCATCTTTATCCATGTGCTGTTCTCCTGGGAATGCACAAATCTTTAGAAATGATTTTATACCCTTACCCTTATCTATGCCTCACCACCGTTTGGTTGAAGAGGAGAGATTCCTGTACTTAATGGCTTGCTTTCTGTCCTGACATGCAGTGTGAATTGTAGGACCTTACATACGCTATGTCCAATCAATTCAATTTGCCACAGGTGGACTCCAAACAAGTTTTGGGATGCACCTGATCATAGTTTGAAGTGCCAAATATATATGCAAATAAAAATGTTCAGTTTCTGATTGTTATTAATTTGCAGACCTTTCTGAAAACATGCATCACTTTGTCATTGTGGGTTATTGAGTGGAGACTGATGGGCAAAAATGCCAAATGTATCTGTTTAAAATTAAATCAATAACACAATAGACTGTGCAGAAAGTGAAGGGATCCAAATACTTTTTGAATCCTACATATATATTAAAGGGACAACATCAAATTATATTTCTAAAAGTATTACTATAAAAAAACATTAGAGTCAAAGCATTTATAGAACATAATGTGTTCATGAAAAAAAATCACATATTGATTTATATAGTTTGTTGTTCTTTCAATTATAATTTTTTTCTATTTTTCAGAATCACTGTTACCTTTGAAAATAATACAGATTATTATACAGATTGTTGGCTTCAACTATCATCCTCAGATATAATTTTTAGCAGTTTAAACTAGTACATTGTGTTTACAATAAGTGTGTGCAGTAGAATTGCATTCCCTATTCATTACATCATTTTCATTCAATACATAAATACATCCAGAAGTTAGTTGTTTATTACTTGTATCGTGTACATTTGTTTAGTTTTAAGTACTCCATTGATGTGCTAATGAAAATATTTATCAGTTTTGATATGCTATGAGAAAAAAAATACTTGCAGGACTATTAATATAATAAAGATTTGCCTTTACTAAAATGAAATACTTGGAGAAAAACGTTTTACATTTACATTGACTCTGCTTAACAATGCACAGCACAACAAATTTAATTTACTGAGAATATAAAGGTAGTCTATATACATATTTATCAAAAACTGTAAATGTCAAGGGTCTATCAGGGTTAACAGATTCAAAAAGATGCTGACTTTTAATTAGTCCCTCAGTATCTAAACAAATAGTGATTTATAACAGGTGAAGATAAAAAAGCATGTAAACATGCTTGACTTAAATACAAATGACTTATATTGCATTAAAAATTATTGAAAAATATGTAAAAGCAACCATGTTAAATATGGAAACTTTGAGTAAAATAACTTTTAGAAGAAGGTTTAAAAAAAGAAAAAAAATCCAATCAATTAATCATGCCAGTAATATTTTTGAGATAAATATATATATACTGAATATGTGTTCATTCATGTGAGTCTTTTATTGAAATTGACTTTAGGGTTACACAGGAGAAGAAAAGGAAAGGGTATGTTAATAAACTCAATTCCATTTCTGCTCTGTTTTTGAAAGATCCCTCTGTAGGACAAAGTAGACATTGTCCATTCTGCTAGGCTTCAGTGGCACACAAGGCCTGTTAAGATGGCAGATTTAACAAGGATGCAAACATCCAGCTGCACTAAACTCCCACTTACATTCCAAACTACCAGGACCAGCCTGTATTTCATTGGATAACAAAGGTGTAATTCATCGTTGAACTGTCATCTTTGTACAGTCCTTTTTGCAGAGAATTTTTCAGCCATAGAAGGTGCGAAATAGACACCCAAGGATAAAGAGCTATAATTCAAAGAGTGACAATTCTGATGAACAAAATAACACGATAATAAGGAGGTCCTGATTTTGGAACTGGAATTGATGTTAGAATTCATTCTAAAACTAGCTGCACCCAAACTCAAGGTCACTCACTGGACTCTCAAGAGTATTCAGAGGGTGTTACATCTGAAGAAACTTTCAGGGGACTTATAGTTTTGCACTATCCAAAATTACCTCATGCTCCCTTTGAAATTTCTCTCTGAAACTAAAAAGCTGATAAGCCGATCCCTCCATGGGACCTGAAAGGTGGCAATCTCTTCTCTTTGTGGACCAGAAACCTGAGATCCAGTCTGCCAAGTCAGATACTGTGCCAGAGGGCTCAGAAGACAGAAGATGCTATTAACTTCAAGAATGGGACTTCAGTCTATAAATTCTTGTGCCTATGAAGTTGCAGATGATACATCAGAGACCCTAACTGAGGAAAGCACCACACACAACAAAGGATCGTGTTGCAAAGAGATTGAGTTCACTCCAACGCAAGGTGAATCCTCCACTTGAACCCATATCAGACATCTTTAAAGACTTGTATTGTAAAACTGCTTGTCTGTGCCAAATAAATTAGAACTGTAAATAACCAGTAGACAGCCAGCCTCTTCTGTGTTACATGTTTGTCTATGTACTCTGTCTGTGTCTTCTTTTATAATTTGTGCATGGGAGGCAGCTAAAGAGCTTGAATGAGGGCAATTCCGAGCCAGACCGGGATGTGGTGGAGTGCACTAATTCTTTTTCTCGCTTTTCTGCAGAGCGTTCATGGGAAACTCCACCTGACCCTGTTGACATCACTTCTGGATCCAAACCTATGGATGAAGACCTTTCTGGTTCTGGCACCAATTATGTCATTTCCGGGCCCAAGCCTATGGATGAAGACCCTTCTGGTCTCAGCCCCTTTGACACCACTTCCTATACTGGCCTTTAAAAGCCTCCACCTTTCTCCTATCCCTTCAGTTCTGCTTTTGACTTTGGTTTATGCACATCATCACTTGCTTCAGTTTTGCAGCCATGAAAATAATATACAGGTGACTGCCCCAAACCTTGCTATGGCTCTTGGTCGAGTTTGTGACAATATACAGTATATATAGATATACAGTATATATATATACTGTATATTATATATATATTCAGTTATCATATTTCTATAATCCTTGTGTTTATCAATTAATTATATTTTTCTGTTTTTTAAAATGAACGTTCTTCAGTTACCGTGATATACGTCTAACATCTAGAGACCACCTCCTGCAACAAAGAAAGGAAAGGTAAATATAGTAGGAACCTTATTGAATTTTTTAATGAATCATCATTGCTGAAGGCAAAAGGGATAATTAATTAACAAAGTTAAATGTCTTCCCATTCCTACATCACCTATGAGGAAAACTGATGTCACTTCTGACATCAAAGAAACATGACCTCTTCTGACTATAGAGGGATTCAAGGGAACCCAGACAGAAATTCAGCATCAAATATCTGACTAGTCTTGAGAAGGTTAGATACTGAGCCTAAAACCAATTTTTTGAAAGTATCAACTGCTTACATTACTTTTAATGGCAATTAAATAGGGTGTTACTTAGCTAGGGCCACAATACTTAAATGTGCTTTTGATTTCTTGTTTACAATGAACTTTATATGTATACATTTGCTTAACAGGGTGGCTAGGTCAGATGGAATTCCTTAACTTTTGGGGGGAAATCAGTGCCATGGTGGGGTAAATGAAGGGGGAGAGTTTCATGGGGGAAATATGGGGGACAAAACTAAAATGAAGAGGATTTTTTCATGTGAATGCTCATCCTGTGTAAATAGGTTTCCATACTTTACACATTCTCCTCACCCTCAAATGCTTGATGAAAGCATTATTAAGCAGTAGCCAACAAACTGAACATTGCAACAGTCACTTGTCATTGTTCTCCTCACTCATCTTGAAGCTCATGTGCAAATGGATAGGGGTTGGAGTGTTGTGGGATTGATGGGCCATCACACAATGGCATTTTTAACCTACCGGGGCCTGTACTCATCTTATGTTTGTAACTTTTATTAACAAGATTTAGAGTTCTAGCTAAGCATGAAAGAAAATCTCAAACTGGTATTAGCTTGCGGAATTCTGTTAGTCTGCCCACTTTGCCAGATTAGAATCAAATCTTTTGAGAATATTTCAGTATAATATTTACCATTTGTAATGATAGCATAAAGCTACAGGCAAAGACATACCAGGAAATGAAGAACAGAACCAGAGTTTATAGGTAGGGTCTTTATTTTTAAAATGATTACCTTTGCTTTTCTAAAATACTTTGTCTTGTAAAAGAAACTGTGATTACATATGATATTTTGAGATAAGCACTAACTTGAGCTATTTAACTTTAAAATGAAACTATCTGTCCACATCAGAGAACAGAACCTTCTCTTTACATATCTACCATTATGTTTCCTATGAGAGATGTACAGTATATGCATTAAGGACATTAAAATATACCATCATTAAAGAATACACTTATTAGCATGATTGTTTTCCAAGATATTTTTAACCTGTTTTGGATAATCAAAGGTGCCCAAAATTTATGAAAATCCTCCATATAGTGCAAAAATATGACTTTGTTAAGCAGATGGTGTACTGAAATGCACCTTAAAATTTGGAAAGGATTTTTCATCAAAATAAAATAAATATATCAGTACAATCAGTGGCTACACAATTTGCTTGCACATGTGGTAAGCTGTTTCTTTACAACAGAAGAGTGTTTCTTTTTTGAGGCCATTTATTAAGCTTGAAATTAATGAATACTTATAAGATTTTGTTTTTTAGCATATGGTCAAATTTTCAAATTGGGGGAAAACGGTCTTACTGATGAGGGGATTTAACTGTAGCACCTGGCAACCCTGTTATGTAGTTCAATTCAGGGTCAGAGAGGCTTTGGGCACAAAGCAGTAACCATTGCTGGTGAGCTCAGCAGTTCACCTTTGATGAAATTTCAACTTCTGTTAATGAAAAGGCTGAAATCAAGACAAATCATGTCAAATGTATTTCACCATTAATAAGCTCTTTAAAGCAACAACTTGAAATGGAAAACAAATGGATCATTCAGAATAAAAAACTTGCAATACATTGTTTACATATATAAACATATCCTTTAACTAATTCTTTATGGAAACACCATTAATTTTGATTTAGGAGTTAGCCTGTTTGAATTGGCCCCAATTAACTTAGCATACCTGAACTATGCAATTTTATACCACTTTTCTTTACAGAAGAGTTCAGGTTGAGTCAAAACTGCAAGGAAATATCTTGTGTACAGATTTTTGTAACAGTGGCTGGGACATTCAGTACATTAACATTTTTTTATGATACTGGAAAAATTGGAATTAATGCCAAAAAGTACTACTTATTGGTAAGGTAACTGGGTGAACCCTTAGTTTTCATATACTGTTGCTTGAACTATTCATTGTACCAGCAATCATGCCATTACCTTTCCTTGACCCCCAAAACACAGTGGATAGGTAACAAAAGGTCACACGTGATCGTGTGTTCTCAATTGCAGAGCACAGCTAGATACTTTAAAATGCAGGTGCTGGTGTCTCGATGCGTCAGGTTGGATGCTGCTCTACCAGACAATAAAGTTCTGCAGCATTGTGATTGCACATACTGTATATACTGTAAGGTTGATCAGTATGCTCCATATACGGATGTTTCAGGGTGGTGTTCGAGGCATGTTCTTGTACCCACAATTGCAAGGTAACTGTGATTTGCAGAATGTAAATTGTGTAGAAATGTGTATGCCAGGTTTTATATATCTATTTTTTTAGTTTTGTACATTTCCTTTTTTTTTGTATGCACATATTTTCAAGCTTGAATCCACACAAAATTTTATATGTGGAACATGTGTAAAAGAATGCAGTGAATATATACAGTACATGGCAATTAACACATACTAGAAATTCCAGTTTGGACCACCCATATAAAGAATAAGTATTTTAATGCTGATACTGATTTGGTAGTTTATAACTGTTCAGTATAACTGCTTTCATTTTCATACAATATTTCTTCATGCAGTCTCATAAATACTAGAGAATATTTTTGGTATTTATTTATTTATAGTTACACTTGGACAGGCATACTTTATGTTACTTGGTCTAGAGCAAACTCAAGAACAAAAGTTAAAGTTCTTGATACAGAAAAGCATGGATAACCTATTTCCAATGAAGAAAGAGTGCTTATTGAAATAGTGTGTATAAGGAAATTCTTTCTTTTTTTGCTTAACTATGTTATTTAATTCAATAAAAATCTGTGCAAGTATACAAGTATATATACAACAAGCTTTTAAGCAAACCAATTACATGTATGCACAATGTATAAGTATGTAAGCATGTAAGTTATTTATCCATTTCCTCATCTTCCTATTAAACTTACAGGTGTGCACACTGTGTGCCTGCCCAGTATTATAGCCTTCTCTCCATGTATGGCAAGACTTGGTGTCATATCTATTGGTTATGTGTGCACAATCCAACAAAAAGGTTTTCAGCAAAAATTACAAAGTAAAAAGTGATTTTATCTTGGAATAACTGGGGTGACTTCAGTTAATGTCTGATGAAGACAAATTAACTTTGTATGTGACTTTCAATGTTATTTGTAAAATCTGATACCAGATGCAACTCAGCTTTGAAAAGAGTGGGTTACTTAAGAAAGCAAGGCACTTTAAGTTTTTTTTATATTTGCAATTATTTTTCTTAAAAGTGATCCACTTGTTTCTACCTTTAGTACTGTTGTTTACAATATCTTATTAAAACTGATAAGTTCTGTGGTTGTCTTGATTTCAGCCTTAAAATCAACACAAC
Organism: Erpetoichthys calabaricus; assembly: GCF_900747795.2. Lineage (NCBI taxonomy): Eukaryota > Metazoa > Chordata > Cladistia > Polypteriformes > Polypteridae > Erpetoichthys > Erpetoichthys calabaricus. Next base: position 72,881,109 of record NC_041397.2, on the reverse strand, counting down.
ATGAAATTTCACTTAGAGTGTGTAGACTATCCACCCATTTAATCCAATTCAGTTTTTTAGTCAACCACTACTTATCCTGGATGCATCAGGATTAAATTAGAAATGAACTTTGAATGGGTTGCCACACAATTTATTGTTACACTCTTGCACATAGCCGTGCTTACATTCACATCATCAACAAGCACATCTTAGAATATGGGAGGAAAAACCATAAAGAAACACATTAATGCAACAATTAAAGAATTACTAAACTCTATTACAGTAAGGTATTTTCAACTGTGTGGGATTTGAACACAAGGTTCTGTATTTGTTAGGTGGCAATGCTGCCTTCCACTGTATTGCGGACAAACAGGTATTATACAAATTATACAAAAGGAAACCCATTTTACCAAAATGTAAGACACAATGAAAGGAATTAAAATAAGGCAAGACACCCTGCTACCTTTCTAAGCTTGACTAAACACATATCTTAAACCCATATCTTCTTGGTGGGTATCTGCCACATTGTCTACTTACAAGTTCTCCAGCAGTTTCTGCGTTCTTCTTATCTTCCACCCATCTCTCTCTCTCTCTCTCTCTCTCACACACACACTGGCCTCTCTCCTGACTTAAAGTACGACCACAAATAAGGAGCTTTTATGCCCTGGCCAGTTAGTATTTCAAGGAGTGACTTCCTTATGAAACTGCTACAGATGGGCAATTAGACCTATACCTAGTGGACCCAGGTGGCTCTGCCACCCCAAGCCTTGCATTGCCTAATGCAAAGATAATCAATATAACTTTTTTTTTTTGCTTGCTTCTGAAGTATTTACTTCACAGTGTCCCTGTCTATTGGTGTAGCCATACTGGCAGAACTGCATGTAGTACTTATTCCAGTTACACCTTCTGTAAAGGCTTATGATATCTTATGATATCTATCACCATCTGTTTCAGCATAGTCTATTGATATGAATTTAACCAATTTTCGGTGTAACCGATCGACGATTTTCGCATTAATTCATTTGTCTTCATCATTTCTTGGTGCTAGGATTGCTTGTGTACTCATTTCTTCTGTTGATAACCCTTCAGGATGAAATTCTTCAATAAGATTTGGACATAATAAGTCTTCTTTTATTGGGAACTTAAAGCGAGGAAAACATAAAAATTTATAAGAGCTGAGAGGTGAGAGGACTGTGGCGAGGACCATAAACCAGAAATGTTTGAGAGGAGGATGGGACCCCCTCTGTCAACTTGAAAAAATCTCTTGGCAATAGTCTTGTCTCAAGATTTTCTTTTATGATATATATATATATATATATATATATATATATATATATATATATAGTAGAGTCTCACTTATCTGACATAAACGGGCCGACAGAACGTCGGAAAAGCGAAAATGTCGGATAATGGGAGGTGTTATGAAAAAGCCTATTAAACGTCAAACTATGTTATAATTTTACACATTACGAGCCTAATACAGTGGAACCTCAGTTCACGAACATCTCTGAACACGTACAAATCCGGTTATGACCAAAAAGTTCACCAGACTTTTGCCTCTGTGCACGACCACACACTCGGTATAGGAACAAGCCAGTTTCCCTTTCAGTTTGTGCGCGCCGATGATTTCCGCACATGTTCAGTCTCTTCCTGTGCATTCCCTGTGCAGCATTAGAGAGAGAGCGCGAGAGAGAGACACAGACAGACACACACACACACGTGCATGCACACGAGAGAAAGAGAGACACATGCACACACACGAGAAAGACACATGCACGCACACACACAAACACGCGCGTGCGCGAGACACGCACGTACGCACGCGCACACACACTCACACACAAGAGAGAGACGCGCACACTCACAAACACACGCGCACAAGAGAGACGCACACGCACGTCAGAGAGGGCCAGCCACATAATCCACTATAATCATGTTTTACAACAAAACAACAGAAAAATTTAACTGAAAAAATGAACTTAGCAACAAAAAATAGACTACGCTCACGCTCGCAACTTGCAGTTCTTGTTGCCGATTGATGCGTTTTTTTTTTGTTTTTTTTTTTGCGGTGGGACGTTGGATAATACAGAATGTTGGATAAGCGAAGGTTGGATAAGCGAGACTCTACTGTATGTATATATATGTATACTGTATATGTATATAAGCGGGGGCTTATGCGTGCGACCGGCAGGGGTTCGAGTTTAAATACAAAGTTGCTCGGGCGTGTCGTGTGGCGTGAACATACTAGCGTCTACCTGGATAGGTGCGTGGGGTAGACGGGGTGGCAGATTGGCTGGACAATCTTGCCAATTACATTAAAGGAGTTACTGGCCAACAGGGGTCAGTGGACCTAAAGGCGAGGTAAGAGTAAGCACTGCTGAGCTATTGGAAGAGCAGTTGTGATTTTGGTGGCTTTGTAAATATTCTTTTGTATATATAGTTATATATCTCCTACTGATCATTTTTGTTGGAGGTATATATACTTATTTGGTGCTGGGATAATTTTGATTTTGGGTTTGGTGGAATTGTTTTACTTTTTGTATATACACGTTTTGTTCTTGTGCATTTTTTTTTCTTTTCCTGTTGGAGGAGCTTCTTGAGCCAGAGATAAAGGAAGGCTACCTTCATTATTGGAGTGTGTGTGTCGTTTTTGTAGGAGTGCACTGTTTTTGTAAATACACCACATTTTTCCTTTTTTTTTTTGTTTTAACTTTTTTTTCTCAAGAAGTGTCAGTGCTGAAGGACTGTGTCTCAAAGCCCACCTGACACTACTGCATTTTTGTTGTACAGCACTCTTGAAAATAAACTTGCACCATTCACCTTTCAATTTTTGTCTGTGTCTCATCTCTCCACTGATCCTTTTCAGATCATAAACTATCAGATGTCCAGAGTGTAGGCTGTGGCCACTTCCCCACTACACAGGATATCACAAGGCTCCACCTCACAAAGGACTTAAAAGATCTACTGCAAACGTCTTAGTCCCGGATCCCACAGTGGTCTTGTGGAGTCCATGTCTCCATGGGACAGAGCTTTTTTGGATCCACACAGGGGACCTACAAAATATAAAGCAGGTGCTTTTAATGTTGTGGCTGATCAGTGTAAATATATGTCGTTGTGTCCTGGTGCACTGTGTTAAACCAATGAGATGCAGCTCTTTCTATATTAAACTTTATTTCAGACTTGGTATGAGGATTGTTTACTTTACAAAGTAGCTTCAAAGTATAAGTACCAGGCTTTGCGTTTTTAAGGAGCAATGACATTTTTCTGACTTACTACCTCATTCAGTATAATCTATTAAGATCTGCTCACTTGCACTTCAGAAATTATCTCTCCCTACTCCACAACAGTCTGAAAGACCATATGGCCCAGTCAGGAAAGAACTCTTTCATTTGAGATGAGGCCATCTAAATATTTATGTTAATGGACGAGACAAGACTTTGACCAGCAATCCAGAAGATCCTATATTAAGCCAAGCTGAATTCAGAAGACTGCAGTTCTTCTTTGCAAAAACAGCCTGTAAGCAGAAAAAGATGCTGCTTTAGTCATATACATATAAGGTCAGTAGTGTTATGTGAACAAAGTACTATGAAATTTTTACTTGCATGTCCTAATCAACATGCAACACATCGCCACTCTCTGGCACCATGATTAGTATTTGTAACAACCTTAACCTTGACAGTTCTGTCTTTTTTATCTGAAACATCTCAGAACACAGTTAACAACACCATCTAACATTTGACACATATTAAGTTATATACATATATACTCTTCATTTATTTTTGAACCTGATTTAAAATATGGGAACACACATGTGAATAGGTTGCCAGTCAAGGAAAAAATAATGAGATGGAGAATTACACAAACATACCCACAGGCAACCCCACAGGATAATCTGTGCTGTCCAGCATATCTTTACATTATGTTAATTAAATATTGATTGTGTAGTGAAAACCTGCAAACTCCACAGCAAAAACAGCCAATTTTTAGATCTAAATAGTATGTACTGTGAGAGAATCACACTGTTCACTACAGTGCTTTTATGTATAGAGTAGTCTAATAAGAACGGCAGACAAACGATACAACATTAGCGAGGTACTGCATACCATAGATCATGAAGTACTCCATTTCTTAGGTGACATTGATGTGTTACCTTTAGATTCTGCTTCTTAGCCCTGCAATGGCATGCCAGTATCTGTGTGTCAACCAACAGCTCTCCTGTTTCTTGTGTAATATGGATCATTGCTTTGCACCTGATGCTACCAAGGGTGAGTGCAGGCTTCTCTCGATCCTTCACTGAACTGAATTGGTTATTGAGAATATATGATTGTACTATAAGAAAATGAAACATTGTTAAAAGTTTATTTTGATTAATTCCATTAATCATGAATTATTAACTGAAAAAGAAACATTCTACATTTAGATATCAGGTAACTGATTTTTTTTCCTGGCCCGAGATAAGTAAAGTAGTCAGTTTAGCTGAAGTGGCATATGCTCATGAATTTTTCAATGTACAGTATATCTGTATGGGGCAACAGATGTATGTAGTCTATACCAGTAAAGATTAATGTTCAGGTGCAATGTTCATAAATTGAATTTATAACCTAATGAAAAAAGAGAAAGAAGTAAAGTAAAATCCATATTTATAATTACCATATATGTGAGCTGATACTTTGGCAGTGTCACTAAAGAACATCCACTATAAGGGTGAAAGTCTTTCAATATACAACTGTAAGGCTAAAAAAAAGTAGTTTTGTAGTTGTTAAACTAGGTCATCCTGACTTTATTTTGTACCAGCACACTTTATATTAAAAAATGAGATCACATATAACATTTCAGTTTGTGCTTTGTTCTAAGATAACAGTTTACATGTAAGAAGACTTATTCTGTAAACCAAATGTTTTAAAATGACTTTTAATGATTAACTCTTTTGGGACCTTTGGATGTTATTTAATGGCAGATGTGTATTGCTAGAATGCACCATTTTTCTGAGTCCTCTTTGAAATGTTTACTAGCTACTGTGTGTCTCTTAAGACTAATCAAATTTGCTATCAACAGCCTTGCTGCTCACATTGTGAGCCAGTTGGTGCAAATAAATGACGTTCATGGATTTCATTTATAGCAATGGATCAGACATCTTTTTATCTACTATTTTCCACAACAAGAGTATACAAAAGTTGCAGAAAAAATATTTTACTCTTATTGACAGTCCAAATTTTGCTGATAGCATAATAAGGAAAACCAACAACATGATATGATCATTTCACAAAAAGATTGGAAACATTTCAAAGTTATAGTAAACATTTTGCTCAAAGCTGCTAAGACAGACTGTGACTTAAGACTGTTAATTAAGCGGTTCAGAATATGAAGTACAGTATATCACTATACATGTCAAAGGAGGTTATGCTTAAGCTTTATAACTCAGTGGTGAGACCTCACCTGGAGTGCTAAATGGGCTGCAAAAAAGTACATGCCAGACTACAAAAAAGTAGCTCTACAAATAGTCCAGAGAGTAGCAACTAGCCTGATTCCAGAAATGCAAGGTATGAGCTATGGGGAAAGTTGAAGGGAGTTTATCCTTTTCCATTTAAGAAAACAAAGACTATAAGGTGACATGATTGTAGTGTTTAAAATTATAAAAGAAATTAGTAAAGTGGATCCTGGCTGTTAGTTTAAAATGAGTTTGCACAACAACAAGGGGACACAGGGACTCATTAAAGATAAATTTCCCAAAAAACATTTAAAGGTTTTCTTTACGCAGAGAACTATAGACATTATACTGTAAATAATACCAAGTAGTATGGTAGAGGGTAGGACTTTAGGGACCTTCAAGACTCGTATTTTGGAAAAAGTAGGTGGATTGTATTTGCAAGCTTTGTTGGGCTAAATGGCCTGTTCTTATAAAAGTTTATCTAATGTTTTAATGTTCTAATATGAATAGATGAAAGTACATTTTTTTAATAAATGTAAGATACCAGTGTGAAGTAAAAAGAAAATACTTCATAAAAATACTTTATGAAAATGGTATGTCATTAAGGGGTGCAAGAAATAAAGAAGAGTCTTTATACTCATTAAGCATCAGGAATCAGTTTATAAAGCTATCTACGTTTCCAGAGCAATCTGCTTAAGCTAGTTGATGTTGTGCCTAAATAAATATGAACTCTCCCAGCATTCTGTGTATATTTTTCTCTGGTCCCTCTGGTTTAAGTCCCTCACTCCACAAACATGCATATTTAAACTATTTGGCAACTTCAAGTACAGTATGTGTGAGCAAGACGTTTTCCTTGTTTTGGCACACTGTGTGGGGTTGGTTACTACCATATACCACTGCCAGGATTAGTTCAAACCTCCATGATATGAAGCTGGATGAGATAATTAAAAAATGGATTCATGGATGGATACAAGTTAGATTTTACAATATTTCTTTGTGTATTTTATACACAACTGCTCCTTCAACTGTCTCCAGGTTCCCATAACTGAATTAATCATGTGTGTTTTAACAGTAAAGCATTCAAACAACCAACATACTTTTTAAATTTCTCTCCTTATTCGTTAAAGGCTTACAGGGTCATTATTGCCACTTGTACAGGGTACACTGAAAATCTAACTTGTCTGTGCACTAATCCAGGGCCATGATAAATGAGTATAACAATTTTGATATCCAGATGCCTTTTACTTGATGACTACATTTTATTTTTACCATCCATATATTTTCTCAACCTGCGATTTTTTTTTGTTATCTGTTCATGCCAAAAATATACATTGGTATTATTATTTTTTAATTGATCAAAAATAACCAAGGGTACACTTGAAAGATTATATCTCATGAATCGCATGGGGGTATGTAAGAGTTCCTCAAGAATGGCAGTAACATGTTGGTAAGGACAGGGTGGCCTGTTTGCTCTTCAGGTCTAGCAGTATTATCAGTGTGACATTCATCCGGAAAAGCAAATTTTAAGTGGTGTGACGTGAATAGCACTGGTTTATTTATTATCAATAAGTAACATTCCAATAGTGATTATGAATACAGCAAAAAGCTAGAAATGTTAGTCTCACACCTGTTTCTACATCTAAACCCTGAACAATATCAGCTGCTCCAATTTAAATCTTTTTTTTTTCCCTTGGTCAGGGTGATGAGTAATAAGCCAGTCTGCTTGACTTCAGGGGACTGGCATCATTTCCAGGGTTAGCTCCTGCTGTCCCTCTATCGTTTTCACGATAGCAGCCTAGCATTTTATTAGTCTAATATTTACTGACCTACAACACCATCTTTCCAATTAAACACATTCTCACATTATTTTCACATAGTCCTGAAAGCACAGATGAAGTACAATGACTTGTAGTCTGCTTTCATTAAAACCCTTTTGAAGATGCAGTCAGATCATTAAATCAAAGCGTTTTTATTATTTATAATCACTTGTATCTGCATTAATGGCTTTTGTCAGCAATTATTTGTTACCTTCAAAACATACAAGATTTAATTATTCACATCAGAACTTTAACCCCTTCCTCATTTAATCTTCATCTGCTGTTACTTTTGTTTAATCAATTTGAAATTCTCTTTTCCTGTGAATATTTTATGTTTGCCATTAATCTTTCTTGTTGTTAAAAAAGATTTTTTTGAATTCTTATTTAGGTCGCTCCCACACTAAATCTTTATTTTTGATTTAAATGCTTGCTGCTCTGATATAATACAATTTGATTTGACTTCAGTCAGATTTAGGTTCATATCCTTCTGAAAACTTCTATAAACGGATTATAAAAACTGCAGCAATTTTATTTGTTGTATGCTAAATGTGTATCTTTATGGCAGAAATCCTACCATTTAGTTTTATCCACCAATAACTCCTGAATCTGCCCTTTAGATTTGATCATGTTCTGCCCTTGTCTTGTCACACAATGTATTATTTTCTTTCTGCCCTCCTCTGATTTTTTATAGTAATTTTGCTCACTTTTAACGTGCCTATTTTTTTTCAGAGTATCATTTATTTTGGGAAAAATGTGACTTACTCTGGTTAAAATGATTTTGTCAGTACAAGATCTTTTGAAGGGCTTTTGAATAATTTTAAGATAAGGAGAAACTGGGAAAACTTTTTAAAATAATGCAATATCCCTTAACTGAGAACTGAAAGAAAAAATAGATCACATCTTTAGAGAGAATATATTATCCTGGGAGGAAAAATCTTTAGGACAATAACATGCCATTAATTTATTGTATAAGGTGCCCAAGGGCAAACACACAGCAGAAGGACAAATAACATGAAAAGGGCCCAAGAGGGCCATGAACGCCAGGCTGCCTCTATGGGCTAATGGTTTCATTTGCTTTAGCAGGAATTTGGGATTAGAGGGGAATTCTTACTAGCTGAAGTGAAGTGCAGGACCAATTGCTGTACTGAGGCCAATTTGTTAAACCCCTGACTGTTTTCACTCACCTGCACCAAACATGTCTGATCATATAATCCCAATAGTGGAGTAAGAGAGCAAGTTGCACACAAAGTTCCAGCAAGTTAAAAGTTAATAGGCAGTAAATGGTAGCTCATTGGTGAGACATAGTAGACCCAGAAATTTCAAGCACAGTTTGGGACAGAAAATATCTTTGAATGCTTTTGATGGTGAGGAAGTGCATAGCCAATGTGGGAATAAAAACTGTTTAAGTTGACCAGTGGGTGTGTAGTTTTTGTTTATATGTACTCCTTTTTGTTTTTCTTCCCTGTGTACCTTTGGTGAGAATCACATTCTTATCTACTAAGTGACACCTTAATAAAAGGATAAGTGTCTGTGTATCTTTGTGTTCGTTTGGTTGCTTTGTTGCTGTCATTTCAATACATGGCCCACCACAAACATCTGGTGTAATAAATGCATTGTATTTGTCATTCCAACAGGTTCAGCTCTTTTAATTTTAAATTGTAATTCATTGCCATAATTCATCAGCCTAGTCACTTTTCTCTGGGCTTTTTTTAGCCCTACTATGTCCTTTTTGTAGTTAGAAGACCAAATCTTTACACAGTATTCCAGGCAAGGTCTACCCAATGTGTTATAAAAGTTCAGCCTTCTTGGACCTGTATTCTACACATTGTGCTATATAAGCCTTCTTAATGGCTTCTGAGCACTGTCTGGCAGTTAATAGTGTCTGGTCCACTGCGACTCCTAAATCCTTCTAATAGTGTTTATTTTTGATTTTCAAACCTCCCATTGTGTATTCAAACCTAACATTTTTACTTCCTATGTGCCACAAATCTGCCCAAGCCTGTATGCTGTCCAAGTCTCTCTGTAACGATTCAGCAGATTTGAGATTATCTGCCAATCCACCTAGCTTGGCATCATCTGATAACACTGGTCAACAAGCATTTTGCTACTGGGATTCTTTTACCTGTTCTTTAACAAGTTTCACTTGCTGACTGCAAATCTGAAAACTGTTTTCATCCAGCACATCCCATTTTTTAGTTATGATATTCCAGGTCTTGGACAACTAGGGTGATTGGACAGTAAAGATGGATAACCATTTTGATAAATACCGGAAATTCTACTAGGGATGCCACATGCTCCTAACAGCTGTGGTTGTTTACCTTATCATTATTAATTTTATTTAAAAATTATTCATTTTTAATTAGAGGAAAAATATTTGTTACTGATTACCAAGTCTTATATGATTCTTAAGCATAATGACACAACTCAGACTTGACGCTGCAGTAGGTAGTCAGTTTTACTGTTTCCTTAACATAACACTGCATTTCAGGACATTTTGTTCGTTAGATTCACCATTACTTTGAAAATTTTGTCAAGAAGATGGACAGAAACGGCAATGCATTTAAGAAATAAGTTTGCTCTCGAGAAAAGTGAAGCCAAAACTAAGGAAGGTGTTTTTGTTGGTCCTGATATCCATGAACTAATGCTTGATGATGAGTTCAAAAGAGAACTGAAGCCAACTGAATCAGCAGCATGGGTATTTGTGCAGGTTGTCTAGAATTTTCTTGGCAGTCACAGAGCAGAGAGTTATGCTGAGCTTGTGGAGAACATGCTGGTATCGTCTTCTGCTTTGTTTTCAAAATAAACACATCAAAACAATTTTGGTGGGACAAAGTTCAAACTCCAGATATTGTCTTGATATATTGATATTCAAAAGTGTCAAAACATCAATGATGTGTATCTCAAAAACCTGATGTGCTAATTCTGATTTCACATATGAAATCAGTGTAAAAAACTTAATAAAGAGCTAGTCGGAGGTTCCCAGTAGCAAACAAAAAATATTTTTTGTAGACCTGTGTAACTTAATCAGCTTGTTACATATATTCCTACACACCACACCATGAACTCACCCTACTTTTAGTGTGATGCCCAACTTCTCATGTGGCACCCTATCAAAAGCTTTCTGAAAGTCAAGATAAATTAATATCATATGCTTCACTTTGATTATATATTTTTGTTGCTTCCTCATAGAATTCTAGCATGTTGAGAAAACATGACCTCCCTTTTCTGAAGCTCCCATTCTTGCAATGTATTTCTCAATCTTTTCCTTAATAATTCCTTCCATTAATTTATCTGTGATGCCTGTTAAGCTTAATGGACTATAATTGGTTGGACCTGCCTGATCACCCTTTTTATATAATGGTGTAATATATGCCATTTTTCAGTCCTTCAAAATGTTCCCAGTATGCAGTGACTTCCTAAAATTATGCATCAAGGGTTTATAAATGTATTCGCCTCCTTAAGAATTAGAAGATAAATATTATTTGGTCCTGGTGATTTGTTTGATTTCAGCCTATTTAATCTTAGCAGCTGTCTCCTTCTACAATTTCCAAATCACTCACTACCTCCTTAGTAGTCCCTTTTACGGCTGGTAGGTTATCTAATTCCTCACATGTGAAGACCTCAGAAAAATGCGACTTTGGAGCATCTACCATTTCACTGTCTGAAATTTTTATTTCCCTTTACTATTCCTGATATACTTCACCTACTTCTTGACTGTTCTTTTACTACTAAAATAATGAAAAATTTCTTTGTGTCATCTTTCACCTTATCTACTATATTCCTATCTACCTGCCTATTAGCTTCCCTAATATTCTTCTTAATGGTTGTGCTCATATTCTCTTATGTCCTATGCTTCACATTGGAGTTATTAGTCTTATATGCCTTATACAGCTGTTTTTTTCCTTTGCAGCTACTTTTAAACTCTTTATTAACCCAACATGGAGTAATGAAATGACAATGCAATTCATTTTATTACTACATACATTCGAAAATGCATTCCAATAGATGTTGCACTATTATAGCAGGGAGAATTAACACTGTCAAGATGAATATCCTTCCTAAGCTCCTTTTTCTGTTTCAAAGCATGCCCATATAAATTAACAAATGTTTATGTAAGCAATTAGATTTAATCATAACCTCATTGATTTGGAATTCAAAACATCCACACATCAAAATGGCGACCCTACAACAACCTAAAGCAGAAGGTGGCATAGCTCTACCTAACTTTAAATTTTATTGGGTGACAAATATATAAGTTATAAATCCTGGACACAAATAGATGAACACTCACAGGCTTGGTCTGCAATAGAAATAACTTTTTTTTAAATTCCTTGCTTTGTGCCCCTTTACATACAAATTGTTGTCATTATACTAACAACCCAATTGTGCTTCATTCACTCAGAATATGGAATCCATGTAGGAAGCACTTCACGATAGAGAAGCTTTTATCTTTGGCACCTCTACATGATAACCACCCTTTTCCACCCTTTCAAACGTACATAGTTTTTAATGTTTGGAAAATCTACAGCATTAAATCACTTAGAGATTTGTACATAGATAATGTCTTTGCGCGGCACGGTGGTACAGTGGTAGCGCTGCTGCCTCGCAGTAAGGAGACTCAGGTTCGCTTCCCGGGTCCTCCTTGCGTGGAGTTTGCATGTTCTCCCCGTGCCTGCGTGGGTTTCCTCCCACAGTCCAAAGACATGCAGGTTAGGTGGATTGGCGATTCTGAAATTGCTGCTAGTGTGTGCTTGGTGTGTAGGTGTGTGTGTGTCCTGGACAGGATTGGTTCCTGCCTTGCGCCCTGTGTTGGCTGAGATTGGCTCCAGCAGACCCCTGTGACCCTGTGTTCGGATTCAGCGGGTTGGAAAATGGATAGATGGATAATGTCTTTGCATCCCACACTCCAAATTTAGCTTCCCATCAGCACAATTTTTACACTATTTCCAAATTAGAAACTTTGCTAAACAAAATCTGCCCAATTTTCCTCACGTCCCACCTATTTCTGTTCCAGAAATAATATTGATTAGTCTTGAGGACTCAGACAGCATTTTTATACTATATACAAACATTTTAAGGTCCCTTCCTTTCAAAGATCCCAGATTACAGTGGAAAAAGGATCTCTTACTCAACATTTCACTCTAGCTCCATATGTACAAAGCATACAATTATTCAACTTAAAATCTTTTATTGAGCACATCTATCCCTTTTGAAATTATCCAAAATGTTTTCCAGGCAATATCCAGTCTGCAAATGTTGCAATCGACCTCCAGCCTTATTGAGCCGTGCACCAAATTAACATCATTCTGGGCCAAAAATTTTACATGCCTATCAGACAGCCATGCTCTCACAATCTCTCCTAATCCACTAACAGCTGTGTTTGGTGTACTCTCAGATGGGCTTAAAGTGGAGAAGGACAAACAAACTGTAATTGCCTTTACTTCACCACTAGCACACAAACTTGTCTTGTTCAACTGGAAGAATCCTAACCCACCTCATTTAAGTCAGTGAATAACTGATGTTATATACTATTTGAAATTGGAAAAAATCAAATTCTCACTTAGTGGATCTGTTTAAAACGTTTTTAAAACCTGATCAGTAACATTTTAGAAGCTTTTATATTGGGGAAAAGGATTCTCTTCCCTCTTTTCTACTCTTAAAGTTTTGCTCTGGCTGTTGGCCTTCCTCTGTTTCTCTGGGGGGGGGGGGGGGGGGGGGGGGGGGGGGGGGGGGGGGGGGGGGGGGGGTTTGAATTGAATTTAGTTTTGTTAAGTTTGACTTGTTTGTATTGACATATTGTTATTATTGCTTTTAATAAATTCAGTAAAAAAAAAAAAAAATCTAACAATCTCTGGCGGAACTTCTACACAAGTAAGTGTCAGAGATGTACTGCTGGCTTTGTGATCTTGTCTCTCCTTTATATGGTGTTATGGCCATGTGAGCACAAGTAGACATCTTTTTCTCTGGAGACGTAAATGGGCATGATCTCTTTCCCAGACCTTCCATTGATATTGCTGGGCAGCACCTCCTTTATAGAATACAGTCTTCTCTTAAAGAGAAGTGGAACATGCTTTGAAGCATCTTGAGTCCTTTGTCAGAGATCGGGACTACATGATAATAGTATGTTCTGTGTTTGTGTTGAGTGTGTTTCGTTTTATCGTCCCATTTACACTCCATTATATATGCGTCAGTGAATGTTGTCCCCATAAATGAAAAGGGGAAGGATGATGGAGGGAGACCGCAGCCCCGAGACAGAAATTTCCTGTCAGACTCACTTAATACATCCGGGACATTGCATATTTAAAAAGGAGGAGCAAAAGGCAAAGGAGGACGAAGAGGAGAGGGAGAGAGAGAAATCGAGCAGCAAAAAGAAGACAATTTAACCATTCATTTATCAACTCATCACTGCCATTTATTGCATCATTCCACTGCTTGCTTTTTCAACATCTGATTCAACATCATGACAGCCGTGTTTCTATTAATTGTTTATGGGCAAGGGAGGGTTTTTTGTAAATATTGGTATATTCGTTTTTTATATAGTAATTAGTCACTGTTCTCATTGGGATTGTGGTATTTTGTGCACACACATATATATGTTATTGGGTATTCATCTGTCCTCATTTATATTTATCATTTACAATATATCCGTGTTTGATTTTATGGGGGAGGAACGATCTCCTCTGTCTGTCAGTGAAGCAGGACAGTGACAGCAGTCTGTCGCTGAAGCTGCTCCTCTGTCTGGAGATGACACTGTTTAGTGGATTCAGTGGATTCTCCATAATTGATAGGAGCCTGCTGAGTGCCCGTCGCTCCGCCACAGATGTCAAACTGTCCAGCTCCATGCCTACAATAGAGCCTGCCTTCCTCACCTGTTTGTCCAGGCGTGACAAAGGCGTGAGACATCCTTCTTCTTAATGCTGCCTCCCCAGCACACCACCGCAAAGAAGATACCGTCTGATAGAACATCTGCAGCATCTTATTGCAGATGTTGAAGGACGCCAGTCTTCTAAGGAAGTATAGCCGGCTCTGTCCTCTCTTGCACAGAGAATCAGTATTGGCAGTCCAGTCCAATTTATCATCTAGCTGCACTCCCAGGTATTTATAGGTCTGCACCCTACTACTATACTATACTATATATATACTGTATATATATATAGTATATATAGCTGGGATTGGCTCCAGCAGACCCCCGTGACCCTGTGTTTGGATTCAGCGGGTTGGAAAATGGATGGATGGATAGTATATACTATACTACTGTATAGTACTACTGTTTGCTGGTTATTTCTTTGTTGAAAAAAAAGTTGTTGAAAAAAAAGTACAACTTGTAAGGAGTAAGGCTTGTTATAAGGGCAAGAAACCTCAGGTGATCCAAGGAGTAGTCTTGGTAGTGTAGTGGCTGGTCTGGGTAAGGGTTCGGCCATTACACCATTATGGACCTCATGCAAACTGCATATGTGAACAGTGGCACTTGCTGCAGATAGGAAAAATTTAGAAACCCACATTTTTAAAGGTTTTTTTTTTTGGTATGTTTGTGTTTTTTTGTTTATTTTGCTGGTTAAACATTACACAACTAAAGGTACACCTTCTGGTACATCGATAGAACATACAGCACAATGCTTTTCAAACTGATGAGTCCAGCAGCACATAACAAGACACTTGGTACAACTAAAGAACTGATGGTCTGGTTACAGAAATTATGTTTTTTAACTTCTTTAAATATGTGAGTATAAATGGTTTAGTCTTTGTGAATAACCTTATTGCAAATTTGTGTTAGTACACATAAAATGCTTAAACCAGACACATAAGAAACAACAGAATTGAAGTGTACACTTACTGTTGTGTTATTAGATTTTATTATAATGCTTTGGGAAGAATGGCACTGTACAATGTAAACCTGTCACTGATTGTATATTTTGCAATTCAGTTAAATTCATATCTTGTACTGTATTTTGTGTAAAAAAAGGTTTTAAAATGCTACATATCTTAAATATCTGTCAGTGAAAGTTTACAAGTCTGAAATCAGCTTTGCGTTGTAGTGTTCATTGCTTCCTGCAAACTCAACAATAAATAAAATGATCCTGTTCAGTGTATGCTCCTCGTGGCTCTGTCTGAAATAAAGACATTGAGACACAATGCTGATCTTTTATTTTATATCAATTAATACTATTGTATGGAGTCAATATGACATTTCCACAGGCATTGATAGTGTATACTTAAATATTACATCCCTATGCTGACATTCATGGTATGCACCTTTTATCAAAGATATACAGTAAGTACTAAATTTCAAATTCTTTTGTACACTTAGTAGTATGACTAAATTTACTGCATTCCATGGCTCTCATACCTGAGGTTAAGCACAAGAATATACACTTCAAGGCATTTATTTTGTTGAAAGCTTTCTACAAGTGAAACTGCTTTTATTTTTTACATTATAGCTGTTTGAAGTATCTTTTAATGGCATTCTGGTTGAAGTAGTATGTAATACTGTGCATTCTGAAGACTTCAAGCTCTGTATTTAAGAAGCAAGGAATAATCTTACAAAACAGTTAAAGAGCAAAGAAATGGTTGAAGAAAATAAATACATTCAGTTAAACTGGAGGGGAAGGCCAAACGAGTAAACGTTATCCTGGGAACAGAATGGCAGAAGTGAGGGTGAGGTCCAGAGGTAAGGTGTGCTATTATGGGAGCTGGGACTAATGTAGATATATAATAAGGGTGTCTTTTGATATTCACAATGACAACTTGGGAACTATTGTGGAATCCTAGACATTATAATCTATTGGGACTAAGTTTCGAGTGCTGTACTAGTTATAGTGTTTTATGTGAAACTTTAAGATTAAGATTAAAGATTAACAGTGTTTCCTACTTCCCCCTTGCCATATCCCACTTAGTTGAATGTCTTTGTACTTTCACAATAATATAAACTCTTTAGGTTATCTTTGCAGTATTAGCAGTATAATTCTCCAGCTACGTGCTAGCTTTAACCTGTTATTCTTATGTTTTCAAACGCCAAAGTGTCTGGTTTGATTTTATTTATCATATAAGCATTATTTAGGTGTGCTTTTCACTTACAGGTATATGATCTTACTAATCTACTAAGAAGTTCTGTTAGGTTTTAAACTACTGTACTTCTGTTTTTTGGCATTAAACTTCTCTTCAATATTACAATATATTGCCTATGAAGACTTCCTTATATTTACACATTATTAAGAAAAACAAGAATTACAAATTGTATTTTTTGTCTCTCTCACCCCCTCTTTCCCTCTCCTTGCTGCCTCATTTTGAATTCCAGTGACCCTGACTTTGAAGTTCTAGACCAGGTGGATCACGGATACAAGTGACCCAGAGACAAACTGGTGTGAATACTAAAATCGATAATACTGACATTTTAATGATACTTTTTTAAGGTTGCTTTTGCAGGTTTTGGTAGAAAATATAACAGTCTCAAAAATTTAAAAAAAAAAAAATCACTTCTTTAATACAAATTGTTGTTGTTCACATAATCATGTCTATTTACTATTTTATATATCTGTGCTCAGGCGGCACGGTGGCGCAGTGGGTAGCGCTGCTGCCTCGCAGTTGGGAGACCTGTGGACCTGGGTTCGCTTCCCGGGTCCTCCCTGCGTGGAGTTTGCATGTTCTCCCCGTGTCTGCGTGGGTTTCCTCCGGGCACTCTGGTTTCCTCCCACAGTCCAAAGACATGCAGGTTAGGTGGATTGGCGATTCTAAATTGGCGCTGGGTGTGTTTCTGTGTGTCCTGTGGTGGGTTGGCACCCTGCCCGAGATTGGTTCCTGCCCTGTGTTGGCTGGGATTGGCTCCAGCAGACCCCCGTGACCCTGTGTTCGGATTCAGCGGGTTGGAAAATGGATGGATGGATATCTGTGCTCTTTGTTGTTAGGTATCTTTCAAACGAAACTGTAACTTTTCCCCTTTCCCACATGAGGGTCTCTAAGATTTTCCCAGTACCTTCAGTGAACTACAAGTTACTGTATGTCCAACAACAACTCACTATCATAGATTTAATGTATAACTTTATTCTTCCCTCTCACTGGCAGATGTAACTTTTAGAGGTCAACTTTGGCCTCTTCAGACTTCTATATGTGCCTGTTTCTACTTCATACCTCTTGTATGTATACATTGGTGAAGTATTTGACTGTTGAACGCACCGACAGGCACTTTCTCACACTTTCAAAACTGCTTCTGGGCAGCCTAAACAAATTCCTCTAAAAAGAAAACAAAAGCTGTGAAAGTAACCTCTTAGTCATATTCCTAAACACGTATTAGGACCAAACATTACAGATAAAAGTACATTAGAACGAGTATGATGAGCATGGGCCATTCAGTTCAACAAAGCTTGCCAATCCTTTCATCTAATTTCACCAAAATAACATTCGGGTTTTTGACGTTTCCAAGTACTACTGCCTGCCATACTATTTGTAACTTGTTACATGCATGTATTCTTCTTGTGCAGAAAAATTTTGTAATGTTTATGTGATATTTATTTTTACCAGTTTCCATCTGTGTCACCATGTTCTTATTTATAGAATTCATTTTAAAATAACAGCTGGTACCCACTGTGCTAATCCTACTTATGATTCAAACCTCTTAATCCCTGTTTTCTTAAACTGAAATTGTTTCATTCTTTTAATATTTCCTCGTAGCTCAAACCTCACAATCCTGTAATCATTCTAATCACTGTTCTTTGGACTTTCTCTAGTGTTGCTATGCCTATGTTTTTTGTTTTTTTTTTACTATAGACACCAAAACTACACAACTACTTCAGGTTTGGCCATATAAATGTGTTATATAATTTACACACTTTGCAAATCAGACTATACTGTATAACCTAAAATCATTTTAGCCTTCGTAATCCTTTCTGTATACTGGCTGGACATTTAAAGTGTAGAACACCAATATACTCTGGAGCACAACAATATGGCTGGAGAGTCTGATTTTGCACTGCTTCACCACATCCCTCTACAGGACATAGTGCCAATTGAGGCACCACAGCATTACTCAGAGCAAAGCCCTGTGCTTACTTAACTTACTAACCTCCTCAGGCAGAGTATCTCACTGAATTACCTCACAAACTAATATTATTTTGTCGTGTTAAGCATGAACTTGCTCACTTCTATGACAACTTCATGGCATATAGGCTCTGCAGTATAGTTTGAAGGTGTTTCTCTGTAGTTTGGCTATAGTGCATTCTGCTAAATCACAGAAATGGAACTTATGCTACTGCATGCTTCTGTAATTGATTTCTGAACAGTGTATTAATGAATTTCTCACATATGCTGAACTGGCAAATGATTTTCGAGATCTGCTTTATGGCACCCAAAAATAATTCTCTATGTCAATTCTAAACTGAGGTCAGGTCAGGTCAGGTTTGGGAGCATGCACTATTACGTCTGGTACAGGTACATCTCGGGATCCTGGTTGGCAACCCCCCAGGCAGACATGCAGTCTAGTTCCCCCACCGTCCAGAAATGACCATCAATCTTCCACAGCCAGGTGTTACGTGGGTGACCCCTTGGCCTGGTTCAGCCACTTGGGTCCTCAAAAATTAGGATTATGTGAGCCAGCTCACCCTCAGGGAATTACGCCACATGGCCGTACTGCTGTAACTGACCCTGCTTCACAATGCAGGTAATGTGCCTCATATGGGACTCCGTGAGCCACAGCTCATTCGACACAAAGACAAATCAGCGGTACCCAAAGGATTCTCCGAAGAGACACACTACCAAAGGACTCCAGTCTTTGTCTCAGGTCACTGGATAGCGTCCATGTCTCGCAACCATAGAGCAAAACAGAAAGCACCATGACTCTAAAGACTTGGATGAAGGTCTAAGTCCAAACTAAGACTGTGATGTTTTAGCATGTTTTGTCTTTTTCCCAAAAGTGCAATAAAGGATTCTCTCTTTATCTTGACTGCTATGTATAAAACTGAGTCAAAGGGCTGAAAGGTGTTCACAGTATGACTTTACTAACCATGTCTAGTTGACATGACTTGAAGTTCTGGCCATTTGAGCCCACATTGACAAGTGAAAATAACAGTATGGCTTGGTACTAGTTTGTATTTAATTAATGGGTTGGAAAGTGACTTATTTAATACACTGGTGTTCTAGTCGTTAAAAAGAAATACCCACAAACTTACTATATTGGTATTTGGTTTCTGTAACTTTTTCAATGTTTAACCAAGTTAAAATATATAAATACAAATTAGAGACATAAATATGCTGGTCATAGAGAAAATCTTTTGTTTGCAGAGCCGCAAATGAGTAGCTCAGCATAGAGGGAGCAGACAGTTTCCTGAAGCAGAAGAGCAGGCCAATCCGTTTACGAGTGAAGATATATTATAATGTGACAAAAAATAGTATTCTCTATCCCCTGTTGACATTGGTCTAAAGGAAGGAACCAACCAAGGGCAAAGTGCCCACTCATGCACACAATCATGCTAAGCCAATTTAGAATTGTCAGTTAATCTAACATTTGAGGATGTGGGAGGAAATCCAGAGTACCCCAGGAAAACCATTTCAGAACCTGCAAACTTTGCATAGGCATCATCCAAATGCAGGATCTGAATCCAGGATGTTGCATCTCTGATACCAACCATTTCACCGACATGCTTATTTTTGTAGTATTTTTTTCTGTAACAAAATGTTTGATAAACAATTGATTTTTATTAAGCCTTTACTCTGCAGTAGGTAATGATTTCCAACTACTCAATACTTTTTTTTACAAAAATGTAAGTAACATAACTTCTAATCTATGGATAAATAAAATGCAGCAACATTAACTACATTATTCAAATTTTGATTTTGTATATAAACCTTAGCTATAAATTTTGCCATGACAAAAAAAAAAATCATTTTTTTTCTCACATTCACTCTTTCTTGTCCTGCAGTCCAATATTTCTAGTAATAACCAGGAACCAGTCATGAACTGCATGATTGTCCATCTAACAGCACTCTATCATACAGAGTTAAACATATGTGGCTAATAGTGGTGCACGTAAAATAAGCCTTGCCTGCATAGCTTTAGAATGGAAGAAGAATATAGCTAGAGAAAAATCAAACACACAGAGAATGTTACAACACTTAATCTGTGCCAGAACCCAAGAATATGGAGTCAGAAGAAGGGATAACTTCAGATGAAAATAAAAATGAGATAATATGCATTAAAAACATGTATGTATTAAAAACTTTTGTATTAAAAGTATAAAGTGAAAACTGAAAAGGTTATCTCTCAGCTCAGTAAACTAAACTACAGTATGTTACTATTGTTATAAACACCAAGTAGTAAATATCATGCACAATCCATTGTCCATTCATTATTTTAGAAGAGCAAATCACAAATTATGAGCAGCGATATGAGCCAAGTGTAATATAAACTACTATTTAATGTTTCATATGCTATGGAAACATATTTAAGCAGAAACTCCTATTATACAAATTGAATAAAAACATTAAACTGTTCCTCAAGTAAAACATTAACACTAAGGAAAAAAATCTAAATGCTTTCACCTTGAAGGTAGCATTTTTGATATACTCATTGTTTTCATGAGTGCAATGTATGATTAAAACATAAAAAGTTATGGCCTGCGACTTGTCAATGAGTTTCCTGTCTCCAGCAGGAAAACATTAAAGCATTACTTTTGAGACTACAAAGAAATATATTTTATTTGTATATAGTAATTAATAAATGAAGTTCAAAATGCCCAAATGCATTGGACTCTTAATGGGAAGGATTAAAGTCAAAGAAGAGTAATGAAAGATTGAATAATATGTGCATGTAACTGTCAAGAGTTATTAATGTGGGATTTTATGGCTTTTCAATAATTTATTGGTTGGTTAAGGTAATAAAGTTTGAAACAATTAAATGTGATGAGCTCACTCAATAGGTTTTACATCAAAATGCACAAATATATTTAAATGACACTTGAGCGTTCATTAGCTTGAGGAACTACAATTCAATATATGCAGCAAAAAACTGTGTTGCATGATTAACAAAGTGCAGTATTTTATGTTTGTATGGGCTGATTAAATAATGACTGATTTTATTTTGCATGTTTTTAAAATCAGTTTTATAAACCTGTAGTTACTGATTTAAAAGTATTTGCTAAAGTGAAAACAGAAATTAAAGAATGCGTTAATTTGATCATTAATATGAAAACATTTTCACAAAACAGTTCACATCTCAGGGCATCTTGGTTGAAGTTTACAAACAGTTTAATGTTACATTGATAACTAATAAAATCATGGTCAAAGTGCAGATTATCAAATGAAGTATATTTTGAGCCTGGAAATGGCAGTCTTCCTGGTTTGTGACAATAGTTGGGGTGGAAACACATCTAAATCAAATATTTGTTACACATCAATCAGTATTTTGTTATCTTCTTATTCCTTCAAAATAGCCAGAAATTTATATTTAGAAGTTTAGAAAAATGGAAGAGAGAAAGTTGTTGTTTACAAATTTTTTTACAGAAACATGCTCTCGACAGTAGAAGAATACACATCCTTCCTTTGTTACAAGTTTTACAGATTTTTGAGAGGGGCTGATCAAATATAAAAGGAAGTGGAGCAAATCTATGTTAGCAGATTCCACCTTCAGAGGGCCAGAAGAGAAAAACACTATATTTTACTATTTTTTTTTTGTAGGTAATAATTATATTTAAAACAATTAATATAGGTATATAGGTATAATTTATCATATTTCAAGTCTAAGTAATTCATTTTAATAAGATAATTTTTTTTTTGCTGTAAACTATTTTTTTTTAAACCTTAACATCTCAAAAACCAGATATAACAAAGCAATTCTGCAGCCAGATTTGGATTCAGCACTCTAAAACCTATGAAGAATATCTAAAGTTTTGATGAGAGCAGACTTTTTTCTTTTTTTGCAGACCAATGTTGTTTAAGTTATTGATAAGTTCTAACAATCCCCATAAAAATTTGATCACAGGGGGTCCTTGGGTTATGACACAGTTCTGTTCCTACGACAGTGACATAACCTGAATTTTGGTGTAAGTTCAAACACACCCTAGCCTAAGTCTCTTACCTATCCTAACACAGTTGTAAAATCATAACCTAGAACATAAAAACTAAGCCACAGAAAAAGGAAAAGGACATAAATATAATGTATTGTACACTGTACTGTAGTAACAGAAAAAATGAGTGTAAGAAAAAAATCCTTACCTTTATTCTTGTGATTGGCTTACACACTGGAAGGGGCATTGCAAGGTGGGAGAGAGTGAGCAATTGGAATGAGGAAGCTGGAGAGGCAGAAGAACCTGCAGAAAGTGCTGGAGATACTGGGTCAGGTGAATAGCGCTTTGAGTACTGAGAAAAGCGCTATATAAATGTAATGAATGAATGAATGAATGAATGAATGAACGAATTAATTAATTAATTAATTAATTAGGATTCCCTAAGGAACATGCAGAAGATGCTGGAGATGATTCTACCTGCACTACAGGTGTCTCATCTCGAGAAGCAGCTGATGTAAAGGGTACAGGATATGTTGCATGCCTCTCTAGCTTCTTAAAGAATTGTTCCAAGCTAGTCTGGAAGTTTGATGACTTCTTTTCCAAAATCTGCCTATATCATTGCAAAGCATCCCTAACAGCTCTGTAGACCTTGCTGAATCTGTCATCGCTGGGGTCCTTAGCCTGAAATTTTGCCAACCCATCCTCTGCCATAGAAAATCCTTCTGCCAAACCCTTGGTGGTAAATCTCTTGGGTTCTGGGGTTTCTATCTCTTCCTCTTCAATCAGCTACTTCTCCAGCTGAATTAGGTCCTCAGCAGACAGCTCCTCTCCATGTGATGCCAGTAGCTCCACAACATCCTCAGCCTCCACCTCCAAATTAAACTGTTTACCCATGGCAACAACCTTCTCTGTTACAGCCTCCACTGACTCCTCAAAGCCATGGAAGTCATAGACAAACCAGAGACAGTTTTTTCCACACACCATTTAAGTTTTTTTGCCTCACTTCATCCCAGGGAAAAACAAAAGTTTTGTACAGTATTGTAAATGTTATAAGACTTCCAAAAGTCTTTGAGTATCAGGTTCTTGTCCTTCTTAGTTGCATTAAGGGCCATAGCAAATGTCCTCTGGAGGTAGTAAAAGGGCAGTGGTATTAGGTGGAAGGTAAACCACCTTGACATTAAGGTTAAAGTCACTCAAATGGGTAGGGTGACCATGGGCATTGTCCAGCACTAGCAACACCTTAAAAGGTAGTCCCTTGCTAACACTGCTGGCACAAAATGGCTGGAAAACCACTCTTCAAAAATCTGAAGCATCACCCATGCCTTCTTTTTAGACCTCCAGATGACAGGCAGTTGACCTTTCCAAATGCCCTTTAGTGCCCTTGGATTCTCTGCCTGGTACACCAACAGAGGCTTGAGTTTGAAGTCACCTGCAAGAAGCAAAGTCAGTCTCTCCATGCCTGCTTTATGGCCTGAAGCTGTCTTCTCCTCCTTGGCGGTGTAGGTCCTGTTAGTCATACGCTTCCAAAAAAGGCCTGTCTTGTCAACATTAAACACTTATTCAGCACAGTAACTCTCCTCTTTAATTAATTCAGCCAACCACTTGGGAAATTCGCTTGCTGCTTTCTCATCCCCACTAGTAGCTTCATCCTGCACCTTAAAGTTATGCAAGTTGGCACAAGATTTGAAACGCATGAACTAATCCCTGCTAGCCACAAACTCTTCACTTTCACTCCCTTCCCCCTTTTCACTTTTTATTTCCTGAAACAATCATTTAGCCTTCTCCTGAATCAACATTAGACTTACTGGTATATGCCGCTGATGTTGGTCTTCCAGCCACAAAACTAGCAGTATTTCCATCTCAGTCATTATGCCACTTCGCTGTTTAGTAATCACAGTCAATTTCATAGGGGCTGATCCCTTTACATGCTCTAGGATACGGTCTTTATCCTTGATAATTGTTGCTGTAGTAAAGCGGCTAAGGCCTAGCATGTGGCCAATGTTTGTCCAGTTTCTCCTTTTTTTGATCTCTTTACAATGTCTAATTTCACTTCCATCGTGATGGTTTCCTCTTCTTTGAAGCACTACCATCCGAAGACTCTGACTTTCATTTAGGAGCCATAATAAGGGCCAAAAAGTCGCCAAAAAAAATCAACACAAACGGAACACTCGTGCTTTTAACAGTCCAAAATGGCATAGGTGAGTGTATTGGGGGATGCCAACTCCCTCACCCATATACCGCGTTACTGCGTATTCTTCCGCTAAGTGCAACCAAACTAGTTCTCCCACGTAGTCCATAAGTACGACACTAATGGCGTAAGCCGAAACACTCATGTCTCAAGTTTTTATGGGAGTGAGCGTCGTAAACTCGAAACATCATATGTCGAGACGTCGTAACCCGAGGACCCACTGTACAAAAAACTAAAAATGTGAGAAATATAAAAATGATTGTAGCCTAAAGTAAATTTTACAATAAATATTTACTCCAAACTGTCTGATGGCAGTGGCAGCGCTGTTTCCTCAAAGTAAGGAAAAATTGTTCATGTCCTGGGATCCTCCTTGCATGGAGTTTGCATATTCTCCCCTGTCTGTGTCTCCTCCAACAGTCCTGAGATTTGCAGGTTAGGTGAATTGGTTTAACTAAATTGGCCCCTACTTTATGGTTGGTGTGTATGTTGTTTGCCCTGCAATGACTGGCGCCCAGTAAAAGTGATTGTTCCTGCTTTGTGGCCTATGCTAGCTGGGATAGGCTCCAGCACCACAGCCACCATGATCCTGTTTAGGAATAATTAGGTTAGAAAATGACTGACTGTCAGATTGCAAAGTTAATCATTAAAAAATAAATAATGAAAATAAAAATATCTTCAACTGACAGATACAGATAAATATTAGTATTTTATTGACATTATTTGTTACATAATGACAATGACAAACTAGCACCTAAATGACTAACTAAAACTGATGTCACGCCCATGTCACATTTATCAACTGCATTTGCTGTATCTTATTGCCAATCACATGGGAACTTGGATTACATGACTTCCAAAATGACTTTGACAGTTTCAAATTTCCTATTGCACTACAGAAATATCAGGAAGTTGAGACATTTTGGCTATGAATGTGCTGCCTGATAGTGCCAGTGGTTGTATGGATGTTTTTCTTGATTAATTCAACTGTTATCTCTATCCTTCTTCTAGTCTGTTGCAGTACAACAGTCAAGAGACATTGGACAGGCTTCTCTCTTCTGTTTGTATGATCCAGAACTGCTTTTTTCTCTTTCATTGTGGTCACATTGCATTATACTGTACTTCCAGCAGAACACTTACTGGTTGTCAACAGTCATTCACACAAGATCCCTCTCATATGGCCACCAAAAAAATCAGTCCTGTTTGATTTTGTCATGGCAAATTCCAGATCACTATGCCTCTGGAGGTGACATACTACATAACTGTGGGTCAATTGTCTATAATTCTGTAAAGTTATATAAATGAGGGTTCTCTGTGAATGGTGCTTTAGAGAGAACTCTTCACTTACAGGCACATGAACTAAAAAAAAATAAGAAAATATTTATGTGACAGTAGTGTACTATTCTATTGCCCAAATGAAAATCATGACAATGAGACACAGAAGAAAGCAGCATATACTGAAGAGCAAAAACACATCCATATCTTAAAAGTAGCATAAAAGAAGTTTAAATTGTATGGTAGCCCTAAGCTCACCCTTCAAGGCGTTGCTTCATTTAAACAATCTGGTGTCCTCACTGTCAGTATCTGCTTATTTAAACTAACAGGTAAAGGTCAAAAAAGCATCAAAAACAGGAAAAAGCACAAAAAGCAAAACTGCCTGAATGCTAAAAACTAATGTACAAAGACACAGACATGGAAGGTTTGTTTCAGGAAAGGGCTACTCAAATGACTGCCGAATCTGGCTTTGTAAAAGTTGATACGAAGAGCTACAAATCTGAGCCATGTCCACAGGCCTTCTTTTAGTTTGGGAAAGTAGCCCACTATTTCACATCAAGCCATCATGGTCATCTTGAATTCAAAGAATATTTGAAAATCCAAATAGGAAGAATATATTGAAATATTTTTTTAAAACACTAAAAAAAAACCATTACCAACTGTCTTCAGACTTCACAAGTGACACAGAGCCAGAAACATAATGAAGGACAGGGAATTTTCAAGAACAAAGCATTTCTGATAATAATATTAAAATTCTGCTTTGCATATAAAAACTGCAAAGTTTTATGTACAACCTCTATTGAATATGATGCTTAAAAAAGAAAAAAAAAATCATATAATTTGTATTATATTTTAAAGAAAATGCATTTTTTTTAAAATTACATCTACCAAATCAAAGAATACGAAAAATAGCTAAATCAATTGCATTCAAGTAAATGAACCAATATAAAGGGATGTGAAGGACACTAAAAGAAAAGCCATAAAAAGCATAAGAAGTGAAACATCAATGAATAAAAGAGAAATACAGAAATAGATTAGTCTAAAGATGCATCTGAAACAGTTTTCATTATGACAAATGTACAACTTTAAAAGAATCATATATTTTCTTTAAATGTTTAATTATAAAAGTGCATTTAAAAACTTTTTTTATTCTTTCAGTCACAGAATGCCCATGATAAATGTTCAAAATAATTTATTTTCAGTGCAGCAGTTGTTTGTTGTACGTTGTCTGTGATAGTGTTTACCATTCCAGATGAATGAGAGCCTATTTTGGTCACAACAGGTGTAACAGAGGAACTAGGATATGCTGAAAAACATACAAAATTTGATACATAAAGCTCCATCAACCTCTTGTATTTTGCTAATAGTTAAGATGTTCCAATATTTCATTCAGAGACTTCTAAATGGTTGTCGGATTTTCAGTTTCAATCACATGATTCAATAACTCTTTCAACAAAGTCTTAAATGCACTTCTCCTTAATCGCAATTGTTGTCCCGAAGTAAGCAATTTGCAAATTGAAAGAATTTGTTAGATCTACTTTATCCATGCCTTTGAGAAAATCAAAGGCCTTTATTATGTCCCCCATTGATTATTATTCAGCAGTTTTTACAAAATAACCTAACATTTAATTTTCCATTTTAACCATTTATGCACATTGCTTAGATGAAGAGAATATTGTGTCAACTTATACCCCTAAATTGTTTTTAGACATTGCTTCCAATAGGGCAAAGTCTCCCATCTTGTATTTATAATTGATGTTCCTTTTGCCCAAGTGTAACACTTTTCTGCATAGAACTTTCATTTTCCAAGTATTTGCCCAGTTCTGAAGATAGCCCTTGTCTTTTTGATTTGTTTTTGCTGCTTCCTCAGTATCTGCTATCCTTCTAATCATAGTATCATCTGTGAATTTCACAAGATTATTAACCATACTTAGGTGGTTACTGCCAGTCACAAAAAAGGTCAATCTAAATCTTTTTATTTACAAAGATTTATTTGCTCTAAAGATTGAAATGCTCTAAATCACAAGATAAGCTCCAATGAGCACAACAGGCCAAAGGAGTTGCCTAAAATTAAGCATTAAGAAGAAGTCTGCTCCACTGACAAACTGAGGAGATCGTTCCTCCCCCAAACTATGCGACTCTTCAATTCCACCCGGGGTCGGGGGGGGGGGGGGGGGGGGGTAAACGTTAATATTATTTAAAGTTATTGTCTGATTTTACCTGCATTTTTATTACTCTTTAATTTAATATTGTTTTTTGTATCAGTATGCTGCTGCTGGAGTATGTGAATTTCCCCTTGGGATTAATAAAATATCTATCTACAACAACAAAGGCAAATCAAGGCAAACAATTTTCAAATACACGAAATCTAAGAACGTTCAAAAAACAGATCAGGAGGAGTTCAAAATCCAGAAAATTCACACAACAGCATAAAAATCATAGAGATGCTCACCAACACCAAGAGTGTATTCACACTGATCTGCAAGGGACTGTGTGGGTGTCCTCATCCTTTATATGTCTGAAAACAGTCCCTTAACGACAATGGGCAGGAAGCCCCACATTTTGAGGGACCACTTATAAAACACATGGCACATAATAAAATATTCTTAAACATATACTAAATAATAAAGAATGAACAAAATAAAGAAATGGCATTTGAACCCTGACTGACATACAACAAGTAGTAAATTAATAACTCACATTTGAAGTGGACAAAAAAAAAACATTCAAATCTATAAGAAAAGAATTAAGCTGAGAAAGCAATAAGAGAGTCATTAATAGATATTCTGGCAGAACTCATAAATAAATTCAGAAACAGAACAAGAAGGTAATGAATGAGCAATGTGGTGGAACATCCCCACCACAAATGGTCATTTTAATTTCACATTTTTTCAACATAATGTTCAAACGTAAACACTGAACACTTAATTTATGAACAGTTTCAGAATGAACAATGCAGGTTTGTTGTGTGTGAGAACAGACTGATAAAAAGCAGTTATGAATTTTGAGAATTGTTTTAAAAAAAAATTAGGGTTACGGTTAGGGTTAGGGGTGGTGTGGTGTGGGTGATAAGCTCATAATGATTAAATCCTTGCCCTTTGTACACACCTCCTGTCACAACTGCTGCAAATATTTAACTTGAATTTAAAAAAATTGTACTGTTCAACTGTAATTATTATTTTCCATATTGCATTTTTTGGTAGCATAGATTGTTGCCCCTGCCTGGGGATTTGCTCCTGCCTTGCACCCTGTGTTGGCTGGGATTGGCTCCAGCAGACCCCCGTGACCCTGTGTTAGGATGGAGAGATTGTCACTAGAGCACTCATAATGACATTATATTGCAATTTTTACTTAGAGATAAGTTTAAATAGAATATTTCATAAGAGAAATGTATTCTTGTTTTTAATAAACATTTGTTTGAAGATCTTGAATAGCTGCTAATATATAATAGTCTTTCATCTTTTCAGCTAAAGGTGAATATTTGTCATAGATGTGGAAAATCATTTATAGTACAGCTGTTCAGTAATAAATCTAAAAGATGCACCAAACTTAACTTTCACATGAGAAGACAAAATAACCACAACAATAAAACAAACAACCTGAAACTGTCAAACTCAAGAAGACAACAAAGTTGTCTTGGATGAACTCAGACAAAATCCCATTCAAAGTCCATTATCTTTCAGAGATAAAGAGTAAACATGAGGGTGTGACGATGCCTGTTCTCTTCAGGCTCCCAATGTCCTTATGGGAGCCCTGAACCCAACACCGTCAGTAATGTCACCGAGATGAGCTGACAAATGGGGACAAATCTCACATGAAGCCAGAGGATATATTCAAAGGTAAAAAAGTGCTTTTATTAAAACAATCAAAACAAAGTGCAGAAGTGCAGTGTCCAAAGTTCCATAAATAAATCCATAAAACAAAGGTCCGGTGAGGATAAAAACCAACAATAAATAAATCCATAAAACACAAGGTCAATATATGCAGTAATTAAAATGCAGTTTCTCCTTACTCTCCAGCCCTCCTCCCATTGCACCTTCTGCCGGCGGAGAACCAACAACCATGAGCTCCTTCAGTTAACCTCCATCTTTTCCTCCATCAGGATGTCACTGCCAGACCGCCAAGGTCAACTCTCCTCCCTCGATCCGTAGTCGCTCCTCAGATCCTTTGGGAGGGCACCTCTCCTGCTCACCCCACTCACTCATACATTCAGTGGGGCGAACTAGCCCCCAGAGCACATCAGCATAACACTCCTTCGCGGGGGCCCCAGCTCATGGTGTCTCCACCTTCTAGGTGGCCAGATCGTCACCACCTGACTGCTGTTTTCCGACCTTTTACTGCATCTGCTTTTTCTCTCTCCATCAACCTTTCTCCTTCCCTTACATCCTCCACGATTTCTCTCTCCGATTTATCCCCCTCACTCTCGTATACATCCATCTATATATACACCCACCCACGGGTGCCTCTGTGGGCGCAGCGCCTTAATTACATGCCGCAGGAAGCCAATGAGGCAAACAAGAATGACCGCACCCACATGTGCAGGTGCGACTCGCTCCGATCACCTCATTAACTCCCCACGGTCATGCAATCACCCCCACAGAGAAAGGCATGGCTATACTGATTTAAAAACAGACCTTTTTTTCGGAAGCTGCAGACCCGCTAATACCACAGAGGGTTCACAGTGCTTTTCTTTTTTTGGACCACTTCTTGCTTGGCCTTAGACCCTTGTTCACAGCTGATGTCAAAAAAGTTTCTAAGAAAAATAGAAAATAAAAATCTAATTAATTGTTTAGATCAAAAATCACATTCTTTTTATCATGAATTCTTTTGTTGATTCACATAGGGGGTGGCACAGTGGCGCAGTGGGCAGCGCTGCTGCCTTGCAGTTAGGTGACCTGGGTTCGCTTCCCAGGTCCTCCCTGCATGGAGTTTGCATGTTCTCCCCATGTCTGCGTGGGTTTCCTCCAGGTGCTCTGGTTTCCTCCCACAGTCCAAAGACATGCAGGTTAGGTGCATTGGCGATTCTAAATTGTCCCTAGTGTGTGCTTGGTGTGTGTGTGTGTGTGTGTATGCCCTGCCCGGGGTTTGTTTCCTGCCTTGTGCCCTGTGTTGGCTGGTGGCTGGGATTGGCTCCAGCGGACCCCCGTGACCCTGTAGTTAGGATATAGCAGGTTGGATAATGGATGGATGGATGGATTCACATAGGAATCCCCACCATACAAACACATCTTCAAAACAGTTTCCCACCAGCACTGTGAACAATATGTATTCTCTAAATTCTTGAACTCCTTAAATCAAATTAGATAAAATAAAATATTGGCCAATTCAATAATGAAAAAGAGATTGATGGTGTGTGTGAGGGTGGTTAATAGTGTGTGCACAAAGGTTTGATAGAGTATAAGAGTATAATTACTGTATGTCTGAGAGTTATGCACAAGAGCTTGACAATGTGAGAATGACACCATGATAGACAGTACAGGTAATGAGCAAATTTAACAAAACCTGTTTACTGAGGAGCTGGAAGAGCAAGTTTGTAGTGAACTTTGAGGAGGGGTAGCTTGAATGGATTGGTGAACTAGAGTGCTGCATTTTTTCGTTTAAAAATGATTGTAAAAAGAACAAAAAATATTGCTTCAAGACGAATGCACAGTAAACAGTGAAGCACAGCAATGATATTTAAAGGCACTTAGCAGTTTTTATCACTAGAGAGGTTGTATGAACTCCACAATATCATCTTCTTTCCTATTCACAAAAATTTCAGAGCTCTCTGTTTCTAGGTCTTCTTATGCTTTTCAGCTAATCGCTTGAATAACTCCTTGGGAAGGCTTGGTATTACTGACAATATGCCATGTTTAATCTCTTCCTTTAATTTAGACATCAATATAGCAATGTAAAAGAATAATGATGAACAAACACAGGCATGGCGCACAAGAAGAATTCAGGCAAAAAAACAGTAATCAGTTTTCATTTCTTGGTTAATGAATAAGTGTCCCTTCTGTTATGATATCAAGCAGTGAATTCCCTGATCTAAGAAGCCAATAGACTTATGTCTGTTTGTAACCAAATGTACAATGGGATTGTTGTGAATGAGAATCAAAAAATTCTTTACTAGCCCAATTCCAGTATCGTTTCTTTCTGGAACAACTTGCACATTCTTTTCGTAACGTGTTCCATTAACAATCACTTCAGTGCTTGCTATACTGTAGTGTTATAAGGAAACAGTTTCTCTACTGTCATTATTGTTCTCATTTTTATCTCTACAGAACATTCAGAATAGACATTCTCTGCAGTACTTAGTTCTTGTAGCACTTCAAGTATATTAGTGCTTACTCTCAAAATGGAGTGTTCACAAGCAAGGCCAAACTGATCAGTGAGCTCAGAAGAATGAATTTGTTACATGGGTGCCATTAAAAAGTCATCGTGCAAGTCTCTGTAAAGTAACACCACAGTTAATGAAGTTGTCATAAAATTTGTCCAGGCTGCTCGAAGGAACCAGGAAGGACTTTCACATTCCAAATGAAAACTCAACAAGAATCAAACAAACATCCAGGTCCTTTCCCCTTTTCCTTCTTTTTCAGTCCAGCTCGTCACATTCTTCTCTATGCTCTAGAGGATAAATACTGTAAGAGTAACTGCGCTTCCTCCTATCCTTGATTGGGCTGCTCAGGAGATCCACTAGTGACAGACAGACAGACTCCATTTTCCAACCTCTCCCTGTTCTTATACGTCCCCGAGATGCCTTCCTCCAGTCTTCACCTGACTTCCTCTACTTACCAAGCGTGCCTTAGACAGTCTGTTCTTCATGTTGTAACCTGCAAAGAAATCTACAAATCCATGTCCACATTCACATTTATAAACTTTAAAAAACAGGTGCACAGATTTAAACTGAAAGAGGCTTACAAAGGCAAAAACTCTAACAAATTGCTTCTGGTTCTCTTTGTTCTAGCAGCAACATGTTACAAATGTCACAGGCTGTTCCCCATCACTTTAAACAATGAAAACTGGAAATAAAAAATACAAATAAAAAAAACCCAAAGAAACTGAATTGGCTCAGTGACAAAAATATACCTAATGTTCAAGTACAGTGAAACCTTGGATTGCGAGTAACTTGGTTTGTGAGTGTTATGCAAGACAAGCTAAAGTTTTTAATAAATTTTAACTTGATAAACGAGCAAGGTCTTGCAATACGAGTAGTACGTATACGCTTTGACCGCCGAGCGTCCCGTGGGGATTGTGGGTAATCGTCTCCCATGCTCGTTCTCAGTCGGTGTGCCTCACTCATATAGCCAACATCCGTATGAGCATATACTGTTTATTATAGCATGGTGACCACGTGTGTGTGTGCTGTAACATGTGAGTCCCTGTCATGCACCCCAAAACACGAGGCTGAGCCTCAGTACTTTAGCAAAACCAACTTTATTCAGCGTGAAACAGGAACAGCATGGTTATTTATTGTAGCGCCATCTACTGCTCTCCTATGCAGAGACACAGCAATCAGGCAGGGTTGTGACCAGGTTAGTGACTAAGTAATACTGTGCTCTTGCATTTATAATGTTCCTTGAATCACCCATCGACGGCAGGCGCTTATAGCTTGACCATGATCTTTTCTGATTCTCTTTTACAGCGAACTGCTACAGTGCTGGGTGCCTGCGTTTGCTTGCTTCGGGACGCTCGAGTGTTGTCCCATTGGGGGGGAATCCCAAAAGAGTTTAGAAACCTTACAGTGCGTAAAGCATTTTTTTTTTATTTTGTGTCCAAGTTTAGTGACTCTTCAGTCAAAAGCAACTGTCATTGTATAGGTTTCCTTGTTAAATTTGCAAAAAAAGAAAAAGATTCCAGTGAGCCAACAGATAGCAGTGATTCCGTTAGTTAGAGTGAAGATTTTGTATTAATCATTTTTATATAAATATTTGTAGGTTGTGAAATGAATTATCTTAGTTTCCATTATTTCTTATGGGGAAATTTGCTTTGATATACAAGTGCTTTGGATTACAAGCACGTTTCCGGAACGAATTATGCTCGAAAACCAAGGTTCCACTGTATACCTTAATTAATACAATGTTAGAGTAGTCTGAAAAGCCTTACATGATCTGTAATCCCTGCTCAATTTGCACCACACTTGCATGCTACTTACATACTAATCCCAAAGTCCTTTGCTTGTTTAGCATGTTACTGTATTTCAAGTATATTACTGTATTAAAAAAAGGTAATTACTGTAGATGTGTAGCCTTTCTTTAAATAGTGCAAAAAGTTACTATGTAAAGAAGATACAGCAAAATACTGTATGAAACTGATTGCAGATTTTCAGCAATTTTTACAGTGTACTTAGAGAACTCTGATTCACTTTTAATGGTAAATAGGATTTACCACTTTATATGTATTTAAATTCTGCATGTTGGCAGCATGACACTGGTTTCATATAGTCTGTGGGCTGCCTTTTCCAGAACTGTGTCCTGATACTGCATTTGTGTGGAGCAACCATAGGCTGGATTGAAGTTCTCAGTAGGCTGGATTTGGAGCAGAGGTCCTCTATTGAAAATCAGTGAAAATCAAATGAACTGGATTGGAACTGGTGTGGTGCTGAGGTGTTGCCCACTACATGGAAGCACTAGGTTCCCAAATTGAGACGGCCCATCCAGGTAGGCATGTGGAACATCTTGTCTCTTCGGCATGATGATCATCTTCCTTTGCTATTGGTGGAGCTGCGTAAACTCTGCATTCCAGTGGCGGCACTTTCTGATGTGCACAGACCTAGAACTGACCAGATCTCTGTAGGTGGGTATGCCTTTTATTGGTCTGGTTGCTCTGATAGCTGTCATACTCAGGGAGCAGCTTTTGCTCTAGTGGATTGGCTCCTTCCGATGGTGTCCGATGTCACTCCTTTCAACAAACATATTATTAGACTCAGATTAAGGCACTTTCTGGGTGCATTGTCTGTTGCCTCAGTGTATGCTCCGACCATGGTGAGTGATCTCTCAGTGAGGGAGACATTTTATTTGCAGCTTCACTCGCTGTTTGATGGGTGTTCACAAGGGGATATTCCTCTGGTCATGGGTGATTTCAGTGCGACCCCTGGCACTGACAGGAATGGCTATGAAGACTGTGTCGGTCCCCATGGTTAAAGTGGCTCCATGTTCCTTGATTTTGCAAAAGGTCATGGGACAGGGATAGCTGAATCCTGGTTCCACTGCCCTGAGCTGTATCGTTGGATTTGCTAGTCTAATACTGGTGGTGAGGTGAAAGAGATTGATCAGATCCTCATTGGCAGACGCTGGAGGCTCTTACAAAACTGCAGGGTCTACAGAAGAGCCCAGTTTGTGAATTCTGACCACCATACTGTACAGACTTGGGTGCGACTGCTGATCCTAATGTGATATGAGAGACCTTCCATGACTAGACCCTGAAGCTTGCTGAGGGTTATGTTGGTGTTACCAGTGTGCCCTGGTGTTTCATCTCACAGGGCACCCTGGATATCATCAGGAGGAGTTGCAGAGTACGGCTTGATGGCAACTCTGGTCTGTACCAAGAACTGAGAAGGACAGCTGCAAGGGCTCTGAGGGCAGATAAGAAACTGTTTGTTAGAGGAATCTGTGAGCATGTGACACACTATCTATGGTCTAGTGACCCATGTCCTGCTTACATATGAATTGATGCATTACGCACATCTGAATCTGTTCCTCGGAGAGTCACAGTGATGGAATGGTCCTTGCGGAAGACGCTACATTTGTGAGCCAAACACCAGGGCACCCTGGATATCATCAGGAGGAGTTGCAGAGTACGGCTTGATGGCAACTCCGGTCTGTACCAAGAACTGAGAAGGACAGCTGCAAGAGCTCTGAGGGCAGATAAGAAACTGTTTGTTAGAGGAATCTGTGAGCATGTGACACACTATCTATAGTCTAGTGACCCATGTCCTGCTTACATATGAATTGATGCATTACGCACATCTGAATCTGTTCCTCGGAGAGTCACAGTGATGGAATGGTCCTTGCGGAAGACGCTACATTTGTGACCCACTTGGCTGGCTACTTTGAACAGCTGTTTAAAGCTGATCCACCAGTTTTCTGATGTACTTATTTTTAATTAATAAAAATATGATCATAAAAAAAAGAAAAATAATCTCTTGAGCCTGCATTTCGGATATTAGCTGTTGTGGTGTAAAATTTTGTATATAAGTTATTAAATATTTTGTATGTCTTTATTTGTAAGTCAGACAAAGCAAATTTAATATTAGTGTTCTATTTCATTGATATGCTTTCATGTCTAATCCAAGAGCCTTTAGGACTGCATCAGGGTGGGAAATGATTCTTTGTAGGACTCTTTCAATCAACCCTCACAGAAAAGTCAAACTACATAGCTGGGAAGCTTCACTCAACAAATGTTTTTTTGTGGGCAGGTGTGAAAATAAGCCAGCTACAGGTGGATGTGTTACACCAGAATTCTATTGGTCTAAAATTGGCCGTTTGGTTTTGAATCAAAAGTCATTCTGTTCCACGACACCCTGTTGACTGCAGGATTTGACAAAAGTACTGTATGAAAGATGTATACATATGCACATTATTCTCTAATACTTTAACCCACACAAGTCCCATATGAATAACACATTCACACTCCACTTTCCCTAGTACTTATCATAGGCACGAACAATGTGTGATGTCTTAGATATATCTCAGGCCTAAATATTACCTTTGGTCTCCAAGAATATATTCAGACATACAAAGGCTCAACATCCCTGACTATAGGCCATTTATCAACCAGTGAATGTTTTACTTTAACGCACTGTTGGACAGAGTTCTATGTCCTCAGCTTGATAAACCTTGCAGCTTGGGTCATATGATATTTCATTACTGCTCCAGGTGCTCTAAGAAATGAAGATATGAAGACAAAGTATAGAAAGTTAAAACTCATGGTATTAATTAAAGAACAATAATATCAGTAGAGCAAAGCTTAAAAGAAAATGTGGATAGCAAACTCTAGACATATATAGTCTTTAGAATAAGGCTTACAAAAAGTTAAAGATGTCAAAGATGAATGTCCTAGGGTGGCATTGATCTAGCAATCGAAGTTGTTCATGAGATGCTTTAGCTGATGATCAGATGAAAATGGTCGCACGTTGCTGGTACCCTTAACTGACATTGTTCTGTCTTCTCCTCTTGATGTCACTTTCGCCCTCTTCTGACATCACTGCTCACCCTTTTCTGATGTTGCTCTCAGACAAGACATATTTATTTTAAAATTCCATGGGGGTTTTGCAACATGTGATTGTTACATACACCTGATTGGCTGGCTGTCAATATTATGGATGAATATGCTCAGACTCTTTAATGTGTTGGAGTATGTTAGTTTTCCCTAACAATAAAGTTTTTGATGTTTTAAGAATCTCCTGTCTCAAGCTGTAAACTAGTTTGGCAATTTCTAGTCACATGGCATCAGCATGTCTTCCTTTCCTAAGCTGTAAACCAATTT
This sequence comes from Erpetoichthys calabaricus, assembly GCF_900747795.2. Lineage (NCBI taxonomy): Eukaryota > Metazoa > Chordata > Cladistia > Polypteriformes > Polypteridae > Erpetoichthys > Erpetoichthys calabaricus. The sequence goes on along the minus strand of NC_041397.2, from coordinate 72,843,969 downwards.
AGCCCTGGTGCCCATCTCTTCATAGGTGATAAAATCATCAATACAGCTTGAGACATCTCCTGAATTCCTGCTCAGCTCAAACAGATGTTACTGTGATTGATACTGGTACACTTCAGGAAAACAGAATGCTTTGATGTTAAACTGCCTATGCAAGCGTCCTGTATTTAAGTTCATCTTGTTTTGACTTGAGCAAAACATAATGAAAATTTAGACAAAAAATGTGCAGATTTTGCACACCACAACATTATCACAAAAGGTCCAAAGCTGTAACTGCGTGTTTCTTCCTAAAAATATGTTATTTTGTTTACTATTAAATACAACAGTTAAGAAATTTAGTCACTTGGTGTGATTTTCTTATAACATAAAATGTTTAGATATAAACCTTAAACTCAAAATCATTTAACTCAACATTAAAAATTACATTTTAAGGACTGTCATTTTATAAAACAGAGTAGTGTACATTAACAATAAATGAATTAAAATGAATAGAAAGGCATGTTGCAGGAGTAGTTTGTTTTAGATATAAAATAAGAAAATCATCTATCCATCCATCCATTTTCCAACCTGCTGAATCCGAACACAGGGTCACGGGGGTCTGCTGGAGCCAATCCCAGCCAACACAGGGCACAAGGCAGGAACCAATCCTGGGCAGGATGCCAACCCACCGCAGAGAAAATCATATATTTTTTATATATATAACTTGCACTTGCAAATGAATACTACATAAATGAAAAGAGATTTAAACTAGGAAATGATTTTAATTAAATTGTTTAATAGGTTGAAACAAAAGCTTCATGTTCTATTATGTGTTATGTTTAAATCAATGTCAAAGCTAGAAATTCCAATGTGCCTAGGTCTGGGTAGGATGGGTGGGCAAGCCATAACTCTAAGACAGGAAAAGTTAATTAACCATTATAGAACTATCATTAAAGCACATCATCAGTGTAGTACATCATATCTTTTCTGTTATTAGAAAAAGGAAAATGTTCGGGCATGCAAAACTTAAAAGAAAACAGAAAACTTGTGTCCACAATAATTAGCTTTAAATATGCTTAATAATTACAGGCACCCACTAACAAAATCAACAGCAACAAGTTTATCGACATATTTAATAGACCAAGGTCACAAAAGCAGCAAATTTATAGCAAATATGTACGTAGTTGGTATGTAGCAATTTAAGGGATTTAAAGGGAACAATTCACAAACTTCGAACAATTCAGAAAAGGTAATTCATGACATCAACTAACATATTATACATTTTGTAAATATAATTCATATAGTCAAGCATTGTCTGCATTACAATGATAAAAATAAAAGCAAAACATAAAAGGAAAAGACAACAACAAAAAGAGTGACACAACAGATATTGAAGGCTAACAGAAATTGCGTAGATTGTAGTGCTGATTACCTTTTATTGTATGGAGTTAGTTTTTTTGATACTTTGTGTTATGATTCACTTACTTTCTACCTTTTCAGGTTTATTTGTGCATGACCTCATTCTAAACAAATTATTTAACTGAATATGTGAAAGAGACTGCAACCTGACTTATTTTTTAAAAAACACCACAGACTGGGTTCCTGGATGAAGGCATAGCATTGCCAGACACCTAAGGATATCAACAGGGAATATTAGGTCCTTTTCACTTACATCTTATGAGGAACAGAACTGGGAATGATGGAGCAGGTGAGTGAGGCACGGAGGTTGTTTACGACTTGTCCACTGGGGTTGCTTTGCTCATCTGTCAGGACTAGTGATGCTACTAATCTGATTTTAGGTTGAGATAAAATGCTCCAGACGCTGGCCCAGGGTAAAAAAAGACTATCTAATCTCAACTTATAAAGAAACCAATTGCTAATGTGAAAAACAGATCTTCAAAAGTGAACAAAGAAAAAAAAATTAAAGCACAATTGAAAGTTGTTGAAACATTATATATTGATAATACAAATCACATGCTCTAAACCGCTATACTGTAACCTGTAATATAAACATGGCCAGGTCGGTTTTAAAAGACTGTTAATTAATCCTGGGACATTTTTCTGTAACACATTAGCAAACAACTGAGGCTACAGAAATTTTAAGGTTCATCATTAAGTGGAGTCTGACAGGTCAAATAATGCATTGGACATGATGGGGCCTGATATTTATAAATAATATGTTCTCTTTATCATAATGAAGTATATCCCATGGATTACTTTTTTGAAAATAGTTTATTTGCCAGTGTGTGTTTCACTTACATCTGAATTTCACAGAAAGTGACAGCTCTTGATTTGCTCTATTCAAAACTTTCAAAGATTTTTACATAACAGTTAAAGGATAAATAGCATGATTTTCCCACCATTGTAATTGAAATTTTGTTGTAGTTTGCATGAATGGGCTCATCATTCACTATGACAGTTCCAATGTTGGGGCAAATATTTTCACATCTGCTGTTTCTGGAGATGGCATCAGAGCCTGCCGTATCTGAGAAGGATTCATTTTATGCAGGACCTTGTGATCAGTAGAAACACTGGGGTCTTCCTCTTTGAATCTCACCGAGCAAACGAACTGTCATTGGGTCAGTGTAATACCACTGCTGGCAAACATTTTGGCCCTATGTGGGGAGCCAACAATGGTCCAATTAGGATTTGCACATCAATACAACATTGGCCCCAAATAACTGGCCTAGTGCTGTCAAACAGACAAGGAGCCCAAATTTGGTTAAAAGCCTGAAAGTATCTATACCTTACTGGTCCATCCAGGCTATTGCAAAAAGCAATTGACAGAGGTAGGAACAACCGCTGGGTAGGGCATCAGCTCATCACAGGGTAAACAACACATTCACAGAGAGCACAGGCACAATTTGGCCACCTAACTGGCATGATTTTAGATTGAGGGAGGGAACCAGAACACCTAGTGGAAATCAACATGGGCACAGGGAAAGCATGCAAACCCTGGTCTACTTATTGTGATGCAGCAGTACTACAACTACACCATCCCTTACTTATTATTTCCTTTATCCTCTTATTACCGTTTAATTGCTTGTTTGTTTTTTAACCAATTCAATGATGCGTAATTATGAATATTTCCTATTTGCTAATGTTTTGTCTTGGTAGAGTAATATATTACTCTACTTTCCCCTATTGTATTATTAATACTGTATGTAGCCTTTGTCAGAATGCCTAAAATCTTACAGACTTACCACTGTTTATAAGGTATTATAGTATATAACTTCTCCCCACATTCCCTTCTACATCTATAACCTCGGGCAATTAGGTGTAGTAAAAGACAAGCAAGAGTTAAGTTACAATTTAAACAATGTATTATTGGTAATATTCATAAATAATAACAATATGCAAAGTACATTTGAATATTGGCAACCATACAACCTGATTAAATGGTGATATGTAGTTTCAGGCAGCACACAGACTTGTTAGTTACTTAATGTCTCTAGTTCATTTGTGGTCACTTTCAGCCACATGCCTGTTTATTATGGCTGCCAAGCTGTGCTCTCCATTGTGTTGCCCTTTCAGTTTATCAGTTTGGTAAGAGATGCTTCTTCATCAGATGTTAGTAAGAGAGAGAGTGTGAGGTTAAGCAAGTAAATTTTATAGCTGTTCTGTCCAACCCCTACAGCCAATAGGGCATCATGGTACTTAAATGCTTCTGTTACAAGCCAATTCCAAACAGTCATACTTCAGACCAATGTTGGAACAGAACATCTTAACACCTGCCACCCCCCCTAAGACCATATGTTAAGGTAAAGCTTAGCAGTTAGGCAACCTGGCTCTCTTGTGGGGGTTGAAAGACTTTAGCAGAGAAACACTCGTCAAACTGGTTTAAGGCACTTCCCCCCCAAATCCTGCCATAAAATTCAAAGAGACTCAGTCATGGTGTTGGGTGGTGTTGTAAACATGCATACTTCTCACTAATGTAACACTAATATTACATTGCTTTAAAATATTTGTTTTTACAAAACACAAAATGTCTTTGCATTGTTTGGAACTAGTCCAGCTTTTTTTTGTAGTGTTAAAACCCTGAACATGAAATATTACCAATAATGTACAATAAATTGTGCAATTTAAAAATACTAATTCACTATGTTACATACTCTGAAACAATGTTAAAAAATGGGAAACTATGGGGTAGTGATTACATTGGCCAGTGTTACCAAATCATCACTGGGACTGATGAGGGACTTACTGATCTTGTGCTACCAGCCATTAACCCATTTTGGGACACTAGAGGTACTTTGTAAGGGGTCCCTTGTAGCAACCCCCATATTGGCCCAATTTATTAGAGCCCACAAAGCCCATGGTCTGCCCACAGGGGGCTACTGTGTGCATGTTTGCTAGTCAGTTTCTTGATGAAATCATTCTTCCTTTGCCATAAATGACCTATAAGAAAAGCACTAACATGTGCAACAATGTTAGAACTAAGCTAATACACAGCAAACTGGACAAAATTAAAATTGCAAGAAAGGGAATAGAAATAATCAGGTCACTTTAATGACAGTTTTAAATATTATTCCCCTATATATTATAAGAATATTCTCAATAGCATCTAACAACATAAGAACATGCAAAATAATCCTTCATGTTTAAGTAAACCAGTTTAGTAATTGGGTCTCCCATAACTTCACTCTGGTTTAAACTGCAACTTGTGCATATTCCATAATTATCTTGTATAGTCAGTCTTCTTTTTATCTGGGTAATATTTATGAAAGAAACGAGTGGCAATACATGTGGTTTCTGCTAAAAGCTAACATATCGCAAAAAAGCAAAAAATGCAAATCCAACCATCCTTGTCATTTATGCCCAGTTATGCAGACTCTGCCAAAAGAAACATATTTATATGACAGCCTGACTTACAGTACTCTAAAAATCAAAACAAGAATGATTGCTATAATATGTTGTAATAACAAACACCATGTTTTAATTGCATAATCAGCCCCTTTGTTCATGTAAAATTCTAAATATGCATCTTAATCAGTGTTGAAGCTAGTAATATTAACTTTTCATCTGTCATCATTTTATTTTTTTACACTGCTCAATTGCTTTGAATATTATATATTGGATTAGATTGTACATAGATACTGTAATATAAAACCAAAATGAGATGAGAACATAGATGTGCTTACAACTAAAAATGAAAATGGGTAGAACTTTTTATCATCACTTCCTATACTGAAGGCAAAGTCAAAGATCAGACTTGATGAAGACTTTGGCATATATTTAAAGTTTGTCAGCCAGAAAACAGGCTTCATGTCCAAAGATCTACAGCTTTAGTGAAGGATAGTTTCAAACTCACATGTCTGGAGTTTGTACGTCTCTGAAGAGCTTTTACACTTTGGGATTTGTCAGTAGGGGAAGCTGTTTAATCAGAAGAGAAGTCATCACCATCCTCCAATTAGTTTTCTTCATTTACCTCTGGTCTGTTCATCACTGCTATTCTGGCCTTGTTTGGAACTCTGTAAACACAGTTTGATGTTTGTGTTTTTTACAGATATACAAGACACTGAAATGTACCGCTACTACATGGAACTGAAGACCCGGTGGAAGAAACTGGCACACATGGACAGCGACATCTTCTTCTTAACTAAATGCAAAAAGGAAAATCTTATCCCGAAAGGCATCATGATAAGGAATCCAACCATTCACACTTATAATACTCGGTTTGCAGAGCAACTTTGTTTTAGGACATCTGCAAGGATAAGAAACCACTTAATCCAAATTTTCTACAACATCAAGAAGAACATGCAAAGAGAGATCCAAGACCTCATCCTGCTCCTTGGAAATGACAGGCAGGAGATGGTAAAGGAGCTCCATTGCTATTACAAAAGACTCCAGAAACTCCTTATTGTTAACAAAAAGAAAAAGCTGCATAGACTACGAGAGAAAGCTGGACACTTAATAGCAAAAAACAAAGAGCAACAGACCTGCATTGTTAATCTCTCCTCATACACACCAAATGAAGCAGAGATGTCGGTACTTACAAAGGGACTCTCATATTGTCCTGCAAAGCCCATTGACAACATCAGACTCTGCAGTGATATGGAAGAATTCTTCAGAAAACTCAGACTAAAAGAATTTTTCCACAAGAAAGAAAACAGTAACACACAGGAACCAACAACAAGCAGTTACAACAACCCCACCAAAAAATCCACATGGACACCAGAAGCTGGCAGAAACTCTACCCTGGATAATTATATAGACTGCTTCCGACATAGAGTGAAAACAGGAATCTTAAACAGGCAACAAAATCGGATAGAAAACATTACTAGGGATGAGCGGAGAGCCATACATTCACTAAGGGAAAATACAGAAATCATTATCAAACCAGCAGACAAAGGGGGTGCTTTAGTCATCATGAACACGTCAGATTACATACAGGAGGCACAAAGACAATTGTCCAATACTATGCATTATCACAAACTGCAAGAAGACCCAACAGATCTCTACAAAAAGGAACTAAAAAAAAATAGTAAGTAGCTTTCCTCTTGACATCAGGGATCATGTAAACAGTTTAATTCCTGAGAACCCCAAAATGGGTTACTTCTACATGCTTCCTAAAATCCACAAAGAAGGGAACCCAGGAAGGCCTATAATCTCAGGAATTGGCTCCCTTACAGAAAATGTTTCAGGTTGGGTGGAGCAGATCCTTAAACCCCTCACCCGTAACACAACCAGCTACATCCAGGACACCACTGACTTCTTAAAAAAAACTGTCTGCTTTAGGCCCCTTATCTGAGGGAACCTTACTGGCCACAATGGATGTTGAGGCACTTTACACTAACATCCCCCATGATGATGGCATATTGGCATGTGAAATGTACCTCAAACAACATGATTTACCCACAAAGTCAGTAATAGAAATGCTAAAATTCACTCTGACACATAATCTATTCTCTTTTGGACAGGATTGCTACTTACAACAAATGGGGACTGCAATGGGATGTCGGTTTGCACCTCACTATGCAAATCTTTTTATGGCAAAATTGGAGGAAGATTTCATGTCAATGTGCATCGTAAAACCAATGTTGTATCTCCGTTACATAGATGACATCTTCATAATCTGGACTGCCAGTGAAAAGGACCTCCTCCATTTTCATAATGAATATAATTGTTTTCACCCCAACATAAAGCTGAAGCTGAATTACTCAAAAACAGAAGTCAGCTTCCTTGACACCACCGTTCAACTGAAAGACAACACCCTTGTAACTTCTATTTTTCACAAACCGACAGACAGACGGACCTACCTGAAAAATGATAGCTTCCACCCCAAGCATATAAGGCGCTCCATTATTTTCAGCCAAGCAATACGGTACAATCGTATTTGCTCAGACCCAACAGACCGGGATCAACAACTGCAGGAGCTCAGACAAGATTTCATCAAACAAGGTTACACCCCGAAAACAACAGACACTCAAATAAGAAGAGCTACTGCCATACCCAGAGACAACCTTCTGGAATATAAAAACAAAGACAACAAGGATCGCACCCCCCTTGTTGTCACCTACAACCCACATCTTGAAACACTTCGAAAAATTATAAAAGAACTTCAGCCAATACTAAACAATGACCAAACACTGAAAAATGTATTTCCTGAACCTCCCCTCCTGGCATACAGACAACCACCAAACCTTCAACAATTAATTGTCCGAGGCTCCCTAAGTGAACCAACAGAAAATGGCACATCTCCATGCCTACAGAAAAGATGCAAAACATGTGCCCACATCTATGATACAGACCGTATAGTTATACCACACTGCCGACTCGAACATCACATCAAGGGATCATTTTCCTGCAGATCATCTAATGTAGTCTACCTAATTTTCTGCATGAAATGTCCTGACACTGCACTCTATGTGGGAGAAACTGGACAAACACTCCGCCAGAGAATGAACTTACACAGGTTCCACATTAAACATGGCAACACAGATGTTCCTGTGGCGGCCCACTTCAACAGCCATGGACACTGTGAGAAGGACTTTAAGGTCACAGTGCTTATGGGCAACTTCAAAACACAGCAAGAGAGAAAAGAATGGGAAGTTAAACTCATGCTAAAATTTAATACTTTACAACATGGATTGAATAAAGACAAGAGTTTTATGGCCAGATATGAGGATTGTTTACATCTCTCAGACTGACAGACAACCTGTCTACAGACCCACATTGTTTTGAAAAACTCATTACAAACTTCAAAAGACTTTGTTGGACAGTTATCTTATCCAGAGATCTTGACAATACATTGTTCTTTGCTCTCTTGCTAAATTAACCCTAGCCTGAATGAATCTATTAATTTTTTACATACAAAATCTCTCATTTAAATATTTACCAATGTTGTTTCTTGTCCTAGAGTGTGTATATAAACATAGGAAACTTCAGTTTCTGTATTACATCTTGCCTGAAGAAGGGGCCTGAGTTGCCTCGAAAGCTTGCATATTGTAATCTTTCTAGTTAGCCAATAAAAGGTGTCATTTTGCTTGGCTTTTCTCTACATTCATAATGGCTAACACGGTACAACACCCTAGTACTTCATGTATTACTGAAATTAAAGTTTTGTTTGGAGTAGCAAAAGTAAAATCAAACCTATAAAAAATGCACCTCAAACCTAATACAAGTATTCAAAAAAAGTTTACAATGTTTAAAAATACTACTGTTTTGGAAAGATTATCACATCGGCCGACAAAGGAGGCGCAACTGTCATCTTAGACAAAGAGCAATACACCACAGCTATGGAAGAAATGCTTTCTGACACTAACACTTATCAACAGCTGAGTAATGACCCAACGAAAATGACACTTAATAGAATAAACAATGCCCTGACCAAACTCCGAAATAACAACCGCCTGGATGCACAGAATTATTACAAAATGAAATCCAGCGATGCTAACTGCCCTGAATTTTACGGACTCCCAAAAATACATAAAACACCACTGAAATTCAGACCAGTGGTCAGCCTAATAGGCGGACCATCTTACAACTTGTCAAAAAGACTTTTCCAGTTACTCAAACATTAAACTTATAACTCTGAATATTCGGTGAACAGCGCTGAGTTGGCATTACAGCGCTTGAAAGATGTATCCATCGCCGAGGACGAGAGCATGGTCTCGTTTGACGTTGTGTCGCTATACACCATGATTCTGATTCATCTGGCCACAGAAACACTATTAATGAGATTGGAAAGCGACCCCACCATACAGACAAGAACTAAACTGTCCATTAAAGACATAATGCACCTAATATCACTTTGCCAAAAAACTCACTTTCATTTCAACGGCAAATACTACACTCAGAAAGAAGGCATGCCAATGGGATCGCCGTTATCAGGACTTCTAGCGGAACTGGTAATGCAACAATTTGAAAACATGGCTTTATCCCAGTTCACACCCAAAATTTGGATACGCTATGTAGATGACACATTCGTCATACTAAAAAATGACCAGCTGAATGAATTCTATGTACATTTAACTGGGACAATATACAAGTAAAATTTAAGGCCAGTACTAAAAGTGGCAGAGAGCTGGCCGAATCTTGGCTATCAAATGAGAACGCCATCAACAGACACTTGGACATAAATCCAGCATATGCAAACTTAAGAAGAACATGTTCATAATAAATAAACTGTACACCCAATACCCCCCCCCCCCCATCACACTGAATTAACCCCCCCACCCACGTAATGTTTTGCTATACATTGCCTTTGATTCTTGTAAGTCTAAGCATTATCCTCTGATGAAGACCCCTGGCAGGGGTTGAAAGCTCAGGAATAAAGACTACTTTATGATACGTGATTCATTTTTTCTCCCTTTGTGGATCTCCAGCTGCAAATATGCAAACCGTATCACAGACCTTCTCTTCCATATACATATATATATATATATCCATCCATCCATCCATTTTCCAACCCGCTGAATCCGAACACAGGGTCACGGGGGTCTGCTGGAGCCAATCCCAGCCAACACAGGGCACAAGGCAGGTTATGATCTGCTTTCCCAAGCACAGGCAGCGGGGTGGCGCTGTATGCGTCTTTAACGTTTGCATACAGTAAATCAATAGTCTTATTTCCCCGGGTGTTACAGTCCACATACTGGGAGAAGGCAGGTAATGTTTTGTCCAGCGTCACATGGTTAAAGTCTCCAGCGATTAGCACAAGCGCCTCAGGGTGCTGCGTTTGTAACTTAGCAACAGCAGAATGGATGATGTCACTCGCTGTCTCCACATCCGCCCGAGGAGGAATGTATACAATAACAACAATGACGTGTCCAAACTCTCTGGGCAAGTAATAGGGACGCAAACTTACGGCTAACAGTTCGATGTCCCTGCAGCAAGTGGAGATTTTGATGTTAACATGTCCAGAGTTACACCACCGTGTATTAACATAGAGAGCGAGTCCTCCTCCTTTGTGCTTCCCACAGGTACTTGCATCTCTGTCAGCTCTAACTGTGCTAAACCCGGGTAGCACTCCACGTTAGCATCTGGGATGGTGGTAGTTAGACACGTTTCGCAAAAACACAACAAACTGCATTCTCTGTAGGTTCTGACATTTTTCACCAGCGCAGCCAGTTCGTCGATCTTATTTGAGATTGAGTTCACATTCCCCAGAATCACAAAAGGCACCGAAGGCTTAAAACGCCACTTTCTCGCAAGCCACTTCATTTTCAGCTTAGTGCCGGCTCTGCTGCCACGATACCGCCTTCTTACCTCGTCGGGTAAATAGGGAACCACACCAGCACTGGCATTTGTTCTCAGCGCTCGAAGTTGAGTACTTGAATAGGCGAGTCTCGGCGTGTAAAAATACATGCCCACGTTGTAAAAGTAAGTGTGTCCAGTGAACAAATCCACATAAAATAAAGTGATAGGAGTGATCAATAAATAAAAATAGAAGTACACATATACATACAGTCATACACGGAGCTGCTGAAAAGGCTGCCACTCTCGGCTGCGCAGGATACTGACAGATATTTGATATTTGAACAATGATATGCATGTGTACAAATGTCTCAGTCTAGACAGTCTAGATAGAGTGAACAATCAAGAAAACAATTAATTCCCTTTCATACTTTCCTATTACCATTACCTTATCTGAAACATCATGTCATCTGACTCTTAATATGCAGAATTCTATAATTTTAGCCAATTGACTACAGCCACCAGTAACTTTGTATACATATCGATTCTTCCATTATTATAATCATTGTTTCTTTAATGGGGTGTCCTACAGGTTTTCACACACCAGTCTTATCACTGCTTTGTAATAGGGGTGTTTGGGCTTTCTCACTAGTTTGTTCTTGCTTTTGAAGGGGTTGTTTATTACACATCTACTTCATTTTAAACTTAGCAACTATCTTGGTGGCTCCTCTAGATGAGGCAGAAGCCTCACTGCCCAAGCCATAAACTGAATTCAGTTAACCCTTTAGTTACTTTCAGTCCTTTTCCTTATGCTTTTAATAATCCATTATTACAAGTATATGCTTATATTAAATTGTAAAAATGATCATATACTGTATTAATTAAAAATAGTTGATTAAAATTATATAGGGGTAACCACCTATGAACCACATACTTGAATTCTGACAAAGTTCAGGTAGAAAACACATCTTTACAGATGTGAGTCCAAAATAGAAATATCTTAATGGCCAAAAAGATTACATTTTTATAAGTCGGTTGGAGGAAGTGATGTCACTCTGACTGGAACTGGAAGTGATGTCATTGCGGCTGGAATCAGAAGTGACAGTGACAGGCCCAGGCAGGATTTCACTCGGGTGATCTGCAGGAGAAAGAGAGAGTTAGTGGACACTGCAACCCCCTGGTTTGGTGTGGAATTAACCATCTTTTGATCGCTTTAGCTGCCTGCCATGCACACCTGTTTGACAAGAGCTCAGACCCATCATGTTGGGCGGCTAGAACCGAGAGATCATGAACCCAAGAAAGAGCATCAGCATTGGCGTGGAGAGATCTACAACAATGAATGAACGAGAACTTATAAGGCTGTAGGTCCAAAAACCACCTTGTCACCCACAGGTTTGACTCCTTGTGTAAGGCTTCCCTCTCCACCACTGCATACCTGGTTTCCTGGTTCAGCAGCTTCCAGAGCAAGAAATATGACAGGGTTCAACACCATCGACAATCTGGCTCAACACGGCACCTACACCTGTGTCCAAAATGTCTGTCTGGGGAATAAAAGGCAAAGAGAATTTAGGGGCTTTCAACACTGGTGCTAATGTCAGGGCCTCCTTTAGGTCACTAAATGCATTGTCTGCTTTATCATCACACACCACTGTATTCAGGGCCCTCTTCTTAGTCAGATCTGTCAACTGTGCTGCTCTCTCCGAAAAATTGGGCACAAACCAGCGGTAATAACCCGTTAGACCGAGAAAGGCTTAAACTTGCCTCTTGGTTATCAGACGGGGCCATTTCCATATGGCATCTAACTTGGAACACTATGATTTCACAGTACCCCGCCCCACCAGGAAGCCAAATATTTGGAATCGGTCAAACCAAAGAAGCACTTTACGTTGTGTCTGTAGCACCACTGTTTACATGCTGTAGGTGTCCCTTCCATGTGCTGGATTGGATGACAACGTTATTCAAGTAGGCAGGGTTACATGTGTTATGAGGATGTAGCACTTTATCCACCAGGACACGATACACTGCCACTGACCACTACAGGTGCTGAACACAGTCATTGTCATTACAGAGTCCATTAAAGGAACCTGCCAGTACTTTTTCGTCATGTCAAGTGTGGTCAAGAATTCTGCCTGTCCGAGGAGATCATCCAATTGTAGCATCAGATTGGCATCAAACTATGAAACTTGATTAACCTGAAGGAAGTCATTGCAAAACCTCCAACTGCAGTCAGGCATAGGAACCACGACAATAGGACTGGACCAGGGACTATGACTTTCCTCTATGACACCTAGTTCCAACATGTGCTTGAATTCTAGTTCTACCTTGGCTCTTTTTGCCTCAGGAAGTTGGTACAGGTGTTCTCTAATTACTCTGGGCTCTGTCACAATGTCGTTCACAGTCAAAAAGGTCTGCCTGGGTTCTTACTCACCACCTCCAGGACAGACAGGATAACTGCTTCTAGCTTGGTAGCCAGATTGTGACCAAAGTTAAGGGTTGTTTTGTCACCAAAGAGTGACTGGGGCTGTCCGGAGGAGAGATCCTTATCCTTCCACAGTTTCAACAGGTTTACATGATATACCCATTCACTGAGTTGATGATTGGGTTGTTTCACCAAATAATATACAAGCCCTTTCCTTTTCTTAACTTCATAAGGGTCATGCCAATGGGCCAATAATTTGAAGTGAGTGGTGGGAAAGAGAACCATGATGCAATCTCCCGGTAGGATATGTTCAAATGGGATATCAATAAGGGAAATGTGAACCAGAGGATCATGATCCCTCCTAGGAATTTGACACAGTTGACACTCCAGACAAGACGTGCAAAAGCGACAAACCTCCTCATTAATTCCTGGCCCATAAAATTGGAGCTTAATACGCTTAAGGGTTTTTCTGGCATCCAGATGGGCACCTGGGAGGTGGGTATGTGCCAATTCACAGACTTTCCACTGGAAGAACCAGCAACAATGACCAAACCTCCCCCTCATGCTATGCAACCCAATAAAAAAGGTCATTATTCAAGACAAAGTGTGGGTCCTGTGACATAGGATGTTGATTGTATTTTTTGAAAACATAAGGGAATCATCATTCCATTGCTCTCATTTAAAGGAGGCCAGAGTTTGTTTAAACTGAATGTGTAAAAGGGAGAACTGTCAGCACCGACCTCAATATGCATGGTTTCATTCCACAGTGCTAGATGATGACATTTCATCTAGTGACATCCTCGGAATTGCCACGTCAGACTGAGTGGTCACATTTTCTCGCTCAGCAGGCTGTGTGCACGGCAAAGTGGCAACCTGGGATGTACTTTCTCCCTCCATTACTAGGCCCAAAAGTTTTTGGGTGTGTTTTATTACTTTTACTGTTAGTACCAGTCTCACCCCAGTATCACCAGAAATGGGGTTTCGGAGGACCATTACCGTACGTTTCTTCAGCATGCCTTCCTCACCAGTTTGTCCAGGCGTGAGGCGTCCCTCTTCTTTATGCTGCTTCCCCAGCACACCACTGCTCTTTTAAGCTTGCCACAACCGTCTGATAGAATATCTGCAGCCTTCTAAGGAAGTATAGTCGGCTCTGTCCTTTCTTACACAGAGCATCAGTATTGGCAGTCCAGTCCAATTTATCATCCAGCTGCACTCCCAGGTATTTATAGGTTTGCCTATTCCACAAACATTAGAGCACTGTAGACGAACTGAAGATACATCACATGGCTCACTTGTTAAAACTGACATAGATTTGATCAGTTTGTGGGTACCACATAACTAAACATAGTAATCTTATGGAAGAAACAAAATGATTAAAAGTGCATAGAGAAAAACCATGACAATATACAAAAGCTGCACAGACAGTGGACAGGCTAGGAAACGATGAAAACATCAGGATCTGTACTACTATTATTCTTTTGTTAATATGTTGCTTCTTGAACAGTGGTTGTGTTAGGGTTAGTCACAACTGCAAATTATCCATATATGTGTAGCAGGAGTATAATTGATCAGCATCATTATCAAGAGTATATACTGTATGTGAAGTACGAATTATGTTGCTATATGAGATGCAGTTATGGAAAAGACTTTTGGGAGAAATGGATGTCAGGGAATTTGTATTTAATTATGTTACATGCCTGAATGTCAACAAGTAAGTTAATAATTTCTGAAATATTTTTCATTAAGGAAAGTTCAAAACACTAAAGTCAGTGGCAAAATCACTTAACACTTTCATTCATTCAGAATATGGTACATGACACAGTGCAAAACCTAAACAAGGAAAATAAATTGCACACTGTTACACTTACTTCTGTGAAAGTGTGATTAGGTAGCACCAGCTACTAGATTTGGAGAGAGTCTTTATTAAAGTGCCTATCTACATTTCTGTTTTCTAATGCACACAGAAATACATACACCAGCCTTCTTTATTCCCCTTGATTACCACAATTATATAGTCTGTACATTTATGGGTTGCTTCCTTCAATATGCTAATCATTTCTAACAAATTTAGACATTATATTTGCATATTAAAGGATAATTTCTTAACTGATACATTAAAAAGAACCATATACCACAATGTTAGCGTATTAAAAAGCACCTCAAAATGAAACCAGCAAATGCGGATGTTAGTGTGTGTTCTGCTTCTTTTGATTTGCTTTCCAGGGTTGGTTCCTGTCCGTTCCCTAACCACTGTGAACATTCTAAGAACTAGACACCCACACCTGAGAATATCTTTACATTAGACTCCTTATTGTAATTCTGCAGTTTCTCTGTGCATCAAACAAGGGTGTCAATAATTTGCCAAACATGAAAAGGCAGCAATGCTATTGGTTCTTGTATTTACATCTTTTTTCTTGACACTCACTTTAATACAATTAATCCAACTGGTTGTAAAAGGCATGTGGCTGTCTTCATGAAAAGTCAGTTTTACTGATTAAAATTGCATTATCTTACAAACTAGGAGTATTTTTTTTGTTTCATATTATAATAACATTTTATATAAGCATATCTGACCTAAAGAATGTTTTATCAGTATATTAGTTATTTTTTTCTTCCTACTGTCCTTGAAATTCTATCGAGTGAACAATACTCGATAACAGCAGCTAATAAAGTTCCAATGAGTGTAGAAAATTAAATGAAATTTATAAGTTTTTTATTAATATAATTTTCTTAATATAATATTCCTTAAAGAAAAGATGAATCATATGATAGTCACTTTTATGTGTAATGTAAAATTACCTCCCCTATGCCCTAGAAATAGTGTCAAAAATTGCTGTTGTGATAGATTTAAGCTACAGTAAATGATCTATGCTGGATGACTGCTGCTGGGCTCATGAGAGAGAAAATGCTCATCCATTCTTCCTTTGTCTGTCACAAGAAAGGATAGCTAATATTTGGTGTGGAATGAAAAATACAGTGTTATAAAGAACAGAATAAGATATTTGAATGAAGTCTAGATTAGTGCTGGAATGCCCATTTAGAAAGGACCTTGGAGAGCTATGGAAAGGCAACTTATCCATCACGCGTTGCCTTCAGGGGTCTTTTTTAATGCATTATACAATAGTTAATAAGTAATCATCTGCTCTCATATCTAAGTCATTTGAAATTTGAAGATTCATTGTGATTTCAAAATATGTTGATCATACGTTGTGTATTCTGGGTGAAAGGGTTATTACTCATCTGTACATGAAGAAAGTAAACATTAAATATTTGAAATGTTTTTTTTTTTCTTCTGAAATTTCATTTCCTGAGTGATAAACATCAAGGGATGCTTATTCTGAGCTTATCTCAAACTAACATATACATTTGATTTGTTGCTTATAAGGTAGCTTCAGAATAAACCCCAAACAGGTCATTTGTTACCATGGCAGTTCATGTTTCTTGGCTATTTAGTGTTGACTTTTGTGGTAATTCAGTCTCATTGTGGAAACAGAAAGCCATCTAAATACTGAAGATAACATGAAATAATTTTATTAAAGTTACCATTAAAAGTTTAACAGTATATTGTAACATCTTTGAAATAAATCCTAATTTACCGAACTGAACAGGTGTCAATAGAAATGGAACCAATCTTTTTTATTAAGACTACATGGTAAATTATATCAATTTAAAATGATCTTATAAAAAATCAGACACAATAAATTGGCTTAGCAAGTATAATACTGTATTATGCAGGAAAAGAGACAAAAACAAATTCATGCTTGGAATAATACATCTAGCAGCACATGTCATCTATATATCATTGAAACAAATAGCTCAGTTTGTGCCAGTTGCTGATGAATAACCAATGTCTTACTTCTTTGCAACTATTTCTGTCATAAACCACCTATCATTTAACCAGATTTAGGATTAGATTGAGACAGAACCTGCATGTAGTAGTCCGTGCGTCCATTTCATACATCCAGTGTTTTGAGTCTTGTGCTCAGATGTTTTATGTGTTAGATCTGCATGTCCTGCCCATGTAATGTGGATTTTATCTTTAGGTAACAAAGTTTTTCAACTACATTCCCAAAGGCTGTCAGTTTAGGCTCATTGGCTCCAGTGTGACTATGACTGTGGATGGGCTCTGTGATAAACTAATACCCTGTCTCCAACTATTGTCTGTCTTAGGCCCAGTGTCCCCAGGATGGCTTCAACCCCCTACAGCCCTGAAATAGATTATGTAGTTTTCAGAATGCCCTGTTATGTTATGTTATTTTATGTTATTTGCTGAGATTAATGTGCAGTACTAGCAAATATCTTCCTGGAGAGGATGTCCTTCTATTTACTTCCTGCTCAGCACATATACTGTAATTCCTCAGCTGTGATCCAGTGCAGTTTTGAAAAATATATCAAAAGGATGTTGAGCAATAGTTTTCTCCTTTACAAAATGTGTTTCTTCATGTTTGAAATATAAAGCATAAAGTATTAAGTAAAAATTTAGTGTTAAACATCTAGACCAAAAATGATTAAGCACTTGTCCATAACAGATAAAGCATTGACTAAAAACATCACCAAACAAACTACTACTAGTTTGATTGCTTACCTTGGTTTGTTTTTTTGTAAAATAAATATATAACCATATATAGTTGCGTATAAGTCAGGTCTTGAAACCTGAAAAATTGATCATAAAATCAGACCCCGACTTATACGCCCATTCAAAAATGCGACACTTACATTTTTTTTTACATCTTCTTTCTTCCTCCAATCTGACACCAATTTCTCAGATACATCAAATTTTGTTGCAGCAGCGCAGTTACCATTTTCTTCTGCCACTTCAAGAACTTTGAATTTAAAACCAGCTTCATATTTTCTTTTGATCGAACACTCCATTTTAGATGAGGGATGCTTTATGATAAAGGTGTATGAGGGTGTGAGATACAAAAAAACACAAAACAGAGCAAACATCACTTTGGAATAGTTTGGGTATTACCGTGTGATCACGTAGGCACAATACATAGAAAAAAAAAGGTAGTGTGCGCCATGATTACTCTCTCAGGTGGGTGTTATAGCATGAATCTTCTGCATTCGACTTATACGACTGACATTATAAAATACCAGCAATTATATGGTAAAATCAAGCACTGACTTGTCCACAGGAGAACTTAAATGCGAGTACAATATATATAGTAATCAACAAAGAAAATTGCTCTGTATAAACCATTAGATAACAGTCTCAGACTCTCTTAATCCACTGCCAAAGATGGCAACATCATTCACAATTCAGAGAGCAACTCTGGAATGGGTGTTGGATCACTACAGGGCCCGCCTAAGCACACACATGTTTTTGGCGGTGTGGGAGGAATAACAGAGTGCATGGAGTTTCATGCATTTATTTCTAGTGGGATTGACTGCTGAACTGCATTATTCACAGACTATTCAAACTGTTGTTTATGCAGGTTTTAGTTCATTCAAAATGCAGCTGCAAGAATCATTATAAGAACTAGAAAGTACAACCACATAACTCCAGTTGTTAAGTCTTTATTTTGGCACCTAGTTAAGCTTATAGCTGATTTCAAAATGTTACTTCTTATATTTAAAGTCTTAAGTGGTCAAAATACTTCTTATTTATCTGAACTTATTTTTACTTATAAATCAGAGCATGCATTAAGATTTGAAGATGCCGGCTTACTAAGGTTTAACAAAATAACAGTGGGAAGTTGAGCTTTTAGCTACAAGACCCCAAAACTGTGGAATGATCTGCCTGCTTATATAAGACATGCCCCTTCAGTCTAAGATTTTAAGTCCAGCCTGAAGACTCACTACTTTAGTATAACATATCCTGACTAGAGCTGCTCATTTGCTGTGCATATTGCATCTCTGTTTATTAGTCATTTGTACAAAAATTAAATGACTACAATAATTATAAATTATTACTTAGCCTCATCTACTCTGTTTCTCTTATCTATATCATGTTGTGGCCCCTAGTGAAACTATAGTACTACCAAGCTGTGTTCCTGTCCATTAAAAGGCATCTGAGATATTGGGAACCTTTAAATCAATGGATGTAAAGATTCTGTTATCAGATTAGATAGTCCAGCACAGACTTTAAGGAAGAATGCCTAAGAGGAGGTGGGCAGTCAGTTGGCTGAGATCACCAGGGGCCTCATGTATAAACGGTGCGTATGCACAGAAATGTTGCGTACGCACGTTTCCACGCTCAAATCGCAATGTATAAAACCTAAACTTGCCGTAAAGCCACGCACTTTTCCACAGTACCTCATGCCCTGGTGTACGCAATTTCTCCGCTCGGTTTTGCAGACTGGCTTTACCCAGCGTCAAAGCAGTGCTACTGTTCCTGTGTGGTTACCCTTTCTTTCTTAGATCCACATTCCTGACGCGGCTTTATAAATACACTGAAACTAACTGCATATTGTTTATTAGTGTAATGCACCTGATTGTAATTAACCTGCAGCAATATAATGGTCCAGGGAATAGCCATAGTATTCCAAATACCATAACTGCTTTAGCGTTGTTACTCTCAATGCATCTTCTTCTTCTTTCAGCTGCTCCTGTTAAGGGTTGCCACAGCATATCATCTTTTTCCATATTACTCTCACTGCACCACTAGGAGTATTTATATCACTGTATCTGAGTGGGGAATCACAGCAGCAGCTGATCGGAAAGAGAATTATCGATATACAGCATGAAGCAGACGCTGCCTGAGCCACGGCAAAACGTTTCAGAGACTTTCCTGTACGAACTTCGCGGTTTAGAAAAAGTTTCATCCCAAGAACTATAAATGCACTAAATCAGTCCATCAAGTGATCCTTGTAGAACTGTTTGGACTTATAAGTACAATCACCTCACTGTAAACTTGGGATACAGTTATAATATTGCACAACCTGTGCCACTTTATAAAGCGCGTATTTACATATGATGACGATATCATTTTTAAGATGAAATGCAGCAAAATATGTTGATTATAGTATACAGATAAAACTTTAACTTCATTTAAATAATCTGTATTGTTAATAATTAAACATGTGAGGACACGGTGCCGCAGCGCTAGCTAGTTCATGGATTGTTCCTGCATTGCGCTGTATTCTTACTGGTGCTGACGCGACACTGGAAGGATAGACGGATAGAATAATTAAACATGTACTACGAAGATATTTCAATGTTCCTTAAAAGTTTTGAAGAATCAGAGTTCTAAGCTTACAGATGGCTTCACGTCTATTACAGAGCTGATTGTGTGGCGATTGGGTATTTGGAGAAAGAAAAGGAAGGACAGGAATTGGAGGTTAGTACGTTTGAAAGAGACAGTACTGCTGCAATAAATTATTTCATCAAAGGTCGCGCATAGCGCAGCAAGCATCTTGCGTGAGACATGAACAAGCACTGCGCCACCGTGTTCCCATGTTTAATAACATGCTTTAACTCCTATAATCATGAAAAAGATATCACGTATACATGTCAATATTTTAATTATTCAGAGAGCTGTAATATCACGAATGTAATGGATTCTGTGTCCTGTCGGAGAAAAAGAAAGCCCGTTTAAGAAGCAGGTAGTGATTCACACACAGAGCACATAGAAGATCAAATACAGAACAAAGCATTTAATGTGCTACTTTAGTTACAATGGGATTTGAGAAACTAGTAAATTAAACGATTTTAAGATGAAGTTTATGATGTTGTACTTTAATGGCAAAATAAACTACGTGACTAAAGTGGAAATTTCAAGATTAAAGTTGACATTTTGTGCTTTTTTCCCGCTGTGTGCCTACTTTTTTTGTCTCTACCCTAATAAGCTTTCATATGACACTCAGACGGTGGGCTACGACTTGCCTTTTCACGGGGACTTTGATATGTGATTTCTTTTTTATTTCGGGCACTGTGCGACTTTGTGAACTTGAGCTTTCGAGTTTCTCCGACACTCTGTCACTTGATCAACTTCATTTTGTTGATTATACCACTGTTTAAACCAACAAATAGTACGTTTTTCCTTTGCCTCCATTTGGTATTCGCTGAAATTCTTATATTTTCCCCTGTGCTTTTCCCATTGTCTTTTCACAGAAGGCTGAGCTTAAGGGCTATTTATATTGATTTGCATATTCAAAGAGGTATAATTTTGGGAGGAGTTAGGGCGGAACAGAAGGCGCGTGCACGTGCGTTACTTTTCACACTGATCTGGATTTATGTAGCGGAAGAACGTGGAAGTTTGCGTACGTACAGATTCCTGCATCTGGATTTTTCTGTGCGTACGCACATTCCTGTTTTTGTGCTTACGCCATGTTATAGTGTGAGTTCTACGCACGGCGTTATGCATGAGGCCCCAGGACTGTGACTGTCTGTCTTTCTCTTCTATAACTGACTGTGGACACCCCAGTGGTTTATTTTTTCCTGGGATGCTACCAATTGGAGTTTTTGTTTTCGTCTCCTCCATGATCAACTGGCCTTTGTTCAACAGTTGATTAATGGATAGATGGCACTGGGCTACATTTACTGTATGTTATTTCAATTTCAACCTCTTTGTTTCCCGTCTGTTTAAACATATTTGTGTGTTATGTGTGCTCATTATGTAATTAGTAATTAGCAGAGTTTACATTTATATCGAGCTTTAAACATTTTGTATAAAAAATGTTATTTATGCAAAAATAAACAGAATTGAATTGAATAAAGAAAATCCTATGAAAGGATAGACAGCTTAGGTTAGAAAAACAGGCAATGACTGGACATAGGATTCAAATCTGAGACATGGGTTCATAAGACTACAGCTCTCTAATCAAAGTACCACAATACAGCAAGTCAATATTTGTTTAAACCAGTTCTTGTTTGCTACATAAAAAGCATAAAAATTTGGTCTCAGACTGGACAGAATTGAAAAAAAAATATTTTTATTATTTCCTAGTTGACACATCTGTATTATTATCTTTTGTTATTTCATGGCAAACTACACCAAAACTAATATTAAGCCTTATAAAAAGAACAGTTTTTCTCTATCAGAAAAAAAAAACACGTCTGACGTTTTTTTTTTCTTCAGTGCTGTTCAGTTTTCCAGGGACTTTAAACCACTGTATCGCAGGATGCACTCAGTCACACGTGCATACTTACTTCTATAAGACTAATAAAGCAAAGTAACATGAACATGTGGTAGACAACCAGCTCACCTAGTGTAAACCTATTGACCCTTGAATAATACAGACTGTGGCATGGTCAGGAAATGAGCATCAGAAAAAAATAAATAAAAATAAAAGCCTAAACAAAAAGAAAATTTCTTTTAGTAATCTGGTACCATAATAAAATATATTCCTAAGGCTTTTTAAAAATATCCTTAAAAATAACCCTCAAGTGACATTGTTTCATCTTAAGTATTGTTAGTTAATCTGTTTAATGTATTGTATAATTTAATTGAACAGCCCTGCGGTCAGCTGGCGCCCTGCCCGGGGTTTGTTTCCTGCCTTGAGCCCTGTGTTGGCTGGGATCGGCTCCAGCAGACCCCTGTGACCCTGTAGTTAGGATATAGTGGGTTGGATAATGGAAGGATGGATTTAATTGGACAATTATGTTTTCCGGTATATGTTAAGTCACAGTGACATTATGTGACTTCTAGTTGTGGTATATGTCAGATTTACTGACCACAGTTCCTGATCCTATTGCCAGAACATGTCAATTTACATCACTGAAAATTGCTGCCCATTACAAATTTACTGTTTGGGTGTCAACCTTTCAGCACAGTCGTGCTCACGCCATTTTGTGACAGCCAATAATGTGTTGCTCGAGCCAGAGCCAGCACTGTATGAAGGGTAAACAGGTTAACTTGTGCAACGAGTTCAGACACACTCTCTGACCTTTTTTCTTTCTTCCATTCTGTTTTAGTACATTAACAATGGGATATCAGAAAGATGAGCTTCTATTCTGTTAGTGAAGTTCAAAACACATTCTTTATTTCTTATCACCATATTCCTTGCATCATATTTCCAGATAAACATTCATTGATCGTCAGTTTTCATGCTCGCATACCATGCCCCTGCGACTGGAGACAAAATTAAACCTGTTTGTTAGTTATAGGCTAGTTGGAGTTGTTTGTCGAATATTTAACATTAGACGTTCAGCGTCCTGCCAAGTGTCCCTGACTTAGTAAGATTATGTAAATGAAGGTAACGACTGAAAATCACAGGAAAAGTCGCCTAATGTGACTTCCCTTTACATACCTGTAATGCAATACTTAGACTGGTTTAACACCAACCTATTTCCTCTGTATTCTCAAAAACTCTTTTGAGGTGTTATCTTTTAGATCTGCTTTTAAGGTATTGCTATATACTCTCACACTTCCTTTCAGACAATGTCCAGAAATTCACTAATTTCTTCCCCTACTTGAATCACTGAGTTTTGACACAGATCTTCAACTGTTTCTCAGCCACCTTCCAGTGCAAGATCGACCAGATTTAAATTAAGCTTTTTCCAAACTTGATATTGGTACATATTTTTTTTTTCTACCAATTAACAATATTTTAATATTACTTTACTTCATATAATCCCCTTGCCCTCACATATTTTCAAAAATATTGGCATGGCCCTTAATAATTTGCTCACCTACCCTCAACATATCTTCAGTCTGTCCATGGTCTATCCTTTCCTGTTCTACTATATTCATATATTTTCTGAGTAATTATGTCATTCATCTTCATGTTGACACTTGTTCTCAAATTACTCCTGTGCTTCATTCTCTGGCTGGCAATCCTCTTCTTTAGGGAATCAGTACAGTACTTTTATTATCATTAACTGTAATCTCTTCTCTCTCTCTGTGAGTTTCTCTTTGGGGTCTCCATTCCGTCTCATACTGCCAACTTATAGTGCTTTCTCTTTGCACACTCATTAAAATGGATAACTCCTTCTTGCTCCCAACCAGTGGAATGAGTTTCTCCTCAGCACAGTAACTGCTTATAGCCTACTGACCTCCAGGCACCTCTTGAAGTCCCATCTCTTCATACAACAGCTTCAAACTGATTAAAGTTTTTACCACTTGGCTCTTCACTGGATTTTTAACAGTCCTCTCTGACTCTCTCTATCTCAGATAGTCTGTGCTGCCACTTATGGATTCCTCCTTTACCATTTAGTCCTTATGGTAATTGCAGTCCTACTCATTTTGTTGCTCTCAATTGACTTTTAAGTGTATCACCAAGCACTCATTATACAGTGTAATTGTGGATGCGAGTGTCTCATAAATAAAGAATAACAATTTTAATGGTTATTAGTGGGACTGGTAACTTTTCAAAATACAGGTGAGAATGAAAGAAGTTTTAATTAATTATCATTTGTCTTTTAAAGCTGAAGTGACATTAAATTAACAAATTTTAATAGCATTCCACTTACACATACTGTAGCTATGAGAGGCAATGAATGTTGTGTGCCAATATGTGTTTCTTTTAATATTAAAGTACCATCCACATATGTGGACCCTGTTATTACAGAATTGTAAAGTCAATGAAACCCTAAATATAGAGTAGTTAAATCAAAGCTCATCTTTGAAACATTTCAAGGGCAAAGTAAAAAATAAAACACTGAAAGAGCAAGCACTATCGTGTCAAAAACTGAATTTGAAAAATCAAAGCATTAAAGGTCACACAGTACAAAAAAATCCCAAAGCACTGCTTTCAGACATTAGACTGACTATATATTTCTTCATTATCTCCTCAGAATCATGTATCCTGTTTCAGATCATTTAATGACTGCAATACAGGGAATGGGGTTGCTCTTTGGCCTCTCTGTAATTGAAGTCAGATAGAACAATTGGCTGTATTTTGGCCTAGTCAGAATTAGATATTATTTCTATGTATAGCTTTTGAAGAGTCAACTGTTAAGTCAGATTTTATTATCTGTGCAGTATATAAAATCATATTGTAAGTAAATTCAAAGAAATGGACACAATGCTTCTTGTGATTTTTCATTTTTTGAAAAGTGATCTTTAATAATAAACAATGTAATCTTTCTTAAGTAGTTATTTTACCATATTCTACTTTTAGAAGTCTGCTATGTATGAAAGAATTTGTTCTGCCTTCTGATCCCCTTATAAAATGACTGATAAAGGTCTTGAATATTTTGTCCAAATTGTTCTAATATTATAACAAATTCATTTTAATAGATAAGATCATTATTGTTCCCAGGGGCACACTAAAGCATTGTCATAGCTTCTTCTTGATGAAGATTGCATGCACATTTAACCATTAATGAAATTTATTGTCAGATGGTTTTTCTAAGTTATAGTCTTAAGTTTCATGTTAATTTCCCATCCAGTTATGTCTTCAGTTGTACTGTATGTTAAACATATTTAGTATGACTGATCACAAAGCCTAATAGTTTTTTTCCTTTAACATACACCTTTGCAGATAATATTATTCTAGTACCTGTCTCCGACTGAGCAATAACTCTACTCTTAAAGACAAAAACTGCCTTTGCATCCCTATTCTTATATTAGCAGAGTCTAGTGTGGAACATTAACTACAAATGTTCAAAAACAAACATTTTGCGTTTTCTTAACAGCCAGATATATTTTGTCTTTAAGAAAATATTTGGTAAGTTGCAGATTTTTGTTTTATCTTATTTTGTCACATTTTTTAATGATCAAGTGCTTTTTTTAGTGTTTTGTTAACTATTTTCTGTTTTTTTTTTTGCTTTGATACAGACTGTAACTATATGTGTGATATCAAGCCATCATTTGTTTTAAATAATAAGCACACGACAACTATGACTTACCGGTCAACACTAAGGTTAATGATGATCGGGCAAACACAGGAACCAAGCGGCAGCCAAAAGGTTATGCAGATGTAATAGCCAAGGATGTGATGAGGCAAAAGCTATTAAAGTAACCACAGCAAGAGGTCAAAACTGAGTAACAAAAAGTATAAGAAGGAGTCTGTTTAATTAGTATACATGTTTGATTTAAATGAGTTTATATGGTCTAGGAAAACAGCAACTAGGAGACCTTTGGCAAATTACGGAAAAGATCTGTGGTCTTGCCGAATGAGTGCAAAAATAAAGTAAATACAAGTATTTATTGTGCTAATAGGATGCTGCGAAAACCAAGTTTTATACACCTTGGCTTAAATAGTAAAAATGTCTGGAACTATATTGAGAAATCAGACACCCTCTATTCTATCATTTTGTGATAATGGTGGTAAACATTTCAGTATCAGGCACCTATCCACAATCTCGTGCAAGTGTTCATTTGGGCTGAGATCTGGTGACTGGTATGGTTATGGCATATGTTTGTGTGTATTCAGACATCTTAGGAGGTTCTGCATCAATGACGTTATTTTACCTTTTCCATGTTGACAGTTTCTTTGCATGATGCCAGCCATTTTATGAAACTACATGCTAGGTATAACACTTTGTTGGTGCTTTATTTATAGAAAGATACAGTACAGGATGCTACTAAAAGTGATATACTTTTTGGCAAAAAGAAAGAAGTTGCTTTGTTTTAGGCCAATTTTTGTGGCTTTGTTTGATTTGCTTTTTTAACTGGCATAGGAGAAAGATAAGGGGGTGTGAACAAAGGTTAGACTGAAGAAAAATTTTAAATCTCAGTAGGGGAAATCAAAGAACATGAAAAATGTCAAAAGGAGAGAATAGGAGGTCAGCACCAACACATGTGCACAAAGGTACCAGGAGTGTTTAAAGACATGAAGTGTCAAGGAGACCCAAGGTATAGTCCCATAGCAAAGCACTTCCTGGGTGTAAGACATAGATGGTGAATGAATTTAAATTGAACATTTTGTTAATTAAGATTTTTGGTAGCTACTTTAATTCTTTATGATTGAATTCCAGGACAAGACAGAATAACCTGGAAGGTTATACTGTATTTTTAAATAGTGAGAAATGTCAGAGGTTTATAGGCAGCCTTGCACAGGAGGGCTGAAACTGGTTTAGACCAGGGATGCAATGATTGAGAAAAATCAAAAAGAGAGTGAGATAGTAAAGGGGAAGTCAAAGCATTACACAAGTTTTTAGGATTGAGTTCAACTAGAGGAAAAAGAAAGAAAAAGAAGGAGAAAGAGAATCTAGATTGCAACGTTTGAAACAAACTAAGTCACAAATTCTCAAAGATGTCCCCAATGGAAACAATGAAATGATGAGCCCAGATGACAAAAAAGATTGACCACCAACTAATCTGTAGAGTATCATTGTTGAAACTAGGTGTGCTTGAATGCTATTTTGAACAGCCATTCAGAAAACTCTCAATGATGCCAAATTCCAAGGACATAAGAAGGCCTTGTTTAGAGATTCTGGTAGTTCTTTTGTTTGTACATTCTCACTCACCTTCTGGGTAACAAAAGCTTTGGGTTTTGCATACTGATTCGTTTAAAATAATAATTAACAGCTATGAATTTAACATAAAACTGAAATGAATACAGTATTACACATTTTGACATATTACATATTTTGAAACAATAACTCCATTACTAACAGGAGACTACACCATGCAAAATATCAAATCCTGCTTACTCCCTCATTCACTTACTTCATACAAATTTATAAAATCTTTTATTTGTTAATGACAAATTTGTAATTACTTTAGTTTTCTGTCCATCAGAACTTTGGCATGACCTTGTATAATGAAATAATTATGTCTGAGATTCTCAAATTTCATTTTGCAAGTAACTTATATTTTTGTTTTTTTATTTTTATCATTATTTTGTGACATCATCATGCCATCATTTTGCTATCAGTTTTGATGATTTTTACCATATTGTTGCTTCTAACATCTGATGCTAGTCATGTGGCTTTCCAAAATCATTTTGTGGAATGTCATCTCACTGTCACTATACACTCAACATCCAAGATTTGGATTCTGAAAATAAATCAACACTTTAAGAGAATTTAATGAGGGAAAATGTCCATCCATCCATCCATCCATCCATCCATCCATCCATCCATCCTCTTCCACTTATCCGAGACTGGGTCGCGGGGGCCGCAGCTTGAGCAGAGATGCCCAGACTTCCCTTTCCCTCGCCACATCTACTAGCTCTTCTGGGGGGAATCCCGAGGCGTTCCCAAGCCGGCCGAGAGACATAGTCCCACCAGCGTGTCCTGGGTCTTCCCTGGATTTGGAGTTGCTGATTCCCATCCCTGCCGCTTCATACTCGGCTGCGAACCAATCCAGTAAGAGCTGAAGATCACGGTCTGATGAAGCAAACAGGACAACATCATCTGCAAAAAGCATTGACCCAGTCCTGAGCCCACCAAACCGGACCCCCTCAACGCCCTGGCTGCGCCAAGAAATTCTGTTCATAAAAGTTATGGATAGAATCGCAGACAAAGGGCAGCCCTGGTGGAGTCCAAGTCTCACCGGAAACGGGTTCAACTTACTGCTGGCAATGTGGACCAAGCTTTGACACCAATTGTACAAGGACTGAACAGCCTTTATCAGGAGGTCCGGTACCCCATACTCCCGGAGCACCCCCCACAGGATTCCCAGAGGGACACGGTCTAACGCCTTTTCCAAGTCCACAAAACACATGTAGACTGGTTGGGCAAACTCCCATGCACCCTTAAAGGACCCTGCCAAGGGTGTGGAGCTGGTCCACTGTTCCGCGACTAGGACGAAAACCACACTGTTCCTCCTGAATCCGAGGTTCGACTATCTGAAGGACCCTCCTCTCCAGGACCCCCAAATAGACTTTTCCAGGGAGGCTGAGGAGTGTGATCCCTCTGTAGTTGAAACACACCCTCTGGTCCCCTTTCTTAAAGAGGGAGACCACCACCCCGGTCTGCCAATCCAGAGGCACCATCCCCCAATGTCCATGCAATGTTGCAGAGGAGTGTCAACCAAGACAGTCCTACAACATCCAGAACCTTGAGGAACTCCGGGCGTATCTCATCCACCCCCGGGGCCCTGCCACCAAGGAGTTTTTTGACCACCTCGGTGACCTCAATCCCAGAGATGGGAGAGCCCACCTCCGAGTCCCCAGGCCCTGCTTCCTCATTGGAAGGCATGTTAGTGGGATTGAGGAGGTCTTCGAAGTATTCCTCCCACAGACCCACAACGTTGGGCATATGCGCAAACAACAGTTAGGACTTGTCCCCCCACCAGAAGGATGAGGGAGGCTACCCTCTCGTCTACTGGGGTGAACCCCAATGAACAGGCTCCAAGTCGGGGGGCAATAAGTATGCCCAGACCCGCTCTGCGCCTCTCACCGGGGGCAACTCCAGAGTGGTAGAGAGTCCAGCCCCTCTCAAGGAGATTGGTTCCAGAGTCTATGCTGTGTGTCGAGGTGACCCCGACTATATCTAGCCGGAACCTCTCGACCTCGCACACTAGCTGAGGCTCCTTCCCCTTCAGAGAGGTGACATTCCACATCCCAAGAGCCAGCTTCTGTAGCAGAGGATTGGACCGCCAAGGTCCCTGCCTTTGGCCACCACCGAACTCACAATGCACCCAACCTCCTTGGCCCCTCCTACAAGTGGTGAGCCCATGGGAAGGGGGACCCATATTGCCTCTTCGGGCTGTGCCCAGCCAAGCCCCATGGGTGCAGGTCCGGCCACCAGGTGCTCGCCATTGAGCCCCACCTCCAGGCTTGGCTCCAGAGGGGGGACCCGCGTCCGGGTGAAAAGTTTTTCTTTGTCATAGGAGGTTTTTTGAACCACTCTTTGTCTCATCCCTCATCTAGGACCAGTTTGCCTTGGGTGGTCCTACCAGGGGCATAACGCCCTCGACAATAGAGCCCCTAGGATCATTGGGACACGCAAACCCCTCCGCCACGATAAGGTGGCAGCTCAAGGAGGAGGAGGGAAAATGTATTAGACATTAGGCAGGATTATGACTTCTTGTTGTTTTTTAACTATGAATTTTGGATTTTATATTGAATTTAAATGATCCAATGTTTCATGTTTTTTGGTATTTGACTGTTCTTCTGATTTTTCCCTAAAGGCAATGTTTTCATTTCTTGGTTAATTTGAATGTTGTTGTTATTTGAAACATCTAATGATGCTCTTTGACACATTGTCAGTGATGTTCCTGGGGTCATAGGACGTTTCGGGTATTACAATATCAGAGGCCGTCAGTCAGGTGACCCAGTTGAGGGTGATCAGAGCTCATTCTATGTCTAAGTAGCTTTGGGGCATTTCTCTTTATCCAGAGCCATCATAAAGCCCATTCAACAGCTTCTTCTACAACAGAATACTATGACACCAAATGACTGAAAGCTCGGCCATAAGATTGGCCAGCAAATTCCAGGCCGCCTACCTCAAAGGGCTAACAGTTTGCCTTACATCACGCTCTGTGACCGTCATGGCCAAGGGTCTGTTATTTGGACCTCTTACTGTCATACGCCTCCTCGATCCTACCTTCCCAGGGGACAGTTCCAATAAAATCATGTGTCTAGCTCATTCAGCCTAGTCTAGTATGGCCTTAATGAGTTTGTGACTATGTAAACTGGGAACTTGGGCTGCCTCTCTAGGTCAACATTCATCTGCTGTGCTGAAGAGCTCTATTGGAGCTTGATTTCATTTACCAGCCTTGTCATTACAACTATGTAGTTGATGGTGGTCATTCAATATTTTTTGCAATGAAACACAGAATTTCAGTTATCCATTTAATCTTACAATAGTACTCAGTAAAGGATCAGGACACCTATAACTATTTGTTGTAGCAGTGATGCAAAACAAGAGTAAGTCTTATACTGGATATCAGTTCTTTTCAGATATTTATAGTTCAGTTAACTTTTTACTTTTGAGCACTCTTCTCAATAAACCAGATAAGGCCAAATGGCTGTTTCTCTTTTAATAATTCAGAAAATGTGAACATTTGCTCATTATTAAACAAAAATATTCCTTATAAGACTTCTGAAACTCTTGCCCTGCATAAAAGAAATTTAACAGTTCAGTCACGCCACTGATCTTCACAAACCTGTACTAAACTTGGGGGCTAATAGGCATATTGTAAGCTCATTGAGTGGTACCTCCAGGCAGAATATTTGCCAGGATGTGTTTTGTTTTAGACAGTGAATGAAGCTTGTGCACGTTTCTTGTAGATAAGGGCACAGGTCTCAGACTGTGAAGAATATGCATTGTGTGATTTGACATTTTTCTCCTGTTAGCAGGAGCTGTTGTTTCAAGCCACTGGCTTGGAAGAATCCAGTTTAATAAAGATTACTGTCCGCACTATTTGCCAGAAATGATTAGTTTGAAATGGGGTCACTAGGCAAAGGCTCTTTAAAGAAGTGATGATTGGACTCACTTCATTTTTCTCTTTGGGACTGGAAATTGCTGTTCAGCAGTTCTAAATGTTGAAGCAGCAGACCTGGTTTCTAAGAATAAAAATTGATTATATTTTGTTTACTACTCATATTAAGTTAATTGCTCCTTTGTGCTTAGAAAGCTACACAAATAAATGGCATCCTGTCATATATTACTCATCAATTCTAAAAAAAAGTATTTGTGATTAATAAGTTAAATCATTTAGTGCTACTTATTTGAGATATCTTAATGCAGATTGGGTGGATTACAACTATAAGCAGTGTTCTAATATTTACATTTTTAAAGCAGGATAGCTTAATATTCTTTATTGATTAAGGTATATCACCAATCAATACATCAGCTGAATCTCTAATCAGGCTGAAAAGCATCTTTTCTTACAGGATATTGTGAAAAAAAGACAAGTAGCAATGGATTGGAACAATACTCTTGATTTTTTTTTATAATTTGTACCTTTTCTTTACCCATTTACCCATTACAGTAAAAGATATAAAAGCCTTCTGAATTATATGTTAATATCTGAAATTGTGGTGACGCGTGTAATCAGAAACACAGACATGGCTGTCTTTTCAGGGAGGCTGGCCAATCAAAGTTATAGGTTACAAGGTGCTGGGAGTGAGGCAGATCTTTCCACTTTTCCAGTCATGGGACACTGATAAAATGGATGGGCTGTGGTGGTAATATGTTTCCCCAGTATTCAGGGTGGCTGCAAGACTCTGGCGGTGTTCTTGTTTTGGGTGGGAATTGTAGTTGGGGCTGCTGGAGGGAGCTTTTGGAGGGCAGCTTCCTTATGCTCATCTGTCCAACCTGGAAGTGATTCTCATGTATAGTGCAATGAACCTGAAGTAATTCTGTGTCCTGGTTTAAATTAAGTATGTCCTCCTCACCCAGGTGAGTTAGAGTCAGGAACAGTGTGAGATGAAAATTACTTGCAGTGGAAGTGGAGGAATTAAGAAAGAGAAGAAGAGTTTATGCTGCTCCTCTCCGCATAAAATATCTTTACAATTTTTCACTGTTTTTCATTTTCTTTCACTTTGTTTTGTTTTTTTAAGACTATAATTTTCAACTTCTTCATGGATTTAGATTTTCCTCTGAATTCTGATTCAAAAAAAATTGTAACTTAAGGAGATTTTTTGATTGAAGCTCCACTACCTGCACCATCTGTTTATGCTTCCAGCCCAGTGTTGTTGCACTATTGCCTGCTGTAACCTGTGAATTCATTCAGTTATTCATTGGTCCCTGCTGACTTGATTTTTGGGCACTGCCATACATGTGCTTAGGAGACAACTTGTAATTCCACCCTTACTTTGTTACATTTGTAAGCCCAGAACATGCCATTGAGTTGGTAGTGACTGAAGATAAAAAAATAAATAACAAATTGAATGGTATGCAAAAACAATAACAGGAGCTATCAAGTGCCCTAAAAAGTACTCAATACTCTGGTAGTCTGCAAAATGAGGTTTACAATATGCGATAGAAAAAATGTCCAAGCTTCATAAGTTAGGTGCATAAAAAATGAGTTTTTTCTGTCACTAGGAAGAAAGGTTAAAGACAATGGCATTGTCATAAGGATGTTTTCTTTGAATCACCCTGCAGGATGCTCAACAACAGTAATAAGGACAGCTTGCAAGGTCTTCAGTCACCTTCGGGCTCTTTTTGGGGTAAGCTTCAGGTCCACATACAGTAACTCAGAGTGGGAAGAACTTGGTTGGAAAACAGATCACATACTGGAATTCAAGTGTTAAAAAACAAACAAGCTTTACGTGGTTTAGTGACTTTCGAACAGTCTGGTGTGTGAGTAAATGTGCTTTGAGATGGGCTGCTGCCATATAGAGTTAGTTCATGTCAAGCTCCCAGTGTTATGAGAAGATGCTTCCTTCCTCATGACCATATAGTTGAATGATTGCACGCTTGAAAATGGTAGGATGTCACACACAATTCTCTTAAATTTAGCAGATTGCTTAATCACAGCCGGGTAGGTAAGGATTAGAAAGGTAAAGTATTTTCACGTAAAGTTCCATGTGTAGTAAGGTAGTATAAATTTGAAGGAATATTTTTAATACGCAATCAGTACAACAATGGATGGTATACAGGTAAAATAACACCTTACAAAAAATAAAATTTAATATAATTGGAACTGTCAAGTAGATAGTGAACAGAAGCATACACCTGCTTTTATATTGCATTTTATATTATATATACTCTTTATCTTTGTGTTAGATATAATAATGCACTCAAGAAGTCACAAGTGCAACATTGTGTGCAAATCTCCATATTCCAATATTACATTCAATTTCGTTGTTCCTTTGTAAAAGTGACAATGACAATAAAGATCTATCTATCTATCTACATAAAAGGCTTATTAAAAGTCTAGAGAAGTGTAACAAATCCAGAGTATTGTATACATGTTTATTATTAGGAAAGAAAAACCTGTGGAAAATGAATATTTGTAACTAATGTGAAAGGGGGCTTGTTCGGAGTGTTTACTATTATGAGTGAAGGGCGTATAGTTGAAACAAGCTGTTACAGTTTTTTAAAACTGTGTGTGTCAATGGACTCCAAAATGGACATGTTTCCAGCCTTGCCCCTGCGACCCTGAATTGGACTTGAGAATCTTATGTTACATATTATTTTGGTGCTAATGCAGCATACAAGCTACATTATCCTACTGCAATAAAACAATGTTGATAGATAGATAGAATGAATTGTATTTGTCCCAAGAGGGAGATTTAGTATTTGCAATAACAGGGCAGAAACCACTAAACATTTTCCCATCAGTACAGAATTGTGTTAGGAAAACCTTTTGCTACAGAAGAATAATAACCTGCTTGTGCTAAATAAAACATTTTCTTTATTCAGACATAAAATATGATATATTGATAAGCCATCCCTTTTCAAAACTTAATAACTCTCTGTCAGATCATCCAAAAGTTTTCTTCTCATTCTAGCTTCTGAGTCGTGGTGAGCCAATTGTTTGTTCAGCTTTCAAATCCCATAGTAACGTAAAGCTCCTTGGCAAGTATAGGATTCATGCTTCTACAACATCTATAAATTATACACATATACAACCTGGAAAGAGTGCATCAGCACATTTTAATGGGATTTCTATTGTGAGATTTTAACACCAATTCAAAACAAATAACATAGAAAATGTAATCTGATTTATTGCTTCATTGCCTCTCCTTTTCTTTTGTAAATATAATCATATATCCTGACCATATATCATATTAATCAAACTAATGAAATCACTTGCAATCCTGATTTTTATATAATATGCTTTTGTTATTTTTAGGCTGTTGAAATGGTAGATATAGATAGATTCATGCCAGACCTTGCATTTTACTATACAATAATAATAATAAAACAAGCTGTTACACTGTATTGTGGTGAAAATTGTGCTTTTTACTGTTTGTTAAATAAGACTTATAATTAAACTTCTGTGATGTGTTACTATAAGAATATGGATAACATCTCGCTTTTAAGTAAATGTAGACATTTACATGGAAAGGCTAGCTTTGTTTTTGATTGCGTGTTTTCAAAAAGGTTTGGTCAGTGAGAATGTGACAATGAACTCATTGTAATGAGTGTTTTTCAAGAGAAATATGATATTGGGAATTATGCAAATATACTAAAAGATATTGGGATTTATGCAAATATGAAAGCAAATACTAATATAGTGTTATATAATTATTAGATTGGATAAGTTTTAAGTTCAGATAAATTAACAAGTTTCTGTTTGTTTGTTATGAAGTTATGAAATAAGTTTTATGTCCCTTTTAGTTAGCACATTATTGCATTTAGATAAAAGCAGCTTCACTCACAGGTAATCAAACCATTGGGAATTGTTAGCTGTCTAATTTCAGCTGCCAAGCCCCTTTCTTAAAACAGAGGCTTTTAGAGCGCCAAGGGGGCAATGTATGATATGAGGTAATGTGAGCATAGGAGATAGGAGATTTGTGACAAACACTTTTTGAGACGCAAGGAAACATTAGCTGCCAGGAGACGAAAGTGCAACCTATAAAATGAAAATGCCCCTTGAAAGATACAAGTACTAAGAGGAGAAAGACACTACAAATGGTTGCACTTTAAAGGAACAAATTAGCTAGGTTAAAAGAAAAAAGATTATCAATGTACTGTACACATACTGTATATCTTCTCTGGTTAGCAAAGGACGACAAATTCTGCAACTGCTCAAGGCAAGCTATCTCATGTGAAGCTTGCTGTATGGACTTTTGTGTAAATCATCTGCGTCATATGTCTTCTATTTTAAATTGTAGTGTTTGATATGCTTGCAAATGAAAACAGGTGACTGGTAGTCCCGTCTTTCTACTGCATGCCATTGCCAGCAGCTGGTACCAGCGATTATCAAGTGGTCATCATTGTACTTTATTGTTTATCTTTGTCAAAAATGTCCAGGTAAAACCATGTGTTTGTAACTTTGCATATACCAGTTATGTAAAACTTTACTGTATGTAAATCTTTAATTGGTAAAGCATTATAATAAATATAATGGATGATAAAGATTTCCTTAGTTACTTTCACATATTTTTTATTATGGCACTAACAATCCAAAAATCAGTTTGGACTGGTCCATACAATACTTCCATGTAAATTTCACATTAGTGATACTTCAGAAAATCACTCAACAGAAGATTTTACAACATAATACAATTGATTGTACTGTACAGTAATATACAATCAAGTACATTAAGTTGTATAATATGTTCACAAATAAGAGTAAAATTAACAGGAAATTGAATCAAGTGAATAACTTCAATTATATTTAATCTGAAACTAAACATATTGGGTAAAATGAAGAAAACAAGCTACAAAGACAGACAGATGAGAACAAGGGTGGCTTAATGTCTCTGTCCATGTTTTCCTTTACAGATCTAGGTGTGTGTGTGTGTTTGTGTTAATTTCTTTCTTTTCATAATCCAGTGTATGTTTTAGAAGGGCTCTAAGCTATCTTCACTTATAAATTTCTTTGAGTATGTGACTGCATGTGTGTGCTTGGGGGCACTTGTGTGTGCCTCTGTGTGTGCTTACATGTATATTTAAATAAATTATGTATCTCAACTACTACTCAGGCAAAAATTTTGCAAATAGGCCTGATCCTATGACTAAATAGAGCCAACAGCAGAATTTCAAGTTAAATTAAACGATTTATATGACAGTTACCATTGGACACAGGTCCAATGGTTTTTGAAGTACTGGCCCAAAAACAATAAGCCTGGAGTCTGTAACATGACAAACACAATGCAACTTCTTTGAAAAAGAAAAGTCAATTTTTGGTTATCATTGTACATAGACACCATGCTGAAATCAACTTTTTTTGACGTTCTGAATATCATAGAATCAAGATCTGAACTTAACACTATAGAGGATTTTTTAACTCATCACCGAACTTTAATTTACATGGAAGTAATACAGTGTACTTTAGTAGATTATATCAGGTATCAGTTATGTTTGTTAATTGTGAGCACAGCAGAGTGTGCTTCATTTAAAATTTTCAACAAGATGTGCTTTCCAGGATCTGAGTGAACGTGAGCCCATTTTGGCATTTTTTTGTTGATTCTGATCATGTTAGTTAGTTGGTGTCAACTTTTCTGTACTAATCAATCAAACGTTTGCTTCATAATCCAACTTGGGTGCATGCTGTATGATAAAACAAATGAAGTATAATGAAAAAATAGAAAAAATAATTAAGTCATTATCATTGAGGATGTTCTTTTTTATTTTTACTTTTGGGTGCTTAACTGCTAAGAACATTTGCTTAAATATATATGTTTATCTGAAAACAGACAGAAATTTTGTTCCTTAAAATTCAAAAGCATTCATTCTTTTTAGCTGACTTATTTTGCCTTTTTGAAAGCTTCTGCCTTAATTAGCTGAATTTCTTTTTTTAATGTCTAACCTAGATCACTTAGAAGTGGCTTCTCAGATACCGACATTAAAGTGAAATGAAATAAAACTCAAGATTTCAACACTCCCAAAAGCTGAAGCAGTTTTAAAAGACTTTGTTAAGGTATATATGCTGATATATTTCAGTTTTGGCAAACTGCATCAGAGCATTGCTGAAATGCCTCACTTATTCCAGGAAAGCGAGAGAAATCATGATTCTTAAAGATGAGCAGAACTTCATCACACTAACAACTAGAGTGGAAAAATAAGGATTTATTTCAAGCATATAGTAGACAAATTCAATTTGTTACAAAGGCTGATTCTGACTTTTAATAAAGACATTTGAAGCAGCCTGCCAGTGCTGTCCAACACATGGTCCATGATAGAATGCTGTGCTTTGAGTAAGACAAAAAGTAGTGGCAAAGGGTATTACCTTTTCTTAATCAGCACACATGCACGACTGCATATTTACAATTACATTTTTTGAAGTTTTCAATGATGTCAAGATCTTCCACAAATTTAATTCACTGTTGGAACCGCCTTACTTGTCAGTCAATCTTCTTTGCTTATCTTAGCGCTTACAACATCTTAGGAAATTATACAAAGCCCGACTAATGTGTTTGTCACACTACTCTGTGACAATTCAAAAAATCCACACTGTGCTCCTGTCATTGAGGAGAAGACACTGATGGAGAAAATTTCTCTAGCAGCAAGTCCTTCAATTAAATAAACATGAAACACATGCCCAAAACAAAAGGATAGAATGCTCTAAATTTTCAGAAGCTGCTGGCCCATATTCACTTCACATCCCTATAATAATCAAAGTACAAACGTGCTTCATTTAAGGCACAGTCACTGCATCACCGGGAAGAAAAAAGTTAATTTGGCAGATTTTTTTACATTGTCATCAGCATGCTGGCTTTTTTTTTTC
The DNA here is from genome assembly GCF_900747795.2 of Erpetoichthys calabaricus. Lineage (NCBI taxonomy): Eukaryota > Metazoa > Chordata > Cladistia > Polypteriformes > Polypteridae > Erpetoichthys > Erpetoichthys calabaricus. The sequence goes on along the minus strand of NC_041397.2, from coordinate 72,805,870 downwards.
AATGTGAGAGAAGTTTTGTGCTTTACAAAGTCTCATGTGATGGAAATTTTGAATTCCCATTTTAGTCTGCTAATATCTGTTATGATTTTGACCTACCAGCTTTTATTTTAAAAAGTTATCATTTTTTTTAATACCTTGTCATTCATTCTGCAACTCCACAAATCAGAAGGTGGGGCAAAATAAAATTCTTAATATATGTCACATGGTTTTATTGACTTATTTAGGCTCCAAAATCTACAACTTGACTTTATTGGAAACTGACATAATTTAATGAATCAAAATGTTTAAATGTGTACAATATCAATTTTTAGTTATACTCTAAACTTCAGATATGTCGATGAATGTGTCCTCTTATAAAGAGCAGAATAATTTTACTGGTAATTCTAATTAATACTAACGTTACATTTTTTAAAAAATGTTCTTTTCTACTTCACATGATTGTAATGTGGACAAAGGGTGCACGTTGGAGGCATATTGAACTATGCCATTCAATCTGAGTAGTTATGGTTGTGTCCATTTCAGGCTCATAAGCTGCATGAGGTGTAACATGGGTGGAGAATATTTTAAGGGTAATTCCTAAAGATTACTCAGACTGGCTAGGGTCAAAACAACAAAACATGTTTATACAGCAAACCAAAAACTGATGCTTTTATAATCAAAACATAAAGTTCTCTTTAGTGATACTGCAGGAAAACACTAAACAGAAGATTTTACAACATAATGCAATCAAGTGAGAAAAAAATCAAATATATTAGCACAGGCATGTCAAACACGCAGCCCCTGGGCTGCATGCGGCCCTCAACAGAAATCTGTGCGGCCCACATGACAGATCCTAGTTAGCACTAAACTTGTACAAAATGATTACTATTGTTTGTGATTGAATCATTCTGCATCTTAGGCGTTACTTATTGACTTTCCTTACTTCTGCCTTCTGACAAAAGCGCGTTTTCCCATTGTATTACGGTACCAGAAACGTCATCTGCTAGTATAGCCACGAGCCTTGTCCAAAGTTAATGAGCCGCGGCGTCGCAACTGAAGTGCTTGGCTGCAGCAGCCTGGCAGCAGGGGCGGCCTTAGGCATGTGCAAACTGTGCACCTGCACGGGGCCGCCACGCCAATATATATTGAATATAAAACAGAAAGAAAAAATAATGACGGCAGCTGACGGCAATGTGGCCGGAAAACATTGTGTTTCCTGTTAATAAGTACGCTGTATTTACTAATGTCGCTCGAGTCTGAGCAGTAAGCTATATGTAGTATTATTAGTAATGAGAATATCATGGGCCGCCACTTGGTTTTCAAGTTACGGACACGCGCATATAGAAGCGTGTCATGAGCACAAGGCGGCTATTCAGTGTCCGCAATGGACGTGGCCATCCATAAGATACCATATTGACATTGGCGGGTGAAGGGGCCACCAATTCTTTCTCTGCCCAGGGCCGCCACAAGCCTAGAGCCGCCCCTGGCAGGCTACACTACTGGCTGGGCTGCTGAGACTGGCCACTGGGCAGAACTGACCATCATGAGTAGTAATAGCTCACATATTTTCACTTTTTTTTTCTCTAGTTTTATGTAATTTTGTGCTAGTATTGTAATGAACAGTTAGTGCAGACTACAGCTGAAGATCTGAAGTGGACACGAGAAGTTGGTGAGTTGTTTATTAACAAATTTTTGTGATTTTGAGTTTGTAAAATCATTGTAGGTCAGGGGGCTTTTTGCATCCATCCATTTTCCAACCCGCTGAATCCGAACACAGGGTCACGGGGTCTGCTGGAGCCAATCCCAGCCAACACAGGGCACAAGGCAGGAACCAATCCCGGGCAGGATGCCAACCCACCACAGGACACACACAAACACACCCACACACCAAGCACACACTAGGGCCAATTTAGAGTCGCCAATCCACCTAACCTGCATGTCTTTGGACTGTGGGAGGAAACCGGAGCGCCCGGAGGAAACCCACGCAGACACGGGGAGAACATGCAAACTCCACGCAGGGAGGACCCGAAAAGCGAACCCAGGTCCCCAGGTCTCCCAACTGCGAGGCAGCAGCACTACCCACTGCGCCACCGTGCCGCCCGGCTTTTTGCATATCGGCTTATTTTACAATATAAACTTTGAAGTAAACTTAGTAAATTAAAATTAGATTTTTGGAGGATTTGTTGTCCAACTTGAATTACTGAGCAATGAATTCAGTAAGCGTTTTCGTAATTTCAGTTCACATGAACAGGACTTTGCGCTGTTTACGTCACCATACTCTTACAAAGTTGAGAATGCGCCTGAGAATATCCAAATGGAATTGATTGAACTGCAGTCAGATTCTATTCTGAAGGCAAAATACAACGAAGTTGGTGTGCCAGGCTTGTATGCTTACCTGCCACCCTCGTATGTGCAGATCCATAAGTTGGCATCGAGAGTACTGTCTATTTTGGGAAGCACTTACCTTTATGAGCAATTGTTTTCGTTAATGAACGCTACCAAAACCCCACATCGCTCAAGACTTACCGTCGAGCACCTTTCATCCCTCATAAAAGTTGCAGCTGCACAAGATTTCAAGCCTGATATTGACAAACTGGTTACTAACAAGAGATGCCAAGTGTCGGGACAAAAGAAATAGATCTCACACTGTAAGACTCCTATATAAGCAATGATTATAATATAATGAATATAATATAATAATATAAGGACCTATAGTAGCTAAGAGGCTAAGACTCTAATTGTACGCTGTTGTAGGGAGATTGTATGGAAATAAATTGCTTTTCTTTAAACTTTAAGTGTTACATTTTTTAAAGTTTTCAGTATTGGAAAGAAAGCTACAGTAACTTTGTATAATAGTATTTGTTATAGTGCGGCCCACTGATGCACGTATGGCAGTCAAAGTGGCCCACCAATGGTAATGAGTTTGACATGCCTGTATTAGCATATTTATCATGGACAAAAACAAATGTACAGTAAAATGAATGAATGAAATGAGCATTTTAAATAATATCTAATTTGAAGCTATAAACATATTGGGTCAAATGAAGTAAACAGCTGCACAGATAGAATGATTGTTACGGGGTGGCTTAATGCCTCTGTCCATGTCCACCTTAACAGATCTAGTGTGTGTATACATTTTGTGTATTCATTTCTTTCTCTTCATCATTAAGCATGTGCTCTGGTGTAACAAACAAGCGGTCAGCTATCTTCACTTGTAAAAGTTTTTGATTGTGTAAGAGCATGCATATATGTGTGCACATGTGCACTGATGTGTGTCTCTGTGTGTGCATACTTTTATATGTTTAAATAAATTAAGTACAGTAATCCCTCGCTATATCGCGCTTCGCCTTTCGCGGCTTCACTCCATCGCGGATTTTATATGTAAGCATATTTAAATATATATCGCGGATTTTTCGCTGCTTCGCGGGTTTCTGCGGACAATGGGTCTTTTAATTTCTAGTACATGCTTCCTCAGTTGGTTTGCCCAGTTGATTTCATACAAGGGACGCTATTGGCAGATGGCTGAGAAGCTACCCGGCTTACTTTTCTCTTTCTTTTGCGCTGACTTTCTCTGATCCTGACGTAGGGGGATTGAGCAGGGGGCTGTTTGCACACCTAGACGATACGGACACTCGTCTAAAAATGCTGAAAGATTATCTTCACGTTGTGATCTTTTGTGCAGCTGCTTCCTGAAACGACATGCTGCACAGAGCTTCGCATACTTAAAAGCTCGAAGGGCACGTATTGATTTTTGATTGAAAAACAAACTCTGTCTCACTTTGTCTGCTCCTGACAGAGGGGGTGTGTGCTGCCGCATTCAACAGCTTACTTTGTCTGCTCCTGACGGAGGGGGTGTGAGCTGCCGTCTTCAACAGCTTTGTGCCGCGGTGCTTCACATACTTAAAAGAAAAACAGCCCTATTGATCTGTTTGCTTTTCTCTATCTCTGTGACATGATCTGCTCCTGACAAGCACTCCTTTAAAGAGGAAGATATGTTTGCATTCTTTTAATTGTGAGACGGAACTGTCATCTCTGTGTTCTCTTGGAGCACAGTTTAAACTTTTGAAAAAGAGACAAATGTTTGTTTGCAGTGTTTGAATAACGTTTCTGTCTCTCTACAACCTCCTGTGTTTCTGCGCAAATCTGTGACCCAAGCATGACAATATAAAAATAACCATATAAACATATGGTTTCTACTTCGCGGATTTTCTTATTTCGCGGGTGGCTCTGGAACGCAACCCCCGCGATGGAGGAGGGATTACTGTATCTCAAAAACTGCTCATTCAAAAATTTTTCAAATCAATAGCATTGTTCCTATGACTAGATGGAGCAGACTGCAAAACCCAGGTTAAACAATTTCTATAGCAGATATCTTTGGATGTGGGTCAAACAATTTTTGAAGGATATAGAAATAAGTATAGGACGAAACTGCACCAAAAAAGGGCTTTGAGCCTGTACAAAGAGAAACACAATGCAACATGTTTGAAAAAAGATCCTACAGACATACATACAGGCACTGTGCTAAAAGTAGCACACAACACAATCTGGACATTGTTTTTTATATTTAGTTGTTAATTTAGTGAAATTACATTTTTGTACAAGAGTTGAACTAATACAAATTTCTACAGAACTTGAATCCACCATAGAATTGGTTAGAAATTTATTCTCTAAACAGATAGGTGGGAACAGAGTTATTATTTTTGAGAAGAAAGTAACAACTCACCATAAAACATTCTCCTAAGGGTATTGGTTGTTAATTTTTTTGCAATTTATATTACATTTTTCTGATATGATCTGCTTTCACATAATAAAAACACAATTCTTCTTGAATCCTCTGTCCATTAGCACATTAGAACAATCTAGACGAGGACAGGCCTTTCAACACAACAAAGTTTGCCAGTCCTATCCACTTAATTCTTCTAAAAAAGCATCAAGTCTAGTTTTGAAAGTGCCTATAATAATAATTCTTTGCATTTATATAGCACTTTTCTCACTACTCAAAGCGCTCAGCAATTGCAGGGTAAGGGCCTTGCTCAAGGGCCCAACAGAGAGTCCCTATTGACATTTACGGGATTTGTACCAACATCCTTCCGATTGGCAGTGCAGATCCCTAAACTCAGAGCCATCACTCCGCCTGCTATTGGCTTATGCTGGCTTTTTTTTTTTAATGCGAGAGAAGTATTGAGCTTCATATAGTCCTATTGTCTACCACACTACTTGGTAGCTTATTCCAAGCATCTATGATTTTCTTTGTATAGAAAAACATCCTAATGTTTGTGCGAAATTTACCCTGAAGAATTGTCCAACTGTGTCCCCATGTTCTTGATTTAACTAATTTTTAAATAACAGTCTCGATCCACTGTACTAATTCCCTTCATAATTTTAAACACTTCAATAATGTGTTAATCTTCTTTTGCTTAAACTGAAAAGGCTCAGCTCTTTTAATTTTTCTTCATAATTCATCCACTGTAGCCCTTGAATCAGCCTAGTCACTCTTTTCTGGACCTTTTCTAGTGCTGCTATGTCTTTTTTATAGCCTGGAGACCAATACTGCACACAGTACTCCAGATGAAGCCTCACCATTGCATTATAAAGCATAAGCATAATCTCCCTAGACTTGTACACTACACATCATGCAATATAACCTAATGTTCTGTTAGCCTTATTAATGGCTTCTGAACACTGTCTGGTAGTTGATAGTCTCAAGTCTACTAAATCCTTCTCATAAGGTATATAAGGTATATTTTCAATTTTCAGACCTTCTATTGTGTATTCAAACGTAACAATTTTACTTCCTACATGTAATGCTTTACATTTACTGACATTACATTTCATTGCCACAGATTTGCCCAAGCCTGCCTGATATTCAAGTCTCTTTGTAATGACTCAATGGATTCAATATTATCTGGTAATCCACCAGCTTGGTATCATCTGAAAATTGAAACAGCTTGTTACTTATATTCCTTTCCATATCATTTATACATATTAAAAAAGGAAGGCTGACTGTTCAGACAACTTCTGTACTTGCCATGTGTTGCTCAATCTTAACTTTAATAATTCCTTCCAATAATTTTCCTGTGATGTATGTTAAGCTATGGTTGCTTGGATCTGCTTGGTCAACCTTTTTATGTAACAGGATATTTACCATTTTCCAATCCTTCGAATTTCCCAGTACATAGTGACTTCATAAAATTATGTCTCAAGGGTTTATATATGTACTCACTAACTCCCTTAAGAACTCTAGGGGTAAATATTACCTGGTCCACATTCAGTCTAAATGATATATAATTTTCTTTGCTTCTTTGGAGTCTCTAAACTGTTACTCTGGGAATTAGGTTAGAAAATCCTTATCATAAACTTTTCTATTTTTTTATGTTGTAAGGCAAGACCAGTAAATAACATCAGTAGCAATTTCATCTCTTACAGAGTGTAGTGTTAAAGGAAAATATTATGTTATCATTATTCCATTCAAATTTATGCAAGAAATTATTTAAATTTCTTCTTATTATTAAACAATTCCTTGTTGTAAATTCACCAGCTTACTCGTGGTGACTGCCTTTTGTACAGGGACATCAATGACAAATGACATTTTCTTAGAGATAGAAAACTGGTTTATACCAATAGAAAATTGCAGTAACCCATTGCAGGGGTTTCCTCAACAAACGAAAGCCAATATCATTTATTTCTTTTAAACTAAAGGAGTCAATTGATTTAAAAATCCCATATGACTATCTTGGTTTCATGAATAGTGGTCTAGGTAAATGGATTATGATTCTTTACTTATGATGATGTTGGATCCCATATTTTGTTGCAGTGCCCCCAGCTGAACTTTTAATTGTTGAACTGATGTTTTTTAACTTGTGCCTGCATATTTTATATTTAATTATAAAAGGCTTGCATATTCAAAGAGACTCTTTGTATCTCAAGGTCACAAATTTATCGTAATGGTCCCAAACCATGTCATGTTCTAGTTCAATTAAGTTGGATTAATGTAGAGGTGGAGCAGAATACATTAAGGGCACTTCTGTAGAGTACTCAAGCTATTCACGGTCATTAAACCCTCATGAGATCTGCAAACAAATTTATAAGCAAACCGGAACTGAATTTGAAAAATCAAATCAAATTTTATTGTACACTGTGTGTAATTGTGTGGAACAAATATGTAGTGAAATACTTAGTTGTTAAACTCCAAGACTGTGCATTAAAGAAGGACAATAACCAATAACAAGCAACTTTACAAATATCGATAGAAATCATTATGCTAAATGATTGCAATAGTATGCATTAATCTGGAATTGCAAAACATATGACAAACAAAAAAAAAATAATAACAACTTATATAACTCAATATAAGAGAATCAACAACAGACCACCATGTAGATGTGGAAAGAAGCTCCTTCTGAATCTCTCTGAATTGGACTTAAGACAGCAGTACTGTTTTCTTGACAGTGGCACAAAGAAGAGTCTGTTTTTGGAATGGCTTGTATCACTGATAATTTCCTTTGCCCTCATCCACATGGTGTAGATGTCCTGAAAGTTTGAGAGTGCACACCCAGTAATGCATTCAACTCACCCCACCACTCTCTTCAGAGCCTTGTGGTCCAGCTACATATTGTTTCCAAACCAGGCAGTAATACCCCCTGGTGGGATACTTTCAAATTTAATTGTGTAGACGTTCTTTAGTAATTGAAAGGGCAGCCTGAAATCCCTGATGCCCCTGTGGTTGCTCAAGATCACAGTCCTCTCTTTAAGTCTTTGTTTTCATGGATGCCCATTGACATGGTTTATAATTTCAAATAGCCAACTGCAATGACTTTAGACATTGCAAAGTGTGCAACTCATGCTTATCCCCATGCAGTTCAGAGCAAGAAAATGGTGGCAATTAGACAAGCTGCGAAAAAAAAAGTAAAAAGTAAAAGTACTACAAAATAAAAGTATTTACAGCATTACCTTGAAATCTTCAGAAGTTAACATTTCCAGTTTGAAAAAATATTTATATGCCCATCTAGTCATTACCCTTGCTTTTAAACAACCATCTTTCCTCTGTGAAGCAAACTTGAAGGAATACAGAAACTTACTGTACAGATTTTAATTTTTACATAAAAACCGTATGTAACAAGGGTTTTTGTATTGCCTAGAGTGTGACAATTAACACATTTACTGTATACTTGTATTTTTTTACCACATAGAATCTGTTTTTGAGGTTTTCTTTCATTTTAGTGTGATTTGACAAAAGTTTATTTTATTCCCCATTCTATTTCTACGTTTACATGGTGCAGTAAGATGTGTCTTGTGTCTTGCATTAATTATGTGACAGCGTGTGACAATGTAAATATGGCAGCAGTCACAGTGCACATTATCCTTGGTGGATAAACAGGTTTGAACTTTAATTCTGGTGAAGTTAGCATCTTTAACTTTTTCTTTAATCTTTTTTGATCTCCTTTTTTGCCTTCTGCTTCTGAATTTCATTTTGCTTTTGTGTTTGTGTTGCCTAATCATTCATCTTTTTTGGCTCTGACCTGGTTTTCCTTTCTTACTACAGTTCTTGCTTCATGTTACCATCTTCAAGCTCTCTTCATTGCTCACAATAACTCTTTGACACCAGTGTATCATTACATTGAGCTTTTATTATTTTTTATTTCCATATTAATGAATAAACTTACTTCATATTACTTATTTTTTGTTTGAACAATGTCACATAACATTTTTTGTCCACATGATCATCAAAACAGTCCAAGTTCAATTACTATTTCTTGAATCATGCAAACTGAATTAATTTTTGAAGTACGGAAAGGCAAGATGAAGTGAACATTATGACAATATGGTTGAAGCGAGAATAGCAAAGTTTTATTAAGTAATAGGATTTTGTCGGACTGGGTCTAGAGCTGCACTCGCAGGACTACTTTTATTGAACTACTATTTGGGAAAACAAAAAATAACATATATATGCTGTTCTTAGGTCTCCAGAAGCACTTCAACTGGCTCCTCTCTGTCTGGTAAAGCAGCAGATCTTCAGCTAGATTTTTATTCATTTCTATACCTTTCACCCTGTTATAGTGTTTAATCAGAATCAGAATCAGAATCAGAATCAGCTTTATTGGCCAAGTATATGTACACATACAAGGAATTGGACTCCGGTTTTACCTAGTATTGTCCCTGATGCTGTGAGATTGACTTAAGTGTTCATGAGAGTGATGGCCTGAGGAAAGAAACTGTTCACATGTCTGGTAGTTTTGGCGTACAGTGCTCTGTAGCGCCTACCAGAGGGAAGAAGTTGAAAAAGGTTGTAACCAGGGTGTGATGGGTCTGCAATGATGTTTTCTGCCCGTTTCCTGACTCGAGATCTGTATAAGTCTTGAATGGAGGGCAGATCAACACCAATGATTTTTTCTGCAATCCTGACTGTCCGTTGAAGTCTGTTCCTGTCCTGTTTTGTGGCTGAGCCAAACCAGACTGTGATAGATGAACAGAGAACAGACTGGATTACTGCAGAGTAAAATTGGATGAGCAGCTCCTGAGGCAGGTTGAACTTCCTGAGCTGGCGCAGGAAGTACAACCTCTGCTGGGCCTTTTTAACAATTGTGTTTATGTTTAGTTCCCACTTTAGGTCCTGGGAAATTGTGGATCCCAGAAACCTAAAGTTTTCCACAGCGGACACAATGCTGTTGAGTAGTGTGAGAGGGGGCAGCACTGGGGGGCTCCTCCTGAAGTCCACTGTCATCTCCACAGTTTTAAGCTTGTTCAGCTCCAGGTTGTTTTGACCGCACCAGAGGGCCAGCTGTTCGACCTCTCGTCTGTATACAGACTCATCACTGTCCTTGATGAGGCCAATGACTGTCATATCATCTGCGAACTTCAGGATTTTAACAGACGGGTCTCTTGAGGTGCAGTCATTTGTGTAGAGGGAGAAGAGCAGAGGAGAGAGGACACATCCCTGGGGGGCGCCAGTGCTGACTGTTCGTGTGCTGGATGTGATTTTTCCCAGTCTCACTTGCTGCTTCCTATCTGTCAGGAAGTTTTTGATCCACTGGGAGATGGGAGCTGGTACAGTGAGCCAAGTGAGTTTGGTGTGGAGGACTTCTGGAATGATAGTGTTGAACGCCGAGCTGAAGTCCACAAACAGGATCCTAGCATATGTCCCTGGAGGGTCGAGATGTTGCAGGATGTAGTGCAGTCCCATGTTGATTGCATCATCCACTGACCTGTTTGCTCGGTAAGCAAACTGTAGGGGGTCAAGCAGGGGGTCTGTAATGTCCTTCAGGTAGGTCAACACCAGTCTTTCAAAGGATTTCATGACCACAGACGTCAGGGCGACTGGCCTGTAGTCATTTAACCCTGCAATGGAGGTTTTCTTTGGAACCGGGATAATTGTGGAATGTTTAAGGCAGGAGGGAACTTCACATAGCTCCAGGGATCTGTTGAAGATCTGTGTAAATATGGGGGCCAGCTGATCAGCACAGACTTTAAGACAGGAGGGTGACACACCATCTGGACCTGGTGCCTTCCTGATCTTCTGTCTCCTGAAGAGCTGACTCACATCCCCTTCACAGATCCTGAGTGCAGGTATGGTGTCAGTGGGGAGGGGCAGGGGCTTGGTAGTGAGTGCTGGGACTGTATTTTGATTGGCGTGGGTGAAAGGTGTGAAAGAGGGATTATCAAACCTGCAGTAGAACAAATTCAGCTCGTTGGCTAGTTGATGGTTCTCTTCAGTATGGGGGGATGGTTTCCTGTAGTTGGTGATGTCTTTCAAACCTCTCCACACTGATGCAGGGTCGTTGGCTGTAAACCTATTTTCCAGCTTTTCAGTGTAGCACCTCTTTGCTACTCTGATCTCCTTTGTCAATGTGTTTCTGGCTTGATTATACAGGATTCTGTCCCCACTTCTGTAGGCCTTCTCCTTAGCCTTACGAAGCTGCCTGAGTTTTGTAGTAAACCAGGGTTTGTTGTTGTTGTATGTGCGAAAAGTTTTCATGGGCACACACATATCCTCACAAAAACTGACGTAGGATGTCACAGTGTCAGTAAGCTCATCCAGGTCTGTCGCTGCAGACTCAAAAACACTCCAATCAGTACAGTCAAAGCAGGACTGTAGTTCCAGCTTTGCCTCGTTGGTCCATCTCTTCACCGTTTTCACCACAGGCTTTGCAGATCTTAAGTTCTGCCTGTAAGTCGGGAGAAGATGAACCAAACAGTGGTCAGAGAGTCCCAGGGCAGCACGAGGGACAGAGCGATAAGCATCCTTTAATGTAGTGTAGCAGTGGTCCAGTGTGTTTTTGTCCCTGGTAGGACACTTAATATGCTGACTGAATTTTGGCAGTTCTTGCCTGAGGTTTGCTCTGTTAAAATCACCAAGAACAATGAGCAGGGAGTCCGGGTGTTTGTGCTCCATGTTAGTTATCTGGTCAGCCAGGTGTTGTAAAGCTTCACTAACACAGGCCTGAGGTGGGATGTAAACACCAACCAGAATAAACGAGGAAAACTCCCGCGGTGAATAGAACGGTTTACAGTCAATGAAAAAAGACTCTAAGTGAGGGCTGCATGTTTTGATTAGTACTGTGACATCTGTACACCAACCTTCGTTTATGTAGAAACAGATTCCGCCTCCTTTCGTTTTCCCCGAGAGCTCCATGACGCGGTCCGCACGGAGAAGTTGGAAGCTCGGCAGGTATAATGCGCTATCGGGGATGTGCTCACCAAGCCAGGTTTCAGTGAAGCACAGGACAGCAGATCTGGAAAAGTCCGTGTTTATTCTGTTTAACAGAAGCAGTTCGGTCCATCTTGTTGGCCAAAGAGCGGACGTTCGCCAGGTGAATTGAAGGGAGCGCAGTTCGAAATCCCCGGTGGCGCAGTTTAACAAGCACTCCGGCTCGCTTCCCTCGTCGGCGTCTCCTTCTAATTCCGTAAAGGGCAGCTGCTCCTCCGACTAAAAGTTCTGTAAAGTATTCTGTCTGAGTGAAAGACGGTGAAAAAATTTCACCAGCGAATTGACCGATGTGTAAGAGTTCCTCTCTGCTGTATGTGATCAGAGGGGGACAGCTTATCACAGAACAAACAAACAAAAACAGAGAAAGCACCAAGGAACGAGGCACCGAGGCTGCCATCTGCGGCGCCATGACTGTAGCAAGTAATCTGAGCATTCTTCTGCAAAAACCTCACCAGCTTCTATTGTGATTTTACTCTTTTGGTGACATGACAATTTAACTCCTGCAAAAATGCCACAATCTGGAAAAATGTTACCAAACTTTCCATTGCCACAGCAATTATGTGAACGAGACCCGGAATTATAATATCTGCACCTTACTAAGCTGTGTGATAGACGGCCAGCAGCTCATCCCGGCTGACACATCCAGGACACTAGATGGCGTCTCCCCTGCAGCATAGAGGTGCCCCGGATTCCAGCAGGGCACCATGGGAGATGGAGTTCGGCTTCACAGCCCTGCTGGGTGCCGTGGGTGCTGCCATGTGACGCTGCAGGGATACACAGAGATTTTTATATCCCATATAGCCCGGAGGTACTCCCTAATCACGGGAATGGAAAAACAGAAGTACTTCCGGGCTGAAGAAAAATACAAGTCTTCATCTGACCCAGAAGTGCTATTAAATCACATGGACAGAAGGACAGAAGCATTTCCAGGTCAAGGACTATATAAAGGACTATGGGAAACCCAGCAAGAGAGCTGGAGTTGGGAGCGAGTGTGACGGAGCAGCTAGGAGGAGAATTGGAGTGTTGTGATTATTAGTGATTATTGATTTATTGTTCATTGGGGTGATTGTGGTGCACTGTGGCACAATATCAAAGAAAGAAAGAAGAAATTAAAATATTTCTAGAGCTTTTACTTGGTGTCTTGGACGTTTGTCTGGTGGGTTTGAGGAGTGACAGCACCCTCTAGTGTCACAGCTGTTAACTGTTCCAGTGTTCACTGAGATCACACTCTAATGGCCAAGAGGAAAGTCTTTTCCACAAGCAGCAGAGATCCAGTCCTTAGATTTTTGAAGTAGATACTATTTAAACTCCAGATGAGCCTTGATATTCTATCTAGGATAATCTTAAACATGAGATAAGAAACATCTTTGGTGGAAACCTCCATCAATGATCAAACCAAATTAATGCCATGTACGCAAGCACAGGTTCACAACCACAGGAGCTGAAGGACATATAAAATCAGCCCTGAAAATTGTTGTAGCATCTTCTACATTATCCCATATCATTTGCTCTTAAATGACAAAAACATTCAATTTCTAGGCAAGGCACATGCAGATAGGATTGACATAATTGCTTAAATATTTGCACAACAAATAAAGAGTGGGTCCATTGTTTCATTGCTAGCTCTTCATGGATCACCAGTTAAGTATGAATTTCTTTATTTTGTCATTTGCAGTTTAAGCACTATGTCCAGCATTTATTTCTAAGCAAAACTTACAATTCTTTCAGATTTACGATGCACGTTATTTAAGAGAAATTAATGTATGAGAAATCAATGTGAATTAAACACACACAAGTAGAAATACTGAAATAATTTGCAGTCCAAAGGTAAAATAGCATCTGGTAAATCAAACTTATAGGTAAGTAACAAATTTGATAGTTGCTTGTTTCAGTTTTATCAAATAATACTGTAATATTTTAACCCTCTGCTTATTTTTATCCCAGTATATAATATTTACAGAAATCCGTTGCCTTTTGTAATGTATTTTACAGATTTAATGCAATACATTCAATATTGTTTAATTAGAAAATAATAATCCTATGTAAATATTTTAATAAAAAAATGTAGTATCATATTCTGGAGTTAGAGACTCTGCTTCTTGTAGATCTAAACAAATTACAGTACATGTGTGACAGGGGTGCCTAAAACATTTGGTAAATGCATAAGACAGAATACTTATAAACCACAGCAAGTAACATTTTCCAAGGAAATACAGTAAAGAGCTATTTGCATGTTCTTTTTTTATATATATACTTCATCTTGAGTATAGTAAATATGACAGTGCCATAACCTTGAGCTGAACAGCATTTTCTGCTGATGAATCAGAAGAAATGGTGTGATATTCAAGCTTTTATTACTTTTTGTGCATAGCATAAATTTTCAGTATGACATTCTCAACAATATCCTATTTCATCTGGCAAAATGAGATTTATCTTCCCATTCCTGGTGTTCTAAAATTCAATCATCCAAATAATGTATCAGGTGAAATTTTAGTTCTTGAGAAAAGCAGTAATTATAACAAGGGGATTGAAGATGCACGTAACATTGCTATTAGTCATGAATATTTATAAGAAGCACTGCCTGCTAGGAGGCAAATGCCTGTAAGCTTGCTTGGAAATGGTCCCAGGGAATACTTCACCATTGTTCTAGTGACTTTTGGAGCAGTGTGCTCACTCCTTTGAAGTGTCCATATCATTTAAAATACCACAAAAAGGGGTTATTGCAGGCACTTAATCCTGAATTCATGCCGAAAATGAAAAAAGAGCATTATTTTTCTCCCAGAGGAAAGGAGAAGCAAACGAAGTGTAAGGGGAAAAGATCAGACAAGCATCTTAGAATCATTTGTGTCACAATTTGGCATTTTGCATTTTTGTCTGTTCAGCTGATCGTGTATTTAAATTATATAGCATAATGAATTACTTATATAGGATGATTAAGATACTTGAAAGAAAAAAAAATACACAATTGATTTCTGTGTGCCTTCAAAGCAATGTGTCAAAAATTTATAATGGAGTACCTACTAGATTTATAAAAACTAAAAAAAAATTGCTGCAAGAAACAATGATTTGTGATTGTGCCTACATGAATAAGCAACACTTATGTTCATTGCAGTAATTCACCAATGGGAGCCTCTGGCCTTCTCTCCACCTGCTAATCTTTATTGAAACTGCATGCACTTTTTAATAGAAATTCCTTAATTAGCCTCAATTCCCTATCTGCCTAGCAAAGGTAGGTAAATTTCATACAGTACCTAAATGTGGTAATGTAGGTTCAGTGAAGGTTAAATACATGTCTGGGAAAGCCCAAACATTTTTTCGCAATCAACTCATTTTAATATAAAAATTTGTCCTTCTGTTGTAGAATCTCTGTGTACAAGAAAGAACAAATACAGTAGAAATAGCTGACATATGATAGATACAGGTCAAGTCAGGTTGGCGAGCATGCACTGGTACAGAGCATTGCAGCATCCACGAAACAGCTCAGAATTCTGGTTGACAACCCCCCAGGCAGACACACAGTCCAATCCCACCCTCCGGAAATGACTGTCTATCTGCCGCAGCCAAGTGTTATGTGGGCATCCCCTTGGCCTGGTCTAGCCATAGTATCCACATTGAGGAAATTGTGAGCTGGATCAACCTCGGGGAATCACACCATATGGCCATAGTGCTGTAATTGGACACTCCCTCACAATGCAGGTAATGTGCCTCATTCAGGATTGTTATGATAGAATATACAAGACACTGAATATACAGTGGACATCCAGTTGTATAGTTAGTTTAGGGGAGTCAGTCATTTCTGCTTGCAAAAAGAGCACTTTACAAATAACATTATGGAGATGTGTGATGCGAGAAATTATTAAGCCACATTTATTAGGGATCATTTCATCTTAAAGAATAAAATGGCAACCTTGTGTCCCCTTGATTTCTTCTTTGCCTTGTTCATTGCAGTAACAATAATCATTTTAAAGCAGGTTGCAATTTATTGTAAGTTTTTACTTTATGAAAAGTTCTATACACAAAAACTAATTAATATTTGAAACTGTTCATTGCTGAGTGCTGAATTGTAAAGAAGATTCTAATGTGTGTTTTGGTTTCAATAATTAAAAAAGCTGGCTGTCTACTGCTAGTACTGCAACCCTATTATAAATAATGGCAAAACGTTACTGTAATGTAAAATTAGGTTCTCAGACATATGATTTTTATATATTCTTGAGTATTAAATTAAAAAATGATAATCATTTTCTCCATCATGTTGAATTTTTTCGCTAAACACATTTTAGCTCTTAGTGATAGTTTTTTTTATATTGTTTTTGCTGTAAATTATTTAAATATCAGAATTTTATTTTGATGATTGTTTGAATTTAACATTTTCTAATATTATAATCTATGTTTAAAGTAAAACAGTACTTATTTGATAATAAAATCAAGATGTAGCTGAAACTGAATATGACGATTAACAATAGCAGTAGCAGGCAGCATGTGAAGTCACTGGAAACATAGTGTTGACCTGTCCTTTCTTGATCAATAACACACTTCACTGGAGTGTAGCAAACACACCTCAGTATGTCTCAGTCTGTTGATAAGAGTACTTGTAAATGATCAGTGATTCTTTTTTTTGCTGTACTGTTAATTCATATTATGGTCTCTGGAGGTTCTGTGAACATCCCTGATGGTTTTGCAACGTTTGCAGTAAAAAACAGAAACAGAATACAACAGATTTTGTTAAAAAAAAGATTATTATGCCTAATTTGGAATGAAACATAGTGACCAGGACAATGAATGGGCCCTTCACAATATCTCCTGTATTTGTTTTGAGGAAGTAATACAATGGACAGAAGGTAAGAAGAAAGCACTAGCTTTTGGTATTCTATGAAATGGAGGCAACACAAAAATGACAATTGACATTTCTGTTCCTATAAAATTCAAGGATGTAGTAAAAAGAATAAGAAAGAAATTGTTTATCATAGTGTTCCAACAGCAATAAGTCCTGTAAAGCATGAACCAGATGTACCAATCCCTACTACACCTGAAAGTCTTGATTCTGTAGAAACTCATGCAAAGGGAAAAGTACTTAACATTATGATGAAGAATATGTCCTGATATGTTCAAGGAATGAAACATAACTATTCAGTCTGGATAACCTTAATGATTTAGTTCTAGGCCTTTCCAAACTAACTGCAGAGCAATTGGAGTCCCAATTAAAAGATAAAAACATTACATCTAGTCACAACTTTCTCTTGGAAACAAAATAGAAAAGAAGAGGTGGCAGCATATTTCAGGAAAGACGGATCCTTGGTTTACTGCACTGGTGTAAGTGGCCTAGTGCAGGAAGTTGGAGACTGTTTTTGGAGATGGGAGACTCATCTAAAAGAAGCCTAAAAGGACTACTTCTTCATTATAGTAATAGATTTGCATCAATACCTGTTGCTATTCCTGTGACTTTGAAAAGAAACCTACAAGAACTTTCAAAATTTATTTCCGTGAGCACCATTGGTTCATATGTGGGGACTGTGTATTTTACTTGGTCAGCAATCAGGGCATACAAAATTCTGATATTTTCTCTGTTAGTAGGTCAGCAGGACTAAGACTTTACATTGGGTTCAAAAAAGATGGCCAACTACAATAAAAACTATAGCTTGGTAAAAAAAAAAACATCAACAAACCTAGCTGGGTGGGTCCAGATAAAGTGCTGCTATCACTGCATCCCATTAAACTTGGTGTAATGAAGCAGTTTGTCAAAGCCCTATCAAAAGAAGGAGCTTTTTTATACATTTGTGCCAAAAGTTTCCTGACATGTCTAAGGCAAAATTAAAAGAGGAAATTTTTGCTGGACCTGATATTAGAAAACTAATTTCTGATTCAGAATTTGATGGTGCGATGAAAAGCCTGAAACAACAGCCCTGAGTATCATTCAAACAAGTAATTACTACATTTTTAGGTAACAATAAAGATTCAAATTGAAAAGAAATAGTAACAATGTAATAGTTAACTTTAAGCAACTAGTTGCAACATAAGTCTGAAAGTTCACTGAAAGATTCCATCAAGATATCAAGAATATAGAAAAAAGGGACTGGGGACATTAAGATGAAAATATTATGGTGGACTGCCGTTGGTTGATTCATAGTGATGCAATAGAAGAAGTGTACAAACGATGGGACACCAAACAGCGTTTTGGATAAAAAGACTATGTGACAAAAACAAGGAAAGTTATATCTAAGTCAATGAGTATGTGTTTTTTATCTTTACATATATATTTAAAAATATTAAGTTGACTGAATACATTTTAATGTTACATGTTGATTTAACAAAGTATTGTATACATGAGCAAATTGTATGATTTGTTAAATTTTAACAAAATTTATTTTCAATTTTGTACTTAAATGTGATGTGATGAATAGATTTCTAGTTATATTTTTATTGTGTTCATGAATGCAAATAAAAATAACGGTACCACTTTAGTTTCGGTACTGAAAAAAATGCACCTATTACTCATTTACTCTTACTGTATGTAACAAGACCTTAACAAAGGCTTCTTTTGGTCTTCATAACATTTACAAAGCATCAGTAAAGTGTTTATTCATCTCTGCAATGTAACCTACTAACAAAACTTCACTTTGGAGTGGTCTGTGGTGGCTTCACTGAGACACATTTCTCTCATATAGGACCTGTGAATCCTTCATATTAACAAGTCGTTTTTCCACACTGCACAGACACGAATAACCCGCTACTGATGTGTTATAAGTGTTATGAAGACCAAAAGGGGCCTTTATTAAGATCTTGTTACATAAGATTAAATAAGAAACAGATGCAATTTGCAGTACCTAAGCTAAAGTGTTACCAATATAACTATTCACAATTAAAACAATTTTTTATGAGTTTAATTTTGCAGACTTGTGTAATATGTAACATATTGGTAGGTGATTTGATGTTTTTCTGAAATCTTGCATGATGAGTTGTCATCATTTATAAGTAGTTTGTTATTTATTTTGTGTTTTTCTATATTTATACACATTAAATAATGCGCACACTGTTTACATTGTCTGCTGTGATGTATAACTAATGTGAATACATAGCTGTCATGATCCAGTTGAGCAGATATAAAACACTAATTTTCTTTACACACCCACTAGGTCATTGTTGCTATTTTGTCAACTGGCAGTGATTAAGTACCGAGGCAGGGGAACAAATTATTGTTGAAAACACTAGCAGATGTCATAAGCAGGACATTTTTTACATGATGATGTCTTACTTAAAGACACTGGAGCATGGGCAACTATGAGTTATACTGAAGATTTCTCAAAAGGACAGAATTTAAATTGGGGGAACCTAGAATCCTTTTAGGGATCTAGCAGAGTCAGAACCAAAAAACTTTAACAAGATGACAATCTAAGAGGATGGAAGGGAACACAGAAAACAGATGACCACCTGTACAGTGTAAACAAGACAGGGCTACTTCTGAAAAGTCACAGGCAGCCAGACTGGCTAGGTTAGAAAAGGCAAAAGTAGAAAAGGCCAGGATTAGGATTGTTATGCTTTGCAGAAGAATAGAATGTAACAGCTTCAAGATTTTTGAGATCCAGCAGACAGTGTAGACAAGATGAAACACTATAGAGATGACATTTTTGCAGGTGAGCTACAGGACAAAAACAAAAGACTTTACCCTCCTCAAAGAGACTGGATTACTGCTTTGAAAAGACAAGTATGGCATCAGGCTCGGAGAGGCAGATGACCTTCAGTAATAAAACAGTCATTGCTGGAGGAGAAACAGCCAGTGGAATAAAACAACAAAAACACACATGTCGTTTGTGGTAGAAAAGTCCTGCATAATCCACATCTCCAGGTCGCTTATACTAGAAAAAAACAAACAAAAGACTTTTTTTTCTTTTACTTTTGTTTATCAACAAGACAGCAGCAGAATTTCTGTGCTTTTACTCTGCTTTTATAGAACTGACATTCCTAATGTCACAAGTGATTGATTATGTTTCTACAAGTGCAAACAATTCTCTAGTATAGCTCTGAATAAGATATAAAGCCAATAGTTAAATGAATAGAAAACACCATAAGACCATGAGAATCAGACTTTTTATTTCCCTTTACCAACATCAGTTTTTAATACAAAATCTCCTTACCAAATGCTGGAAACCAATCATAAGTTCTGGGCAAGATTGTTAACAAAGTTTGTTTAAATTATAAAGAATACCAGAAATGGTAAAAAGGACAGGTTCATTAGTAGTCCCTTGTTTCCTTTTTTAGCTTATACAAAAATTAACAGTCCCTGTCCCACTTGTCTTCAAAGAGAGTTTAGATAATTAGTCATTTTTTCTTAAATTCATATCTGCATTATGTGACAATTATCAAATATATGGTGAATAAAACATAATAAGTCACAGGACTTTTATGAGCGGCAGTGGCAGCTGTTGGTTTCTGTCTGTGGAGAGTTTGTATGTTCTTCTGTCGTCTGTAAGGGTTTTTTAACAGTCACTGCAGTTTACCTCCCATATCTAAATGACATGCATGTTAGGCTAATTTGTAATCAGCCCCATGTTACTGTGTACATGAGTGGGTGGGTCCTATGATGGACTGCAAGACATATCTGCAGTTGGTTCCTGCCTTGCAGCTAATCCTTCAAGGATAAAGTCCAGGCCTCTGCACCCCTGAATTGGATTATTTTTGCTCCAGAGTGTTACGTTATTTTGTAAAGAATGGGTTTGTGCCTTATATCAGATTGGTGCTGAGTTTTACTTTACCTCTCTGCAGTAAACAATGATCAATCCTTTTCTCTCAAAAGTTTCATATTTTTAAAAGGCTGCATCAATTTAATCACCTTTGTCTCCATATGCATTGAAGGTGAGAGAATCCAACATTAAATTTCTATTGTAAATCACAAACCTCAGGAGTGACCTACCAAACATTCCACAGCTGGGTAAGGCCATGTTGACATGTGCACCAAAGATACTCATTCATAGTCTCATTTTGGCCACTTACAATCTTACAATTTCTTGACACTACCCATATGTGAAGATGAGGATATACATCTCCCTAGTTAATTCAAAAACTTTATCAGATGACTTTATCAGCTCCCTTTCACTACCTGTTTCTGCATAATGTGGACACAAAAATGAAAATTGCTTCTATTCTGTTGATATGAGTCTAACACATATTCACTTCTACTCTCTTTCAGAAAATGGCCTTAAGGTGGCTGACCCCAGTTTCAGTGTGCACCAAAGACCAAAGTCTCATGAGGCAAAGACAGTAGAGATACAAACCTTTATTTACCCAAGTCTTGGTTGAAAATTGAAATCCCATGCAAATCATGAACAGAAGAGAAGACAAGATGTACCCCTGGAGTAGTCAAATACTTACATTGAATGACCTAAAGTTAATGCTAAATGTGCAAATAGAAGTCTTGCAATACAAAATACAGGGATAAGATGGCATGTAACAGTGGCCTGTGAAATCCTGTGTTCTTTAGCATCTTCCACAAGATAGGGTATGCAATTATAAACCAGGCTCAAAAAACACATGTAGACGGGATTGTCAAATTCTCATGACCCTTCAAATAACTTCAAAAATCAAAGAGCTGGCCACAATGGCATAGCTAGAGTTTGTGCTGCTCGTGCGTCAATTTGCCGCCCTCCAACATATCTGAATATGTTAACCAATTTAAATAGAAAATTATAATGACGTGTAGAGAAAAATTAAGATCAATTTTGTATAGATTTATTCATATATAGAGAAACAGCAATAATTTTTCACATATAATTATTTATAAGCATCAACTATATATAGTATAGACGCACTGATAAGCCGGGTTGTTCTAATTATTTGTTTAATATAATTACGCTGCAAAAACCAGAACCAGTGTAGTGTACAAGTGATAGGTGGGCATGTTTTCTGTGCAGAACAAGAACGCATTCCGATTGATAACGAAACGAAATTATAAATTGTAAATTAGTTGTTTATCTTCCTAGAAATTATTATCGGTGTAATGTTTATGTTTATTTTTGTTACTGCCTCATAAATTTTAACTGCTGTGTCTGATGCCGTCACAGAAGGACAATGTGAAAATTATTTTTGAAGCATTTGTGGATAAAAATCAGAGAATTTTACTTTTTTCATTCATGAGTGATATTTTTCCAAACCCTGCTGCTTACTCACAAATTGTACTGAGTCTTTTGGCCAATAATGCTGCCCCCAAAAATGTGCCGGCTGGTGCGGACTGCCCCCTCTGCACGCCCCTAGCTACACCACAGGCTGGCCAAGATGGAATCTGCTTTACTCCTGCCTGATCTGAGGTCCAATTGTCATGGGTCTCCATTCTGTACCCTAGTACAGTATAGGCTTTCCCAGAGCAGCCAAGGGGTGTGATCTTCAAAACTGGAACACACCCTCTTCTCACATTTTTAAAAATGGAACCAGTAACCACTAGTCTCTCAGTCCCAAGGCACTGTCTTCACTTCCACGCAACATTAAAGGGCTATTTTGTGAGGGTGCATATTTTGAGGCATTTAACCTTTATATCTTCACCTAGATAATTACAAGAATCTGTGGAAATTAGGCTTCTTTAATTTCATGTCTGCTTAATGTGATATTTGATGGGTTCTGTATTTGTCTACAGTATGTATATTGATTAGATTAAATATTTATTAGAGACATTAACTATGTATTTTTTCTTGTTTATGTAACTGTTTTACTTCTTGAAATTGATTGTGTTTATACTTCCAAGGTATGTTCTTATAAAAAAATACAAAACATTTTAGCAGCCTGGCAGATGGCAGAAAATTATCCTTTAAAAAATTGTGTTCTTTATTTAAGTTTCCTTGTACCATATATATGGGTAAACCTTTGCTAATCTTTCTCTATTTTAGCTTAGAAGTAAAACAAAGATAAATTGTCAGACTCCTTTCCACTTAAGGAAACAGGAAAAAGTGGCAGTTTATCTTCTCTAAAATTCTAAACTGCAGTAAATTAAGATTAGCCTGCTTCTACTCTGTCTCCAGCAATCTATATGAAGAGGTTGTATTTAAATTTAATTCATGATCACCGACTCCCCACAAATTGGACAGAGAGGTTTTGAAATTGGATGAAAATAAGAATGGACAAGCACCTTTAGTAATATGTCATGGTAAAAATCAATGAATAGGATGTACAAATGTCTCTTCCCTCCTGAATCCATAATCATTTATGAAAAAATAAAGAGTATAACTGGAAATTGGCAACCAAGCTTGACTGGGAGCCAGGAATTTCAGGATAGCATTATTCATTATGTGAGTGTGAGACTGTTAAAAGACAAAAATTGTACACTGCAAATAATGCAGTGGCAAAAAGTAGGCAAACAATACCTGAAATGGGAGTTGTTTTCCTTTTATTTAGCAAAACAATCTGCCAATTGGGTAAAAAAATGTATTTGCCAAGAATTCTTAAAACAAGCTAAATATATCTTCAATACATATTTCTTGTTAAGTCAATAAATCTCACAAAAAGGAAAAAGATTTAAACAGCCTGATATCAAAAACTTTTCACTTGCTAAGATTTCATTTTTTTGCATTGTAGACAGAAAACTTACTATTTAAGAGAACTGCATTTGTATGTAATTTGGAAAATGCTAGTCCATCCCCTAATCTGCTTAACCAATTCAGGAATACAGTAAATTTCTGCTTATCCAGGCATCTTTGTGTACCAGGTGGGGAGTTAATCTGGGTAGAGCAACAATCCATTGAATGGCACACTCATGTTTACACCCTCATGGGTTGAGAACCAGAGCTGACAGTTTGTACCTAGCAGAATATTGCTTAAACTGACCATGAGGACCCATGGAGGAATACTTTGCAAACATTATACAACCCTTTTTCATTGAATACAACAGTGAGTAACTGCTCTGCCTGACCCAAAGGCAGGCAGCCTATGGATTAAGAAACAACTAGAGGAAAGGAAAGAGATGGTAGGAATGCCAATATCAAGTCCTGAAAAATTACTTTGATTCCATTGTTCATATAGTAAACTACTACACTTTTTAAGGCAGATAATATGAAGGGTATATTATTGGGAAAAAGTGTCCAATATACTGTACATCATCCATCCATCCATCCATTATCCAACCCGCTATATCCTAACTACAGGGTCACGGGAGTCTGCCGGAGTACTGTACATCAAATAAATAATAATAATAATAAGTTACATTTATTGAGCGCCTTTCACAAACCCAAGGTTGATTTACATACAGAGTAAAAAAAAAATTACACAGATGACAAAAGTTCGTAGAAGAGGAAAGTTTTCAGTTGAGACTTAAAACTACAGAAACAGGGGCAATCTCGAAGAGACTGAGGAAGAGAGCTCCAGAGTTGAGGGGCTATAGCACTGAAGGACCTGCCTCCCAAGGTGGAGAGTTTGGTACGTGGGACAGTAAGGAGATTACTGCTCGAGGACCTGAGATAGCAACAAGGAGTGTAAGGAGCTAGTAGCTGAGTGAGGTAGAGGGGGGCAAGGTTATGTAGAGATTTGAAGGTGAGAAGCAGAATCTTGAATTTAATCCTTGATGGAACCGGTAACCAGTGAAGCTGGGAGAGAACAAGGGAGATGAGAGCAAAACGCTTTGTGTGGGTGAGGACTCTAGCTGCAGAGTTCTGAGTATACTGTAGCTTCTGTATAGATTTTGCAGGGAGGCCAATGAAGAGGGAATTACAGTAATCAATACGAGACATTATGAAACAATGAACCAGAGTTTGAGCATCATTAAAGGACAAAAATGGACAGAGGCAGGCAATGTTACTGAGATGATAGAATGAAATTTTGGAAAGAGACCTAATGTGTAGCGCAAAGTTAAGTGATGAATCAAACAAAACACCAAAATTTCTGACAACAGTAGCAGGTTTGACAAGTGTACCATCAACTGAAATAGAGAAATTGAATGCCTTAGAATGTTGGGATTTTGGACCTTGCAGTAACACTTCAGTTTTATTGGCATTAAGTTTGAGAAAGTTTTTTTTGTATCCATAGCTTAAGATCAGTGATGCATTCAGTGAGTGTGCTGGGAGGTGAATCTGTAGGGGAGTCTGTACTAAGATATAACTGTATATCGTCTGCATAACAGTGGAAGTTAAGGCCATGTCTGCGAATAATCTGACCCAAAGGAAGGATATAAAATAGAAAAAGTGATGGCCCAAGGACTGAACCCTGAGGGACACCATGCAACACAGGTGAGATGGAGGATTTATATCAGCCAAGTGTGACAAACTGTTTCCTATTAGAAAGATATGATGTGAGCCACTGAAGGGCTAAGCCAGAGATGCCTACAACAGACAGACGTGACAGGAGGATTTCATGGTTAACAGTGTCAAAAGCTGCACTTAAGTCAAGAAGGAGGAGAATATTAAGGGAACAGCAATCTGCAGACTGTAAAAGATCACTGACTACACAGAGAAGAGTTGTGCTGTGTACGAAAGCCAGACTGAAAAGGCTCATAGAGTGTACTATCTAGAAGAAAAGCATGGAGTTGTGTAGCAACCATGCGTTCTAGGGCATCCCTATATTTAAGTATGTGCTCAGTGTAAAGCTGTGAATGAACTATGAGGCCTGTTTCTTTATAAAGCTGTTCAAGATGCTGTCTAGTGGCTTAGGAGCGGGAGGCTGGAACATGCCTAGTCCTTAAGGGAGCAAAATTATCTAACAGTTGGGAAACACAGCTGTTATAAAGAGAAACAATGTTTTCAGGAGAGGGAAGAATATGCAATTCAAAAAGAGACGAAGACTGTAGCTGCCGAGATATAGGTGTGGTCAAGCATGGGTAAAACGCGTGCCGAAAGAAATCTCAAAGTCCAAAAGTTCATTTTAAAAATATTTAGTGAAAGTTAAAAGCAAATAATCCACACAAGAATAAAAATAAATAAAAAAGAAAAATGTATCTTCTATAAACTTAGATTTTCTTGAAAACTTTAGTTATTTCTGTACTTAAAGGTTCTTTACTTCTTCTTCTCTACTTAAAGGTTCTTTACTTCTTCTTCTCTACTTAAAGATTCTTTACTTCTTCTTCTGTACGGTTTAAACGTACGGTACAGCACATAAATTAAGTGCTGTTTTCTTACATATTTACTTCACACACTCAAATCGCCCATAGGCATGTGCCCAGGCACGGTTTAAAACCTTATGCCTTCCATACCTTAC
Source organism: Erpetoichthys calabaricus (assembly GCF_900747795.2). NCBI lineage: Eukaryota > Metazoa > Chordata > Cladistia > Polypteriformes > Polypteridae > Erpetoichthys > Erpetoichthys calabaricus. Next base: position 72,780,027 of record NC_041397.2, on the reverse strand, counting down.
TCATGGCAAGGCTGTCACTAACTAACTGAAGAATAATATTTACTCCAAGCTGTTAGAAATGGCAAGAATATACCAATACAATTCTACTTGCGGGGGTTATAGGAACCTCCCATAGATTATGCATTGTCATCTAGTAAAATATTCATGAATCTTATAGAACTAGGAAAATGGCTCTTACAAAGACAGAAGGGAAGCAGCAAACAAATCAGAATTAACAGACCTAATGTTGTAATAGGAGACAGACTTTTTCTTTGACAGATGTAGTGGTAATAATGCTAAAGTTACATTCAATCTTATTCTTATTACATTCAATATTCTTATGATCAGAAATACCAGAGAGTTAACCTGAGACAGAGACATTATTCAAGCCATTTGAACAAAGCAAGTCAAGAATATGACCCTTAGTATGAGTGGGGAAATCCACATGCTGTGTCAAGTCGAAACAATCCAAAGTTGAGATAAATACAGCTGTAAGAGAGCAGTTGATATAAACATGAATATTAAAATCACCAAGTAAAATTACAGCAGGGCAAAGAGATGAGATTACAGTGAGAAGTTCATTAAATTCAGACAAAAAGTTCACCACAGATTTGGGAGGGCGATAAACTAACAACAGCAGTACAGGAGGGGAGGAAACCATTTTAACAGCAATACATTCAAAAGATGTGACTTCAAAAAAGGAGAGTTCCTTCATTGTCAAGGTAGATCTATAAACCACAGCCAGGTCACCCCGTTTTCCTGTTAACCTGGGTTTAGATATCTGGCTATAGCCTGGGGGAGACAGCAAGTTTAAATGTAAATAGTCACCAGGTTGTTGCCAAGTTTCTGTAAGAAGCAACATGTCCACTTGCTTCTGGGAGATGAGGTCATTACTCAGCGAGGTCTTGTTAGTGATGGAGCAAGTGTTCAAAAGGGTGAGCCTAAAGTTGGAACAGCCGGGAGAGTAGGGTGCAGACACTTCCTGAAGAGGACGAAGATGGCCCATGTTTATTCCTTGGACAGCCCTGGCATTATGCCAGTGAACACGGTGAGATGTCAATATACTTAGAATCGACGTGTCCGAGCCATAGATCTGCAAGGGGCCTCTTTTAGACCGGTGAATATAGCGAGGACGCCAAGTAATTCCAAGCAACTGGCAAAACCTATAAGTCAGGGAGACCAATTGTGGATGACAGTCAAGATTTTTAAGTTCATATGGAGAATACATGAGCTGCATTGCCAAAAAACGTAGAAATAACAACACATAGCACAACTCTAAACCAGAGACAGAACAGGCTGAAAATATCCAGACACCGGTGGACACTGCCAAGAACGAACAGAATGCCACACAACACCATGCTAACTCCAGCTACACAGCCAACCCAAATCTCACAGCTAGAAAAGGAAAAGCACATGCTGGCAGGCTGCACATTCGCAGTTTAGACTGGCGACTGCAAATGAAGTAAGAGTAGATTCATACTCATGGCGAAGGCAGTAACAGGAGAGAAGGAAGAGAGCTCACACAGGACTGAAACAGGTGTGATCTAGTCAATTGCCAGTGGCATTCGTAGCTAAAATTCAAAAAAGAGCAGTCAAATCAGAAGATACAGGTGGAAAACTCAGACAGGACAAAACAAAACAAATACAATAGCTAAGTTTCCATCCAGTTTTTTGCGACGTTTTGTTATCGACAAACAGAATATACGTAAAAAAAATGTGCGAAATTTGCTGTCTCCAGCCTGTTTCCATCAAACTGGCTTTTTATCGATAAAATGGTGTGCGTGATGACGTCATCCCCCCCCAAAACGAACTGTCGCATAACTTTTGTTGTATCGCGAAAAAAATCTGCCCTTGAGCCGTTTCCATACATAATTTTGTGTATGTCGCAAATTATCTACCTTTTGTTTTCCACGTTACACCCCCTCCACTAAACAAAGAAATGGAGAGATTATTCAGACAGTTTTTTGAAATTTGCCAGCTTACTGTTATTTCAGTTTCACAAATAATTGGAATTGTACATAATATCCGAAGACGACAGCAGAATGAAGCAGTTGCTTGTCTGAATAGCCCTAGAGCTCGAAGAAAGTACCCCAGTGCGACGAAACCCACGGGTATGGGAGAGATGACAGAATAAGACCTTCTGGGAGGAGGTGGTGGAGAGACACTTAACAGAAAATCTCTGGCTGCAACATTTTATAATGACACGGCCGACGTTTGACATGTTGTGTGGATTCATCAGTCCTGATGTTGCGCCCATCACAGGTTGCCACCGACCACCGGTTCCAACCCAAAAGCGGATTGCCATCGCCCTTTACAAGCTGGCAACCTGTGCCGAGTATAGAGTAGTTGGAGAAACTTTCGTGGTTAGTAAAACTACCGTCCATCGATGTGTATATGCTGTGTGCACCGCTATTAAAGAAAAATTAATGCGGCGTTATATCAGACTTCCGACTGTAGCGGAGGCCAATGAAATTGCATACCGCAATTCCTTGGTGCATCTTGTGCCACAGATTTACGGTGCGCTGGATGGCACGCATGTGCCTATTCTTCCCCCGACGGAAGGCTACCGCGATTACATTAATCGCAAAGGGTGGCCATCTATTGTTCTGCAGGCCCTTGTTGATGACAGGTGCATGATACGAGACATTTGCGTTGGCACTCCTGGAAGTGCCCATGATGCAGCTGTGTTTGCAGCATCGGATCTGTACAGGTGAGCCTACCTTTCAACATCCCTTCACAGTGCGATAACAACTGAATTAACCTGCTTCCCTTAAGGTTTTTAATTAAAACTGAAATTTGAATTAATACAAAATAACGACGTTTAATCAAAAAAAAAAACTCTCTTCATCAGACCATGCGAGCCGCTCCGCCATTCTCGTTTTGATTGCACGTGATGAAAATGTGACACATTTATTTGCGTTAAAGCCCTTTTTTCCGACAAAAACTGTTTCCAATGTAGTTTTTGCGACATCTGAAGTATCGACATGGAATTTATGCGCTAAAGTTAAACGGAAAAATATTATGTCGACATGTACAACATTTCATCGATAATTAGCATTTCCATCAGCTATATCGGTAAAAAATTTGAAGCGCTAAATATTTTTTCGCAAAAACTCCTTGGATGGAAACCTGGCTAATGACACCAGTGAGAAGCAGCAGCAAAACGTGCACAGTGTTTTGTCTTGGTAGAGTAATACTGTATATTATTTTACTTTCCCCTTTTGTATTATTAATATGTAGTCTTTGTCAGAATGCCTCAAATCTCACAGACTTACCACTGTTTATAAGGTATTATAGTATATAACTTCTCCCCACCTTCCCGTCTACATCTATAACCTCAGAGCCTCAGGCAATTAGGTGTAGTAAAAGACAAGCAGGAATTTAGTTACAATTTAAACAATGTATTATTGGTAATATTCATAAATAATAACAATATGCAAAATACATTTGAATATTGGCAAACATACAACCTGATTAAAAGCCGATGTGTAGTTTCAGGCAGCACACAAACTTTTTAGTTACTTAAAATGTCTCTAGTTAAGGCATCATTGGTGGTCAGCTTTCTTCAGAACAGGCCGCATGCCTGTCTCAATATGCCTGCCAAGCTGTGCTCTTCATTGTGTCATCCTTTTCAGTTCATGGTGTGTGAGATGGTCATTCAGCAGTTTGGTAAGAGAGAGAGAGTGAGGGAGTGAGCAAATTTATAGATGTTCTGTCTAACCCCTAGAGCCAATAGGACATCGTGGTACTTAAAGGCTTCTGATACAAGCCAGTTCCAAACAGCCATACTTCAGAACAATGGGGGAATAGAACATCTTCACACCTGCCCTCTAAACCATATGTTAAGGTAAAGCTTGGCAGTTAGGCAGCCTGGCTTTCCTATGGGGGTTGAGAGACTTTAGCAGAGAAACACTTGCCAAACTGGTTTTAGGCACTTCCTCCCCCAACCCTATCGTAAAATTCACTTTCCTGACTTAGTCCTGGTTGTTGGGGTTGTAAACATAAATGCTTCTCACTAATGTAACACTAATATTACATTGCTTTGCCTAAGTTACAAATAAAGACATACAAAATATTTATCAACTTATATGTAAAATCTCACATCACAACACTCCACCCCGATAAATCTTTTGTACAATGTCTTTATAATTAAGCAGTCTTAATTGTTTAAAGAGTCTGTTGAATAACTTGTGCTTTGATTTGCAGTATTTTCTCTCCCATTGTTGAAAGTTGTGCGTGACCATTTTTCCATTACATGTTTTCTTTATTTCAAAGACAATCTGAAGAACTTGGATGCGCTCCTGATGACTTGTATCTGCTCCAGCTTGCTTCAACTGTTTCTTTAGCATTCTGCAGTCTTCATATGTCATCAGATCTGGTGGTTCAGAATGAGACAAGTCCACACCTTCCACTAAACTAACCTACTGCAATTTAGTGTATTGTGTGAATTCTTTTCTTAATCTGTGCTGATTTTGTGTCTAACTGCTAATTAGACCCCTGTCCCAAACTATCCATTTAAGCATATGCAGCTGTACTATTAACTTCAAAATCTGAAAGGTAACATACCACAGGTGCCAGTACAACCACTTCTGCCCAAGTGAGAGCACATCTGCCATTGCATGAACTGTTCACAAACCAACATTTGACCCCTCTTCACACATTTGGGGTTGATTTAGTTGCCTCTTGTGCTTTTCCACCCATGATGTAACCTTTGACTGCCATCAGCCTTTACCAGTATAGGCTAGCATCACCACCATGAGATATCATAGCTATGCAACTCATCATTCCAACTGTAGGCCACCCTAGAGTTGTTTGCTCACCATATGCATACTCGATGTGCTAAACACCTCGGTTCCGAATTGGCCCACTGGTCCTGTGCCTGTACCACAGCCAACAATCTCGGCAGGGCTTCCGTATTTTCCCAACAAAACTAGACCTAAACATTGAAGCCCATATGACTTGCAAATGTACCAGCTGCACCTGCTTTTCTGAAAAGTTCACCAATTTTCTTAGTATACATTTTCCTTACTAATTGTATTAATTATATTAATTATCTCAGTTAATTAATTAATACCCAGAATCTATACTTTAAAATTAATCCCCTTATTTTGGCTCTCCTAACTGGTTTGTTCAGTTTCCACCCCTTGGAATATAAATTTGCTACAGTAATGAGCAAACATTTCCTTTTAAACTATAGCTATTCTGACTAGCCTTATTATTGCAATGGCTTGTGGACTTGTTAGTCACTTAAACCCCAGTAAGTGTTTTTTTTTTGTTGCTGTCTCTTCAGTTCTTCTTCATGTCTTTGTCTTTAGTCTTTGCTTGTCGTCTTTTCCTAGCTTCTTCATTCATTCTGCTATGTAGGCAGGTCTGCAAAATGGAAGGTGACAAAGCAGTTTTTGTCCATCTCATCTTCTTGGTTGTCGACCTGGTGCCAACACTCAAACTTTGCTTCTGGGCATTCATTGGAATAACTTGGCCACTAGTGCCACTCCATTCCAGTGTGCTAGTTGTAACCCATGGATGGATTTTACTCTGTTAATTGCCTTCACTATGTATTAACTGCACCAATACAAAGTCCGTAAACCTTACAATAGAAGCACTATTGCAAAAGATCAGGAAATTGAAACAGAAATAACTACTTTCCCTTTCCTGTCTTCCTGAGCTACCCTTCTATTTTTTTTTTTGTTGCCTGTGTGTCCTTTTTTTATTTTATGGTAACTGCTACCTAAAAGTGTGGGCTAAAACTCTCCAGAATCCAATTGCCAAGTCCAGCATCTCTCCTAAAACTGACCTTTGTTCTTTATTCAAGACCAGCTTACTTTTCTCCATTTTTTTGCAGGGAGATTCATAGGCTGTCTTTTTAAACAACTGATCAGTCAGGTTTCGAACTACTGAACCTAACTGTGTGTGTTTTTTAATTACTGCTGGCCCTAGCACAGCTACAGTATTAGGACCCTCACACCCCTGTGCATTCCTGACTTGCTGCCTGAGCTTGCAAACCTTCCTGCTGCACCATCCCCCATCCTTTGTTCTCTGGCTTGTCCTGTTTTATTCAAACCAACTCCTAAACTGGTGCACTTTCTTTCCAAATCAGTCATTCTTGCACTAGCATTTTCAGACCTTTCACACACAAACACTTCCTTTACTCAGTATCCTTATGCCATTGTTCATTTCATGCCCTCTAGTCAACAATTGCCATTCACAGTCACCAGCTTCTCTGCCTTCTATCTGATTTCTTTGTCCTAAATCAAATTTCAGTGCAGCACTGGTTACCTTTCCTAACAGTGGTGAAATATCTATCAGTGTAGCATGTTCTTTAAATACTGGACAGACCTCAGAATTACCTGGAGATTGTGGTGCAGTGAAGAATAATGGAAGAAAACACCCTTGCTGTTTTCCCTTCCTTTCATGCATCTCCTTTTTCTCACACGCACATTTCCACTCTTTATCTGAGCACTCATCTGTCTCAGGTAAGTCACCCACCCATGTTTTAGGGTTCCAGTCAGATCCCATTACTACTGCCCTAACTTTCACCATGGGTGGTTTTCTCTCCTTTTTTCCCCTGTTTTCTCTGCTTTCTACTTTAGCATTGGGTGTTCTACATGCTAGCACTTCACAATTTCCACACCAACTGTTACATCTCTCAAAACTTAGATATTCACACAACATTCCATTTTTACTTTCATCTACTTTACTATTTTCTTTCTCATACTAATCTTCCTTATTACCAATAATGCAAGATAGTAAACCTCTTATAACAGCAGCTGTCTTCTTTATACCTGATCTCTGTTTTCTTGCTTTTAATGCTTCCTGCCCCTTTCCATTTTGTGGCATGCTCAGCTCAGCTTCTGCTTTCTCTGCCTGAACTACAGGTTTGCATTTCCTAGCTTTAGCCTGCTTGCCTCTGCCACTCCACTAAAAGATGGCTGCTTTTAATATGAATTTAGGCATTTCTGAGTCTACAATGCTACTCTAATACACTTTGCCAAATTCATTATAGGTTGGCCTACTTTTGCCCCTGTAAGCAAACATACACGTACATACACAATGACCCTAAACAAGTAAGTGCCGTATGAATGACGCATGCATGTCCCACCACTCCCTAGCACTTTAACCACTTAAGTGCCGTATGAATGATGCATGCATATCCCACCACTCCCTAGCATTTTAATTAGGGACTCACTGCCACCAGCATTAACAAACATGCGGGTGTCCTTGCGACACACAAGAAGTCTTTACACTTTGTTGGTTATATTCCATTCAGCAACCAAATAATGTTTTACTTTCACCACATTTGTACACTGGGTGCCCTAAAATTCACATACGTATATAAACAAATACATCAACAGTACAGTGGAACCTCGGTTCACGAACATCTCGGTACATGTACAAATCGGTTTACAACCAAAAAGTTTGCCAAACTTTTGCCTCGGTTCACTACCACACACTCGGTATACGAACAAGCCAGTTTCCCGTTTGGTTTGTGCGCGCCGATGGTTTCCACATGTATTGCATTGTTCTCTGTCAGACGTGCGTGCTTGCACGTGTGTGCGTGCTTTCGCTGTGAACTCTTTGTGCTCTACTTCATTTCCCTTCTGGTTCGTACACGCCGATTACTGTATTTAAGCATGTGTTTAGCCTCTCCCTGTTCATTGTTCTCAGTCAGACGTGCGTGCTTTACCTGTTAACTCTTTGTGCTCTACAGTATTTTGTGTGCTTTTGCAGTTAACCATGGCTTCTAAGCAAGTGAAGTGTGGTGAGAAGAAAGTTTTGCAGAAAATTGAAATCGAAGTAAAGAAAGAAATTATTGAAAAGTATGAGCATGATGTTTGTGTTACTGATCTTGCCGCCGAGTACAAGAAGTCAAAATCTACGATTTCGACTATTCTAAAGCAGAAAGAATCTATTAAAGCAGCTGATGTTGCAAAAGGAGTTACAGCGTTAACCAGGCAGAGGCCTCAAATGCTGGAAGAGGTGAAAAAACTGTTGCTAGTGTGGCTGAATGAGAAGCAACTTGCAGGGGATAGCGTAAGCGAGGCGATGTTATGCGAGAAAGCCAGGAAGATTCATGGCGATTTGCTGCAAAACTATCCTTCTACGAGTGGCGAAAGTGAGGAATTTAAAGTCAGTAGAGGATGGTTTGAAAAGATTCGCAAGAGAAGTGGCATTCATAGTGTTGTAAAGCATGGGGAGGCTGCTAGTTCCGACGCTGAAGCTGCGAAAGAATTTGTGAAAAATTTAACAAAATTAGTGGAGGACAAAGGCTACATCCTGCAACAAGTCTTCAACTGCGACGAGACCGGATTGTTCTCCACCCAGTTCCTCCTTACTTCATGCCAGAACTCGACTCATGCAAGGTTAGTTTTCTTGGTGGTTTATGGTTAGTTTTTGTATTACAGATTTTTTAAATGTTCATTTTTCGGTTTGTAGCGTGAATTGTTGCAATGTTACTTTTCTTGGTTGTTTATTACATTTCTGATTTTTCAAATGTTCATTTTTTTCCCTGTGCTTAAAACTCATTAAAAAAAAGTTTACACAGCGATCGGGTTGTAAAGCTATTAGCGTGAACTCCTGCAATGTTACTTTCTTGGTGGTTTATGGTTGGTTTTTAAATAAAGTTCGGATTTGTTCAAATGTTCCTTTTTTCTCCCTGTGCTTAAAACTCATTAAAAAAAGTTTACACAGCGATTGGGTTGTAAGGCTATTAGCGTGAACTCCTGCAATGTTACTTTCTTGGTGGTTTATGGTTGGTTTTTAAATAAAGTTCGGATTTGTTCAAATGTTCCTTTTTTCCCCTGTGCTTAAAACTCATTTAAAAAGAGTGTTTACAGCGATCGGGTCATAAGGCTACAGTATAGCGCGAACTCTTGCAATGTTAGTTTTCTTTGTTGTTCAAGGTTATCTCAGTGTTGTTCAATGTTTTTACATTTAGTTTACTATTACGCTGTGCATTCTATGGTTTAATTAACTATATTTGTGCTTAAAAACTTTAAAAAAAATATATAGTTACATACAGTTTGTATGGTCTGGAACGGATTAATTGTACTTACATACAATCCTATGGGGGAAATTGCTTCGGTTCACAACCAAATTGGTTTACGACCAGAGTTTTGGAACAAATTATGGTCGTGAACCGAGGTTCCATTGTATTTGCAAACAGGGTGCAAAACATGGTTACCCCAAAATCCTGCCATCTACGCCAATTGTTTTGCCTTGGTAGAATAATATATTACTCTACTTTACCCTTTTGTATTATTAATATGTAGCCTTTGTCAGAATGCCTCAAATCTCACAGACTTACCACTGTTTATAAGGTATTATAGTATATAACTTCTCCCCACCTTCCCTTCTACATCTATAACCACAGGCAGGTGTAGTAAAAGACAAGCAGGAATTTACTTACAATTTAAACAATGTGTTATTAGTAATATTAATAAACAATAACAATATGCAAAGTACATTTGAATATTGGCAACCATACAACCTGATTAAATGCTGATGTGTAGTTTCAGGAGGCACACAGACTTGTTAGTTACTTAAAATCTCTCTAGTTAAGGCATCATTGGTGGTCAGCTTTCTTCAGAGCAGGCCGCATGCCTGTCTTAATATGGCTGCCAAGCTGTGCTCTTCATTGTGTTGTCCTTTTCAGTTCATGGTGTGTGAGATGGTCATTCAGCAGTTTGGTAAGAGAGAGAGAGCGAGGGAGTGAGCAAGTTTATAGATGTTCTGTCCAACCCCTAGAGCCAATAGGGCATCGTGTTACTTAAAGGCTTCTGATACAAGCCAGTTTCAAACAGCCATACTTCAGACCAATGGGGGAATAGAACATCTTCACACCTGCCCTCCAAACATATGTTAAGGTAAAGCTTGGTAGTTATGCAGCCTGGCTTTCCTACGGTGGTTGAGAGACTTTAGTAGAGAAACACTTGCCAAACTGGTTTTACGAACTTCCCACCCAACCCTATCGTAAAATTCACTTTCCTGACTTAGTCCTGGGGGAGGGGGGGTTGTAAACATGAATGCTTCTCACTAATGTAACACTAATATTACATTGCTTTGCTTAAGTTACAAATAAAGACACAAAATATTTATCAACTTATTTGCAAAATCTCACATCACAACACACGGCGTACTCTCAACCAGAAGTAAAAGTAAATCTCAAACTCCATTGCACCCACGCTTAAGTCCCTTGAAACACAGAATAAAAATTACATAAAAAAGAAATAAACAATGAATGAAAGAATTACATTCTGGGTTATGATTGCTCAATGGTTAAAATAACAAAATGATTAAGAACTGATGTTGATTTGGTATAGAAGATAAGCATTCCACAGATCCTGAGAGAGTTAGCCTTACTCTATTCAGATCCCCAAACTCCTCCTGAGATTTTTGCCACAGTTTGAAAGTAAGAATTCCCTCCTCTGGCAAGATACTGCTAAATATACAATTCTTCAATTATGCTGTCTTCTCTCATTTCAATTAACTTACCAAAAAACAAATAAGCAAACCCCTCTCTTCTTTCCACAAGTCTGCTATATACATTTGAAAGCCAATCAGACTACACACATCCTCCTTGGTAGGCATTTTAATGGGACAGATTAAATATACAATGGACACCTTTTTAACATTTTCTCCAAAAAAGTTATAATAATAAGGAAACTGTTGGAAAAGTAACCAATTAACCATATTCCTGAGCATTAGTAGCCCAATAACCTGATATGTGTCATTGGGATGTGATGGGAAAACATGAATAAGCCTAGATATACCCCAGGCACACACTAGGAGAACATGCAAACTCCACTCAGTGCCCAGGCAGTAACTCAGCAGTGCAAACCACTTTACCATAATAGCGCAAGTAAGGAAACAACCATGTAGAGGGTGCCAGTACATTGCAGAACTCACATGTGCACCTCCATACTGGGGCCAATTCCATGTGTGCACGTAACCTAACCTGGAGAGCTTTGGGGTGTGGAAGAAAAACCAAAGCACCAAGAGGAAAACTAATGCAGACATGGAGAGAATGTCACACTGGGAGCAACTAAGTTTAAGATTTAAACCCAGGACTGCATCTGTGTGGTAGGCACATAAATTTGTTTATTTTTTTTTTTATAAAGCTACAATAACCTCTGTCCAAGAATCATATAACTTCATAAAACAGAAATATACTGAAAGAAAAAATAAAAGAATCTTAGCAGTTTCTGGACTGAGAAAACTATAATTATAACTTGTATACTTTCACAGAAAAATTCAATTTTTTTGTTTGACCAGCAGTGCAGCTTGTGCTGTGAGGCATTGCAACTTTCCAAACATACAGAAGCTCATTAGGTGTGTTTTAATTCAAAGTGGCCCAGATGGAACAAAGCCTGATCAGGTCAATGTTAACAAGGCCTTAACTGAAAGCTTAGGTCACAGCAGGACACACATTCAGCTTTCATTGCATTATTTAGTGTCAGCAGAAGCAAGGGAGATGGCCATTGACATGCTGCAGACAGACATGTAATGTGTCACAGTTGATAAACATTATGGATTAAGCTACTCCGCTGTATCCCAACTGCATTTCAGCAGACTGGTAAAACAGATGACTATCCAATATCTGGTCACTCTTAAGAGTCCACATCAGATCAGCACTGACATATCAGCCTTGTTCATCTAAGAGTTTGTTTCAGATCTGCTCCCCATAGTGCTGCTGAAGATGCCGGCAGTCTCATTGCCCAGCGACCAGGCACTTTGGTCACACATTGAAGACTGGTTTGGGCCTAAGGAAGCTACAAATTGACTCATCAGAACACATGAAACACTCATCATTGCCCTGCTATCTCTTCAGACTTTAACCCCACTGGGCACCTTTTGGATGCTCTGAATCACAACATCTTGATATGTGACATTCTCCAGCCAAAGGATATAAACTATGTCAGGCCCTTTTTTGTAGGAATAGGATAATGTTACATAACTGTCAATTCAAAGGCTCAATAGCTTTATGCACCAAACGTGTTAGGCAGGGGGGCTGCAAGTGGTGATCACCCTGGATACTAAAGGACTACAACACAAAGTTGCAATTGCTTATATATATAACCAAAGTAAAAAAACATACTGTATATGTAGCTGTCAATGAGTTAAAAACTCAAGCTTAAATGTCAAATGTTTTTTTTACTTTGGTTATATTCTTGAATAAAAGCACACATTTTTATTTGATATTTGGACTAATGTCTTCACACATTATACACTTCTCATCATTATTAGTATAACATGGAAAACGTTTCTGCTTTAGGTATGTGTTCAGAATTTCTTGTATTTCCTTCCATCCTACACTTACCCAGATCTTTGTAGACACGGAACACACATGAAATGCATGTATTCCAAATAACGCTATACTGTATTATTTACCCTGTACAACTCCAGGCACATCACACAAAGATAAGGAACCTTAGCTTTAGCTGGGAGAGCTTTTTGCCTGCGACTTGAGATCCGTCAAGGCAGGGGAAGGGACAGCAGGCGGCTTACTGTTTGTGCTAATCGACGCATTTATAAAACAAAAAGCGCTGATTGTAGAGGTGCGAAGAGATTTAAGGTGGGCCAGGATTTTTCACAGGTTTTTTCGTAGGCTTCAGGAATTCTAGTGTTAATTAATTAATTTGTTATTCTGGTGTCAAACTGTGATTTCCACTTTTCTTTACTGTTACTAATATCTACACTTTTGAAAGGTCACATTGTCTTAAAATGCTCAGCTTGAGGAGGAGCAATGTGATGGACACAGATGGAATGGCCCACCACCAGGATGGAAGGTCTTCCCTCACTGGCCAGGAGACTGCTGTTATGGATGGACAACTATGATGGATGTGCATTTCAGCCAGGATGGTCACTGCTCCCTGACTTCTGGTGCATGGCAGGGATAAAGAATTGACACATGCCTCCCTTTTGGGCTACCGAAGGAGTAGTTTGGGATGACATCCCTGTAGGGTTCCTGGTGGGTCACCAGGTGGCACTGCCAATAAAGGACTCTCTAATTTCATGAATATTTTACCTGGCCCAGAAATGATTACTGGGTACAATGCTCCAGCATTGGAAGGGTACTGACAGGTCTGGTAGAAAAAGCAACCACTCCACCTCATCCAGGTGAGTTGGAGTTGGGAAAGGAGAAGGGAAATGCTCACCAAGAAGGGATGGAGGAGGTCAGTTCAGTCCAAGGATGGACAATTGTATTACAGAAGCAGAAGAACATAAATAGTTGACTGTTCTATTAAGTTCATCAAGATTATTTGGTTAGCTAATCACAAAGTTTTCCAGATCATCCAGATGTTTTAAAAGATGTTGCAGTTTCAGTTTCAAATACATAATTCTGATTGATTAACTTTACTGTTGCTTCTGAGAATTTTGAACACATGTTTTAGACTAACATGCACTCCAATATATTAACACTCCTTAATTACATTAACACTAGGATTACCAAAGCCTACGAAAAAACTCGTAAATCAAGCTCACCTTAAATCCATTCACACCTCTCCATCAGTGTCTTTTGTCTTGTAAATGTGCCGATCAAGATAATCAGCAAGCAGCCTACTATTCCATCCCCCCACCGCTGCAGAACGGGCACAGAGTTCTCCCAGTTCCAGCCTTGATTACCTGGGAGTGAAGTGCTGGAGTTTTATAATGGAAATAATAGATACCTTATTTCGAACACATGCATTTCATGTGTGTTACATTTCTACAATAATCTGTGTAAACACATTGTTAAAACAGAAACATCTTTCATATTTTAGTAATAAATGACAAAATGTAGACATAAACTATGTAATGTGTGAAGCCTGAAGTCCAAAGATAAAACAAACACTTTCACAAAAGGTTGAAGGATAATGCAACAGCTTCCATGGCGCAGTGGTAAGAATTGCTGACTTGTAATCAAGAGTCGCCCGGTTCGATCCTCACTGCCTCGTATATTTACCATTTTGAGTAGTTAGCTGCTCTTATTGTTAACATTATACAATAAAAACAAAGATTTGATTTGCGTCTGTAACAGCTGCTGTAAATTTATAGCACTTGTAAAAGTTAGCGTTTTTTTTTCACTTTTATTATCTCACTCACGATCACGATATATACTACCCCCAAAAAGGGATCTGATGCTGTTAGCTTTATTTGAAACTGGAAATAACTGTAGATGTGAATGGTGTTTTGAGGCAATGAAACTGGACATTCTCTGATCTGGATGGATAAAAGCTGACACACAAATGTTGGTGAATCTGCCTTCTTCCTATCTCATTGTCACTTGAATTTTTTATTCAATTTTATTGAGTGTTCCTGCTTATGCTGAATTAGCATGCGCCTTATGGTTCATGATGTCAAAGCCGCACTGACAAAAAACAGAGACATAGGTATATATGATATTTGGAATTATTCATTTTATGACCTGTATAGTACATTTTGGAAAACATTGTGGCACGGATGCAACATTATTCATATTCATTCACATACTGTACTATCTTGTGCTTGTAATCAGTGACTGCATGTTTTTTTTTTTTTCAATCTTGCCCAGTCTCCACATTTTGGTGCATGGTGGTGTTTCTTTTGTACTCGAGGACTTGCAGAGGAAAGAATAGTACAGGGAGTTCAGTTCCGCTCTATATGCAATCATCAGATTCAAATGTTAACAGTTCCCACACACCCAAGGACCGTCCTTCCTACATTTACGACAAGTGTACCTGTTGCAATGTACACACTTCTCTCTAGGCTGTCGTTCCTATTACTGACACTGACTGCGTTTGCTTTCCTGGGGGAAGCGGCTGTCTTGGAACAGAAGCATGTCAATGTTGCATCCTCCTTTTTTTTTTCCATCGCCTTTTCTTGTAAGAAGTGACGACGAAGCTCCTCTGCAAGGTGAGCCATGAACTGTCTTCTTTTCTCAGTGGTCCCTGTACATGCCTTGCACAGTACATGTGCGTTGATCGCCGCCAGGTCAAGCTTGTTGTATTACAAGCAACTGGACAGCTGCGTGTTCCTGCTCGCACTGAATAAGCTCACGCCTTGGGCCGGATTTACGAGTTTTTTTGTAGGCTTTGGTAATTCTAGTGTTAAATAGTTTTTGCATTTGAAAATAATGACTATAGCTTTCATTGCAGAATGGGTAACTTTAACTTCTTCTTAGGAGAAGTTGGATGATGCTGCTCTATTGTCTTTTGCTGTTCTATTGAAAATGATGGCTCTGTAATTCATACCAAATATGATGATTTGTGGCAAACATCTCCCATACTCAGTATATCAAATGTCATGTGTGTGCACATGTGGTACAGTTTAAGGGCTCAGGTGATGGTATTGACCCACCAGACCAGGGGTTGAAGATGTGGTTTAATGCCTTCCTCTGCAGAATAGAAGCCTAACCACCACTCCAGTGCTGACATCACTCCTGGACCCTACACTTCCTGTCGAAGACCTACATTTTCAAAAAGGCCACCAACCTAGTTCAGCTCAGTCTAGGACTATTGTCTGCAAAGACGTTTCCGCACTTGTTTATTGTGCTGGCATTTAATATTCGGGGTTCACCCAGGTTGGTGCTTCCCAACTCTTTACCACATTAGTTTATCAGTATAGAATGTTCAAGTAACCTAACATGTACTAGAAGTTGGGATGCGTGGGTGTGTTTGGGAAATGCATTCCCTGAAAAAATCAAACTAATGCAAGCACAATGCAAACATGAAAACTCCACACAAAGAGTGATCAAGCTGTAAATGAGTCCATATCTTTGTAAATGTAAACCAGCAGTGCTGACCACTACACCAAACTTTCCCATTGGGATTAATAAAGTATCTATCTATCTATCTATCTATCTATCTATCTATCTATCTATCTATCTATCTATCTATCTATCTATCTATCTATCTATCTATCTATCTATCTATCTATCTATCTATCTATCTATCTATCTATCTATCTATCTATCTATCTATCTATCTATCTATCAAACATTTGCGCCAAACAATCTAGATTTCACACAAGTATCTGATTCCTTTTATGAAAGTAAAACAACAGTATTTAATGTTCTTTATGCAGCTAGCTTCCTTCACATTACTGCATTGGTTAGAGTATTAAACATACATCCACACAAAAAAACTACAAAATAATAAAAAAAGTAAGTTCAATTTAATGGGTGATGCAAAACTGTTGGAAATGGTCCTGGCATCCTACTAAAATAACAAAAGTCTGGTGATCTAGTCACCATGCAAATCATGCACCCGTATTATCCTCACTGCACTGGCTGCCTGTTCAGTTTAGAGTTCGTGTTAAGATTCTTTTATTTGTTTTTAAGTCCTTAAATGGGCTTGCTCCACCCTACCTCACTGAGCTGCTGCATCTGCACTCTCCTTCCCGCTCACTCAGATCAGCTGGTCAGCTGCTTCTGGATGTGCCTAGGACTCAGCAAAAGCTCAGGGGGGATAGGGCTTTTTCCGTTGTGGCTCCAAGGCTCTGGAATTCACTGCCGATCCCCATTGGACAGGCCTCCTCACTGCCCATTTTTAAGTCTGTTCTTAAGACTTACCTTTTTGGTTTGGCATTTGACCATGTGTGAGAAATTGATTTTACTTTGTTTTAACTCTGTTTAGTTGTTTTTACTATGTTTTAATTAGTTTTATTTATTATATTTTATTTACTTATTTATTATTTTGTTTTTGTTTAAAATTTATTTTAGTCTTTGTTCAGCACTTTGGTCAGCGGCTGTTGTATGTAAAGTGCTTTATAAATAAAGTTGACTTGACTTGACTTGACTAGTGGGCTACCATTATAAAATTTGTGTGCACTAAAGACTTTGTTGAGCCAGTTAGAAATCAGGGCAGGATACACATCCATCATTTTTTCATTATTATCCATCATTTCAGTGACACACTGTGACCTTGTTCCTAGTGAGCCACTTGGGGGTGAGCAACAAGTTGTGCCATGGCACTATCAGAGGTCCTTATAGTGTAGATGTTGCCACTAAACTGCTGGATTCATTGTGCATATCCTGTTGATCCAAAGTCTGAACAAACCAGTGAATCACCATGTTCTGTATAAACTGATGCTGTGTCTTTAGGGAGCATAAGCCCAGGTTAGCTATTTAATCGAGAGCTTTGAGACACAGGACAAAATTGTGCATGTCTTATTGAATGTCACATGGCTTAGTGAAGTGACGAAGAAGCATATAACAGTCCCTCACCATATGTACCCTGATGGTGATAGTGGTATACTGCACAAGGTTGCTAGAGCTGTTACCTCTGAGCAACATGACTACAAAGATCTTCTGCAAATCAGAGTCTTCACTCACTGGCGGGAGGGTCCCCAAATTCCTAGTAACAGAACAGATAAGGGTCCTCAATTCACATATTTAGTCACTAAATTTTGGCAAAGGTTGGGCATTATACATTACAAAACAACAACTTATCTTCTTCAGATGAATCAGATATGCTACTTAATTAGAATCAAAAGTCTATGATTACATCCTATGTGGGATCCCACCATCAGTAAAGTTTATACAAGGGATGTCAAAAGTTTCATGTTTTGCTTATTTGGAGTAATTCATGATGAGGCAGAACAAGAAACATGTTTGTGAAGGACTGAAAGGAGAATCATTGAGTGGATGTGTGGAGTTTCAAAGACAAATTTAGAGTTGCCAGAAAGGATGCTGGTGCTGTAGATACTGTGATGAGGAGAACAATGCAGAAGGAGTTAAGGCAAAGTACATGTGGATAAAAGTGCATATTGCCTGCTTGAAGAAGTGATGAACATTGAGGGAATGGAGACACAATTGTGGCAAAAGAGACATGAATGTAAGTAGTAATGAATGACATGAGGAAAATAGGATCTCAATCCTGTGAAGGTCCAAGAAAGGGAAAAAACAAAAACACTTTGGTAATGCAAGTGATGACTGTCAGATGGGTTGTTGTTGAATATATCTTTAAAATACAGTGGGAATTCCACATGCTACTATCTCATTATTTTGAACTTATTTCAGTTTTATTTCTGTACTGAATTTACCTTGAGTTTTCATATTTTACAGACATAGTCAAATGTGACAGAAAAACTGTCTGTTGCAATTTCCTTATGAACAATAGCTATGAAATTACTTTGTATTTGTGGAGACCACAGTAATCATTCTGTGGGGATATTATAGTTAATGGGGGCATAACTCCTATTAGTGCTCAGAAACATAGCTTAAATAGTTTCATTTATTAGTCCAGGAACAGAATGCAAATTAAAATATGGCAAGAAAAGAAAGTGGACAGTATATTTGGATGAATGGCCTTAGTTAGGGAGTGCAGAGTAGGGAAAGGTTAAAACACCAATGGGAATGCTTTTACTGTGCATTTCTATCACACTTGCAGTAGCATTTAACTGCTGCAATGTTATAAAAATGTGGAGTTGCTGTTATCATAAAAGTAAAGTGGTTTATGATTAGTTGACTGGGCTGTAATATTTTTTGGCATTACATTGCTTTAGGACTAAATGTTTTCATTTATACAAATTTCTATTAAATCTTTTTGATGAAATGCCAGTGGGAATATCAGCAAAAATTAATGAAACATTTTCAAAAGGATAGCTGTAGCAAACTGTGTAAAATTGAAATTATATTTTGAACATTGCATAATCAGAGAAGCTAGTTATATCTCTACAGCATTTTTAATGCTCACTTTGATGCTGTATCACAGAAAACATGTTATTCTATTCTATTATGACATTAAGTAAAATTAATTGAACAAAGCACAATTGCAGAAGATGAAAAGTAAATTTCTACCAATATGTGTGTAAACAGAAAGCCACCCTCTTCCTTTTTTTGTTTTTGAGAAGAAACAGGAGTGGATATTAGAGAGAATAGTAAAGAGGGGAAGGGGGTCTGCAGAAAACTATGATGAAAGAAGACAAGGTTAGAGAGGTTGCTTTGATATTGAAACTTTTCACATCTTACATTTTTTAATACAGATTGCAACAACTGATTACAGAAACAGAGCGATAGTTTAACAGGGCATTCAAGTAGTTGCATTTTATTAAAGTTATATATCAAATAAAATGCAACTGACTCTCCTGTTTTCTGCTCAACCCCCGCATAAAATAAATAAATAAAATGTGTTGCTTCCTACGCCGTGTTTCACACATTTTCCCCTTGCTTTTACCTCTTGTTTGTCAATGATAGCTTCTTCTTCCTAGATTTTTATGTACTTAAAAACCCATTTTACTGGAGAAGTTATTTAAAGAGGAAGGGGCAAAATTCTTACCTAAAGGTATTGCTGCCAAAGTTGGGTTGAGTTTAAAGGGGCTATTAATTTTTCATTTTAATCAATGGATCTTACAAACATTCTTATTAAACACATGAAATACTATCTATTAATGTGGTGTTACTTTTTTCATTCATCGACCTCTAGGCCAGGTTTATACTTGACGTGACACGTGTTCCTGAGGACGCTACTACAGTAATCCCTCCTCCATCGCGGGGGTTGCGTTCCAGAGCCACCCGCGAAATAAGAAA
This sequence comes from Erpetoichthys calabaricus, assembly GCF_900747795.2. Lineage (NCBI taxonomy): Eukaryota > Metazoa > Chordata > Cladistia > Polypteriformes > Polypteridae > Erpetoichthys > Erpetoichthys calabaricus. Next base: position 72,760,562 of record NC_041397.2, on the reverse strand, counting down.
ATCCGCGAAGTAGAAACCATATGTTTATATGGTTATTTTTATATTGTCATGCTTGGGTCACAGATTTGCGCAGAAACACAGGAGGTTGTAGAGAGACAGGAACGTTATTCAAACACTGCAAACAAACATTTGTCTCTTTTTCAAAAGTTTAAACTGTGCTCCATGACAAGACAGAGATGACAGTTCAGTCTCACAATTAAAAGAATGCAAACATATCTTCCTTTTCAAAGGATCAAACAAATCAATAGGGCTGTTTGGTTTTTAAGTATGCGAAGCACCGCGGCACAAAGCTGTTGAAGGCGGCAGCTCACACCCCCTCCCTCAGGAGCAGAGAGAGAGAGAGAGAGAGTTAGAGAGAGATAGAGAGAGACAGATAAAAAAAATCAATACATGCCCTTTGAGCTTTTAAGTATGCGAAGCACCGTGCAGCATACTTAAAAGCTGCACACAGAAGGTAGCAATGTGAAGATAATCTTTCAGCATTTTTAGACGAGCGTCCCTATCGTCTAGGTGTGCGAACAGCCCCCCTGCTCACACCCCCCTACGTCAGCGCAAGAGAGAGAGAGAGAGAGAAAGTAAGTTGGGTAGCTTCTCAGCCATCTGCCAATAGCGTCCCTTGTATGAAATCAACTGGGCAAACCAACTGAGGAAGCATGTACCAGAAATTAAAAGACCCATTGTCCTCTGAAACCCGCGAAGCAGCGAAAAATCCACGATATATATTTAAATATGCTTACATATAAAATCCGCGATGGAGTGAAGCTGCGAAAGGCGAAGCGCGATATAGCGAGGGATTACTGTACTACTATTTAAGCATTGTACTGTTTATACTTGTGCGCATACTTTACAGAAATCTAGAAGATTCCACCAGGGGGCAGTGTAACATATCATCACAATGAGAAAACATTCAGCTTCACTGTGTTGTGAATTGCCTGAAACATCCATTAAATTCTGAGGACACCTTGCCACAATATCTCTGAATAGGATGGCTGTTTAATGATTACATCCATCAATCCAAGGATGCGCCCATTCCAGCAAGCAACGGGCGTGAGGCAGAAACAATCCCTGGATGGGATTAACACACGTTCCCAGTGTTCATTTGACATGTGCTCTGAACACATCCTCAGAAGTTAACGTGACGTGTGCATGAGTTGCAACACCAGCAAAAAGTTGGGGAGTGCGGTGTGATCAAGTTGGAATGTGACTATCAACATGTATATTACATTTTACAGATAAATTGTTGACTTCATTTAAATAATGAATACACACATGGGGACGGCACAGTGACAGAGCGTTAGCACCAGCACTTCTGTCTCGCAGGGAGTCACATTGCTGTTGTTCCCTGCCTGGAGTTTGCATGTTTTCCTGATGGGTTTCCACAGTTTCCCTCCAAAGATATGGGATTTGGTGATGCTAAAATGACTCTAGTGTAAGTGAGTGTTTGTATTCACCTTGCGATGAGGTGATACCCCGTCCAGGGATTGTTTCTGTCTCATGCCCAATGCTAGCTGGAATGGGCACATCCCTGGATTGAATGATTTAATCATTAAACATCCATCCTTTTCAGAGTTATTGTGGCAAGGTGTCCTCGGAATTTAATGGGTGTTTCAGGCAATTCACGACAAAGAGAAACTGAACCTGTTCCCACCCATTTATGTAAAGTATGTTCGCAAGTTTAAACAGTACAATGCTTGCATAGAAGTGAAGTATAAACCTGGCCTGATTTTATCTCTTTGGTTTTATACTTGATCTTAGTTTGATTTGGAATTTATGAATCTATTTTTTTGTTGAATAATTTTAGCTCCTGCTGATAACTGCTTGTTTTTGTCATGGAATATTTATTAACTTAAAGAAAAGAACTACAATTTATTTATTTAGACAATACCTTGCTTTTGCTGTTGAATAAAGTGCACAATGATGCACTGTTTTGCACTAACATTTGTTATTTATGCGTCTTCTTTGCCACCCAAATCATGACTGTTGATGTTCGGATCCCAGAAGGTTGTGCCAGCTATGGACCACTTTGGCATCCTAAAAGATAGTGCTTTGATTGTCTTAAGAAGGAAATGTAGTTTTTTTTTTTTTTTTTACAGAAGATCAATAAATATTATAATAAACAAATAACAACAATCTCCCTCAAAAACACAATTACAAAAACATAGAAAAAGAAAAAGTAGAAAAGCTGAAAACAAAAATATAGTCACTTTGAAGCATGATAAAAGCATATTGCTGTGGGTATGAAGGAGTGATTCATGAAACACTTCTGTTGAATAATTTGTTTGATGAAATTATTCAATACTAGTGTGTCAGAGAGGGGATGTGCAGCATGCTGATAATGGCCCTCAGGTTGGTCTTCATTCCTTCCTCCAGTACTACCTCTAGCAGTGCATCAAATAACTGAGCCTGCCTTCTTCTCTAGCAGTATATACATAAACTTATATGAATAAAAGTGCACAAAGCATTGAACGGCAGGTTTAATATTAAAAACAGTCAGGAGGTATTGTTCTGTCATCCTTGTATAGTTTCATTACTTTTTCTGAATTAGTATGAGTGTTCAGTTGTAACTGCATGTGTTTGCCTTTTCCTTGATGAAAATAATAATAATAATAATAAAAATAAGTCCTATAAAGGGCTGTTTCCTACTTTGCACCTATTGTCTTTGAATTTGGAAAAGAAGAGTTGTCATTCTGACAAGAACAATTTTAATTTCGGCATTGGATGAATGATATTATTTAGCCTCACTATCTTATCTTTACATTGACATGCAAATAATGTACTGCACAATGTCCAGATACCATGCAGTTCACATTTTAAAATTACATGTTTAAGCACCCAAAGAAATAGTCATAATTTTGCTAGGTAAAAATTGGCCAAAGGCATACAAAAATCAGCTTGAAATCCACTTTGAGCAAATTCAGTCTATAATGTAATAAATTATTATGTACATTTTAAAGGTAATAACTTCACAAAAATACAAGAAAGCAAAATCACATCTCTTTCAATAATAAAATTATTTTTCAGTAATAGCCTAAAATTGACTATCAGCTGTTTTTTTGACTGCCATTGAAATAATATATTGAAAAAAGTGAGATTAAAATTACATCAAAATTTCCTTTTATATTTTTGATTAACTTATCTTCATGGCAGCTTTCCTCAATGAAATCCTATTACCTGGGACCTATAACAACAAAGTGTCCACAAAATTGCAGGTAGGAGAGACTTATTTTGTGCTTTAATTCCCAGTGCTTGAATTGAATATGATTTGATTTACACAAAGAGAGCACATTAGGGGCAATTTAATTTTTAAGAAAGATTTGGGGTAGTCTTTTAGATAAATCTGTCTTTTGGGTATGGGATGATGATGTGTGTATTAAATATTGCCACATACATTGAATTGGAGGTTTAAAATAATTTAGTTATGACTATGTACGATTAACCAGCTGTTCATAGTTTAATATTTTGGATGTTTTATTTGACACTATAATTTAATTTCAACTTATATTCTACATTTAACTTTTATTAAACATGCACATAGTTTATTATTTCTTGTTAATTAATGTGTTCATCATTGTATTTCAAATGTTTATTTGAAAACATTACATATTATTAGTAATACTGCTTTTGTTATCCATCATGTCTTGTACCATGACTTTTTCTATCAAATAACTTAATATAAACAATTACAAAGAAACCATCATCAAATAATACAGCACTGCCAATAGAAACAGCAGGGAAACAAAAAATAATAAGAGACAATTGTGACAATTGTTCAGACAATCTTTGTATAATCTTACACCATTCAGATATCCCATAAATACATCTAAAGGAAGTCAATCAAAGAGTTATGTTAAATCCTCAAACCATTACAAAAATAATAAAAAGAAGAAATCTCAGCAAGATATACTTTATTTAACAAGAAATGTTGAACGTAGTTTATTCTATATACAGCTTATATAGATAACAGTCTACTGAAACCCACAGAGCAGATATCAACTTATTTTTTGCTTCCTTAATAATATAAAAATTCCTTTATGATCCAGTTTTGAATTTAGAAATACCTATTCACAGTTAATTTTGAAAAACAAACATTATTCATTTTTCTTGTTTTAAGAGCAACGCATATTGATGAATCTAATATCTGCCAATGTTACTAGGAATAAAACATCATAGATTTAAATTTAAACCTATTTTAAATATCTTTAAATTCTTGTGCTTAAATAATGGTTTCTTTTAAAAGCCTCTTATTGTACAGTATCAGAAATCTTATAATACTTTGACAGTATGTGGTACTGCTTATGGTTTACAAAGCCTTAAATAATCTCACTCCATCTTATATTCAGAATGCCTCTAACCTTACACTCCAAATTGTAACCTTAGATCTTCAAATGAGTGTCTGCTTATAATTCAAAGAGCTAAACTTAAAAGAAGTGTTGAGGCAGCCTTCTGCTGTTATGCCTAAAATTTGTACTAACCCCTACTTTCTCTATTGTTCTTTTTCTGGTTTTCTGATCAAGGCACCATGCAGTCCCTACATTGATGGACTGAAGGCCAGATGTCCACATGACCATCATCATCTAATTCTTCAACGTGAAGCCTGAAAACCATGAGGACTGATTTAGATCATTTATGTTAGGTAGAATGCCCAGTGGGGGCTGCACGGTCTCGTGGCCTTGGAACCCCTGCAAATTTTGTTTTTTTTTCTGGAGTTTTTTTTTTTGTTTTGTTTTGTTGGCCATTAGACCTTACTTTATTCTTTGTTACTTAGTATTGCCTAATCTTATTTTTATATTTTTCTTTTTTCTTTCTTCATCTTGTAAAGCACTTTGAGCAACATAATTTGTATGAAAATAAATGTTGTTGTTGTTGTTATACACTCATGTTTTCCTATCCTACAACATCCTCTTAGCATCATCTGTATACCTTGTAGGCCTTAGAAATGGGTAATTATAAAGTAGCACTAACATGAAGTAGAGCAATTGCACATTACTCTTTATGTGAATCTGCCAATATGTGTAACAATGTGTACAAAATTTTGATAATGCTAACGCTAGGGAGGCCATGTCTGAATATACTGTACGTAAATGCTAGCCTTGCATCTCAATATTTGAGACGGGAAACAAACACATTAATGTAAATAAGCGTCATCATCATAACCTTTCTTTCTGCTTTTCCTGGTGCAGGTAATGTTTGCAAGCCTCTCTATCACCAGCAACTTTCTTTAAATGTTCCAAGGGAATCCTCTCAGGATAATTGAGAGGAAATAATCCCTACAGCATGATCTAAGTCTGGCTCATGATATCTACTATATAAACATAAAATCCTAAGCCTAAAAGTGCAACGATTTTGTGCGATTTTATGTGACGATTTTATGTCACCTTTTTTGTCACGCTTTAAATCTGACTTATTTTAAAACCTACATATATATGTTCGGAATCATTCTTTTCAGAATTTATCAAACTTTAATGTGATGTTGTTAGATTTTCAGATTGTTATTCCATTTTTAAATTATAAACTAAAAAATATCAAGAGCTCACATCCCGCAAGACAAGACTTTGTGCCAAGAGATTTAACCATGCCTGGGGCCGGAAATAAAGGACAAAGAGTAGGACAGCTGCTGTACAGGCTTTTAAATGTTTGAAGCTCTGCGCAGGATGCAGATCACGTGGCATGGCAGCAGCAGCAGCAAGCCAGCAGCTGATTGAGCAAATATGAGGTAAAAAAAAACTGTATTTGTTTCCCATTGTATCAACATTTAAGAGGGGGTTTTGGAGGCGTTCAGCCCCCCTCTTCACAACGCGAGTGGCAGAGACACGAAGTGGCTGGTGTGTAGTGCAGGCCGGGGGGATTGGCGAGTGAAGCGAGCAGGGGGCGAACCCCCTAGTCCTTCTATTAGATTATGCCTTGTACATTGACTGTTTAGAGTGCCCAAAATAAGCTCAAGTGGCTGCACCCAATCAGGAGAAGCTGCACTTCTGCTTCAAGCTCCTCACCCAGTAACCCTGAACAGGAACTTCATTTTTGGCTAGATGTACTCATGATCTCATTCTTTCAGTCACTACGAGAGCTTGTGACCATAGCTGATGGGGTATATAGACAGACTGGAACATCTGCAGATTTAGCTTCTACTTTACCACTATGGTCTGGTACATTTGTAAAACTGCTGCCACTGCACTGATTCACTGGTCAAATTCAAAATCATCTCTACTGTCTTGTACGGAAGACCCCAAGATACTTTAAGTCTTCCACCTGAGCACCTGCTCACAGGTTACCTTCAGGCAGGAACGTGCCACTCTTTTCCGGGAGATGACCATGACCTCTCATTTGGAGTTGTTTACTGTCATTCCATAACCATGTTACACTTAACTGTGAATTGTTACACTTAACTGTGAACTGTTCCAAGAGGGCAATATCATCTGAAAACAAGAAAGAAGCAACAGTAGGTTCTCAAAATGAATAACCTCAGCACCTCAGTTGCTTCTTGATACTCTCTCCATGAAAATCATGAAAAGGAGGCAAAATTAACTTTTAGCAGATTCCAATGTCCAAACCGAAAAATCTCATCTTAATCTACTTATATAATATGCTACCGTGGCTGTTCGTTTGTCTGTCCAGGATTTTAAATCACCTGTAGCTCGCAAACCGTTTCACCTACTGACTTGAAATTTGGTGCACATATACTATGTGACGTCTACTATCCGCTTTCGGGGTGATGATTTGTATTACTCTTTTTATTTTTATTTCATTTTATTGTTGAATCAACTCTCGGCACCACGCAGCAGGGCGGCTGTGCGGTGCATGCGTATGGGCGCCATTCTCATTCCCCACCACCTTCACTAATCATTCTTGAGGCAGATTGAAGACTTAAGTGCAAGCTTAAGTGAAAAATTAAAGAAAGCGTACTAAGTAATTGCAACACAAAAACTAACTTAATCAGTCTAAACGCGAAAAGATGCCAACGAAAGAAGAGAAGCAGCGGGCCGCTAGGGTGGAGAAAAGAAGAGCTGCTCAGGAAGCAGCAAGCACATTAACCTCTGAGCAAAAGAATGCCAAACAGAGACGGAGAAAGAATATGAAATCTTGGAATGCTCAAGTCAAGTGTATTCACTGCACGTTATCGTGCAGTACGCCGTTACTGGTATCAAATAAGGAAACACAACTCTTTGTCAGTAAATACAGTAATCAAATGGCATGGAGCAGAAGTACCTTATACTCTTGTAGTACCTTTCACAAGATACTATGGGGCACATTGGCTTTAGCAAATATAGGCTTGATTGACAAACTCTCGTGACCCCTCAAGTATCTGTGGAAGGAAAAAGAGTTGGTCCACCTTTCCATGGCTAGAAATTAATCCACATTGCTCTTTTTGCATCTGAGGTTAAACTATTACAGGGAATCTCCATCCCAGTACCCCTGCATATGCTTTCCAAAGAAGCCTGAGAAGTGTGTTTTTATTGGTAAATGGAACACATATTTTTGTCCCCTTTTTAAAAATGGCATCCACCTACCTATTCTACCCATCCAGTTAAAGCACTTTAGAGCAAATCATCCTGGTAATATATCTGCTGCTTTCAGCATTCTCAGTTAGGTCTTATTGACCCTATTAGTCATGTCACTACAGGGTTTTAGCCACCACAGTAACTTCAGCCAAAAGATTAACCCAATTCCAACCAATGCTTCTGGCACTGCCTCCATCAAGAAGGATGTATCCACCAGCTTTAGCACTTTCTGAAAGTACTCTTTCCAACTCTCAATAATATCCCTAGATGAGATAACATTTAAACAACTTTTCTTAGAACAACATGCATTCCTGTGGAATAGCGGGTCCTTGGCTAGGAAAGTAGTAAATTTAAATTTTAAATAAAAATAATACCCTGAGAAGGTGCAGGCTCCAATCGGGTGCGGATGTGCATGAGTGCGTTTTGGTTAATTGTGGAACTGGCTGATCATTCCGCATACATGTGTGAAGGAAGGCAGCTCAGTCAGACACCTCAGTGCTGCCATGGACGGAGTGGCTCCTCGTACCCATACCCAAGTAAAAAGTATAGGATAAAGGAGCCTGCATGGGACAGTAGGGTAGGGGGAAAAGAAAAGAGAACAGAACACAACTCAGAAAGAAGAAAGGAGGTTTAAGGATGGAGAGAGAAGACATGAGTTGGAGCGAGCCAGTATATGTGAATGAGAGAGAGAGTGAGAGAGAGAGAGGAGGCAAGCATCCCTGAGGTGGAAGTCTCTCAGGAGATCATGCAGCTGACGCTCGGGTGCTGAAGGAGGCCACTTCAGTTGATCGATTTAGGAGCTGGAGTGACTCAGACACTGCTTGGTTGGAGCGACTCCACGTAAGGCTGGTAGAAAGGCACTGGGAGCTGCAGGAGTTTTGGAAGGCTCAGTGAGGCATCCTGCAGGAGGAGCCATGGACCACAGGGGCATAATCCTGGCAGTGGGAATTGAAGGCTTGGTGTGGTACCTTTCTGGGGCCACAGACGGCTGTAGGGGCCTGAACCTTGGAGCAGTGCAGAAGGTTGGCTGAACAGCTGACTAGGCGCCTCCTTGGCTATAAGGACCTGCTTGGGGTTAAACCAAAGAGATTTCCATTTTATGGGGCTGCACCAGGCACAGAATTTTATCACTAGAATTACCAGAGCCAACAAAAAAACTCGTTAATCCAGCCCACCTTAAATTTTTTTCTTCAGATTTTGTTTGTGTACAATATTATTTTATTGAAATTCAGTACAGTTGATTGTACAACAAATGACAAGATGACAGATACAAAAGCAATGGGAAAAATCACACACTATATTGCTGTAGCTATTGCTATACATTTTTGGACAGGCAGCATGAGGATGCCGTGGTTAACACTGTCTTCTCATTAATCTATTGTCCCATGATCCAATTCTGCACTCTGCCATTGTCTATGTGGAATATGCAAATTCGTCCCTTGTCTTTATGGGATTTTCTTTAGGTTTCTTTTCCATACCCCAGAAACTTTTGTGCGTGGTTACTTTTAATCTGTACATTGTCTCAGTATAGGCATATACATCAATGGACACTATAATGGACTGGCACTCCATTCAGAGCTGCTTTAGCCCCACCACTGCTAGGATTCATCCCCCTCACCACCAGTCTCATAGGGACTGAGAGACTTGTATTATATTTATGGATGCAATACATTAAAATTTAAGAACTTTGTAAGTATTTTTTACTCATAATTAACAGTTTGGATACAAACTACTTAGCTGTGCTACCGGTCTAAGATGGATTGAAATCAAAGAAATTATTGTATGTCTCAGCATTAACGTTTGCAGTGTACCATCTATTGGAATGTATTTTATAGTTCATATAATAATAAAATGCATTGCATTTGTCATTCCAAAAGATGGCACATGCATTACTACAAATGTTTGCAATGCACTGTCTGCTGGAATGGCAAATGCAATAAATATGTCTGTTATATGCCATTTCGTGTGGAATTTGTATAAGCAGTGTTGATGTTTGTGATGCGCCATCAGTTGGAATGACAGAGACATAATAACCTCAAGCAGGGGTGTCAAACTCCAGTCCTGGAGGGCTGCAGTGGCTGCAGGTTTTCATTCTAACCATCTTCTTAATTAGAGACCAGGTTTTGCTGCTAATTAATTTCTTTTGCCTTAGTTTTAATTAACTTGACTCAGGCTCTTTACTTGTTTCATTTTTCTTAATTAGCAGCCAAACAATAATGAGACACAAAACAAGCTGCCACATGACCGGCTCCCTGCGCTCAACACACAATGTCTGAAAATAAAGAAAGGTGAAGGTCTCAGTAAGGTTGATCTCCCAGATCACCCAAACATTTTGACAGCGTTCTTAAAAAAAAAAAAAAACAGAAAATCAACAGTTTTAGAAATAATTGCTGTGGCAGAATGAGAGCAGCAACAAGTCGTGGAATTAAATAACAAGTTTAATTAACAGAAAGAATTGGCTTCTAATTAAGAGATTGGTCATTGGTTGGCTCGTTTCACATCTCATTTCTGTTTGGCTCTCATTTAATGAAAAAATGATCAATTCAGAGGACCGAATCCTTAAAAACCAGGCTGTTAAAATGAAGGGAAAAGAAGTTAATTATCAGTGAAAACTGGACACTGATTGGGAAAAGGTTAGAATGAAAACCTGCAGCCACTGCTGCCCTTCAGCCCCAGAGTTTGACATCCCTGACCTAAGGGACACACATACAGACATATAGACACTTATTTTTTTATTAAGGTGGATGAGGGGAAAGACATTTTTTAATTGAAATTAAAATTAGTCTAAACCAGGGGTTCTCAGACTCATTCCAACCAGATTCCTAATCAGTGACAACACCTGATAACACTGATCTCATTTAATTAGCTGGTATTTTTTTCTCTTATTCTACATTTCATTATATTTTGCCCTTTCTCTGCATAGTTTTCCCCCTTCGTTGTACCTTATTAATGACATTTAAAAATAAGCAGAGCAAACACCCAGGCAAACAACACTGAATAATCAAAGGCTGCAACTACTTTAGCGTCAGACCCACTAATAAGTAAATAATGGATTCATTAAACAATTAGAACACCTGGAAAAGTAGAATGACCATCAAGATGAAAATATAGTTAGAAAAAAAACATTATTCCGATATAACTGCCTGGTACATTTTAATTTTGTTTTAACCGAACGTAGTTTTGTAATTTCTATATTATTCCCAAAACACATAACTTGGGAAATAACAATTCACTTAATAAGCCCAGGATTACAATTAAAAACAGAAGCTGTTTAGAAAAAAAACCTGCAGCCACAGTAGGTCCCCAGAACTGAGTTTGGGAAGCACTGAAATAAACATACTGAATGATGAATTTCCCCTTGGGATTAATAAAGTATCTATCTATCTATCTATCTATCTATCTATCTATCTATCTATCTATCTATCTATCTATCTATCTATCTAATCATTAATCACTAATTGTAAATGAATATCAGAATACTTATTTTTCCATTAAAAAATAATTGTCAGATTTTCAGATGCATTCTTGTACTACATAAAACTAGGGGCACATGCATGACTTTATGAAACTTCCAGAATGTTGATTTAAATAAACAAAGATGCTAGTGTGCCACTTAAACCAATCATGAAATGAATTTAGTTTTATCTCATTTAGTTATCAGTTGCCTAATGACGAGCATGGTGAAATAATGATGATAGTGGTTAATATCTAAAATTACATTTAAGGTAATCAGCAAGGTCTGCTTTCAGCCATGGCATGTTCATTTAGAAAGTAATTGAACTAGCAAGTTTCCCAAGTGAATATCAAAATAAACACACATGAGTATATGAAGAAAGAAACAGATTTTACAAAAAGGTAGTAGCCATTATCAAGCAATTATATCTCAATCCCCATTACAAGCATTAGGCATATTGAGGACATCTGTGCAAAATGAAAAGAGTGACCTTTATTTAGGAATGTCTAACATTTCCTTGGCACATCTATGTATACTCAGGAGACATGGCTGAATAGAGAGAGCAGAAGGAAACTTAAAAGCCTGTACCTTAAACAGCACAGTATGCTCTTAAATGCTAGTTGGGTCATTAACATGATGTTTTTGTATCTCTAATGAGATCTTAGTAATGGTTCTTGTACCCCTTCTTCTGGGAAACTCTACTTTTCCAGCCACAAATGTATCCTTAAATATTTTTCCCTTCAAGACTAAAGAAGCGTGCAGTGTAATGTTACACATGAGGTGTATTCAGGATTTAATTAATTCAGATCAACACAGAAAATGAAATGTATTCATCAGTTTTAGTAAAATGCTTGAAAATTGGCAGACGTTCCTCTAATCAACCAACTTTATATTGCTATCTCATACTAGGTAATAGCATAACTATAATTTTTACCTCTATCTAATTATTCAGTGACATTATTTTAAAATTCATTGGCTAATAGTTTTTTACAGCCTTCACTAAAATGAAGACAGCAAATGACTTAAAATGTCGTGTTCAACAGGGCATAACAAATGAAAACTTGGAAATACTTGTGGGTTAATGGGTCTAATTTTAAATTATTGAAATGCTGTCTGAAATAAGGTTCAGAGAGTTTATTACCACTATGGCTTTGAAAACCTATCTTACTTTACAATCAATACCAATCACGTTAGGTTATCTCAGTGCCATCTCTCAAACTTGTCATCTATTTTTAATTTACCTGGCTCAAAGTCCATTAACAATAGTCACAGTAATTTTATTAGATGAATAATATGATCATAAGAACTTGAAATAAAAGAAACCTTGACATATCACATGTCTTGTGTCTAACATAAAATGTGTTTCAAATCAAAGAAAAGAGAAGAAAAATATGCAGTATGTAAAGTTTATATATACTACTGGTCAAAAGTTTTAGAACACCTCAGTTTTTTCCAGTTTTTCTCTAAATGAAAGGCCTAAACTTCTAAGGGTAATAATGTTAATTGCCGTTTTCTTGCCATTATCACTGGAATACTATCCAAGTAGTACTTCAGAGAATATAATAACACAGTCTGTTGCTACCTGATTTAAGACAGAAAGGGTTTATAAGTAATCAACAGAAGTTGGGACACCTGTGCAAATTGTTTATTTCAACTTGAAAGGCTTAATTTACTTTAATTGCTGCAGAACATCTGTAGGTTGTAATCTATTAGTTGTTCCTGATGAAGAAGGCCCATTTTTAATATTCTGATATTTCCTATCTATTCAGTTTTTGCTAACCTAAATTTTAAATTTAAGTCTCTGGCAGTTTGCTCCTTACATTTTCACAATGTTAGGTCATTTATTGCATTTGAACTGATTAAATATAAGGAAAAACTGGAAGAACTCTGACTGGTAGTGTATATATACAGTAACTATCAGCACTCCTTTAAACTTCCCATTGTACAGTATATTAAACACATTCTGTCTAAATACACCTTTTCTCTTAATCAAAATAAAGGTTTATAAACATATGTATAAATATATTTTAAGATAGATGAAATAGCAATATTTACAAAGTATGCACAAAATTATATACACAGTAATAATAACCAACCATAAATACACGTCAAATAAGTCCAGATGATGCCTTTGATTTGTAGCAAATGATTAATGGAGGTTGAAACTCAGGAACAGTAGGAACATTCAGTACACACAGGCAAACACAGTGTTTAGTCCTAACAACGAATTAGGACATTATGCGTGCTACAGGTTGAACATAAAAAAAAAGTCCCCCTCCAAAGAAACAAATCACCAAGAAAAAAGGACACAGTCCTCTGTCATAGGAAAAACTGGTCCACAGTGCTAGCAAAAAAATCCAAAAAAAAAAGAAAGAAAAAAAATGAAGCCCCAAAAATCAATAGATATATGAACCAACAAGACAATCATTCTTCCTTCTTCTTTCCTCTTGTGGTAGCTTGCATCTTGTACAAAGTTGTGTTAGTAAGTTAGTAGTTAGTACATTTGGCAATATTACAATTCTACCATCCAAGTCTGTTTTAATTAAAAATTCAACTACAACACAAGTGCAGCATATACATGATTTAACCCTGCCATCACTTCAAATATCTCTCTCTAACTGTAAATACAGCTGACCCACCAATTACACTTTCAAATATTCTTACACAATCCAGACAGTGCTTATGACAATTAACATGTTTCATTGTTTGTAATATTGACCCAAAGTTTCTACATATAAGATGTTTCTTTTGCACTGACTTGCTTAATGCATAATACCACTCCCCATGGTATCTTAATCCCATGACTATTTCTTTTTCTAATGCTAAACCACCCAGATTATAGACTTCACTTCTTATATACTTACCATCTGTGGTCTTTCAGTTGCCTTTGTTTTTAACACCATCAACCATTTGAATGCTCAAAACTCTAGCATAAGCAGGTGGTTGGCAAAACTGGACCACTATATCCATGCACTCCAACCATACAACACAGAATACACGCCCAGTAGTAAATCTTGACAACAGCAGTGAAAGGACTTGAGATTCTAAAATGTAGAAAAAGATTCTGAAGAAAGTACTATTCAATCAGGCTAGTCCAGCTCCACCCAATGCACACAAATAATTGTTGTCATCTCTGCTGTATGTTGTACATCATTAGACCATCATTTAGTCATTTTCCTGACCATTCCTTGACATCAGTATGCTCTTCGCATAGCGTGTTGACGTTTCCAAAATCCAGTTGTTAACTATCTTCCTCAAAAAGACAGGTCGTAGCAAGCCACATAAAAAACATAAAATGGTATATGTACTGCTACAATCCTTTCACCTCCCCACACCTCCTTTCTTTCAAGTGGACCATATAGATGTCTACTTAGTCTCACCAGTCACCATGTGTCCTGTGATATTAAGAACAAACCATTCAGTAGCTCTGGCAGCAATTTTGAATAATCCTGAAGGTAGGATCCCACATCGAATGCAATTATTGACTTTTGGGTTTAGTTAAGTAGTATGTCTAATTTGCCTGAGCAAGATATGTTATTGTTCTTTATTGTATAATGCCCAACCTTAGTCAACCTTAGTCTTTAGTAACTGAACATGTGAATTGAGGACCGTACCTGTGTTCCATTACTACAAATTTAGGAACCCTCCCATCACTGGCTGAAATCTCTGCTTTGTAGGGTACAGAAGATCTTTGTAGTCATGTTTCTAAGAGGCAACAGCTCTAGCCACCTTGTGCAGTATTCAACTGTCACCATCAGGATGCATCAGCTGAAGTATTGCTGTAGACTTCTGTGTCTCTTCACTAAGCCAAGTGATGGTTAACAGCTTATGTGCAGTTTTATTTTATGTCTCAAAGCTCTCAACAAAATGTTGCTGGTATTCTCTGCCTGGAGTTTGCATGTTTTCCTTCTGGGTTTCCACAGTGTGCTCCGGTTTCCTTCCAAAGATACTCAGATTTGGTGACACCAAAATGACGCTAGTGTATGTGAGTGCTTGTATTCACCTTGAGATGAGCTGATGCCCATCCAGGGATTGTTTCAGCCTCGTGCCCAATGTTTGCTGGAATGGACAAATCCCTGGATTAATGGATTTAATCATTAAACATCCTTTTCAAAGATATTGCATTAAGGTGTCATTGGAATTTAATGGGTATTCCAGGCACTTCACAACACAGCAAAGCCAAACCGTGTTCTCACCATGATAATATCTCGCTCTGCCACCTGGTTGGATTCTTCCAGATTTCCATAAAGTACGTGCACAAGTATAAACAGTAAAATGCTTGCGTAGCAGGAGCGTCCGCTGCAGCATACGTCGCGTTGCGTGAAGTATAAACCCGGCCTAAGATATACAATATATAATGAGGTGATAGCCAGACTGTAGTTATTTTAATAGGATGTCAGAACTACTGCCAGCTATCATCGACTGCACTACACCAACCATTAAAGAGAGCTTTGGGTAATGGCATCTTGTCCCTTTTTTGATTATTTTGTAACTTGCTCCCAGAAGATAATTAAATATCCATCCATCCATCCATTTTCCAACCCGCTGAATCCGAATACAGGGTCACGGGGGTCTGCTGGAGCCAATCCCAGCCAACACAGGGCACAAGGCAGGAACCAAACCTGGGCAGGGTGCCAACCCACCGCAGGACACACACAAACACACCAAGCACACACTAGGGCCAATTTAGAATCGCCAATCCACCTAACCTGCATGTCTTTGGACTGTGGGAGGAAACCGGAGCGCAATTTATCACACACCCACACTTACTCAAAGGCCAAGCCTGAGCAAAACTGCACCCTGCAAGGCAGTACCAATTAACCATTGTGTCAATTTATCACACATTAAAGTTGGATTATTACTACAATCCAAGTTTACTCACTTTTATTGTCTCCAACTGTTTAGTCTAATACAGGGTTGGAAGGTTCTAGAACATACCCCATGAAACATAGGGTATTCAGAGGACTGCACCCTAGAATACATACTGTCGACCACTCACTGAAGGCCAATTTATAGTTGTCATCGGAATGCACTAATTTACAGAAAGATTGGGGATCACTAATAGAAAAATTATGAGGAGATAAGAAGAACCTGCAAATTCTGCGCAGATAGTAGAGACTCAGAGAAATTTTGATGAGAGCAGGCCAATCAGCCCAACAGTCTTGCCAATGCTATTCACCCAATTTCTCCAGACCAACATCAAATAAAGTCCTGTTATTGATCATACTATCTGCCAACTCATTTAGTATGTTCATAGTTTTCTGTGGCACGGTAGCGCAGTGGGTAGCGCTGCTGCCTTGCAGTTACGAGACCTGGGGACCTGGGTTCGCTTCCCGGGCCCTCCCTGCGTGGAGTTTGCATGTTCTCCCCGTGTCTGCGTGGGTTTCCTCTGGGTGCTCCGGTTTCCTCCCACAGTCCAAAGACATGCAGGTTAGGTGGATTGGCGATTCTAAATTGGCCCTAGTGTGTGCTTGGTGTGTGGGTGTGTTTGTGTGTGTCCTGCGGTGGGTTGGCACCCTGCCCGGGATTGGTTCCTGCCTTGTGCCCTGTGTTGGCTGGGATTGGCTCCAGCAGACCCCCGTGACCCTGTGTTCGGATTCAGCGGGTTGGAAAATGGATGGATGGATGGATAGTTTTCTGTGTGAAGAAAAGCTTTGCTAACGTTTGTGAGAAATCTACCTTTAATAAGAGACCTGATTGAGATTCAATGGAGGTGCAAAACAGTGCTACCTTAAATATTATTGTACTTATTAATGTAAAAAGTAACATTCAATAGCATTATGTAAATGTACTGTGGTTTGCCTCAGAAGCTGGATGTGTGTATCTGGGTTTAAGGCAAAGAAGGAAAATAGCAATTTGTGAAAATTATACATTCAAGCAGCATTTCCAAATATTTATTGAAACTGTACAATTTTAGCTTTAGCACATTTAGGTCACCTTGCCGTTATCTCAGAGTGAATAAATAATAATCAACATCATATTTTATCCTTGTATATTTGGCCAGCTTTTTAATTTATTTACTGATTTATTTCTGTCCACAATAAATTATGATAGTATGATATGCCATTTTGTGTCATGCACTCTCGATAACTGAAGCTGTCTATTCCTTGAGCCTAAAGTTTATTCTACAGGCTAAAGCAAGAATAACAGTCTAACTAGTACATACAAGACAAAAATCATAGCACATTGTGCTTGTTCTTTGTAAGCACTGGCTTGAATTCTGGTAATGAAAAACAAGCACATAAAATTGACAGTTTTTCTTATAGTACTGCCCTGTAATAAATCCAGACACCAATTCAATTTAATTAACATCTGCCATAATTTATAATTCCATAGAGTATAACCTTTTCATTAACACAAGGCCAACATTTTTTCTTGCATTAGACAACTGACAGCAGACATCATTCTCAGACAGAGCCAACGTGCTTACAAATAACAAAAAGAAAATTACACATTAGAAAATAACACACACACAATCATGCATGCATATATGTCAGAAAGTCACCCTGTGAGCCTCTTCAAGAGTGCCTTGCTTTAGCATTGCCAAACTTGTTACTGTTATAAAAGGCTAAGCTCCATTTGACCTGAAAATGCAAGTTTACTGCAAAGTCAACAGTGGAATTAGCAGAAACATTGTGATTAATCACCCTCAGTGGACTATTTCTCTCTAGTTCTTTGTCATGCTTCAGTCTCATTTGCCTCCCTTGGTCTACAAAGGACGTGCATCACAGTGTGTGCCAAGTTACCACTCTACAAAGAAATGCAGAAAAGAAAATTGAAGTGTTATGTTAATCTTTAGTCAGCTGTGCATTATCATTCATTATACTGGAACCTTTTTACTATTTATTTTTAGTTTATCATTTCATAATTTCTTCATAACTACCTCTTAAATGTAAGATTTTACAGTTCCCCACCCTGTTCTTCAATTTAATGATTAACTGTGCATGCCAGTATCCCTGGGTGGTTTGAAACAGTAAATACAAGACCTACAGTCAAGCAGAATTAAATGCAAGAGAGAAGAAATGAGTCTTTAAGTGAGAATTTAGTATAATGCTGGAACTCCACATAGTTAGGGGAAGAGAGCCACAGAACAGAATGACCACTCAGCAAGATTTACAAAATAGATTGTTTTAGAATTCTGAGTAGAGCAGCGTTGTATAATTACAGCTTTCTGATAAGCTGCAAGGTACAAATCATGATGAAAAGAAATCTAGGGTGTTTAACAGCTCTGTAAATCATGAGAGTTTTGAAAACAGTATGATAATTTACAAGTAGCCAGTGTAGTTGAGCCAGATGTGGGACAATATGTTTATTGTTTTTGGTTTGCATCACGATTCTGGAAGAAGCTTTGAATTTACTGCAGTTGGTACTTCCAGCAAGAAGACCATTAAAAGTAGCAAAAGGAAGTAATAGAGGTTTTATGTTAGACCAGAATTCCTAATGTTGTGGGTGCACTAGAATGCGCCTAGGGAGCAATTATAACAGCAGGAAAGAATCTGGCAGTTTACAGCAACTGTAACTATGAGCACAGCAGGAATATGCAGGTTGTATGTGAAGCCAAGTGCTTCATTATCAGCATGTGTGCAAATTTGCTGGAATTCACTCACAAAGCATTCATACTCCACAACTCATGCCCTACTGAGAAGATTCATGATTTATTGTAAAATTGCTTTTTTGTTTGCTTTTCTCATTTAAATACTACAGAATGCCTGCTTATATTGATAAACCCTAATAGGCGATAAAGATCCTTCATCAATATTCTAATGCCAAGCACCAGCTAATGTGACACTCAGGGCTTGATTTAGTTTTTCAGGAGTTTCACACATTTTATGCAACAAATGCAAAAAAGGCTAAAATACTCCTATTGGTACAGCAATCAGTCTTTCCAAATATATACATAAATTTTAAAGAAATACAAAAAAGTGTGTTGAGTCATATTCAACAAAAATACATTTTCCATAATAGTGATTCATTATAAATTAGGCTACATCCTATTTAAGTAAGTTATATATAATGCTATGCTAATACAAAAAAGCATTATAGAATTTAGGAGGAATGTATTAAATAATGATGTAAGTAGGTTTCACTTAAAGATCTTTTGCCATTGTTCGTAAAAACTGGGACAATAAAGTAAAATAGTATTCTCATGAAACCATTTGTAATTCCAGTTTGCAGATTGTCCATGTTCATTATGCTTAGCATTAAAAGTGAAGGTGTTAAAGGATATGATAATGCCTCTCACAAAATAGTAACTGATTCACAAGGGTCAAAATATAGGTATATTTTATTAGTATCAACCATTGTTGTAAAATCTATTGACATTTTTGCTGAACTGTTTCTGCTATGTTTAATTTTGGCATAATCAATGTATATATTATCTTTTCATAGTTGCCTTTTTATTTGCTACCCATCCTGGAAGCACTGATAGCAAAGGAGTAAGCAGCTCTTGGCAGCTCTTCATCACAGTCCACTCACACTCACAGAGTGCAAAACCAAATCAACTAAACTGCATGCCTTTGGAGATGTCGGTAGACAACAGGATAACCTGGAGAAAAAACAAAAGCAGTAATAGAAAGAACTTGCAAATTCCACATGAACAAACACTAAGTGCTGGATTGGAACCCAGGTGTCAAAGTTGATAAGGCATCATTGTGCTGCCGATCTAAAATTATAACAAAAATAATGATAATACATTTGGTGATATACCTATTGTCTTTGTATTAGTTTCATTATCATTATTCATATCATTTGTCATACAGAATTCCTGTAAAGTAACATTGTACAAAGGCAAAACCTTATCAACAAGAACAAGAACTTGTGGTGATAATAAATAAAACATTCTGTCCCACAACCAATAGAGAACAAACATTTATATAAATAGAAAAGAAAGATGTATGCATTCTCTAGAAAACAGTGTCTGCTACTGAAGAGGAGGGAAGAGTGCCACTCAGGTGGTGATGTCTATATGAAGAGAATTACACATCTTCTACACATCCGGCAGTGAAAGCATTCTGACATTAACAATTACCTCCTGGATTGGGAACAGCACGCAGCTGGACAGCAAGAATCTACAGAGAGGTGTGCGATCAAATTAACCCATCACTGGGTATGTGCTTCCTAACTTTGAGAACATCTATACCAAGAAATGTCAGAACAGGGCAAAGAAAATTATTAGAGATATCCGCCATCCCAACAATAACAACAACAACAACATTTATTTATATAGCACATTTTCATACAAAAAGTAGCTCAAAGTGCTTTACATAATGGAGAGAAGAAAAATAAAAGACAAAATAAGAAATTAAAATAAGACAACATTAATTAACATAGAAAGGAGTAAGGTCCGATGGCCAGGGTGGACAGAAAAAACAAAAAACAATGGTCTCCTTTCTGTACTGTGGACAGGTAAACACTACTGCTGTCTAAAGTCCCATTCAAAGACACTGAGAAGGAGCTTTTTACCAAAGTCTATCCACATCTTGAATAAGGAAAGTGTCTAGAACTATGTGGAGTCCTATTGTTAACTCTCTTACATTTATTTATTTTTTATTACATATTTATAATTCTTTCAATGATTTTTGATGTTTATAATTTATCTTTGTTGTTGTCCTTTTATGTACTTCTTAAAGGTACAGACATTGAAGCTGAGAATCTAAGCATTTCACAACATAATGTACTTTATGTGTAATTTGCATGTGACAAATCAAATTTGGTTTGATTTAATGTATTTATTTATTACTTCATTTATTTACTTCTGAGACTCTGTATACAACATAAAATACATCTGGAAATTAAAACTATCATTTTCATCCAGCAAAGTTAGGAGGGCGGGGTCTACAGTGTACTGTTGTTTGATTTGTCAAATGTTGTTAGAATTTCAGTACATGCACAGCCACAGCTTGGCACATGCATTTGAGATACGGGATTCCCAAGGCAAGCAAAGTGCATGCTAAAATCAGTGTCGGTATGAATCTATGGTTGACCTGAGAGCAAGAATAGTTGGCCAGAATTACTGCATGTAGAAGCTCCTTTAATTCAAGAAACCCTAAATTCATCATCCTTTCAGGAGTCTGTATGTGATGTGTAGTGTTTGATGATTAATGTAGCACTTGATGATCAAAGATTTAACAACGATTCACCAATCAACTAGCAGTAGAACCCACCTTTTCAACTTTGATCCATTTCAAGCCATATATCATGTTGGGTGTTGTGAAATAAATAAATGAAGAAATATCTTAAAAAATGCTTATTTATTCATGTATTTATTTATTTAATATTTGTTCATAAATGCCTGCTTTGATTTCTATTTAACAAAAACTATTTCAAATTATTATATATTTTTAAAATTAGTATTATAATATTATCAAAATATTGCTGAAAGAAACATTTCTTTTCTTAAAATCTGCAATACAAAGTTCTTTTACATAGCAATTATTCATACACTTTTAACTTGACTTGATAGTGTCAATTTGTCCCTTGCCTTCTTTATTTGGTTTATATCTGAAGGGTCATTACAGAGTTGGCATAAAACAGTGTCAGAAATTATGCATAATTGTGATATATGTTTATCATGAATAGCAGCTTTCATAAATACAAATTAAACAATAGCAGTGCCCTGAATACAGTTTCTTGGTTTAATCATTTAAAGCAATGCATTTGGCAAGCGCTGTAGGAAAAATGAGTCATGAGAGAGTCTGCATGCCTCAGTTGCAGGTCTTTCTCTCTTATAATAGCTTTTTTTTACATGAGAAGCTTAATTAATTTGCCAATGGCACCTGCTAGTCTAACCAGCCTAAATTACGCAGTCATCTACTGACCATTTGATTGCAAATTTTCTTCTACAATACACTACATACAATAGTATGTTTGAGATAACACAGAAATAATATTTTCTAATGATTTACACAAGGGAAGCCAGTGCACAACAAGAACACACATACATGCAGATTAAACCAGCAAAAATGTATTTTTTAGAATAAATCAGTTAGACAAAACTGTGAAACTATATCATGGACAATTTTGCGTTTAGCATGAGAGTGACAAGTATGGTTTGTTGTTGTATAACCATTGAATCTGTGTGTGTGAAAGCCTCACAGTCAAGTTCAAAGCAACCTTCCCCCTGGTAATTCTTTTTATCAAACAAGAAACCGCTTTTTGAATCCTCTAAAATATCAATAGCACCTGCCTTGTCAATTTGATCTCTCATCAACTATTTTTTCATTAGTATGCTGACACTGATTAAATAAGTGAACAGCATGTCAAAAGAACAAGCAACTGTTAACAGTATTTACTAACATAATTATAGGTTTTATTTGGTTAACTTATCATAAGCATCATTTATTTCCTTTCTGCAAACTGTATTGTGAAAAATACCATTCTCTGAGGATTTCTGAAGTATTTATGTTCTGAGTGCAATTTCAAAAGATGAATGTGGTTACGAAGGAAAACATTTACTACTTATATTTAGGAAAATATACAACGCTATAGTTTCTTGAAAGTGGATTGTGCAGTCAACCATAAAATTAATTAAAGCTGACTCAATATTCTGTTACACCATGTATTTTTCAGTCAATGCAAATTCAAAGTGAATAAATGCAAGACTTCATTAATAGAAACAATAGATCAGCGGTGCAATAGGTTATAGGCCATTTTTCTAGAAGATCACATGCAATTTCACATGTTATTATATTTTAAACATGATTAACATGGCGTTTTACAAATGCTGCCCTGAATGAACTTCCCTTTCATGTTGTTAAGTTAAACTAAAAGCAAAAACAGTTAACCTATTGACATCTTGGTCTGTTTCAAATCCTGAACTTAAGATAGAAAAAAATACTTAAATATGTGTTAAACCTTTTCAAATTAATTTATAACATATGCATACACACACTCGTGTGATAGGGGCAAGGGTGTGATGGTTGAGTTGAAGGGAGAAAATTGAAAGTGTTATGATTTGCAACTCTTTTTATTCAGTTTTTCTCTGTATTGGCTGAACAAAATTAAAATCTATTTCTAGTATTGTTTCATGTCTTTGCACTATGTTGTACTGCTCCTCTGAACCCCTTTCCCGCCCCGGGACAGCACGATTATAATGTGTGCTACTGAAACCTTGAGCGGCAGCAAAAAGAAAAATAAAATTAATAAATTATTTGGAGCTCGAGTGACCAAAACTCCTTCCCTACTAGCCATACAACGAGCACAGACCACACCAACAGAAGCAGAATGTATGACAGAAATAAAGTTGATATTGTAAACAAATAAATCACCTCCCCACACAGTGAAGGATTACAGTACCAGACATCCCACTAAGAAAATATGACTACTCAAATAACAATCATCATAAAGATTTATTTATTTATTTTTTAACTGTCTGTTATTGTGAGGGTTACGCCGAGATATCCCTCAATACTGGGAAACATCTATCTCACACCACCTGCTCACACAGGCATCTCAGTCCCTCTCCCATGTGTTCCATAAAAAATTAAAATGATCCTCTATGTTGCCAAGTCCTCTTGCCTTCCATGAATTCACCTCTTGTCTTTGGGATCACGTGAATTCTCCAGTAATATCCGCAACTTCCTTTACAGTGCTGTTCCTTGCCTTTATTCTCTCCACTCCCTTGCTACTAGACCTTCACCTTTTCAGGTATGGTCAGCCTCTAATCTTTTAGTGTCACCCTCCTAGTCAGGTGTTCCGTTCCAAGTAATCCTTATGTTTATAATACCTATTCAGATTCTTTTCTGTAATGATGAAAATGTAAACCTGACATTGACATCAAATGCAAAAGACAACTGTTACAGAGTGGAGGATTAAGGTATGGCTGACCTGGGCAGCCGTCCAGGGTGGTATCTTGCCATGGGAGGCATGGGACACCTGCATTAAAAAATAAGAAATGGTGATTATAACCTGAGCCGCTCAATCCATTAGGGGTGCAATTTATGAAAGTTAGGATGTGCATCCTCCGAACACTGAGGGTGACCCCTTTAGTCAAAGTCTAATATTGACTACCCACTATTTACATCGAGAGATGCTGTACCCCTGCCTAGGACTCCAAATTTGCTTTGACCAGCACTGTATGCACCCCACCATTTTTGTAAGAATTTGTTTTTGTTAGCAATCCCCGTAACAAGTGGAAGCCATGTTGCAAGACACATCTCTATCGTGAGAGTATAAATATCTGAGTCATGCAATTCCTGGTTGTCCAAGATTCCTGGATTCAAACAAACAAACAAAGCTTTCACTGTAATAGTTACTGTGTGCACATTTTTCAAGAAAGTTATATTTGTGCATCTCCCTGTTTTTGATTATTGTTTTGTGTATTGGGTGTTAAGCTAGTAGTTTTATATTGAGGGGGCCATTGAGTTCCTTGGTGTCTGATGTCATTTTCACTGTGTTGAGTTTGGATACAAGGCACCTCGTCTACATCTCTGCATTCTGTGTGCAGCACGTGGCAAAAAAAAGAGCACCACAGATGCAATGTTTGCTCAGAGGGTGTTGATGGAGAAGTTTAGAGAAGGTCAGAAGGAGTTGCATTGCATCTTTGTGGACCTGGAGAAAGCATATGACAGGGTGCCTCGAGAGGAGTTGTGGCATTGTATGAGGAAGTGGCAGAGAAGTATGTAAGAGTTGTACAGGATATGTACGAGAGAAGTGTGACTGTGGTGAGGTCTGCGGTAGGAGTGACGGATGCATTCAAAGTTGAGGCAGGATTACATCAGAGATCAGCTCTGAGCCCGTTCTTATTTGCAATGGTGATGGACAGGTTGACAGATGAGATTAGAGAGGAGTCCCTATGGACTATGATGTTTGCTGATGACATTGTGATCTGTAACGATAGTAGGGAGCAGATTGAGGAGACCCTGGAGAGGTGGAGATATGCTCTAGAGAGGAGAGGAATGAAGGTCAGTAGGAACAAGACAGAATACATGTGTGTAAATGAGAGGGAGGTCAATGGAATGGTGAGGAAGCAAGGAGTAGATTTGGCGAAGGTGGATGAGTTTCAATACTCAACAGTACAGAGTATTGGGGATTGTGGAAGAGAGGTGAAAAAGAGAGTGCAGGCAGGGTGGAATGGCTGGAGATGAGTGTCAGGAGTGATTTGTGACAGACGGATATCAGCAAGAGTGAAAGGGAAGGTCTACAGGATGGTAGTGAGACCAGTCATGTTATATGGGTTGGAGACGGTGGCACTGACCAGAAAGCAGGAGACAGAGCTGGAGGTAGGAGAGTTAAAGATGCTGAGATTTGCATTGGGTGTGACAAGGATGGATAGGATTAGAAATGAGTACATTAGAGGGTCAGCTCAAGTTGGATGGTTAGGAGACAAAGTCAGAGAGGTGAGATTACGCTGGTTTGGACATGTGCAGAGGAGAGATGCTGAGTATATTGGGAGAAGGATGCTAAGGATAGACCTTCCAGGGAAGAGGAAAAGAGGAAGGCCTAAGCAAAGGGTTATGGATGTGGTGAGAGAGGACATGCAGGTGATGGGTGTAATAGAACAAGATGCAGAGGACAGAAAGATATGGAAGAAGATGATCCGCTGTGGCAACCCCTAACGGGAGCAGCCGAAAAAAGAAGAAGAAGATCATTAGTCAGGACATTGTTAACCAAGTCATTACTGTATTATATATAAAGTTATTTTATAGGTCTGCTTAGTGTTTTCTATTTAACAGTATTCCTAATAGGTTCCAGTTATTCTTATTTTGTGAAAAAAGTATGTACAATTTAACAGTAGTTATTGGTATTGTACTCTGTGTTTTTAAATTTGCAAAAAGAATTAGCCAAAAAGGCAACTCACAGCAACAAAGTTCAAAAAGGCAAACAATGAATATCCAAGACACCAAGAAAATCTAACTAAGGTTAATATAAATGCAAATCTATACTCTAACGAAACACACTCAAAAGAACATTGAGGGATTGCCTTTCTCCATAAGCCATTTTAAGGGATGGGACAGCCCTCAACAGAGATGGAGAGGGGCCGCCCACAAAATACACGAGACACAGCAGAAGAGCAAAACACACATAGATACAAAAAAAAAAATAGCCTAACAGAATAAAAATAAAAGATAATATCTAATTAAACAACTAATAAATTAACAAAACAATAATATAAACACCAATGAAAAGCAGTGAATGATGGTGAAAAAAAACCCAAAAATGATAGAAATGGAAAAAATAAACATTAGCCCTTGGCTTAACCATAACATTAGTAGTAAAATACCCCTTCATAAAAGGAATACAATTTTAATTTTCTGTTTTTTCTATTTTTTCTTTCAATTAATTGTACAAAAGCATTTAATTTTTTTTTCTTTTTACAGATGCAGTGCTTCTGATTCGGAGCTAAAGCTATCACTTTAAAGCAGTAGTTAAAGTCATCTCCTTTAGATGCCCAATGAAAGATATGAAAAAAGAACGCGTCCACAGGAAGGTGTTGCTATGAACATCCATCTGCCCTGCAGCTTAGCCTTCGATAAGCAGGTTAGGAAGATGGATACATGGATTAAAATTAATGAAATAAACAACAACACAGAAAGTAGAGAAACAGTATTGTACTAAGCAATGTACTGTTTGCCCTGTGCACTTAAGTTATAAGCCTGAATCCTTTAAAATTAACAGTCAGTCAGAAAACAAGCCATTTTCTGAGTCTGGTTTATCTAGCACGGCACCGCCAGCAGCTCAAACCTATCCTGCAATATAAGAAGTAGTACTGAAATGCCAGTCCATATTAAGGCACATTCACTCATTGAGTACATTCGTGCACTGAAGGAAACTTGACAAAAAACAACACTAAATACAAGTATGCATAAACACTATAAAGAAGGTACCTCTGCACTGCTGCCTGTCATTTCAATGTGCCACCTATATTTCAACAAGGCTTCATTTTAAATGGTGTCATTAATTGCTCATTCAGAAAAGTTGTATATTTTGCAGTAGGAAATAATGAAAGCAGTACCATACACAGAATAAATGGTGTTTCTTAAGTCCAAGTCCAAGTTTTGGGCCATGCATGAAATTATTGTTCCCCCTTTGATTTAACTGTTAACCATAAACTTATATCCAAATATGTCATTGGTCCAAACACTATGTACTTGTTTTAAAATACAAGGTCACATCCCAGCAATATTCAAATATTTTCCGGGATTTCAAAAAAAACATTTTCCCTTGTGGTTAGTCTAAAACAGTCTTCTTAATGTTACTCATTAGGAGTCCTTAGTATTCAGCTTTTACTCGAATGTGCTTTGGTATGTTTGTTTTTCCGTTTTTTGTGCATTTCAGCTCTAACTTTTAGTCCTGCTGGGAACCTTAAAACTCCATTATGGTTATCTTCCCTTAGATTGTTCAGTGTCAGTTTTCTCATTGGAGCAAAGAGCATCTTTAACAACTTTTGCTTGTCTAGTTGGGTCAATACTATTTAAATGACATTAGGGAATTATCAAACCAACTTAACTGAACTTAAAAAGCCAAAAGGTAAGGGTACAAAGAGAATACAATGAAAGCCAAGGAAAAAAAACAGTAAAACTTATGCCGTCCTTCCAGACCAAAAGAAACAGGGAAATCATTGCGTACATGTTGGTGTTATTCACTTTAAAAATTGTTGCAAAAACATTAATTGCAACATTTTTTGATCAAGCCATTTGAGCCCTTCCACTAACTCATTTCTTTACTACAAGTTCAATCAGTCAGTGAAGAAAGGCAAACTTTATATATCCCTGGTTCTGGGTATTTCTGGGATAATCCCTTGAAATTCACAGGTTCAGAAACATATCATCACAGAGCTCCTTCTAATGGCCTTTGGTGGTCCTGCAATTCTGAGTTGCATTGACTTTGTTATGTGCAGGTGTCACAAACATGGCAACAGGGGTGTGAGCCCTTCAGAAAGTTCCACAGACAGGTTTGAACATTCATAGGCTTGCCCAGAAATGGCCTTTCCACATGCGGCCACCCTCCAACTACTGTCTGCAGGCTTTGGCCTACCTAGTCCCAAAATGGGAAGTTTATTTTAAAGTGCAACAAAGAAGTTGAAAGTTCAGAAAAATACAAATATTCTTTAAAAGGGAAGGGGTAATCATAAAACTTTGGTGTGTTGAGACAACCCAAAACAAATTATCATTATAAACTGAAACTTTATTGAATAAATAAAACAAGAATAAAAATAACAAAACTGGATTTGGCTAGAAGGCAATCTAAAGCAAATCAAGTCCACAAACACAATCTAAACAGCAGAATCCTAGAACACAAGCTGTCTTCCACAAAAAACAGAAATATCATAAGAAAACAATGCTCACAATATCCACCAAACAGCACAGAAATATATAAAAAAAAGCATTGCTGACAGTAGCCACCAAACACCACTCAATGATCCACTGTTGGGACCATCTCTCTGACCTCAATAAAAAGTAGCAGCAGTGATCTCAGGGTGGATTTATCTTCTGGGATTCCACCCACAAAACACAAGGAGTGGTACAACATATAAAGGGACAGTTCTCCAATAAAAAAATAAAAAGAAACCAACATAAATTACGTAAAAAACAATCATTCAAAAAACAGGTAACTTCTCATCCTTAGTGTGCAAAAAGAGTCCACAAATATCCCATGAGTCTACCTTTCTGCCATCTAGCAGTCTGGTGGGAGAAGCTATAGTAAGTTATCTGCCATCATCATATGCTGTTCTTCTATATTTGTTTTTCTGGACTTACCAAAACCTCGGGAAATACTGTCCACTGGTTGTATTTTATCATTTATCCTGCCATTACAGTAAGTATAAGTGCTGACAGAGCCTTCCCATTTATTATTATCAGGAGTATTTTGAATCTGACAGGTGCCAAATTCTGAAATAGGAACCCCTTCACATGGTTAATAAGGTACATGTCATTTTGAGTCAATGTCTGTGGTGTACTGTAAGAATGTCCACTTTATTGAGCCTTTAGATGAATGTGTACCTCAATTTAATTATTAAACAGGATTCCTCGTGAAGATTGACGAAAAGTGAAACACCAGCCATTCTTTGATCACATGTATGTCTAATTGGATGTAGGGAACTACAGTGTCTTCTTCATGGAAAAAATGTTTATTATATGTAAGGCTGTCAAACATTTCCGAAGTGCTGTATAGAATTTCAAGACACTTACCAAATTTCAATTTCAACTTAGAATTTAACAATAGATTCATCTGAAAAATTATTTTCTATTATAGTATCTCAGAGCATTGGAGTATATTAAAAAGCAATGAGTCCTAGGTAGGAGCCAACAGTAAATGGGTCACAAGCCCATCCTAAACTGTATTCACTCCCACACACTTTTATAAATTGCCATTCTACAGTCAAATGTAATTAAAAGTCTTACCACAATAAATTACCAAGCTTTATGTCTGTTTTGATAGTTATTCTTTATGCAAACTCATTTTTTTTTGTTAAGGCGTTCTCTTTGTGCTATGTTTGCCATTTTTAAAGCCATTTTGTAAGCCACTTTAACATTAAAATTATAAATGCCCTGGCTGCTGCTTAGACCACAATATTTGCATGAAATATTTCAAATGATTTCCTTTAAATAATGAATTAATCTATCCGTTAGCCTTAAGCGCCTACATCTCAGCAAGGTGGAAACTATAACAGACCCCAGACTTGCAAAAAAGTGAAGGTCTAAAGACTACCATTAATGACACTGGGGGGGATATAAAGAGATCAATTAACCCAGCCTGCTTTTCTTTGGAAAACAGGAGAAAATAATGATAACTTACAATAAATGAGACAATGGAGTGTTACTTAGATTAACTTCTAAGGTTGGCATTATATTCTGGACCCACATATCTTATTGAACTTGACACATATAAAGTTGAAGAAAAAGGCAAATATTAAAAACACAGAAATACAGATATGTTAATCTGCTCCTCATCCCTGTTCAGTTCCGGAAGGCAGCATATATATTTAGGTCATCCTTGATTGAAGCAGGCTACTGAAAGGAACTCAGAAAAGTATGAAGATAGTCTGCTACCATATCTAGGGTTGGTTGAAAATTAAAGTGATTAAACAGTAACAGTTTCACCCTGCAGGCTGCCACAATATGTATCAAGAGATATGTGGCCCAAGATAGGAATTCACACAGTTGTTTAATCTGAAGGCTATAGGCTATGTGTAACTGCCTAAGGCTGACTTATGCACAGCGAATTCTGTTCACAAGAACACCGTTATCTTCTGCCTTTGGTTGAAGACAATGTATTTTGCTACATCTTTTTAACTATATATATATTCTGCACACTACTGCTTTATGATTTAAAGAAAATTATGAGAGTATAATATAACTCATTTTTCATCAGTTAAATCCTAGGTCTATTGTTCAAATCAAGTTTAGTTTTGAAACATAAATGAGAAGTCATAGTTATATTAAGCAAAATAAAGTAACATATTTTGTTCTCAGAGCTCATGATTAATTTTTGTGTTATATGTCAATGCTCTAGGCACCCATATGGAACTAACCTTTAATGTCATTAGCAGAGGATAAGTAGCTCATTTGCCTTAATGATAGTAATTACAAAAAAAATGCATGAGTGAAAGGAAGTTAATAACAGTAGCAGAAAAGCTTAGCTTTTATAACATTTGTTTCATTTCAGTTATAGCATTTGACCTACAGAAAAACAAAAAATCCTGACATAGTGACACTAAACCTTCGTAGATGTTTGTGTGATGCAAACTAATTTAAATAAACCAAACATGATAAAGCATCTTAGGTCTAGGATATTGTTTCATTTCACACATTTATTTCTGGTATGGTAGTGGAATGAAAAGATTCTACAATATTACGCAGTTTTGTGCCGAACGATGAATGTGATGAGGAGGATAAAGGTTTATCCTGTCTTACAGCAGAAGATGAGTATTATAATGCTCCAAAGAATGATGTCAAAATCCTTTTTGAGGGATTGAATATGAAATTGAATAGGGAAATTGCATAAGGGCCTACAGAAGATAATGAATGTCTACAAGTACACAGTAATGACAATGGGATGAAGGCTATAATGCCAGGACTCTGGTCATTAAAAGGACATTCTTTACTAAGTAACAGCTCTGCATCCAGATATTTCTCAAGATATTAATTAATCATTTTTAGAAAAAAACGGATTACTTAATAATGTAGATAGGATTAGGTTTATGTTTCAAATAAACAAAGTAACTAATTTCACTATCTTGTTTTTCGTGTCTGTCATATAACAATATGACACATAACAATTTCATCTACTGCCAACTTATGTAAGGCATTGTCATTTATACATTTATAATTTTTTCATAAACATTTAATTAACATGAAATTTTGATTGCTTAGGCTCCCATAGGCCAGTTATCAAAGTAGCAACTGCTAGCCTGTGGAAAAGAATTCTTTTTTGTAATACTTTAGCATTATGAACTCTTACGTTCACATTGTGGCTTATCTCCTTCAGGCCAGTACATTTCCAGCTAGTTTAGAGGAATTCTAAAGGACCAACTGAATTATTTGAATACAATAGTCTTAGTCTTGAATACAATAGTAGAAGGTTATGCGCTTCAGTTAATTTTTGTGTTTATAAGGTCTAAGTCAGTAGTTTTTAAGCTAAAATACCGAATGCTGATGTTTGGATCTACTTATTTCACCTTTTGTCCTGACCAGGTGCTTTGTCCCAAATGAGAAGAAGCAACCCAGTATCACGACGTGCCCTCCACATTGCTTTGTAGTAGGTACGATGTACTTTGGGCTATGAAACATGCTGAATTTGCACCAAAGAAAGTAATGCAACTGAAATCTTTCATTTATATAAGTAGTTATACACTCAATTCAATACTTTGCAGAAGTCCCTTTGGCGGCAACTGCAGCTTTGGGTCTGGTTGTGTAACTCCCTAAAAGCTTTGCTTACTTGTATTTGGGTATTTTATCCTATTCTTCTCAAGTTCCATTAGATTGCGTGGGAAACATCTGTGAACTGCCTTCTTCAAGTCTCTCCACAGGTGTTTTATGGGGTTTTGGCTCGGCTACTTAAGGGCAGTCAGAAACATATCTCAAAGCCAATCCAGCATTTTCTTGGTCTTGTCAGATGGTCTAAATACTTATATAAATGACAGATTTTTAATATATTTGCAAACCTTTCTGAAAACTTTTTTTTACTTTGTCATTATGGGTTATTCAGTTCAGATTGATGGGCAAAAATGGCAAATTTATCCATTTAAAATTAAATCTACACCACAATAAAGTACAGCATACTTTCTGTATCCTGTAACTGGAAATTCTGACCATTTAAAATTATGTAATCACTAAAAATAAGTTCTTTGTTTCCAATATCAGTTCATCAAATTAAGTGTTAACTTCCACTTCTGGGTCCAAATTGATTCCCTTGCAAATTGTTTCTAACGCATTTATCAAATCACTAAATTAACTGGTCATCTGATCATTTCACTGTTATTATCACCAAAACAGACAATGGTGATCATTAACACCAGATTTTTAACCATAAAATCATTGTCAAAAAAATCAAAAGGAAAGTAATAGAGTCACAAAATTAAATAAAAGGATTTTTATTTATTAATCATAATCTTTCTAGCATGATTTGCAATCTAGGACACTGTCTTTTTATAGTATCATGCTGGTAACATCAGCCTGCTTGACATACAGAAACTGTGACCCCAACAACAGAGCATTTCACCCAAGAAACACAATTCTGAAATGACCAACCCATTCTTGAATTAAAATGATAAACAAAAAGCACAACATTAATAAAATGCAACATGCTGTAGTTAAATTCATGGTGAGTAACATTACCACGAAGTTCTTAGATGACAACAACTTCTAAAATATCTAGTCTGGATTACAGCAAAAATGTATTAGGCCAACAAAAAAAATTAAACCATCTAACTCCAAACGGTTATTGGCCATACCTTTCTCCTACAATGTTCCATAGTAAAATATGTAGCATCTTCATAATTTGAAGGATGAAACTGGTGATTTTCTATGTTGCATTGAACAAAATAGTTGAGGATAAGTTTGGCAGATATAACTTATTTCAGCTTTGTGAATACACTTTGGTGTACATTTAATTGGCCAATACAAATCATCGCTTATTGCAAAAAACTGCAATGTTTTAGATAATAATAAAGTAGAATGTGTGTTACATATACATTGAAAACATATGCACAAACATATTTGTATCCTCAATTATCCAAGGCTGGAGAAATGGAGACACCATGCAGAAATGAAGCAGTTTAGTTTGTACAAAAGTGGTCAAAAGTATTGTTTTACTCAATACAGATAATCACTTAACTCTAATCTGCCTAATGAAACTTCTCCACTTTAAGGGTTCATGAGGAACACCTCCAAAAGAACAAATCAGAAACTCAGCACTCTGGCAAGATGAGGCCCACCTTAATTTGTCCCCCATCATTTGTGCTCAGCATGTTTGTGCTTTGTCTCATATCTACGAACTTGTGTCTGGCTGCTGATGCTCTCATCCCATACATGTGGTTTATAATTGTTCCTGACTCCTGGCACCTCTTTGACTTCTCCACAACATGCAGACTCTCCTTACTGTCTTTAGTTGCACAGCTTCTCCATAATCTGCTCTCCAACATATACTGTAGCTCCTTGAGTCGTTTCAGGGTCATTTTCTTACAGGTTCTCATCCCCCCTGCTGTTGCAATGCTAGAGCACCAGGTAGTCATGACACTACTATTTAATTATGTTACCATTGCTACCTGCTCCCCTCAAAAGAACCTTCCAGATACTATGTTCAGGAAATGTTCTTTCTGTAAGTGCATAGTCTGCCAGTCAGCTGCACTAACACCAGAAGGTAACTGGCCCCATCT
Source organism: Erpetoichthys calabaricus (assembly GCF_900747795.2). Classification (NCBI taxonomy): domain Eukaryota; kingdom Metazoa; phylum Chordata; class Cladistia; order Polypteriformes; family Polypteridae; genus Erpetoichthys; species Erpetoichthys calabaricus. Next base: position 72,726,796 of record NC_041397.2, on the reverse strand, counting down.
AAACTGTAAGTGTTCTGGTCTGTTGATTGCTGCATTATTATTCGATTTAACTGAATCTCGCACAGTCTAAAAAGACGGTATTGTATTGCTGATTCAGAGAAAAGCATGCTGGAAATATGGGTGTTTGTTTCACTGCTCCTGTGTAATTACCCCTTTCTGTTGTAGAAGATCCTATCAGGATTAGGATTACTTTCCACTCATTCTAGGCTTATTTCCCCTAATGCAATTAACTATGAGATTTCTGCTCTGCTGTCTGTCTCCAATTATGTGACTCAGCACCACTGCCTCTGTCAGTCTCCTTTTGTGACTAAACATCTTATGTGCTTCTTTCTCTTTAACTTCATTTTTAGCTGTTTCTCTATCTGACTCACCATTTCTTGCTCTATTGTTGCCGCTCCACTTTGATTATCATCCTCCACACACCTACTGCTTATTATATATGAGTAAGGTTTTTCAAAGAATAAAGATACTCCATATTTATTCAATGAGTTACATAGTGTTTCTTTTTGAAATCAAAATCAAAAAAATAAGTTATTGTGGTACTTGTAAATGCAAAGTATGTTTCAAATAAACTTTTAAAACAATAATTTTGATAGAAACTTTAAAATAAAAGAGTAAAAACCAGTGTCATTTTAGGTATTTTCTTATATGTGTGCAGAAACTAATAATATTGGCCCCTCTTTTGTTAATGACTAGTGAAACAAGCAAGTTCATGCACTTTTCAGTTTGCAAAAAATAAAAGAATAGAATACTAATGACTGGTCTGTCTTGAATGGAATCAGATCATTGTGATATCCTTTAATATCATCATCATCATCTGACAAAATACATTCAAATAGATTTAAATGCTTAAAAAAGAGACCCGTGTAGGAAAATAAACTGGTATAACCACAATAACTGCACTTACTGCATGACACGAACTTCACACTGCACTTCCAGTAGCAGCACTAACTACCATGAGGCCAAGTGTTTGATGGTCAGTGTGAGAAGCAGCAAATCACTGGGGAACACATTTTTTGTTGAGTTAGATCTTACACTTGTTTTTTACTAATTTTTGGGTGGTGAATCCAGAAATAACCCCAGTTTTTTGCTAGCTCATCCAGTTTTTACGATACAGGGTACCCTCCATTTTTGTCAAAAAACATACAAATTTTACATACAATGAAAAAATAATGAAATAATAACTTAAATGTACTGTTTATTTAAATTTATTTTGTTCATACAAATGATTTATTGTTACTCTATGACATTTTTTTTACAGTAAAACATTTGAAAATTAATCGGGTAAGCGGTTAAGGTAAAAATTTAAAATGATAGCTTTTCCTGGAGTGTTCAGTGTTAGGACAATGCCGCCGGATGCTCCAACAATAGTCAGCCATCATATGTACATCCCATTTACCCTGATACCGTCCTTCCATGACCTTCAAATCTTGGTGGAATCGTTTACCTTGCTCATCACTGACTGCACCAAGGTTTTCTGGGAAGTTAGAAAGATGGCTATGCAGAAAATGCACCTTGATGCTCATATTGCAACCAAGCATTTTGTAGCTCTCCAAGAGTTTATGGACAATTTCTGTGTAATTATTTGCTCGCGTGTTTCCAAGAAAGTCCTTGACAATGGCTTTGAATGATAACCAAGCATTCTTTTCGACTTCTGACATTGTCCTGATGAAATGTTCATCTTTGATGAGGTGCCGAATCTGTGGACCATCAAACATACCGACCTTTATTTTTTCAAATGACAGGCTAGGAAATGCCAAAATGAGGTACTTGAAACAGTCTCCTTCAGTTGGCAAAGCTTTAACGAACTGCTTCATCGGACCCAATTTCATCTGCAGAGGCGGGAATATAATATTCTTTCTATCAACAAGTGGCTCATGTAGAATGTTTGGATCACCTAGTTTTAGGGCAGATCTTGGAGGCCAATTCCTTTCCACCCAATGCCTCTCACGAGCTCTGCTGTCCCACATGCACAGATAACAGGGATACTTGGTGTATCCGCATTGCTGACCAAGAAGGAAGCATACCATTTTAAGGTCAACACAGATGACCCAATTGTGTTGGTGATATTGCAACAACTCAATGACTCTCTTTATTTCTGCATATTCTTCACAAAGAGAAACTGAATGGCCAAGTGGGACTGACCCAAATATATTGCCATTGTGAAGGAGGACACACTTTAAGCTCCGCTTTGAGCTATTGATGAATAGTCGCCATTCAGTTGAGTTATAGATTGGAATTCCCAATTCCTGCATTAAACCAGGTATGTTATGGCAATACACAAAGCCACTGTCAGTTCTGAAGTACTGCAGAAATGCAATTTCTGTGGTTCGAAAGTACGATACCTTTGTTCCTTTTTCAAGTAAGTTTTTCTCACGCAGTCTTGATGCTAGGAATTCTGAAGCCTTCTTCGATAGTCCCAAATCACGTAGCAAATCACTCAACTCATGCTGATCAAATCCTTTACGAACAGAGTCCTCTTCAATTTCAAACTCTTCATCATTGTTGTCACCTAGTTCATCACCATAATCATGTTCAGAAAGAGAGGGTAGTGTAATGAAAGCCGGCACTGGGATTTTAATTTGAATGAGTGACTGGGCGTATAGACGATGGTAGACTAGGATACTCTATGTTACATTTATTTTTCTTGTCATATCCTGAAGTTTTCACTATACAAAAGTAACAGTCACTGAAATGATTTCCTGGCTCTTGCCAAACCATAGGTATACCAAATGGCATCTTATCACCTGTTCCCTTTGTCCACATCCGTAAACCCTCAACACACTGTTTGCACACCTTATGAGGGGCCCAAGACTTATCTTGATCACCAAGTTTAACTTTGAAATATGTCAAATAGGCTTGCTCTACAAATGTGCTTACGTTCGCCCTTTGACTGGGAATGGTGAAACTGCCACAGATATAGCAAAATGAATCAGGGTTGTTTAGGCACTTCTGACGAGAAACAGCAGAGCCAGACATGATCTGAAAGAAAGGAAATACGTGTGTAAGTATAAAAATAGATTTTGCTTATTCACTACATAGAGCAGCGCACAACCTCTGACCATACTGTCTTGCGTGTAAATGAATAGCCTATACAAATCCATGCTACAGTAATCGCACTAATATAAGCAGTAGAGAAAAAACCTGACATGATAAAAGAAAACTAACTGCACTTTCAGAATCAGCATACATATTTTAGTGTAAATAAGCTTAAAAATTGAAGTCAACAAAAAATTTGTTCAAAATTGTTCCCCAGTGAATTGGACGAACAGCAAATAACTGATAATACATACTGAATAATGATAACATTGATAAAACATTACATTGATAATACATTCAATCGATAATGCATTTTTTTCCACAAAACATGATTCAGCACTTTCTTTGAAACAAATGCATCATATTGCAGGCTCCTTTTCCATGAGGTGAAAAGAGCACATGTTGGCTTCCTTGGTGGCTTTTTTTCAAAATTTATCATGGTCTTCCTCCCCTGTGGTTGTCTTGTGAGCAGTGCATTCCTGATACTGATCGTACTTGTCTTTTTTAGATGCATTAATACAAGAGGCATCTACTACAATAGGCACGTGTGTCAGTCTGTCTATCTGCATGAAACAGTTTTCTGCCCCTGTGGATCGATTTTGTTGAAATTTGTCAGATTTATCTGTTAAAGAATTTTGTCCATACAGTTCAGTTTCCATTGAGATATCTCAAACAGATCACGCTGTACAAAGTTTTGAAATTTCATGTTCTCCCTTGCGGCACGGTGGCGCAGTGGTAGCGCTGCTGCCTCACGGGTTCGCTTCCTGGGTCCTCCCTGCATGGAGTTTGCATGTTCTCCCTGTGTCTGCGTGGGTTTCCTCCGGGTGCTCCAGTTTCCTCCCACAGTCCAAAGACATGCAGGTTAGGTGTATTGTCGATTCTAAATTGGCCCTAGTGTGTGCTTGGTGTGTGAGTGCGTGTGTGTGTGTGTGTGTGTGTGTCCTGCGGTGGGTTGGCTCTGAGGCTAAGGATCTGCGCTGGTATCCTGAAGGTTGCCGGTTTGAATCCCCATCACTACCAAAAGAGATCCTACTCTGCTGGACCCTTGAGCAAGGCCCTTAACCTTCAATTGCTCCAGGGGCGCTGTACAATGGCTGACCCTGCGCTCTGACTCCAAGGGGTATGCGAAAACTAACAAATTCCTATATCCTGTATAAGGTGAAATAAAGAACAAAAAAAAAAAAAAAAAAAAAGTTTGTCCTTGAAATAAAATCCAAGAAATCTTGACATACATTTTAGGATATTTCAAATGGAGCATAGACCCATTGTAAGATATTAAGAAATTAATTTTGTGATATGTAAGAGTAATATTAAATATGGCTCAATGTGAAAACCCTGTTTACATTTCCAGGATTCTTAAAATAAAATCCTGTGCAATTCAAGATACCTCAAATTAATTTCAAGATTGTACACATTTTTCAAAATTGTTCTGAGTCAATTATCTTAAAGTCAATTTAAGATGTCATTATATTTAAAATATTTTAGTATTATTTAACTTTTTTTATTCACATATTTGTAATATTTTTTAGTATATCTTAAAATTAAATATTTCTAAAATTTAATTTAGGCTGCCACAGAAAATAATTTTAAAAATGTTCACCATATTTGGCCTATAAATTCAAACCTTTTTTAACTGTTGCTTCGTTCTGAAATTTGCTCCCAGAGTTTAATCTTACTTTGTCAGAGTTTAATCCTGTTATAATTTCCATTTGTTTATTTCTATATACACAGACGTTTTCAGACCTGCTCGATCCAAACATCCCCTGCTTGTAATCACACAGGGCCAGTTTAGCAATTAGTCTAACTTGCTTGTCTTTCGAAATGTGCGAGACTGGCAAACTCCAGTCCACCTGGGGCCTCATTTGTAAAACTTGGCGTGGGGTTGAGTGTGAAAATATACAGGCTCCAAAAAAACCTGATTTATAAAATCTGGTGTATGCTCATTTATATGCAAGTTACCATTTATAAATCACAATCATCTTGTAAATGTTCGTGTGTGTATACACGTTTTGAATGCCCCCCTGAAATATCCATATATGGAGCATACTAATCAACCTCATACATATACAATCACAATGCTGCAGAACTTCATTGACTGGTAGAGCAACCTCCCACTTGATGCACTAAGATCTCACCAACTGTATTCAAGAGCATTTGGTTGTGCTCCACAACTGACAGCAAAGATTATGCGCAGCATTACAGCACCTCTCCTCTGCGTTCGGGGGTCCATGAAAGACGTAAGGCATTAGCATCTGAGTGGATAGTCACTATCACCTGGTATGCAGTATGTAACAACATGGTTACAGTTAGAATGAATAGAACAGGTCATACAAAAAGCTGTGGGTACCAATAAGTCAGCCACGACGTACAGCACTATTGCAACTATCAAAAATACTTTGTCTCCAAATAAATGAACCATGGGTTGACCTAGGCCACTGAGCCATGGCATTTGTCAGTCTCACCTTGGCATCACAGATAAATGTTGCATTAATGTAAGGTCACAGCTCATGGTTAACAAAAATAGCTTCATTCTTACTATATGTCGTTATGGCAATATGAGTGCACTGAATTGCTTCAATTCCTTTAGGAAAACTGGACACTGCTACAAATTGCATTTTTATGATGGCAAAAACAAGTTATGTTTTATGTATGTGCACCCACTCCAAATGAAAACTAGATGTAGTGCTGGTTGCTTAAGGGTTTCTAGCACAGTGGGCTTGATGGAGTGTAGCACTGATAGTTTAGATAGCCAAGGTATTCTTGATCTGTAGGCTTGTTCCCTGAGAAGTGGACTCAGTACTGGGATCTTCACTATTTTCACTTTACATGCTTCTTCCACTGAGATCTATCATTAGAAAACATAACATTAATTTTCATTCATTCACAGATGACACCCAGTTATACCTTTCTTTAGGCCAAATTCTGTTGTCCTTAATTAGATGTGTTAGTGAGTTAAAGGGGTGGATGAATGAGAACTACTTGTCTTTGAACACAGACAAAACATAAATGTTAATTATCTTTGACACTAGCATGTTGTTTAAAGTGCACTGTCCAAAACATGTGTTTTCCATCAGAAAAATGTAGGAAATTAAGGCGTTTCTGTAAATATGCAGGATACTGAGAAATTAATTCATGCATTTATTTTAGTAGGATTGACTACTGCAATGCAGTGTTCACTGGATGTTCAGATTGTTCTTTATACAGCTTTCAGTTAATTCAAAATGATGCACATAACTCCAGTATTTAAATCAATATACTAGCTCCCAGTTAAGTTTAGAACAGATAGCAAAATCCTCCTTTTAACATATAAAGCCTTAAATGGCCAAGGTCCGGCTTACTTGTCTGAACTTATCATGATTTACAAACCAGAGCGCACATTAAGATCTCAAAATGCCAGTCTGCTTATGATTCCAAGGATTAGTAAAATAACAGTGGGAGGTCAAGCTTTTAGTTATAGGGCCCCAAAGCTGTGGAATGGTTTGTCTGCTACTATAAGAGATGCCCCTTCGATCTCAGCTTTTAAATCCCAGCTGAAGACTCACTACTTCAGTTTAGCATACCCAGACTAGAGCTGCTGATTAACTGTGCATACTGCATCTCTGTTGTTAGTCATTAGTACAAAAACATAACGAATATGATATTTCTAATCTGTTACTAGCACGTTCCTACTATGTGTCTCTTTTTGGTACTCACATGTGGCACTTGATGTCACTGCTCTACTGTCAAGTTGTTTGCCGGCCTAAGGAAAAGTCATCTTGGATAAAGGAGCATTGGAATCATCGGTTAGAATAGTCCCTCATCAGATTGGTCACCCAGCACTGACTCAGTTGTGGAATGGCTAGTAAGAGGGAGGTGGACTGTTGGCCAAGGTCTCAAGGACTCTGAACGAATCTGAATCCTCATATGTGATAGTTCTGTATTTAGTGAGTGTTATAAACTATTCCTGCATTTTGCTTTGTAATATGTACTATTACTACTGTACTATTGTATTGTATTACTGAGGTGGCAATGAGAGATTGGCCATTTAGTTCTGTGAAGAGGATTGCTTGTGCTTTTGTGTGTTATATTTACCCCATTTTTGACACCCATTGCACGACCAACTTACCTGGAAAGGGGTCTCTCTCTGAATTGCCTTTCCCAAGCTTTCTTTCAAATTTTGTTCCACTACAATGGTATTTTTTGGGAGTTTTTACTTGTCTCCCTAGTGAGTCAAGGCTGGTGGGCTGCACATCATATACATCCTTTTTAGAGGTATATTTGTCACATCAATGTCCATTGTAATTATGCCTTGGTGATATAAATAATTTATATACATGAGTAATTTAGCTGGTTTGGCTGCATTTCCCTATTGGATGAAAGGTGTAGTCATTTCCCAGGTTCTCTGTAATGTTGCATATGCATGGGCCAGAGTTGTTGTAAATGTACGCATGTTTCCCTTACCAAGTTTTCTTTTGTAAATCCCAAATTTTGAGTGGGAAGTTGCAGTGATTACATTATGTCACTATATTTACTTGCTGTATTTTTCTGGTCATATATGTTTTTTAATTGATTGTAAAAGAAGTCATGCTGAATTTGTAGAAATTCCCATTGTGGAATAAAATATGCTGTTAAACTCTTAGAAGCTTATAAGAATCCATTACTTTTTGATGATTGCGTAAATATCATTTGCACAAACAAATGTTTTAAAAATATAAATAAGAAGAATGTACTATATTTAAAACAACATAATACTTCTGTATTAATTTTTTTCTGTGAGGCATCCAGCTTTAACACTTCCTCATGCCTTAACAGTAGACTTCACATTACATTGTACATCTAACTTATTTTTAATTTTTTAAATGGAAAAATTTCACCCTATGAATACAGTATTTAACTTTTATAAGAAATACAATTTAATTTCAATTTTCATGTAATGTGATTTCTGATTGGGAAGCCACGAGAAATAATGAAAAAAATAATAATACTCAGATTGTGATTTTCCCTTTAATTAGTGTACCTCTGTATGTGTAACAGACATGATAAACAACACACCAGTAGACCTACCCACTATTTAAATTCTCTTCATTAAGGAAACATACTGGACAAATATTTTCCAGTGCAACATTTACCATTTAGTGGATGTATTGCATTCTTACTAACCTTAACAATCAAAACATAGGTTTGCCAATAAAACAGAGTATAGAATTAATCAGATTTAAACAATCCTCATTCCTCTTTCCTTGAACAAATCCAGCCTGCATTCAAAGCAATACACGTTCAATAGTTACATTTAAAGTTACAGGAATATTTACTGCACACTTGGAGGTCAAGTCATTCAGATCACTTGAATAAAATATTGCATGCTTAGAAACATAGTCAATAAATTGAAATTACAGTGTGTCAGGCAGTCAACTGCAGATGCAACCAGCTCAGTTTTATTTTTTGTAAAGCAGGGTTAGTATGATTGCTGTTATGAGCAGGACCATCATGGCAATGCAAATTCTGAAGAAAAAACCAAATGCATACAAGATGCACTATAGGTTTTCTGAAATTATATATTTGCATTTATCATCCTATTAGACCACCAGCCAATAAATGTAAAACTGTAATGAAAATTAAATTGGATGTGAGAAATGGAAGGTTGATTTTACATGCTTTTGAAGAAAGCGCTTGAAAGGATGAGAGATATTATCTTTGCTTTACAAAGAACAAGCTCAAGATTCATCTTTGAATGTCAGCAGAGATTCTTTTATCTTGTGCCTTATTTCTGATCACTTTATTACCAACCATTAAGACAGGATTCATTTGATTTGTTAAAAAATATGATAGTAAGAACATTTGAAATGTTTTGACAAAAAACAAAAGATTTTGCACATGAATTCATAGTTTGTAATCATGTAAATTTTCTTCCTTATGACCCTAACTCTGGTTAAGTGTGTTTAGAAATTAGATTGTTGGATGGATGTAAAGTTTCTAAATACCATCCTCCATGTCCTGTCTTCACCTCCACTGTTTAGTGTCTTTTTCATGTATGTACAGATTTCTGTATGGAGAAATAATATCTAAAATTGTGCAACATTCATCCTTAGGCAGCTTTTAAGGTATTTGTAACCCTTGTTCTGGTTGAAATATGCATTTCAACATATCGGCTACCATCAACCCAGGCTAACTCCCTTACATTTTTAAACACTTAGATCAGTCATGTTCTTTGCCTCAGTTGCCTTACAGTGAAACTATTCAAATACTTTAATCATTCATTTATGTCTTACTCCATCCTATTTTCTCATGGAGTAAATGTAGCATGTCTTAGAGTTTTGATTACTGCTGCTCTGTCTTTCATATGCTATGGACACTCAAAGTAAACATAACCTCTTTTGACTTCTAAAACTCATAATGTGTTACATAACTCAATATACTAGTAACACAAGTCCAGTGGCCTCATGCATAACGCTGTGTGTAGAACTCACACTAAAACATGGCATACGGACAAAAGTGGAAATGTGCGTATGCACAAAAAAATTCAGATGCACAAAACCGTGTGTAAGCCAACTTCCACGTACTTCAGCTCCGTAAGTCCTGGTCAGCAAGAAAAATAATGCATGTGCACGCACCTGCCGCCCCACCAAAACTCCTCTCAGAATTTTGCATATTTTAATATGCAAATTAATATAAATATCACCTTCTCTGTTCAGTGATTGGTTAAAAGACAATGGCAAAAGAATGTGAAGAAAAGAATTTCAGCAAATGTGAAGTGGAGGCAAGGAAAGATGTACAGCGCCCGAAATAAAAAAGAAGTGTTCAGATATTAAAGTCACTGAGAAATGGTGAGCCATAGACCACCATCTGAGTGTCATATGGAAGTGTATTAGGGTACAGTCAAAAGAAAAAAAATAGGGACATAGTGAAAAAAGGTCCAAAATGTCCACTTTAATCTCTTAGTTTACTTTGTCATTAAAGTAGAACATCATAAACTTAATCTTACATCTTACATAATGTTACATTTACTAGAGTTTCTCATATCCCATCGTAACTAAAGTAGCATGTTAAATGCTTCATATTATATTTGTTCTTCTACTATGTGCTCTATCTGTGTCAATCACTATGTGCTTCATAAACAGGCTTTCTCTTACGCCAACAGGACACAGAATACATTACATTCATGATATTACACCTCTCTGAACAATTTAAATACTAAGATGTAAACTTGATTATCATTTTCATGATGAAATCAATTAAAGTATGTAATAAACATTGTGGCAGCAATAAGCTGGCACCCCGTCCAGAGATACATTAACAGTATACATTATGAAAATGAATTTAATAATTTATCTGTATGATGTAATATATATACTTTAATGCATTTCATCTTAAAAATTATATCAAGAGCTCCAAAAAGATAGCTCTTGGAAATCTAAATTGACTTAGAAGCCAGTCGTCATCATCTGTAAATACGCGCTCTCTTCTATTGAATTGAATTGAATTCCTTTATTGTTATTGTATGGTACAATGAGATTCAATATGCAAATCCTCCATAAACTTGTTTTTTCTATAAATTAATAAAATAACAATAATAATAATACAATAAAAAACAATGAAAAATATACAATATGAAAGCATAAGTACTTGCCACCTGCCAAGTTGTTTTGCATGCCTAAGGTAAAGTCATCCCTCATGGAGGATCGTAGGAATCATGGGGAAGAGGGGTCCTTTCATCAGATTGGCTGGCCCAGTGCTGACTCAGCTGTGGAATGGCCAAATGGGAGAGGCAGCTTGATGGCTGAGGTCTCCAGGACTCTAAACAAATCCAAATCATATTATGGGATATCATCTACTGTTAAATTCTGCTCCATATTTGTAAAAATTTTATTTTTTATACTGTATTGAGGATTTGTTCTGTTCTGTGTATTGTGTTGTGTTGACCACCTTCTTTTTGACACCCACTGCATGCCCAACCTACCTGGAAAGGGGTCTCTTTTTGAACTGCCTTTCCCAAGGTTTCTTCAAGTTTTTTTCCCTACAAGGGTGTTTTTGGGAGTTTTTCCTTGTCTTCTTAGAGAGTCAAGGCTAGGGGGCTGCCAAGAGGCAGGGCCTGTTAAAGCCCATTGTGGCACTTCTTGTGTGATTTTGGGCTATACAAAAATAAATTGTATTGTATTGTGTTATATAAGTAAAATATACTTGTACATATAGTGCAGATAATGATTCATAAAGTGGCTCAGGTTGTGTAATATTACAACTGTAGTGCAAGTTTACAATGACGTAATTGTAATTCTAAGTATAAACAGTTCTACTGGGAGCACTTGATGAACTGATTGAGTGTGTTTATCGCCCTTGGGATAAAGCTGTTTCTGAACCCCGAGGTTCGTGCAAGAAAGGCTCTGAAGTGTTTGCCAAATGGGAGAAGTTCAAACAGAGTGTGCTCATTGTGTGCTATACAGTGCATCCAGAAAGTATTCACAGCGCATCACGTTTTCCACCTTCTGTTATGTTACAGCCTTATTCCAAAATGGATTAAATTAATTTTTTTCCTCAGAATTCTGCACACAACACCCCATAATGACAACGTCAAAAAAGTTTACTTGAGGTTTTTGCAAATTTATTAAAAATAAAAAAAACTAAGAAATCACATGTAACCAATATGATGCCACAAGCTTGGCACACCTATCCTTGGCCAGTTTCGCCCATTCCTCTTTGCAGCACCTCTCAAGCTCCATCAGGTTGGATGGGAAGCGTCGGTGCACAGCCATTTTATAATCTCTCCAGAGATGTTCAATCGGATTCAAGTCTGGGCTCTGGCTGGGCCACTCAAGGACATTCACAGAGTTGTCCTGAAGCCACTCCTTTGATATCTTGGCTGTGTGCTTAGGGTCGTTGTCCTGTTGAAAGATGAACTGTCGCCCCATTCTGAGGTCAAGAGCGCTCTGGAGCAGGTTTTCATCCAAGATGTCTCTGTACATTGCTGCAGTCATCTTTCCCTTTATCCTGACTAGTCTCCCAGTTCCTGCTGCTGAAAAACATCCCCACAGCATGATGCTGCCACCACCATGTTTCACTGTGGGGATGGTGCCTGGTTTCCACCAAACGTGACGCCTGGCATTCACACCGAAGAGTTCAATCTTTGTCTCATCAGACCAGAGAATTTTCTTTCTCATGGTCTGAGAGTCCTTCAGGTGCCTTTTGGCAAACTCCAGGTGGGCTGCCATTTTCCTTTTACTAAGGAATTGCTTCCGTCTGGCCACTCTACCATACAGGCCTGATTGGTGGATTGCTGCAGAGATGGTTGTCCTTCTGGAAGGTTCTCCTCTCTCCACAGAGGACCTCTGGAGCTCTGACAGAGTGACCATCGGGTTCTTGGTCACCTCCCTGACTAAGGCCCTTCTCCCCTGATCGCTCAGTTTAGATGGCCGGCCAGCTCTAGGAAGAGTCCTGGTGGTTTCGAACTTCTTCCACTTACGGATGATGGAGGCCACTGTGCTCATTGGGACCTTCAAAGCAGCAGAAATTTTTCTGTAACCTTCCCCAGATATGTGCCTCGAGACAATCCTGTCTCGGAGGTCTACAGACAATTCCTTTGACTTCATGTTTGGTTTGTGCTCTGACATGAACTGTCAACTGTGGGACCTTATATAGACAGGTGTGTGCCTTTCCAAATCATGTCCAGTCAACTGAATTTACCACAGGTGGACTCCAGTTAAGCTGCAGAAACATCTCAAGGATGATCAGGGGAAGCAGGATGCACCTGAGCTCAATTTCGAGCTTCACGGCAAAGGCTGTGAAAAGTTATGTATATGTGCTTTCTCAATTTTTTTATTTTTAATAAATTTGCAAAAACCTCAAGTAAACTTTTTTCACATTGTCATTATGGGGTGTTGTGTGTAGAATTCTGAGGAAAAAAATTAATTTAATCCATTTTGGAATAAGGCTGTAACATAACAAAATGTGGAAAAAGTGATGCGCTGTGAATACTTTCCGGATGCACTGTAAATGTTCTCCAGGGTAGGTGCTGTATCCCGATAATCCTTTGTGCTCTGGACAAAACCTGTCGAAGAGCTTTCTGATCAGCTGCTGTACAGCTGTAATTCCACACTCAGATACAGTGGGTTAAAATACTTTGGGTGGTGCACTGAAAGTACCAATGCTAAATCACCTATGATATTTGGAACAGTTTGGCCATTCCATGGACCATTATATTTCTACAGGTGGATTACAATTAGATGCCTTACATTTATAAACGATAAGCGGCTAATTTCAGTGTATCTGATGAAGCCACGTCAGGGATGTGAATCTAAAAAAGAAAGGGAAACTACACAGGAACAGTAGCACTGCTTTGACGCTGGGTGCCGTCAGTTTGCAAAACCAAGTGGAAACTTGCGTATACACACAGGATAAGGCTGGCGTGAGAATGTGCATGGCTTTACACCAAGTTTAGTTTTTATACATCTCGAAATGAGCATGGAAACAGGCATATAGACCATTTATAGATGATGCCCCAGGCCTTTTCTCATAAGCAATGCTTCAGGGTCTGTTGTGCAATCATAATGCGTCTTTCTTATTTATTTTAAAAGAATTTACTAATTATTACTTTTATTTTTCTAAATAATTTACTTTCCAGTAAACCACAGTTTGTGGGGCTCAAGAACTGTGTCTTTGATGTGTAAGTGGTGAACTCTGGAGCACCACAAGGAACAGTCCTGTCACCTTTTATGTTCTCTCAGTACACCTCAGTCTATAAATATAAGACCAGGTTATTTTGCGGAAATTCTCAAATGATTCTGCACTAATGGAGACTATTGACAAGGGGGATGAGATGGATCATATGAGTCAGATGGAGAACTTAATTCCTTAGTGAAACTTATTTGAAACTTAACATCAGCAAAACTAAAGAACTGGTTATTGACTTTCACTGCATCAAAGAGCCTTCATACCCAGTCACAATTCAGGGAGTCAATGTGGAGGTGGTACACTACTACAGGTACTTGGGGGTTGACATCAATGATAGGCTGGGCTTTTCTATTAACTAACAAAAACCGTAAAAGGAAGCAGAAAGCAGATTAGGAGACTGCATTCCTCAAATGTGGGTAGTGACACCTTCTACTTGTTTTATAAATCTGTGATATCCAGTGTGATCTTCTGTGCCAGCATCACCACTTCATTAAAGGAATAACAAAATGAACAAGCCAATTAAGAAAGCATGCTCAATTATGGGATGCACTGTCAACCTACTGGAAGGTGGCAGAGCAGGGAATGAAATCAAACCTGAGTAAAATTGTGAACAGTGCTGCGCAACCTCTCTCTAACCCACTAACACTGAGGATTTTCAGCTAATGAATAATTTAGTAGAAGTGTGTCAAGAAATGTTACTGAGTTCATTATAACACCTCACTGTGACTGCTCTCTTATCATTAGCTCAGGCAGATGGTTCTCTTATTTTTTGTAAATCTTGTGTATGCTTGAGTGGGGTTATTGTTAATGTTTATTATAATATTTCTATATTTATTGATTCTCTGTAAAAGCTAAATTTCCTAGGGGACAATTAAAGTAATAACTATCAAAATGTAATAAAATCAGCTGCAGTCCCTGCTGTTAGTATCTGCTGCCAGGGAGTGTTTAAACATCTTTTTGTTATGCTTTTTTGACATTTCTTTCTCTTCATTTGTTTTAATATGGTGTTTAGTCCTTACTTTGGTGCTTGCAGTGTTGCACTTTGACAATGTCATTCATCGCACCATGATTGAGTCTGGCATCATAGGACCCTTTTTATTAACTGCAAATCACATATTAAAAACATCATACTTGTCCCAGATCTTTGTCAATATGAGGCTTTGGAAAACTCCCCATTAAAGCAATTTTTGTTTTTAAAAATGAAAGAGTTTTATAGAAAACATTCTGTGTTTTATATATATTTACCTATATATATTTTATATATATTATATGCTTTATATTCATATATCAGTATATATATATATATATATATATATATATATATATATATATATACATATATATACTAGGGGGCTTTGCCCCCTACTCGCTTCGCTCACCAACCCCTCAACCCTTAGGGGTGTGTTTCACACTAGTCACTTCACGTCTTTGCCACTCACGTTGTGAAGGGGGGTCTGAACGCATGCTAAGGAGATGTGGATGGATCAGCTGCTGGCTTGCTGCTGCTGCTACCAAGCTGCGTGATCTGCATGTTACGCTGCATGTCGATCATTTAAAGCCTGTACAGCAGCTGTCCATTTGTCTCACTTCCTTGTCTCGTGGGGCGTTAAAGTGTCTCCGAGAAATTGCTTGTAAGTAGGGCGTGACGTGCAAGTAGTCTCACGGGACTTCAAAGTGTCTCTTCAAGATGATCATGTCTTGACCCAAGATTTTTTTATATAATATATATATATCTGTCATTTAACAGGAGGTGTCTTAACACTAGAATTACCAGAGCCTACGAAAAAACTCATAAATCCGTCCCACCTTAAATCGCGTCTTAGATCCGTTTGCACCTCTCCGCCAGAGTCCTTTGTCATCTAAATGTGCTGATAAACAAAAGCTACTAGCAGCCAGCTATTCCATCCCCCCACCGACTTAGAACGAATTTCTCCTAGCACATGGCTTGCCTTGATTTGATTATGTGGGATTGAAGTGGAGTTTTATAGTGGAAATAATATAGTGTCATTTGGAATACACGAATTTCATGTGTGTTCTGTTCCGTTCAGTAGTCTGTGCAAACACATTTTTAAAACAGAAACGTTTTTCATATTCTAATAGTAAATGACAAAATGTAGGCATAAACTATATAACGTATGAAGCCTGAAGTCCATATATCAAAGAAACACTTTCACAAAAGGTACAAATAAGAGAACACGTGGGCTTTTAAAAAAAGCAGCGTTAGCATGCCACATTCACACTCTTACTACAACCGCCGCGGTGGCGTAATGGTATCAGTTCCTGACTGGGAAACAGAGGGTGGCGAGTTCGATCCTGCATGGCTCCACTTCGAGAAATGAACTGCTCTTATTCTTACAATTTTAGAATAACAACATAAATTTGATTTCAGTCTGTAACAGCCAGTGTAACTTATGATACTGGTAAAGGTTAGCTTTTTTTTTTTTTTTTTAATTCACTTTTCATTCTCGCAGTCGCATTCAGAATCAATCCATACAACCCCATCTGACATAAAGACGCGCTATAGGTCTGCAGTGTACCACGATGCATACTACCCGCCCCCCCCCCCCCCCCCCCCCACAAAAGGGTTCTGACACACAAACGCTGGCAAAGCTGCCTTCTTCGTATCTCACCGTCACTTGAAATCAGCAGTTCTTAGCATTGCACCACGCAAGCTGTCGTATCAACCACCAACTGTAACTTGCTTTCTTTATTCTTCGGTTATAGTCTTGAATAAAAGTACACTTTTATTTATGTGAAAACAGCTGTGTCAGATGGGGTTGTATGGATTGATAAGCAGCTAAGAACTGCTGATTTCAAGTGACGGTGAGATACGAAGAAGGCAGCTTCGCCAGCGTTTGTGTGTCAGAACCCTTTTGGGGGGGGGGGCGGTAGTATGCATCGTGGTACACTGCAGAGCTATAGCGCGTCTTTATGTCAGATTGGGTTGTATGGATTGATTCTGAATGCGACTGCGAGAATGAAAAGTGAATTAAAAAAAAAAAAAAAAAGCTAACCTTTACCAGTATCATAAGTTACACCGGCTGTTACAGACTGAAATCAAATTTATGTTGTTATTCTAAAATTGTAAGAATAAGAGCAGTTCACTTCTCGAAGTGGAGCCGTGCGGGATCGAACTCGCCACCCTCTGATTCCCAGTCAGAAGCTGATACCATTACGCCACCGCGGCAGTTGCAGTAAGGGTGTGAATGTGGCATGGTAATGCGGCTTTTTTTTTTGTGCAGTTATATTTTTGAATAACAGTGCACGTGTTCTCTTATTTGTACCTTTTGTGAAAGTGTTTCTTTGATATATGGACTTCAGGCTTCATACGTTATATAGTTTATGCCTACATTTTGTCATTTACTATTAGAATATGAAAAACGTTTCTGTTTTAAAGATGTGTTTGCACAGACTACTGAACGGAACGGAACACACATGAAATGCGTGTATTCCAAATAACACTATATTATTTCCACTATAAAACTCCACTTCAATCCCACATAATCAAATCAAGGCAAGCCATGAGCTAGGAGAAATTCGTTCTAAGTCGGTGGGGGGATGGAATAGCTGGCTGCTAGTAGCTTTTGTTTATCAGCACATTTAGATGACAAAGGACTCTGGCGGAGAGGTGCAAACGGATCTAAGACGCGATTTAAGGTGGGACGGATTTATGAGTTTTTTCGTAGGCTCTGGTAATTCTAGTGTTAAAAGCCATAAATTGAAATATTTTGCTTGCATATTGTATTGTGACCTTTCACGTACAAATTTGATTTTGTTAACTTTTCCCACAATAACAGCTTTACATTTTTGGAGGCATGTGTTTCTACCTGCTTTGCACACTAGTAAGGAGATATTTCTCTCATCCATCATACTTCAGCACATTCAAATTTATAGCACACATCATTTATTAGGACCAGGATAAGGGTAGGGGACTTTTGAAATGTTGGTCAGGGCTTAGTCCACTGCAGTCTCATCTCTGAATCTATGAGATGTTTAGTTTTAAGTGAGAGAAAGATCAAAGAAAAAGAAAAAAGTTAAAGGCTTAGTTGCAAGAAAAGAGAAAAAATAAAGTTGCACTATCGTGTCAGATGGAAAGGTGAGTGGAGTATGGAGATTGGCATCAAAAACATGCATTTACTGAGTTAACATGTTTCTTCTACAAAAGGAAGAGCAAATTGGTACTTAACTAGTAAACTCAGTTGGATCGAGCAACAAAGGGCTGAAATATTGGTGATAATGGACCCCAAAAAAAACACACCATCTGTAATATGGGGTAATTGTATTACTCCAAAGTACTAACAAAATTCTTGCTTTGAGTTTTATAAACTGTATCTTCTTGATGTTTTAGTTTTTGACACAGAATCTAAGAATCTGTAGTTCTGAAAATGTTGGTGAATTCAGTATCCTCCAATTATGAATATTGATTTTTAATCAGTTAATGGTTATGTAATAGTTATCATTTTATTGATTACAAATATTACCTTTGCTTGTTTATTTTCAAATTTGTATAGAATATAAAATATATGACTTGACCTTTGCCACTCAAATAATATACTAAACTGCTGTCAAGGAAAAGTCATTATGTATTGAATTTATTTCAGTGGCCAAATGTATCAAAATTATGACATTAACACTGATACCTGCATCACTAAAAATTTGACTTTGTCTAACTCACAATATTTGAATGTTTTCTGTGTTTAGGAGAGATTTGCTTGCATCTGTGTACCTTATGAAAAGATTTTGAAAGTCAAGATTAAAAATATTACATGCTGTATTAAATAATGTTGTTGTTTTATTCAAAAAATTATCTGCTCTCTTGCCATATGTGCATTTTCAGCACCTTTCCCCCATATTCGTGTGCGTATGAAGATTTCTTCACCGGTGCTCCCATAAAGCATGCTTCTCTGACCCTGTCATTATTTTAAAGGCGGTGTTCTTGCATCCTTGTCCGCTTTTATATTTGCCATCTTTGAAGGTAACTTTCCAGATGCCTCCCATGGCTTTTCTCCTCCTAGGATGTCTAACACTTGTACTTTGTCTTTTGTCACATCACCAAAGCCTAAGTGATATGTTACACTGCACAACAAAGTTTTTGCTTCTTGAACACTGTTGGGTGTTTCTTATAGATTTTTGGGTGCTGATCACGAATATCACATCAAAATTTACCTATCACATACCGTTTCAGAGTTTTGTCATGATTTTTTGTTATATTTGTATCCAAACGTTTTCGCTCCTGTAAGTGACTTATCAACAACGGTTTGTGCAGCCTGGGCATGTAAAGGTATAGAATCAGGCCAGATTGGAAGCTGCTCTGTGCAATTTGACAACCTGGGCATACCTGGGCAGGTCTGAACTACTTTGACGCTGTCTCAGCATGCTATAAAGGTGGCTTGCATACACCGATCCTGCTCATTTGGTTAATATAGATAGTCAGTGCGTATGTATAGTATCAGTATAGTAAAGTATACTATCTGTAGCAATATAACAGTAAGTAAGCTTGATGCTATAGACATTTTGGTGTCGGGTGATATGTCTCTTCATTGTTGAAACAGCCGCGATACATTCTGCTATATCTGTGGCGAATATACACTTGCACCTCAGAGATGTTGGAGGACTGTGTAGCGCTGCCACATAAAGATAATATGTTATCTGCTGTTGATCGGGTGTTGTGGGGAACATTCTTACAGCCAGAGATTAACAGCGGTGCCCCAGAGGTGGAACTTCCGGTTTTACTGTTTTTTTCGGGAAGTGATTTGCATAAAGCGCGCCGTTTTAAAGAGAGAAGGGGAAGAGGAGTAAAAAAAGAAAAAAAGAGCATTCGATAATTAAAAAAACAGATCAGCTACTGCACTGGCCATGTAAGAAGTCTAGGAGCTCCTACAGTCCTCTCAGAAGGTGGAAGATCTTCTTTTGATCGGGGAATGGAACGTTCCGCTAATTCATACGGGTAGCTTGGGTGAGCTATTTCAAAGGACTTACTATATTGTATCATGGCGCAAGACTGACTGTATGTCTTTTATGACGAAGAGGTGATTGTGCTAGTAGTCTGCAATTTTCAGGACTCCTCGTTTGGCCCGCCGGCAGTTGCGGGACAGAACAGTGGACAACTGTGGATCTATTTATCATCTCTGGAAGGGGAACGGGGGAATAAATATTGTTATTGTGTATATATATGTATATATGTGTGGCGCTGCAATATAAGGGTTATTTAAGGGATTGTATTTGTATTTTTTTTGTTGTTTACTTTATGTAATGTGATGATAGATATTGACTACAGTTTTTGTGGGCTATAAATGCATTTGTATTAAGGGACTGTTTTGTGTAGAATAAAGGGTATACGGGAAATTTATTGGAGTGTGATATTGGCCTATTCTTTTATCATCTGCCGTCACCTAGGACAGATTAGTGGTAGCAATCGTCTCATGTTAGCGCTCGAGACGAATTGTTACAGTTGGTGCCCTCTCTGAGGAATAGGATAATATACATCTTGATATTCCCTGTATTTTGACTAAATTTACCTAGAGTTATAATGAGTGCGTCTTCGGTGCCACTAGAGCAGGAGGATGCCAGTTCGAATGTATCACTGTGTGGGGATCCGGTAGCCCGAAGCCGCCACGTCACCGTCAGGACTCCTGCAGGAATCCATGATCTATCTAGTCTGTTGCAGTCCATGTATCTGGAGGATCCACCCATACCGGACGAGGAGGACGTCAATGGCAATCCGCTGTTACTCGCGGCTGTTTCCGAACGTCTCGATGCTCTAGATGAAAGAATAACATCTGTGGCAGAAAGTACAATATCTCGGGAAGAGGGACTCCGCGTCTATGTGGATACAGCGATCGCGGAGCTTAAAGACAACTTCTCTGCCCAGCTAGCAGCTATGGAGCGAGAGATTGTGCAGTGTCTACAGCGGTTAGATCGCCAGTGGAAGGAAGAACTACGTAAGGAGATACGGAAAAGTATTTCCGCGATTAAAATGCCGGCTGCACAGTCAACGGCAGGGGGTCATCGCGCGTTTATCAATCCCATGCGCTTCCTCATGTGCCGGCGCTACTCTTGGAATTTCCAAACTTTAAAATGGACTACACTTCAGAGGATGTAATTGACTTTTAGAACGCGGGGAAGCTTTTGTGTCTGCTACATCGCTGGGCAATGAAGAGCTTATAGGGGTGATAAACACCTCTTTACAAGGTCCAGGGAGGAGCTGGTGGCAGGCTGCCCGACACAAAATCACTGGCTGGATTTCTTTTAAACATGAATTTCTTAATGCGTTCCTTCCTTCTGGTTATAAGATGGAACTTGAAGAGTGTCTCCGGTCAATGGTTCAAGCACACAACAGTCCATAAGGGATTTTCATACGATTATCGGGCTCTATGTCTGAAGTGGCAACCTGACATGGCAGAGGAAGAACTGGTATGCCGTAAATTGAACGCCTGCAATCCACGCTTGGCTGGAGGATTGAGGGAAGTGGTGACCTCGGTTGAACAGCTGGTGAAGTTAGGTTCTCTTGTGGAACGAGACTGGGCTGCTTCCAAAGAATACTGGACTAAAGTTCAGACTACCAAAAAGGAAGTTCATTCCACGAAAGAACCTAAAAAACGGAACAGCCTAACTGAAGTGGGGGTCTCTGTTGTCCAGGTACAGACCTCTCTTCTGGTGGTCTCGACCCAGGTGAGGGGATTACACGTAGATGCAGTCGTAGATACTGGAAGCCACTTCACTCTAATGAAGAAGAGCCTGTGGAAAAAAATGGCACTACCAGGGGAAAACCTTGCAACGGCAACCTCAGTCAAATTTATTTTAGCGGATGGCACCAAGCATGTGGCTGTGGGTAGGGTCTTGTTAACTTTCCAAATAGATTTGACCCACTGGAAGACCGAAACCTATGTTCTGGAGGACAAGCACTTGACCATCTCATTGCTCCTTGGTCTGGATTTTACTACCTCCATTCAGATGTCTATACATCTGCATTTGAGGAGCTACTCTATAGATGGGGGTGAAATGAGGCCTTTCTTATCAAAGGCTCGCGAAGATCTGGGATGGTCCAACCTCAACTTTTATGCTGCTGAGGTAATGACCTCCAAGACCAACTCACTAGCAGTGTTCTGGAACAACCCGAGGAGGTGAAGCCTCTATTATGTCAATGGCCAGAAGTGTGGACAGAAAAACTAGGTTTGACCAGTACTATCTCTCATAAGGACTAAAGATGAGATCCCAGTTCATCATGGGGCATACAGGGTATCCCCCCAGAAGAGGGAAATTATAAGGGCGCATCTGGACAAGATGTTGCAGGATGGCATCATAGAACCATCAGTTTCACCATGGGCCTCTCCAGTAGTCCTTATAAAAAAACGGGATGGGACATATCGTTTCTGTGTAGACTATAGGGGATTAAATGCAAAAACCCATCATGATGCTTATCTGATGCTCCTAGTTCAAGAGATCTTGGAAAGTCTGCATGGTGCAAACATCTTTAGCACCCTGGACCTCCGCAGTAGATATTGGCAGGTGCAAATGGAGGAATATAGCAAACCAAAGACAGCAGTAATTACCCCCGAGGGATTATTCCAATTCAGAGCCATGCCGTTCGGGCTGAAGAATGCTGGGGCTAGTTTCCAGCGTCTGATGGAGCAAGTTCTCAAGGGGTTAATTGGCAAAATCTGCTATGTATACATTGATAACATAGTTGTGTTCTCCCCAGCACTGCAACCACATCTGCAACATCTACAAGTGGTCTTCCAGAGGCTGCAACAGGCACATCTGACACTAAATGTGAAGTGTTGTTTCCTTCATCCCCAGATTAGATTCTTGGGCCATGTGGTGTTGGGAAAAGGGGTTGAAGTGGACCCTGAAAAGGTTGCAGCAATTCAGGGCTATCCTACCCCCACAGATCTCAAAAGTCTGCAGAGGTTTCTTGGTCTTGTAGGGTGGCACCACAAATTTATCCATCGATTGGCTGACATCGCTGCACCCTTGCATCACCTGAAGAAGAAGGATGTTCCATGGGAATGGACAGCTCAATGTCAGGATGCAGTTGAACAATTAAAGGGGGCTCTCCAATCTCCACCCATCCTGGCTCAACCTGATGTACAACTCATTTTTCAATTTCACACAGATGCCAGCAACATCGGGCTTGGAACAGTTCTGACCCAAACGATCGAGGGGGATCAGAAAGTAATTGCTTATGCCTCAAGGGCTCTGCATGGGGCCGAGCTAAATTACTCCACCTCGGAAAAAGAATGCTTGGCGGTGGTCTGGGCTGTGGAAAAATAGCGCCACTTCCTAGAAGGGGTGGAATTCGAGGTCTTCACTGATCATAATGCACTGACTTGGGCCTTTAATCAGCCGAAGACATCATCCCGACTGACCAGATGGGCTTTGCGCCTCCAAGCTTTTAATTTCAAGGTGTTCTACCAGAAGGGCTGCAACAACATCGTCCCGGATGCACTGTCCCGGATTTGTTGGATGTCTGGGGATATATGTGTGGTCACTACTCATACTCAATGGACAGACCTACCTTTAAGTATGCAGGACCTAGCTCGAGCACAAACCAACTGTCCTGTGCGCCAGAAGGTTAGTGAAGATTCTGATAAGATTGGACGTGATTGCATACATTTCAAGGACATCCAGGGTGTCCTTTTCCGTGTGGTGCCGGCCAATCTCGGAGGATCCAAATGTCAGTTAGTGGTCCCAGAAGAGTATGTACCCGACTTCATTAAATATTATCACAACAGTCCTTTTGGTGGGCATCTTGGGTGGATGAAGACCTTGATGAAGATTCTGGAAGTAGCTTGGTGGCCCACCATTCGAAGGGATGTTTGGAGCCATGTGAAATCATGTAAGATCTGCCAGCAATTGAAGAACCCCCCTGGTAAGCCAGTAGGATTTCTCCAATTCACTATTACATCTGAACCTGGCGAAATGCTGGGAATTGATTTGATGGGGCCTTTACCTTCATCCAGAGCCCAAAAGACAGTGTTAATGGTTGTGGTAGACTATTTTTCAAAATGGGTAGAACTCTTTGCTCTTCGGGACGCCAAGGTTCCGAAGATTTGTTCTACTCTCAAAGATGTGATTTTCACCCGCTGAGGGGTCCCAAAGTATATTGTGTCTGACAGGGGCCCTCAATTTACTAGCTCTATGCTTCAGGGACTATATACAGCTTGGGGAATAAAAACAGAAACTCACCACGGCTTACCATCCACAGACAAATTTGACGGAAAGAGTGAATAGGACCCTGAAGACTATGGTAGCCTCCTATGTGGGCGAACGACACCAAGACTGGGATAAGTGGCTACCGGAGCACCGATTTGCTATCAACACAGCAGTGCATGAGGCCACTGGTGAGATCCCTGCTCTGGTGGCTATCGGCCGACAACTTAAAAGTCCCCTTGACCGTCTTATCACCCCAGCACCTCTCCCTGATTCAAAGACATACACCACAATTCAGATCCTTGAAAAATTAAAGCAGCAAGTACAAAGGAGGTTGGTGAGTGCAACATCCAGGCAGGCTAAGTATTATAATGCACGACAGCGAGTGGTACCATTTGCTGTTGGAGATTTGGTTTGGACTAGGACTCACCCACTCTCCAGTGCTGTCAACAGGTTTGCTGCTAAGATAGCGCCCAAATGGGTGGGTCCAGTAAAAATTATAAAACGTTTAGGACCAGTTAATTTCCGCATACAAAGGGGTAGTGGTGTAGATGCCATAGTGGAAACAATTCATGTGGCCAATATCAAGCCCTACTTTGGACCTGCCGTCCCACCGACTTGGGGTGGGGATCTATGTAGCGCTGCCACATAAAGATAATATGTTTTCTGCTGTCGATCGGGTGTTTTGGGGAACATTGTTACAGCCAGAGATTGACAGCAGTGCCCCAGAGGTGGAACTTCCAGTTTTACTGTTTTTTCGTGGAGTGATTTGCATAAAGCGCGCCGTTTTAAAGAGAGAAGGGGAAGAGGAGTAAAAAAAGAAAAAAAGAGCATCGGATAATTAAAAAAACAGATCAGCTACTGCACTGGCCATGTAAGAAGTCTAGGAGCTCCTACAGTCCTCTCAGAAGGTGGAAGGTCTTCTTTTGATCAGGGAATCGAACGTTCCGCTAATACATACGAACTCGGGTGAGCTATTTCAAAGGACTTACTATATTGTATCATAGCACAAGACTGACTGTATGTCTTTTATGATGAAGAGGTGATTGTGCTAGTAGTCCGCAATTTTCAGGGCTCCTCGTTTGGCCTGCTGGCAGTTGCGGGGCAGAACAGTGGACAACAGTGGATCTATTTATCATCTCTGGAAGGGGGACGGGGGAATAAATATTGTTATTGTGTATATATATATATATGTATATATGTGTGGCGCTGCAATATAAGGGTTATTTAGGTTTGGGGTGGGGGGTGTATGTGTAAGGGATTGTATTTGTATTTTTTTTGTTGCTTACTTTATGTAATGTGATGA
Source organism: Erpetoichthys calabaricus (assembly GCF_900747795.2). Taxonomy (NCBI): domain Eukaryota; kingdom Metazoa; phylum Chordata; class Cladistia; order Polypteriformes; family Polypteridae; genus Erpetoichthys; species Erpetoichthys calabaricus. The sequence goes on along the minus strand of NC_041397.2, from coordinate 72,701,658 downwards.
TAGATATAGACTATAGTTTTTGTGGGCTACAAATGCATTGGTATTAAGGGACTGTTTTGTGTAGAATAAAGGGTATACGGGAAATTTATTGGGGTGTGATATTGGCCTATCCTTTTATCATCTGCCGTCACCTAGGACAGATTAGTGGTAGCAATCGTCTCATGTTAGCGCTCAAGACGAATTGTTACAACTGCTCTTGTGAAGAAAGCTTATCATCTGTATTTCGGCAGCAAAATTGGTGATCAAGACAAGGAATGGGTGCCTCACATTTGCTGTGCGACATGTACTGTCATTCTGAGAGCCTGGCTCAGAGGCACTTGAAAGAAGTTTCTGATTTCTGCTGTTTGCTGTTCCGATGATATGGCGAGAACAGAAAGACCATGTGATGGACTGTTACTTCTGTTTGACTAATGTGTTTGGTTTTTCTGCCAAAAACAAGAAGCCAATTGAATATCCTAATCTGCCTTCAGCAATAAGACCCGTGTCACATGACGACAGTCTTCCAATTCCGAAGCCACCAGAGAATTGGACCTTAGACAAACCAGATGAAGAAACTGCAATGCAGGGTACTGACAGTGACATTGACCCGGATTTTGAACCGTGCTCATCAGGCGATCCACATCTGATAACACAGTCTGAATTGAATGATTTGGTCAGAGATTTGGGTCTGTCAAAAGTAAAAGCCGAGCTGCTGGGTTCGAGACTGCAGGAATGGTGTTTGCTGTCACCAGGTACGAAAATTTCTGTGTTTTGAGGCCAACATCATGATAAAACCAAATTTTTTGCACAAGTCCACAATCTCTGTTTCTGTTGTGACATTGAAGGATTGTTCTCGGCCTTGGGTTGTAATCACAACCTGGAAGAGTGGCGTCTCTTCATTGATTCGTCAATGTTAAGCCTGAAAGCTGTTCTGCTACACAATGGCAACGTTTATCCTTCAGTACCTGTTGGCTATGCGGCACACATGAAAGAAACGTATGAAAATATGGAACTGTTGCTGAAGCATGCCCAGTATAGCAGGTACAACTGGAATATCTGTGGAGATCTTAAAGTCATTGCTCTGTTACTAGGACTGCTGCTCGGCTATACAAAGTACTGTTGTTTCATCTGTGAATGGGACAGCCATGCCAAAGAGTCGCACTATTCTCGACAGAACTGGCCACTCCGTAAAAAGTTAGTTCCAAGACAGACAAATGTGGCACATGACTCACTTGTCGACCCGGCAAAGATATTTTTGCCTCCTCTTCACATAAAACTGGGACTCATGAAGAATTTCATGAAAGCACTGAACAAGGAAGGCGAAGGTTTTTGTTAGTTAAGACAGATGTTCGCAAGAATAACTGATGCCAAGATCAAAGAGGGCATTTTTGTTGGGCCCCAGATTAGACATGTTATGAGTGACAAGCGGTTTGAAGATCTGTTACTTGGGCCACAAAAAATTGCCAGGAAAGCCTTCAAAGACGTTGTTGACAATTTTCTGGGCAATTACAGAGCCCCAAACTACATTCAGCTGGTAGACAAACTTCTGAAAGCATACAAGACAATGAAGTGCAACATGTCACTCAAGATTCATTTCCTCCACTCACACTTGGACTTCTTACCCGCAAAATCTCGGTGCTGTCAGTGACGAACACTGTGAAAGGTTTCACCAGGACATTGCTACGATGGAGAAACGATACTAGGGCAACTGGAATCCGTCAATGCTTGCTGACTACTGTTGGACACTGCAAAGTGATGCACCAGACATTGAATACAAAAGAAAATCAGGAGCAAAACAGTTTTAATTCTGTTGAATTAAATAGCTTATGCGAAACTTAAACGTGACAAAATACGTTATTGTCAGTAAACACATAAATGTCTGTTTCTCAAAGTTCCTACGTGATGCAGTAAAACCAAAACTATATTTGTTCATACAGGCACCTGTCACAATCAGCAAAAACTTTTCAGGAAGCAAGACTTTTCAAAAAAACTGTTGTGCAGTTTAGAAAATGTAACTTTTTGAGAAAAAAATTTAATATGCAAAGGAATGATGTGAAATATCCTTTGGAAGAATATTTATTTTGTAGTGTCAGTGTGGAATTTTCAGAAAACAATGGCACAGGAGACCCTGTTTGTGTAATTCAGCATGAATGTTTTTAACACACACTTTTGACCATAGCCTCATGGTAAAACTGCAATAGAAAGAGCACTGTCAAATTTACAGTATGTATATATTTCTTTGTGGAATCCATCCCAATTCATTTTCAGGTCTCAATGTAACTTTTACAGTTTCAGCACTATTGGCATCATATGTCTCACAGTTTAGCCGTTAAGCAACAAAGCAGTGACCATTTCGATTTACACAATGGATGCATGGATTAAGAAATACTTGATACAGTAGAGCTCGACCATGAAAAAATTTTTGTAGTGAAATAATACAAAGTGAGAATCTCCCATTCCACCTAAACCTCTGTGACAGTGGGTGTTGAAAAGCATCACATTGCCTTTTATTAGGTTCTTTTTTATTTCTGCTGGAGCTAATAATTTATTCCATGCTAATAAAAATAGTTTGTTAAACTAGTTTTGCTTGATCAGATACAAAACATCTTATCTAATTATGTAATTGCTTATTCATTTCATGCTTTCAATATTGAAAAGCTGTAGTTCCCTGAATGTAATTCACTTACACGATGGAGAAAAATTATAATCACGCTGGTATCATATACATGCCAAATGAAAATAAGAATGGTGTTTTTAATAGTTCATATTAAATTTTGTTTGCACATCCATCATGGCAGTGTTACTTCCAATTGGTACAACCTCTGCATATGTTAACAAAGCATTATTTGTTCGTAAGAATCAGATATGTTGAATGCATAATCTGAATCACCATAAAGTAAATTGCATTTACACTGTGTGCATAAATTTCAATACATTACCAACTACTCAACAACTTAATTTGCTTAAAATGTGAAATAGAATTAAAAATGCAGCGTTGAGTTCTGAACTTCATGAGACTACAAAATATTAAAAATAGTATAAATATTTTATGTATAATTTGAATATAGCTTTATGCAGACATAACTGTGCACATTTCTGGTTTATTATATATACATGTTTTTAGCTTACATCGTAGTATTACATTTTGGATCTGTGAAACTATGTCATTCAAGTTGAAAGTTATTTTGTCCCATATGAGTGCTAATAAAGTTGCCAAAAGAAAGTTCCACAGTGCTCCTGCTTCAGGTATCCCTGATTTGAAGCTACAGTCTACTGAATTCTGAACACAGTGTATTATTTTTCCGATGAGCAATGTTACTGAATTTGTGCTGTGTACCTGTATGTCTAGTTATGGCAACACACAAAGAATACAACAACAACAACATTTATTTATATAGCACATTTTCATATAAATGATGTAGCTCAAAGTGCTTTACAGGATGAAGAAAGAGAAAAAAGACAAAATATAAAAAATAAAATTAGGCAATACTAATTAACATAGAATAAAAGTAAGGTCTGATGGCCAGGGAGGACAGAAACACACAAAAAAAAAAAAACTCCAGACAGCTGGAGAAAAAATAAAATCTGCAGGGGTTTCAGGCCACGAGACTTCCCAGCCACTAACGTAAATGATCTCAATCAGTCCTCATGGTTTTCAGGCTACACACGGAAGAACTTGATGATGATGGTCATATGGACCTCTGGCCTTCAATCCATCAATGTAGGGACATCATGGTGCTTTGATTAGGTGGTGGTGATGTTAAAATAATTAGTTTTTAGCAATTATTTTAAAATGCTCCACCGAATTAGCCTGGTGAATTTCTATCGGTAAACTGTTCCAGATTTTAGGTGCATAACAGCAGAAGGCCGCCTCACCACTTCTTTTAAGTTAAGCTCTTGGAATTATAAGCAGACACTCATTTGAAGATCTAAGGTTACAATTTGGAGTGTAAGGTGAAAGACATTCTGACATATAGCATGGAGTGAGATTATTTAAATCTTTGTAAGCCATAAGTAGTATTTTAAAGTCAATTCTAAATGGCACAGGTAACCAATGTAGTGACATCAGAACTGGAGAGGTGTGCTCGTATTTTATTTTCCTAGTTAAGATTCTAGCAGCTCCATTCTGTACTAGTTGCAATCGATTGATGTCTTTTTTGGGTACTTCTGAGAGGAGTGCGTTACAGTAATCTAGTCGACTAAAAACAAATACGTGAACTAATTTCTCAGTATCTTGAAATGTTATAAGAGGTCTAACTTTTTGCTATATTTCTTAAGTGAAAAAATGCTGTCCTAGTAATCTGATTAATATGCAATTTAAAATTCAGGTCAGAGTCAATAGTTACCCCTAAATTCTTTACCTTCATCTTGACTTTTAACCCTAATGGATCAAGTTTATTTCTAATACCCTCATCATGACCATTTTTGACAATTATTAAAATTTCTGTTTTCTCCTTATTTAGGTTGAGAAAATGTGTCAGTGAATCAAGAGAGTCAGGGTCATCAGGCGCTATTGATAAATACAGTTGTGTGACAACAGAATAGCTGTGGTAGCTTCCGTTATGCCCTGAGATAATCTGACCTAATGGAAGCATGTAGATCGAAAAGACCAGTGGACCCAGGATAGATCCTTGTGGAACACCATGTAGAATATCATGTGTCTTTGAAGTATAGTTATCACAACTAACAAAGAATTTTCTATCTGCCATGTAGAACTCAAACCAATTTAAGACACTGCCAGAGAGGCCCACCGTTTGAGTAAGGCAATTTCTAAGAATATTGTGGTCAATTGTATCAAATGCGGCACTCAGATCTACGAGGATGAGAACAAATAAACGGCCTCTGTCTGCATTTACCCACAAGTTATTTACAACTTCAACAAGTGCAGTTTCTGTACTGTGATTTGTTCTGAAACCCGACTGAAACTTATCAAGAATAGCATGTATATTGAGGTGGTCATTTAGCTGCATAATGACTGCCTTTTCTAGGATTTTACTTAAGAAAGGCAGGTTAGAAATAGATCTTAAATTTTCAAAAGCAGAGGAGTCAAGATTATTTTTCTTGAGCAGGGGTTTAACTACAGTAGTCTTAAGACAGTCTGAGAAGTCCCCATATCTAATGATGAGTTTACTATGCCAGGAATACTATCAATTAGCACGCCCGATACTTTTTTGAAAAAACTTGTTGGTATTGGGTCAAGGATGCAGATGGAGGGTCTCAGTTGAGAAATTATTTTATATAAATCAGGTAAATCTATCCTGGTGAAAGAATTTAATTTGTTTAAAATAGAGTACAGGGGTTTAAGAGGATCACTATTGGGGAGATGTACTATATTATTTCTAATATCATTAATTTTGAGATAAAAAAATACAGCAACAGCCTCACAAGTTTCACTGGAAGTTTTTTGGAGGCATTCCATTGAGTGACCTGGGTTTAGCAGACGATCAATTGTAGAAAATAAAACTCTGGGATTACTAGCATTGTTATTTATAATTTTAGAGAAATAGCATCGCCTCTCAGGATGGACTATGTTGTTGTATTCTGTTATTTTAGCCTTCAATATTTAATAGTGAATAATCAGTTTAGTTTTTCTCCATTTACACTCAGCTCTTTAGATCAGACACTCTTTTAGTGTTCCATGGTATAATAGTGCTAGAGGATTTTTGAACTGTCTTTTCAGGAGCGACTATATCAGCAGCAGCTCTCACTTAAGTATTAAAATTTTCCACCTTACTATTTACATTGTCCTCGCTACTGTAGTAAGCACTACAAACAAACTAGTTGCTTAGAATGTTTGTAAACTTTGAAGCTGAAGATGAATCAAAGAAGCATTTTTTAAAAATATGCTTCTCGTGAATTTTTTCTATCATTATTTCTATATTAAATAGTAAGTGATAATGTCCTATAAACCAGTATCAATGATCTGCTTCACATCAACTTTTAGTCTTTTAGTAATTACTAAATCCAATGTATGCCCTGCTTTGTGTGTTGGCTGACTAATGTGCTGGTTCAAACCAAATGAGTCCAGGTGGTTCATGAATTCTTTTACTTTCGGGTCACACTAGTTACACTGATTATACGCTACAATACGCTACTAAAGACAGGCAAGGATAGCCTTGCTCATCATACTTACGGATGCCAGGCTGCTATTTACCAAATCTTGTGTATTTGTTTGTTGGCCGAAATGCCCTTACACACTGGAGTGAAATGGAATTCCATCAGCCAGAATGCAAGAGATACTGAATTACTGACTGAGGCTTTCACCATGCCTGCACTCATGTTAGTAGGGGTTGAATGTCAGTTTAAAAAACTGTATACAGAAATACAAAATGTGAAATATGGGAAAACAAACTTGACAGTACCTTTTATAGATGTGTATGCAATGCTGTGTTCAGACTCATTTGTTCTTGACCTCAGAATATAGAGTTCTGTGCAAAAGTCTAAAGCAATTGTGAAATAATGGTGTAAAGCAGGAATGCATTCAAAAGAATTGCTATGAACGATATCAAAGTGCACATACAAACATAAATGAATATTTGAGGTGATTACCCTTAGCCTTAAAAACAGCAAGTTCTTGTTTACACTTACATGCAGTTTCTGAAGATATTTGCATTTCAATTTTTCCAAGCCTCTTGGAGAACTTGCTACAGTTCCACTGCAGACTTTGCCTGTCTAACATGCTTCTAGCTGTGTAAGTAATCCCAGACTTCCTCAATGATTTTGTGTTCAGGACTTTGTGAGAGGTATCATATCTGCTGCAGGATTGCCTGTTCCAGATAGCTTTTTATGATTTTTGCCATTTATTTGGAATCATTGTCATTCTGATAAATGAAGTTGGGATCAATAAGATGTTTCTCTGATGATTAAGAATCTACCTGTACTTCTCCGCAGTTAGGGCAGCTATCAGTTTTGATCAAATCAGCAACTCTGGTTTAGGAAAAGCAAACTTGTAGGGAACCTCCATAGTGCATTCTGTTGTCAATAGATATTTGTCCATGTACTGTTCTCCAGACTTTCACTGGGCAAGCTGCATTCTTGTAAATTCAAAAATGTCGAATTTTGACTTATCAATCCAGGGTACCTGCTGCTACTTTTCTCCATCTCAGTCCTTATGTTTCCATGCATAAGTCTTTTTGGTTGCAGCTCTTCCATGAAGACCATTTTTGATAAGACTCTTCTAGACTGAAGATGGGTATAACAGGGTCATATTGTTTTTTCACAGTTCTGAATTGATAGTGGTGCTGGGTATTTTTTCCTTGTGAAGTAAAGTAAGTTTGACAAATTTCTCGTTTACTGCAGTCAGTTTCTGTGGCTGACTGCTGCTTTCCTGTGGTCCTTAGTCTTGCCCATTAGTTTGTGCTTCTGCAGAAGGGCTTTTTTTGAGCACATCTGGAAACTCCTGTCTGCCATGACAATTCTGCTTAGGTGAGACCTTGAAGATGCAGGACGACCTTGTGTGCTGTTGCTCACTTTTTGCAATGGTGTAAAATGTTTAGGTTAAACTTGACACATCTACCGCAACTCCGCCTTTTTGGTTGCTCTTTGCCCTGTTTTATTCCCTCTACACGGCTGTTCCTGTTTCAGTTAATCACTTTGGTTCAAGCTACATATTATGTTGTTCATCATTCATACCTGTTTGTTACTTTGTTTACTAAACGAAGCACTGGGCTATATGTCTACAAAGATCTCACGTTTTTTAACTGGAATATGATCTATTACTATGTTAGTTTCTTCCTTTAAGAATGTTTAAAAATGTTTTTATATTGTTTCACTTTTTGCAAGAGGAATGTTTGTAACTCTAAAATAAGCTTTTTTTTTTAATTGACAGAATAATCCAGAAGATATAAAATAAAACATCTAAGATAAATATCTCTGTGAAACATTTTACATGCCTAAGACTTTTTGCACAACACTGTACATACACACACACATTCTGAAGCCTGCTTAATGAAATGTGATCCATACACCCAGTAATATACAATATGATCTCCTTAAGTACAGAAGGAAATAAAGTCACAGCCAAGTTTTTTATTTCTCAAGCTGTATGACCTAAAACCAGATTTGGTTCTGTTGCTGTTCACTTGACATCCTGTGCATGACCTCCTATCTTCCTTTTTGATTACTGAATTTGGATTTTGGACATTTTTAATACAAATTTTCTAATTCAGTTCAGTTTCAAGTTAGGTTACTTTTGTATAGCTCTCTTCACTGAGTGTACATGTAAAGTGCTGTGCCAAGCTTTCTGGTAAAATGTAAACATAAATTTAACAAATTACTAATTACATAAAGCACGCATAAAAGCAAATGTGTTTAAATAGAAAAATAAAGTAGTTTTAAACTAATTAACGTAAATGGAGTACGGCAATATCAATCCATTATTTAATTGTTGAACTATGGCCAGTTGACAATGGAAAAGAGGACAACAAAAACTCCAGTCAGTGGCCTCCCTGGAGAAAATAAACTCCTGGAGAATCCACCATCAGTTATAGCAGAGAAAGTCAAAGACAGAGTTGGACAATTTCACAGACCAGGAGACCTTGGACAACTGGCCTCCCATCCTCTATAAAGTCTGTGCTTTCCTGGCAAATCTGGCAACAGTATATTTAGTTCCATTGATTCCATGGCTGTCCGTATCTAAGGTGTCATTTCCATAGGCAAGAAAACAGCTTGGCCTTACAGCAGTAGCAACCAGGTTAGTAAATGTTCATCATTATTGTAATGCTTATATTTGTGTACAAATGGCTAACAAACAGATTTTTGCTTACCAATATGCCTACTACTGTGGTGGCTCGACCCGTATAGCACTACTGTTTTGGTGTGTGTCATTAGCTACACTTCACAAAGTGACACGTTGAGCTGTGGTCTTGGGATATGCTAACTCCTATCTGAAGGTATGAGCTGGTGTTGGAAGACCATGTTGTGTGCGATTTAAACCTACAGCTATCTGGCACACACTGGACATTACCTTTCCAATGTGAGTAAAACAGTTAGTCTTAATGCCACTAAGACCAACCTCCATTAGTTGCCTTTTATTATATACAAGAAAGGAGGAGACATTATTTTAACCCTAACAGACTAAGATGGCTTGGGCACATGGAGAAAAAGACAGCAAATGGTGAACAGGTACACCAAGATAAAGGTCTTTTCCATAGGCAGGAAAACAGCTTGGCAGTACAGCAGCAGCACCAAGTGGGTGAAGCCCAGAGGAAGGATGAAGTAGATGTGGTTAGATGTGGTTCCAGGTGATACAAAAACAAAGGGACTCAGCGCAAAGGATACCTAGTGCCACGGACAGTGGAGGAAAAAAATTGTGGTCAATTGGCCAACTTAGGTAAACCTAGAAAATATCCTTCAAAAACTTGATGACAATTAAGCTGATCTTGAATAACTATATTTAAGTACTCTTCATACAAGTTATGTCACTGAAGCCTCTATAAAAGAAAAAAATAAGCCATAAACAAGAACAAAAAGAAATGACACTATTTTCAATAAATACGAATAAAACTATAAAATATGATGCTCTGACATATAAGTGCCTGATTTAGTACATTTGATATTCAAAGGTAAATGATTCTAAAGCAAAGAGGCCAGAACAGACAAAGATATAACTGCTTTTTCTGTGAGCCTAGTTTGTCTCTGCATGAATAAGGCACTTGCAGTTCATTGATATAACCTTGTATCAAACAATTAAAGTAATTAAAAAGTATGCAGCAATGTGTTAAAATAAGTTCAAAAAGGAAAAGGAAGTCAGAAGAATAAGTTGGGGTTAATTGGAGTCTACAGGCTACTTTCAGTTAAGACGTTTTCTGAGGAATTCAAGTCCAACTGATGAGATGAAATGAAAGATAAGTTCAAAATATTAAAGCTGATATACAGAGAACTTAACTGATTAAGAAGTAATTTAATACAAAAAAATGAAATGCAAGCTCTTCTAACAAAACATTTGCTAAAATATAAGTAGGTGCAATGTGTTAAAGAATTTTCTGTATCCTATCCAATTAAATTTCCTGTTGCTGCAGTGACATCATATCCACAAAAATAGACCTGAAGCGGACAAAAGCATTTCTAGACGGGAGCCAATTGGCTGCACTGCTCTATATCAGCTGCGAGTAGAAAATGCTTTTGGAAAGCTGTCTTGAACATTGTTTAAAAAGCTTTCTATAAACATTACCCAATTAGAATTACGTTTTGGCAGCAGAAGTTGAAAATTGAGCTCAATAAGGCAGACATGATTGCCAAAGAAGAGCTTGACTTCTCTAAACTGAAATTGTTGAAGTTAATGCATAAAAACAAGGTTGGCATTATATGGCTCACACTATAGAAAGCTGGTTTCACGTTACATCAACTTGTATGTCAATTCAGGTAGTATATGAAAAGTTAGAGATTGCCTTGAATTTATGGCTTTATTCCTGTTAAGAGTAACAGATCCACGCCACCTTTAGAGGACTGCAAAACTGAGTATGCTCATTTGTCCTTCACAGTCAACCTTTCATTCCCTAGGACTTACTTTAAGATAAATTTTAAAACACTTTTAATTGTTTACAATGCTCTTAACCTTTGTGCCTTTATATTTTTCTTAATGTCTTTCTTATATGCACTGAATCATGCTCTCTGATCCTCAATTGCTGACTTTCTTAACATGAACAAAATGAAGTATAAAGAGACAATTATTATCAGCTCTTGTTTATAAATTCATATTAAGAATAATACATTCTAATGAAACAGGAGTAAGGAGTACATTAGGTAAACTGATTTGTTTGTTGTACTATTAAGTATAAAATGAAGTTATGTATTTTAATGCAATCTTGTTTCCATGGGACTGGAGAGTGGTAACATGCTGTATGTTAGACAGACATGACATGCAAGTAAAAATTTCACTGTACTCTGTACATGAATAAAAGTATATTTCCATGTACAATAAGCTATTGCAATTACACTGCCTTCTTTCTCATTTTAATTTTAGCTACAATTATAATGAAAACTAGAACTCTGTTTACAATACATGTCAATTCAAAAGGTCACTTACATTGTAGCCTACAAAACAGGAACCGTCCCTGTGGTTCTGCATATTTTGTCTAGAACAACCATAAGAATTTTTCTAAACTGTTTCTCCTGAGTGGTTCTAAATTGTCAAAATGAGCTATCAAAAGTCTATATGTTAATCTTTTTTTTTTTTTTTTGCCTACTCTTGACAGATGTTTCATGGCAGGGGGTAAAAAGTACCAGGAATGAAAAGTAATACTAGTAGTTAGAGGGGTTTAACTCATGCTGCCTGTGAAAATTTTGGGTACACCTAGGTAGCAGTATTAATGCCATTGTCCTATGACAGCACAGACAGCTAAACAAGTAGGTGATATGGATACCTGATGAACTGAAAAGACCATGTAGGCAGGGAGGGATGTCACAATGCTGCTAAGTTGTAGCATCTAATTGCAAAGTGTTACAATCAATACACTATTAACACTGGAATCCCTGAAGCCTACGAAAAAACCTTGTGATCCCAGGCCACCTTAAATTCCTTCGCACCTCTCCATCAGCATCTTTTGTTTTGTAAATGTGTTGATCAGCATAAGCAGCAAGCAGCCTGCTATCCCATCCCCACCCCCTTGACGGAGCTCAACTCAGGCAAAAAGTTCTCCCAGCTCAAGTCCTGTTTATCTTGGTGTGAGGTGCCTGGAGTTGTATAGTGTAAATAATACAGTATATCTACAAATCCCATCCCTGTCCTCGTTCTCCCAGCTCAAGGCTCCTTATCTGTGTGTGAGGTGCCTGGAGTTGTATAGTGTAAATAATACAGTACATCGTTATTTGGAATACATACATTTCATGTGTGTTCCGTGTCAACAAAGATCTGGGTAAGTGTAGGATGAAAGAAAATGTGCGGCAAGAAATGCTGAACACATACCTAAATCAGAAACCTTTTCTATGTTATACTAATAATGTTGTGAAATGTATAATGTGTGAAAACATTAGACCAAATGTCAAATAAATGTGTGCTTTTATTCAAGAATATAACCAAAGCAAAAAAAAAAATTCAATTTACATGTTGTTGTCAATGAGTTACAAACACAGGTCAACTGTCAATCGGCAGAAAGTTAATATATATTTTTGGATGGTGCAGAGGTAAGAACTGCTGCCTTATAACCAAAAGGTTGCAGGTTTGAGTCCCGGGACTCCGCGTTTTTGAGTAGTGCTAATTTTTACAAGTAGCCAAAATTTACACTGAGTGTTACAGACTCAAATCCAATGTATGTATAGTAATAATAATAATAATAGCAGCTCACTACTCAAAAACACCTTTTGGTTATAAGGCAGCAGTGTTTACCTCTGTACCATCCAAGAATATGTGTTAACTTTCTGTCGATTGACATTTGAGCTTGGGTTTGTAACTCATTGACAGTAAACTGAATGATTTTTTTTTTTTTAACTTTGGTTATATTCTAGAATAAAAGCGCACATGTTTATTTGATATTTGGACTAAAGTCTTCACAAATTATACACCACGTCATTATTAGTATAACATGGTATAAGTTTCAGCTTTAGGTATGTATTCAACATTTCTTGCCTCACATTTCCTTTCATCCTACACTTACCCAGATCTTTGTAGACACGGAACACACATGAAATGTATGTATTCCAAATAACAATATACTGTCTTATTTACACTATACAACTCCAGGCACCTCACATGCAGATAAGGAGCCTTGAGCTGGGAGAACAAGGACAGGGATGGGATAGCAGGCTGCGTCTTGCTTGTGCTGATCGACACATTTTCAAAACAAAAGATGCTGATGAGGAGAGGTGCAAAGGATTTTAAGGTGGAGTTTTTTCGTAGGCTTCAGGGATTCTAATGTTAAAAAAATATATAAGTAATACATTTTTTCTGTATATCCCTTTTGCATTTTTGAAATTCATAAATATTAACAAAACACATATACAAAAATGATCTAACTGTTTTATTATGGTAACATTTTCATTTCTGATCCCCTACATGTATTCTTGTCGTCATGACACATTCCCTGCCACTGGGGGCTGTGGTCCAACAAGGCTTTACAAACCAGTTTGATGCAGTCAGCTTCATCTAAGACTGAAATTATCCTAGAGTGCTGTGTGTTTTTCTTTGTACATTTTCAGCACTGAAAATCACAGATCTTTAGAATTTCTGGTTAGTTTGGTTTTGGCACATCTTTTTAGAGCATTCTAGTGAGGACCCTTTTTTCCTGACATTTTGATATATGATCCATCTCCTGATCTGTGCCGGCTGTAGCTTTTGTGCTTCCCTATGCGAAGGCAAAAATATCTTGACCAAACATGAAGGCTGCAGATATATTGCATGGTAGAAAAGCTGGGAATTTCCCCTTGAGGTTTTGAGCGGGTTGTTATGATGATATTATATTGAACAGCACTTGTTTGGAGTCCCCTTGGTTTTGTATTGAGTCCAAGTTTCTGTACATCTGTGCTGGTTGACAAAAATACCACCTCCAAAAAGAATTCCTATCCTAGGTGATCGTCTTGTTTGCCTGTGTGGTAAACTTTGCTCCTGATCCCTTTTTTCCAGCCTTTGTTTGTAATAGAGAAGCATAGGGTTGATTACTCTACGACCAACTAAACTTTTAGACCCTCGGACTGGCTATCATTAGTTGATAGCCTAGGTGCTAAAGTTGGTGCATAGCTGCTCATTCAAAGATAAACTTGGTAAGTACAGGAATTACACTAGTTGTCACTTTTCTGTCCTCTACAGTACAGTATGGTATTGTTCCTGGTAGTGAATAAGCAACTAAAGTTGTTCCAGTTAGACTTTGCATATTAAAAGACACAGATGGCTCAGGGTGCAGAGTCACCAGAAACTACTTCAGAGACCTCTGTCCTGGTGTTCCTCAAGCAAGAGTTGGACTGTGTCTCACCCTTCGTGGCCAGAGACAAACTAAGTCTGGATTTTAGAAGAGGGTTTCAGTCAAAGACAGAACCGAAAAATGGGAACAGGGTCAATAAGGGCCCCTGCCCCTTCTAATAGTAACACCAGAGACAGATGGAAAATGACAAATGGAGACAAGTCCATTTTTTTTCTTCTTCCTAAATAATTTTCTTGGAGTTGGTAGTAGAAGTATTTACTAAGGTTATCTTGAAAATGTTATAATGAAGAAAACTTACTGAAGCATTTAAGTAAGATGAATTCACAATTTTAAATGGTCTGATAAATCTGATTTAAATTATATGTTTTAGTTACAACTGAAACTCAGTTGTGGGTGAAAAACAGGGGGCCTCACAGTGCAGGCATTTATTGAAAAGTCAGTTAAAGGCACAGCAACTTTACACCACTGATTAAAGCTTAATAAACATACTACCCAGCCATCTGTATCTGCTATCTTTGATGTTATTGAAATTCTTTGGCATTCTATCATAAATTCTTCTTAGGCATTCATTCAGCAAAGATTTCACAGAGGTGTTATAGACATGAACCTCAGACATACGGTTGTGTTATTGAAATTCCCACACTGAATGAAGTTAAACAAATACACAATGTACTTTTATGAAGCTGGCCTTTTTTGTTCAGAATCTTTTGTTTGTGTTACAAAGGATTTCCAGGTAAGTGAAGCCTTCCACAAAATGATCTCAGTCATGGTACACAAAGATAGGTGAACTGTGAAAAATGTTGATGTCACTTAATTGTCTTTATTACTTATTGATGTTACTTTAAAGAATTTGTGACTATTCATGATCCAAACTATGTACGTTGTAAAGATCTGCAATGTTGTGTCAAATCACACCTAACTGAAATCTCACTTAAATACAGCTGATACCATACATAAAGTTCTGTGCCTGAAAAATGGACTGTGTGAGAGCTACTTGTTACTACTAGAAGTGAAAATGGCTGTGTTGTGTATACTGCTCCTTCGCTTGTGTGGTGACCTAGATTTTATTTAAACAGATAGCATATTCTTTACATATTCACTTGGGTGTTGCATTTCAGCCAGGGTTCCTCGCCTGACTGGGGATCAAAGGCCTATTTTATATCTTTATGTTAACATTGTTGATTATTTAGGTTCTTTATATTTAAGCATTTACTTTTACCAGGTACCATTTGTTTTGTGGGTAGTGTCTCCCAAGAGGCGGAACTACCTGCGTATCACCTTCATGGAACTGCCTGTAAAGCTAGGATAACCCACAGTCTTTCATAGTTCATTGTGAATGGGCTTGTGGTGTGGTGAGTTGTCTTAGGGATTTTTGACCTCTATTCTCTGTGCTTTGCCATTCTTCAATTTCGGATTGGGGACTTTACTTTCTTTTGGGATTGCCTATTTGGAAAGCATTGCCTTAAGTGTCTTTGTGCTCCTCTGGCCTCATTTTTGTTCTACAGAGCCTTTGTTAAAGCAAATATTTTTTAAAGATTTTTCATTGCCGTTTTTGTTTCTAGCCAGAGTTTGATGGTAATTTCCTCTCCAGCAGGCATTTTTGCACCACTGTTTAAGACTTTCAAGTTCACAATACTTGTTTTTTTCTAGACAGTTTGGTTTAATCCTGTATCACAGTTATGTTCATGTTAGAGTGACTGTCAACTTTAAATTGTCCTAGAGTGACTAAGTGTCTATTTCAACTGTCATTCTTTTCAGCATTGAATCTTCCATTGTTTCTGATATTGCTGACTCAAGGCTCTCTGAAAATTTCCATTGCAAGAGGAGGTTGAAACTACAGGGAATTATCAGACAAAGGCATAGCTTTTATTTACATCTTTGTACAAATACAATTCTGCATCATCTACCAAACAAGCCTAATGATTCAATTTTTATTTTTTAATCTGTTAACCTGTCATTAAGGGAAAATTGCCTGTTGTGAATCTGGTATTTTCATACTGGAGTAAAGTCATACAAATAATACGATCCCACTACTTACTCAAACTGTTAATTTTTTTTTGTTAAATCTCCTTGGCATTTAAGTTGTCTTTTAACACCTATATACTTTTCATTACCTTTGAATGAATTTACCATGCAGTAACCTACCATTTCCCTCTGACTGCTGCATTGGAAAAAAATTTCTTCAAAAATGTTTGGATTGATTAACACTGTTTATACTATGCTGGCTCGGTTTCATCATTGAATAAAGGTGGCTTACCAAATTCATAATGAACTGGCCTACTTGTATGCCCTAAGTTTAACACATGCATACACTATCAACTTAATCACCCATTATACTTGATGTCTGCATAGTCTATTACTCCTTTCTACTCCAAATAAGGACTCATCAGCTTTAGCTTGAACAAACCACCACCTTTGGCTTGAACAGATCCCCTAGACCCTAGAGGTGGACATACATCACCTATGGCCACTTTCCAAAGCACATTACTTCTTCCTAGTGCTGCTCACTATTGAAGTTGTTCCTTCTCAGCTGCTAACCCTGTGGGAAAGAACTTACAATATATCCACACCACGTGCCCTGTAATTACTTAATTACTTACAATCATGAAGATGTGCAGACAAAATATATTGAATGAAAATTTCTGAAGACATATGAATAACAGCATTAAAACTATATATATAATATAGCAATATAAATAAATAATAGTAAAAGAGCACCAATATCTGGATGTAAAGCCCCTATGGTCTTCCAAAGGCTTCACACAAGGTAAATAAAAAGGAAGATGCTTTCATTAAGGATTTGAAAGGCAGAAAATGCACCCAAACTATCATCTGTGTGAGGAAAGTGGTTTGTTGAAACTGCGAATTCAAGCTCATGGATGGTGTCATTTGGGTCCAGATAGATGGAGTGTCTGTCACTCTCTCACCATTGGGTTCCCAACCTTTATGCCGATATTGCATTGCCGAGCTTTGGTCACCATGGATGTTACTCACTGATAATTGGCTAATCATTCTAATGATTCATAGTTTTTTTAAAAAAAGAAACTTAGCAGTTTGTGTCTTATCTTTGTCACAAAATCTGTTTTGGCCTCTCAATTCCCAGGAGGCACATTCTGTCTGGATCGTAATTATAGAAAAAAACTGGTCAATTTGACGGAGAATTCTTAGATGCAATAAATGTCCAAATCAAGAAGTATGCTGAGCTATGCTTAATGAGTAAAAAATGATAGGAGTGTAAACTGCAAAGTAAAAGTTATTATACAGTTCCTCTCAGCACATCTAAAGACACACCGTATTACAGCATTCTTTTAAATTTAGTACGTACAGACTCAAAATGAAGACTATATACTCCATAACAAGCCCCAAGGGGCAAAACACAAAGAAAGGATAAAAATGTAAATGAAAACAAAAAAAAACAAGTAAGAAAATGTGTGCATTGCCCAAAATCCTAGTATATTCAGGGACAACAAGAGTTGTACTTAACTGTGTTTTACAAAGTAAGCAAAATGCTGTAGTGAAAAACAAAGTGTAGCTGTGGCTGCCTTCGATGACATGCAATGTTTGTTGATATGAGCACTGATGACGTTTTCTGGAGCAGTGCACTGACTGATAGGAATTGTAGTCCCGACATTGGCATTTGCCGCTAGGTTGCAGATAAAATGGGGGAATGGGGGTTGTTAATCTTATATATAAATGTCTACGCCTGGAAGAAGTGTGTGTGTGTCTGTCTGTCTGGCTCTGTAGTGCAAGGCTACAGCATGAAGCTCAAAGAGCCGGCAAGGTGGCCCCAAGTTAACGAGTTAGAAGAAGAACGAAGTATGAGGCTACAGCATGAGACTGAAAGAAAGTGAGTCCATCACCAAAGTGAAACTCGCTTAGCTGCTGATAGACAAGGGGTGGCAAGCATGTCTGCAAAACAAAACCACCGACTCTGCATTTCAATTATTTTCTGACAATATCAATAGTTTCTAGGAGCCCAGGCTTTTTACAGCACAGTCTTACACAGCTAGTACATATTAAATACCTTTTATACTGGATCAGTTGTGCAAAACTGACTACACTGACAGCCACAGCACCTGGCAATCACTACAGCTTTATAGCTCTTGAAAACATGCCATCTTCGATGGGCTATTCACACTAGGCATGTTTGTTCCATACTGTGCCCCAGTGCAGTTGTACCCCCTCCAAACTCCCCCACTGGCCTACTGTGCTTAATGGTCTGGGCCTGGGCACGCTTTTGTCATAACCATGTCACATTGTGTAAAGCCAAAACAAGATCCAAACATAGAGTGACAGCATGCATTTGAAAATGACTTCACTTATTTTGTGTGGTTTTTTTTTTGGGAGATGTGTAGGGCAGGATAATGCTCTGCCCTCTTACAGATTTATTGAGCGTGCAGTGCAGCATTTTACTGTTAATCGTTCTGTACGTATGAGAAGATTTTTATGGAGACAAATCATTTTAATGGAGGAATCTGTAGATTTTCTTTCCAACTACAATGCATATTCATCTGTAAGGTGAGAATAAAAACCTATTTTAACTCAAATGGTATAGAATGAAATGAGAATTGCACTATCTGACTTATCACATCATTGACGTCATGGTATGCAACAAATTGCTAGAGTGTGTACACCCTGAATTTTGCCAGACTTTCCCCTTTTCACTTTGCTTTTGCAGATAGCTTTGATTTGCATAAACTGGATTGCCCTATTTCTCCTTGTGATTTCTATCAACACTGTGGTGAAAAGAGGATGCTATGTGTTAGAATGTCCCACTCACTACAGAACTTATTACTTATTAAGGACAAATATCAACAAATACAAAAATACTATTTTACTTTTTCTAAAACATCACAAAATTTCAAGTCAAATCAGTCAAACTATTTTTGAGATTTTGTGGTATTTAGTTTTTCTATTGTGTAGATGGATTTTCTCCTAAATACTGAAATGTCTAAATCTACTGTGCTAGATGTACCACCCTGCCAAATTTCAGCTTTTCAGCTTAATGGAAAATAGTGTTTTTGTTATATATATATATTGTGATCAATAAGAAAGTCACAAATACAAAATAAAGATTTGGGGACCGTCCCCGTATATTGTCTTACAGACAATATTGAAAAAATGAAGCGATTCAAAGTCTTGAAAGTACAATGAACAATGAACTGAAAAGAAAATGGTGGTTTTATAGAGCAGAAAAACATGTGACAGGAAATGGTTGGCAAAATGGTGATGTGGCAACCGGAACCGGAAGTGATGTGGTTTGTGGGTGCCGGAAGTGATGTCATCAATAATGACCGGAAGTGACATCATCGCGGCCATTTTGAAAACCCAGAAGTTGCAGGATTAATTCTCTTCTTGTGTCCTGTTGGAAAAAAGAGTTCAGGTAAGTACCACGTGATATCCCTTTATCTCGCGATGTTTCACTCACCTTTAGGCTCTTTGACTGCCTCCTAATCGTACATGTGTGACAAATATATATATATATATATATATATATATATATATATATATATATATATATATATATATATATATATAGAGAGAGAGAGAGGGAGAGAGAGGTCAACTTAATGCTTTTCATGCCTGTTTTGCCCATATCAACAATTAGCCTGCCATTCATGATTCATCCTCCTTGGTTTTTTTAACATGGCATAAGGAGGACTTTAAATTAAACCATACCCAAAAGGCATCTTCTCCTGATTGAATTCCAGGACCTATTTTAAGAATTTGTAATAACCGATTAGCTGACATCTTTAGTGATATCTTTAATATTTAACTGAGGGAATCTGTTGTCTCCGCCTTGTTCAGAAGGACAACAGTTATCCCTGTGCCTAAGAAACAAAAGTGAACAACTGTCTGAAGAAGAACAGACCAATAGCATCATAGCAGTGCTATGAGAGGCTGGGACACATTAAACAAAATATTTTAGATAATAATGATCACCTTTCATACAGTCCATTTTGTACTTCATGGTACAGTATACTGCAACATTTAAGTAATAAAAACTTTTGGATTTCCTTTTTAAGGATCTGTGCTGGTATCTGGATGTTTGCTAGTTTGAATCCTTTTACTGCCAGAAGAGATTCTACTCCATTGGGAGTAGACCTGCAATTGCTCCAGGGACGCTGCATAAGCATGAGTATGGGGCGCTAAGCCAACTACAATTTCAACTCATGCAGCATTCTGAGAACAAAATTAATAAAAAGACTGCTTAAATCATATTTTTCAAACGTTCTTGAAAATAAGGAAATTAAGTCTATGATTTATAATGGAAAGGAGTTTTTATGAGGTAAAATTTCAAAATAGAATTCACTATTTAAAGTCCATATAAAGTCCAGAGTGCACTCTGTGTGGTAATGTATACTGTATATGCTAAGACACATACTTGTAAACTTTTGACTGACTCTGCTATGAAATACAGTTAGTGCCTGCTGAACACATACAGTTTATATTGATTTTGTTATAAAGTTAAATAAACATAATTCTAAACTAACATAACATTCTCAAACCAACATAATCCAATTCTGGGTAAAGGGTTTTATCAAGAGCATTAGGCACAAGGCAGAAGCTGTGTGACCTTTGTGGTAAATGGATGGAGGTAGCCCTGTAGACCCACCTGAGTTTACCTTTCTTTTTGTATCTTCACTGAGAAGAAAACTTATATATATATATATATTTAAAATTCATACTCACCCACTGAATCTGCAGGTCATCTGTCCCCAGTATCAAAATGTGTTAATCTGCTGTGCAACTGGTCAGGAACTGGATGGCTATTGTTTAGTATCCTGATGTCCGCCTAATTCTATGAGCTGTCCTTCTTAGTGTGTCCACCTTTTCCTTTTCATTCTTGTTTCTGGCCTGCTATTTGAGCTGCTCATGCTCCTTAAGCTGTATTCAACTTTTCTCTGGTCAGGAAAATAAGCATCACCTTTTTTATTTTTTAATTTAGTGTTTGAACTTTCCTTTTCACTTTGACTTATGCAAGAACATCTGACTGTTTCCAAAGTGCCTGATGAATGTACAATATGAGCTCCATAATTGAGTGTCTGGCTGAACTGAATGTCTGCTTTTAGAAACACCAAATCCCAACCATTAACTTAATGGAGGAGAACATGACGTGTGGTTCTGTTGGGGAAATATAGCCATGCTGTGGGTGTTATCCTTTATTATTGTTGCTTCACCCATTCCATAGTGTATTGGGAAGTAGGAGAGGAAAGTCAATCCAAGAGTACCCTGACTGATTTCTGACACTTCAAGCAATCCAAGAAATGGGCTGCCAGTAAGCGATTTGACATCTAGCAGTACCAGGTTATATTGGTATTTATTGCCACGCTTTATTTTTGTTTTGTTTTTATAGAGCTCTCTGTTTGATCTGTAATACAATGATAAACATATATAACTTTTCTGATGCTTATTCTGATGTCAAAGAAGTAGTTACATACAAAAGAAAAATAAATTGAATTCATAGAAGAATAATAATGGACTAATAGTTTACAAAAGATAAATAATGCACACTTATCATCAGGTGACTGTGGCCAAGGTGGATAAAAAAAAACTTCAAGTTAACCTGAAGAAAAAACTGCAGGGGTTCAAGGGCATAAGACCACCCAGTCCCCACTGGGCATTTTGCCTAACATAAACGTTCTTAACTTGTTCTTTATTATTTATTTTTAGGGTTTATCTTCGAGGATTTGACACAGGGAATCTTGTGACACCAGCTGGGTTATCTGTTTTCATTCAGACATCACCGGTGGCTACACAGAACTTTGATCAGTTGGTGGCAGTGGACCATGGAAGAACCATTAAAGAAAACAGAGAAAAATAAACATTAATAATGATTGCTGATTCAGTAAAGAGAATGAGAATCCCATCAATTCATTCAATGTTTAATAACTTTTCTTTTATGAGACAGTCATAGAGTGTCAGTGTCTAGTTATTATCTTTACTGATGTAAAAACTGATATATCATTCGTTTTCTTTTTGTTGTTCGTAGGAATACTGTGCTTGCATATCTGTAAATGTAGCTCAAAAGTACAACCCCAAAGCTAGTTAGTTGAAGAGAAGCTCATTAATTAATATGTATCATTATTAAATGCATTTAAAACAAAAATGCCTTCCCATAAACAGTATTTGAGAAAAAATATGCAATATATGTTTTTCATTATAAAGTGCTAGAATTTCAGTGCAAAGTATAGTATAGGTATATTTAACAATTTTTATATTTTAAATGGCACCTAGAATCAGACAAATTAAAACAGCCTATCTTCAGAACTTCATAGTACATAAAATGCAGATGGTAAAGCTTCATCTAATGTTAGTGCAGAATATTTTTCCTGCATCACACTTTCTTTTAAAAACCAGTAACAAGAATGTTAAAATCAATTTTAAACACAACTATTAGGCTGCAAAGAGATTTTGGAACTGGGCTAATGTAGTTGTATTTTTTCTTACCACCCTTCTGGCTGCAGCACTTTGTATAAGCTGTCCTTTCTGATATACTTTCAGTTCTAGAATGAGGTGAATTACAGTAATCAAAACTTGAACGAAAAGTGCAGTGATTTTCCCTGCATTTTGAACAGTTAATAATAACATAATTTTTGCATTATTTTTAGCTGCAATTTGAGACTTATCTAAGTCTAAAAATACCAGAAAAGAAATAAGATCCATGTGAAATAATTTTCTTTTATCTGAACCAAGTCAAAAGTCTTACAGTATATTTAATTTTGAGTTGAGGAACACTAACATGGATGACATTTTTCTATGTCATTTAGTTGTTTGCCTTGCAATACAACTGCACGTCCATTTCTTTTCTATAAATGATACCATTAGGTGGGATCTGATACTGACCACTGTGGTACACCACAAAAAATAATGGCTTTGCAACACTCAGCTTTACCACAATGAATAAGCATTGAAACTCGATAAATACTTTATATACTGTACTGATAACAAGGAAAAATTGTAGGGTTAGAAAAGCTACAGAGAAAAAAAAAACAAATTTATATAAAACAGTAAGACATACAAGTAAACAAATGTTTATACCTGTCTATAAATACAGTAAATGTCTATAATGCAATTAAAATTAATAAAATTGCAGTAAAACATATCCAGGCCTTACATTGTATATTTTTATCACATACATCATTTCAGTATTTTATATAATGTGATCAAAATGCAGTAAAAGCAGTAAGGGGAAGGATGCTGCACTCCTTTCTGAAGGGCACAGCTTGAGATCAGTAATGTTATAAAGGTGATTCAAAAACATTCAAAGATGGTTTACAACTACAGCCAGGTATCTGTAGTGAAGTGCGGAGGATTATCTTGTTGAATATATTATACATGCACTTAAACAACTGCTAAACATTAACTTTTTTTTCAAGGAAAGTCATATACAGTAAATGCTGAATTATCTCATTATAAATAATGGCCACTGGTCAAGAATGTATTTGTTTATTTATTTATTTTTTATTCATGGATATTGTTATTTGTCCAATCTCAAAACAGCTTAATCGACTCAGAATTCTTTTTTCAGAATTATTCAAGGCACTGCATACTTGTTTTACACATGTAAAGTTGCAAATCTGTTGTTATTTTCTGATGTTACTAATGGCTGAAGCCTACACATGCATCTATAAAGCAGTTTACTCATTTGTTTTGATAAATGGCTCACTGAGTTTGTGAACCAGATGAAAATGATTGTCTATATCTCTGTGGGTGAGAAAATGTGTGGATGGAGGATCCTTTGAAGAAATGTTCATTTAACTGTCTTGGACAGCTTGGGTAAAACAATACTGTAAATTAAAAGGCTATTTTTGACTGCTGACCTTACATTTGCTCAGTGTGAGTAAGTATAGTTGTTTGCATCCATTTGATCTGTGAAGAGCCAGAGACTCGCCCAGGTTTGTTTATACTTGGAGCTTGATGATGCTGATGTAGTGCACAATTCAGGACCCTGGGAAAATCATGGCACTTTGTGTGCATTTCATGGGGTTTTGAATTTTCCTTTACGTTTTTATAGGCTCTGACGCCTGAATTGGACAAAGCATGTTTGGTCGTTACGTCCCCACTCTTCGAAAACACTGAAAATTGTATCATATTATGGTCACTTGACCCTAGCAGTTCAATTACCTCTGCATCTTGATATCTATCCTGATTATTACAAAATACTAAATCTTAGACAGGTGCTTTAACGTGCCGTGTTAAAAAATAGACACTGATTACATTTAAAAACTCCTGCTCTTGTGCTCCGCTAATTGCATGGTTGACCCAGTTAATATTCAGATAGTTAAATTCTCACATGACTGTAAATCTTCCTATGAAGTAGCTTTTTGTAATATCACTAAAAAGTTGTGCATTGAAATTACTGTCTGTATTGGGGGATCTATAACACACGTCTAAAATAAAGCCTCTCTCTAATGCTTTCCAGACAAATCCAGACGTTGTCACTAAGATGGGACTGATTATCCAATTGAAAAAGACTTGTGTAAGAGCCAATCTTAGAAAGTTAATGTTAATGTTAAATTCACATAAGTCTGCTTAATTTCATTTGAATATCAGTTTCTCATAGTTACATTAGATTATGGTATAATCTTTTACTCCATGTAGGTTAACATGGAATAGAGCTTTCTTTGCTATACCTGTAAAAATTCTGTTAATTAAGCCAGTTTGCAAATTGTCTTGCTTAAAGAAGCATGGACCGTTAGATTAGTTTCCAAGTAGGATATTGGCATATAGTTTTCTGACCATCCTGACAGTCTATTAATTATATTGATATGAACATTTGAAAGTATGACTGTATGTATTTTTCTCTATTTTTGTGTCAACTGTTTCCTTTGAATTTTTCTAAAACTTTTAAAACTAAGATACTGGAATTGTGGAATTACTTGAACACATGCCACATTATGGTCTAACTTGTTCTATAAAGTAAACTGAAAACTGCAGAACTTGCAGTAATTTTGGACAAATGCAGCTACAACTAGCATTTAAATTCTGTTGGAAATAAACAGCAACCCCCCTGCTTTTCTGCTTCTGTCTATCCTTCCTAGAAAATGTGTAACTATGTTATACTCATCCCTATCATTGTTATTTAGCCAGGTTTCTGTTATTGTTGTAATATCAAAATTATGTTCAGTTACATACAACTCCAGATCATTTGTTTTATTTTTGATACTTGTAGCATTAAGGCAAGCTATTTTAATGTGTTACTCATTTTACTTTTATACTTAAATTTTGGGTTAAACTTTATGTTACTTTTATGTTTATGTTATGTTGTTTTTACACTATTGTTTGTTCCTTCATGTTCAGTTGTAAACGTGGCCTATCCTAAACTCTGTGCCCCCCGATTCCTTACTTTAAGCAGTTCTTAAGTAAACTACTCATATGCCTCTCAAACACAGTGGTGCCCCCAGGGTTCACATGTAACCTGTCGTAGATGAACAGGTCCCATCTGTTCGAAAAACTCTATAAATTTGTATTGCAGAACTAACAGACTACCATGATGTATGTCAATTTGTTCCAACATGGACAATGGCAACTGGATCTACCCTCAATCTAGCCAAGAGCCTATCAAACCTTAAAGAGAATTCTGCCACTTGTGCACTCTCCTGCCTCTGGTGCAAACCTGCACTTCAATGTCACTAATGACTGAGTCCCAAACTATCACTCCCTCTCTCTTTCTGGGAAATGGTTTTGAGGTGGCCTGTTGGGGCTCCTCGTGCTTGCATACCACCTTAAAATCTTCAGAGAAACCATCCAGCTCTGCAAGGACCTAAAAACAGTTTGACACTTCCAATTCCAGGGTTGATGCCCATGAACAGTTAGCACCCTTTACCTTGTGACCGTGTCCCACCCATCTGTACCTGTCTGAAATTGTACCTAAGATGAATGGATTCCATTATCAACACACATCAGTCATATTTGCTGAGTTCTTTATTCATGCACATGTTTCATTTGTGCACAGCTATGTTCATCATTATTGCTAAAGATACTCAAGTGTATTTCTGCAAACATATTGTGAATTTATTTAAACATCTAACTCAAATTTACTTTCTGTTGGTAGCCAGCCTCTCACCACCAAAGAAATTCATATTTTTTATCAACATTCTGCTACACACATGCAGTAGTTAATTTCTGCAATTATCTTACTGGGCTTCTACAGGAAGTGATTTACACTCTGCCATTTAGTTTTGGAAGTGCATAGACTGTGAAAAAGAATCCACAATAAATAAGACAATGACGAACAGGCTATGCAGCTTGAGGCAAGACATAGCAAGGAGCAACAGAATTGCTTTGGCTAGATGTGACATTTCTACAGGCCCAAGTATACATCAGAATGTTATATTTTCTTATTATTTACATTAGCTAATGCTCTAAATAATACTCAAAGTTGTTAATACTTTCATCTCTTAATCTAGAGACTATTAAACTGAGCATGTTTTGTGGACAGCTTTTTTTTGTGAATACTGCTTGTCACTTTTAGTCCTACCACATAGCTTTAATTCCATTAACACTAGTTTTTGTTACATTCCCATTGTAGTAATTGTTCAGAAAATCTATATTGTTATTAGCCTCAATATTCAGCTTTAAGGTTCTAAGAATGTAAATAAATGTTGAAGTACAGTTTTTATCTAGATGCTTCATAGTTCTGTAAATGTAAAAGAAAATAATGATCTGAATAGTTTCACTAACACAAAACATAATTACATTACAGAAAGTTTACAGTATGGCAACATGTTAGCTCAATATTTATTTCTACTATTTCACTGATTCAGCACTCTATGTTCCAATCCTGTTCCTGGTTATCATCCAATTGGAGTCTGCATGGGTTTTTCTCCTGGTACTCTGAATTTCCTCTCACATCCCCAAACACATGAAGGGTAGAGTAATTGGCTATTTGCTCCAGTGTGAATGGGTGTGGGTGTGTGAATGATGGATTAGAACCCTTTTTGTGTCAACTGCTGCTGAGCTCTAGGTTCTTTTGCACCAGGATTGGGTTTCAGTGTGTTAAATATGTTAAATTAGGTGTAAAAAATTATTAAATGAGTCCAATTATGCAGCCTGTTATTCAAGATTTGTAGAAATGTGTAAAAACAACCAAAGAATGGTGCCTGTATGTTTTTGTTGTGTTTCAGTAAGGGAACAGGTATCAGACTTTTCATATGATGTCATTGACTGGTTTATGCTCTAGTGAGTAATTAACTAATAGATATTTTAAGTGGTCCCTTTTTTGATCTTTCACATTTTACACACAGATGTGGAAAATAATTATGAGCGGCAAAGATATAAACGGAAAACCAATGAGAAAGTCAGGCAGGTAAAATGTCAAATACTAGAGGACAAAGTATAATATTTTCTCTGAGTCTGGTGGAATGAACATTTTTAGCAGACATAAAAGACTGTTTCTCAAGATCATAACATCAGCAATTGACAAAGTATTTAATGCATATAGCTCAGTCCAACCAGGCTGTTTCAAGAGAATCAAACACTGCATCTGTCAGTAAGTACATTATTGACTTTTAAAAAAAATTGACGAGTGTGTGATATTTTGGAAATGTGAAACTGAGCCGGAGTGTTGTCACACAGTTTTGTAATTTGTCATTGAGGTAAGGCGTATTTAGGGCTCTATGACAGTGTGCAGCTTTTAAATAAAAACAGTGCACTCAGGCTCTGGGTGGGTGTGTGCAGCTGTTAAGCTCTGTGACCGTGGGGTGTTTTGTGGGAAGGTGAGCTGATTGCTTAATCAGTTCAGCTGTTCCACATCGGCACTTTCCAAGTCCTAATTAGGATGCTGCACCCGCAGGAGTACAAATAGGGAGCCAGAGTAAAAGGAAGTGAGAGATCAAGAAAGAGACGAAGACGTAAAGATCGAGAGGTTAAGGTTAAGGTTAAGGTTGAGGTTGAAAGAAAGAAAGAAAGAAAAGTAAAGTTAGGATCAATAGAGAGACAGGGCGGCTGAGTGGAGGTAAACAGTTGGAGATGACGCCACACATAAAACAAGTAGACAGTGCTCATGGGGTAGCTCCTATTGGGGTCTTGAACTGTTCATTGATTGGAGCAGGGCTTATGGGTTCAGTCCCAAGAGCTGGATCACACAGTTAAGAATCACTGTCGAGATGACAGAAATTACTGGTGGGAGTGTCAAAGGGCACAATTACCGGAAGTAATGCACCTGGGCACCAATCTGATATTTTACTGTATATTATTCATTTTAAGAACTCCATTAAAGAGTGAGCCTGCTAGTTTAATGTCAACTTCACTACTCCCCTTGAATCCTTTACCTTTGTTTAAAATACTAATATGTTGATTTCCACTTATCCATTGGTCAGTCACTGTGGTGGGCTGGCGCCCTGCCCGGGGTTTGTTTCCTGCCTTGCACTCTGTGTTGGTTGGGATTGGCTCCAGCAGACCCCCGTGACCCTGTAGTTAAGATATAGCGGGTTGGATAATGGATGGATGGATGGATGGTCAGTCACTGCTTTTATTGTTGGTTACAGGGTTGGACTGAAAAACCATTACCACATTTTATCCCTCATCATTTTATATAACCTTAATACAAGTTCAAAAGAAAATGTATGCATTCCTCTAAGGATCCCCCATACTGTGACTTGCCTTAATTCATCAGATTTTCAGTTTCTAAGGTGTCATCAATTTACTTTCAGCCTGCAAAGTTAGTAATTATTTTAGGATAAATTTTAAACTATTATATTATACCTGTTTTAAATGTGATAATACCCTTCTAGTGTGTCTTGCCTTTTTCTCATATGCATTGAAGGCTTAATAAAAAAACCCTGAAAAAATTTCTAATTTTCTGAACATCAGTTACTCCTATCAAGAAACATTATGATGGCCTGTTCCAGAGGTATAGTCACTAAAAGTGTGACTATTAAAAAAAATTTCAGGGGTAATAAGGTTTTCAGGGTAAAGAGTGTCTTCATATGTATGGTGCATATGTTTAAATGAAAACATATTGTAATTATTTTTTTTTTTCAAAATAGCTTTGTGATATGAAATGTGACTTTTTCAGTGATACTAATGTTCTGCATTTTTGTTACATATTTAATCTGTTGTCTTTGCTTATTGCTCGTGTCTATTTGGGTGTAAACATGACTAAAGAAAGTGTACACTGATTAAGAAATCCACAAAATTGCCAGAGTCTTTCAAGCTCTGGTTTTGGGGTCTGCAGTTTCTTAGTAACAGCAGCTCCTATGCTTAGATGTAATGTCCCACCCGTTCTGGTAATTTCTCTACAGTAGTTCATAACTCTGAGATTTGTACCTGTAGGTTATACATTAATCTCTGTAAAGTGGTCATATTTGAAGTAAACCTTTAAATGAATGACTCACCCATCTCCATTGGTCCAAACTTATAAAACATTTTCAGAGTGAAAGAGATTTAAACAGCAAACTGAAGGGAAACTCATGAACAACAAAAGACAAATCAAAGACAAAGCACGCAGCAAATCTAGCAATGGTCAAAATCTAATAAACAGTCTTCTTTTTATTTTTGTTTATAGACTTGCTTAGCAACTGACCTCTCTTGAAGGTTTTTTATCCTTTACTTGTACAAAGTCTCTGCACCAATTTGAGCTTTAAGGGGTAGCCATCAGGATGTTACACATTTCACCAAATGCCTGGCAACACATAGCATGGCACCAACAAAATATCTATGAACATAAAAAAGAGGAAAAGCAAAAAAAATAAAGACATTTTACAATGCTTTGATGTGAATTAGTTAATTTTGTTTCATAACTTAATTTATAACATAAAGCTATTTTAGAGGCACCCCAGCACAGTTCCGTAGGTACAAGTTAGCATATAAACAAATATGGGACAGTATGCAGCTTTCAATTCACAATCACAAAAAATAGTTAAGTACATAGTTTTATTTTCATATTAAGTATAAAAATCTAATAAAGTACTTAATAAACCAAAACATCCAATTTAAAGTTGCTAATAAAAGTAATATAGGTTCATTGTAAGCAAAAGGGAAAACAAGTTAACATCTAATTGTAAATGATGAATGTACGGATGACATCGTAACTTCAAAAATGGACTAAGCTAGTTAGGGATTTTGCAAAGAATTGCTTTATTGGTAAATATGTGTCAATATAAATATTTGCAGTTACAAACCTCTTCCTTAGCTATCAACAGAAAAGCACTGTGATATACAGAAACTAACCTTTATAGAGTGGTACTCCATGCACTTAAATAAATGAAACAACAATTAATCCAAAGCTTTTTCAGTATGAATTGTAAAGAAAAGACATGTCAGGAATACAAAATAGTTTCATCTGCAACCGTTCTGCAGTTGTTGTTTTTTTTTTTAAATGCTAAGACATTTATACTGGTTTACATCGTCAGATACTGCTCTATTTAAGGCTCTAACATGCAATCCCATGGGATCAATGTTAAGAGATCCAGAGAATACTGTATTTAGACTTTACCTTATTTAATACCAGTTTAAAATATATTTCAGAGAGCAAGAAAAGTAGTAAAAGCACTTTGCAAGTTCAGCTTCAGCTGATTAACAGAAGAAAAGTCTTCATTAACTTTTATGCTGTGTCATCAGCATAAAAGTGCATCCTTCATACATTAGCCATTATGACAACCTTATTAACGTAGAGAGTATATATGAAAATTCCTAATTGTAAAGAACTTAGTAGAACACCTTTCTTAATCTCTAACATAGGATGCACAACATCAACAACTAAAAACTGATAGACAGCTGTGAAGCTTTTAAGTTTAATCCAGGGGGAAAGCATGCTTAGCAATAGTAAATGATGAGCTGTATCAAAGCCCTCTGTAAGATCAATAAAAAGTGCAGACAGTGCTACTTTATATCAGCTGAACATAATGTATCATTACCAAGAGATACAGCAGTGATAGTTCTGTGAGTAGCTTGAAAATCCTGATTGATAGATGCTTAAAATACTAAACAGATTGATAGATGCCAAAAATACTAAATAGATATTATATTCTAAAAAATTCCTTAAACAAAACAACCTTGAAACTGGTCAGTGTTTATTTAAAACATTTCTGGAGATGGAGTGCATTGGGCAGATTTTTACACTCTAGGGATTTTTTCCTCAGTGCATGGCAGCCTGAAACACGGGTTATATTTCTTCTAAACTGCACCCAAATGTTAACAGTAAATATTATAAAAGAAACTGCCCATGCTATAGAAAATATTATATGCGTAACCAATTAGGTAATTTGTATAGATGTTGAACAAAGTAAGTGGGGATAAAGACTGGGGATGAAACCCTGGTAAATCAGATCTTGGTTACAATCTATCAGTGGTGTGACTGATACTAGTTTTTATAGACTTTAGAAAGGTAAATTGGATTTGTTGTGCATCATTAACAATGATTTTAAGGACTTTTACCATTTCAACATTTCTGCTCTTTATTGATTAAGTATAGGGTTATTGATTGTACAGTGCATCCGGAAAGTATTCACAGCGCATCACTTTTTCCACATTTTGTTATGTTACAGCCTTATTCCAAAATGGATTAAATTCATTTTTTTCCTCAGAATTCTACACACAACACCCCATAATGACAACGTGAAAAAAGTTTACTTGCGGTTTTTGCAAATTTATTAAAAATAAAAAAACCGAGAAATCACATGTACATAAGTATTCACAGCCTTTGCTCAATACTTTGTCGATGCACCTTTGGCAGCAATTACAGCCTCAAGTCTTGTTGAATGAGATGCCACAAGCTTGGCACACCTATCCTTGGCCAGTTTCGCCCATTCCTCTTTGCATCACCTCTCAAGCTCCATCAGGTTGGATGGGAAGCGTCGGTGCACAGCCATTTTAAGATCTCTCCAGAGATATTCAAGTCTGGGCTCTGGCTGGGCCACTCAAGGACATTCACAGAGTTGTCCTGAAGCCACTCCTTTGATATCTTGGCTGTGTGCTTAGGGTCGTTGTCCTGCTGAAAGATGAACCGTCACCCCAGTCTGAGGTCAAGAGCGCTCTGGAGCAGGTTTTCACCCAGGATGTCTCTGTACATTGCTGCAGTAATCTTTCCCTTTATCCTGACTAGTCTCCCAGTCCCTGCCACTGAAAAACATCCCCACAGCATGATGCTGCCTCCACCATGCTTCACTGTAGGGATGGTATTGGCCTGGTGATGAGCGGTGCCTGGTTTCCTCCAAATGTGACACCTGGCATTCACACCAAAGAGTTCAATCTTTGTCTCATCAGACCAGAGAATTTCCTTTCTTATGGTCTGAGAGTCCTTCAGGTGCCTTTTGGCAAACTCCAGGCGGGCTGTCATGTGCCTTTTACTAAGGAGTGGCTTCCGTCTGGCCACTCTACCATACAGGCCCGATTGGTGGATTGCTGCAGAGATGGTTGTCCTTCTGGAAGGTTCACCTCTCTCCACAGAGGACCTCTGCAGCTCTGACAGAGTGACCATCGGGTTCTTGGTCACCTCCCTGACTAAGGCCCTTCTCCCCAGATCGCTCAGTTTAGATGGCCGGCCAGCTTCTAGGAAAAGTCCTGGTGGTTTCGAACTTCTTCCACTTACGGATGATGGAGCCACTGAGCCACTGTGCTCATTGGGACCTTCAAAGCAGCAGAAATTTGTCTGTAATCTTCCCCAGATTTGTACCTCAAGACAATCCTATCTCAGAGGTCTACAGACAATTCCTTTGCTTGGTTTGTGCTCTAACATGAACTGTTAGCTGTGCGACCTTATATAGACAGGTGTGTGCCTTTCCAAATCATGTCCAATCAACTGAATTTACCACAGGTGGACTCCAATTAAGCTGCAGAAACATCTCAAGGATGATCAGGGGAAACAGGATGCACCTGAGCTCAATTTTGAGCTTCATGGCAAAGGCTGTGAATACTTATGTACATGTGCTTTCTTAATTTTTTTATTTTTAATAAATTTGCAAAAATCTCAAGTAAACTTTTTTCACGTTGTCATTATGGGGTGTTGTGTGTAGAATTCTGAGGAAAAAAATGAATTTAATCCATTTTGGAATAAGGCTGTAACATAACAAAATGTAGAAAAAGTGATGCGCTGTGAATACTTTCCGAATGCACTGCACTGTACATTAATAAAATCTTTGCATTCAAATAAGTGTAATCTGAATTGATTTAACAGTTAAAGAAATTATACAGATTATAGCCTTTGTGGATCATTGACAGAAAGCTGCTGCTGCTGTCTCACTTCTTTTTTTCACTTTGACCACAGAAATAAAATGTTTAGATCTAGCAAAAGTAACTTTGAGATACTGAATGCAGCAAAAGGTGTGTATGACATAGCAAGGTGAAATTAAAGAATAATTTGCCAGTTAGAATTTTTTTATTTGAACTTGCAAATATTCTCGGTAAAGACATCTGTCTGTATATAAGTTTTGTGTTTAATATCAGTTATGTGTAAATAATAATAATAAGGCTTGCATTTACTACAGATGCAAAATTGTACAACGGTAGTTTGAACCATTTACAATTAATCAGATCAGATTTCACAAGAATGCTCCACATGTCCTTGTACCCTGCTATGGTGAAATTATGATCAAGTGACATAAAATCTAAATGACTTCTAGTAATATTGCTCTCAAGTTGCACCCTGTCTTCTTGGCAGGAACCTTATTCAGCATTTTATACTTGGCAATTCAACAACAATTTTATTCCTTGCAGTTATTGCTAGTAATAATTGCCAGCAATTACTGTCTAGTATAAAATGGCCCTTGGTGGGTCTGTATCTGAAGGAGGAAATGAATATGTTAATATTCGTATGAGCTCTAAAGCTGGCTTTATATTCTACAGTAGTAAGAAAGTCAGCACAACAGACTAAATGGAACCCTTAAAATATAGCTGAGTCATTTATTTAATCCCATTGATAAACTGATTCAGGTGTTTATTGTCATTAAGCTACAGATGTATTTTATAAAGCTTTTTAAAATATGAATAAAATCTGAAGACTTAACACATTTTTAAACACTACTGGCATTTTGGCTCTCTTTTAGTATATTCAATTAGACTTAATTCTGAAAGCATATAATTTAAAACAATCACCTATGGTTTGGTATATGAATGGGCAACTTACTTTTTAACACTACTTTCAAGTATGCTTGTCTGTTATCTCACATATCACAAATGTGGTAGTAACGCTACTGTGACAGAATAATTTGGAGATAACAATAGTTAAGTACTGTATATTGGTTTTCAGAGCTCATTGTAATATATAAGCATTTGTTTTAGAAATGCCATGAAAAGAATTGCTGAAATGATTAAGTATAAGTAAAACACAAGGCTGTACTAGGAGAATGGTTGATGTAAAACACAAAATGCACCAGGATTTGATTAAGAGATTAGTAGATGTCCTGCACCCAGCAAAGACTAGACAAATGTCATATGCACAGAAATTTCAAGGGTAAAGGCTGAATGTGAGAGATATGACAAGAAGAAGAATGTAGCATAACAGCAGCATTTGCTGAAGAGAAATAAAGGATGCAATGGAAAAGCTTCCTCCTGACTGGTTCTTTGGTTTGATTAAATATTTAAATACTCAAAGAGATCCTAGTTGAATACATGATTTCTTTCTTTAATATATTTACAAATTGAATTTCTACCACACTACACACTCTAGAAGAAATACTAAGCTTGAGATATACAGTATGTAGTTTTACATAAAGGAGGAAAAAAATAGAGAGAGTGAGAGAGAGAGAGAGAACAAAAAGGGTAAATGCATAGATCGGTAGATAGATTCCACACACAGGGAATAATACCTCGTTGGCTGAGAGGTGATTCATTATAGAGCAGTGTTTCCCAAACTCAGTCCTGGGGACCCCCTGTGGCTGAAGGTTTTTGTTCCAACCAGCTTCTGTTTTTAATTGAACTCCAGGGGGGTATTTTTCATACGTGGATTACTTGTTTAGCCGGATGTAATTGTTAACGATTTGGCCTGATCCTGGATCTGACGGTTGTTCGAAACTCTTGCTGGAAGTGTTGTCATAGCAACACATCCTAATCCTCAAACCTGCTCGGAGCAGGTTTGTTCTACGTAAACAAGGATTAGTTTACACACGTAATCGGTGACGGTGCGTGGAAGTCATCCAGTCATGGCTTCGCCGTTCATGAATGAGCAACCAATTGATATTGGTGCACAAATTACACAAAGAGAATTTCATATAGAGAGGGTTTTGCGCGATTGGCAAGATCCTTTATTGCTCCTGGAGGAAATTCTTTTTGAAAGATACCGCTTTAGCCAATGGGGAATATTGTACCTCAAAGATTTATTAGCACCTTATATTCGAAGTCAAACTATGCGAAGTCGGGCTCTCACAACCACACAGACAGTATGCATTGCTTTGAGGTTTTTTTATAAGCAGCACTTTTTTATATACTGTAGGCGATGCGGAAAATCTAACTAAAAGTGCAGTTTGCCAGGCAATTTGTAAAGTCTGTTTGGCTCTGAAATATTTCCTTTAGGTTTTCATAGTGTTTCCTGGACACCTGCGTGTGCAGACAATAAAAGAGGAGTTTCATGCCATTGCAGGTAGGTAATACACAGGCTAAAACACTCACAGTTCCATGAAGAATCTCTATCAGCCTAACATTCTCATTACTAGGATTTCCAAATGTGATTGGGGCACATGGGACTGATCAGAGTGGAGTTTGATCAAACATAATTTGGAAAATGTACCTCTCCTCCTGATGAATAATCAGACACAGTGTCTTCATCAAATATTTGACCTTCGTCAATATCTCGCTGGTCAGACACAGGTTCAAGGGATATGATATTCCCTGCAACTGACCCAACAAAAAGAGGGCTATATGGAACATACCTATGGCACACATGGAGGAGAAATATATGCAATGACCATCCTTTACCTGAAATGAAGTGACCACTGCATCCTGCCACTGGTTCTGAGGAGGAGCTTCCCCCTGGAATGCCCTCAGAAACAGGGCGATGGGCATTTTGCTGGAGAGCCAACTCTTCTGCAGGGGTTAGGTCTGGACCGCGTGGACCTCCACCTGTTTTTTGCTTGTCTGCCTTCTTATTAGCTTTAAAATTAATGTTTTTTATATTATATATGATTATTTATGTCAACAATTCTTTAAGTAGTTATATACCAATATTTACCAGTTTGAAGTATATTCTTGTACTTCACTTTAACCTGTTCCCATGTTCTCCTTGTGCTCACCTTTGATCTGGAATTATGACATATTAAATAATAATTAATCTGACACATAGGAAATGAAACGCTGCTTTCAGTAAGTACAATGCACACTACTTAGCGTTTAATTTGTCGGCCACTTTTTGCCAGCCGTCTTTTCTGGTCTGGGCTGCTTTTGCAGTGTTACACCTTGTGCATATTAAATCTTGAAATTCTTCATGTCCTTCGAATAAAAGGTCTTGCGCCGCGTGTGTGAAAAAAAAATGTGCCCGTTCTTTCGTCATTTTGTTACAGTCTATCAAAGACTTGCTGATCATGTTTTCTAGACTCAATATATATGGACTTTTCACTCAGCGCGGGCGTGCACATTCATCTCGTATGATTAGATCCAGCTAGACTAATCTAATACACGGCTGCATTTGAAAAACCAACCTATCCCGGATGAGTGTCACCGGCATTAACTTATCCAAGATGAGGCACCTGATCTCGGATGATTTAAGCGATGTACGAAAAATACCCCCCTGGGCTAATTAAGTGATGTGATATTTCCCAAGTTCTGTGTTTAGGGAACAATATAGAAATTAGAAAACTAAGTTTGCTAAAAAATATATATATATTAAAATGTACAAGTAGTTATATAGGAATGATGTATTTTTTTCTTTTTAACAGTATTTTCATCTAGATTTTCATTCTACTTTTCTAGGTGTTCTAACTGTTTAATTAATCCATTACTTACTAATTAGTGGGTCTGACTCTAAAGTAGTTGCAGCCTTTGACTATTCAGTGTTGTTTGCCTGGGTGTCTGATCTGCTCATTTTAAATTGTCATTATTAAGATACAATGAAGGGGGAAAAACTGCACAGAGAAAGGGCAAAGTATAATGAAATCAACAAAAGAGAGTTAAGCATTTAATCTATAGCAAAAGCAGAAATATTTTTAAATGTCTTATAAATGTAAACATCATGCTGCTATGCTTTTCTGAATGTCGAATAAAAGAAAAAAATACCAGCTAATTAAATGAGATCAGTTCAATCAGGTGTTGTCACTGATTAGGAATCCAGCTGGAACAAAAACCTGCAGTCACAGGGGGTCCCCAGGACCGAGTTTGGGAAACACTGTAATAGAGCCTGATGGCCAAGGTTAGAAATGACCTTACATAGTGCTCCTTGGAGCAATGCAGTTTCCCCAGTCCTCTGTTTAGCTAAAACTTCATACAGTGGGCACGTCTCATTGTCCAGGAAAGTAAAGAGCCTTCTGTGTGACCTCTGCTGTTCCATTTTTTCCAATGAGTT
The DNA here is from genome assembly GCF_900747795.2 of Erpetoichthys calabaricus. NCBI lineage: Eukaryota > Metazoa > Chordata > Cladistia > Polypteriformes > Polypteridae > Erpetoichthys > Erpetoichthys calabaricus. The sequence continues at coordinate 72,664,392 of NC_041397.2, read as the reverse complement.
CAACCTGACTCCCAAGGTTGAACTAACTTTTTTAACAAGTTTATTTAGTCTGTTGGCATCATGTTCACTAATGCCGTTTCCCCAGCACAATGCTGCATAGTAAAATATGCTGGCCACTACATACTGATAGAAAACATGAAAGATTGGCCTGCATACATCAAACAACCTCAAACCTCCTAAGAAAACAGAGGCGATTTAGACCTTTCCTGTATACAGCTTCTGTGTTGGTACTCCACTCAGCCTATTTTTCAGATGCACCCTGAAATATTTGTCAGCCCTCCTGAAGTCTATGATTATGTCCTGTGTCTTAACTGATGTTGAGGTCTTGGTGGTTCAATGTTGAATGTTGACTAAGATAATAAAACACTGTAATATAGGAATACAGTACAGTGATCAAGGCTTAAGCTCCTGTGCCTGCAGTACTCACAAATTCATCCAAGTTAGCTCCAGATCACCAACCACCAACCTTCTTTTTCCGAGCTCATATAGACTTAAGCAAAAAAAATTTTTTTTAAAGTGTGGGACACTGACAATTTCTTGATCGTTAATGGATAAAAACTTGTTTACATATACTAAGTGATTAATAATGCTCATATGATGAAAAAATCTTTGTTGTATGCTTTTGTAAATGGGCTAAAAAAACAGAGCTTGGGACTAAGAATTAAAATAATGCAAAAGCTTCAGTTGCATACTGTTGTTGTGTTAACACTAGAATCTCTGAAGCCTATGAAAAAACTTGTCAAAATAATGTCAAAATTTTGTTGTTAGTAGTAAAACATGAAAAAAGTTTGTTTTAGGTATGTGTTCAACATTTCTTGCATTTTTCACATCCTGTTATCCTACACTTAAATAGATCGTTGGAGACACAGAACACTCATGAAATGCATGTGTTCCAAATAACGATATATTATTTACCCTATACAACTCCAGGCACCTCACACCAAGATAAACAAGGCTTGAGCTGGGAGAACGTTTTATTTGTGATGAGGTCTGGTGGTTTGGGGGGATGGGATAGCAGGCTGTTTGCTGCTTGTGCTGATTAATGCATTTACAAAACAATAAAGGCTAATGGTAGAGGTGCAAAGGGATTTAAGGTGGGCCAGGATTACAAGTTTTTTTGGTAGGCTTCAGGGATTCTAGTGTTAAAGGGCAAAAGCAGACACTTTGTTAAGCTCATACTCATTCCCATCAGAGATACTGTGGAAAAAAAAAACAGAATACCCAGTAAGGTGTTTTTTTCCCAAAGCAAGAAGACATGCCTGGGAAAAAGGTGGTGAATGTTTTTCCAATCTTGCTGACAATTCTGTCCAGATCAGAGGTTATTTAAACCATACAATCCATGGCTTCTTTTTCTGATGAGACATAGTTTTGACATTTGCTGGTAAGGCAACCTCTTCCTAATGCAACGTGCACTCATTTGCTGATGTTGATGTTAAAAGTTCATCGTTTGGTTTACCACTAAACTTTATTCACTCTTGCTATCATTTGGACTTCACTCTCTCTCAACAAACTCAGACTCACCTCACAGCCATAGTCTGCACCCTCTTCCCCGAGCCTCCCTGCCTGCTACTTTGTACAACTAGCTAGCTCACTTTCAAGGTCAAACTAATACAACTTTATTAAATAGTGCTCTTAGGATTTTGACTGTCCCCTCTGTTTGATGGGTGTTCTGCTGTCTGCATTGAATTTTAATGCATGAAAGCTCCTTTTTCCATTGCTCAACTGTTTGCACAGAAATGTGCCTGCTTTCTGGCCTGTGGACTAATGTTCCCTCTGAGTGTGTGTGTATGTGCGTGTGCACATCTTTTCCATGAGGGAACAAAGAAACAAATCAAGAAATCCATCACCCCTATCTCCCCTGCTGAAGAAATACAAAGGGCAGGTGGCACATTAGATCCAATTAGCTGGTCTTATTCCTGCTCCTTGAGAACATCATGCTGGTACAGTTTGAGGAAACTTGCAGGTGAGTCTGCAGGAGGATGGAGCCAGGCCTACAGCCAGTGCAGCTAATTTTATCCGTGGATATATGTGGAAACAAGAAGGTGACAATCTGCATTGGTAACTGGAATATAACAGGAAGTATGCTGAACAGTGAAGCATTTTTGATTAGGAAAAGTAAAGGAAAATATATAAGGTATGGCATGGACAGCAGATAGCAAAACTTATCTTAGAAAGAGTTGTTTCCTAATCTCTTCAGTGTCACAGTATTTTCCTGTTCTTCGGTTGCTGAAAGTATACTACTTATTTCAATAAGTGATGAGGCCAGTGTAATCGATTGTCAGGAAGGGAGGTGTGACATTCCTTGTCCTGGGCCAGAAGACTGGAATGGGGGGTGGGGGGCAAAATGGCAGCTGGTACACTGCTGCTAGGAAGCCAGACTCAATGGATGGAAATCTTTCACCCAGGCTGCTGGCCAGCCTAGTGGATAAACGACCAGAATGGACAAGCATCCCAAATGGGATAATTAGCAGTCCTTCCCTGGTTGTGTGTATAAATGAAATGAAGGACAGCAGGATGCTGCCTCCATTGCTCAGGTCATCCCCACCTTATACATTTGGTTGCAGCATCCATTGTGATGAGCCCCTGTGTGGACACTCAAGGGGCAGCATGGAAGTTTTGGCTCCATAAGACTATCCTGTTGGGTTCAATGGGGGTCATCTGGGGAAATTGTTTATCCTCAGTTCTGCCTAACACTAAAAGTGCTTCCCAGAGACAACAGTTTTGGCATGGGACATACTCTCAGTTGGATCTAAAAGGGAGCATCCACTTTGATAAGGGAGTCTGAGTTGGATATGGAGGAAGGACAAAGCTCATCTGAGAGGAATGGAGGAGGAAAAGAAGGTGAAATAAAAAAAGAGATTGTATTGTGGAAGAGACCTCTAATAGAGTACTTTAAAATAAAAAAAAGTTTATTGAGTTTCTTCACCACATTCTTTTTAAGTACAGGCCGAACCATCCATGACAGTGTCTAATCCATTTCAAAAAAGAATACTGTCATCTTATTGCATTAAGTATGCTTCGCTTGTTGCTGAAGGTCCCGTCATTATGTCACTTTCACTTGTCTACTTCCACTCCCTAGTTCTGTACAGTGCTCCTTACCTTTCAGTCATGTGCCTTCTTCCAGGGCAGGGTGACACTGTCCTGCACTGGTTGTGGTTTTTAATCCCTTTGCAGGAATAAGGCAGTCCCATATTGGGTGTCTGGTGGCTCCCATATCCATTCTTCCATGATAAGCCCTGCTTTCATATAGATCTTTTCATCATTCAAGAGGGAGGAATGGCAGAACTAATTGAACAGAGCTAGTCTCAACAAACTCTTTGGCAAAATCACAAAATTTGTATTAACAATGCATGATTAGTTGACAATACAATGTGAACAAAACAGCTACAGGTGTTTACATATGTAGTTTGGCCAAATGCCTAAAGTTTTTTTTTTTGTTTGTTTTTTCCATATGAATATGTGTCAGTGACATACTTTCTGTGTGGACTGAACCTGTTGTTGGTAGGAAGGCCAATCATGAGACTATTTCAAGGCTCATTTATAAAGACATTCAAACCTTTTCTACTTCTGTAATGCCAACTTTGTTGTTCTTAAGTATTCTTGTTGAATATTGTAATTAAAGCAAATAACTGATCAGCATCAGAAAAATATCAAACAAGTTGTCCATGTTGATCTCTGTTGCTCTCCACAATTCCCAGATATTAACTTGTGGAGGGACTACAAAGCTGAAAGTTTCAAAATCACTATAGACATGGGACTTTGGAAAGCAACTCGCTTCACAGTATCCCTTTACATTCCTCTTGCTAGCGGTAAAAGCTCTGCAGGCCAAAGTGTACATGCCATAAAAGAAATGAAAATTGCATAAAAAGTCACTGTTTTTGGAGCAGAAAATACTAGCAAAAGATGATAATAATCTATGGTGACTGCTTATGCGCACTGCTTTGTAATAAGCCTACATGCTGCTTGCCATTTAATATTAGTGTGTATTTAAAGAAAACTGAGGACCTGTATCTCGTTTGTTTCTCAAGCTACATACTTTGATGTACCTATACTGTTATGCAGTTACACCTCTGGGCTGTCCTCTTCTTTTTCTATCCTGGTTTAGATCCAGTTTGCCTTCTTCTCTCAAGGCAGTAATAGACAGCTTTGTATGAAATCTTCAGCTTCTTGTATGGAATAAGATTCATTAGGCTAAAAGTCTTTAGGAATGCCAGTACCTTACAATCCGAGTGGTCAGTGGTGCTAATGCAATTACAAAGGTTTTTCTCATAACCAAATAGCATTTACATATGACAAATTAAGAATTTATACATGACTAATTAAGAATAAGCTAAGAGAGTTTACCATTAGGACATTGAAAGAAAAGCTGCTAAAAATAAGCCTTTGCAGTCATATATCAATAATAAATTAAAAATCAGTCATTTCAAGCAGTAATATCCATTAGAGACCTTAGTAATGTCTTAGCTATTTTTTAAATATTTTTCAAGTGAACAGTAAACAAATTGATTTCCATAAAACTTTTGACCTTATTGGAGTCCAATATTTATTACCTTAGATTAAAAAATAACATCTTGATTTAATGGTGCCAGTGACAAGGCATGTTTACATTTAAGAAAATTATTATGAAACTGCAATTTCACTAAACATACTTTTATAAAGCATATTGAAAATTTCAGCCTCATCATATAAATTATTTTAAGTAATTTGAATCCTGTTTCTAGGATGGTTGCTAGGTTGAATTTGAATGCAGTGAATGAGAAGAAATCATCAGGATGTAAGCCAGCCATGTCAGATATCTTAAAGTAGTATGAATGATTCATCAAAAACTTTAGGCACATCAGTTACCATGGCTGCCATATTTTGTCTGTTTTTCCCAATATTTTTGGTCATTTTTCAATTTAAAATAACAGATCCTGTCTCTTTCTGCGTATTTGACATGCTTATTTATAGAATGATATTCTTCAAATAAATTTTACTTTCCAAATCACCACCATTTATGCCAAAAATAATAATAGCTGCCTATGCACTAAATACAAAATGCATCAGGCTATATTTCTATTATCAGATGTGGTTGGCAAAAAAGCCACTACTACAAGCATTTGTCTTTCTTCAATTCTGTGAAAAATGCAAATGAAGCATTTCATTTTTATCTCCCACTTTAAAAAATGATAATGTGTGATATCATTTGAGTACCTGAAATCCATCTCTTCAAAGTCTGCAGACATATGCAAAAATGAATATAATTAGGCACATGGGGCCCTGCTCTGCTTTATCAAACATTCATTTGGCATATTTAGATGATATTTATCATTCATCTTCTATTATTTCAAATTCCCATCAGCATGCCTACAAGTAGCAAGCAGTGTTTCTCCTTTGGTGTTCTAATATTTTTTAGATTTTATTGAATTGTGCCAGTAATGGACTATATGGTTAATTTACAAAAACCACCAGTAACTTTTATTTACAGAATAATTTTATTATTTTATTTTTTTGAATGAAAAGAACCTAAGAGAACAAGTATACACATGGCAGAGAAAGTCAGCAAATAAGTAAGTTAACAGCATGTAAGGCTAAGAAAGAAAGAAAGAAAGAAAGAAAGAAAGAAAGAAAGAAAGAAAGAAAGAAAGAAAGAAAGAAAGAAAAAGAAAATTAAGGACATTCAGTGGTAGATAATCCTAAAGTGCTGTTTATACAATACTTTTATGAAAGCCAGATATTAATATTTGATAGGTTTCAGCTGGTTTTACTCTATATAATGCTAATCTATCAATAATAACATGAGTTACATCAGTTCAGGGGGGTATTTTCCGTACGTTGCTTAAATCATCTGAGATCAGATGCCTGATCTTGGATGAGTTAATGCTGGTGAAACTCATCTGGGATAAGTCGGTTTTTCAAACGCAGCCGTGTAGTAGATTAGTCTAGCTGGATCTAATCATCCGAGATGAATGTACGAGCCCGCGCTGAGTGAAAAGCCCATATATATTGAGTATAGAAAACATGATCAGCGAGTCTTTGATAGGCTGCAACAAAATGACGAAAGAACGGGCACATTTTTTTTCACACAAGCTGTTTGCGTGTGTGTGTGGGTGGGTGTGTGGGTGTTAGTTAGTTAGTTACTCAAAGGATTTCAAGATTTAGTATGCACAAGGGGTAACACTACAAAAGCAGCCCAAACCAGAAAAGACGGCTGGCAAAAAGTGGCCGATAAATTGCGTGTGCATTGTACTTACTGAAAGCAGCGTTTCATTTCCTATGTGTCAGATTAATTATTATTTAATATGTCATAATTCCAGATCAAACGTGAGCACAAGGAGAATATGGAACAGGTTAAAATGAAGTACAAGAATATACTTCAAACTGGTAAATATTGGTATATAACTATTTAAAGAATTGTTAGCATAAAGAATCATATATAATGTAAACAACATTAATTTTAAAGCTAATAAGAAGGCAGACAAGCAAAAAACAGGTGGAGGTCCACGCGGTCCAGACCTAACCCCTGCAGAAGAGTTGGCTCTCCAGCAAAATGCCCATCGCCCTGTTTCTGAGGGCATTCCAGGGGGAAGCTCCTCCTCAGAACCAGTGGCAGGAAGTAGTGGTCACTTCATTTCAGGTAAAGAATGGTCATTGCATATTTTTGTACTCAGTGTGTACCATAGGTAGGTTCCATATAGCCCTCTTTTTTTGTTGGGTCAGTTGCAGGGAATGTCATATCCCTAGAACCTGTGTCTGACCAACAAGATATTGACGAAGGTCAAATATTTGATGAAGACACTGTGTCTGATTATTCATCAGGAGGAGAGGTACATTTTCCAAATCAAACTCCACACTGATCAGTCCCATGTGCCCCAATCACATTTGGAAATCCTGGGTAATGAGAATGTTAGGCTGATTGTGAGATTCTTTATGGAACTGTGGGTGTTTTTGCCTGTGTATTACCTACCTGCAATGGCATGAAACGCCTCTTTTATTTTCTGCACATGCAGGCGTCCAGGAAACACTATGAAAACCCGAAGGAAATATTTCAGAGCCAAACAGACTTAACGAATTGCCTGGCAAACTGCACTTTTAGATGGATTTTCCACATCGCCTACAGTACATAAAAAAAGTGCTGCTTGCAAAAAACCTCAAAGCAATGCATACTGTCTGTGTGGTTGTGAGAGCCCGACTTCGCCGAGTTTGACTTTTTGAGGTACAATATTCCCCCTCAGCTAAAGCGGTATCTTTCGAAAAGAATTTTGTCCGGGAGCAATAAAGGATCTTGCTGATCGCGCAAAACCCTCTCTATATGAAATTCATTTCTTATAATTTGCGTACCGATATCAATTGGTTGCTCATTCATGTACGGCGAAGTCATGACTGAATGAATTCCACACACGGACACTGATTAAGTGTGTGAGCTAATCCTTGTTTACATCGAACAAACCTGCTCCGAGCAGGTTTGAGGATTAGGATGTGTTGCTATGACAACACATCCAGCAAGAGTTTCGAAAAACCGACAGATCCAGGATCACGCCAAATCGTCAACAATTACATCTGGCTAAACGAGTAATCCACGTACGAAAAATACCCCCCTGGTCATTCATATTTGAAATGGACACTTGGTATGTACTGATTCTATTGTTTGATCTATCATCATTAGATTAATGACTGATGACATTATAGTTCAATAGATTAGATAAACTTTATTAATCCCATGGGGAAATTCAAACTAGAAACTAAAACAACAAACAAGAATACAAACTCACAGGACAGAAAATAAATCCAGTCACTTGATAAATAAATAAATAAGCTTAACAAGTGCATTGGGTGGAAGCGCTGAATTGCCTGATAGCAGTGGGCAAAAAAGACCCCCAGATGAGCTTCTTAGCACAACATGGTGGAATGAGCTTGCGGCTGCAAGTTCTTTAAGATTGTGCCTCCAGGATGGGATGGAAGAGATTATTTAATTTTTACCATCATCCTGTTTTTCACAACAGTTTCCAGTGTGTCCAGTGTTCACCCTGTGATGGAGCTGGCTTTCTTGATAAATTTGTTCAGGCATTGTGCTTCTTTTCTGCTCAGGTTGCCTCCCCAGGAGACTGTGGTGTAGACCAGGGGTGGGCAGATTCAGTCCTGGAGGGCCGCAGTGGTTGCAGGTTTTTTCTCCAACCCAGTTGCTTAATTAAAAAACAATCCTTGTCAGTTATTTAATTTCATGGCTTGCTAGCGCTTTAAGTCTGCTGTGTAAGGCCATTCTCATATCCAAGATTTGTTTTCCTTTCTAAGGATATCATCCAGATGATTTGAAGTCTAAAACAGACGAGTTATTCTCAGTGCTTCACTTTTTTCTCTTCACTTTCCTTCCAAGTATTTAATTAAACCCAATAGTGAATGATGCATACACACAGGTGGAAATGGTAACAAGCTAAATGGAGAACTGTTGGTTTCTTTTGTCATTTGCATGTTATTGCTAATAAGGAACAATTAAAAACCAAGACTACAGCTGTTTAAGACTAAAATAAGCAATAAGGGTTCAAAATCTTAACGAGCAAGACAACTAAAGTGAAGCAGAAGTGCTACTTGAGCAATGAGTGCTTCTTATTAAGCAACTGGGTTGGAACAAAAACCTGCAGCCACTGCGGCCCTCCAGGACTGAATCTGCCCACCCCTGGTGTAGACCACCATACTGGTTACTATGGACTGGTAGAATATTTCCAGTAGTTTGCTGCATACATCAAAAGACCTAAGTCTTATGGCCTATTAAGAGTAAAGTATCTCTTTTTGTGTATTTAAAAATAATTTTGATTATTGCTGTTTATAATTAACGATGCAACAATGTATTTTATCTTTATCTGCAAACTTTATCCTACCCTTGGGGTTAATTAGCTTTGAAAATGCAACATATTTAAAATGTATGTTTTGGGAAACACAAAAATCCACTGGTGTTATTTGTTTGATTTTTTGAAAAAAAGTTTTCTAATATGATTCTTTCACATATAAGGGCAACAATTAAAAAAAGATATTAGGAAAGCTAATAGGCAGATGGAAAGAAGTTTTGCAGAAAAGGCAAAGGAAGATCCAAAGCGATTTTTTCAGTATTTTAGTAGTAAACAGTCAAGGAGAAAGTGAATTGAATTTGAAAACAGTAAGGGTAGACCAAAATATATTGATAATGAAATAACAAATTTTCTAAATTTGCATTTTTCTGAGTTTTACATGTGTGAAGAAGTCAGTAAGCTCCCTACAGTAAAAGCAACAGAGGTACTTAAAGATCTGGAAATTGCAGAGGGAGAATTTAAGGTTATGTTCTCTGGAATCTACCAAACTAGCAAGCCTGCGATTCTCGAAAGAATCGCAAATCCAAGAATGGCAATCACTTTCTGTTCCCTCCAATATTTGGAGGGATGAAATATCATTGAGGGTGGGTGCGTCCTGGGAAAGTTCATTTGAACGCGCTTCTTTTATTGTTTTTATTCATGCAGTCTCTTTTTTGTTTTTCTATGGCTGTGTCGTCGTATATGCGGTGGTGTGGGCGGTCGTGTTCGGGTGGCTGTATAACCTGGCGTGCACGCTTTACCTCAGGTTTAGTTCACAGGTCGTAGCCATGGTAAAGTTTCCATTTAATTAAATAAACCTATTTGTACTAAAGCGGTTTCTTTGTGTGGGTGCCTTCGTTCATTGTTTTTATCCATACGGGCTCGTTTACAGGTCGTAGCCATACGGGCTTGTGTTTGTATTACTAATCGTTGAGCTCCTTCCATTTGGAGCCATGCCTCCTTTGCCTGTGCTGTGTCAGAAGCGTGTTGTGGGCGCGCGCGTTCATTGTGTTTATCCATACGGGCTCGTTTTATATTTCCATTAGTTGAGCTCTTTCATTGTGGAGCCATGACGTCTTTGCTTCTGGTGTGTCTGAAGTGCGTTGTAGGAGCCTCCGTGTATTGTTTTTATCCATGCGGTCTCGTCTTTGTTGTGTGGAGCCATGACTTCTTTGTGTGTGGTGTTTTTGAAGCCCGTTGTAGGAGCCTCCGTTTATTGTTTTTATCTATGCGGTCTCGTCTTTGTTGTTCTGTGGCTGTGTCGTTAGGTAGACGTCGCTTACTGTTAGGAATCATAATTGAACATGACACACAGACTGCTGGCACAGTGGATTAGAGCAAGTTTAGTTTACAGGTTGTGTTGTTTGGGCGCCACCTACTAACTCTGGGAAGCCTCTGTGTTTGACTCTGGGGCGCCACGGCGCAGTGCGCATGTGCCTCGGTGCGTCCACCGTGCATAAATTAAACTGTCGTTTGGTAATATAGATCATGAGAACCAGATAAGCTTGAAGGGTAAAGGCACAGGCATAGGGGATGCCCTTGCATCCCCCACGAGGCAAACACCTAGACCCAGAGGGCTCCCTCACAAATATACAGTATATATTTAATTTCTGAAAACAGAAATTAATGTTTTGTTCATTTTTAGGGTAAACAAAACATGACTTTATGAATTACTCAGTGCCCACTAATTATTTGTTGGGAAAATGTTTTAACAGAGTGCAGAAAGCTTTTTGCAGGTAAGACTGAAAGATGGCTGTCTGTGAACACTTCACAGTCTAGGCAGGGCAAGATGAGTGTCTGGGTGTAGGCTGAGTAGGGCTAGATGTTTTAGTGCCAGCAGTCTGCTGGTAAAAACTGAGAATACATTCTTTAAATCAGGAGGGTTCAAGAAAGAGGAAATGAACACATTGGAACACAATGCAGGTGTCAGTACTTGCTTGTATAAGGCATTATCTCAGTGATGAAGAAGAATGTAACACCGATTGCTGGTACTGTGGTTCCAACTGTGTTCAGGTTGGGAACAATTTAAACCAGCCAGGTCTTGTTCCTAGTTTGTGTCTAGTTTTGTAGGAATTTCAGTCATAATAGGCTTTTAAAATGCAGAATTACTGTGAGTTATGTGTGCCTTGTAAGCAACTAGCAAAATACCCACGCTTCGCAGCGGAGAAGTACTGCTTTAAAATTTTAAATAATATACTGAGGGAAAATATACCAATAATTATTTGTTAAGGATCTCTTTGTATACCATGTTGTCAGTTCGCCCCTCCGGTTGTAATATGACCAAGACGTGCGCTGAGCTTACTCTTGAGCATGCAACGTATAGTTGGCCATGTGAAAAGCAAATCAAGAACGGCAAGACCGCGTCAGCTGCGGAGCTCAGCTCGGAATGAAATGAAGTGAATGAAATGAGGTGAATGGGAGGAGAGATTATCACGTGACTCCAACACCCGCCTTAACTCTCCATCCCTCCACAAACACAGTCTCTTGGATCCCAACTCTCCTTTATATATATATATATATATACAAGTAAGCCCGCGATTCACTAGCAAATCGGAAATCCAAGAATGGCAATCAGTTTCTGTTCCGTCCGATATCTGGATGGATGACATATCATGGAGGGTGGGTGCATCTGGGGAAATGTCATTTAATTACATAAGCATATCTGTACTAAAGCGGTTTCGTTTTGTGGAGACGTGATTCCGTTGCCTTTGTTGACACCGACTGCTGGCAGAGTGGAGCACAGCAAGTTTAGTTTACAGGTTGTGGTGTTCGTGTGCCAGCCACTGAGTCTGGGAAGCCACTGGGTTAGAGTCTGTGACCGTTATGTGATCTATATTACTGGCACAGTGGATTAGAGCAAGTGTAGCTCACAGGTTGTGTTTGGGCGCCACCTACTGACTCTGGGATGCCACTGCATTTGACTCTGGGGCGGGCGCCACGGCCATTACATTGTGTTATTTGGGCGCCACCTACTGACTCTGGGAAGCCGCTGCGTTTTGGGAAGTCGCTGCGTTTGACTCTGGGGCGGGCGCCGCCGCGTTTTGGGAAGCCGCTGCGTTTGACTGTACAGGTTGTGTTGTTTGGGCGCTGAGAGGTTGTGTTGTTCGGGTGCCACCTACTGACTCTGGGAAGCTGCCGCGTTTTGGAAAGCCTCTGCGTTTGACTCTGGACTCTGGGGCGGGCGCCAAGGCCGCAGTGCGCATGCGCCTCGGTGCGTCCGCCGTGCATATATTAACTGTGGTTTAGTAAGATAGATAGATGATATCACATGCTTATTGCTTAAGTCTGCAAAAAAGTGTTGCAACCAAAGCATTCCTAGAAAGCAAAACTACAGTTTTCTTAGTCACTATAACTATATGTATATATACAGTACATACATATATATATATATGTATGTATGTACTGTATATATACATATAGTTATATAGTTTTATATATATATATATATATATATATATATATATATAATATAGTCACACACGTGTGCATGGGTGGGAGGCAGCTAAAGGGCTTGAATGAAGGCAATTCTGAATCAGACCAGGATGTGGCAGAGTGCACTGATTCTTTTTCTCACTTTCCTGCAGACCATTTACGGGAAAATCCACCTGGTTCTGTTAACATCACTATAGATGAAGACCTTTCCGGTTCCGGCCCCCTTGATGTCATGTCTGGGTTCAAGCCTATGGCTGAACACCCTTGCGATCCCAGCCCCTCTGATGTCACTTCCTATCCTGACAGTTAAAAGCCTCCACCTTTCCCCTATTCCCTCAGTTCTGTTTTGGACTATTTGTGCACATCAGTGCTATCATTTATTTGCAATTTGCAGCCATGAAAATAATATATATGGGTGGCTGCCCCAAACCTTGCTATGGCTCTCTGTGGAGTTTGTGAGTATATATACTGTATGTATATATCTTGCACCCAAAAGACAAGTCTGAGTCTAAGGACTACAGGAAAACCAGCTTTATTCAACTCGAAACAGGAACAGCAAGGTTATTTTGGCAGTCGAAGCCACCACTCTACTGCACACAGACACTGCAAATGTGGGGGGCTGGGGGCCATGTCAGTGGCCAAGTTATAATGTTCCCAGCATCACACATCAGGCGACAAACACATTGTGCAAGGAGGCGGTGAACTTGCAGTTGCCTCTGAGCCACTGCAAACCTGTGGGGTGCTGCAAACCTGCGGGGTGCTGTGGAACTGCAGTTGCCTCGGCATGTCACCCCATTGGGGAGGGTTTCAGGAGACTTAAAAAATATCATTATATATATATATATATAGATCAATATATATATAAAACATTCTTAGTTCTGAATTGCAATCTGATTATTTAGTTGGTTACCTACCAGGTAATGCTTGTGGTTGGTGGGCTAGTCAGCAAACATAAACCGTGTCCTCTCTGTATAGGACACATGTTTTGCATTATGTTTTGTGAGCTTTACACAATATATATTTGATATAGCCTTACATATACTAAATATAGTAAAAATGATCTAGCAAACATATACAAAGTGATAAGTAGACAGCCTCTCTGGTGGTGCCTTGTATATCTTTACCTTTTAACCTGGGAAGCCTATTAATATTAATATGACTTCAAAGCAACCCCTGCTCTCATTTTAGGACAGTGTTGTCCCTTATAGGGCTATCACTTTTTGCATTGCTACTTTTCAGCCTGGAGTGATCGGACAATCATATCAGTTCTCTTTCATTTTAGTGTCTTTGGAGAAAACACTTTTGTCTTTGTGCAAAGCCTACTAACTTCCTGCCACTGGCAGGTGTTTTCTCCCTGTCAGATAGCACTTCTTTCTTTCACAGCTGATAGACCTGCTTTTTTGCTGATGTTGTTAATTGTCGCAATTAATTTCCATCCAGGCAATCCTTGCAATTAAAAAACAATGCATGTATTACCTTAATAAGCCATGACAGGGGATTTTTAATCTCTATAAAGCCACCCCCTCTTGCGCATGACACACAAATGTTACAAAATTCTTCATTGTCACTCACTATTTGTTCCAATGTTAATGTAAACATTTTCATACTATCGTGAGTACAGAGTAAACAGTATTTTTCATTATTCATTGCAAACCACAAGCTAAATATTTATTAGTGGAATAAAGAATTAAAATTGTATTTTTCGGAATCTGCTTCTTGAAAGTTCAATTACACTGAGGTAAATTTTATTCTTTTTTTGTTAAAGTTAAACTAAATCTGTTTTTTGACTGCAATTATTGCCAAGATAGCAGTGTTTGCTTATTGTAATCTACTGCATGTGCTCTGCATATGACATTTTGGAAGTTGTGCTTCTTTATACATTGTGAAAGCCATTGTTAGACAGCCTTATTTTAAGTGCCTGTCTAATAGACCAACAAGGCAGGAATATTAGTATGACTGTTTTTTCAGTCAAGGTAACCATTAGCTTGTTTGTTTTAAAATCTGAACTCATCCTCATCATTCATGCTAGAAGGTCAAACCAGCATATTGTAATTTACAGCTAATTTATAGCTTTTGCTACACTCCAAAGATTCAAATATCAAACCCAATAAATTGTATGTTTTATTTTACTGTGCCATGAGTAGGATCATTCCACAGGGTTGGATTTAAAGAGTTTTTGGTAGGTGGGTTAGACAACTTAAATAGTGATATGTCTGTTTTCTCCGCAATCTGGTAATCACTGACTCGGAAAAAGAGCAGTGATCCCCACCTGATACCACTTACCAATGCAGCCTGCATCAACGAACATCCAGGAATCTAAAGACGCAGATGGAATCACATCAGTGCAATAGTTGCTGCCAGCAGCCTGCTAGTACACAACTTAGTATATTACAAGATCAATTCCTGGAGTTTTGCCCCCGGTATACCAACTTTTCATCTTTCTATTCCTTAATAAATGTTTTATAACTTTTAAAGTACATTTCTGTTTTAGATATATTGTACGTAGCCATTAGATCTATAATTTCTTTATTAAAATTAAACCTACAATATGAAAAATAAAGTTTTAGATAGTGAGAACTATGGGCTAAACCTTCAAGGATATTGGAAATATACACATTGTGATTGGCCAATAAAGTAAAAATTAGCTTAGTGAAACTAAAACATTACTGTATTGTAAAATAAACGTAATTGTGTAAGTGGTTGCACTACTATAGTAGCTGCTATAGGATTAAAGGGATACTGTCGAAGAAATATAACTAACATTAACGATTGCTACGACCACAACTCTGAAGCATATGCACAGCACATTGCACACTTATTCACATGAATGCATTTTTCATAAAAAAGCTGAGCACTTTAACTTATTGTGTACTTACCTTGTGGATGCAAACATAATTCAATCATAATTCATACACTTTCGGAATATACTATTTCAGTTATAGGGTTGTGGACAACTGGAGTGTATCCAGTCATTATTGGACACATATTGCAAAATGAACCAACACTAGTCCATTGCAGGGCATGTGATTGACACATTTAGTGTTGCCAGAAATAACTGTGAATGTGTTCACATTCTACTCAGACCATGACTAAGCGAACTAAAGATCTCAGCATCTGTGAGGCAGCAGTGCTGACAAGTGTGTCATTTTACTGTCATATTTTGTCCTGCTTGCATTTAACTGTTCAATAGTTTTACATGCCAAATCCTTTACTTAGAAATGTATATCTAACCCATATGATATAACAATAAAAAAGAGGAAAACCAATGGTAAAGGTACACTTTCCTAATAAGTAAGAAAAATGCTGTAAACACTCTTAGCAGTTTATATATAAAGTGATACTTTAGAATTAGTATATAAAATTCTGAAAAAAGACATTTCATACATAATGTCCCTATCAGATAGTCTTAAAGAGACTCGAAAACACAATACAAAATATGCATCCATGAATGAAGGATATTGTAACCAGAGTTGAAAAGAACTATATGATACTGTGATTTGTGAGAATTTTATTTGTTTATAATGCTTATATGGGTAACTGATGTTAGATTTTTTTTCTAATTTCAAACATAATATAATTCTCACTTAGTGGATCTGTTCAAAACTTTTTTAAAACCTGGCAGGATCTAAGCAATAACATTTTAGAATAAGCTTTTATATTGGGGGAAAAGGATTCTCCTCCCTCTTTTCTACTCTTAAGTTTTACTCTGACTGTTGGCGTTCCTCCTTTTCTTATGTATGTGGGTTGAACTGAATTTAGTTTTGTTATGCTTGACTTGTTTGTATGGAATGATCCATCCATCCATCCATCCATCCTCTTCTGCTCATCCGAGGTCGGGTCGCGGGGGCAGCAGCTTGAGCAGAGATGCCCAGACTTCCCTCTCCCCGGCCACTTCTTCTAGCTCTTCCAGGAGAATCCTGAGGTGTTCCCAGGCCAGCCGGGAGACATAGTCCCTCCAGCGTGTCCTGGGTCTTCCCCGGGGCCTCCTCCCAGTTGGACATGCCCGGAACACCTCACCAGGGAGGCGTCCAGGAGGCATCCTGATCAGATGCCCGAGCCACCTCATCTGACTCCTCTCGATGCGGAGAAGCAGCGACTCTACTCCGAGTCCCTCCTGGATGACTGAGCTTCTCACCCTAACTTTAAAGGAGAGCCCAGACACCCTGCAGAGGAAACTCATTTCAGCCGCTTGTATTTGCGATCTTGTTCTTTCGGTCATTACCCACAGCTCATGACCATAGTTGAGGGTAGAAACGTAGATTGACTGGTAAATTGAGAGCTTTGCCTTTTGGCTCAGCTCCTTTTTCACCATGACAGACCGGTTCAGAGCCCACATCACTGCGGACGCCACACTGATCTGCCTGTCGATCTCCAGCTCTATCCTTCCCTCACTCGTAAAAAAGACCATGAGATACTTGAACTCCTCCAGTTGGGGTAGGATCTCGCTCCCAATCCTGAGAGGGCACTCCACCCTTTTCCGGCTGAGAACCATGGTCTTGGATTTGGAGGTGCTGATTCCCATCCCAGCCACTTCACACTTGGCTGCGAACCGATCCAGAGAGAGCTGAAGATCATGGCCTGACGAAGCAAACAGGACAACATCATCTGCAAAAAGCAGTGAACCAATCCTGAGCCCACCAAACCAGACCACCTCAACGCCCTGGCTGCGCCTAGAAATTCTGTCCATAAAAGTTATGAACAGAATCGGTGGCAAAGGGCAGCCCTAGCGGAGTCCAACTCTCACCAGAAACGGGTTTGACTTGCTGCCGGCAATGCGGACCAAGCTCTGTCACCGGTTGTACAGGGACCGAACAGCCCTTATCAGAGGGTCCGGTACCCCATACTCCCAGAGCACCCCCTACAGGATTCCCCTAAGTGACACGGTTGAACACCATTTCCAAGTCCACAAAACACATGTAGACTGGTTGGGCAAACTCCCATGCACCCTCCAGGACTCTCCCAAGGGTGTAGAGCTGGTCCACTGTTCCACGACTAGGACGAAAACCACACTGTTCCTCCTGAATCCGAGATTCAACTATCTGACGGACAGGATCCCCGACTAGTCTTTTCCAGGGAGGCTGAGGAGTGTGATCCCTGCCACCAAGGAGTGTGCGAGGTTGAGAGGTTCCGGCTAGATATAGTTGGGCTCACCTCGACGCACAGGGTGGACACTGGAACCAGTCTCCTTGAGAGGGGCTGGACTCTCTACCACTCTGGAGTTGCCCCTGGTGAGAGGTGTCAAGTGGGTGTGGGCATACTTATTGCCCTCCGACTTGGAGCCTGTTCATTGGAGTTCACCCTGGTAGACGAGAGGGTAGCATCCCTCTGCCTTTGGGTGGGGGGACGGGTCCTAACTGTTGTGTGCGCGTATGCGCCGAACAGCAGTCTATGGTACCCACCCTTTTTGGAGTCCCTGGAGGGGGTGCTAGAGGGCGCACCTGCTGAGGTCTCCCTCTTTTTGCTGGGAGACTTCAATGCTCATGTGGGCAATGACAGTGAGACCTGGAAGGGCGTGATTGGGAGGAATGGCCCCCCCGATCTGAATCTGAGTGGTGTTTTGTTATTGGACGTTCTGTGCTCATCACGGATTGTCCATAACGAACACCATGTTCAGGCATAGGGGTGTCCATATGTGCACCTGGCACCAGGACACCCTAGGCCTCAGTTCGATGATCAACTTCATGGTCGTGTCATCGTACTTACCGCCACATGTCTTGTCAGAAGTAGCTTCAAATTCCACCTCCGGCAGAATTTTGACCACGTCCCGAGGGAGGTGGGGGACATTGAGCCTGAATGGGCTTTGTTCTGTGCCTCTATTGTTGAGATGGCTGACCGGAGCTGTGGTCGTAAGGTGGTTGGTGCCTGTCGTGGCGGCAATTCCCGAATCCATTGGACACCGGCGGTGAGGGATGCTGTCAAGCTGAAGAAGGAGTCCTACAGGACCCCTTTGTCCTGTGGGACTCCAGAGGCGGCTAACAGGTACCGGAAGGCCAAGTGGAATGCGGCTTCGGTGGTTGCTGAGGCAAAAACTCGGGCGTGGGAGGAGTTTGGCGAGGCCGTGGAGAACGACTTCTGGACAGCTTTGAGGAGATTCTGGACCACCATCCGGTGTCTTAGGAGGGGGAAGCAGTGCAGTGTCAACACTGTAAATGATGGGGATGGTGCGCTGCTGACCTCAACTTGGGACGTTGTGGGTCGGTGGGGGGAGTACTTCGAAGACCTCCTCAATCCCACTAACATGTCTTCCAATGAGGAAGCACAGCCAGGGGACTCAGAAGTGGGCTCTCCCATCTCTGGGACTGAGGTCACCAAGGTGGTCAAAAAACACCTTGGTGGCAGGGCCCCGGGGGTGGATGAGATACGCCCGGAGTTCCTCAAGGCTCTGGATGTTGTAGGACTGTCTTGTAGACACTCCAGTTAAGAAATAAGAAGAAAAGTTTATGAACATAAATAAGCACACAATGGAAAGGTATAATGAAAGGAGCAAACACAATCTAAACAAAAAAGAAGGAGAAAAGAATTCATAATGACTATGTATTCTGGGCCTAACTACACTCTCCAAGATTCTCTAATGAAATATATTATTACTTCTGTCCTTTCAACCTCCAAATTTTTTTCTACCTCAAATAACTATTCTCTTCCTCCCTGCCAGACAAGCATCTGCATCAGTTCCTCTCCGAACTCAAAGCTTGTCCGGCTGATGAAGTGGAGGCCCTCAAAAAGCTCATCTCTGGAGTATTTCTTGTGCCACTTCAATATATCTCAGCCACTTCTATTCAGCTTTGTTTCTGTGGAGACTATGACAAACACTGCATTTCCCAG
This sequence comes from Erpetoichthys calabaricus, assembly GCF_900747795.2. Classification (NCBI taxonomy): domain Eukaryota; kingdom Metazoa; phylum Chordata; class Cladistia; order Polypteriformes; family Polypteridae; genus Erpetoichthys; species Erpetoichthys calabaricus. The sequence goes on along the minus strand of NC_041397.2, from coordinate 72,645,337 downwards.
AATAGTCTGTGGGAATCTGAAATATAGCAGCATGCCAGAGGTATAACTTCCATTCTGCATGTTTCCTTTCCCTGTCTCTCACTATATATATATATATATATATATATATATATATATATATATATATATATATATATACATACATACATACATACATACTATACATCTATACATATTAATAAAAGGCAAAGCCCTCACTGACTGACTGACTGACTGACTGACTCACTCACTCATCACTAATTCTCGAACTTCCCGTGTAGGTGGAAGGCTGAAATTTGGCAGGCTCATTCCTTACAGCTTACTTACAAAAGTTAGGCAGGTTTTATTTCGAAATTCTACGCGTAATGGTCATAACTGGAACCTGTTTTTTGTCCATATACTCTAATGGAGGAGGCGGAGTCATGTTTCGCGTCATCACGCCTCCTACGTAATCACGTGAACTAAAAACAAGGAAGAGATTTACAGCACGAGTCAAACGCGGGAACGAAGGTAAATGACGTTAATTTTTGAGTGTCTTTTAATACTGTGTAAGCATACATATTAACACATGTGCAATTAAACGTGTGCATTTACGGGGTGATTTCTCAGGCTTAAAAGCTCGCCTTTTATCAAACGCGGGAGCAAAGGTAAATGACGTTGTTCACTGTCTTTTAATACTGTGTAAGCATACATATTAACACGTGCAATTAAACGTGTGCATTTACAGGGTGATTTCTCAGGCTTAAAAGCTCGCCTTTTACTAAAAAGGTAAATGCAAACTGTTTTCATTCTGAAGGGCACAAACCATGTTAGATTTCAGACGTTAAATGCGCAAAAATGTCGGTACACCAGATAAATAAGCGCAACATATTATCAGTTGTATTGTATGCTTACAATACATATAGAAATGTGTTAATCGTTAACTAATATTATGGGATGGTGTTTTTCGACTCGCGCCTTGATTTAAACGATTGCATTTCTTGGTGGGTTTGCGTAGCTTATTGTCAATATCTTTACACCTCTTTTTAAGACTTAATTTAAAAAGGTTTTCTTTTCTTCATTAAAATATAAAAGCAATACTACACCGCTGCGAAGCCCCTCTAGCACTGGCGTCTGAGGTTCGATTACCGTAAGCGAGTGTAGTGAGTGTGTACGCCTGATGAGCCAAGAATAAGGGGGAAAGACGTGTCGCGTACTCTTTGCATTATTTGACAGTAAACTATTTTCAATCATTCAATGATCTGCTTCTCACAACTGAAGGCACCGTGGTTGATGTTACCTCACTTGCTGGCCAACCATAAGCGTTACCTGGTAGGTAACCAGCCACTCACTTCACTCCCTTACGGGAATCGAACCTCGGACATCAGCGCTACAGGCAAAGCCCCTAAAATTGCACCACGGCGTGTGGTTCGTTTATTTGACAACACGTAGATCGGGGTAATTACATTCACGGCATTCATAGTCTGATTCACAATCTGATTGTATGGGTGGTTACCTACCAGATAACGCTTATAGTTGGCCAGCAAGTCAGGTCGAAGTGATCACTCGAGTGAAGGCAGCTTCACAAAAAAACAGATCCTTAACAAACTGTTATTAGTATATTTTCCCTCAATTTAAAAAGGTTTTCTTTTCTTCTAAATAAAAATTTAAAAGCGGTACTTCGCCGGTGCGAAGCGCGTGGATTTGACCGACTGACACATAACAGACATATTCATGAGTGCAGGTACTTCGGAAAGAAAGCACCGTGTAAACCTAAAGTTTAAATTAAGTTCATAGATCTACAAAAGGTTGCCATTCATTTGAGGCAAGATTGCTTTTCTTCTGTACAACTATACGTTGCATTCTCAAGAGTGTGCTTGCACGGCTTCGGCTATAGATATATATATATATATATGTATGTATGTCTATATATAAATATGTAAGCTTATAAGTACTGCCTTACTTCTCTTTAAGAAAGGAAGATGTAATGATACTTGATTTAAACGATTCCATGTCTTCCTGGGTTTGCTTAGCTTATTGTCAATATCTTTACACCTTTTTTTAAGACTTATTGACTGAAACGGGCTTTCACGAAAAAAGTTAGGGCTTTGCTACAGGATACACCATCCACAAGTTAAGCAAGTAAAAATAAAATATATATTTCTGTTTTATTTAAACCTTTTAAGTTCGTATGCATAGCCCCATTTGGCTGTTTAATTTTTTTTTCTTTCTTCAGTAATATTTAATCTCCTTAAAGAAAAAGAACGTATCCATTTTACTTTTTTTGTATCTCTTTAGTAATATTTTAGTGTAAAAGGATAACCAGTATTTAAACCTTTTATGTTACTTTATAAATTTATTTTACACAATGTTGAAAAATTAATAAGAAAGCTACATATTTTGGCAGCTGCTGCTTTAATTTTCAATGAAATGAAAAAACCTCTCCAAGAGAAAACGTCAATGAAGAAGAAACAGTTTGCACTATCTAAAAATGAGAAACCCTCATTTATAAAAGTTTGCTGCAGATGACTTCACTGAAAATAAATGAATAGTTCCTATGTGTATAATACATATTTATCTATTTTACTTATGCCTTTTTTCCAGCAACTTGCAACATCTGAGGTACAATTTGTTACATTACTTTTCTTTTTTGCAGCACAGGCAGGTGAAGTGACTTCCTCAGGGTCACACAGTGGTGTCAGTACCAGGATTTGAACTGACAAGCTCTGGGTTTACTGAAATATTACTGAACAAAGAAAAAAAACGAAAACGGGCAAATAGGGCTATGCATACAGATGTCCATCCATCCATTATCCAACCCGCTATATCCTAAATACAGGAGCCACTAAGTAGATATGTATATATACAGTATATATATATATATATATATATATATATATATATATATATATATATATATAATATATGTGAATGTATGTATGTATATATGTATGTTTATATTTATATCTATATATATATATATATATATGTAGATATGTAAATTTGTGTATGTATATATATATGTATATGTGGATGTGTATATGTATATATATGTATATGTAGATATGTGTATATGTAGATATGTATATATGTTTATGTATATATATGGTTACATAACCTCTTTAACACACTACTTCTCCGCTGCGAAGCGCGGGTATTTTGCTATATATATATATATATATATATATATATATATATATATATATATATATATATATATGACAGCAACACTCATAACAATGACAAAACAATTACATATATATATATGTAGATATGTATATATATATATATGTGTCAATCTATCTATGTATGTATGTCTAGATATATATATATATATATATATATATATATATATATATATATATATATGTAGATATGTATATATATGTGTGTATATATGTAGATATGTATATATATGTGTATATATATGTAGATATGTAAATATTTATGTATATATAGGTGTCTGTGTATATATATATATATATATATATATGTGTGTGTGTGTGTGTATGTATGTATGTATGTATGTATGTATGTATGTATGTGTGTATGTATGTATGTGTATATGTATATGTGTGTGTTTATGTATGTGTGTATATATATGTTGATATGTGTATATATATATATATATATATGTATATATATGTGGCTGTGTATATGTATATATATATATATATGTAGATATGTGTATATGTAGATATGTATATATATGTTTATGTGTGTGTGTGTGTATATTATATATATAAAAGACAGGAACACTCATAACAATGACAACACAATTACATTGACAATCATGTTACGTTATTTTTAAAATGTTTCCTTTTTTTTTTCATAACCTCTTTAACACTCTGCTTCTCCGCTGCGAAGCGCGGGTATTTTGCTAGTATATAATATATACAGTATACTAGCAAAATACCCGCACTTCGCAGCAGAGAAGTAGTGTTAAAGAAGTTATGAAAAAGAAAAGGAAACATTTTAAAAATAACGTCACATGATTGTCAATGTTATTGTTGTAGGCTTATTTTAGTATTGAGAATGAATTTGACAATTGTAAAGAGTTTAATTTATGATTGCAAATGTTGTGTATGAGAAATGCACATTTTTAGGATGTAAGGATCTCTTTGTAAATGAAGTTTGTAGTTCTGCCCTCAGGCTGTAAAATGACCAAGCTATCTGGTGAGCTTATTCTTGAGTATGCAACATACAGTTGGCCATGTGAGAAGCAATCTTGTGTCAAGTCAATGCGGACCTCTTTTAGAGTCTGGCCCTCTGACTTATTTATTGTCATAGCGAAGCAGACCCTTACTGGAAATTGGAGGCGTTTGAATTGGAATGGGAGGTCAGAGGGTATGAGAGGGATGCGAGGAATAAATACAGTCTCCCCTGAGTCAGTTCCAGTGAAGACAGTTGCCTCAATGAGGTTCTTCTGTAGAGATTAGATCTGAAGTCTGGTGCCGTTACAAAGTTTTGGTGGTTGTAAGTTTCATAGTAACATAACTGGTGCGCCAACCTTCAAAAGTAGAGTATGCGGAGGCTTGCCCTGAGAATTAAGAGTGTGAAGAAACTCTACCGCATAGTACACCGCATCCTCTAGTTCTACAACAGAGTCGACAGACTTATGTTTTTGTTCTCGGAAGTAGGTTGGTGAAGTAAAATGGTGTTTTCGGAAGTAGGTTGGTGAAGTAAAATGGTGTTTATACGTGAAGTCATGTCATTTTTTGGTGTTAGAATAGCTCTCTCCCTCAACCATGAGACGTCCTTTTCATGCAGATTTCGTAGGTTGGGATAAACATTTTCAATAAGGGTTTGTAAGGTATTCACCAGGAGACAGAGATTGTTAGGAACATTGATTTTACAGTTCTGTTCAATTAAATTGCCATCACCTAATTGGATGAGGAGAGCAGTAAACTCTCTGGCTTTTTTGTCGTAGTTCAAGTAAACTCTCATATTTATTCTTAAGGTAAGAGCGTTGGTCTTATGCCATAGGCATGAAGACTTCAGACATCCTTTAACTTCATCAGCACAATTCCTCTTGGGACAACTGGTAAGGTCTGCCGGAAGTCTCCAGCCAGCAAGACTGTCAAGCCTCCCATCATTTTTGTCGTGTTTCTGATGTCTTGTAGGGTCCTCTCTAAAGCCTCAACACCTGGTCTGTGTGTCATAGTGCATTCATCTCATACAATGAGCTTACAATTGCACAGCACTTGCGCCATGGTACTCTGCTTGGATATGTTACACATGAGGGAATCAGTATGGGTGAGGTTTAGAGGTAGCCTGAAAGAAGAATGATCAGTCCTTCTACCCTTGAAGCGGTGGAGTAAAGAAGAAGGGAGCAATGAGCATGACAAACAGCTGAGGAAAGTAAAGAAGCGAGTGAGGAGGCACATGAGCGTGGGATGTTGTTAATGTATATAGGCAGGGAGCCAACCATGTGGTAGGTGCGCGGACAGTGGCTGTGCAGAAAAAGGAAGGAGGACTGGTGGCAGTCCTTGTGCATCTCTGCCATGAAATAAATCCTCTGTTAATGGAAATAAGGAATGAAACCACCAAAAGGAGAGGTCAGTTTCGAAAGTTTCTTATGGCATAATGGTGAGAACTGCCAATAAGAAGTTGTTATTTTTGAAAGTTTGTTACGGGGCACGGCGCTCAATGAAACTTACTTAACATTTATAAGTACAGTGTAAAGGATGAGCATGGGAAATTTGGGCTTCCTACATATATTGGAAGTCGCAGAAATAGTGAGGGAGGGGTTTCCAGAATCTATATATACAGTTTATGGGGTACACCCAATTCCCCCCCTTGGGTGTTGCAATAGGACATGAAACATACCTAAAAATCTACTCAATATATATAAAATCCTAAGCCTAAAACTGCAACAATTTTGTGCAATGATTTTATGTGATGTTTTTATGTCACGCTGCTTATTTTAAAACCTACATATATATATTTGGTATCATTCTTTTCAGAATTTATCAAACTTTAATGTGATGTTATTAGATTTCCAGATTCTTTTAAAAGGAGCTGGTTATAAATTATAAACTAAAAAATATCAAGAACTCACGTCTCACAAGTTGAGAATTTGTGCCAAGAGATTTAACCACACCCGGGGCTGGAAATAAATGACAAAGAGTAGGACAGCTGCTGTACAGGCTTTTAAATGTTCGAAGTGTGATGCAAGCCAGCAGATAATCAAGCAAAGAGGAGGTAAAAAAAACTGTACAGTGGAACCTCGGTTCATGAACGTCTCGGTACACGTACAAATCGGTTTACGACCAAAAAGTTCGCCAAACTTTTGCCTCGGTTCACGACCACACACTCGGTATACGAACAAGCCAGTTTCCCTTTCGGTTTGTACATGTTCAGTCTCTCCCTGTGCATTTCCTGTGCAGTGAGCAAGAGAGAGAGCGAGAGAGCGCGCAACACACACACACACAGAGGTAGCGCGAGAGAGAGACACGCACACACACAGGCAGCGCGAGAGAGAGACACGCACACACACAGGCAGCGCGAGAGAGAGAGATGCAGACACACAGGCAGCGCGAGAGAGAGAGAGATGCAGACACACAGGCAGCGCGAGAGAGAGAGAGATGCAGACACACAGGCAGCGCGAGAGAGAGAGAGATGCAGACACACAGGGAGAGCGAGAGAGAGAGAGATGCAGACACACAGGCAGCGCGAGAGAGAGTGAGACACAGACAGACAGGCAGCGCGAGAGAGAGAGACACACACAGGCAGCACGAGAGAGAGAAACACAGACACACAGGCAGCGCAAGAGAGACGCAGACACACAGGCAGTGCGAGACAGAGAGAGACGCAGACACACAGGCAGCACGAGAGAGAGAGCTGGACGCATAAGGTAGGAAGGCAGTTAAAGAATGCACAGGGCTTGATTTTGTTTTCACTTCTGTTTACAGCGATTGGTTCGTAGCATGCATTGTTGCAATGTTACTCTTCTTGATGGTTTATTAAATTACAGATTTTTTCAAATGTTTATTTTTTTCCCTGTGCTTAAAATTCATCAAAAAAAAGTGTTTTTAGCCAGCGGTTGGTAGCGCTATAGCGCGAACTATTGCAGTGTTAGTTTTCTCTGTTGTTCAAGGTTTTCTCAGTGTTATTCAATGTATTTACATTTAGTTTACTTTTACGCTGTGCATTCCATGGTTTGATTAACTATATTTGAGCTTAAAAACTTAAAAAAAATATATATTTACATACAGTTCGTATGGTCTGGAACGGATTACATACAATCCTATGGTGGGAAATTTCTTCGGTTCATGACCAAATCGGTTTACGACCAGAGTTTTGAAACGAATTATGGTCGTGAACCGAGGTTCCACTGTATTTGTTTCCCAATATATCACCGTTAAAGAGGGGGTTTTAGAGGAGTGATAGAGTCTCCTTGGGGTGCGTTCAGTCCCCCTCTCACAATGCGACTGGCAGAGATGCAAAGTGGCTGGTGCGTAGTGCAGGCCAGGTGGGGTTGGCAAGCAAAGCAAGCAGGGGGGAACCCCCTAGTATATATATATATATATATATGCAGTGACCGGTGTCGCCGCCAATGGCGGCAACAATCGCTCATGTGCAACTCAGTAGTTCCCTTACTCCAGTTTTCCTTCCACATAGCACTGCCAGCTGTTATGCACTTAACTGCAAGCTGTCTCACCGTTAAACAGTAAACCTATGACAAAAAAAAACGGCTGCCCTTCAGATACTCCCTCTTAAACAGTATTTCAATCAGAAACAAATACATTCTTACCCATCCCCTTTGTAGGATCAGCTGCTGGCTTGCAGGCTTACTGTGCAATGTGCTTCTCATTTAAAAGACCAAGCCCCGACCAACCTAAAGGCTTACTCTCCTGTCCTCTCTCCCTCAGACTGCATCTGCCCCAGTCGCTGCTTCCGAGCTGCTGAACCCGCTTGATGAAGAAGACATTGTGTTCTTTTCATCTGGAGAGGGGAGCTGGACCATCACGTTTTATACAGTATGTATTTATCTCTCCTGCTGCAATAAACCTTGTTTTTCCAAAGTGACAAAATCTTAGGCTCTGGGCTACCCATTACAATACTTTATATTGTTTGCAGCAAGCAGAGTATTCTTTAATGGAAAGAGACTTTCTCACTTAGATAGATAGATAGAACTTTATTTGTGTTCATCTGTATATTTCATTCATATGTTTATCTGTGTTCAGAGATCAGTACAACCTGAAATTATTTTGGACCCAAAGTACTTGTAAGAGTGGACCACCTCTAAATCCACTCCTTGACTAGTGACTAGACATAAAGGCTCTTTGCTGCAGCAAAAGTCAATAACCAGCTCCTTGGTTTTGCTGATATAAAAATGGAGACAATTCTCTTTGCACCAAGAAACAGAATTCTCGACCTGACACCTACACTCTGTCTCATCCACTTTGTCAATACACCCCATAAGTGCAGAATCATCTGATAATTTCTGTAAGTGACATGACCTGGTGTTATATTTATAGTTGGAGGTGTGCAGAGTGAAGAGAAAAGGAGACAGGACTGTTCCTTGTGGTGCTCCAGTGTTGCTCACATCTGTATCAGAAATACAGTCCTTGAGTCTCAGAAACTGCAGTTTGTTCAACAGATTGGCCATTATCCAGGACATCATAGGCTCATCCACCTGCATACACTGTATCTCTTAGTTTACCCCTTAACAGAGATGGCTGAATGGTATTGAAGGCCCTGGAGAAATTAAAAAAAAAAAAAAAAACCTCCCAGTGCAGCAAGCTTTATCCAGGTCAGAATAAGCCTTGTGGATCAGATAGTGTCACATATGTGCGTATGGGAGGCAGCTAGAATGATCAAAAGAAGGTAATTCCACGCCAGGCCAAGGGTTGGTGGGGTGCAATAAACCTTTCTCTTTTATCCTTGCAGATCAAAAATAGGAAATTCTGCCTGAGCCCAATGACATCACCTCCTGTTCCAGCACTGATGACGTCATTTCCAGTTCTGGGACCGCTGACATCACTTCCACTGACCTGCCTTAAAAGCCAGACAACTTCCCTCTGTGAATTCAGTTCTGTTTTGGAATCTTCACTTTTTTGCAGCCTTATTCTTGAATAAGTATACTCGTAAGTATAGAAGTATGTAAGTATACAAGTACTGCCCCAAACTTTTTTTCCTGCGTCAAGGCATTTAATTTTACAATAGGTAATTGCCTACTCCACTCCAATCTTTGTCCAATTGGCAAACTGCATTGGGTCAAGGTGGTCTACAACAAGCTGAGCCATATAGTCTAGGACCAGACTCTCAAAGGTCTTCATGATGTGAGATGTAAGTGCCACTGGTCAGTAGTCATTAGGTGAAGAGGTACCTGCCTTCTTTAGAGCAGGAATAATGCAGGGTGTTTTCCACAGCAGTGATACTTTCTGAAGCCTTAAGAACAGACTGAACAGGTGACACAGGACACAACAAAGTTGGTCAGCACAGGCATTAAGAATTTGAGAACTGACTCCAACTGGTCCCACAGCTTTCCCGAAGTATCTTCCTCAGTTGTCTCTTTATTTGGTCTTCAGTTATGAACAGTTCACACTTATGTTCAAAGGTGTACTTGTCACTCACTGGGCATACCAATTGACATGGTAGGAGTTGTTGATGTAGTGTTGGTGTGGGGAGACCAGTCATTAGAAAAATGTGACGGTTGGAAGAGAAAATCTATTAACACTAGAATCTCTGAAGCAAATGAAAATATTCACAGTGCCGGGCCACCTTAAATTCCTTTGCATCTCCTCATCAGCATCTTTGTTTTGTAGATGTGTCAATCAGCACTGGCAGCAAGCAGCCTGCTACCCCATCCCTCACTGAGGCAGTTGAACTCAAGTCTGACGCAAAATTCTCGGAGCTGAAGTTTGTTTATCTTGGAGTAATGTGTCTGGAATTGTGTAGGGTAAATAATATATCATCATTTGGAATACAGTACATACATTTCGTGTGTTTTCTGTGTCTACAACAATCTGTGTAAATGAAATATGATAGGAAATGTGAGGCAAGAAATGCTGAAAACATAAATAAAACAGAAATGTCTTTTCATGTTATAGCAATAATTGACAAAATGTTGACGTGAAGTGTATAATGTGTGAAGGCTGAAGTCCAAATAAACACTTTCACAAAAGTTATAACAAAAAAAGTGCACTTGTTTTTCAAGAATATAACCAAAGTAAAAAAATTGTTCAATTTACATGTTATTGTCAGTCAGTCACTTTCCAACCCTCTATGTCCTAACACAGGGTCATGGGGGTCTGCTGTAGCCAATCCCAGCCAAGACAGGGTGCAAGGGAGGAACAAATTCCGGGCATGTCGCCAGCCCACAATACATGTTACTGGCAATGTGTAAAAACTAAAGCCCAATTATCAATCGATACAAAGTAGCCATATCCACTTGACTGGTGCAGAAGTAAGAACTGCTCATAATCAAGAAGTTGTGGATTCAATCCTGGGTCCTCCTCGCATTTACTGTTTTGAATAATATTTTTACTATTATATAATAAAAAACATACATTTGATTTGAATCTGTAAAAGCTGGTTTAAACTTACGGTACTTGTAAACGTTAGCACCGAAGGGATAAAAGCAGAGACACAAACACAGCTCAATCATTTCTTCTTGGTGTCTTGTTGAGCAAACAGACACCACAGTGTCTATGGTTAATGTTACTTTTCCTTGCACACAAACATTCACATCAATATGTCAGAATCCAAGAATAAAACTGAAAACAAAACTTGTTCAAATGACATGTTGATATGAACATAATTGTGTGAGGAAAAGTAACATCTTTTACAAGTATCACAAATTTACACAAGATGTTACAAACTCACATCAAATGTATGTTTTTGTTATATGATAATAATAATAGCAGCTCATTATTCAAAGAGCTAAATACAGAGAAGATGCAGGATTTGAACCTATTACCTCGCCATTACTAAACGGATACTTAACAATTTGTCCAATTGGTTCAGGGCATTAGCTTTGTCCACCTTCTCTTCTAGTACCTAAGCCTTAGGTTGCTTCAGTCCAACAATAATACTCAGTCTATGCCAGATATCCTTCATGTTATTCTGAGTGAGTTTGTTTCCTATTTTGGCTTTGTAAGCATTCTTTCCTTTACTCAGCTTTATCTTTAGCAAATGCTGTACGTCCTTCAGAGCCTCTTTGTCACCGGATTAGAATGCTCTTTTTTTCTCAATAAGGAGACTTTTTAGCTCCTTAGTAATTCAGTGCTTACTGTTTGGAAAGCAACACACTGTCTTTGTGGGTACCATTGTGTTGACACCGAAGCTAATATAGTCAGTGATGCAGTGGCAGAGTCCTTCAATATCATCCCCATGTGACTTGCATATGATTTTTCAGTCTTTGATTTGGAAGCGGTCACTCAGAGCCATTTCAACCTCCAGGCTCCACTTCCTCACTATTCTGGTGGTAACAGGTTGCTGTCTAATAACAGGCTTGTAGTTGGGAATACGATTAATCAGGTTGTGGTGAGATTTGCTTAAAGGAGCCAGTAGATTACATTTGAATACAGCAGGTCCAACTTGTTGTATCCTTGAGTGGAACTGGTCACAAACTGATAAAAATTTATTGTTGCTCCTTCAAAGTGTTGGTAACAGAATGAATCATTTTCGTTGCCATGTCCCCAATTGCAAAGAGAGGAATATAAACAATAATAAGGATTATATAATTTATCTCCCTGGGCAAATAACCAGGATGAATTCTGACAGCCACAATTTAAATGTCTGAATTACACATTATAGTTTTAACTGTAATATGCTCCGTTTTACACCATTCTTCATTCACATAAATGACCAGTCCCCTTCCTGTCTTTTTTTCAAACTGCAGCATGTTAGGTATGTCAGGTTTAAGCCAGCTCTCCATAAAGCACAAATGCTCCATAACACACTATAAGCGCAGACAGTTCATCCATTATAATTGCCCATTATAATTGATGGTAGACTAGTTCTTTTTTTTAACATTTTATTGTATTTATTGAAATCAAATAACATTCCATACAAGCAAGTCAAACTTTACAAAACTAGGTTTGAATCAAATCAACCCCCACCCATAGACCAGTCCTAAAACCTTTTTTACTCTGCTTTTGCTCTCGCGTCAGCACGTCACCCTCTCCATCTGTGGACAAACAGCTCCTGTGGTAAAGTGTAACTGAGCTGCTTAGGCGCTTGCTATCACAGGTCAAGTAACTGATTATGGGAGTATTTAATACATCCGCTTTTATTTTATTAGTGTGTATTACTGTTTCAGGTGTTGCAGACATCAGGCAGCCCTTGGGGACATCTTTCGTAGTCCACCCAAGTTCACAGCCCATTTGAAGTGCAGTCAACACAAGCCACTGCCTGGGATTGTGTGCATTGCAGTTCATCAGTAAATTTAAAATCCATTTAAAACCCATTTATCTTATTTCTAGAGGCTACTATCAGTGACAAGCCAGAAACCAGATCAATTCTAATTTTAAATAAGACTGGTAACTAGTAAATAAATTCAGAAAAAAAATCACTAATTACAATCTACCGTATGAAATAAGCAGGTTTAGAAAATGGATTAATGGTAGTATGTGTTACTCTGTGATAAATCAATTTGGCGCCATCTTCATGTAATATCGTACTATTAAACAGTACCTATTCAGAGATTTATTGAGTGTAACTAATGACAGTGGATAATTGCATGCAAACTTTCTTATTATACTGCAATGAAGTAAAGGTTAGGGGTAACAAAATAACAAAGAAAAAAAACAAAGAAAAGCATAATTACTTACAAAATTATATACAGATACTGTAAGTACCAGATTTTTTTGGAGCAAATTAATCATAAAGGTAAAATAAACAATTCTATTTGTGCTGTCGTAGTGTCCCAGAAGTATCTATCTATCTATCTATCTATCTATCTATCTATCTATCTATCTATCTATCTATCTATCTATCTATCTATCTATCTATCTATATAGACATTTTTGAGAAAAATATAATAAAATATCAGTTTTACATCACAATCTTACACTACTCTTGGCATTTGCAACTAAAAACGTGTCAATGAAGAATAGTATCAAAGAATATGGTTCACAAAGCTTACTATAGAATTTCTAGTTAATATGTAATAATCTTTGAATAATCTTTGAAGACAATCTAATACAATCTAAAACAAGTATACAGTATACCTATATGAAGCTATAATAAATTATTAGCATAACAAAAAGATTGAATGTAGCACAAAGGTTAACTAAAGGTAGTTTAAAGTTAAAGCACATGAGGTCCCTGCCTAATCTTAGAGAAACCACCAACAGGATTTTTCAAGGTTAGAATGAAGTAAATGAATAACGAACACCCCTGCAAAAAGTGAGGATAAACTAATGGGAAAGCCCAAACACTCCTCCGATGAATCAGTGAGAAAATCAATAGAACGATTTGTAAATATCCCTCTTAAGGAAGTGGCATTCAGAATAATGGGAGAATTGACATGAGTGAGAAATTACTTGTGGCTTTAGTTGATTAGATAAGGTGATAAAGTTCTGAGTATTACAAATCTGATGACATGATGTATTAGATGAGGTAATGGTAACAGAAAAGTATAAAAGATTATAAATTGTTTAATTGAGTGCCCACTCCATAGACTAAGACATTTGTGCATAACTCTGTGCAAATAAAGAAATGTTCTGCATTCCCATTTGGGCTTTGTGACTGCCTTCTTTGAAGGTAGAGGAAAATTTTTTCCACGACATTACTTATGTTATTAACTTTGTTACGAAAGCAGTGTTCTTCTTGTCATAGAACAAATAGTTCATACATAAATACTCCATAAAGAAGAGTTAACCCATTTAAGAATAACAGGTTACTGGATCTAAATGTAATATCACAATTTTGAATATTGTATTCAAATCATAACATAACAGAACAAATAACATAACTAAATTGGAAAATGATACATTCTTAAAACTTGCAAATACAATATTTTGTTGATTAAAATTAACTTACATAATTTATGACAACCTATACTGAGTATACACAAATATATACATTCTCAAACTCCCTATATCTTAATGAAGATTTTGGGGAGTTGGAGACTGCCATGGCATCACTGGGCATAAGGCAGGAAATGGCCTTTTACTGGGCCATTCCATCATCAGGTCCACATGTGCACATATCCATATCCACACTTACACAGAGGCCTAAATCTGAATCACCAATTAACCTAAATAGCATATTGTTGTCAATGTAAAAGGAAAGCCAGATTCCTTTTAACAAAAGTGTGATCTGCCACAATAAAGAGTCTGGACTGTAAGCATGTCCTGATTATGGAATGTAAAAGATGAATAGCCTTTTTACTTAGTACTGCGCTATATTATAATACACAGGTATGCTATGTAGTGCCATTTTAAGCCTTCATATTTCTCAGCTGTTTGAAGAATTTGTTGGAGATGCACCAGACATGCCAAACCATTACTGAGGAAAGAAAGATGATTTTAATGTCTTTCTGTAAAAATATACTAGCACTATTTACATAAAAAGGTTGATGGAAGTTTCAATTCATGCAATTATATTGGTGCTTAAGCAATTCATAACAACATAAGAAATTTGACAAACAAGAGGAGACCATTCAGTCCATCAAGTCCATTTGTTTAGCTAATAACTAAGCTATCCCAATGTCTCAACCAGATTCTTCTTAAAAGTCAAAGTTTCTGCTTCAACTACATGTCTCAGTAGTTTGTTCCAGATTCCCACAACTCTTTGCATAAAGAAGTGCATCCTGGTTTAAATCTTAAATGCACTTCCCCTTAATTTCCATTGATGTCCTTGTGTATGTGATTTACCCTTAAGCTGAAAGAATGTTGCTTGATCTACTTTATCATTGCTTTTGAAAATTTTAAATGCCTATCTTAGGTCCCCACTCAGCCTCCTCTGCTCAAGATTTAACAGGTTTAATTCTCTGAGTCTGTCAGAGTAGAACATCTCCTTAAGTCCTGTGATGCATTTGGTTGTTGTCCTCTGCAAAGCTTCAAGTGTTACTACGTCATTCTTGTAGCATGGTGACCAGAACTGCAGACAATATTCCAGATGTGAATTCACCCTATTGACTTTGACACTGTTTGGAAGCAGGACTTTAGGGGTGTTTCCTATCGACAACCATTTAAAAAATGTTTATAGTTTTTTGCATACAAACTAATAAGGATGCACCAGTTTGCCAGACAATGTACATCTGTCTAAAGTGGTACCTGTATAAAATGTCTTTCTAGTTTTATAAAAAATAATTCTGATAACTTCAAAATTGTTGTACAAATTGATTTTGTTGGAATAGCCTGTAAGATAACTGAGCATGGGGGTGAAAGTTTATCAATTCTGAGGCAGTTATGTTGCTTACATTAGTTTGATGAATAAGACAATTTATACATCAGAATGTGATCATTACTATTGCTCTATTATAATTTTTCATGTCAGAATTTAGCTATACAAATTAAAGTAATGCAAAAAAAAAACTCTTCTGTCTTTCCAAACACTGCATGGCAATTACTGGACCTCAAAAATAAAAGTGTGTTACTGCACATGTAGTTATTTTTGTAAAACGACATTAAATGCATGTGTCATTTTCCTGACAATGCTAGAAAACCTGATGTATAGCTTTATTTAAATATAATTCTCATATGCTAATTGAAATGCCTGTTAACACTTAAATGAATCAAGTTTAAATGGAACTACATGTAAACCTGTAGCAAACAGGTGACACCTTTTAGCAATTACAAATAAATTATCATCAATATTATGGCATATGATGTTTTTTTGCTCTTGAGCAGACAAGACAAATTACATTTTTGGGTTTAATTAAAGAATGCTTAGATAGATTCATCCTTGTTAGGCAAACAATTGCTCTTGTCTTCCTTATGTCACTGGAGTCATTTGAATAAGATGTAGGATGCTGGGATTTTCCGTTCCCTAGAGCTTGAAAGCAACATTATCAGTCTCATTTAGCCTAGTGCACATTTAATTCCCTTTTTTCTTGAGAAGAAAAGTTTCTACAATTAGGATCTACAAATATCTTGTCCCAGAGGCACCTTTACAGATGAAAATAAATCTATAATACTATTGCTGTAATATATAGTAATTATAATTGTTTAGAATATCATACAATTAATGCATATGCACTGTGAATGAAGCATATGAAAATACATACAATTAAGAAAAATTATATTCTAGAAATAATGTTCCAGTAAAATAAAAAAAAACCTTTCCAGGCAGGATTCTGAGGCATCAGGCAGGAAGTACAGAATCAGCAACCTGTGACACTTGGTGCTTTACGGAATATTTAAAATCCAGCTCTGAAATATTGCTTTGAATGTTTTTAAAGTTACTATTTATTTTCTTTTTTTACAAGCAAAAATAAAGCAACACAAATAAAAATACTGGCCTCTTCTAATTGTTTCTTTGATTTTTAAGTCAATTAGTAGATGATAATTATTTTTTAGTTTGTACTTCATAGCTCTTTTGATTGATCTGGCGTAAGGGCCCTGAATGCATTCATGTGCATTGGAACTGATTTGCAGGAACATCACATTTTAAAGGAATAAAAAATAGCAAAAAGTCAAAGAACTAAAGGTTCCTAAAAGGTCCATATTTTCATCTGTTTATGTAACCTGCTAATCCAATGCAGGATTGTGGGGAGCCAGTGCCCATCTTTGGGAGCAAAGCTATAACCAACCTGGAAGTGAACCAGTTGGTCACAGGGCACATTCATGCTCAAACTGCCACTCGCTCACTCACTCTGACTCACACATATACACACATCCCTACCTGGCCTGTTTAGGGTTGCTAGAAATGATGCCCAAAACAATTTACACAAAATTGAATTTGTAGCATAATGTTCTTGCTTCCCAAATAAACTTGCAAAATTAATTGTATTCTGCTTCCAACTAAATCAGTACCATTCAAACAGGAAGAAAGGTGTTTAGTTCCTGTCTTGAAGTGTGTTTGTGCATTAATTTCATTCTGTAGACAACTGAAACATTTAGTATTTAAATAAAGGCCTCTATTGAAAAAAAATCTCCAGAACTGCATATCCTCAACTAGGATAAGGCAGTTTCTAGGCAATGATGGTGCTTTGTATTTTTGGCAGAAGTTGCTTACTGTGAGTTCTCTGCAGGAGAAAACACAGTAATGTGCACAATGGTGTGTTTTCGTATGTGTGAAAAATATGCAGCATGTCACTTTCTTAAAAAACATACTGAACTCCTCCATGTTGCTGTGAATAAGAGCAATAAAACAAATTGATTTTACTGGTATGGTATGGAATAAATGTTTTATGTAGAATTTATGATATTGCTAAAATAAGAAAAGTGTGATCATGTGTAAATGTATAGTTATTAAGGCATGTAATTCAGCTTCACTTCAATTTCCAATTTTCACTGTAGTAGTATTCCCATCTTGGTTTGTCCCACTTTAAAAGAGAATTTGAGAGACATCCTCAGTGTGCTCTGATTGCTGGTTCTTCCCTCTGCTTCTTACTTTCCCATACTGAGGATGTGTGTTGCAGTTTATTGTTGGCACATGGTCATTTATACCAATTGTCCACTGAAGAGCAGGACAATTCCTGCCTGTGTTCAGAGTGCCACTTTGCTTTTCTATCTTTGCTCTTGCCAAATACCACTAATGTCATTTTTTTAATTATGTATACATAGATAGATAGATAGATAGACAGACTCCAGCAGCAGCATACTGATAAAAAACAATATTAAATTAAAGAGTGATAAAAATGCAGGTATAACAGACAGTAACTTTGTATAATGTTAACATTTACTCCCCTGGGCGGAATTGAAGAGTCGCATAGTGTGGGGGAGGAACGATCTCCTCAGTCTGTCAGTGGAGCAGGACAGTGACAGCAGTCTGTCGCTGAAGCTGCTCCTCTGTCTGTGTGGTAATGTGCCTTACTGGCATTACCTGTAATTAAATAAAATTTGTCAAGTGTCCTCTGCAGTGCTGAGAGGCATTTGTTTGGGATAAAAAGTTAAAGTATAAAGAAAGGAAACTTGCCTTTTTCCTTTTTATAGAATGCAGATAGACATCTTCTCTGACCTTATTAGCGCCTTTTGGAGAGTGTCGCGGTAGGTCTCGTGTAGACTGGAGAGACAGCCTTGCCATTAACCGGCATTGTCGGTCCTCCACTCTTGCATGGAGGAGTAAAGGAGTAAAAGAAACTGTGAAGCATCGTAGTATTAGTTTACCGCGGTCTAGAAAAGGGATCCTATGTTTGTAGTTGTCTGGGCAGTAGCTCAGGGGAAGGACGTAAAAATTTAAAAGTGCTTACGTTAACTTAAGGCAGAAGCGCAGTTTGCGTCTCAAAAGCCGACACAGCTATGCGCGCGTGCGCCGGCTGCTTGGACTATTATAGTATTTTTGCAGGGCAGGAGACGGCACTTCTCGCAGACACGTTCTCGTCATTGCGTGGTTGTAGAGAGATGACGTAGGACAGCTTAATTGGTCGGCACAAGGGCGCCGAATATAAAAGAGAATCATGGCCCCTAGAGGTTGGTTCTTTTCTGACTAGATCTTCTTAGAGAAAGGTACTCGATAGAACAGCTTTTGAATTTACCAAGCATTATGGCTTGTGCCATTGCTTTTTGTAAACATTTGTTCTTGTATGTATATACAGTATATATATATATATATATATATATATATATATATATATATATATATATATATATATATATAAAAATAAATAAATATCTCTGGAGTAATTTTGGTGGAGGTATTTATTTGGGTTGTGGTTATTGGCGCACTGTTTATTTTTGTATATACACTTTTTCTTTATTTTGAATATTTTTTGTATTGGTGAATCCTGTATACACTGTTCAAAGTAGCAGCTTCCTGACTTGGAGCACTGTGGAGGAAGACAGCTTCATTTTGGTTCGTGTATATATGGTTTTCACTAGTTTGTGTGCAGTATTCTTTTTCATTTGGGACTTTCATTCAATACTATAAATACTGTATATAGCCACTATTCTGGGCTTCATTTACTTGCTGTTTTTGTGTGTCCTTTGCAGTATTGGACTGTGTATTAATATATAAATTCCGCAGGACATTATTTTTGTTTTTTTTCAGTGCACCTGTAAATAAAACCTCACTTTATTTTTCAAAAAACCCAACCCTTTTTGTGTCCGTGTCTCCCTGTCTTACACTATCATCCTGGTCACACTCGGTCCCACATAATAGACACCTAGAGTGTAGGCTGGTGTTCCTAATTCCCACTACACGGGGTGTCAGTCTGGAGATGATACTGTTTAGTGGATGCAGTGGATTCTCCATGATTGACAGGAGCCAGCTCAGCACCTGTCGCTCCGCCACAGATGTCAAACTGTCCAGCTCCGTGCTTACAATAGAGCCTGCCTTCCTCACCGGTTTGTCCAGGTGTGAAGCGTCCCTCTTCTTTATGCTGCTTCTCCAGCACACCACCGTGTAGAAGAGGGCACTTGCCACAACCGTCTGATAGAACATCTGCAGCATCTTATTGCAGATGTTGAAAGACACAAGCCTTCTAAGGAAGTATAGTCAGCTCTGTCCTCTCTTTCACAGAGCATCAGTATTGGCAGACCAGTCCAATTTATCATCCAGCTGCACTCCCAAGTATTTATAGGTCTGCAACCTCTGCACACAGTCACCTCTGATGATCACGGGGTCCATGAGGGGCCTGGGCCTCCTAAAATTCACCACCAGCTCCTTGGTTTTGCTGGTGTTCAGTTGTAGGTGGTTTGAGTCACACCATTTAACAAAGTCCTTGATTAGGTTCCTATACTTCTCCTCCTGCAGCCCATGATAGCAGTGTCGTCAGCTAACCTTTGCACGTGGCAGGACTCCGAGTTGTATTGGAAGTCCGATGTATATAGGCTGAACACAACCGGAGAAAGTACAGTCTCCTGAAGTGCCTGAGTCACTCCATAGGTATAGGTATTTGTGTACACATGAGAAGAAGCATTGATTGATTGATGTTAATTAATCAATTAATTATCAGTTTTGCCTTTGGCAATGCCAGTAATTAAATTATTAGGTAAGGCTCCTACTTTATTTTACTTACCTTTCTCTGTAGGTGTGTTTCCAGCCATTACATTTATATCAATGTAACTGAAGCACACTCATTGTAAAAAACAGAATAAACCAATTTATTGATAAACACAAGGCTTACAGAAATATAACTGTATAAATATATTCAACACAATAGACAGAACACAAAACAGATGAGACAGACAAACATATATCACAGAAGAAGCTGGCTGTTTACAGGCTATTTAGAGTTCTAATTTATCTTGGCACAGATTAAGTTTTATAATACCAAGCCTTAAAGAACATTATGTAATGCTGTGTGGAGTTGAGTTTTGTTGTTCCAGGTTCAAGTGGAGGACCCTTCTTGCACTGGAGGGCAGTCTTTGTCTTTTCTTAAATGTGTGGTGCGGCGCTGTCTTCCTCAGTTTGCTGCTAGGCTCTTTGCTGTGTCTTCTGCAAGGTTTTAAGGAAAAGCTTAAAGGAGCACTCCAGGGAACAGCTCAAAGGAGCACTCTCCTCTCCCTGGCCAAGTTATAATAATAAAGATACAGTATATTACAATTTAAAAAGGTGTTTCTATCTTCTTTATGGAAGAAAAAAGCACAAAGTGTGTGCACAGATAGATCAGATCAGAAACAAAAAAGGCATTACAGCTGCGCCCGACTTCAAACAACAGAACACTGCAGCTTCGTGGTACAGTCAATAGATGCTCCAAGGTTTAAAATCTGTGCAAAGATACATATATTTTCACTTATTGCTTTTGTTATTTGAGGTACTGTATGGTGGCACAGTGATTAGCACTGCAGCCTCACAGCTTGGATCACATTTTTGGCTACAGTAATCAGTCCAGCATAGTTGGCTAATGCTTCCCTAGTCCTCAGAGACACTTAAAAGACCATTGCACCATTATAATCCACTCAAAACTAGTTCAGTTCCTCCCTCACTATTGACTTCAATGCATTTTGTAGGGTTTGAAAAAGTTACAGAACATTTCTGTGATTTCATTGAACTTGCAAACAACTGAACACTGCAGGGTTCACTTATCATTAACTAATAAAGTGAGCAAGAGGATGAGGGAGAAAAAGAGGCAAGAATGTAAAGGAGAAGCCAAAGAACTAACAAAAACTAACAAATCTTTCAAGACTTCATTTTGTTTGCTTAATATTGGACTAATGCCTTTATCAAAGGTAACTCTCAATATGTGAGGTATAATTGATTACATTTCTTTTGTTATTCCAATTGAAGCACAGGCAGATAAATGACTTGCTCTTCATGACTCAGTGTCAGTAGCAGGACTTGAACCTACAACCTTAAGGATTGATGTCCAAAGTCAAATTGCAGACCAGTTTTTATAGAATGATTATGATATAATTAGGGCACAGCAATCTAAATTAGAGTAACTAACAGTAAAGGTTTGTAATGCAGGGAGCTGGGGTGCTGTCCCCCCAAATATTTTAAAAACTCTACTTAAATTAATTAGGTAATGTGAAATAATCATGAAATAAATGTTTATTTGCACAACGTGCCTGGTGTCAGTGCATGTCAACATCTATTAAAATTGGTTCTGACTTGTATTTGTTTAATTTCTGTGTGAGTAAAAAAAAAAAAATAATATATATATATATATATATATATATATATATATATATATATATATATATATATATATATATATATATAGTTTTATATATATATTGTGGAAAGCATACCCCCAGACACAGACAGACAGACACCAGAATGTCCAAAACACACTTCTTTATTTCCTCTTTGCACCACAATGCCTTCCTTCACCAACTCTTTCTTCTTCTCTTTCTCTTTCCTTCTCTTCTCACCTTCAACCTTCTCTCTCTTTCTCTCTTCTTCTTTCTCTTCTTCTTCTTCTTCTCTTTCACCTTCGACCTCCTCTCGCCCTCCTCACAAGCTTCGTCTTCTTCCTCCCAACTCTGGCTCTCTTAGTGGAGGGAGGCGGCCCCTTTTATTATGACCTGGATGAGCCCCAGGTGCTGCCCCTGACATCCCTTCCTGGTGTGGCGGAAGTGTCAGGAGAGCACCTGGAAGAACACCGGGTGCCCTTGGGATTACTTCCGGCAGCACTTCCTGGTGTGGCGGAAGTGCTGCCATCCAGGACTCCCTAACTGTCCGGGCGCCCCCTGGCGGTGGCCACGTCTTCTCACAGTGGTGAGTGTCCTGGCTCCATTCCTGTGGCCCCCAATTAGGCCCGGGCGGCTGCCCTCTCGTGGCCGAGGAGAAGTATCGTCCAACCCGGGGACTGTCCAGGCGTCCCGGCCGGGCAGTGTCCCCGCTCATCCGTGACAATATATATATATATATATATATATATATATATATATATATAGGTGTGAAAGCTACAGTTCTGGAGTGAAGGATGCCAGTCAAATGAGTGTCTATGTAAGTCCTTGATATTTTGGCAAGCAGGTGACCTGAGGTTACTCTTTAATTGGTTGCTTTTCACACTTTTCAGACACTCCCATATTCTTTGGCGGCAAATTAGTATTGTTTTAGGTTTTTTTAATCTAATGTCATTGAACAGTCATTGACTCACTATGTCATGTTGACATCAATGGTTCACAGTTCACACCCACCTTTAATGTTATAGAACTACAATTGAGCGAGCGTGACTTTACGGAGGTGGCAACTTCAAGTGGAACTTCAGAAAATTAAAGAAAATTTGCTTATTTCTTTAACAAAGTACCCCTTCATAAATCGTTCACTTGAAGAACGATTGACTTAAGAATCTGAGGATGAGCTTACACATGGATTTATTCCAGCTCTTGCTATGACAAACAGAGTTAGCTAACTGGGTGTGGTGCAAGTAATGTCTTTTTTTTTTTTTTGCATTTCCTTTTGGTTGTTTCAAAGTGTTAGTTCTGAAGCATTGTGGATAATGACGTGGGTTTTTTGAAAAATCCAGATAAAAACAGGCCATTCAGCCCAACAAAGCTCGCCAATCCTATCCACTTAATTCTTCCACAATTATATCAAATCTAGTTTTAAAAGTCCTTGAAGTCTTACTGTCTACCACACTACTTGGTAACTTATTCCACATGTCTATGTTTCTCTCTGTAAAGAAACACTTCCTAATGTTTGTGCAAAATTTACCTTTAACAAGTTTTTAACTGTGTCCCTGTGTTCTTGATGAACTCATTTTAAAATAACAGTCTGAATCTGCTGTACTAATTCCTTTTGTAATTTTAAACACTCCAGTCATGTTTCCTCTTAATCTTCCTTTGCTTAAACTGAAAAGGCTTGGCTCCTTTAATCTTTTCTCATAGACCATCCCCCGTTTCCCTGGAATCAGCTTATTTGCAATTCTCTGAATGTTTTCAATCACTACTATGTCCTTTTTGTAACCTGGAGACCAAAACTGCACACAGTACTCTAGATGAGGCCTCACCAGTGCATTATAAAGCTTGAGCATAACCTCCTTGGACTTGTACTTGGTTAGTCTTATTAATGGGTTCTGAACACAGTTTGGCAGATGAAGTCCACTGCGATTCCTATATCCTTCTCAAAAGGTGTACTTTCAATTTTCAGGCATCCCATTGTGTATTCAAACCTAACATTTTTACTTCTTATGTGTAATACTTAACATTTATTGACATTAAATTTAATCTGCCACAAATCTGCCCAAGTCTGTATTCTGTCCAAGTTTCTCTGTAATGATTCAACAGATTCAAAATTATCTGCCAATCCACCTGTCTTGGTATCTTCTGCAAATTTCACCAGCATGTTGCTTATATTCCTTTCCAATGCATTTACGTTAAGAATACCAGCAGCCTTGTGGAACAGCACTACTAACATCAGCCAATTCTGATAGGGTTCCTAACACCAGAACCCTCTGCTTACTGGATCTGAGCCCATTTTGCACCCATCTTCACAAACACCCTGAACTCCCTCTTTTCCCACTTCTTTTAATCTAACTACTGGAGTGTTTTTTCCAAGGAGCATGAAACAAAAGAATGTGTCTCCATTTTATTTCTTTCAGATTTCAATGTTGTCTAGGAGAAACGAAAAAGATATTGAAGAGATCTCTTTTTTTATGGTGCGTTAGACCATAAAAGAGGTTAAAAGCAGGACAGATTATCCATCCATCATACTATATCCTAACTACAGGGTCACGGGGGTCTGCTGGAGCCAATCCCAGCCAACAAAGGGCGCAAGGCAGGAAACAAACCCCAGGCAGGGCACCAGCCCACAGCAGGGCACGCACACATACACACACGCCTGGGACAATTTAGAATCGCCAATGCACTTAACCTGCATGTCTTTGGACCGTGGGAGGAAACCGACGCAGACATGGGGAGAACATGCAAACTCCATGCAGGGAGGACCCGGGAAGCAAATCCAGGTCTCCTAACTGCGAGGCAGCAGCGCTACCCATTGTGTCACCGTGCCGCCCCAGAGCAGATTAACAGGGGAAAAAACAGTTCTGAGACAATGAGGGTCAGCTGTAGGCAAATTGACAGATGGCTGCTGTGTGGAAATGAAGCATGGTATAAAGGTTACTTTACTAGATTGTTCAACTTTGATATAGTGTGGATTACAACCAAAAGTGGGGTGCTGCTGAACTCAGAAAATGTAAGAAAAGGGGAGGAATATAAGAATAGTTACAGTGTAACATACAATGCTGTAAAAAGATTTCTACTGAGTAAAGGGAATGATAGACGTAGGTTCATAAAGACGTACGTTATGTGAAATTAATGATGATTTTAATTTTTGCGAGGAAGGATCCAGTGAGGTAATTGCGATTGTGAAAAAGAAGGCTGTTACAGTATATAAATCCAAAATGGTCCAAGATGAAATTTGGATTGATCCAGTGGAGAATACTGCAGCAAAAGACAGACTCAAATAACATGGGGAAGAAGACAGTTGGACCTCAGACAATGAAAAATGCCTCTGTCTGGACAGTTTGCCAAAGGCCTACTGTAAGGAATGCATTAGCTAGAGTCGTGAAGGAAGCAGACTACATATTACTCATCAGAATATGACAATCCATCAGCAGGATGAAAAAGAAAACAGAAAAAAATTATAAAAAAAATGCCTTGAAGGAAACCTAAATAATATAAATGCCATAAGGATAAAGTGCTTATCCAAGGTGTGCCACAGAAAAATTGGGAATATAGAGAAGTTAGCATAGAAACTTGGGCAGCAATGAAAGATGAGCAGACTGTAAATTCATAAATGATATGAACAACCTGGAGTAAAATTCCTCAAGAGAACTCTATACGCGAATTATAAGGTGTGAGAGATCTGGAGAAAAAGATAAACCATTACTAAAACATTTACTCTCCTTTGCAATATATTTCTTTCTCTGTGCAATTAAGTTCATGGAGGAATTGTGGGCAACTTGTGTTGTTTGAGAAGACCATCTGAGAAGACAAGAGATTGGGAGAGAGTTCCCCCAAATGAGTTTAATTATTTAAAATTAGAATTAATGAGTACTTGAATGACAGCAGATTTTCTTCCTCTTTAATATTCCTTTAGAAATTAAATTTAATTGATTACATCTTCTTAGAAAAAAGTGCATTAATTGCTAAGGCACAGCGTAGTAATTTGTGATGGTTTCCAGTATTATCTCCTGATAGATTTGCTTTAGATTCATTGCTGTTAATACAGTGAAATGTCTCTCATATCCAAATAATGTTCTGTATATTTAGAAGATGAAAAACTAGCAATGGTTTCTATTTATTCTCTATGATAGCTTTATGACTATCTGCAGGGAGATGTCATAAAGCAAGGAGTTAGTCTGGTCTAGTAATCTGTGTATTTTTCTGTACTGGGTACTTATCTGTATAAAATATACTGTATTTTAAATAATTTTACAATATTTTTGAAAAACTTCACTATAAAAAAGTTCTTGAACTTGGTCAGAGGACACCTTCATTGTTATTGGCTTTCAATCCAAACAATCTGTCAAAGTGTGGCAATTTCCAGGTATTAATTATTAGTTTTTATATTGTTAATCAGTGCTTGGTCTGAAAAATAACCAATGAAATAAGCAGTGTTTTGGTTCAAAACAAACAATATAAATGTATTTATGAATGATTCTAATTTTCATATTGTTCAACATAAAGAGGACATTTTTTAATTTTTATAACTGTGAGTTTAAAAAAAGGCTCACCATTGTAACGTGAATTTGCATTGTAACGTAATTTTATTGCATTCTCTACATGCCCATTCAGGTTTTTGTGTTCAGGTGTTCCGGTTCCAAAGATGACCATTACACAGTAGATAAACTGACAAGTTCAAAAATGACCTGATAGAAGTGGGCATGCCCTGATGTTTTAATTAGGAATCACTGATGCTGACCATTTTGTATGTCAGGAGTGGCAAAAGAATTTACATGAACATCCAAGTTAACATAACCTCTCAAATCTTTTTGGAATTTTACTGTTACAAGGGGGCTCCGCCCCCTGCTCGCTTCGCTCGCCTACCCCCGGCGTTTTGAACCCGTGCCCACTGGGCAGCCGTAGTTTCAGACGCGCGTTGTAGGAGCTTGCGTTGTTTTGAACCCGTGCTTGCCCTGCTTCTGCGGTTTGAGACGCGCGTTGTAGGCGTATATCTGTCAGTCGAGCTCGTTCGGTTTGAACCCGTGCCTGCTTTCCCTCCGAAGTTTCAGACGGTGGGTCGCGTTCTGCGTTTTGTACGATCCCAAGCAGCACATTATTCCTAGTTTCACTCCGCAGTAGTGCCACGCACAACATGGCGGTGATGCCTGCGCCTTCACTACGCAGTAGTGCCACTCACAATATGGCGGCGACGCCTGCGCCTTCCGTATTATGTCGGGTTTTACCATGCTGTGTAGGCGCCTTTGCCTTTCGTACTGTCCCGCGCCTTCTGACGCGCGATGTAGGTGCCTGCACCTTCCGCGTCTGCCTCCGCTGTGTGGTGTGGACGTTTAACTGTTGTGTTTTCTGCTTTTATATTCTGTATCTCGCTGTGCATGTGTTTCGTGCCTAGGTTTTTTTGAAGCTGTTGCATTCCAGTTTTCATCATTTGTAACCTGCTCTCCATGTGTTTGGCCCCGTTCTTTAACCTCTTTATGACGTTTTACTTTGTTTTCTACTCTGTCTTTTATTTGTGACCTCGCTTTATCCTGCTTTTGTTTCAATGACACCTGGTCCGTGGTGATTATATTCTCCCTTTATCGAGTACTAATTTCCATTTGTTTGCGATACTGTGATCTTTACTGTACTGTCAATAATGCATCACTGTAATGTGATCCACCTATGCTGTATAGTATGGACGTGTGAGGATGACGTACGTTTAATACGGAGTGTCCGCCCGTGTCACTCTGGGGCCCCCCATTGTTAATACGGAGCTTCTTCCGTACTATCATGCGGTGCATTGTGGACCACTGCGGACTCCGTGGTGTTTCCCGTTTCACTTTGTAGCTCGGTCAGTCGAGCGGTTTCTTTTTGGAGCCTTGCCTGCCTGGTTTGCGGCATGTCAGACGGTTCGTAGTCTCTCCCGTTTCACTCTGGGGAGGGGGGCTTTGTGTGGCACCTGCGCACTATGTCTCCTGCGTCCACGGGCAGGTCCCTGCGTCCATATCCGGTTTACCATTCTCGGTTAGTAATATGGATTTTCATAACAACTTTGAAGACTTTTATAGGACATCCTTCCCTATGCAGTATGCATTAACATAACAAACGTTCACATAAAGAAAAAATAACAACTTCTAGAAATTGTTTCTTCAATTTTCAGTCAACTAGTAGATGATAATTATTTTTTAGTTTGTACTTCAAAGCTCTTTTGATTGGTCTGGTATGAGTGTTCTGAGTGGTGTCATATGCATTGCAACAAATTTCTGGGAGCAAAATTTATTACCACAATTATACAGATGATGATTTCATTGAAATTAATACATTTGTTAGACATTTGTCAAACAATATTCTTCACTATGCTATGCAAAATGTATTTTGACTGAACAACATTTGCGCCCAAGAATACATTAGAATTGAAAATTACCAAGGAAGGCCATCTGAGTGAAATCTAAGAGCTGTCAACCTTTTCCTCCATAAGGGTGTCATTGTAAGATGGTAAAAAGGCCAATAGACTTTAGCTGTGGACCTCCATTGAGTCGCTTTATATTATAAGTCCGTGACAATGCCTGGTTGTACTTTGGTTAAGATTTGGGTTGAGGGAGGGTTATCTGACTCAAGTCAAGTAAACCATGTAACAAAAATCTGCAATCCAATTGGCTGTTCAGCAGAGCTACTGAATTGCAGAGTTGCAGACTCAAACAGGCAGTAAGTACACTGGATTTCCTAAACTGGATGAAACAGATAACCAAACTTTAATACTGCCATATTGACTATGAAAATAAACTGTACTATAGCATTTAATGTAAAGAAAAATGCAGCTTTTGTTATTTCTGACTTTAAAGTAATTATGCCTTTAAAAATAAAAAAATTGCAGCAAATTAAAGATCCATGAAAGTTTGACAACTATTTTAGCTTACTCATTTCTTCAATATTTCAAGAGTCTTCTTCTTTTGGCTGCTCCTGTTAGGAGTTGCCACAGCGGATCATCTTTTTCCATATCTTCCTGTCCTCTGCATCTTCCTCTGTTACAACCATCACCTGCATGTCTTCTCTCACCACATCCATAAAGCTTCTCTTATGCCTTCCTCTTTTCCTCTAACCTATCAGTTCCATCCTTACCATCCTTTTCCCAATATACCCATCTTCTCTCTTCTGCACATGTCCAAGCCAACGCAATCTTTCCTCTCTGATTTTGTCTCCAAACTGTCCAACTTGAGCTGACCCTCTAATGTACTCATTTCTAATCCTATTCATCCTTGTCACACCCAATGCAAATCTTAACATCTTTAACTCTGCCACCTCCAGCTCTGTGTCCTGTTTTTTTGGTCAGTACCACCATCTCCAACCCATATAACATAGCTAGTATCACTACCGTCCTGTACACCTTTCCTTTCACTCTTGTCACAAATCACTCCTGACACTCTTTGCACCCACTGGACCCTGCCTGCACTCTCTTTTTCACCTCTCTTCCACATTCCCCATTAGTCTGTACTGTTGATCCTAGGTATTTAAACTCACCCACCTTTGTCACCTCTACTCCCTCCATCCTCACCATTCCACTGACCTCTCTCTCATTTATACATATGTATTCTGTCCTGTTCCTACTGACCTTCATTCCTCTCCTCCCTACAGCATATCTCCACCTCTCCAGGGTCTCCACAACCTGCTCCCTACTCTCGCTACAGATCACAATGTCATCAGCAAACATCATAATCCATGGAGAATACTGTCTAATCTTGTCTGTCAACCTGTCCATCACCATTACAAAGGGTTCATAGCTGATCCCTGATGTAATCCCACCTCCACCTTGAATGCATCCGTCACTACTACAGCAGATTTTACCACTGTTACACTTCCCTTTAACATATTCTGTACAACTCTTACATAGTTCTCTGCCACTCCCAACTTCCTCATACAATATCACAACTCCATTCTAGGCACCCTGTCATATGCTTTCTCCAGGTCCACAAAGACTCAATGCATCTCCTCTGGCCTTCTCTATACTTCTCCATCAACACCCTCAGAGCAAACATTGATTCTGTGCTGCTCTTGAAACCATACTTCTGCTCGCTAATCGTCACTTCCCTTCTTAACCTAGATTCCACTACTCTTTCCAATAACTTCATGCTGTGGCTCATCAATTTTATCCCTCTCTAGGTACAACAGCTTTGCACAACTTCTTTTTTCTTAAAAATCAGTACCAGTACACTTCTTCTACACTCCTCAGGCATCCTCTCACTTTCCAAGATTGCATTAAACAATCTGGTTAAAAACTCCACTGCCATCTCTCCTAAAAACCTCCATGCTTCCACAGGTTTGAAATCTGGACCGAGGGCCATTCCATTTTTTCTTCTCTTCATTGCTCTCCTTACTTCCTCTTTGCTAATCCATTGTACTTCTTGGTTCACTATCTTCATATCATCCAACCTTCTCTCTCTCTCATTCTCTCCATTTATCCGTCTCTCAAAGTACTCTTTCCATCTGCTCAACACACCCTCCTCACTTGTGAGTATGTTTCCATCTTTATTCTTTATCACCCTAACCTGCTGCATATCTTTCCTAGCTCAGTCCTTCTGACTAGCCAATCGGTTCAGGACTTTTTCTCCCTCCTTAGTGTCCAACCTCTCATGCAACTCATCATACGCCATTTCTTTAGCCTTTGCCACCTCTCTCTTCACCTTATGCCTTATCTCCTTGTACTCCTGTCTACTTTCTGCATCTCTCTGACTTTACCACTTCTATTCACCAACCTCTTTCTCTGTATACTCTCCTGTACATCCCCATTCCACCACCAGGTTTCCATTTCCTCCTTCCTCTGTCCAGATGTCATGCGAAGAACCCTTTTTGCTGTCACCCTTACTACTTCTGCTGTAGTTGCCTAGCTGTCTGTTAACTCTTCACTGCCTCTCAGTGCCTGTCTTAACTCCTCCCTGAACTCAACCCTGCAGTATTCCTTTTTCAACTTCCACCATTTGATCCTTGGCTCGGCCCTCACTCTCCTCCTTTTCTTGATCTCCAACATCATCCTACAGACCACCATCCTATGCTATCTAACTAAACTTTCTCCTGCCACCACTTTGCAGTCTACAATCTATTTTAGACTGACCCTCCTGAATAGGATATAATCTACCTGTGTGCATCTTCCTCCACTCTTGTACTGTATGTCACCCTACATTCCGCCCTCTTCTTAAAATACATATTCACCACAACAAAGCCCATCCTTTTCGCAAAATCTACTACCATCTGACCTTCTACATTCCTCTCCTTGACACCATACCTGCCCATCACCTCCTTATCTCAACTGTTCCCTTCACCAACATGTACACACCTTCACACCTTTAATTTCCAGCTTCATAATAATCACCCTGTATGACACTCTTTTCACCTCCAAGACACTCTTGACATACTGTTCCTTCAGGATAACCCCTACCCCATTTCTCCTCCCATCCACACCATGATAGTACAATTTGAACACACCTCCAATCCACCTTGCCTTTCTTCCCTCCCATTTAGTCTCTTGCATGCACAATATGTCAACCTTCTTTCTCTCCATCACATCAGCTAAGTTTCTCCCCTTACCAGTCATACTGACAACACTGAATGTTCCTACCCTCAGTTCCACTCTCTTTACCTTCCACCTCTCCTCCTGCCTCTGGACATGTCTCCCCCCTCTTCTTTTCCTTCTTCAGCCAACAGTAGCCCAATTTCCACCAGTACCTTGTTGGCTAACTACTGGTGGTGGCCGTTGTTAACCCAGGCCTTGACCGATCCGGTACGGAAATCTGTACTGTTGTTCACATATTGATCTGGCAAAATTTTACACCGGATGCCCTTCCTGACATAAACCTCCCCATTTATCTGGGCTTGGGACCGGCATGAAGAAACACACTGGTTTGTGCACCCCCTGTGGCTGGGTTCTCAAGTATTTGAGGAGTACTAAATAAAATACACATTCATTGACTCAAGGACTCAAGTGAAAATTGGCAAGAGTAATTTACTTAGAAATACACCCACACAAACCTAATCTGTGCCTAATCTGTAGGTAGTCAATGTGCTTTAGGAAAAGGTTTTTGAACTCATATCTTAGAGAATTCATGTATTAAAAACAATTCACAAGTTAATTAAAACAATATATTATTATATGTTGCTCTTCTACGGGGCAGTTTAAGTGGCTTGCTCTGGGTCAAACCACTGGGGAGAGGTCAAAACCGAACTGGCAGTATTGTAGTTTATAGCCCAGTTCTCACATTCTTGTCAAATTGAACACCTCTGAATATCTAAAAAAATCACACTTTTTCTGAAGCACAATTTTGAAATTCTACTGTGTATACAGTGACCAAATATAAAATACATTTTTCAGCTGTAACTAAATCAGTCAGATCCTTATTCCAAGGTGGTGTGTAGTCAACAAATCTGCATTTAACTCTAGGAAAAATCATTCCTTTTTTACATTTCTCTGTTTTTATTTCCCTGCTAAACATTTATGATTAATTTTAAATCTATGTTTTGTAACTTACATGTTTCAACATGAAAGATAACAGAAAAGCACATAATGATCATTTGAAATTTTCCACTGTTGCTGTAAGAGCTAAGTGTATTGCTAATTAACAAGCACTACATGCTGTAGTCAGGAACAAGGGTCCTTCAATATGATAGGCAATGCAGCCTTTGAAATAAGCCATCAATTTATTGATGTTATACAATTACTAGTATTTTGAGACTACAATGGCAGCAAACCAATTACAAAGAGACAATCTATTCCCCATAAAAACCTGTGAAAAAAATCAATACTTTGTAATTTCCTCAAGAGTGACTATATAATTTGCCTGAGCAAGCTCCATCTCATTGGTCCACTTATATCATTCCTTCATTGTTCTCACAAAGATAAAACATTTTATTGTTACTATAATAATGACAGTAACTGGTTAACATTTTGTTATTTGTATATTGTAGATCTTTTTTGTTTAATATTGAATCAAGGTTGATATTTCTTTTCACAATAAGACCGTTTTTCTGCTTCTTTCAAAGTATTCAGTTATTTTAGACCTGGAAAACCTTAAGGGTCAACAATGCCTTAGCAGCATGTTTAACAATGCCAGAGACAAACTGCATTTCCTTAAATCAGGTCACAGAATATCAAGGCCAAAGTCACTTCCCTACATTTTAAGCAGCAAAAGCTTGCTTATAGAGTTTTAAAGCTGGATGCTGAGATGGCCAGAATAAATAAATAATGGAATTGCTTCACAAGAAAAGGTGAAATGGTGATCCAAGCAGAACTGATACCGTATCATAGCACACATTAACTGCTGTAAATGTGTTAAGTTTAATCTGTGTTGCTTGATATATAATATTCAGAGTCTAATTGACATTTGAATTATAAATCCATTTTGTTGAATAAATAAAAAGAATATAAGTAAAATTGCAAATTCATTTGAAGCTCTAATAATAATTTTCTTCCTTATATGGTATGGTGTGTCAGGGGTCCGTGGCATCAGAACAGGTGTAGGTTATTTTTTACAAATAATATGGCACAGACCTCATGAGTGTAGGTGTGAGAGGGCAGCTGCGGAGCACATGTGCATGAGACCAATCAGCTCAGCCATCCCTCATTAACACTTCATGGACCATTTAAGAGGTACCCACACTTACAAAAGTATAAACAGTTTGAGGAGGACAAGTCAAGGGCCAGTATGTCCATTCAACACCACATCTCTGTTCAGTTCAGCTCAGCTCCTCACCATTGAGACCTGCCAAGTCACTACACAACACTGGGGTGTTGATTGATGACCAATTAGCCTTCACTGACCACACTGCAACCTTCTTTCATTCAACCAGATTCACTCAGTTTAATATTCACAATATTAAAACATATCTTATGAAGTATGTAGCACACGTTCTGCTCTTGGCTAGGGATCTGCACTGGCAATTGGAAGGTTGCCGGTTCGAATTCCGTAAATGCCAATAGGGACTCTGCTCTGTTGGGCCCTTGAGCAAGGCCCTTAACCTGCAATTGCTGAGCGCTTTGAGTAGTGAGAAAAGCGCTATATAAATGCAAAGAATTATTAATTATTAAGACATTGGCTCCAGCAGACCCCTGTGACCCTGTGTTCGGATTCAGCGGGTTGGAAAATGGATGGATGGTTTTCATGTGCCTTTAATACTGTAACTCTTGTGGCCACCAGGGGGTGCTCTGGCTCCTCAAACACCCGACACAAACAGGCTCAAACACAACTTGCAAGCACACAAAAGCTTTCATTATGGGAAACTGTTACTGCAATTGTTTTCACATTCAGAACAGAACTCCATTGGACAAGATGTGCTTCTCATCAATCTACACAAAGCATGATGTCATTCACCTAACAATCAAATTGGGTTATCAAAAATGTGCCCAGAACAAAAACCTTTTTGTAAGCTATATCTGCTTGATCATAACTTGTGGGACTGTTCCACTGTCAAACTGGAAAGAAAATCATTCCCCAGCTGCCAGACAGTATTTGAGCCACAACTATGCCAGATTCATTTACAGAAGTATTCACAGTATTAGTTGATGGAAGAATATTGTGTAGTGGAAAATCTGTATACTTGCTCACTTATTGCCTTATTATATATAATTGGAAAAACATATTAGGAAAAGCATGCATTGTCCAAATTTTCTTTAGAATTTGGCAAAAACGTATTAATTTTGCTGTTAGATAAGCAGGTTAGACCTCTGTTAATCTTTTATGTGCTTTAGGAGCGCCCTCTTCTACGCAGTGGTGTGCTGGGGAGGCAGCATTAAGAGGAAAGTCGCCTCACGTCTGGACAAACTGGTGAGGAAGGCAAGCTCTATTGTTGGCATGGAGCTGGACAGTTTAGCATCTGTGGCAGAGCGAAGGGCGCTCAGCAGGCTCCTATCAATTATGGAGAATCCACTGCATCCACTTAATAGTATCATCTCCAGACAGAAGAGCAGCTTCAGCGACAGACTGCTGTCACTGTCCTGCTCCACTGACAGATTGAGGAGATCGTTCCTCCCCCAAACTATGCGACTGTTTAATTCCATCCGGGGGGGTAAACGTTAACATTTAACATTATACATAGTTATTGTCTGTTTTTCACCTGCATTATTATCATTCTTTAATTTAATATTATTTATTGTATCAGTATGCTGCTGCTGAAGAATGTGAATTTCCCATTGGGATTAATAAAGTATCTATCTATCTATCTATCTATCTATCTATCTATCTATCTATCTATCTATCTATCTATCTATCTATCTATCTATCTATCTATCTATCTATCTATCTATCTATCTATCTATCTATCTATCTATTTTTGAAAGACAAGTATATATTGGACTTCATAGCTCTCCAGTTGGGCTATGAATGGTCTTGAAGCTGAATTTGGAAAAAGTAAGGTTATCACTTATTATATCATAATGTTATGTATTATTTTATTGAGTCATAATTTTTGCATGTCATTTTATAAAACTAATAAAGGAGAAAAAGAGCAATCCTATTTATATAAATACAGTATACTAGTATATCATTTTAGTACCCTGCAATACAATTAGCAATTAAAGTACTAACCTCAGTAATAGTCAATGTCATTATATTTGCTGGAAGTAACCATGTGTATGTGTATATCTATTTTAAACACTTAAACTGCCTTAAGACATTTAAGAAACAAGTGTTTTATAAAAGAACCAGTTTTCATATATTACAGGACTGTGCAAAGAGCAATGTCTAGTAATCCTCATATCTCAAAATCAAGATTTATGAGTTTAAATTATTTTTGTTATATTTACAAAGGGGATTCAATTAGCTGGATATCAATTTGTTGATTTAAACACATTTGTTAATGCTAATTCTATTAAATAAATATGCTAATATTTATTTTTAAATATACTGTGTATAGAATCACTGCTGTGGCAGATACGGTCTGGAGAAGACAAATCAGGAGAGTGTGAGGAACAGCAGATCAAAGCTCAGTATTAAATGTTAAACACTGTGTGACAAACACAATACATGGTAACCTTGATCCTGCACAGGAGAACCAATTGCTTTGGCCTTTGTTTTACTGATTACAAGATGCAGCAGAGCAGCTACGGTGCTGTTCTTGCACTGCTGCGTTAGATATGGCGATTTGCTGGTGGGGAGATAGCATACACAGGACATTATCTCCCTCAGACCACCAGTAAGGTGGCAGCCCCCCTGGGTTGCGGCAGCACCACAGATTCCCACAGGGCACCTTGGGAATTGGAGTTCTTCGACTTAGCCCTGATGGATTCCGAGAGAGCCCCCAGGTGTTGCTCAGGGACATATATAAACTGCTCAAAAAATTAAAGGAACACTTTGAAAACACATGAGATCTCAATGAGAAAAAAAATCATGCTGGATATCTATACAGCTGTGGACTGGGTAATGTGTTAGAAATGAAAGGATGCCACATCGTTTGATGGAAATGAAAATTATCATCCTACAGAGGGCTGAAATCAAAGACACCTCGAAAATCAAAGCAAAAAAAATTATGTGGCAGGTTAGTCCATTTTGCCGAAATTTCATTGCAGCAACTCAAAATTGTACTCAGTAGTTTGTATGGCCCCCACGTGCTTGTATGCATGCCTAACAATGTTGGGGCATGCTCCTAGTGGTATCCTAGGGGATCTCCTACCAGATCTGGACCAGGGTATCACTGATCACTGAGCTCCTGGACAGTCTGAGGTGCAACCTAGCGGCATCAGATAGCCCGAAACATAATGTCTAAGAGGTGTTCTATTGGATTTAGGTCATCGAGCATGGGGGTCTGTTAATGGCATCAATTCCTTCATCCCCCAGAAACTGCCTGCATACTCTCGCCACATGAGGGTGGGCATTGTCGTGCACCAGGAGGAACCCAGGACCCACTGCACCAGCACAGGGTCTGACAATGGGTCCAAGGATTTCATCCCAGTACCTATGGCAGTCAAGGTGCCTGTAGAGATCTGTGCGTCCCTTCATGGATATGCCTCCCCAGACCATCACTGACCCATCACCAAACTGGTCATGCTGAATAATGTTACAGGCAGCATAACGTTCTCCATGGCTTCTCCAGACCCTTTCACGTCTGTCACATGTACTCAGGGGGGACCTGCTTTCATGTGAAAGCACAGGGTGGCAGTGGTGGACCTGCCAGTTCTGGTATTCCATGGCAAATGCCAATTGAGCTCCATGTTGCCGGGCAGTGAGCACAGGGCCCACTAGAGCACGTCGAGTCCTCAGGCCACCCTCATGAAGTCTGTTTCTGATTGTTTGGTCAGAGACATTCACACCAGTGGCCTGCTGGTGGTCATTTTGTAGGGCTCTGGCAGTGCTCATTCTGTTCCTCCTTGACCAAAGGAGCACATACCAGTCCTGCTGATGGGTTAAGGACCTTCTATGGCCCTGTCCAGCTCTCCTGGAGTGCCTGTCTCCTGGAATCTCCTCTGTGCCCTTGGGACTGTGCTGCAAGACACAGGAAACCTTCTGGCAATGGCACGTATTGATGAGCCATCCTGGAGAAGATGGACTATCTGTGCAACCTCTGTAGGGTCCAGGTATCGCCTCATGCTACCAGTAGTATGAAAAAATGAATAGTGAAAAAACAGTCATAAAAGATGAGGAGGCAAAAATGGCATTGGCCTCCACCTGTTAAACCGTTCCTGTTTTGGGAGTTGTCTCATTGTTGCCCATCTAGTGCACCTGTTGTTAATTTCATTAACACCAGAACAGCTCAAACTGATTAACAACCCCCTCTGCTACTTAACTGAGCAGATCAATAGCCCAGAAGTTTCATTGATTTGATGCTGTACTCTGATTAAAAGGTGTTTCTTTAATTTTATTTTGAGCAGTATATATCCATCCATCGATTTTCCAACCCGCTGAATCCGAACACAGGGTCACGGGGGTCTGCTGGAGCCAATCCCAGCCAACACAGGGCACAAGGCAGGAACCAATCCCGGGCAGGGTGCCAACCCACCGCAGGACACACACAAACACACCCACGGGCCAATTTAGAATCGCCAATCCACCTAACCTGCATGTCTTTGGACTGTGGGAGGAAACCGGAGTGCCTGGAGGAAACCCACGCAGACACGGGGAGAACATGCAAACTCCACACAGGGAGGACCCGGGAAGCGAACCCAGGTCCCCAGATATCCCAACTGCGAGGCAGCAGCGCTACCCACTGCGCCACCGTGCCGCCCAGCAGTATATATGTTATAGGCAAAACCCAATTTTAGGACAAATTAGTTTAGACTAGAAAAAATCAGTTTGTCCTGGAAGCTCTACACTGATTTCTAGTTTGGACTAGGTTAGGGATTGGACGGTAACATATATATATACATATACACACAAATTTTATTCTGTGAGTGAATATTTGCAAATTACTATGTCCATACACTTATCACAAACTAGTCAAACAAAATTATATTTGCAATAGCATACTACAATGTAAGAAAAAAGCACAGAAGTGTACACCTAAAAGTAATTTGCTAATTCTGTTTTTGTAATAAAGTTTATATTTAAAAAAATACAGATTTTCCTTTAATTTTATGTGTAATTGGGTTTGCGCTAATATTTCAACAGGATACAATTTTCTTTATAAAACGGTAGAAAATGAGCTACACTTACACTGTATATGAAATGAAGATGTACAGCTGCTGAACATAATGATGTATGAGCTTTGTGAGTTCCTGCATATTGCAAATGGTATAGTTGTATTTTAGCTGAATTTCGCATCAGCTTCTCCAGAAGTGAACACATCTGTATCTCAATATGATTCTCCAAATGACTTTATAATGAGCGAAGAAGAAAGCCCCTTTAATTGATGCATTCCAGAATATATTTATTCTGTGTTCCAGACACTTTTTTACTTTTTATCAATTATTATCCTATAAGATTTTCTTTCTGTGTTATTTGTTATAGTGGCATACAGATGTAATACTATATGATGTACTGTGTTGATTACAAGTCAAGAGAGGTTATGCTTAAACTCTACAACACACTTGAAAATGTTATCTAGAGGACTGTGTTCAATATTAGTATCCATATAAGAAACAGAATATAATGTTTGAATAAATTTAAAGAAAAGGCTTTAGACTTATTTCATTTTCGGAGTTTCATTTGGAGCACAATTTACTAGGTGACAAATTACAAGCATTCAAAATTATGAAGGTAATGCATAAAGTATTATTTTAAAATGAATTCTACAATATGTACATTCTTCCTGACAGTTAGGAAGTATTTCTTCACACATACAGTAGAGTCATAAATATGTGGACTGTTTTACCAAGTATGGCAACTTGTTCTGCCAGGCTCTGGACATGCTTAGTTTGATTTTTTGTAGGGTTTTATTTGGATAATTTCTCTCTGATAAAGAATGTAATATGATTTCATATAGTTTTGTTTACATTTTTGCTGTCAGGTCTTGACCGATGGCATTTTAAAGTGCCTACTACCTGATATGTATCATCACACTGGCCCTATTCATAATAATGAGCCACACTGTGGTGGACAAGCTGAATTTTGTTGAAAACAAAAGCGGGATTTTCTGAAAAAAAATTCTGGCACTCTCAGATAAAAAAAACACACAAAAATGGATTTTATGGAAAGATTTAAACATTCATACCTTGAGGACATTCAGATTGTCACCTGGAATTTTGTAAAAGTTAGATGAATAAGGAATGACAGGCTATATTATGTTGAAAGCCACCTTGGATATTGGAAGTTTTAAATATCTTCTAAGACAGTCTACTTGGGATTATTTTTAAGAGTACATTGACTATTGTTATGTGGTGATGGATATATCAGTATCGGATGAAAGGCAGGAACCAATTATAGATAGGCCATCAGTCTTTCAATAGAACCTCAGATGCATGAGTCCAAACTCACTCATGCAGAGGCAATTTAGACTCACAAATCAACCCAAAAAGCACTTTTAGGATGCAAATTTGGTGTGTTTAAGCCACCTCTAGGAAAACTTCAGGGTTTGAACTGCAACATACCAACAAAAGAATAATGGGAGAAATTCTGAAAGTCTGAATTAGAGAGCAGTTAACTTATAAGCTGTAAATGATAGTGTCCATTTTTCAAAATGTCCTTAGTTATAATTACATCAGAGGAGAACACATAAAGTGCAACCTTGTGTGTTTTCAGATGAAGAACAGGAAAGATTGAAAATCACTTAGATAATATACAGTATTATTAATTTAGATTAGTTTGGTGATCTTTGTTTCAGGTTAGAATGGCTCACAGGATCACTGGTCATAAGTAGATAGATACATAGATATGGACATATAAAGTAAGGTTTTAACATGACTAATAGTAATCAATATAAATAAAAAAAAAAATTGTGTTTGCCTCTCACCAAAACAAATGTTTGGGGGGACAGAGTATATAGAATAACCTAGTTTAAAATATTCTCTGGAAATTTTGTGTCAATAGACTATTTCTAAATTTGCTGATGATTTTGGGGAGATGAAGGAATTATTCTTCATACCAAACATTTTATTGTGGCTGATGCTGTGAAAACAATTAATTTTGAATGTAGGCTCTGGTATTTGCAAGATTATAACAAAAACCTAGCGCCTGGCTGTGTGAATGCTCTATACTATGCCCAGTGAAAGGCAGGTAACTCTTTTTTTGTAGCCTGGTTTAGCAGGGCATCTGCTCAGTCAAAACACTGACCAGGAGTTGTTATGATTGTAGAAAAGACTTTGGGCCTGAAATTTCATTTTGTACAGCACTTATATGCAGCTCTGATCAGAAAACAAACAGGTGATATAATCAGTT
This sequence comes from Erpetoichthys calabaricus, assembly GCF_900747795.2. NCBI lineage: Eukaryota > Metazoa > Chordata > Cladistia > Polypteriformes > Polypteridae > Erpetoichthys > Erpetoichthys calabaricus. Next base: position 72,604,977 of record NC_041397.2, on the reverse strand, counting down.
ACAATCAGGAAAACATTTCAGGTCACTAAAAGCACAAACCTCTTGGCATGTCCATAGCTTCCTTTCAATCGCTGTCATTCTAGGCAGTCATAACTTTTGATTCACCTATGCAACCTATATGTTTACCTAAAAAGACATAAAGTATAGGGCATGAGTTCAATTCTAAATGCTGTCATGTTGCTTTATACATTTACTGTGTAATGTGTACTATATTACAATTTACTGCTGTGGCTGCAATATTAACTACTTCAGGGAGAAGTTCAGTTCTCAGGTATAAATACAATATTCGGCATGTTTTCCCCACAGCTCTGTTTAAAAATTCCTCCCCAAAGTATCACTCAAATTAATCTACCCAATTTTTATAATAAAATCTCTGGAATTATTACCTTCCAACTAATAATTTTCTACGTTGTATTTGCTTTATCCAATTCAGGTTGGCAGGAGCAAGGCCTGGATTTGGTAGCAGTCCATCACAGGACACGCTCACAAATTCTTGGTCAATTTAGGGTTGTCAATAAACAAAGCTTAGTATTTATTACCTAATTAATAATTAATTATAAATTGATGTAACTTGATAAATTATTTTAAATAAATTAGCATATAATCAATTACTACTGATATTGGCATCTAAGCACTATAAATGTAGAATGCATATATTACATCAGCGCTTCCCGATTCATTTTACCCTCGCACCCCCTGTGACGGACGAGGCCGATTTCGCACCCCTTTGGTTTGAGAAGAAGTATAAAAAATGTGAAATTAACGCCGAAAAACAGATCACCAATTGAAGCTTTATGAATAATGGATACTTTATTCACAGCTAACAAGAGGGTGAAAAGAGCAGCCTTCCACACCTCAACCACACAAAATACAAGTATGAAACAATGTTCTTTATAAAGAAATTTATAGAAGGAATAAATAGTTTGAGAATTTTATGTTGTTTAGGTTCTTTGACTTTTCTCCTGCCTCTTCTTTGTAATTATCTCTTTGAAACGTGGTTCTTTATGTGTTAATGAAATGCATAGGTCATTTTCGGGGTTCAGTGTGTTACGATATTTATTCTTGATGTACAGTAGAGATGAAAATCCCGATTCACATAGCCAAGTGATGGCAAATGGGACAAGGACTTTCAATGCTCTTTTTGCAAGAGTTGATACCCAGTTTGAACACTGCACCAAAAGGTTTTGAGTGAACTGGACTCATAAAGCAGCTTCATTACTTGGCATGCTTGCATCTCAATTAAATGTTCTTTGTCTTCATCCTCATCTCTCATCTTTTCTAATTTGAAAGCAGGGGTTGACAATCCAGGTTTCTGATTCTTCCAGATCTCCTGGGCAGAAATAACCGTCAAATGACTCTTTTAGGCTTTCCAGGTACTGACTGATTTCTTCTTTGACACTGTCTTTAAAATTTAAGCTGCTGCACTCCACAATGACTTCGTCCAGCGAAGGAAAATTAGCGAAATTCTTATTCTGGATACGTAAACTCCACAACAACAACTTATTCTTGAAAGCACACAGCTTGTCGCAGGTGGTCACAATATTCATTTCTTTTCCCTGAATCGAACAATTCAAATCATTGAGATGTTGGAAAATATCTGCCAGGTTTGCCAACAATGGTGTAAAATAAGGAAATTCAAAAGAATGCAGAAGGTCACATTTCTGTTCTCGTAGAAACTGTTCGATTTCCTTTCTGAGCTGAAAAAAACAAAAACCTTGTCAAAACTCAACCTCTAGAAAGCCATCTGACCTCCATATGAAACAAGAGAATAGAAGCAGCAGCATTAAGTTCAGTACAAAACGCTTTGAACAACCTGTGATTCAAAGCTCTTCCACGAATAAAATGTATAATTTTAACACACGAATCCATTACGTTTTTCAAAGTAACCGGCAAGGTCTTTGACACAAGAGCTTGGCGATGAAGGCTACAATGTGTAACCGTCACCTCTGGTACTTCATTTCTTACAAGAGTAACAAAGCCAGATCGGTTTCCTAACATAACAGGAGCACCGTCAGTACAAATAGATCCAATAATCTGCAACAGAATCTCGTTAGTATTGAAAAAGCTTTTCACCGTATTGAAAACATCCCTTGCAGTTGTCGTTGTTTCGAGTGATTTGCAAAACAGGAATTCTTCCTCGATGGCATTCCCCTTTACATAACGAATGAAAACGATGAGTTGGCTACAATTATTGATGTCTGTCGATTCATCTAACTGAATTGAGATCTTGATGGGGGAAGCTTTGATGTCCGAAACCACTTGATCGAGAATATCAGTGCCGATGTCATCAATCCTACTTCGGATAACATTGTTTGACAGAGGAATCTGTTGAACTTTCCGTGCGGCCTCTGCACCCAGGATAGTCTTCACTATATGTAAAACACATGGTTTGATAAGAGTCTCTGCAACAGTGTGCGGCTTTTTCATTTTTGCCACTTTGTATGCAACTTTGAATGATGCCAGAAGCAGGGGCTTATCCACAGGAGCGAACCCTAACTTCAGAAGCGTTCCTTTAATGTCGTAGCGTGCCCCTTTAGCCTTCAAGGAATTAAGATCATTCCCTTCTCTCGTGTTTCCACCATGTTTAACTTGGAAATGTTCACCGAGCTTTGATGGCTTCAAGTTAGAATTGGAAAATATTGCATTGCAAAGCACGCACTGCGGTCTGTCTACTCCATCAATAATTGTTTTGGTAAAGCCATACTCAGTGTAATCCTCCTTCCATTTTCTAATTTGTTCGCGACTAGCCATAATTAAATGAACGGTAAAAAAGTAAGAGTGAAGCGACGGTGACTTATTGAGGCAGGCAGGCGAGAGCACAATAGCATGCGGGTTTGATGTAGTGCGCGTCAAGTCGATCTAAAATCAGATTCGAAAAAATATATCTTTTCAAGTTCTATTTGGATATAAGTAGGTTCTGTTTAGTCGACAGAAATATCTTTGGTAGGAATGTAAGTTGAATTTAGTCTTTAAATTTCTATGGTGAAGAAAAATTTATGCAATGATGACTAAATTTAACTTATATTCCTACCAAAGATATTTCTGTCGACTAAATAAAACTTACTTATATTTAAAATTTAAATAGAGCTTGAACAGATACGATAGTTCATAATACCCACGCATCACTAAGTGCGCGTAAGAGCGGAAGTCATCCGTTTTAACAAGCAGCGTATTGCACTGATACGAAATGGCCTGCCCATTTAATTATTTAGGAATGGATAGGTAAATTAAGATTTTGTACAAATAATGTTTTTCATTTTTCTTCCTCGATGGATTCTGGCACCCCCAGCAACAGTTGCTCGCACCCCAAAGCACCCCCAATCGGGAAGCGCTGTATTACATCAATATTCATTTGTAATAAGACAGTCTTCTGCAGTTTTAGCTACTGATGAATCCTTTTTGTTTCCATACTGTATATGAGATCAGCTTAACTTGAATCATACCTGTAAACATACCTGGAACCAGAGTAGATAGATAGATAGATAGATAGATAGATAGATAGATAGATACTTTATTAATCCCGATGGGAAATTGTATGTCATTGATCAACTTTGTAGTCATCTCATTTGATGAGTGTTCATCCAAATTCTAGGCAGTAAGGAGTCTAATACAGAGAGAAGTTGGACCCAGACCTAGGTGATGCAGACAGAGCCAGGAGTTAGTGGTGACACTGAATTCTAAAAAAAAGCAGTAGAGGTTTTTGTCTGGTAAAGATGAATAATGGACACTCTCCTCACTGACTGTATGGACAAAACAGTGAAAGGCACATTTGCTCAGTTTCATAAAGAAACTCATATTTTAATTTCCTAAGCAATTTTGCAATTTTATTTTGACTGTGGTGGGGTTGATGTTAACTATGCAGTCAAAGACAGCAGCTCAGGCCTACAGCTGCAACAACAACAACAACATTTATTTATATAGCACATTTTCATACAAATAATGTAGCTCAAAGTGCTTTACATGATGAAGAAAGAGAAAAAAGACAAAATAAATAAGAATTAAAATTAGGGAAAACTAATTAACATAGAATAAAAGTAAGGTCCGATGGCCAGGGAGGACAGATAAACAAAAAAAAAAACTCCAGACGGCTGGAGAAAAAATAAAATCTGCAGGGATTCCAGGCCATGAGACTACCCAGCCCCCTCTAGGCATTCTACCTAACATAAATAACCTCAATCAGTCCTCATTGCTTTCAGGGTTCTCATTGAAGGACTTGATGATGACGGTCACATGGACTTCTGGCCTTTAATCCATCAATGTAGGGACATCACGGTGCTTTGATCAGGAGGTGGTGGCGCAGATCGCCACCACAGAAAACCGGAAAGAGAACAGAAGAGAAAGTAGGGGTTAGTACGAATTTTGGAGCCACCATGAATAATAATGATAATTAATTGAATATACAGAGTATCAGGATTAAACTAAGATGAAGCTATGAGAAAGCCTTGTTAAAGTAATGTGTTTTCAGCAGTGTTTTAAAGTGCTCCACTGTATTAGCCTGGCGAATTCCTATTGGCGAACTATTCCAGATTTTAGGTGCATAAAAGCAGAAGGCCGCCTCACTACTTCTTTTAAGTTTAGCTCTTGGAATTCTAAGTAGACACTCATTTGAAGATCTAAGGTTACGATTTGAAGTGTAAGGTGTAAGACATTCCGAAATAAAAGATGGAATGAGATTATTTAAAGCTTTATAAACCATAAGCAGTATTTTAAAGTCAATTCTGAATGACAAAGGTAACCAATGTAGTGACATCAAAACTGGAGAAATGTGCTTGGATTTTCTTTTCCTAGTTAAGATTCTAGCAGCTGCATTCTGCACTAGTTGCAATCGATTGATGTCTTTTTTTGGTAGTCCTGAGAGGAGTGCGTTACAGAATTCTAGCCGACTGAAAACAAACGCATGAACTAATTTCTCAGCTTCTTGCAATGTTATAAGAGGTCTAACTTTTGCTATATTTCTTAAGTGAAAAAATGCTGTCCTAGTAATCTGATTAATATGCGATTTAAAATTCAGGTCAGAGTCAATAGTTACCCCTATATTCTTTACCTCCATCTTGACTTTTAATCATAAAGCATCCATCCATCCATTATCCAACCCGCTATATCCTAACTACAGGGTCACGAGGGTCTGCTGGAGCCAATCCCAGCCAACACAGGGCGCAAGGCAGGAAATCAACCCCGGGCAGGGCGCCAGCCCACCGCAGGTTATTTCTAATAACCACATTCTATCCATTATTGCCAATCACCAAAATTTCTGTTTTCTCTTTATTTAGTTTGAGAAAATTACTACTCATCCATTCAGAAACACAAGTAAGACATTGTATCAGTGAATAAAGAGAGTCAGGGCCATCAGGCACTATTGATAAATACAGTTGTGTGTCATCAGCATAGCTGTGGTAGCTCATGTTATGTCCCGAGATAATCTGACCTAACAGAAGCATGTAAATTGAAAAGAGCAGTGGACCCAGGATAGATCCTTGTGGACCACCATGAGAATATCATGTGTCTTTCACGTATAATTACCACAACTAACAAAGAATTTTCTGCCTGCCAGGTAGGATTCAGACCAATTTAAGGCACTGTCAGAGAGGCCCACCCATTGACTAAGGTGATTTCTAAGAATATTGTGATCAATGGTATCAAATGCGGCACTCAGATCTATGAGGATGAGAACAGATAAATGGTCTCTGTCTGCATTTACCCGCAAGTCATTTACTACTTTAATGAGTGCAGTTTCTGTACTGTGATTTGTTCTGAAACATGACTGAAACTTATCAAGAATAGCATGTTTATTGATGTGGTCATTTAGCTGCATAATGACTGACTTCTCTAGAATTTTACTTAAGAAAGGCAGATTAGAAATAGGTCTAAAACTTTCAATAGCAGAAGAGTTATGATTATTTGGGAAGACCCCTGTATCTAATGACGAGTTTACTATGTCAAGAATACTATCAACTAGCACACCGGATACTTCTTTGAAAAAAAACTTGTTGGTATTGGGTCAAGGATGCAGGTGGAGGATCTCAGTTGAGAAATTATTTTATATAAATTAGGTAGATCTATCCTGGTGAAAGAATTTAATTTGTTTATAATGGAGTATCAGGGTTTAAGAGGATCAGTATTGGGGAGATGTACTATATTATTTCTAATATCATTAATTTTTTGATTAAAAAATACAGCAACAGCCTCACAAGTTCCACTGGAAGTATTTTGGAGGCATTCCATTCAGTGACCTGAGTTTAGCAGACAATCAATTATAGAGAATAAGACTCTGGGATTACTAGCATTGTTATTTATAATTCTAGAGAAATAACACCGCCTCTCTAGATGGACAATATTGTTGTATTCTGTTATTTTAACCTCATAGTGGATAATCAATTTAGTTTTTCTCCATTTACGCTCTGCTCTCCAATGTGAAAGTCTCACATGTAATGGCAAAGAAGGCAATGCCACAATGTACCGCAAAGCATCAGCATATTCTCAAGAAGGAGCCAAGATAGGGTGGCCTTTCCAGCTCCATGTTATAATCATGAAGCTTTCATTTCACACTAACAAGCAGCTAAGCATACAATGTCATATTTCCCTTCCTGTGAAACAGTCCCAGAACAAAATTCCTGCCTTTAATTTTTTTTTAATTGAAATTCATCCACACTGCGCACAATTGCAGTAACATTGATTAAGGCATTATTCATCTTTAGATATTACGCCACTGTATATTACTCTTTATAGTCATATTTACCTACAATATTTATTCTTGCAATCTTAATTATTCACCTCATCTAAACAGTGCACATGATTTCAGATGATCTTTAATGGTCTCTTGTAACCTTCATTTTTAGTTTTTATTTTAATATTTGTTTTATTTTTTTTGTCGTTGAATCAACACATTATCCCTGCCTAGTATTAACTGAAGAGGAAAACATATTGCTACAATTGATCACTAACAGTTATATGTGACAAATGGGTGTGCATGTTTTTTTTTTTTTGTGGTTCCAATATTTATGGTTATTCGTCATTGACAGAATATTAAATTAAATGGGATTAGTAGAAAAGGCAGTGACTTTTAAAAAAATGTTATATTGATGAGTTTAGAAAACATGATGACATAATTGTTTATGATGTAAATGTACATAAAAAGGGATATTTTGCTATGTGTCCTTCAGGAACTTGTGAAGTACAAACTGGAGAAGTCTAAAGAAGACTATGTAAAGATGCCTGATTCAGAAACCTTTGTAGATGATATTATCAATACATTGCCTCTTCTGGAAGAAAGCTAGTTAGGGCATTAGGTTAATGGGAAATTAATGTTTGAAAAGCCCCTCGGGGGGGAAAAAAACACTTGTTTGGAAAAAAGGTCATACGACATGAATGATTAAAACTTTAAAACACCGAAACACAAAATTTAGTTGGTAATTATATAAATTAATAAAGAATATAATAGTACATATTAAGTATTTACATTTAAGTAAATATTTACATAAAAACATAAGGAGTTATTTTTATGTTAAGTATAATCCATTAGTATTCAGTATTTCAACATTAACATTTAAATGTTTTAAATTACAGTCTTCTTCAACAATCAGTTTAAATTAATTATGATAATAAAGGATTAATCACATCAAAATAAACAATGTATTATACTGTATGTTTAATTTGTACAGTATCATGAAATACAGTATGCATATACTACAATCAGTTCAACTAGATGGTTGAAAACATTTATTATTACTGTACATACAGTATGCATTCATCTACAGTAATATCATAAATTATATATGTAGGCAACCAAGGTATGAGTCACAGGAATATATATGGCTGGCCACCTCAGACACAAAATTTTTAATCTCTTACTATGTGCTATAGTGCTGCCCCCACCAATACTGATATAATTTATTACACTTTGTGAGTGTGCATTTTATGGCAAAAATGAGTTAATCTGCAGTCTGATGAAATGTCTCAGTTGTAAACATAACGTTAAAAGTTAAGTCATTCCTATAATATATTATGTATAAACACACATTTACAGATTAAAATAAAACAAAACATGAGTTGTGGGAATGCATTAGTATGGCTCCTGAAAGTGAAAATATAATTTGTACTGTGAAACCACTAAAGATTTATGGAAGAACACATAAACTGAAGTGGTTAAAAGCATTGGTTGTTAAAAGAAGTCTACTTATTCTTTATTTTAAAGGGATATTTTATCTTTCACTTGCAGTACAGATGTGTATTTTATGCCAACTGCAAAGCCTAATCGTCCAATTAACAGGCTCCCTGCAGCCCCAAACTTGAATTAGCAAGTGTAGAAAATAGATGGAGGTTTAATTGTATTGTTTTTCCTTACAACATACCTTTTAATTAGTCCAAAAGCTGTCTATAAACTGTAGTCAGTGGATCAGTGTGTTATTAATGATAGAATGGGCATAATCATTTGTTATCAGTCCCACAGGAATAGGTCAGTTGGTACCTACTGAGCCTACTAGCAAGTTTAAGAGATGATCATTGATGTAATGATGGATAGCAATGGTCACAAACATTAAGAATAAGCATTTGTGGCAATATAAACAAAAAGTGCTCTAATTTTGACTGATGCTCTTTCTGTATGATAGATTAAAATCTATTCAAACTTTATGGGATATTCTTAACCAGTCAAAACCATAACCACTTTTATAATGAAATATATTTAGGTCAAGGATGTTATTAGGAAAGTAAAAATATATGGAATTTACTGTAAAATAATGTTTATGGTACTAGACATTAAACCACAACATTGACAGTTCACTCTCTGAATTCTTAATTATTTAATGACACAGAAGAGGTCAATACTTGCCTGTGCATCAGAATGTCACCTTCTAGGCTCGTCAGAGATAACCACACTCACGTTAGCAGGGGGGGCAATCACCAACTCCCCTTTCTCTTTTGTCAGCCACAGTTTAGAGTAGACACCATTTGAGGGCAAATGACCCTGTCCCTTCCAGTCCAGGAGCTATAAAAGCATGGCGCTCCCAGAAGGTGGCGTCCCATTCGTGAGATTTATGACTCGCGCTTTGGAGGTCCTACCCTGAAACCAGACCACTCTTCTGAGCCTTTAGATTCTCAGCCAAAGGTTAAACTTTGTGTTGTTATTCTGCCATTTTCAATTTCTTTATTAACCAAGTAAATGGGGTGGCCCAGTTGGCACCGCAACATTTCTTGACTCCTGTCATACCCTCGACCGACAACAACATATAAAATTAAAAGTTTAATTAGTCTCTAAATAACAATTTATTTGAACAATAAAGGAAATATGAAGTATATCAAAGTCTCAATCTATTTTTCAGTGACAAAGTGGAAAATTAAAACAAATAAAGGCTGAGAGTTAGTCATGCTCAAATTCTCCAGTGAACAGGTGTGTCTCCAACCAAGTAAGAAGAATAAAGAAATCAAAGAGAGCTGAAAATTTTTCAAATGTGTTGGTGGTTTCTTATTTTGCTGCATGTTTACACCTGGAGTGATTTGCCTATTGGAAAATTTCTCCTGTTCACTGTGGTCTTTCTCCCACTGAAATCTGCCAAGCTAACTCTCATTCAACTGCATGCACCTCTGGTTTTTATGCAAAACTTCCAACTCTCACACATTAGCTATGAAGGGCTAAATGTGACATATACTGTGGGTCTTCTTTTGTTTGATATTATGTTTTGCTCTTTTAAGTCCAAATAATATAAAAAGAGTAGAAACTGCTAACAACCATAAACCATTACGTTACAGCACACTAATGTTAAATATATGTAGCTTCATTATAGCATTCACCAGTTTGTAAAATACAGCTACGTAATAAATGCGCTTTTCTAAAAAAATGAAAAGATGTATATATTTGAATAATCTTTTTTTGCATAAAGTAAGCAAAAATAATGTATTTATTGTAACAATTAAAGCTCTTGATCAGTATGTGAATAAGCGCAGTTATCACTTATTAAATCAATTATAAAAAAATTCTAAAACCTTTCAGCTAACTCTAAAATAAATCTTTAGGACTGATCAATTCTGAGAATGTATGCTCAATAAGAAAAATAAACATCTAATTGGGTGATGCACTAATTAATTTTAAGCAAATCATTATTTACTGATATATTTATTCCATTACACATATAACAAATTAGCTCATTTTATTTAAGCAACTCATTATTTACTTCTATATAAAAATCTGATCAGGTAATACTACAGATAGGCTATTCTAAGTAAACATTCTTGCTTTTATTTTAACACTATGACACAAAACAATATATAGACTTATTTAAAGCAAATTAACAATATAATTTTTTTCTTCTAAAAATTATATATTACTCTTAATCTTTGTTGATAACATTTTCCCATTTTTGATCTAGATGCATTGCTAATTTTATGCAATATCTTTTAAATATGTAATTAAAAGTAACGCATTAGTGGTCATGACCTCAGGAAATAATCAAAATACCTGGCAATAAAACAAGCCTGAGACAAAGGACAGCTCAAATGTGAGTCATAAATCTTTTTTATGTGTTAAAACATTTCAGTACACTTCACAGGGCAAAACTGGTGTGGAATATTGTTAAAGTCTATATTGCCTGAATCATTTTATGAGTTTTGCATGGACATGTGCTACTGTTATTTATTGTGCATTCCTAGTTTAATGGACTTAAAAAAAAAACACATTGATGTTCCTTGCAATTTTCATTTTAATAGCTGGTGTGATAGTATTGTGTATAGACCTTGTCATTTAATTTAGTACGTTTCTAAGAAAAAAGATTGCTAACATTTAACATGAAAAGATAAAAATTTAATTTTTTTTTAGCAAGCTACTCTGACTAAGGAAAATATTTAGATCAGAGCATCTTCACAAAGTTCACACATTATCCATTTGCTCAAAAGTAAAACATAATTTTATTGATAAATTATTAGACAAATAAAAACATTTAGCATAAAAAGTTCTCAACAGACAGCAATATTAAATCACTTTGTTAAATTGCCATACGTACCAATAAAACCTTTAAATGTCAAACAGTAAAAACAGCCTTCCTTATATTTTCTTAATTTGCTTTCTTTAGGTCAGGGTAATTGAAGAATCTGAACCTATCTTGAAAATCAATACGCTTACAATGACAACTATCCATAGATGGGATACTAGTATAGCTCAAAGAACTATATAGTAAATTTAATTAAAAATAATGAAAAAATATTAAGAAAACAGTAGTAGTGATGGTAGGTTTTAGTAAACTTTAAATTTTGCTGCTAAGTTGTGAATATACAGTATGTACTTTGTGATTATGGTAGGAAGCAGACTGAAATTAATTTCTAATTGCTTGGCCCTAGAGATGAAATCCTGCGCTAAATTATTTCTGGATCTCATAATTTACAAATTTTCTGCTAGTAACAATCTATTCATTGTGTGGTTTAACACCTATTTAAAATATACCAGTACAGTACATTCTTGAAGGCTGAGATATCAATTGATCCATTACAAGATCCTACACATCCACTATCTTGAACTACACTATATTTGCATGTATAGGTATACCCAAGAGCTTTGGATGTTCACAATTTGGCAGACTGGTGGTAGAAATCTACTGTACTGTTCTTCCAGAAAAATGGGATGAATTAACAGAGAAAAGTTAATATGATGTAAACTACTGAGTGACCTTTCAGGGTGACTGATAGCCTAAGAACTAGGAGAGAACTCAGGCATTATCTTGATAGTTGATGAAGCTTTTAATAAAATAGTAAAATTAAAGCGTTCATTAGAAGGAAGTACCGTGATCGTGGTTACTCAGACTGTTGGTAGTAAAATTCACCTTAAAAAAGTACAGCATTTAGGAACTGACAATGTACATAATTTAAAGCTTTCAGATGAATGATTTCTTCTGGATTGTCATAGGTTTTACTCAGGACATGTGAATTTTTCACAGGCTGCATTAGCTATTTGGGTCGAAGCAGCTAAAGCTGTTATTCTATATAATATCAGTCAAAAGCAATCAGAATATAATCAATAAAATATGGTGACATTTTCGTTATCAGTGGTGATTTCAACACCAAGGTTAAAGAGGACAAATTATACCAATACACAAAGGTCAGTAAGGATTGCATATACAGAAGGAAGCAAGAGAGCATCTCACTGAATTTAGCCAGTATAATCCATTAGCTATTACAAATACAACGTTTACACAGAAAAATTTACATGTGGGTATCACTGGATCAGCACGGGAAGAAATAAATGATTACCATATTTCAAGCAGATGGCAAATATTTAGCAAAACATATCCAGGTGCAGATAGCTGCAGAGATCATTAATTCTTATATGAAAAATTAAAATGAAAGATTACCATGACCTCGTATGTTCAACAAATTTACCTGGGATGAAGACCCAGGAAAGCACTGGCAGTTAAAATTGTTTTTAAACATTGAATTAGTAACAATTGTGAAAAAATATCCAATGAAGAGAGGGAAGATATAAAGAAACATTTTACAGGAGTTGGAAAGATTAATTTCCCAAAGCAGCAGAACAAAGAAGCAATCGTCAATAATATAAGAAACATTAATAGCAACGGTGGGAAAGGGGGAGGCAAAAAGGTTAAAATATTCTACTATCATATCATGTATAAAGATCTAAAGAAAAATATTCAGGAATGGACTACAAGAGACAGAAATAACATATAAAAACAACTTGCAGAATGAACTAGAAAATGGTAATACAAAATGTTAATAAGAAAGTTTAAACGCAGAACAATGGTTATTGCAGATAACAATGGACAGTTGCCAGCTTATGGTTACATACGTTTGTGAAGCACTGGCTAAAATCCTGCCAGGAGCTTTATGGTAATGAAAAAAAGGACAGTGGTACAGCATGTTGTCTGAAATCAAAAGAGCTAGCAGCACAAAAAATGAATAAATCTTTTAGATCTAATAATATAACGAAAGAAATGTTTAAAGTTGGTTGTGAAACAACAGCATGTCATACTCCAATATTGTAAAGAAGTTTAGGAAAAGGGTGCATGAGAAAAATGGATGCACTCAATATTTTAAATCACTGATAATAAATGGAGATTTGAAAGGAAGTAACAATTTCAGATCAGTTGTGTTTGAATTTCATTCAAGCAAAACATTATTAAAGGTCATTAACACAAAGAAAACAAACAGTGAGTTGTTCACACAAGAAAGGCTGAGATTAATGCAATACCCAGATTCAGCATCTATCCTGCACCCACTTTGCAAATGTATTCATTTTATATACTTTCTCTTATTACAAACTTTTAGTAATATTATCTTGTACAGGCAGCATAATTGTAATCTATATTATTATATTAGAGAAGTACAGTATATATAATATCAATCTGTCAGTGTTTCATTTCAATTCATTTATATAGCATCATGCCCAAGGCACTTCACAGAGTCTCAGAAAGAACAACAGGGTATATGTAACATTGGATATAAATATTTTCTTCATAGAACACTAAAGTAGATAAATACTGGATATACAAAGCATTAAATAGAATAAAATGCAATAAACCTGAGTAAATTCAATACTAGAAAAAAAAGCCTGAACAAGTAACAAAATTTGTGATATAACACACACACACACAAATTCTACTGAATATCTGGACAGAGAGGTAAACAGAAAGAAGGGGCAGAATGTTAGGTTAAGTTAAACGCTTTCCTGAAAAGATGAGTTTTAATTTGTTTTTTAAAAGAATGAATTGAGTTTACTGATCTAATTAATTTTGGGAGGTCACTCCAAAGTCTCGGTGCTATACAGCTAAAGGCACTGTAAGCCATAGAGTGCAGGTTAGTATGGGGCACAACAAGATTGCCAGAATCAGAGGACCTTAATGGGTGAACAGGAGCATAGTGATGGAGAAGGTCACTGATGTAGTCCGGTGTAAGGCCACTTAAAGATTTGTAGGTTATTAATGGAATTTTATATTCAATCTTGTGAGACACATGGAGCCAGTGAAGGCGAAGCAGGATGGTTGTTACCTGCTTGCTGTTCCTGGTTTGTGTAAGGACTTTTGCAGCAGATTTTTTCATCATCTGGAGCTGAGATATAAGATTATTAGTTACAATAATTGATGTGAGATATGATAAAAGCATGGATAAGTTTCTTAGCATTAGTAAGGGAGACGAAGAGCAAACATGGAATATGTTACAGAGGTGGAAGCAAGAAAGTTTCTTAATGTGAGTCAAAAATGACACCAAGATTCTTTGTATTAGAAGAAGGTCTGATGAGATCATCGTCAAGAGTGATTGAAAAGGAGCTCATTTGCGTAAGTTGCACTTTAATGCCAATTTGCAGTTTAACCTGCATCCAGGTTTTAATTTCACTGAGGCAAGTTGTGAGCTGAGAAAGCTCTGATGAAGTTTAACTTTTAACATTGAAATAGAGTTGATTATCATCTACATAAAAATGAAAACCTAGTCCAAGACAAGAAAAATCCCAAATACTAAACACAGCTAACAGTTTTGAATTTAAGCAAATTAAATTAAACATGGGTGTATGGTTAGCATAATATTTTCGCAGTATTCAAATAGCTTACTGATTATCTTTTAATATCAAGAACATCACATACTGTTGGGCAATAGTGTAGAAATGTCATTGTTTGTTAAGTGGGATGCATTATTTAAAAATGATTTTTTTTTTACTTTGTTTAAGTTATACATATGCTGTATAAAATTTCTTTTTAGCATCCCATGAAGGAACAACACAGAGAGAGAAAAGAAGTATTGACAATGACACATGAATGATTCATGGCTCATAGAACATAATGGCAATCAGTTGAATTCCATGAGGAAATGACAAGTGAAAACTTTCCATAAGAAAGAAAGATTTTTTTCCAGGTAATAATATGGACTTTTCAAACCAATTTTCCTTTGCATTTCATTCAGTTTAAAGTCACATTATAATAAGAATGTTCATTCACTTTTTGTTTTTAAATAATTCTAAGCATTTCCTTGAAAAGTAACAATTACATGCAGTATATAATAAACAAAACAAGTCATGTTTTTGTTTTCTAGATTGACACAATTAATTCAGAAAGAGGGGAACTGAATGTTAATTAAGACACACATTCAATCTGAAGCTGAATTTGGCTTTGACTAAGTAATTGTAGCCACCAGAGACTGAGGAAAGGAAACAGTGGTTTAGGTGGACCTGATTATTCCATACATAAGGGATGCTTTGGAAAATGTTTTGAAATCCTTTGCTTAGGCAAAACTTTAATTAGTTTCATTTCAATAACTTAAAACACAACATTGTAAGATACCGAAGAAGAGTGAAATATTTTTGTTAGGATAAGAATGATTATTGTCAGTAATAAAATAATTTAATTGGTCCACTCTTCTTCCCTGGTGTCTGTGGCTTTTTCTTTCTTTGTGTCCAATGATGCACAATGTGGAGACAAGTAAATGAATTATGTAATGTATTGTCATGGCCTGAATGGGACTCGCCAAATTATTTACAGGTTGGTCTACTCTTACAAACCCTTAGCTCCACACATTTTTTCATATCGACAGAAATACACCAACGCTATCCACTTAAGCTTGGAATATGAATGATGCCTGCATAGTCTATCACTCATCAGTACTCAGTACTCACTAGCTTTGGCATGAGCAATTAACACAGGTGCCCTGGATATATTGACAATGAAGTTTGATACACATTGGTTAATTCTCCTTAACCAAATTCTGTTTAGCTCTTTTCACATTGCAGTTTATTGGAGGTTCCAGTCACTAACTCTGTGGGCACCCTCTATTTATTTTATTATTTCAATTGCTCATGATGTGCAGACATATTTTTATGAAACAAAGAAATTTTAAAGGCAATTTATATTAAAACAGAATAACAGTAGCAAAGATATAATGAAATGAATTATAGAAAATATAAATGAATAGGAATGTCTGGATATAAAGCTTTAAAAAAATGTTTCAAAGTTCCTTTGTTCCAAAGTCAAAACCCTTAAACAATATTTTCTGTGAGGATATGTAAGGTAAAAATTAGCACCAAAGGAAACATCTGTGTCAGAAGAGAAGAAAAAAGTAGGTTTGTCCTCCAGGTGGCTTGTCCTGACTCAGGCTGGTGCATGGAAGGTGTTCCTTGGATCTCTATCTAGCCTTGGGAGATCCATCCAGAGTTAATGTGGAGGTTAAAATAAGTCAATAAATAATCCTTTAAAATGAGGTTAAAAATCCTGGGCATTAAAAAATTGTTCTTAAAACACAACCCAAGCTATGGTTCTTACTCTGTAAAATCCGATATCTCCCTGGCTTACCCTCTTCAGATCTCGCAGCACAAGGATATGTTAACACTTAGACAATGCTTAATCCTGGCCCATGCCCCCATCTGCAATCCCTCAATATTCCAATGGGTGCTGCTCAGAGCCTGCTTCTAATCCCACCGCCAGACCCTCTACATCTTCACTGAGCACATAGTCGCTCCTGAACTGTATGGCGCTCAACAGGAGTGACCCACAGCCTCCTCTTCGGCACTGGCCACACACTCCTTCACTTGGGCTCACTTTCCCATCTGCCTTCTTCCTCTTTGTCTTGCACCAGCTCTATCAGTTCCTGCCCTTCTCTCTCTGTCCTTTTCTTTAACTTCTATTCCCTTCTCTTGATCCTCCAATTTCTTTCTTTGTTCTGATTCCCCCTTGTTCTGTGCAAGCTCCTCTTATCTGGCAAGTTTTAGTGCAATTGTGATATTCCGTTACCCCAAGTTGTGAATGAGGCACTTGACTGATCCGATTGCATTTGCACTTGTATGGGCGATCAACCAAGCACCCCAATCAACTCCGGAGTGAAGCAGGTACTCTCAGAACCACATTACCTTGGTAGCACTTTCTGAACACTCATTAAATGGTCACAATGTTTTAAGTTTACAAATTATATGTATACTAAGTGGCTCCCCCCTGCTCGCTTCACTTGCCAACCCTCCTGGCGTGTGCTAGGCGCCAGCCACTTTGCGTCTCTGCTGCTCGCATTGTGGAGAGTGGGGCTGAACACACCCCAAGGAGACGCGGTTGCTCCTCCGAAACCCCGTCTTAAACATTGATACAATGAGAAACAAATACAGTTTTTTTTTTACTTCCTCTTTGCTCAATCAGGTGCTGGCTTGCTGCTGCTGCTGTGCCGTGTGATCTGCATCTCACATGGTGCTTTGAACATATAAAAGCCTGTATAGCAGCTGTCCTACTCTTAGTCTTTTATTTCTGGCCCCTGGCGTGGTTAAATCTTTTGGCGCAATTTCTCATCTTGTGGGATGCGAGTTCTTGATATTTTTTAGTTTATAATTTAAAAACGTAATACGAAGCTGAAAATCTAACAACATCACATTAAAGTTCAATAAATTCTGAAAAGAATGATACCAAAAATATATATGTAGGTTTTAAAATAAGCTCAATTTAAAGGATGACAAAAAATGTGACATAAAAACGTCACATAAAATCGTTGCACTTTTAGGCTTAGGATTTTATGTATATAGAATAGATATGACCCATCAAATATTTGTTCTACGATGCTATCAGAAAGATGGTACACCGTTCAATGGCAAAGAGTAATTTGCATTGGTCCTTATGGATTTGTAATTCAGCAATTGGAGCCGAGTAATGTGGAGTTGAGTAATATGTGTTGTGTGATCTAATGCAGAAGATCTATGAACAGGAGAGAATGCCAAAAGAGTGGAGGAACAGTGTGATTATACTAATTGCAACAAAAGAGATTATAAAGTGTTGGGGCACCAAATAGCGAAACAAGAAACACAACTTCAAAATAATTGTGAGAAAGTCTTCTCAGACGCAAGTCCAAGTATGAACTAACTCAGGGAGGCGGATCTTCCGGTTTTAAGTCCTTCTGACAGAAAGAGGCAGTTCTCAGCGGATGGACACCATTTGTGATGTCAGTGAAGGTATAGCTGTCAATCTTCCAGTCTGCAAAGGGAGGAAGAGAAAAGGCATATAGGCACAGTGCCAACAACCTGGAGCAGCAGGGAATTGCCATCTTTAAGATGTCCCCACACACGTGTGTGACACCATTCATGAGGAGAAGGGTGATATTCATGATTGTGGAAACTATAGAGGGATAAAGCTGATGTCACACACAATGAAAGTTTGGGAAGGATTATAGAGAGAAAGACTAAGGAAGAGACTGCCATAGGGGAGCAGCAGTTTGGTTTTATGCCAGGGGAAGAACAACTGAGAAACACTGAGAAAAACATAAAGGTTTGCATATGGTGTTTACTGATATTGGAGAAGGTTTATGACAGTGTACCACGTCAAGAGTTTTGGAGCTGAATGACAGAGAAAGGGCTACAAAGGAGTATGTGAGGGGGGTCAAGAATATGTATGAGGGAGTGAAACGGGAAATTTTGGAACTAAGTGTTAGTGACCCTGGGGCTTTGGCAGTTGTTTGGGACATATGCAAACTCATTTAGAACCCCTTGCCATTATTATTATATTAGTTATTAACAACGAGCGTTCACTGTGAAACCATATTATAAAAATGGTGATAGTGTGACTGCTGCACAAAGGGAATTTCAGCGTCATTACCAGTTAGGACATCATGATCGTGTCCTGTCTGCTCATGCGATTACAACATGGGCATATAATTTCGAAGAAAGGGGTTCAGCCTTAAAAAAGAAGTCCCCAGGTGGTGTTCGAACAGAGGATTGAAGAGGAAATCTCTGGCATTCCTCTTGACATGTTATGTCGAGCAATTCAGGATTTCCGGAACAGGCTGTCAGAATGCCTATGGAGAAATGGACAACACCTTCATCAGCACATAAAATGAATATTGAATGAATATTGATTACCATCATTAATTACATATCCTGTACGATACATTTTATCATTAAATGTATTTTGTAATGTGTTTATTCGTGAATTGAACATCAATTGACAATTCCCTGTTTCCCTGTGCCACCCTGTAGTAGAATAGTACATATTCACAGAAGTTTAGGGATGAGTAGGAAGGGGGATCATGACACAAAAAATAAACAAGGGATTTTGATTTTAATAATGGCTGATCTGGACCCGGGTTCGCTTCCCGGGCCCTCCCTGCGTGGAGTTTGCATGTTCTCCCCGTGTCTGTGTGGGTTTTCTCCGGGCGCTCCGGTTTCCTCCCACAGTCCAAAGACATGCTGGTTAGGTGGATTGGCGATTCTAAATTGGCCCTAGTGTGTGCTTGGTGTGTGGGTATGTTTGTGTGTGTCCCGCGGTGGGTTGGCACCCTGCCCGGGATTGGTTCCTGCCTTGTGCCCTGTGTTGGCTGGGATTGGCTCCAGCAGACCCCCGTGACCCTGTGTTCGGATTCAGCGGGTTGGAAAATGGATGGATGGATGGTTAATGGCTGATCTGGAGTGAAATGAGAATGGAAAGAAATGCGAGAAAGACATGAATTCTTTTACACTTATAAATATTCTGGTGTAATTGGTGGGGAGAGTACCCTGCAGTAAAGAAGAGAATATAATGCCTAGTCAGTATGATTGATGGTGGGAAAATGGATTGGTTACTTGAGGAATTTAAGGGGTGCAGAGCCGATATGAACCATTCAATATCCAGACAGCTTCAAAAAGACAATATAGCAGTAGTATTATTAATTTTATTGATGTAAAGCTCTTTGAATTGATATGTTTCTGCCCTCTCTGGCCATAGTATATGCATTCAAACTGGACTTTTACCATTTTAAACATGACACTTACAAACTAGCGATTCTTCCATTGTTCACGCTTTTGTAAATGTAATTTCTCCTTTATTACTTAAAAATCATGTTAAGTTACATTAATGTATGAAACTTGGTATATAAATAAAGGTTAATGTTGCTAATGTTGCTATTGTTGTTATTATGTACAGTAAATACTTCCTAACAAAGGTAGTATGCTTTCCACTAAAAGGAATGACCATGGAAACAACTTTGAAATCCTTTTTACAACAATGCAGCACTGGCTCAATTACACCAAGACACAAATTTGCAGTAATTTGCTTGCAATAAAAATGTCTGCTGTCACGGAAATTAAAGCTGACTGCTGCAAACTCAGCTAGGTATTACAGTTTTTTAAATTGGTGATATACTGGAAGGCAAACTGCAATCAATGGCAACATACAAAACATGCTTTCTTGTAAAAAGTGTGAATGGTTCTTATTAATAAAATCAGGTTTGGGAGTGAGGAAATTAACTTTCACCTGAATGAGCTTTATAAACACTAACTAGCTTAAAATATGAGGAAGGCACAGCAGCCAAAATGTTTTTAAGTTTATTTTACACTGATAAATAAATGCTTACATATTTTTCCCTTTACCAGATGTATTCACGCTAAAAATGTAAAATATTTTTGTAAATGTTTGTTTATCAATGCATTATTTTTGAAACTGAAAATAAGACTATCATTTTTACAGTAAATATGTGTTGTACAATTTTATATGAATTACTTAGTTATTGACTGCATTTGTGCTGTCTTTATTTCTACTATGTAAAAAGTAAACAGTAAAGTAATAGAATAATGCAGCAAGACTGTCATCTGAAGCATCCAGCAAGGCTGAAGTGCATTTAGTGCAGAAAATGCAATGTAAACTCTTTAAGACAGGAATATTTGATTGAAGATTCTTGGTCATTTGTTAAAGTTGTCTAGATCACTTACAAAGTGTTACAGTTTCAGCCACATTAATCCAGTATAAATAATTAACAATGATTCATTGTATCACAGAACATTTGAGGAAGGATGCAAGGAGAACATTCTGAAACAAGAACAAGTGATACCAGAAGAGCCATACTCAGCAAATAATTGCCCAGATTAACAGCAAATTTGGCGAGAAAGTTTTGGGGACCTAGTTGGTGTGTGGCCATTTCATATTTAGAATTAAACTGCAACAGACTAACATTTTTGCATTTCAAGAATCAACAATTTGGACTATGATTAGTATGAATTTATGACATGTGTATGTATTATAGTATTTGCTGTATTATATTTCAATTTGTTTACAGGATATATATGTTTTCTGTTAATTATCCTTCTTTATCAGAGCCATATGTTTTGGGATGTAACTAGAATTAAATAAAATAAAAAAAAACAGGTGCATATTTTTAATTTAGACTTCCCTGACAGAGCCTTGTATGTAGCAATGCATGTATAAAAGCATTTGTTACATTTTCTTTTTAAACTAATGACTGCTAACATATATAGGTGGCACTGAAATGTTTTTTTGTCCTCAAGCACTACATGATTCTACTTGTAGAAACAAAAGATGATGTTCTTGTTGTAACACTTTACAGTCATAATAAAAACAACATCATGTCATCACAGAATTCTATAGCCCATCTCTGGACTGTAGCAAACGAAGAAGACTGAGGAATACAAGTGATTCATGACCTGGTCACCACTCTACCTTCCAACACTATAACAAGTGACCCATCATACTCCTTTTTTCACTATTTATTTATTTAATTTATTTATTTATTTGTTTGTTTATGTTCTCCTTGCTTTTATAATAATTTTTAACAATTTTACTAATGTGTATGAACTATTGTTCATACTCCTGAGTTTTCGTGAGGGAATGAGTAAAGTATCTATCTATCTATCTATCTATCTATCTATCTATCTATCTATCTATCTATCTATCTATCTATCTATCTATCTATCTATCTATCTATCTATCTATCTATTAGCTAGCTAACTAAGACTGTTCCTGGTACATGCTGGTGGGAATGAAAATGCATAGACATACTTTTCTTTAGCGTTAGAAATTTAGTAAGAGCATAAAGTTTGATTTTGGGTTTTTTGCTACCTAAGAAATAAGAAACGTACACTTTAAACTTCCAACGGTAGAAAAGTATAATTCAAACATTTCTGTAAACAAGAGCTAATATTCTGCCACTTATAATATCAGCACCTTAGAATCAGAATCAAATACCTGCAGAATAAACAACAAATATAACATCTGGAAAATCTGGAAACAGACAGTAACTATGGCAGACTCAAGAGATAGCAGCAATAGTCAATGTTCCACTGTATTTCCCAGCTGTAAATGATGTTATATAAAATAAACACGAATTGTGAGAAACACAGAATGTACAGGGCAGCAATGTCTTCACTGATTTTTTTTTTTACCTGCTAAAGTATCTGGAATTTTAAGTCTGTTTTAAAAAATTAAATCTATACAATTTAAAATGTTGTTTCACTCTTGGTTAGAATGATAAGCTTTTATTCCTAAGGGAATCAGAATAGAAGACAGTCACCCAGCAACATTAAAAATAGAAATTTAGTCCATCAGTGTAGCCTTCATCACGTGTGTCCCAGCCAACTCCGCTAACTTACCAACTGCATTGATTTGCTTGTTTGTGTAATGTTTGCAACCAAAAAATAATGCACATACCAGTTCTTCTTTCAAGTATGACTTGTCCAACATTCTTGATTCTCACACTTAATTTCTTAATGTGTCAGTCAATTTCTATACTACCTGCTATTACATGAGGGGCAGCTGATTAAGATGAAGTGTATAAGGATGATGATGAAGTTTCTTCCATACATATATTATATAGAAATGCAAATATAATAGAATGATACACATTGTCATATCACAAAAGTACAATATAAAATTACTAAACTCATTTTCACTTTTCAGATTTAAACTAAAACTGAATAGCCTCTGATCATCTTGAACTGCATTTGTAGATTCAATTAAATATAACCTTACTCCTAAAGAAAGAATCAAAACAATAGAAATACTGGGAAGGAGATATCACTAATAATGTGCTGCATTTGTAGAAGCTACAGACTGCAAATCACAGTTAAATAGTTTTGAATTACCTCTATTTTTTCCAAGGTATAACAGAAGAGACTTCCAAGGTATAACAGAAGGTCACTCATTCACGTTTGTTTCCAAATATAAAGAACCATGGCTTTGAGACAATCCAGATTTACTGAGGCATTTGAATTGAGAGGGGGGACATCTTATGCTCATGATGTTCCGACGGTGGTCCCTAGTGCCACTTGCTTGAGTAAAATCTCAAGCTGTATAAACATGCTGTCGCCTGTGAGTTCAGTACTTTTTTGTGATGAGCCGTCTTCACTGAGGTCTGAGACAGGCCTTTTTAAAAGCTGCCAATGAGTGAAAATAAGCTTGATTCATAGATTTGTGACTTCAGATGAACATATCACACTTTTAGCCACAACCCTTTCTGCAATGTCTATTAAGTCAGCCTCCATAAACCAATAAATAATCTCATTCCTGGCTATCTCTATAATCAAAATTGTGACTTTTTTTACTGAAAGTCAAGCAAAATGACACCTTTTATTGGCTAACTAAAAAGATTACAATATGCAAGCTTTCGAGGCAACTCAGGACCCTTCTTCAGGCAAAAAGTTTCTTTCTCTTAATATTAAAGTTTTCTTTGGAATTATCCTTAAAAGAGAAAGAAAGAGAGAGTGTGTGTACTTATCATCAATTTCCAAAACAGGTGAAGTCCATCAGCCATTTTGCATGACATTTTTTGATACTGACCTTTAAATAAGAGGGCAGTATCTTTTTAATCTGATGATTTAATCTGATGACATTGGTTATTCAGTTGAAAGCTCTGATATTTTTCATTTGATTTGTTGTCAGAAGAAATTCAAAATATGTGACAAGTAGATGGGAAGAATCTGTTGGTTGAAACCTTTTCAAGGCATAATGTATAATATTGAAATCAGTGTGTAAAAGTATTCTTTATATTTTAAAAAGCCTGAACATATTAATTGTTTTTAACCTATAAGTAGTATAATTTTGAGGATTTTGTTAAAAGAAATGTTTACCTATAAATACAATTTCAGAATTCTGGCAAACATGTTTAAATCCCAGCATGATAATACATTAGCATATCAGTATGTGCACATTAAGAGACATTCAATTATCTTCAGCTTCATCTTCCTAATTGAACTGAAGACAAAACAAATAATCATCAAAGCTGACCTGCTGAGAAAAAAATTTATATACTGAATATATAGATATCTTATTTATTGTTTGTTATGAAAATATCCGTCTTTTAATATAAAAAGGAGAGGCCAAAATTCAGCCACCCACAGTAGTTAAGAATTACTTCCTGAATCTTGGAGTAAACTCATTTATCAACTAAGGTAAAAAGTAAACTAAAGTTATATATCTCTGTAGGAGTGGAGGAAGTATTTAAATAGAACCATTAATAATGAAAAAGTTGATGGGAAAGGTGCATGTCTCTAATTCAGAGAAAGCATTAATTTATCCAAGGTGACTAAGAAAATCAGTAAATACTGCAGTAGGAATACTGGGGGATTAAGTCATTATTGTAGCATCACATAATAAATTGAAGGTGAGGACTGAACCAGCATCCATCTGGTTTATTTTCCAGTGTCTCAGCCACTAAATCAACACTTTCAGGCTTGCTAACCTGTGCGCTAAGTTTATTGTAAAAATATAGAGTTGTTTTTCAGTTTTAAAAATATTAATCAGAATTAAATTACTTTTTTTTCATCATAAGTCTTTTGATTCTGTTTTTTCCAAAGGAAACACACAATGGCGAAATGTGGAACTGCATGGTGTGTTCTCATATTGGTACTCCTAACCAAGAATGCTGCCATGGAGACTAAAATATATGCAAGGGCCATATTAAAATTAATGACCAACCACTTTAAATTGGGAGTTTTGATTCTTGAAAAGGCAAGTGCAGAATCTTAATATACAGAACTTGAATTAATTTTTCTATAAAGTCTCCATTTCTTTGAACAGATTTTTCCTATCGTTCTGGTATTTTGAAGATATCCATACAGAAGAACTCCATTCCAGTCACCTGAAGATACTGGCGTATCGCTTGCTGTATATAGTGTCAGCCTTGCAACTAGTCCCTTACAATTCCCAAAAGATAGCATTTGGAGGGTGTCATATCAGGGGGCTGTCCCTTTTCTTGTTGTGTTCTGCAGAGGCTGTTGCAATGATGACCGCTAGGAGGCTGACCTTGGATGTCAGCGAAACCATCTTTAGCATGCTTCACCCAGTTTTCCACAGTACTGACAGCCATAGGAATTTCCTTTTAATGAGAAATTCAATCACACCATCCTGATGGAATAATACATCACTATCAGCCATTTTGTCTAATATCTTTGCGTTCATGTGATTTAAGCTAATGATGCTAATAGCAACTCAAGGGCATGAGAAACGATGGCTCTATTTGTCATTCAACATTCATTCTTCTATTGCTAAATTTATATATGTAATAGTGGCTTTGCTCATTGACTTCAGTGCAGCCCTTGTAAATATGGTGTGTTTATTTAAAGATAAAGTGCAAGAGAAGGGATGAATAGTGGACAAACTGAGCAGTGCAAAATAAATCATATAGAAAACAGCTGCTGCCACTCTAAGGTTACCAGCACAATTCTCCCACTTGCCTCACAGAAAAATTTCCTTTATTTCTTTCTATTGTCTGGCTTCCTTACCTTCTGCCAAATGATTGCTTGTCTTCTCTCAATTCATAACTTCACACTTAATAAGCTGTTCATGGGTTTGGTCATGACTGGAATCATGTAAATAAAGTTTCTGGGTTACCAGACCACAGTCACCTCTTATGGCCACTGAATTTGCTACAATCCTTCTTCCATTTTCTTTAAACTGCCCCAGGTTTTGGTAGTTTCTGTGCTGCTTGCAATGAGGCTGTGATTTATACCTTTTAAAGCCCAACACTGTCAGGTTTCTTAGTTCCTGAGATCATATGCTGTTCATTATCAGCCAGGAAGTATTTTGTGCTCATATTATCCCTCTCAGTCTTTTCTTACCTTCAGAGGATTATTTATTCCCCATAATTGTTAGATTGCTTAGACTCTGATGTGTTGGCAGTGTGCAGGCAGTGTGGCATTGAGGTTAAGGGTTTGGTATCAAACCTGACGTTGTGTGTTTAAATCCTGAACTGACACTATGTGACAATGAGAATGTCATTTCACCTTTCTGTGCTCCAACTGAAAAATAAAAATAAATGTAACAAGTAGTATATCTGTAGTGTTGTAAGTCACCTTGGATAAAGACATCAGCCAACTAATTAATTCATTAGAGAAATATTGCCCACTTGTCTCTTTCTTTCTTGGCTATGCTGAGCCCTTTATGTGCCACCATTTTCTCACTGGTAACTCCTTTTTCTGTTGAGCAACCCATTCCAAGAATGTTTAATTCTTCTCTTTCATTTCTGGCCAAGAGAAACTCTTGAAAAACATGTTTTTGGGTATTATTGTATTGTTACCATGATATGAAAGTAACATGTTTGGTAAAGTAAAGTTGTTGTTTGTATCTTCTTCTGAATCTAACATTTGTTGGATTCATTTTAGAGTAATTCTCATCATTTACACTCCTGCTAATTTAAATAACATTGAAAACAGAAAATAAAAAAAATTATAGAAATACATATTGTACATAAGTTCATTTGCAAAAGTGTTATGAAATGAATAGTAACAACTTAACAAAAATGTATAACAACATAATCTAGGCTGTAAAATCATAGTAAATTTATTAATAGGTACAGAAAGAAACTGAAAGGTAAATATATGGTACCAAAATTAGCTCATCAGAATAATTAGAAAACACAGATTTTAATCATTTTCATTAATTTGCTTCCTGGTGTCACCTATTCAATTATTGACTCTGGAAAATCACGTTTTTGAAGTAAATATAGACTCTTATTTTAGTTTCTTCAACCAGGTCCCAATACAATAGAAAATCATACTGTACATGCATGAACAAGTCAACATTTGTTTGGCACTGGCTTCATAGTTTAATGAAAAAGGCCATTATGAAATACTTACATTTCCAAGCCACCTAGATTTTTAGTTTACTAGTCAATTATTTTAGAACATGGCTAGAATGAAAACTAGAGCCACATATATGCTGCACAGATAAAAATTATAGGTATAACAATAAAAATGAGATTGTTAATTTGAGTTTATGTTTAAATAACCCAGTTTTTTGTAACACTTTATTTTATGATCCATCTATAGTGTATCCTGGCAGATGCACTATAGGTGTTTGAAACAGGAACTATATGGAAGCACTTACTTTATTTATGGCTCACCACTTTCAATGCAGACTGTTTCTTCTTTGTGTTATCCAGTATTACATCTTTCAGTAAAAAAGGTACTGAGCCTATTTTAATAATGATGATCTTCTATAGGAATATTAAGAATAAAGTATAAGACAACATCAGCTTTGTAAACAACATGACATCTCCTTTTTATGTTTTTTTTAATCGGTCCTTTATTATCTGTAAACCTGGGTGCTGCTTCAGACCTTTCACATTCCATAATACCAGTAGCAGTGACCACACTAAATATGTCCCTCATGATTTAGATAGATTTGTGCATCAGTCCAGTGGACTATATTAACATTACAGCAAAAAGTAAATTCTATTGATGCATTCTAGGTGTTCACGATGTTGTCTGCAGTATTTTCTATTTTTACGTGTTTCAATTATTTATTATCTTTTATCTTTGTCTGTCTTTGATGTTACAGGCACTTACTGAGTGCAATTGCATTTCTGAACTTTAAAAAAGTCATAATTTCTTCTACATAATAACACATTTTGAATCATTAATTATTAATGTGTAAGAATATTAGAATTTGATGTAAAAACCAAAAAAACAAACAGATGTCTTGTTATAGAAGCTATTGCAAGAAAATCTAATTAAATATCTGTAAATTCAAGGAAAGAATATTCAACAAATGTAGTAAACAGAGAATGTAATTCTAATGTATTACACAAGACAACTATTATTTTGAAATGCTCTATGAATGTAACTTTTTTTTTTTTTTGGATTTTATTGATTTTATTGAAATTAAAAAACATTCCATACAAAATTATTTTGAAATTTTCATTGTGCATAACAGTAATGGGTCAGCTGTAGTGCACCTGAGATAGTACTGTACTAAGTTGTGCAGTACTTTTTCATGTTACTACACTGAGCATTAGGCCATATCACTGTAGTCACAAATGGATTTTAGGATTTTGATATCACCCTTGCTGAAAGGATCCCCCTCTCGCCTCCTCCTACTCTAGATTGGAAGGTCAGAATCACTTTAGATTTCATCTGCTATCACTGACTGACCTGTAGATTATGCCCTACAAATTTCAATCCTACCTAAAAGTAGTTGTGTTGCTGCAACAATCATTAAATTTCTAATGTCTTGCACTAGCATTTTTCTGTTTCACATTCCTCCACGCAATACACATACGCGGTTACTTGTACATTATGTAACCACCCCTCAATCTAATTTATGAGTGACCACTGGCTTATTTCTCTGAGGAAGAACACTCCCTCTGCCTTGTTTTACTTTAGTGTATGATGTTCAGAGAGTGTAAATATATGAGTGTAAATAGTGTATATGAGTGTTTCAGCCCCTGAGACTATGGAGGACTTAAATCTGATAATGCTATAACTAATCTTAATTATGTAGATAATACAGAAGAGTTGATACTTTTCATTTGTTGAGCACCCAGCTTTTTCTAATAACTGAATTAATCCAACAGTCACCAAAGCATATAAAATACCCAGTCAGAGGCTGGACAATATTCATAAAGAATTCTTCATCACAGTGCAAACTTCACAGTAGAGCACTGGTACTATATAATACATAGTGTGAGAGATCTCAAATCAGATCTGGAGAACACCTGCAAAGGTATTTCCACGACACTCCAAAGCAATACAGTATGAAGGGAATTAGCAGTATCTTTTAATGCGCACTGTCTGAATCAGTGGCCAAGCAGTTTCCTAATTAGAGACATAAACTCTGCCTTTTTTTACAGAAGGTTAGTGGTTAAATGGATGTTGATTCGTATTTTCCTAATTCATATGTTACACAATCTAAATATTCTTTTTCTGTGGCATTGAGGTAAATATATTTGATTCAGTATCATGTTATACATCAGTCCGAATATAAATATACTATTCAATATTTTTTAATGACATGTTTGTGCTTTTCTTTTCATTTTAGTGACAGTCTGTCAGATATATGAAGAATTTATTTTCTAACATTACCTACTATTCTAGGCTCCAGCAGACCCTCATGACCCTGTGTTCAGATTCAGCGGGTTGGAAAATGGATGGATGGATGGACCTACTATTCTAAATCTGTTAAACCTGCTTACAAGGTGGTCTAAGTTAGTACACAGCTTTGATCCCCATCTGTGGCTCCAAAAAGCACACTGCAACTGTATTTAGTCTTGGTCTTTATCCATTTCTAGACCACAGCCTGGAGGCACACTGTAATTGCGCTAATCCCCAAAGTTAGTCTTGTTAACATAAATACGTACTAAACCCAGACAAGCACAGGATCAGCCCCAGCTCGGAGCACACTTCAAATGACCCAAAATGTTTTACCAGGCTACTATATAATGTGTATTGTATATTGGTTAACATGGTAGTGCAAAGAAGGACCTTTTCTCTATCCGCTGTTGTTAGCTGTGTTACTGAACATAGGTGCTTCAATAGTATCATCGTCTTTTTAAATCTTATGGTACAAAGGACATAACAGTAAGTAAAGTAAAATTAAACAGAAACATTTGTGTTAAAATGCTTTTAAATATATTTTTAAAAAAATATACATTGCAGCTAAGTTAATATAATATTAATATATTGGTATAACACCTATGATTAGTTAAGGCATCTTGTATTGTGCAAACTTTGATTCTTTTTCTTCCTGCTTAGCTAATCGTGTTACAATATTTTGCTTCTTTAGATAAAGTCTTTTTTATTTTCCTTTTTTGCTTTTCATTTGGCTGTAAGGTTTACTAACATAGAATTTTGTTCAAGAGCATTAAAGAGAAGAAATGTACAATAAATGTTATTATAACCTCTGCGAAACAGAAGCTGTTTGCATCTTTTAAGCTTACGGTATAAACCTTAACAATGTTGTCATTTGAACCTAGGACTCTGAAACTCTGATGCAGCATCTCTAACACTATAGCAAGAGCTTAGAAATCACTCTGAAAGTTGTCATTTTTCTGCAAAAATAATTTGAATATTAATCTACTACACATGTATTATAATTAATATACTGCCAATAACATTTTAAAATAAGCATTTAAATTGAGGAAGCAGGTTCTCTCCCCTCTTTTGCTCCATTTATCTTTATTCCTTTATTATTTTATCTGTTCATTTCTCTTTACTAGCATAAAGTTTTACACTGCTGGCCTAGCTCTCTTTCTCAGGGGTGGGGGTTGATTTGTTTCGAACCTTTTTTTTTTCTTTTGTAAAACTCGAGTTATGTGTATGGAGTGTTATTTGATGTTAATAAATTCAATAAAATTAAAAAATTATAAACATGCTGTATCTTATCAAATTCATCATGGACCTAAAAGTGAAATACAATACTTGCAAGAAAATGCAACTAAAATAACAAACTATAGAAATGTATTAAATTGTCCACAACAAATTATATTTGCATGCTAAAGGGTTGTACACTAAATAATAATTATATCAGCCTTTAGACATTCAACATTTTACATCATGTAAAGAATTTTGACCCAGCAGTACTCAGATGAAACTAATTTGACCGTGGATTTGTCCCTACTCTGTTATCATTAGCCAGGTCAGATTTTTTTTTTTATTCTTGTGTTTGAGGGTTGTTATTGCCGTCTATTGTTATTATTCAGGAGAAGCTACATTATCCCAGGGGAAAAATAAACTGCTCTTCTATCCATCAATTGTGGAAAAAACTTTCCTCTGTTTTCAAAGAAGTCATTCGTGGAGACCAAATGAAAATGCAGAACAATTCTTTATTTGCACATAGACATGCACAAATATCTCAGTCCATGGAGTGGGCAATCAATAATACAATTCATTCCCTTTTATACTTGTCTATTACCATTACCTTATCTAATACATCACATGAACAGACTCTTAATATGCAGAGTTCTACCATCTTATCCAATCAACTACAGCCAGCAGTAACTTCATATGCATGTCAATTCTTCCATTATTCTAAATATCGCTTCGTTAACAAAGGTGTCCTACGGGTTTTCCCATTGATCTTATCACCACTTCATAATTGGGTGTTTAGGCTTTCTCACTAGTTTGTTCTTGCTTTTTAAGGGGGTGTTCATTACTCATTTACTTAATTTTAACCTTAGTAATTACCTTGGTGGCTCCTCTAAGATGAGGCAACCCTCACATGCTCAAGCTTTAAGCCATGTTTAGTTAACCCTTTACTTACATTCAGTCCTTTTCCTTATACTTTTAATAATCTATTGTTACAACTTCATTTAGGTATATACTTATTTTAAATTGTAAAAATGCTCATGTTATTTATTAAAATCCTATAATATCTATCTGTCTATTAGTGGACTCATGCAGCATTGTTTCCTTCCTTGCACCTTCCACTTGAGGAATAGACAGCAGCACACCATAACCTTGAATTGGAATAACCCAGTTTAGAAAAATGGAACAATGAATGTTGTGCAGTGGATTTGTCATTGATAGTGAGGGCATACAATTTTTTGTACACCCTCACTCCAGATGACATTGTGAGTGAGCCCTTTGTTTTTGTTTCTGAGTATTTACTGCTCACATTTTATCAGACAGAGAATCATCTGTAAAAATCTGCTATTAAATGATAATATCTGTCTATGCTGCATACCTTGTATAAATCCATGAGACATGTCATTTTTCAAGAAGGGTCTAGCTACAGACTTATGGTGCTCTGCGATTCTGGAGCTTTCCTGAACAGCCAATTGGATTGCAAATTTATCTCATGATTTACACAGTGGAAACTCCAAGAAGGGTCTGGCTCCAGCTTGCAACACTAAAGGACAGTCTTACTACCTAACACACACCTACCACAAGATACATAGCCTGCAAGACATGCCTGCTTGATAGTCACTACCCATGAGAAAGATAACCCTCCTACAACCATAGTGTTAAGGATAGCGTAAGTATGTTTTACAAGAATGACACACAAGGTAAGTCTTGGAATGAGTATGTACAGAAAGATGGTATATTGCATAACATTACTGATGTGTAATGCAAAAGCTACTAAAAATCTTCAAATGTGTGCAGTTTGACCGGCTCATGATATAAAACTCTGGAGGTCTGCAGCTCGACTGTATCGAATTTTTCTTGTTACCCTCATATAATTGTGATTCACATTATTTGGAACTCTCTGCCTTCTTCTTTGTTCTGGTTTTAATGACTTTGGCTATTTTCTATAATTTGTGTTTTCAGGGATGCAACACAAAAATTATTTAATGTAAAGCATACTTAAAATTATTTATTGTATCAGTTATTAAAACTTAAATTAAATTTGTTGTAATCTATGGTATATTTCTTGGTAAAGACAGTCCTTTTTTCTAGTTTAATAGAACAGCTCATTGACAAGAGGTAAAAGATGGAGAAGAGAATATATATTTTTAAGAAGTGTGGGGAAATTACTTGTCAGTTAGCATAGCTGCACTTCAGTCTCCCTGAGAATCTTCTTTAAAGATAATTTTCACAACACTTCAAATGGGCATCTGTACTTAAGCTACATTCTCAGACAATTTCATTTGAAGACCCTGCAATTACAGGCTGGAGAATCAATGTATATTTTATGAAATGTGATTTTAAGTTTTATTTTTAACTTAGTAGTTGTTTAGAGCTCTTTGAAGTTATCAATGCAGAGTGAACTATATAAAATAAAATAAATTCATTATTCTGGTAGGCAAAATACACCCTGGAAACTCCTTTCACAATGCTATGCCTTTGAGATTTGGTTCACCCAAACACTTTAGTTGAACCTTTTTTTTTTCTCACAGTGTCAGATTACTGCTTCCCACAGTACTAAGAAATCTCAGATCAATTGAAACTGCTTCAGGAAGCAAAGAAAATCCTTAATTGATCTAATAAAGTTTGGAACACTGCCAGGAATAAGAATCAAAATTTTAAAAAACAGACAAAGGTCTGAAGACAAAGAAAAATAATGATTAAAATGCCACAATATTAGTCTATTTGGGAACACGGGTCAACTCAAAGGTAACACCTCAGCTAATGATGTTCCTTTAATAATATGTACTTTTGGATTTTGAAAGTCTTGTGGTGATTTTGGTGTTGTCTGTTTCAGGAGTTGAACGTCTGAAAGGGAACTCTGTTAGCAACAGCATTATTTTACTTTTTTTTTACTGTCATCCCGAGTTATCCTGTATTTACTGAACCCGAGGGGCTTTAATTAAAGTAGATGCAAGTATATACAAGCATGAATAGCAGAAAAAGGGCTCAGAAAGAAACAGAAAAGACAGCTATAACTTCATTAACATTCATAGATTCATAGATCTCCTGGGACCTGATGCCGCAGCATCGTCTCCAGGCAAGAGCAAAAGTGCAAGTGAGTTGGGCCAGGAGAACTCGTCAATTCCAGAAGGTTCGTTGAAACTGAAAATGGCCTTACTCTCCACGCTGTAACTATCCATCCACATCAACTGGGCTTGCTACTCCACAAGCGGAGCATGGAGAGGACCGAGACGAACAGTCCAAGCTGAAGGTAATGATCACCGCAATGATTACCGCAATAACTACCACCCTTGCGGGGGGGAAATAAAAGAGCTAAAGAGTAATATAAGGAAGGTTAAAAATCATACAAATAATATAAGGAAAGATATTGTAACGGCTGACCCCTTACCCAGCCAGCAGCTACACCTCCAAGACCTGTGGCCTGGATAAATTACTGAGGTTCAATCTAAATATCATGCCGTACCTCTAACACATACAATTTTTTCCCCCAATCGACGGATTAAACATAGGCACACAAAAGCAGATATGTAAAATTAAAATAATTATATTAAATGAAATAACAAAAATACAAATTCCATACGAACAATGCAGTAATCCCTCCTCCATCGCGGGGGTTGCGTTCCAGAGCCACCCGCGAAATAAGAAAATCCGCGAAGTAGAAACCATATGTTTATATGGTTATTTTTATATTGTCATGCTTGGGTCACAGATTTGCGCAGAAACACAGGAGGTTGTAGAGAGACAGGAACGTTATTCAAACACTGCAAACAAACATTTGTCTCTTTTTCAAAAGTTTAAACTGTGCTCCATGACAAGACAGAGATGACAGTTCTGTCTCACAATTAAAAGAATGCAAACATATCTTCCTCTTCAAAGGAGTGCGTGTCAGAAGCACAGAATGTCACATTGATAGAGAAAACAATCTCTAGCAAACAAATCAATAGGGCTGTTTGGCTTTTAAGTATGCGAAGCACCGCAGCACAAAGCTGTTGAAGGCGGCAGCTCACACCCCCTCCGTCAGGAGCAGAGAGAGAGAGAGAGAGAGAGAGAGAGAGAGAGAGAGAGAGAGAGAGAGAGACAGAGTTTGTTTTTCAGTCAAAAATCAATACGTGCCCTTCGAGCTTTTAAGTATGCGAAGCACTGTGCAGCATGTCGCTTCAGGAAGCAGCTGCACAAAAGATAGCAACGTGAAGATAATCTTTCAGCATTTTTAGACGAGCGTCCATATCGTCTAGGTGTGCGAACAGCCCCCCTGCTCAATCCCCATACGTCAGGATCACAGATAGTCAGCGCAAGAGAGAGAGAAAAGTAAGCAATCTAGCTTCTCAGCCATCTGCCAATAGCGTCCCTTGTATGAAATCAACTGGGCAAACCAACTGAGGAAGCATGTACCAGAAATTAAAAGACCCACTGTCCGCAGAAATCCACGAACCAGCAAAAAATCTGCGATATATATTTAAATATGCTTACATATAAAATCCGCGATGGAGTGAAGCCGCGAAAGGCGAAGCGCGATATAGCGAGGGATCACTGTACATATATATAACTATGGATGTCCACCACCAAACTAATAAAGTGCCAACACCACATATATATATATATATATATATATATATATATATATATATATATATTGTGGAGACTGGCTCGGACACAGACAGGCAGACACGTTCATGTCACCCAACACACGTTTATTATACATTATATTTACAAGTCAGTAGTGCACAATCCAATGCCAAAGCACCATTCACCCTTTCACAAGTCCTGACCACAACACAATGCCTTTCTCTTTGGTCCGCCTCCACTCCTCTCCAACCCGCTTCGTCTTCTTCCTCCTGACTCTCGCCCTGACTGGAGGGAGGCAGCCCCTTTTATGTGCCCCCGATGGGCTCCAGGTGCATCGTTAGGGCCTCCGTAGCCACACCCCTGTGTGGCGGAAGCTCCCAAGGTGAAGCCGGAAGTCCACCGGGTGCCCTCAAGTTTCTTCCCCCCAGTACTTCCCGGTGTGGCGGAAGTACTGAGGGCCAACACTCCCAAGGCATTGGGGCGCCCCCTGGCGGTGACCACGGGCCCCTACAGGGCTGAGCTTCCAAGCTCCGTACCCGTGGTCCCCAAAGCCACCAGGGAGGACGCCCCCTCGTGTCCTGGAGGAGGCACAAGCCCTCCTCCACTCCTCCTGGGCGTCCCGCTGGGCACCACTATATATATATATGTATATATATATATATATATATATATATATATATATATATATATATATATATATATAAAATAACAAAAGTAACAGTATATAACATATAACAACACAAAACACGAATGCAAACAAATGGATACGGAAATGTTGATGATTGTGAATTAGAGTCTGGGTGTAAAAACTGTCCTGAATACGGATGACTGTACGAGAGACAAGTGATTTGTTTGAATTTCCCGGCAAATGGAGCAACCTCACCATGAATCCTCGGCGCATGGTGGATGATGTAATATGACCCCGGGGTCTCTGGTGATGAGGGATGGAAGACAGTCCGGTGAAATGAAAACAAACTAGTGCAAAAGCGCGATGTGGAAAACAGCAAGTAAGTTGGTTCGTGGTGGTAAAAAATGGTCTTCTTCTTTCTCCTCTCTCCTCCTCGTTTCTTTCTGATTGCTTAAATAGTCCTGTGCCGGATGTAATTGATTGATAGTTAACAGGTGTTTTCCAATTTGGGGCTGCGGTTTCTTTCCACCATCCGTCCCCCTTTACGGGGACGACATTCACTGACACACACATAAACAGCAAACGGGACGATGGAAGCACGACGCACTCAGACTAATAGTGACAACTCTATTACTACTATGTAGCCCCGCTACAATATAAAGGACATAAACAACAGAAACAAGAAGCTGCTTCAGGATATTAAGGACCAGGGAAACTTTTAATTAATCGCTTTAGGCAACCTTTAACACTAGAATTACCAGAGCCTACGAAAAAACTTGTAGATCCGGCCCACCTTAAATCGCTTCTTAAATCCGTTCACACCTCTAAAATTACTAAAATATGAAAAAGTTTCTGTTTTAACAATGTGTTTACACAGATTACTGTAGAAACGGAACACACATGAAATGCGTATGTTCCAAATAACGATCTATTATTTCCACTCTAAAACTCCACTTCACTTGCAGATAATCAATCAAGGCATGAGCTGGGAGAAGTTCGTGCACGTTCTAAGTCAAAGGGGAGATGGAATAGCCGGCTGCTGGCAGCTTGTCTTTATCAGCACATTTAGAGGACAAAAGATGCTGGCGGAGAGGTGTGAACGGATTTAAGAAGCGATTTAAGGTGGGCCGGATCTACGAGTTTTTTCGTAGGCTCTGGTAATTCTAGTGTTAAAGGTATGCTAGAAAAAAATTGAGAAAAATATTATGGAAAATGCAAGTAAGTTTGTGAATACATTTAGAGCACTTGGTGCTCAGCCTGAAGACATCAAGCAATCGTTCACAACTTTTATTGAAATAGTTGAACCACTGGCATCTAAAGCTGAAGGAAAAGCAACGGCTGTGAACTCCAAATGCAAAGTGCTTAGAGACAGACTAGCTGCACTGAAAGATGGATGCAGAAGGAATAATATCAGAATTGAAGGTCTCCCTGAAAACCATGAAAGTCCAAACCCAGTGAAATACATAGCTGAAGTATTCTCTAAAACAGGGGTCTCCAACCTTTTTACCCCCTGAGAGGTACTTTTACAAAATGAAAATGGCCGAGAACTACTCATGTTTTCTAACGTTTATTCTCATAGCTTATTTCAACCCAAACAAACTGAATAAGCTTGTTTTGCCTGAACATTTACAAAATGTTGGTGTTCACAACTCACATTTTGCATTAAAACATCACAAAAAATATTTAGAAACAGAGCAAGAGCATTTTGTATGTCTGTATGCATTTTCTTGTGTATCTCACACTATTGAATTAAAACATGAATTCTGTCAAAACAAAACAATGTAATTACAAATACACAGATATTACTTATTCATTTGTCATTTTGTTACATGTCACTGTTTCACTTTACAAGAATGTTCATATGTCCAGTTGCATGTGTGATTAGTACAGAGCAGCATATTAACAGAGTGGAAATGCTGATGTAACTTGGCCATTGCCACTGCAATAGCAATGTGCGTGCAGTTGACTGCTCCAATTACATTTGGAAAACCAGACGTTGTTGCAAATTGTGCTTTTACGTTTTCCAGTTCAACCACAGTGTAAGAAAATCTTATTTATCCGTTTATTTATCCAAATTTGGGTTTGGCCAGAATATATGCACATGGGTCAAACTACTGTATACCAGTCCAGATGCTTCAGTTTATATTAACAACATATTTTCAAGCTTCTTCAAACTAGAACATGGTACTAGACAAGAATACCCGCTATCAGCACTGCTATTTGCATTTGCCATTGAGCCACTGACAGTTCACTTTTGAAATGCTTCCGAGATAAAGGGGATTATCAGAGAAGGACAGCAAATATCAGTATATGCAGATGATATAGTACTATATATACTGTATCAGATCCACAAAATACTGTGCCTGTAGTCCTAACAGCACTAGCAGAATTTCAAAAGATATCTGGACTCAAAAGTAATTGGAATAAAAGTGTGCTCTTTACAGTGAACTCTCTAGCACACAATATTAGATTGGACACATTTCCTTTTATCATTGCAGATCAGTTTAAATACCTAGAGGTAAACATCACAAGTAAACATAAAGCTCTTTTTCAAAAAAAATTTGCTCTCTGCATGGAAAAACTTAAGCAAGACTTTCATTGATGGTCTTCCCTTCATCTCACTTAAGCACTGTCAAGATTAATATCCTCCCTAAGCTTCTTTTTCTATTTTAAAGCATCCCCATCTACATTAACAAATCATTTTTAAGAAATTAGATTCAATCATAACCTCATTTATTTGGAATTCAAAACATCCACGCATCCAAAGAGTGACCCTACGAAGACCTAAGGCAGAAGGTGGCATGGCTCTACCTAACTTTCAATTTTATTACAAATATAAAAGTTATAAAAATATGGACTTTGACACGAATAGATGAACATACACAGGCTTGGTCCACAATAGAAATACAATCCTGCAGTGCTTCTTTATATTCCTTGCTTTGTGCCCTAGTAAATACAAGTTATTGTCAATATACTAACAACCCAGTTGTGCTTCATTCACTCAGAGTATGGAAACAATGTAAGAAGTACTTCAAGGCAGAGAAGCTTTTATCTGTGGCACCTCTGCACGGTAACCACCTTTTTCCACCCTCTCAAACTTACACAGTTTTTAATGCTTAGAAAACATACGGGATTAAATCGCTGAGAGATTTGTACATAGATAATGTCTTTGCATCCTATGAACAATTACACTCCAAATTTAGCTTCCCATCAACACAATTTTTCCACTATTTCCAAATTAGAAACTTTGCTAAACAGAATCTGCCCAATTTTCCTCACCTCCCACCTACTTCTATTCCAGAAGAAATAACACTGCACAACAATTTTTTTTGAAAAGTCTTGCTTCCTGAAAAAATTTTGCTGATTGTGACAGGTACCTACTGAGTTTGTACAAATATAGTTTTGGTTTTACTTCATCACGTAGGAACTCTGAGAAATAGACATTTATGTGTTTACTGACAATAACGTATTTTGTCACGTTTAAGTTTCGCGTAAGCTATTAAATTCAACAGAATTAAAAGTGTTTTGCTCCTGATTTTCTTTTGTATTCAATGTCTGGTGCATCACGTTGCAGTGTCCAAGAGTAGTCAGCAAGCATTGACGGATTCCAGTTGCCCTGGTATCGTTTCTGCATCATAGCAATGTCCTGGTGAAACCTTTCACAGTGTTCGTCACTGATAGCATTGAGATTTGCTGGGAAGAAGTCCAAGTGTGAGTGGAGGAAATGAATCTTGAGTGACATTTTGCACTTCATTGTTTTGTATGCTTTCAGAAGTTTGTCTACCAGCTGAATGTAGTTTGGGCTCTGTAATTGCCCAGAAAATTGTCAACAACGTCTTTGAAGGCTTTCCAGGCAATTTTTCCCGGCCCAACTAACAGATCTTCAAACTGCTTGTCACTCATAACATGTCTGATCTGGGGGCCAACAAAAATGCCCTCTTTGATCTTGGCGTCAGTTATTCTTGGGAACATCTGTCTTAGATAACGAAAACATTCTCCTTCCTTCTTCAGTGCTTTCATGAAATTCTTCATGAGTCCCAGTTTTATGTGAAGAGGAGGCAAAAATATCTTTGCCGGGTCGACAAGTGATTCATGTGCCACATTTTTCTGTCCTGGAACTAACTTTTTACGGAGTGGCCAGTTCTGTCAAGAATAGTGTTACTCTTTGGCATGGCTGTCCCATTCACAGATGAAACAACAGTACTTTGTATAACTGAGCTGCAGTCTTAGTAACAGAGCAACGACTTTACGATCTCTCCAGATATTCCAGTTATACCTGCTATACTGGATATGCTTCAGCAACAGTTCCATATTCTCATACATTTCTTTCATGTGTGCTGCATAGCCAACAGATACTGAAGGATAAACATTGCCATTGTGTAGCAGAACAGCTTTCAGGCTTAACATTGACAAATCAAGGAAGAGACACCACTCTTCCAGGTTATGATCACACCCCAAGGCCGAGAACAATTCTTCAATTTCACAACAGAAACAGAGACTGTCGACTTGTGCAAAAAATTTTCATACCTGGTGACAGGAAACACCATTCCTGCAGTCTCAAACACAGCAGCTCGGCTTTTGCTTTTGACAGACCCAAATATCTGACCAAATCATTCAATTCAGACTGTGTTATCAGATGTGGATCACCTGGGGCCTCATGTATAAACGGTGCGTACGCACAGAAATGTTGCGTACGAACGTTTCCACACTCAAATTCCGATGTGTAAAACCTAAACTTGGCGTAAAGCCACGCACATTTCCACGGTACCTCATAACCTGGCGTATGCAATTTCTCCGCTCGGTTTTGCAGACTGGCGGCACCCAGTGTCAAAGCAGTGCTACTGTTCCTGTGTGGTTACCCTTTCTTTCTTAGACCCACATTCCTGACGCAACTTTATAAATACACTGAAATTAACTGCATATTGTTTATTAGTGTAATGCATCTGATTGTAATTAACCTGTAGCAATATAATGGTCCAGGGAATAGCCATAGTATTCCAAATACCATAACTGCTTTAGCGTTGTTACTCTCACTGCATCTTTTTCTTGTTTCAGCTGCTCCCATTAAGGATTGCCACTGCGGATCATCTTTTTCCATATTACTCTCACTGCACCACTCGGAGTATTTATATCACTGTATCTGAGTGGGGATTCACAGCAGCAGCTGATCCGAAAGAGAATTATCGGTATACAGTTTCAAGCAAACACTACCTCAGACAAGGAAAAAAGCATCAAAGCCCTTCCTGTACGGACCTCGCGTTTCAGAAACAGTTTCATCCCAAGAACTATAAACGCACTCAATCAGTCCATCAAGTGCTCCTTGTAGAACTGTTTGTACTTATAAGTACAATTATCCCACTGTAAACTTGCACTACAGCTATAATATTGCACAACCTGCACCACTTTATAAAGCGCAAATGATGACAATATCATTTTTAAGATGAAATGCAGCAAAATATGTTGCTTATAGTATACAGATAAAATTTTAACTTCATTTAAATAATCTGTATTGTTAATAATTAAACATGTGAGGAAACGGTTCACGGATAGCTCCTGCCTTGCGCTGTATTCTTGCTGGTGATGACGCAACACTGGAAGGATAGACGGATAGAATAATTAAACATGTACTATGAAGATATTTCAATGTCTAAAAGTTTTGAAGAATTGGCGTTCTAAGCTTACAGATGGTTTAACGTCTATTAAAGAGCTGATTGTGTGGCGATTGGGTATTTGGAGAAAGAAAAGTAAGGACAGGAATTGGAGGTTAGTACGTTTGAAAGAGACAGTACTTCTGTAATAAATTATTTCATCGAAGGTTGCGCATGGCGCAGCAAGCCTCTTGCATGAGATATGAACAATCACTGCGCCACTGTGTTCCCATGTTTAATAACATGCTTTCATTCCTATCATCATGAAAAAGATATCACGTATACATCTCAGTATTTTAGTTATTCAGAGAGCTGTAATATCACGAATGTAATGGATTCCGTGTCCTGTCGGAGAAAGAGAAAGAACGGAAGCACATAGTGATTCACACACATAGAGCACATAGAAGATCAAACACAGAACAAAGTATTTAATGTGCTACTTGAGAAACTAGTAAAATTAACAATTTTAAGATGAAGTTTATGATGTTCTACTTTAATGACAAAATAAACTATGTGATTAAAGTGGAAATTTCGAGATTAAAGTTGACATTTCGTGCTTTTTTCCCACTGTGTGCCTATTTTTTTTCTCTGTACCCTAATAAGCTTTCATATGACACTCAGACGGTCCACTGCGAGTCACCTTTTCATGGTGACTTTGATATGTGACAACTTCTTTTTTATTTCGGGCACTGTGCGACTTTGTGAACTTGAGCTTTCGAGTTTCTCCGACACTATGTCACTCAATCAACTTTCTTTTGTTGATTATACCACTGTTTAAACCAACAAATAGTACGTTTTTCCTTTGCCTCCACTTGGTATTCACTGAAATTCTTATATTTTCCCCTGTGCTTTTCCCATTGTCTTTTCACAGAAGGCTATTTATATCGATTTGCATATTCAAATAGGCATAATTCTGGGAGGAGTTGGGGCGGGACAGAAGGCGTGTGCACGTGCGTTACTTTTCACGCTGATCGGGATTTATGTAGTGGAAGAACGTGAAAGTTTGCATACAGATTCCTGCATCTGGATTTTTACAAAAAAAAATACAGATGACAAGCTTTCTTCACAAGAGCAGTCATCCAGTGTCTCTGAGGCGCAAGTGTATATTCGCCACAGATATAGCAGAATATATCGTGGCTGTTACGACATTGATGAGACATATCGCCCAACACCAAAATGTGTATAGCATCAAGCTTAGTTACTGTTTTATTGCTACAGATACTATACTTTACTATACTGATACTATACATACACACTGACTATCAATATTAACCAAATAAGCAGGATCAGTGTATGCAAGCCATCTTTATAGCATGCTGAGACAGCGTCAAGCTCTTTCAGACCCGCCCAGGCATGCCCAGGGTGTCAACTTCCACAGAACAGCTTCCAACCTTCCAACCAAGGACAGCTGGGACTCAGTATTCCCCACAAAATGTTCGATTCACAAGTACTAAATCAGTGTCTTCCAATAGGCCAGACTTTAAGATGGATCAAGGCATTAACGTGACTGTGAAGAACATACTGGTGGTTTGACTTCAGGATGAATCAGCTCAGCCATCTAATTTAACTGTATTTTAAGAACATTTGCATGCACCTTACAACATATCAAGCAAGGTTTTGGAATTAAAAATGACTGTATGCCTATTTCAGATAGGTTTGGATATGAAACAGACATTGGGAGTGTGCATAATATCAGTTTTTAGTAAGGAAAAAAATGGCAGGTAACAGAAAACAGAGAAAGATGATTGGCATTATTTAAAATTGAAATTACATATTTTGAAACTCAGGGAAACTCAGTTGCTGACACAACAGCAAAAAGGCAGCTGAAGGCACAATGATTACAGTAGTTGGTGTTACAGTGCTTCATTATGACATATGGGGATTTTTTTTTTGACAGACATTGTGAACTAGAGAAAAAGAAAAAAAAGCTAATAAACCCAGCTTGTTCCCTAGGATCAAATGGCATTTAAACAAAAAGGGATAAACCCCTGACCCCACCCTTTCATATCAATTTTAATTAAATAACCAGTCTACACTACTTTTTAAGTCCCTATTGTTTGAACTGTGTTTTTCAGAGCATATCCTTAAGTCATGGCAAAACGTAAAATGGAGTAATATTTCTAGCAAATGAGAACTATAAGGTGGCAAGCTAGCAATATTAAAAAGGCAATTACACAAAAATTATTGGTTCATATGAGTGTTCAAAATGGACAAGAAGAAGAAGTTATCTATCAAAATGTGAAAGGCAACAAACATCATGGTAAAAACAGTTTTAGTCAACAAGAAACTGCAAAACTGGACACAAGATAATTTTAATATTTCAATTTGTTGTTTCCTTTTCTGAATATTATAAAATGTAAAAAAAAAGAACAGGCAAGTTGGAAAAATTGAAAAAAAGTAATTGGTCAAGTCCAGAGACAATTGCTGTACCTTCTTCAGAGCTCAAAGCACAACTGACACCATCTTGGTAGAGCGTTATAATGTCAGAGCAAGAAAAGGCAAAGTCCAAAGTGAAGTGGCAGCTATTGTCTATTTTCTGTAGGCTGACCAGATTTTCATAGTCCCAAAATGGGACACAGTTCAGTAATCAAGCAAGTGTATTAGATGTAAATTAATTTGAAGAGAGCTGGGGGGTTTGGGGGGATTCCCCTTTGAGTTTTGTATGCATTGTAAAAATGCACAGTTTAAAATGGTATGTTTTGTAAAATTCCAGGACACAATGCACAAAAATGGGAAGGTCTTAGAAAAAAGGAATATCTAGTCAGTTTTCTGGATCATGGTTCATTCCCCTAAGGTGTGCACTAAGAGTAAATTATTCTGAAGAATTGGATTTAAATGTCAAATTGTTGGTTTGATATTTAATTATATGAAGAGAAAAAGAATTGCACTTAAAACTTTAAGAATGCAACATAATATTTTTATCTTATACTACGAGATGA
The DNA here is from genome assembly GCF_900747795.2 of Erpetoichthys calabaricus. Classification (NCBI taxonomy): domain Eukaryota; kingdom Metazoa; phylum Chordata; class Cladistia; order Polypteriformes; family Polypteridae; genus Erpetoichthys; species Erpetoichthys calabaricus. The sequence goes on along the minus strand of NC_041397.2, from coordinate 72,560,961 downwards.
CTGGAAACACAAATTATCTAATCATCTTTTCCAATATTTATCAATTTAATTGATCTGATTTGCTCAAAAGACAGGTAAATACACTATATCAAGTACTGAGAAATAATGAGTGCTAATTTCAACTTTGTTTCTTCTGTTTCATTGACTGTTAACAGAAGATAACTCAAAATGCAATGACTTTAAAAACAGTGTAAAGTTTTTACAGCTAAATACATTTTCTTTGTATAGGCCAATAACTATTCTTCAAACTTTTTGTCTGCTTTGTCATATGTTACAGGAACAGGAAACTCCTCAAAAAAAAAAAAGTTCAGCTGTCCTGTAATCCACGTGTGTCACTAATATTTCTCTCTCTTACTCCAACAGGAAGTTATCAGTTCTGTACACTCTCAGCCCGACCCATGTAGCTTCTTTTGACTAAAAATATTAAAACAGTAATACTCAGGACAGGCCATTCAACCCAACATGGCTTGTTAGTCTCTATTTTCCTTTACCTTGCAACTCTATGATGTTGTGGGTTGGCTCTTTCCTTGCTCTTTGTTTTTGGGAGCCTCTTGAAGCCGACACCGTTGATAGTCATGTAAGTGATGAGCGTAGCAAGGGGACGATGAAAAGTGCAAGTGCTGTTATTAAAAAGAAGTCAAAACAAGTGTCCCAAAGTGCAGTGCTTCATAAAGTTAATAAATAGTCCATTCAAAAGTGTTCATGTGGAGGATAAAAACAGAATAAATAAATCCATTAAAACAATTCAGTCATGAATCTGTCCTTTCTAAAAAACCTGGTACATTGTTCTTTCTCACTGGTGGCTCCCCTGGTTATCCCATATGGGGCTTGCAGCAGAGGAGTCACACTACCAACAGATGCAGCTGACCTTTCCTCAGGTCCGGGTCCCTGCCGTCCCATGGCTACGGTAAGGCTCCCTATCCTGACCTAGGCTTGGGTCTCCAACAGCCATGGCGCTCACGTTAGAGGTCTCCTCCAAGCCTCTTTGACCCCCGCTGCCTTCCCGGTCTTCTATGGTGAGTTGCTCTTTTTATCACGCATCACTCTGCCCCCTTGAGTTGCCCAGCCAGAGCGATCACTCCTTCAGCCCCAAGGCGTCAGCCACTTGCTCTGCTCAAGGGGCTCTCCTTCCCAGCTGCCTGCCTTCATCCACTCTTGAATTCATTCACATACATTGGTTAGTTCCACCTCCTGCCTTCTTCTCTCTCTCTCTCTTCCTTTAACCTCCATTCTCTTCTTGTTTTCTTGTTACTCGATTCTCCCTCTCTCACACTTGCGCTTCTCTTTTAAAATGAGGACGTGGCAAAGCTGCAGCAATTGCAGCTCTCGCCGTCAATTACGGTTGCCGTCCGCTCCCATCTCGCAAAATTACACACTAACATTTAGGATAACTTGTTTTGTTTTCTGAATGAGGTATATACTTTTTTTTTGTTTGTTCGCATTAGTAAATTAATTGAAAATGGAACATACAACTTAACACACACATACCACAAGTTTTATTTTGTTTTTTGTTCACATTTGGCAACATGACACATTGTGTGCCTAAAACCCATAAACACCACATTGTTTTGTTACATTTCTTCTAAGCAGTTTCTGTGACTGTAGTGAATATTTAGCCACATACAGACAAGTATGTCAACCAGATATGCAATTAGTGTTAATAAAACCAAATTTCAACTGTTCTTGCAAACAGTCATGCCTTTATTCTTTATTTCTATTATTATTTTAAATAAAGCATGTGAGTCACACATATTTTCTGACTACAGGAGTCAAATCAAATGAAAAATTACCTTAACCAACTGGCAAAATAGAAAAAATTACATGCATTGTACATTGTGATGGATGGCCGGGGATCGTGCTCTACCAGGAGACCTGGAGGAGCACGGGACCAGGAGAAGGACAATTTATACCCCGGGACATGAGAAGGCAGCCCCCTGGGCTGAATCAGGGCCCCGGACTTGTGGCTTAGAAGCTCAAATCTGTTGGGGTCCATGGCCACTACCAGGGGGTGCCTGCACATCTCCAGAAACAAGGACTGCAGCACTTCCGCCAAACCTGGAAGTGCAGCCAGAAGTTAATCGGGAAGCACCAGGAGCACATCCGGGTGCATTATAAAAGAGGCCATCTCACTCCATTCAGCGAGCCGGACTCGGGTGGAAGAGGACAGAGCCTGCGAGTGGAGGAGTAAAGGCCGCAGAAGACTTGGGAGAAGACAAAGGAAGAGAAGTAAAATGGACTGACCCTTGTGGGTAATTCTGCACTGTTTGCTGTGCAGAAGAAAAATAATAAATAGAGTGTGTATTTGAACATTGTGTGTCCTTGGTGTCTGTCTGTGGCCGGGCTTCTTTTACAACATATACACAGGATAAACTATTCCAAGAAAAGAAAGTAAGACATAACGCTTACATTAGCCAATTTGTAGACTAGTGAGGTTCATGTGCTAAGTGCAGCTACACACAGGTTAAATTGGCAGCCTTATTCCAAGTAAAGTGAGTGAGGGTACATTATCCAATAGGAAAAAAGAAAAAAAAAAAGTACAGAATCTGCGCTACTCAGCATATATATATTCACCAGTATAAAGATATAAGTGCCTCCCATACATCTATGTGGTGTGCTGTCTTTTGAAATAAAGGGGGTACCTAAAAAATGACAAAATCTTTACTCTGCATGATATTTTATTGTGAATGCACTAAATATTCTCCATACAGCATAACCACTCTCCAAAATATTAATTCAATTATCATATTATAACCATATTAACAGAGGTCCATGTGATCACTTGCTCCAATGCAAAAATCAGCTATGAATGAGTACCATGACAAAGTATGTGTTTTGCCTAATTCACCTGATTTGAATACTTCATATCATTTTGTCATAATTGTGTAAAAAAATCACCCAAATTTTTTATTTAAAATATAACACAAAGTTCATCAATTCTTCACAAAGGTTTGCTCACAAAGTTCCACACCCAAGCATTAATCTCCATGTGCATAAACTGAAAACATTCAATTGCTCCCACCATTCCTCATAGCTTATACACTGAAGTCCAGGGATCAGTTACTCTTTATACTTGCTTTCTGTAGAGCTACTATGTAGTTTTGTAATATGGAGGACCAAGGCCACTTAAGGTTTTAAACAAAAAGCTAGAATTATGACGGTTCGCATCAATGAGGTCAGAAAAGATGTTCTAGCTGCTTTTACAGCATTATTATATATAGACATCAGTTCTTTCAAGAACATTGACATTGACATTTAGCTTGGAAGCTTTCGATGGTCTTTCAGCTTTCCTAAAAGAACCCGTATGTCGTCAGTGAGCCACGGGGTAACATTAAGTTTTTGCCTAATTCTAAAATGTATTGGAGCAACAGAATCAATTGGTGACCTGACATATACTGTATTATTGAAAATCATCTAAAAGATCATCTGCTTCATTTAAATTAAGTGGATTTAAAGCAAAATCTTGATGAGTATTTTATAGCCGTCTCATTATTAAACAAACGGGTCAAATAGCACTCTTTACCCAACATAGGAGTATTATACACAGACATTAAAATTTATACATTTATAATAAGACATCACAAAGTCCAGTAATGTAACATTAACAGGGGATATACTAAGTGTAAAAACCAAATCTAGTGTATGACCCCAAATGTGGGTAGGGCCAGTTACAGGCTGCACTAAGTTAAAAGAATAGTAATGTTTAAAAATTCTACCACTAAGGGATCAATGATCATTAAAATCAAATTAAAATCCCAGCAATGATAATTGTATCATACAGTATCTTAACACAAAATTTGATAGCAGATCAGAAAATTGAACAAAAAAGGTGACGGCTTAGACTTATGAGGGTGATAGGTTAAACAACAAGACTCTTTACAAGGTATCTGAAATAATAGTGCCTCAAATGAACAGACATCTTTAAATTTGATAAGATCAGATTTATATGAGTTTTAAAATACTACAGCAACTTAAGGGCGGAGGGGTGTCTCTGAGGCTAAGGATCTGCGCTGGTATCCCGAAGGTTGCCGGTTTGAATCCCCATCACTGCCAAAAGAGATCCTACTCTGCTGGGCCCTTGAGCAAGACCCTTAACCTGTAACTGCTCCAGGGGCGCTGTACAATGGCTGACCCTGCGCTCTGACCCCAAGGGGTATGCGAAAACTAACCAATTTCTAATACAAGAAACTGTATAAGGTGAAATAAAGAACAAAAAAAAAAACCTCTCCACTCCGGCAAGAAGCCCTAGGCTCTAGGAATATTAAAATAAAATAATCAAGGGGGGGCGGCACGGTGGCGCAGTGGGTAGTGCTGCTGCCTCGCAGTTGGGACACCTGGGGACCTGGGTTCAATTCCCGGGTCCTCCCTGCGTGGAGTTTGCATGTTCTCCCCGTGTCTGCGTGGGTTTCCTCCGGGCGCTCCGGTTTCCTCCCACATTCCAAAGACATGCAGGTTAGGTGGATTGGCGATTCCAAATTGGCCCTAGTGTGTGCTTGGTGTGTGGGTGTGTTTGTGTGTGTCCTACGGTGGGTTGGCACCCTGCCCAGGATTGGTTCCTGCCTTGTGCCCTGTGTTGGCTGGGATTGGCTCCAGCAGACCCCCGTGACCCTGTGTTCGGATTCAGCGGGTTGGAAAATGGATGGATGGATGGAATAATCAAGGGGGCACATTTCAATTACAGCACTACAATCACCAACCTTTAACCAAGTTTTCATAGGAAATAAAAAAATCAAGGTCATATGACAGAATAAAATCATTCAAAATAAAACTCTTATTTGACACAGACCTTGCATACATTAGAGGTATTACATCCATATTACTTTCAATAGAGGTAGGATTAAGAGCAATGAGGTTAGAATAATTAACATTTCTGGTTATAGTTCTCCTACAAATTCTATTATTAATAACAAAAGGAATTTATGTGTAACTCACAATGTGTGCTGCACAAGGCACATAACTGACCTTAGCACAATCATTTACATTAATTATGTTGCTCACTAGTCAACAATAATTTAAAACATGGCTCAGATTTTCACGTAAAACATGAATAAACCTATTTTGCTAAGATGCATACCGTCTTTAGTGAAGAATCACTGTCTTTCCCAAAACAAATCCCAGTTTTGCACAACAACATTATTTTTGACCTCACACCATGATGCCAGCCAGGAGTTATTAGCAAAAAGTCTACTAGAGATCTCAGAGTCTATTCTAAAAGTCGGAACAGAGCCAGAAATAATTACTCTTGATTTGGGTACGAAGTGTTAAAACAGTTCTAACCAGCTCTGATATGTCCTCTTTTAGGATTTCAGAGTACTGACAAAAAGCATCTTTTACCCCAACATGTAGTACCACAGACCCAATATTCCCAGATGTGCTGAGAAGGCTCAGTATTTGCCATGTATTATCAGAAACATGGGTGTTTAGGAAACATCTTGTATGTGGCACTCCGCTGTGGAAATGGGCCTCTATGCCTCAATAATTCAGGAGCAATGCTGACCCTTGAATCTGGTATTTCACCAGAAACAACACATCCAAATGCTGTTTATGTTCTAAAAGCATGCTCATTCTTTCAAGAAACTAACCAATTTCCTTTCGAGTTCCACCAATTCAGCATTTACCAAATCCTACCCGGACAGATGTATTACCGGTCTAGACCCACTAGTCGTCATGTCCATGTTCACAGTTGAGTTCTCTGTGATATTGAGTACAGTAAATATTATGGTCAGGTGTCCACAAGCATTTGACCATATAGTGTATACCTACTGTAAAAGTAAGCACACTGAGACAAGATTATGTGTTGGGGAAACTGTCCCCGTATAGTATCTTTTAGGGGCCTAGCTGTATACATCAGCACAGACAACATTCTGGTTGCAAGATGGCGTATTTGTAGAGGCGGGGATGGTGAAAGGCATGTCGGGAACAACGGGGAATCCTGGGAGCAAGGTGATGTCATCGGGGAGGGACGACACATGACTATGCAATGTGGAAGGAGCCCAGTCGTCTGGTTGTAGAACGGGGAGTAAACTTACGGCCCTAGGCTCTTTTGCAGATCGTCCTTCCTGTGAGAGAGCAGAGAGATAGGTTAGCACACTGGCTTCTTCCCCTGTCTTGCAGGTTCCCGCAACACGTTGGGTCCTTTGACTGCCCCATACTCGTGTGTGTGTGTGTGTGACACTACATATATATTCTAGAAAGAATGTCAGTCAATAGCACATAACATTAAAACCCATATGATTTAGTCATCAAAATACATAACTATTGTGTATTTAAGATGTTGACAGAAACTCCAGTTAAAGCAAAAGTAAACTAGGGAAGAGTAGACCAGTTGGCAGTAAGATAGTGTGGCCATTAGAAGGGCGCTCCAGCTCTCCATACCCCACACAGTTAGTCACTAGGCACAAGTTCAACAACACACATGGTTTTTATTCAGCTGTTGGAAATGCTCTCCAAGTGTTACCCATCAATGTAGAGTGCAATAAAGCACCAAGTACATTAATAGAAGCAAACAGCACTTTGCATTCCTTTCTTTCTCTTCCTCTCTCTCTTTCTGTCTCCTTCCGCCTCTACCCCTACTCTGGCTAGCTTCGTTCTCCTCCTCCTGACTCTGGCTCCGTGAATGAAGGCAGGTGGCTCCTGGGAGTATGCCAGGTGGCTCGTTAGCGACGTCTGGAAGCACTCCCAGGTGTGGTAAAAGCCCAACAAAGTAGGGCTCTGCAGCTTCCCCTTTCCATCCCCATGGAACCAACAAACTCCATCTCCCATGATGCCCTGTGGGAATCTGAGGAGGCGCTGCAACCTAGGGGAGCTGCCATCTAGCACTCTGGGGGAGGCAGTACCCTGTGCATTTCTGCTCCCCCTCCTTTATGAAGGCATCTCAGCCATCCATCACAACAGCAAAGCTGCTGTGTTTATGCAGTGTGTATGACCATCGATAAAAAATATTTGCAGGCTGTTACCGAATGTGGCAGTAGCAAATGAGATCACATACCATAATTCTTTAGTACAACTTGTGCCACAGATGTAAGGTGCACTTGATGGAATGCATTTTATACCCATTCTGGCTCTAGCAGAAAAATTCCCAAGTACCCAGAGAAGAGAATGTGAAGACAGCATAAATATCTTGCCAACCCTCTGGCAAAGTTACACTTTAAGCCCAGATCACTGAAGCTGTAGCAGTGCTAAAAACTGTGCCACCTCATCACTCTATTTATAACTTCTATAGTTTAAATATTCAACAGACATGTTTTATCACAGTAATCATTCTAAAATATCCTTCATTTACAAATCAGTGAAAGCAACTGCCTCAAGGTCACAAAAGTGAACTACAATTTAAACTGGGAATGCTCCTGGTCTCTAATGATTTTATTGTATTTTTTTAAACTTCTCAACTATATTGGCCTCTTTTTCATATTTAATCATACACACATATGGAGTACTAATTAAAACTAATTTATTCTTCTAATATAAACAAAAACTTCCTTAAATCCCAGAAGAAAATTAAGAAATTGCTTGCAGTTAAAAAGAATGAAAAGGATTGTAAGAAAACCTTATGCCATCTAAAAGATCCCTGTGGCACTTGCATTCCATGTTAATTAACCTTTCTGAATAGCCTGGATATTCAGTTAATTAATCAAGGACTAAGTCCTACAATAATGTACCATGATTTTAAACGGCAATCACAATAAAATTATAAGGAACTTGAGAACATTTACTGCCTTAAAAATGCAATCAAACATTACTTTAAATTACAGTCTTTTGTTTGTTGAGCATCAAGTATTTTAGCATACACTTGGAATTTCTAATTTCCTTTACTAATTAAAATGTATTTAATATAATAAAGTAAATAAATAAAATACAGTATAACTAATCCGTTCAAATATTTTTAAACATTCTGCTTAATCTAATTCAGGGTTGTGGACTACTAATAACATTATTACTTGTTATGTGAAAAAATACAACACACAACAAAACCTTCATGTATGTTTTTAATTTCAAATTGAGAGTTTGATTTTAAATTTAGTTTATAAACCTAAGAGACATGACTAAATCACAATTAAATTTTTTTCAGCAATCTTCATCATCATCTTTATCATAACTCTTTTGGATGCCTTATTATTCTGTGTTTCGTGAATTCAAGTTATTTTTTTTCTATAATTGTATTCCTTCTGGAATCACCTATACAATAAACAGCAAAGTACAGCTACAATAGAAGGACTTTTGCAGCACTGCTTACATTTATTAAGTGCAAACAAGTAATCGTTTCCAAAAAATTTGGATGCTTTGTAAAGTGTGAATAAAAACAGAATGCAATGATTTGCAAATCTCATAAACCATAGAAAACATATCCAATTTTGAAAATGAGCCATTTTACTATTTCATGAAAAATATTAGCTCATTTTGAATTTGATGGCAGCAACACATCTCTAAAAAAGATGGGATGGGGCAACAAAATGCTGGGATAGAAAATGGTACTAAAAAGAAAGAGCTGAAGGAACATTTTGCAACTAATTTGGTTATTTGGCAACAGGTCAGTAACATGATGGGGTATTAAAAGTATATCTTAGAGAAGCAGACTCTCTGAGAAATAAAGATGGGCAGAAGTTCACCAATTTGTAAAAAGCTGTGCCTACAAATTGTGAAACAATTTCAGAATAATGTTCCTCAACGTAAAATTGCAAAGACATTGAATATCTCATCATCTATAGTACATGATATCATCAAAAGTTTCAGAGAGTCTGCGGAAATCTGTGTGCGCAAGAGACAAGTCCAAAAATCACTATTGGATGCCCGTGATCTTCGGGGCTTTCAGGAGGCACTGCATTAAAAACAGGCATGATTCTGTCATGGAAATCACTCATGGCTGAGGAACACTTCCAGTTCGCTATGCCATCCACAAATGCAGGTTTAAAGCTCTATTATGCAAAGAAGAAGCCATATGTAACCATGATCCAGAAATGATGCTGACTTCTCTGGGCCAAGCTCATTTAAAATGGACTGAGGCAAAGTGGAAAACTGTTCTGTGGTCAGACAAATCGAAATTTGAAATTATTTTTTAAGCGAATTTCATTCTTTCACCAGGATAGATTTACCCGATCTATGTACCCCCTGCATCCTTGACTCAATACCAACAAGTTTTTTCAAAAAAGTATCCAATGTACTAATTGATATTGTGCTTGACATAGTAAGTTCATCATTAGATACGGGGGTCTTCCCAGACTGTCTCAAGACTGCTGTTGTTAAACCCCTGCTTGAGAAAAATAATATTGACTCCTCTGTTTTTGACAATTTTAGACCTATTTCTAATCTGCCTTTCTTAAGTAAAATCCTAGAAAAGGCAGTCATTACACAGCTAAATGATCATTTGTCAAGAATGGAATGTTTATTCAAGTTTATGTCAGGTTTTAGAACAAATCACAGTACAGAAACTGGATTCATTAAAGTAGTAAATGGCTTGTTTATTTTTTCTCATCCTCTTAGATCTGAGTGCCGCATTTGATACCATTGATCACAATATTCTTATACTGTAAATCACCTTAGTCAATGGGTGGGCCCCTCTGGCAATGTCTTAAATTGGTTTGAGTCTTACAGGTAGAAAATTCTTTGTTAGTTGTGGTAATTATACTTCAAAGGCACATGATATTCTAATGGTGATCCAGAAGGATCTACCCTGGGTCCACTGCTCTGTTCAATCAACATGTTTTCATTAGGTCAGATTATCTCAAGGCATAACGTGAGCTACCTCAGCTATGCTGATGACACACAACTGTATTTATCAATAGCGCCTGATGACCCTGACTGTCTTGGTTCTCTGACCCAATGTCTCCCTTGTGTTCCTGAATGGATGAGTAGTAATTTTCTCAAACTAAATGAAGAGAAAACAGAAATCTTAGTGATTGGCAAAAATGGATAGAGTGAGGGTATTAGAAATAAACCTGATCCATTAGGCTTAAAGGTCAAGACAGAAGTAAAGAATTTAGGAGTAATTATTGACTCTGACTTAAGTTTTAAATCACATATTAATCAGATTACTAGGACAGTATTTTTCACTTAATAAATATAGGAAAAGTTAGATCCCTTTTAACTTTGCAAGATGCTGAAAAATTAGTTCTCACATTTGTTTTTAGTCAACTAGATTACTGTAAGGCACTCCTCTCAGAACTACCCAAAAAAGACATCAATCGGTTGCAACTAGTGCAGAATGCAGCTGCCATAATCTTAACTAGGAAAAGAAAATCAGAGCATATCTCTCCAGTTTTGATGTCATACACTGATTATAATTCTGCTTATAATTCCAAGACCTAAACTTAAAAGAAGTGGTGAGGCAGCCTTCTGGTGTTATGCACCTAAAATTTGGAATAGCTTACCAATAGCAATTCGGCAGGCTAATATGGTGGAGCACTTTAAAAAACTGCTAAAACCTCATTATTTTAACATGGCTTTCTGATAGCTTCATTTTAGTGTAACCCTAATATTCTGTATATGCATTGAATTATCGTTTTTATCATGGCTTTGTAACCCGTACTAACCCCTACTTTCTCTGCTGTTCATTTTCCGGGTTTCTGTGTTGACGATCTGCTCCACCACCATCTTATCAAGACACCATGCAATCCCTACATTGATGGATTGAAGGCCAGATGTCCACATGATCATCATCATCTAATTCTTCCATATGAAGCCTGAAAACCATGAGGACTGATTTAGATCATTTATGTTAGATAGAATGCCTAGTGGGGGCTGGGTGTTCTCATGGCCTCAGAACCCCTGCAGATTTTTTTTTTTTTTTCTCATGTCCTCTGGAGGTTTTTTTCTTGTCTTCCCGGCCATCGGACCTTACTTTATTCATTGTTATTTAGTATTGCCTACTCTTATTTTTACATTTTTATTTTTTATAAACTTTCTTTCTTCATCTTGTAAAGCACTTTGAGCTACATCATTTGTATGGAAATGTGCTATATAAATAAATGTTGTTGTTGTTGTTGTTGGAAAAAATAGACGTGTCCTCTGGACTAAAGAGGAGAGGGACCAACTGGCTTGTTATCAGCACTCAGTTCAAAAATCTGCATCTCTGATGGTATGAGGGTACATTAGTGACTATGGAATTGTCACCTTGCACATCTGGAAAGGCACCATCAATGCTGAAAGGTATATACAGATTTTAGGGCAACATATGCTCCCATCCAGACAGCATTTTTTTCAGGGAACGATTTACACATTTCAGCAAGATAATGCTAAATCGCATACTGCATCTATTACAACAGCATGGCTTTGTAGTAGAAGAGCCCGGTGCTAGATCTTTCATCAATTGAAAACATTTGGTGCATCATGAAATGAAAAAACAACAAAGAAGAGAACGCAGGACTGTTGAGCAGCTGGAATCTTATATCATAGAAGAATGGGATAACATTCCTCTCCCAAAAGTCCAGTAACTGGTTTCCTCAGTTCCCAGAAGTTTACGGACTGTTGTTAAATGAAGAGGGGATGCTACACAGTGGTAAACATGGCCCTATCCCAAGACGTGTTGCTACCTTCAAATTCAAAATGACCTTATTCTCTACTTAAAATGGTTAATTTTGTCAGTTTGTGATTCACTTGCTTTCCTGTACCCTAGAATGACTTTTTAGAATCAGGGTTTCAAGACCATGGCATGTGCATTCAAGGTTTAGGGAACCCATTAAAAAAACAAACACTTGCCTTTGGGTCAAGCGGAAACTAACATACTGTAATTATCAATATTTCTACATATAATAAGGACTCCATTTGTTACTGTGAGTTAATCATCTTACACAGATTAAATGTGTTAATTTAGTAAGAACGAGTTTTGGTGCAGTCACAATTCAGTAAGTTCATTGTTTGAAACAGTAAAAATAATCTTTGTTTACAGGTACCATACCCAACAGTATAAAACAGCTTCAAGAGTGCTAGAGGTGTGGCAGTACCACTATAAGAATCAAGTATGTTTTCCAGACATGTATCTCTTAATTTTCCATTGAGCAAGTAAAACTTACAGTACAAATATCCATCCATCCATTATCCAACCCGCTGAATCCGAACACAGGGTCACGGGGGTCTGCTGGAGCCAATCCCAGCCAACACAGGGCACAAGGCAGGAACCAATCCCAGGCAGGGTGCCAACCCACCGCAGGACACACACACCAAGCACACACTAGGGCCAATTTAGAATCGCCAATCCACCTAACCTGCATGTCTTTGGACTGTGGGAGGAAACCGGAGCGCCCGGAGGAAACCCACACAGACACGGGGAGAACATGCAAACTCCACGCAGGGAGGACCCGTGAAGCGAACCCAGGTCCCCGGGTCTCCCAACTGCGAGGCAGAAGCGCTACCCCACTGCACCACTGTGCCGCCCCAGTAAAAATATACTTTGTTTAAATTATTCAGTGATGCCTTCTGAAATGTGGTAAGCAAGAGGGCTCCCAGAGGTCCATATCTGAATAGTCATCCCAAAAAAAAAGCCATAGGAATTTATACTGTGATACTGCCCTCACTCACACTTGAAGACATTTCAGCAACACATTTATAGGTGATTTCTTCTCATAACTCAAAATCTTCATCTAGCAGAGCAGAATCTAAGCCATCAATATCATGTGACATATCTGCACTGAATTTATTTTGACAAGAGCAACGATTGGTAATTGATGCAATGCTGCAAGGCAAATTAATGCCTGAAGTGTCCATGACTCAGTTTATTTCATGGCTTTTGCTGCCATCTAGTGGATAAAACCACACAATTCATTCTAGGAGACTTTAGTCTTCTTCCCCTTTATTTGGACTTTTGTCACCACCTACCTTGAAATGGCTAAAACCTAACATTGCTGTTACTTTAAAATTAATTTCTTATCAGGAACATGGGGGTACAGATGAAGGGTAGTTATGCCTAGAAATTGCCTGTAGATGAAATAGTACAAGATATTTCTATACACAGGGAACTGTAGTTATAGGCTGCATAGTAGTATAGTGGAGAGTAGCGGGCTTAGACACCTTCACTAGGAGCTGACAGGCTATTTTGAACTGAATAGTCTATTCTTATCCAATTCTTTCTTTTATGTTTTATAATGTATCAGTTGTTAGGTAAAATTGTGTGCAAATAGTCTGGTTTTTGCTTCCATTGTTATTTTAATATATCAATACAACAGTAGGAATTTCCTTCTTTCATTTAGGCTGATGTAATTATTCTATAGCTAAAGGATTTGACTGCAACATATCTAAATGATTACAGACACCTACATTAGTTATTATGGGAGAGTTTAAGCTGGCACTTTGTTATCTAATATCCAGCTAGACAAGCATATGTTTGTAAACAAAGCTAACAGATTTATTGAGGACTCATTCTCTCCATGCGTACACTCCAACTTAACGACCTTTGTGGCGCAAGTAATTGCACACAGTCCTTGTCTGTAGATTAATACTCAGTCTTCCAACCTAGAGGATTGTTAAAAGCTGTTTAATTGACATAGGTGTACATCAATGTGGTCCTGTATTTTATACTTTATTTGGTGAGAAGAAGGTAGTCAAATCACATCAGGAGCTCTCCAACCTGCTACTTCTGAACAGGAGAGTCCCCCAAGGCCAATTTCCGTCAACACTTTTCTACTTTTTATAAACTAATGACTGCACATTTACTCTTGAATGTAATCTGGCTGGCTAGTTATACTACCCAAGCAGAGCAAATAACAATGAGGAATATTTGTACAAGAAGGTCACTGTTTTTGTAAAGTTGATTCAGCTGAAATCAGATGAATGCAAATTAATCTAAAGATGTTATCTTTGATTTCAGATATAACAGAAATTAGACTTGGCCTCTTAATGCTAGTGGTGAAGTTAGTGGATAGATTAAATATGATACCTTTACACCTCCTAAAACAACTATTTTTTCTGCTATGAAACGGACTAAAGCCCACTGTACAGTGAAAATAAGAATCTACTGGCATGAGAATCAATTTGGTTTGTCTATGGAAATTTATACTTAAAGTGCAACAATTTAAACATGCAATTACATCCACTGGTCTTTCCTCTGAAGACAGGAAACTGGTGCATAACTTGTTATGATTTCCCATCATACCAGTATGTTGAAAAATTGGTACCTTTATTAGTACCCAGTCCCTTCCAACATTTTCTTAACCACATAGAAGGTTAACGTGGATCAATTCCACAGTAAGCGATTCCAAAATAGAAATTGTGGTGATTACATGTTTTAAATTAACTGCAATGAAAAAGGTTTTATTGGCAGTTGTGCATAATGACTACGTGAAATCCTAGACAGTTATCATAATATTCTGTATATTAAGTAAATGTTTTCTTTTATACTTTAATTATTTTACTTTGGATTTATTTTAGTTCGCAGAATGCTACAAAATTCCTAACAGCATCTCAAAAAATGGATTGGCAATAAAGCTGACCTAACTTTACTTTATTGCAATGCTTCTAACTAAGCATGTGCTGTAGGTTATGTAATATTTATGTGTTAACAAAATATGAATACATATATGTGCAGTTTTGTTTTAAGATATATCATTGAAATGTATTATTATTATCAGGCATTATTTAGGCACCTATGTCATAAGGAAAGCACCAGAAAAAGGGACCTCAATTGTTTTTTTTTAGGGTTGATACAGAGCACGGATGCCGTGGATGTAAGAGTTGTGATAAATAAAGTTCCCCTGCATATTTAAAAAAGCGTCTTTCCATCATTTCATTTTGCACAATTTGTGAAAACAAGACAGGTTATGAGTTTAGTTTATGAACAAGATTAAATATTTTACTTACATTGAAAGCCAAAACTGTTCAGTCTACTTTATTTTTTCACCTAACCAATGATGATTTGTTGCAACCTATTGAAATGTTACAGAAAATATAAACAAAGAAATATAGTTACAGTCTATGCTCAAATCCTGTAGCATGATTTATGCCTTCCTCTGAAGCTTGGATGACTCGCCACTGCTTCCAGAAGATATCTGATTGAGCACTGTACAAGAGTTTAAAAATGTGAACTGAAGAATCCAGGCGGTAATCAGGAGGAATAAACTACCGTATATATATATATATACACACACACACGCACACACACACATACACACACACACACACACACATATATATATATATATATATGTATATATATATATATATATATATATATATATATATATATATGTATGTATATATATATATATATACTAGCAAAATACCCGCGCTTCGCAGCGGAGAAGTACTGTGTTAAAGAGGTTATGAAAAAGTAAAGGAAACATTTTAAAAATAACGTAACATGATTGTCAATGTAATTGTGTTGTCATTGTTATGAGTGTTGCTGTCATATATATATACATATACACATATACACACACATATACACACATATACAGATATATTATATATACATATAAATGTAATGAATTATTATTATTATTATTATATACACATATATTTTTTATATATATATATTTTATATATATATATATATATATATATATATATATATATATATATATATATATATATATACACATACATACATATACACACATAGATGCACTTACAATAACATAGAAATCAATATAAACAACATTAACATCATTATCATATGAGAATATGAAGTAATATATAAGAAGCACATTTCATATAAATATAAATAATTAAACAGTAAAATCTTCTTGTATAATTTGCTACCGTGGCTTTTCGTTGGTCTGTCCAGGATTTTAAATCACCTGTAGCTTGCAAACTGTTTCACCTATTGACTTGAAATCTGGTACACATATAATACGTCACGTCTGCTATCCGCTTTATGGGTGATGATTGTATTACTCTTTTTATGTTTATTTTATTTTAGAATCAACTCCTATCTGCGCACACCAGGGCGGCCGTGGGCAGATGCGTATGGTGTATTCACTCCATGTTATCGTGCATTGCGCTGTCACTGGTATTTTGATAAAAGAATTTGAACAATATATAAGAAGCGTATAAATTATTAAACAGTAAAACATTAACATTTAAGAAGTAAAGTTACATTGAGTACTACTGCAGTGCCTTCGGGTATACCTCATTTTTTCTTTGCCCATTACATGCTTAAATGTATACATTTTTTGGTGTACCTACCCGAGAACACGCGACATATAACCGACCGTGGGAGAAGCATGGATTTTAAAGAAGCGTTGAGTTCATCTGCTGGTCTCCCTCGTGGAATAACTGGTAATGTTTCACTAAAATCTACAGGGAGTAAAACGACATTACCTCCTTTTTTTTTTTGTACGATCTCTGAGATGTTGCTTTTTTCGGTTCAAGGCTTCATAAGCTCTTTTATGTTCCATGGTGTACTTAATAAGTACTAATTATCCCAAACCATCATCTTTGAATGTTGCAAGACTTTCGCCTTGTATGTAGATCGGGGTAATTACATTCATTGCATTCCTAGTCTGAATCACAATCTGATTGTATGGGTGGTTACCTGGTACTGTAGGGTTGCCACCCGTCCTTTAAAATACGGAATCGTGCCGCGTTTGACAATGAAATTGCGCGTCCCGTTTTGAATCAATACTGGACGGGATTTATCCCGTATTTTTTTAATCATTTTTTTTTTAAAGCAGCGTCTCATGCAAATCATCCCACACGCATTTTATGAAGATGCCTCCTTTCCTACTTTTGATTGGGTAATACTTGATGTCATCGTTAGTTTGATTGGTGTTTTTAACTGTCCAGTGAGGAGGGCGTGTCTTTTAAGTACAGTCTGCAAAGTGTTAGCACTGAGATGTGGCGTCAGCGCCATACTTGAAGCCCCTAACTTTGCGGTCAGCAAGTCGGCTAACATCCGCCATGTGCCGTCTTTCAGTTGCGAGAAGCAGATCATAGAATGGTTGAAACTGTTGCCCCTAACGTTGCGCCACGGCGTGTGGTTCGTTTATACGTCGTGTCTTCTCATTAAACTTTTATCTCGCGAATAGAGATAGATAGATAGATACTTTATTAATCCCAATGGGAAATTCACAACATATAAAAGAAAAAAAATACACCGAAGGCTTGAAACGCCACTTTCTCGCAAGCCGCTTCATTTTTAGCTTAGTGCCGGCTCTGCTGCCACGATACCGCCTTCTTACCTCGTCAGGTAAATATGGAACCACACCGGCACTGGCATTTGTTCTCAGCGCTCGAAGTTGAGTACTTGAATATGCGAGTCTCGGCGTGTAAAAATCCATGCCCACGTTGTAAAAGTAAGTGTGTCCAGGGAACGAATCCACATAAAATAAAGTAATAGGAGTGATCAATAAATAAAAATAGAAAAATAAAAGTAGAAAAGTACACATACATATACAGTCATACACGGAGCTGCTGAAAAGGCTGCCACTCACGGCGGCGCCGGATGTTTTAATATGTTATTGCAATCCGCAGCGGGAGCGTTTCTATAAACTTAATTTAAACTTACGTTTTACACCGTGCTTTGTTTCCCTTATGAACATGCTTGTATGCTTAACTCGCTCCGTTCTCAATTGTTTAATAAATTTTTTGCTCTTCGCTGTTTGCGGCTGTTCCTCCATTTCCCCCTACTTCGTTCTTTTATCTCGCGAATATGTTATTGCAATCCTTAACGGGAGCGTTTCAATAAACTGATTGAAAATAGTTTTGCATTTACCTTTTTAGTAAAAGGCGAGCTTTTAAGCCTGAGAAATCACCGCGTAAATGCACACGTTTAATTGGACATGTGTTAATATGTATGGTTACACAGTATTAAAAGACAGTGAACAACGTCAGTTACCTTTGTTCCCGCGTTTGATAAAAGGTGAGCTTTTAAGCCTGACAAATCACCCCGTAAATGCACACGTTTAATTGCACATGTGTTAATATGTATGCTTACACAGTATTAAAAGACAGTCAAAAATTAACGTCATTTACCTTCGTTCCCGCGTGTGACTCGTGCTGTAAATCTCTTCCTTGTTTTTAGTTCACGTGATTACGTAGGAGGCGTGATGACGCGATACGTGACTCCGCCTCCTCCATTACAGTGTATGGACAAAAAATATGTTCCAGTTATGACCATTACGCTTTGAATTTCGAAATGAAACCTGCCTAACTTTTGTAAGTAAGCTGTAAGGAATGAGCCTGCCAAATTTCAGCCTTCCACCTACACGGGAAGTTGGAGAATTAGTGATGAGTCAGTGAGTGAGTGAGTCAGTCAGTGAGGACTTTGCCTTTTATTATTATAGAAGATATACAGGGTGACTCAAAATTATATTAACATTTGAATAGCAGAAACAACTTATTCATAAAACATACTTTATATGTGCAAGATGGTTTACAGGAATGTCACAACCTGTTCGCCATCATGTTCAACACACAAAAACCAACGAGCAACAGGACCACTTAAAGCCTGGACACACATTTCGCGGGGAATAGATGATACCATAGTCTGTCCTTCAGGTCATTGATAACACAAACTTTCCTGCTATACACGTGCTCCTTCACCATGCCGCATAACCAGAAATCACAGGGTGTCAAATCAGGGGAGTGTGGAGGCCATGGCAATGGTCCACCACGACCTATCCATTGACCTGGAAAGGTGTGGTCAAGATAAAAATAATCCATTAGTGTTAACATAATTTTAACTCACCCTGTATATATACTAGCCATCACCCGCAGCTCTGCCCGTGTAGTAGTGAAACAGGACAGTGAGGTGGGCCCTGCCCGGGTCCCTATGCCTGATGTCACGTTTCCTCCTCACAGCCTCTGTCTCGGATTAGTGCAAATATATCACTCCCGCAAGTGGACTATGATTCTTAGAGCGATGAGAGAAGTCGCAAAATTAACCAGAATGTTCAAGCAAATTATGCAAAAAAACCCAAGCTAAATCCATTAAGTAGTTCTCTCATTCACTAGCTAAGTGGAGGTAAGGAATGCCCCAAGGGTGGCACGAGAATGTGGAGGACCAAGCCCCCTCCCCTCGGCCCACTGCGAGCCTCTTGGATTCGAGCAAATAAATTAGTACTGCAAGTGAACTATGATACATAGCTCAATGAGAGAAGTTGCAAAATCAACCCGAATGTTCAAGCAAATTATAGAAAAAAACCCGATCTAAATCTGTTAAGTAGTTGTCTCGCAAAAAGCAGACGGACACACAGACAGACAGACATTAGATTTTATATATATACTGTACAAAGATCGAGGTTTGGTTGAATAAACATTAGCTTTCACATGTCCCTATAAAAGGAAACCCAATGGAGTCAAATCTGGTGAACATGGAGGCCAAGAAAATGGTCTACCTCTTCCAATCCATCTGTTACGGAATTCCTCATGTAGAAACTGTCTAACGTGCAAAGCAAAGTGACAAGGAGCACCATCTTTTTGAAACACTGTATTCTCTATCAGTCCTAATTGTTCAAGTTGAGGAATAAAGTAATTTTGCAGCATTTCTAAATAGCTATCACCATTAACAACACGCCCTTCAAAAAAGAATGGCCCTATGACTCAATTTTTTACTAAAGCACACCACACATTATCTTTGGGAGAATCTCTCTCATGTTCAACAGACTCATGTGGATTTTCAGTTCCCCAAATACGTCAAAAATAAAACTTCTAAAGACAAAAAAAAAACTAGATACATGAAGCTTTCTAATCCTTTTTACAAATTGTTTCTATCACATATACTTACAAAGTTACAACTATTTTAAATTGCACACAGACTTTATGGACACCCTGTATATATATATATATATATATATATATATATATATATATATATATATATATATATATATATACATATATATATATATATATATATCTTGTAACAAAGGCGCTGTATTGCGCCCGACCGGCACAGACTCACCCAGAGGCACGTGTATAAAACAAAGTTTTCTTTTTCTTCAGCTGGAGGGCATGTCTTCCCCGTGTCCCCCAGTCACAACACAGTTGAAAACAAGCACAATCCATCACAATGCTCCCTTTTTGGCACCACCACCATCACTCCTGCCGTCAAGCTTCGTCCTCCTCTTGATCCTGGCTTCCAGAGTTCTGGCTGCTGGCCCCTTATAGTTCACCCAGAAGTGCTCCAGGTGCTTGATTGCTGTGTTCCTGCTGCACTTCCAGGTGTGGTGAATACGTTGACCATACAGGCTCAGGAGTCCCAGCTGCAGCACTCCCTGGCGGTGCCTGCGGGACCCAACAGGGATGCACCCAACTCCAATTCCCATGGAACCCTGTGGGAAACCAAGGCACCACTCCAACCCAGGGCGGCGGCCATCTAGCGTCCAGGGGGAGGTATTGCATCGTCCAGGGCTGCTCCCCCTAAATATAGAGTGCAGGGGCATCCCGGCTGCCTGCCACAATATATATATTGTGTGTGCATGTGTGTGTGTGCATGTGTGTGTGTGTGTGTAGGGGGCACTACATCTCCTCAAACCTGACACATTTCTTCTTCTCCTTGTCTTTGTTTCTCTTCCACCTCCAGTCCTTCCAGCAAGTGTCATCCTCTCCCTCCCGACTCTAGCTCCCAGAATAAAGGCACTGGGCATTTTTTATGCTGCACCAGGAGTACTTGTGGTGTTCCATTAGCATGATGTGGAAGTACTTACGGGTGAGGTGGAAGCCAAACAAATAGGGCTCTGCAATCCCTGCAGCACCCACATTTGGCATCCCTGGAACCCAACAGGGCTGTTCCGAACTCCAATTCCCATGAAGCCCAGTGGCAATCCTAGGCTATATATTGTGAGGTTTCTAAACTCTTTTGGGACTCCCCCCAGTGGGAAAACATGCCGAAGAGCATTCCAAAAGTGCAACTGCCGTGTCTGTGGAAGACAGTTTATCCGTCGCCGGGCCAACCACAGGCTCCCAGTGCTGCAGCGGCTCGCCACAAAAACAAATCCAAGTCAACCACAGTTGCAATATAATCGTCTATCATTGATGGGTGATGCAAGGAATATTATAAATGCAGGGAACAGTATTACTTGGCCTGTAACCTGGCCACGACCCTGAATGATTGCTGTGTTTGTGTATAGGAGAGTGGTAGATCTCACTACAATAAATAACCGTGCTGTTCCTTTTTCAAGCTGAATAAAGCTGGTTTTGCTAAAGTACTGAGACTCACCCCACAATATATATTATATATATAATACAGATAGATAGATAGATAGATAGATAGATAGATAGATAGATAGATAGATAGATAGATAGACAGACAGACAGACAGACAGACAGACAGACAGACAGACAGACAGACAGACAGACAGACAGACAGACAGACAGACAGATAGATAGATAGAGTGAGAGTATAATAAGAGTTCCTACGTTAGCAACAAAAAGAGTGGAAAAACAGGTCAAAACTGAGGTTACTGCTCTATAAAGCATTCAAAGGCACATACATTAATTTACACAACCAACTCTGCCTAATATCGTTAAGGGAACCCTTAGCATAAATGTCACTCACACTGATTCAAATATAAAATATTATATATATATATATATATATATATATATATATATATATATATATATATATATATACAGTATATATATATACACTTTTTTTTCTATTGCCTTAACCGTGGTGAAGATAAAAAGGACCAGAAAAGATAGCCAAATATAAGAACTGTGATTTTAGATTTACTGTAGCTTTGTTGCTCCTATTCTCTGAAACTTTGCCCCTAGATCAGTTTATGAAGTTTTATGTTCAAATCCTAGCTAAAATCCCACTTTATAAGATAAGCTTTTGGGAAGTGCAGTATCTGAATGATTATTGTACTTCATAACCTTGTCCTTGCTTTACTTTCCATAACTGGTTAGGGTAAGGGGCATCTGAGATAAATAAAATGTTTTATTGATTAGCACTGTATGCATTTCAATGAAACTTCGAAATCTGTCAAATATATGGCATTATAACTGGCAATATCTGTAACAAATTATTCTTTAAGTGACTGTTCTTTGCCAACTGTGCTGATCCTAATTATTCACTACTGTCAACTCATTTAGTCTTTGTATACCTCCAATATAATCAGTTTGTTTTTACATGTGTAGACTCTTCAAAGTGTGTTTGCCTATTTTATCTTCTCTTAAATGATGTTGTGCTGTACTTCATCTTTTTATTTACATCTAAACTTGTTGACAGTATAAAATGCCTTTGTATCTGTGTAGGGAATAATGTAAAATGAAGAATGATTGCTTTTTAAGAATTTTTAATTAATAATACTGAAACATTCTATATCTGATTCACTTGTAAGATACTTTAGTTTCGCCTTTATATAACAATATTACATTCGTATGTTCCCATTTTATAGTCACTGGGAGTCAACTAAAAAAAATCAGGAAAGTAATTGAATATGTGTGTTCAAAGGCATTGTATGTTTCAAAGCACATTTTTGGGACTTTCTAAAAGTGCCAATTTTGTTCAATTTACTGCTAAGGAAACAGATAGATAGAATAATAAACGTTTGATAAATGGTCAGCTACTGAAACCAACTAAAGGCAAGGACAGTTTTGATAATTTGTTTACTGGTAAAAAACATGATATTTTTTATAAATTTAGATGAAGGACCTTATTTGTCATATATTATTTATACCTACTTATCCTTAGATAAATATGATCAAGGAAAAATTCACTGGGGATCTCATTACTTGTATCCATCTTTGTACATAATTTAGTTTGTAAGCAATATTTCATGCAAATTTGTTTGTGAAAAGACTTCTTTTATTAGTTTAAAATTAATCTCAAGCTAATGTTTTAATGATACCTTAATGTTTCAATGTAATATATTTTATTACTTTAACAAATATAGATAAGCATTAACAGTTTAAAAAATTTTATCCAAACAGAAGCAGTATTTTTAATTTATATACATCTTTTTCCAAATAATTCGTAAACTCTGTTCATTCACTCAGACATGATAACTGTTATATTGTTGTCCACAATTTATCTAATTTCACTGACACACATGCATGAAGTAGAAGGGCAGTGGCTTACAGTTCCAGAAAGCAGGTCTGTAATCTCAGCCTGGTAAACTCCTTTGAGGAGCTGCTACATTTTCCCTTTGTCTGCATGGCTTTTTCTTCATGTACTTTGGTATTCCTACCACAGCCCAAAATAAATGTGTCTCAGGTTCATTGGGGACTCTAACTTGATCTTATTTGAGTGTTTACTGTGATGGGTTGGTTTCTTGTGCCAGGTGATGCAGTAGGCTCTGATTCTCTGGGACCCTATAACCCTAAAAGGATGAACACTCACATTATTTTAATTTAATTAAAAAAAATGTTCAAAAAACATCAAAATCATGTTCAGACAATTTTGGATTACTATTCAGCAAGTGAAATCAAAGTATTAACTATAATGACAATACCTGAATAAAAAGAACAAAGATTAAATCTACAAGGTTAGGTATAGGTTAGTAAGGACAAATTTAACATCGAGTAGAATTCTCACTATAATGCTTGACAAGAGAGAGCACACACAGCACTTTGCAACAACTTATCATTCACGTTACCACTCATCCATTAATGTATTCAAATGCCAATATATAATCTGATGTTACAGAAAGGTTTTTCCCTTACAACAGGTTATGTTTATTTTTAAAATGTCCAATATGCTTTCTGCACATGCAATGCACATTTACATGCTTAACTGGATTTTTTTAAGAGGCGTTTCGACTGTAGACAGTTCATCTTAATCAGAAGCTTGCTTTCTGTTGGATCAAATTAACGAGAGCACCACGGTTCTTTGCAGTTCAAAATCTCTGTCCCTTCTTTGAGCCCCACCTTCATGAAGCTCAACACTCAGTGAGCCATCTACTTGTTCCTACCAAGTTTAAATCAAAATTAATTTGTGATTGTCTCCAGACATATATGTTATATATCTGGCTTCAGCAAGTCTAGAGCTTGTGTCTCAATATTTAACTTGAGCATTGTGTGTTTTTCTCATATTGTTTCTCTGTTAGTTTTCTTTGATTATAAATTGTGTTTTTCTATGTGATTGTGTATTGTGAGGCATTGCTTGACTGGTGACATACCCAGAGTTGGATACTGCCTTTCACCCACTGCTCAAAACATAGGCTTTGGATCCTCTTCCCCCAAACATTTATTGGAATAAGGAAGTGAGATAAGAGAGGTTTGTGGTGATATGTGTTTTTAAATAAATAAATAAAGACTGTGTGGCTCTGTGCAGGTGTATAGGAAAGCATTAACAAGCAGCCCAGGGTTTAGTGGGTGAATTAACTAGTTATGCAGTGATTGCAGATGTATGTGGTTCAGTTAATTTCCTTGTTAGTGCTTCTGGTTTCATGATTGCAATACCTGTATTGGATCAGTGCATAAAAGGGAGCCTAGGCAGGAAGCGACAGGAAGAAAAAAGAAAGAGTTGAGAAGATTTGACAGTTAAAATAAAGTGAAATTTGTGACAACAGTGAATGAGAGAGAGCAGCCAACGCAGTAGTAAGTAGACGGGTATCTGGAAAAACAGCTCTGTGGAAGAGCATGCAGCTGTCACTTGAGAGAGTTGAAGAAGGTCACCCTTGTTTAGTGATTTTAAGTAACAAACGTGACCCGATGCTTGAAGAGGGATCCTGTGTAAGGCCGAGGAGTGGCAGCACCCTGCTGAAAGCTGGGTGATAGCAGGGATCCAAGACTGTGATTAAAGGTTGGCTGTGTCAGTCAGAAGGACGTCTCCACTGCCTGCAAGATCCCAACTCGGGTAAGCAGAGGAGACGTCAATTTTTAGAGGGAAGCGCTTGTTTGTTGTTAGAACATTTCTGCTGTTGAGACTTTTATCCTCGTTTTAAAGGATTATTTGTTTTTTATTGGATTTTAACCTCCACTGATCATTCAGTTTTATGGATTATTTACTCATTTATTGAGAACTGTTACACTGCACCTTGGACACTTTAATGTTTGGTATTAATAAAAGCACAAATCACATGCACCTACCTCTTGCTGACTGTATGTATCATTTGCCTGGCTCATCCTCGGTTTTTGACTATCAACGATTATGGGGTCAAGCTTCCAGGGACCGTGGGGCCAACCCAGACCATCATAGTAGGATCAAAAAATTAATTACATTTTCAGATGGAACACACACTAATTTAATAAACAAATATTTGGTATTTATTGACATTCGACAAAATGTTTTAAAAACGAAATAAAAACACAACATTACATATTTTTGTATTCCTATAAAAGTGCAATATGAAGAAGGAAAATTTTCTCATAACTGAGGGAGAGTTTGCGAATGATTTGGCTTAAATTAAGTCAAATGAATTCGGCAGGTGGGCAGAACGTCTAATTAAACTGTTACCCAAGCTTATCCCAGCTTTTTTGTGGGAAATAGCAAAGGGTTGTAAAGTACTCTATTCCACCACTGAATCATGCAGACCTTCCTATGGGACAAAGCCTCTCACCCCTTGCAGGACACAGGAAACAGAAACCTATCACGAAGAAGCCTATGTTGCTCATACACATTGATGACAGCAAGAAAGCCAGTCCTAGCTAAACCACCCTGCAACAATGTTAAACTCCATGCCCTGCAAAACCTTAAAGGGGTTAATCCCAAAAACAGTCAAATTAGCTGCATTGTAATTAAAACAATTATCCAGCCCTTTTAACAAGTGAAACACTAAAACATGAAGATAATTGAATTACATTATTTTAATTAGAATACTTAATTGATAATGAGTAATTGAAACAAAAATAGAGAGAAAGAGGCAATAAACAAATGGTAATTAGGCAAGGCCATACACTCTATTACAAAATAATTAATCTCCAAGGAGAACTCAAAAGAAAACCAGTAAATAGAAATATTTCCAAAATCCTCAAGAAACACAAGAAACACTTACTTGAGAAAAATGTTAAACAAAATTAATCTCTTCTTAAAGAACTTAAATCTAAAACATGGCAAATGCCAAATGTTGAATGAAGTAAGAAATATGAAACCAGGAGTATTTAAAGAGCTCAAAACTGAACATTACCTTTAATATTCTCAAACTCATAAGCAGAATAAAAACTTCTGTGAAAAAGAAAAAAACTTGAAAGACATTTAAAAAGCAGGTAGAAATAAAACAAAAAGACAGATGTAACCCAAAATGCAAGAATGTTGCCTGAGCATTGGTGACATGAATTGCCCTCTTTATTACACAAGTCCCAGACAGTTAACCACAAATGAAACACTATGAAGATAGGAGGAGGGCAAAAAGGCAGAGTACCACTACACAAATTAAGATGTGTAGGAGCAACACCAGATTTGGGGGCAAAATAAGAGGTGCAAACTGTAAAAGTAGAAAGAGTATAAATGTCCTGGAAATAATAAAAGAGCTCAATAACTTCAGAGATCCAGGCAATGGCTCTCTTCTTGAATGGGTTTCTACACTTTTTTAAAGGCTCACCACAGAGAGGTTAATTTTTGAAAAACCTGCTAAATCCCTGTTACTGATTCTGATACCTATATTTGATCAGAGAGCCTGCTGAGCCTGCTTCTTTCTACTTGCTATCTTTCTTCAGACTACTATTCTATAATTAACTTACTATAATAAAGGTTATTTCCTGCAGTGTTGTGATTTGAAAAACTATGTAGTGCTTTCTTTGAGTTTATTGAGTGCCTCCAGAAGTCTTATAGGTATTAGGGTAAAATCACGTTTTAAATTTTCAAAATACAGATGCTTAAATATTAATTACACAGGTAAAGATTTTTACCATAATAATTTTCACATTTAATTTTCATTTTAATGATCAGTTCAGCTAGTATATTTTACTATATATTAAGTCTGACCTTTAATATTAATTTATTTTACCAGACCTTGAATGTGATCCTTGAAATCATGCATCAATGAAAAACTTGATTCTAAGGGAAATGACATACTAAAAGTATAGCTTCTCACAAAAACAGCCACAAAGTCTATGTCCTTGTTTGGCAGTGTTGTGTTACAAAAGCAATATGGGGATAAATTTAACTAAGATGTCCAAAGTAAAATAAAAATACGAGAGGCGTTCAAATATAAACAGGAACTTATGAACTATACTTTATTCATTGAATACAGTGAAACGACTTGTACACTATTTTTCCATGTAGTCTCCTGTCACTGCAATACACTTATTCCAGTGGTTAGGAAGCTTCTTAATTCCAGAAGAGCGGAAATCTTTTGACTGCATGTTGATCCATTCCTGCAGGATGTCAATAACCTCCTCATTCGACTTGAATTTCTTCCCTCCTAAAAATTCCTTAAGTGGACTGAAGAGACGATAGTTCCTCTCTGGATGACTTGCACCAATCATCCACTCTAGACTGAGAGGGACACTCATCCCCAAACTGATTTTTAAGTCTTGAATAAATCCGAGATGAAATGACTCCTTCATTTGTCAAAAATGTAACAATAACTGTGTACCTCCTGCTCCGACATGTTGATTACAACTGACAGGAAGGAGGGAAAGAGCAGCTAGCACTACTAATTACAAATTCAAACATGCATGTGTTGGTCCAGTGAGCCGTGTCTACCTTGCCTACCACAGAGCATGCCTGCCACAGAGCATGAAAATTCCTGTTTATAATTGAACACCCCTCGTGTATATATATATATATTCTTTGAGCAGTTATTTGCAGGATTTACTGTTAATATTCTTTCTAAATAAAAATTTTGCAAAGGCATCTTTGATGACAAACCTGTGTGTCTGACAAATAATAACCATTCATTGATGAAGTTTGGCATGAAATACTAAACTCAAATGTTCACTTTTGTGGCTTGAAAAGTACTTGGCTAAATGCTGCTTTCATTCATTTTTCACAGTATTAGTCACCTATTAATTATACGCTTTACCATTATTTGTGATGACTCATCCTAAATCTTTAAGTGTTGATGTCCCTATAGATGATAATCCTTTATTTCAGCATTTTTAAACCTACGTAGTATTCAGTCTATTTACGTCACAAGATATAATGACATTCACAGATCTCTATATTGATCTATATTACATTCCAGCTCTAACTTTGCAGTGCTACAATGTTTCTTCTTTAAATAAATTAGAAACGTGGAAAAAACAGCCTATCCCAAATTCTCTCTTTTTTATCTATATGTGTCTGTGATGTGAAATTGGCAGATTTGGATGAAGATTTAGACAACATTTCTAGAGCATATCAACAAATTTCAAGGAATTTATGCCTTGATGATCTTAGGGAATGATGGTAAAGTGGTCTTTCAATTAAACTTTGAAAAAAGGAATAGAATTCAGCCATCCAAAAAATACATTCTAGCTCAATATACACCAAGCACACCATAATTCAACTAAAAATGGATCATCATTCAGATATATCATCTAAGATTTTCCAAACTGTAGCCAGAAGCAAGATTCAGCTTTTCTGAGATTTCATCCAGTGCCAGCATTGATACTTCACATGGTTTGGGAATGCTCATTCAAAACCATTTTATGAAGAACTTCACATATAATAGTAGATGGGATATTGTGGTTCATATTGTGGTATGAATTTTTTGTGATATTCTGTACTACACTGCATATGCTCATTTTGATCTAATGGATGAATACTGATCCACCTAGCACAAATCATTGGGAAGCAATGTTCTAAATTTTCTGAAATTGAAAAAAAAAAATTCTCTATGCAAAGACCTAATCAGAATTTTTTTCAGAATTTGTCATTCTAAAGTATGCATGCCAGGTCTGTGCTGAACCTTTTTATTTTATTTGCTGTGGTACATAAAGAACCATTTTACGTGCAGCTCTTTTACCATATCGCTAAGTAAGGAGGAGGCTGGATATTAAGTTTGATTTATTTTTTCCAGAATATACTACTGTACTTGTCTTATTTTTTAATTGGATTGTGCATTGTTCTTTTAATAAAAGTGTAATCACAATGCAGACAATATAAAAGGACAAATATCTATAATTTTGAGTAAAGCCAATGTACTGTAAATAGTTTCAGTTCTTAAAGAGTTAGCCTAGTTCACTACTAAAACAAACAAACAAAAAAAAAGCACTATTATTATTCTGTTGATACAATCTGTGCATCTAAACTAAATTTATTTCTGTTGTACATTGCAGTACAATTAAAAATATCTCACTTCATTATGGGGCGGAAACATCAAATGCAAAGATAATGATACAGTGCAACAGACACATATCTCAAAGCAAAACAATGGCAATATGTAATATTGGTAAAAATAAAGTAACAGTTATTAATGTACAAATCTTGTGCAAGGTAGCATAAGTAACAACAGACAGTTCATTTAACTGAGCCAAATGATATTTAGTAACATTCAATCAGCAATGCAATCAGGGCTGCGTTTCCTGAAAGCGATGAACCTTAATGATGAACAAGCAACTTTACAATATTTTTGTGTAATGTAGGAGCTACTTTTCCGTGCATTTTTCAAAAGCCTTGTAAAGCAGCCATGTTACAAGTGATCATAAGGTACAGCTTAGTTAAACACACCGCTGAAGTCTCCTATACAAAAAGATGATAATTTCATTATATGTTTTCCTTTATTGGTCTTTGCTGCAATGACAAAGTTGTAAATAGTAATCAGAAATTAATGACAATCATAGAGAGAGTGTATAAACAAACACAAAATCAAACACCTTTTATTTCCAAGATGAGTGCAAAAGACACACGTTTTCCAAAGAAGAATAGCCAGTAACAAACTGATGTTGTTGAATAATGCATGGAGCATACTTCTCAATAGTTTAAAGCAGCAAAAATGTCAAGAGATGGCAAAAAGAATAAGTGCCTGCTCAACAAAGGTCAGCTGAGTATTAACCACTGTTGGACAGCACAAGCCTGGCAAACAACTTAAAAAATATTGTTCTGCAATCTTGTTCTTTCCTCACCATGGGCCTCATGTATAAATGTGCATACGCACAAAAATGTTATGTACGCCCGTTTCCACGCTCACATTGCGATGTATAAAAACTAAACTTGACGTAAATCCACGCACATTTTCACA
Organism: Erpetoichthys calabaricus; assembly: GCF_900747795.2. Taxonomy (NCBI): domain Eukaryota; kingdom Metazoa; phylum Chordata; class Cladistia; order Polypteriformes; family Polypteridae; genus Erpetoichthys; species Erpetoichthys calabaricus. The sequence continues at coordinate 72,531,043 of NC_041397.2, read as the reverse complement.
CCAGGTTAATCCCTGGCGTATGCAAGTTCTCCTCTCAGTTTTGCAAACTGGTGGCACCCAGCGTCAAAGCAATGCTTTTGTTCCAGTGTGGTTTCTCTTTCTTTTTTAGATCCACATCCCTGATGCAGCTTTATCATATACACTGAAATTAACCACATATTGTTTATTAGTTTAAGGCACTGATTGTAATTAACCTGTAACAATATAATGGTCTACGGAATGGCCAAACTATTCCAAATACTATAGCTGCTTTAGCGTTGTTACTCTTACTGCACCACTAAGAGTATTTACCCACTGCATCTGAGTGTGGAATCACAGCCCTACAGCAGCTGATTGGAAAGAGAATTATCGGTATACAGCATCAAGCCCACGCTGCCTCAGCCATGCTGTCTATTGAACTGCTCTTATATGACAAATGCTTCAGATCCTTTCCCGTAGGGACATCGCATTTCAGAAACCATTTCATCCCAAGAACTATAAATGCACTCAATCAGTCCATCAAGTGCTCCTGATAGAACTGTTTATACTTAAGTACAATACCTCACTGTAAACTTGTGATAGTTATAACATTGCACAACCTGAGCCACTTTATAAAGTGCATATTTGCATATGATGATGATATCATTTCTAAGATGAAATACAGCAAAATATGTTTATTACATTATACAGATAAAATGTTAACATCATTTAAATAATCTATATTGTTAATAATTAAACATGTGAGGACACTGTATCGCAGCGCTAGCTAGTTAAGGGATTGTTCCTGTCTCGCGCTGTATGCTTGGTGGGACTGGTGGGACCCTGGATGGATAGATGGATATAATAATGAAACATGTACTACAAAGATATTTCAATGTTCCTTGAAAGTTTTGAAGAATCGGTGTTCTCAGCTTTCAGATGACTTTACATCTATTGCAGAGCTGATTGTGTGGTGATTGGGTATTTGGAGAAAGAAAAAGAAGGACAGGAATTGGGGGTTAGTATGTTTGAAAGAGACAGAACTGCTGTAATAAATTATTTCATCAAAGGTCGTGCACGGTGCAGCTTGCGGGAGGCAGGAACAATCGCTGGACGGGGTGCCAGCTTGTCACTATCACTGCGCCACCATGTCCCCATGTTTAATAACATACTTTAATCACTATCATCATGAAAATGATATCAAGTATACATCTCAGTATTTAAATTATTCAGAGAGCTGTAATATCATGAATGTAATGGATTCTATGTCCTGTCTGAGGAAGTGAAAGCCCATTTAAGAAGCACGTAATGATTGACACACATAGAGCACATAGAAGAACATATACAAAACAAAGCATTTAATGTGCTACTTTAGTTACGATGGGATTTGAGAATCTAGTAAATTAAATGCTTTTAAGATGAAGTTTATGATGTTCTACTTTAATGACAAAGTAAACTAGGTGATTAAAGTGGAAATTTTGAGATTAAAGTTGACATTTCGAGCTTTTTTTCCCACTTTGTGCCTAGTTTTTTTTCTTTTCTCTGTACCCCAGTAAGCTTCCATATGACTCTCAGACAATGGGCTACGACTCGCCTTTTCATGACGACTTTCATATCTGACAACTTCTCTTTTATTTCTGGCACTGTGTGATTTTGTGAACTTCAACTTTCGAGTTTCTCCTAAACTTCCTTTTGTTGTTTATACCACTGTTTAAACCAACAAATAGTACGTTTTTCCTTGCCTCCACTTGGTATCCACTGAAAATCTTCTATTTCCCCCCGTGCTTTTGCCATTGTCTTTTCAAAGAATGTTGAGGTTAAGGGCTATTTATATTGATTTGCATATTCAAAGAGGTGTAATTCTGGAAGGAGATGGGGAGTGGCAGCAGGTGCGTGCACATGAGTTACTTTTCATGCTGACCGGGATTTATGGAGCAGAAGAATGTGGAAGTTGATGTACGCACAGATTTATGCATCTGGATCTTTTTGTGCGTACGCATATTTCCACTTTTGTCCGTACGCCATGTTTAAGTGTGAATTCTACGTGTTATTCATGAGGCCCCAGGACTCTGTGCTTCGTTCAGATAGGACCATCATATTGCTCGCTTGTTTTCCACAAAATGGAAGGAGCACAAGTAAGCATTTTAAATGTAATGCCGTTAGGCAGTTTTCGGTAGTGGTGGTTGAGGATTGGAACTGGAAAGTTCAAAGTTCAGGATAATAGAGCTAGCCTCTTCAGCCGGAATCAGGCTTGCAGATCCTAGCCTAAAAACAATTTCACATACTACAAAAAGCAATATTTTTCATACTGAGGGACAAAAGTAAAGTTATTAGAAAGAAAAAAAAAAAAACAAAACACTGGACAACAGGGTGGTTTAGTGATTCATAAAGTCCGGGGATTCACCTGTCATATTCTAAACCTAAATCAGTTTCCTTCACCCCTATTCATCTGTGACAGCAAATCTTTTTTTAAGTTGTATTTTATTACATGTTTTATGTATCTAGATATAAAAAAAACTTTAGTTAATTGTGCATTAAATTTTATTACTCATACAAATTGAGCTGTGTTTAATTCTAAAGTAAGGATCCTACCTTTTCAGATTTACAGACTTCAGCAGGAAATGTCACATACACCCTGAAGGAAGATAAGAATCCCACCATAGGAAAATTCTAAACTATAATCTTCTTACAATTCATATGCTTTCCATAGTAATTACCTAATCCCATGGTGTGTGTATAGCCCCTAGAAATATCCAATCAAGTCTAAAGTTTAAATGAGTAACAAGCCTCCTTTGTTTGAAAGTACAGGCACATGTAAAAAAGCAAATGTCATAGCAAAAACATTCATGCAATTTGTTACCTGTAAACATACTGTGCAGTTATATTTACTTACTTAAATCGCAACAACACGAACAGCAGTCTTTTATATAAATTCAAAATATTTAAATAAAGGGGAATAAAATATATGAGATGAAATTTGGAATAGGGTGACTTTGAGACGTGTTTCAAAGCTTTTAATGGTCTTACAAGACAAGATACAAATTAGGTGTTACTAGACCAGTCCTTCCATTTTGAATGCAAAAAAAGTCTCAGTAACACTTTAGTTTAGGAACTGCAAAAATGCATCTATTACACATTTACTCTTATGTAACACATCACCATTATTATGTAAAACATCAATCCATAGGTCATTTGTCTCTGTGCAGTGTGGCATTTTGACTTAATGGTAAAATTAATTGTTAATATTAGGATTCACAAGTCTTATATTCAGTATGTAATATCAAGAGAAATGTGCTTCAGTTAAGCCACCTCAGAGCACTTCAAAGTAAAGTTTTGATAGTAGGCCACATTGCAGAGATGAATAAATACTTTACTGATGTTTTGTAAGTGTTATGAAGACCCAACGATGTTGTTACATAATAGTATATGAGTAATGGACGCATTCTTGCAATACCTAAAGTGTTACTGTTATAATACAAGTTAATAAGTTTTAGACTCTTCACTGATTATTTCACACAAGAATATTTAATGCTGTAACCAAATGAGAATTTGTGGCTTGGTCAACACTTTGGTATAAGCACATTGGATGCTGTACAGTTACAGCAGATGGAAACGACCTGAAATTATGGCTGTGTGTGTGTGTGTGCATTAATCTAGATCCATGTCCAAACTTCGCTGCTGTCTCCCTTGTAAATCTGCTCACTTCATAAATAATTTTTATAAAATAACATTTTTTGAGTTCACTTTTTTCCACTGTATGACTGAAGTAATCAAATGCAAACCAAAGCACACATATAAACCATCAGTTGTACTGTAAATAGAGTGATGTGTAAGGCAGACAGAGAATATCATATTGTGTGTATGTTGGTCAGGGATTTCTCTGTACACTTTACACATGACAATAATACTAAAGTGAATTTTTGTACCAAGTATAATTGATTTGTAAACACAAGCATAATTCATAACACAAATAAGACACTGTTGCCAGAAATCAAATTACAGTCTAAACATGATATATAAGCAGTGGTTCTCTTCTAACCAAATTTTGGCAAATTCAAAAAAGCTTTCACAGTGTAGTAACTGATTATTAAAATCCCATTCACTAGGATGTGAATGGACCACTTCCAAACCGGTATACAGATGTTTCAGATCAGTCTGAACATGTTAAGTCTCCATGAAATGTCCACAAACCCCATGTTTGATATTACATACTCTCATATTACCTTGGTGAAGCCAAGGTAAGGCTGACAGATCCTACTGTGGCCCATCTTCTAACACTTTTAGGGCATTTTCTTCCAGGGCTACTACCAACCTTATCTCCTGCTCTTTGGAGAACAACCTCTTGCAGCGGCTAAAATTTCAAGGAGTAGCTCATTCTACATTTACCATGTGATGCCTGTTTCTGTTTGACAAAATGTTGTCATAAAGCCTGAATGGTGTGAAATATCTTAAAATTAAACATTTTGGGACTTTTTTTTTCCCTAGTAGTATATCATAAGTAGTACTAATAAACAATTTTTGGATATCACTTACATCGTGTTGATTATTCTTTTGCATATATTTTTGCATACGAAACAAAAATAAGATTTAAGATAAAAAATGGCATTAATGTCAAATAATTGGGACAGAGATTTTGCACCATAATCCATTGCTTTCTGCATTTTACCACTCTTCATACTGCACCTTGAACATCTTGCTTAGTATCTTATCAAAAGCTGTCTGAAATTCACAATTTATGTCATGTGCCACTCTGATTAAATGTTTCAAGCAAATTAGTGAAACACAGTTTTTCTCTTCTTGACCTCCCAACAATATGCCTTAACTTGATGTGTTGTCAAACTTTTCATTAATAATTACTTCTATTATCTTACCTACCTGTTTTGTCCTACCTGTTGCTAGGACTGGGCTCATCACCTTCATATATAATGGGGCATTTATAGGCCTTAATTTTTAAGGTATTTCATCTGTGTGTTTGCATTTCTGAAAAATGTTTTATATTTATAATCAATAATTTACTTTTACAGCATATACAAACGTAAATTGATAATTTAAAAAAAAGACAAGCTAAAGATAATAAACATAAAAGATAATTTTAAAAAATCATAAGTTATGTATGTTAAGATATGTAACACCAATGCACTAATTCATTATTTTCTTTGTGTGTTTATCCTTTTCAGAATGGTGCAAAAACACTAATATAAAAGAAATATGAAAGAAAAATATGTCCTGAGTCCTGTCTTTGACTGGCTGATGTGATTGTATGCAGATTTTCTATCTAAGCTCAGTTTTTCATTAGATAGGAAAAATTAAAAATGTATAATATTTTAAGGACCCTCTTTTGACATGTCATTGTGATGTCTTCGTGATGATTATAAACTATCATAAAACTTCCTGTGATATGATTAATTTTATAACAAACAGTCTCTTTATATATCCATCCATCCATTTTCCAACCCGCTGAATCCGAACACAGGGTCACGGGGGTCTGCTGGAGCCAATCCCGGGCAGGGTGCCAACCCACCGCAGGACACACACAAACACACCCACACGCCAAGCACACACTAGGGCCAATTTAGAATTGCCAATCCACCTAACCTGCATGTCTTTGGACTGTGGGAGGAAACCGGAGTGCCCGGAGGAAACCCACGTAGACACGGGGAGAACATGCAAGCTCCACGCAGGGAGGACCCGGGAATCGAACCCAGGTCCCCAGGTGTCCCAACTGCGAGGCAGCAGCGCTACCCACTGTGCCACTGTGCCGCCCCCTCCTTATATATCCCATTTTAAATAGTATTGATATTGCTACCTGCAGAAAAAAAATGGCTACATGCTTGACAAAATTGTTTGAAACATAATCTGTTTTCATTTATTTATTTAATTTTCTGCTTTGCAGAAATTAGGTCATGTACTTATGACAGTATTTCAGCCAATAAAAAATCCCCCTGAAAATGTTATAGTTCAGTCCTTAAAACTTCAAATATCTACCATGGCCTAGTCTGCAGTTTATTTATAAAGCTAAATGCAATCATCCTATTATGACAATAGTCAAACTTCTTTCTTTCTTAGACATTTAAAGGTTGAGTGGACGAAAGTGCCAAAGTTGGCACTTTTAAGTGTCAGCTTTAGTACATTATATTACTGAAATATTTACTAAAGTGCCAAACTGTTAAGTTTCTTCACAGCCCCTGTTATTCAATTCATTAGCAGCATCTTGTGCTCCTGTAAGACTGAATGAAGTCTTTTAACCTAGCATTGTATTTTATTTTGATGCTTTTGTGTTATGCATTTGAATATTAATTATTTATTTCCCTAACTTTGCAAGCAGTTAACATGTAATATTCAAGAAGTATTGTATTATGATTACGAGCAATTTATCAGCTTTTATGAACAACGCTTGACATACTTTATTAAACTATTAGCCACGTCAAATCAGAATCACAGAGTATAATTTCAGCCAGGTTTATTTCTAAAAAACATGCATTATCCTTTTTGTTTATCAAGAGGTTACACTCAGTTAATGCTTTAAATTTACCCTGACTTACTGAATTGTAAATACAAATCACCTCATTGCTGCTTAATTTTCAAAAAATGGTGTCCTTTCTGTAACCATTTTCTCTGCCTCAGCTCAGAAAACTAGTATAAACTTCTTCCAAGAGATATTTTTCCTATATACTGGTAAAATTCCATTACAACGAAAATCTTTACAATGAAATTTTCATTACAACGAAGTATTTTTATAGTCCTGACAGCATCCCCATATGACACAAATCTATAGAAATCTCGTTACTACAAAGTACATTCAGCAGATACTTTCATTACAACAAAGTGCACAAAAGACCTTGAAATACTTGAATGAATCATCCACAGAGCAATTAGTTCAGTGGTCGCAGCTCAGTTGTGCACAATGATCCCCAAACAGAAACACTGTCACTTTTTTCTTTCTTCGAACTTTCCTAGTACTGTTTTTTTTTTTTTTTTTGCCTTTTTTGTTTCCTGCGAGTTTCAGTGATACCTTTTACTTATTGCTCGTCAACATTTGAAAAACATCCATTGGAATTTAACTCATTGTCAACCTCCTGTAGAAATGGCAGACACGAAGAAATGATAACAGTTCATATTAGAAAAAAAAACAAACTATTTTTGCAGCTCTCGGAATTTCGCAATCGACACTGTCAACTTTCTTGAAAGACAGAGCAAAAAATGTAGAAAAATCTTGGGTTGCAAACGTATGTGAACTGCTACATTTAAAGACGTCAAAAAACCTGTTTTTATGTGGCTCAGTGATGCTTGTTCAAGAAACATTCCTATTAACACTAGAATTACCAGAGCCTACGAAAAAACTCGTATATCCGGCCCACCTTAAATTGCTTCTTAAATCCGTTCACACCTCTCTGCCAGCATCCTTTGTCCTCTAAATGTGCTGATAAAAGACAAGCTGCCAGCAGCCGGCTATTCCATCCCCCCACCGACTTAGAACGTGGGCGAAGTTTTCCCAGCTCACGCTTTGATTGATTATGTGGGAGTGAGGTTGACCACTGAAACTCTCTTAGAGTGTCCCGAAGTGCACTGACCTGCATGACCCTGCCTTACTGCTGTGTCTGTGTATAGCAGAGTGGCAGATCACGCTACAATAAATAAGTGTGCCATTCCTGTTTCAAGCTGAATAAAGCTGGTTTTGCTAAAGTACTGAGACTAAGCCTCGTGTTTTGGGGTGCAAGACAGGGACTTATAGTGTGACCCCGATCTTTTATGATTTGCTTCTGTGGCGGTTCACTGCAGCACTGTAAGCCTCCTATTGCCCTGGCCCAGCATCTTCCACAGATGCTGCAATCACGCTTCAAGACACACTTCAGCATGTCATTCCCGTTTTGTCGGGGGGGGGGGTCTCTCAAAAGAGTTCAGAAACCTCGCAATATGAAGAAGAAATAATGATTCGGCTCCTGATTGATAACTGTGCTGCCCACAACATGCTTCCACATTTAGATAATGTTCGCATTAAATTCCTCACACCCAATTGCACGGCAGCGCTTCAGCCATTGGGTTTGGCCATCATTCGCACCCTGAAAGTGTATTGTCACAAGGAAATGCTAAGAAAAAATCTCGTCAGCATAATTTGTAGGCAGGAGGAGATTAAAATTAATGTGAAAGAAGCTATTGAAATGATTGCAAACTCCAGGATACAAGTTAAAGAAAGCACTATAGTAAAAAATACAGAATCTCATTACAACAAAATTTTCATTACAATGAAATATTTTTTAGGTCCCTGGGAGTTTGTTGTAACGGAATTTTACCTGTGTGTGTATATATATATATATATATATATATATATATATATATATATATATATATATATATATATATATATATATATATATATATATATAAATATGTGTGTGTGTGTGTGTTTCCCAAACACAAATGTTACACTCCACACACTTCTGGTTGACCTTGCCTAGAAATGGAGAACCAACTATTCACAAATACTCCTCAAAATGACAGCACCCATAAGAAAAACAAAATGTTGTTTTAGCATTTATAAAATTTATCAAGCATTAAAATAAATGTGATCACAGGATTCCTTGACCACTAAAATCTCTAAAACATAGTAAAAAAAAATTTTACAGGTCAAGGAGAATTTATAAAAATTAAAACCAAAATGCCAAAATGACAACTGGCTGTTCAAAGCATTCTGTATGCAGCATTCAGTTAATTCAAAACAACGATTCACAAATTATTACAGAAGTATAACGTACAATCAGATAACTCCTGTTTTTTACCACTTTACATTGGATTCCAGTTAAGCTTAGGGCTGATTTCAAAAGTCCTCTTTCTTGCATGTAAAACTTTAAATGTTTAAGGTCCTCCTTAGCAATCTGAACTTATCATTTCTTACAAACCTAAGCACGCAATAAGATCTCACGGTGCCAGCCTACTAATTACATTATAAGATGCAATAAGATGCTGCAGATGTTCTATCAGACGGTTGTGGCGAGCGCCCTCTTCTACGCGGTGGTGTGCTGGAGAGGCAGCATTAAGAAGAAAGACGCCTCACGCCTGGACAAACTGGTGAGGAAGGCAGGCTCTATTGTTGGCATGGAGCTGGACAGTTTGACATCTGTGGCAGAGCGACGAGCGCTCAGCAGGCTCCTATCAATTATGGAAAATCCACTGCATCCACTAAACAGTGTCATCTCCAGAAAGAGATGGGGGTGGTAAACATTAACATTATACAAAGATATTGTCTGTTTTTTACCTGCATTATTATCAATCTTTAATTTAATATTTTTTTTTTGTATCAGTAAGACTCACTAATTTACTCTAGAACACAGGTGTCGAACTCCGGTCCTCGAGGGCCGCAGTGGCTGCATGTTTTCATTCTAACCATCTTCTTCATTAGTGAGCCGTTTTTACTGCTAATTAACTTCTTTTGCTTTAGTTTTAATTAACTTGACTCAGGCCCCTTAATTGTCTCTTTTTCCTTAATTAGTAGCCAAACAATAATGAGACATCAAACAAGCCACCATATGACCAGCTCACCTGTGCCCACACAATATCTGAAAATAAATAAAGGTGAAGGTCTCAGTAAGGTTGATCTCTCATGTCATCAAAACATTTTGTTGGTGTTCTTAGAAAAAACAGAAAAATCAACAGATTTGGAAATGTCTGCTGTGGCAGAATGAGAGCAGCAACAAGCTATTGAATTAAATAATGTGCTTAATTAACAGCAAGAATCAGCTTCTCATTAAGAGACTGTTTGGAGTGAAATTGGTTGGAGTTTGAAATCCCAGTTTAGCTGGTCATTTGGTGGCTTGTTTCGCGTGTCATTTATGTTTGGCTGTCATTTATTGAAGAAACAAATCAATTCAGAGGACTGAATCCTTAAAAACAGAACTATTGAAATGAAGGGAAAATGAGTTAATTAGCAGTGAAAACTACTCACTGATTAGGAAAAGGGTTATGAAATGAAAACCTGTAGCCACTGCGGCCCACCAGGCCCGGAGTTTGACACCCTTGCTCTAGAACATTATGATTAAAGTTGCCGATTAGCTGTGTATATTGAAGCTCTGTCTGTTAGTCATTTGTACAAAAATATAAATAGTACAATAATTATGAGCTGTTACTAACCCGCCACTTTTCTTTTTCTCTTCTTGGTGTCCTGCTGTGGCTCTTGGTGCCAGGCCCTGTGTTAAATAGTGCCACCTGAGGCAAGCTTTTTGACACCCCCCTGCCCCTGTGCCCCCCTTCTCAGGATCAATACACTTAATTCTCATACAGTACATGCTTCACAATATTGCATTTTCTGAACATCAGAAAAAAAAAGTAAAAAAAAAGTGAAAATCTATTTCTGGTTGTTGTGCATTGATTGGATGGTAATATTGCATTCTTTGCATACAATAGAGAGGATATGATTAAAAGGAATCATGGATAAATTTTTAGAGATATCATTCCACCTCAATTTCATTGAATTTTGTGATTATACTATGCTGGGAAATTTAGTTCAAGAGCCTAATCTATATGGTTACAGTTTATGGGGCTGAATAGATGGATTATAATTGCGCTATCACTATCAGTGTAAGCAACCTGTTAGGATGGCAGGTTAAATAGAGAGCTAATCTAAAAATACTGGCTTTTGCAGCCATTCAAAAATAACATATTTTTCTCTTATGTAACATAACTACATGTTTCAATGTCACAACTCGAAGGCATATTTTTGCAGACAGAAGTGATAATTCCACTCAAAGCATCTTTCAGAACTTTCCGTAGTGACCTAACCAATTCACTGATATCCTACACTGTAAACAACTGGAAGTCAGCATGTGTCTAGTATTTATGTTTGTTTATTATTTTAGACTTCTCTAGCGCCTTCAACACAATCCAACCTCTGCTCCTTAGGGACAAGCTGACAGAGATGGGATTAGATTCATACCTAGTGGCATGGATCGTGGACTATCTTAAAGACAGACCTCAGTATGTGCGTCTTGGGAACTGCACGTCTGACATTGTGGTCAGCAACACAGGAGCGCCACAAGGGACTGTACTTTCTCCGGTCCTGTTCAGCCTATATACATCGGACTTCCAATACAACTCGGAGTCCTGCCATGTGCAAAAGTTCGCTGATGACACTGCTATCGTGGGCTGTATCAGGAACGGGCTGGAGGAGGAGTATAGGGACCTAATCAATGACTTTGTTAAATGGTCCGACTCAAACCACCTACACCTGAACACCAGCAAAACCAAGGAGCTGGTGGTGGATTTTAGGAGGCCCAGACCCCTCATAGACCCAGTGATCATCAAAGGTGACTGTGTGCAGATGGTGCAGACCTATAAATATCTGGGAGTGCAGCTGGATGATAAATTAGACTGGACTGCCAATACTGATGCGCTGTGCAAGAAAGGACAAAGCCGGTTATACTTCCTTAGAAGGCTGGCTTCCTTCAACATCTGCAATAAGATGCTGCAGATGTTCTATCAAACAGTTGTGGCGAGCGCCCTCTTCTACGCAGTGGTGTGCTGGGGAGGCAGCATTAAGAGGAAAGACGCCTCACGCCTGGACAAACTGGTGAGGAAGGCAGGCTCTATTGTTGGCATGGAGCTGGACAGTTTAACATCTGTGGCAGAGCGAAGGGCGCTCAGCAGGCTCCTATCAATTATGGAGAATCCACTGCATCCACTAAATAATGTCATCTCCAGACAGAAGAGCAGCTTCAGCGACAGACTGCTGTCACTGTCCTGCTCCACTGACAGACTGAGGAGATCGTTCCTCCCCCAAACTATGCGACTCTTTAATTCCACCAGGGGGGGTAAACGTTAACATTTAACATTATACAAAGTTATTGTCTGTTTTTTTTTTTTTTTTTTTTTTTTTTCACCTGTATTATTATCATTCTTTAATTTAATATTATTTACTGTATCAGTATGCTGCTGCTGAAGAATGTGAATTTCCCATTGGGATTAATAAAGTATCTATCTATCTATCTATCTATCTATCTATCTATCTATCTATCTATCTATCTATCTATCTATCTATATTGTTGATTAATTAATTTTTATTAATTTTTCAGATTCAGGATGGTTACTCCTATACAATCATACTGGATTTGAATCACATGCAAAACAGAATTAAGACACTTTTAAATGCAATCTAAATGTAGCCTCAACAGACTGCAGCAACATATAAAGCCAAATATAGGTGGTATGGAATTGTTCCACTCATTTTTACCATTGAGATTTTGCTCTTAAAGTATCATCCCCATGTGATGGTGCCTATGGCAATATGTAAAAATCATGAAAATGAATGTCAATACCATTTCCTGAAATGTGGCTATGAAATGAACACAAACTGTGGGGAGGTGTTGTAGCCTGTGTTAACTGGAAAATTGAAACTTTTAACATAAAAATATTTTTCACAATTTCTAAAGCTATTACATGATTAATTCTTAAGGCTCACACATAACCTTATTATATTACAATGTAATATTTTGAAATGGTAAAAATATACAGTAGATACATGAAAATGCCATCCTTACCAAAGTGCCTCATGAGATGATGGCCTTGTCACCTCATCGTATGTGCTGGCCTACTTCTGAGCTCTGTACATGTCCACTGGGAGCCTTTGATTTAAAGTATGGAAAGATTCAGATTACATGGCAAGCACACACATTACTGCAGAATGCTCAGGTGGAGGGGAGCCAGTTTGTCAAGCTCTCCAGGACAGTGACTGTCTGACTTTTTCAGTTATAAATGACCATGGACCTACCAGACGTTTATTTTTTCTTAGGATGCTCCTGACTGGAAATTTTGTTTTCCTTTCCTCTGCTTTTAATGGTCGGATATTATTAGGTTCCATTTCTGTTAATAATTTTGGAATAGCTTTGTTTTACTGTGTTTGAATACATCTGTATCTTTATGTGTATATATTATGTAATTAGTAAATTGTAAAGTTTACTTCCAGGGATCCATAATGCCAAATTTCATGGTACAACTGGCATAATCATATGGTGGGCATGTTTTGTTATGTCATATTGTATAATCACGTGGTATTGCTAATCATGTTAAGACACTATAAAACAGACTTGAAAGTATGTCAACATCATCTACTCTTCTAATTCTGCACATTATTTTTCTTAGAATTGTTCAGCATATTTTGTTTATTTATCTTGTCAGCCTTATTTGTTTAAGGGACTTTACATATTTCTTTTTCACTTTTTCTATATTTTGGAATTTTGTCAATTTACTGTAGACATATTGCCACACTGACTTCTCAGAGTCATGGGTTGAAGTAAACACATCGTATGCTTCCTTCTACAATTTTGATGAGTCAGTGTTATATACATATGTAAAATAAATAAATAAATATTTCTTCTTTCATGTGTCTGCTATCATTGCAGCCATTAACTGATCTAAAAGAAGAAGAATGACTTAGTTATGTTGTTACGAAAGTGGTCAGTTTAGTTAATGTTGATAAAGTCTCCTTCTATTGCTTAAAGTCTCAAAGTAACTCATTCCCTAAATACACTAACTGTCTTGCCTCAGAGTTAAGAGTCCTTAATGTTATAATAATTACATTATATATGATCATAAATTAATTTTCAGAATTTAGATTTAGACATGGGAATGGCATAGACTGTATACTCAAGTGAACTAATGTCATTAGAAGCAAGAGACATTCAAAGTTTTGTTGCAGTTGTAATTTTACAAATTCTTTAAATACAGTCAATCCACAAATATTTTGAAGCTATTATCATGCTCATCTTTAGAGATTTGGAGCCTACATCTTGAAGAGGTCTGCACTGGGATACTATGAACCTTGCTCTGGTTTGGGCTTTAAAATTAAGCACTATTTTTTAGTTTCTTCTCACATCATAAAAAACAGATTATATCAGAACTCTAAAACCGAACAAGTATGAGTGAATGTAAATGTGTATTGGGATTCACTGGGTTGGCTCATGCCTTGTGCCCAATTCACTTTAAACAGGTGTGGGATTCCTGCAGGCTGAGTCATGTTATAAAGTTATAAAAATGATGAATGGCTTTAATACTGAGAATAATATTTGAAACTTACATCACATTATAATACTTAATAACAATGATGCCTATACGTTTTTATTTTTCCTAACTGACATGCCAATGTTTACTAAATATGCATAATCATTCAATAAAATAATGTGAAATGCACTGTATTTATCACCTAAAACATCATTACTTTTTGTTTAAGCTGTTGAAAACTAGAGTCACACTATACATATATTTACTGTATCTATGTTAATTTGTCATAAATAAAGAAATCAATTATACTATAAGATCCCACATTATAGCATTTGTCATACTTAAAATTTGACATGCTCCAAACACATAATCGATAGTTTTTATTCTTTCAGTAGAAAATGAAATGTGAACTTTTTTATTTACATATTTCATGTGGCATTTAATGAAAATGAATCTGCTCAATGTTTAAAAAGTATAATGTTAATCTTCAGAGATAAATATAATAAAGCATCTGGTGGCTTTAGTAATCTGATTTTCAAGAAGCCTTCTTACAAATATGAAACAGTTCATTTTTACCTTCCAGCAGAACATTTCTCATGTCAGGTGTTTTTTTGTTTTTTGTCTGTGCACTTTCCATGCTTATGATTTATGTACAAAATTGTGTATGTTTCATACATAAGTGACGAAATATTTTTTAATTACAATTTATGTATTAGACAGACACACACACATTCAATTGAATAAGTATGATTAAAGTGGATTAAAATTGGATCATAATTGAATAAGTATGATTAAAAATGGAGCATAATGTTTAATAAAATTCAGATTGCCCCTAAACATGATAAACCTTGCATTTGCACTTACGTTTATTGATCTGAAAAACAAACTGCAGCCAGTGTTACTTATTACTTGTATTTAAAGTGGATTAATAGTAAAAAAATGTAAGATAAAAATATATACCTATATATTCTGATAGGAATGACTAAAATCTAATATATATATATATATATATATATATATATATATATATATATATTGATGAGTCTGAAATATCAATTTCATAAATAATTACATTGTTAAAAGTAGGCCCCATAATCATAATGACTATTTCTTGCTTGATTCAGTTGATCAAATGACACTGCTGTTTGAAACTTTTCATTGGTTAATATTGTAAATGAAAGCATAATATTAACCTTTTAAAACATATTTTAACCAAATGCTATAAAAGGATAATATTTGTTGTCTGAATACTTCAACTGGAGATAAATGTGATGATACAAAAGAAAACACACTATTCAAATTCAAAATTACTGCAAAACAGTACTTAATATTCAACTGTCAATTACACAACAATTACAGTAAGAAGATTATCTATTTTATAGTTAACCATGCATATTACTGAAGCCTTAAATACATAAACAACTGTCCATGAAACAGTCAACTGAGTGCTTTGAATAAAACCTATTTTTTTAAAAGTTACACATTTATGCGTTGAAAATGCAGTACATCGATATGGCACAACATGCAGACACCTAAACAAATGGCAATGGCAATATAAAATAGCAATAAATATCAATAAATGTGAAAAAGAACAAAATTGAAAATATAAATATCAGGTATAAATATGCTCTGTATCATTTTCTAGCCAGAACAACCAGACAATTTAAGTAACTGAGCTGCAGAATGCTCTGTACCAATAAAGCGTTAGTGTGAGTACTTACAAAGAAGAGACTCGGTCATAAATCAAATAGAAAAACAGTTTAAAAGTTTGGGAGTTTGCTGGTATGGTATAAAATGCTAGAAAATTGTGTGCTGAAATCCAAGGAGGTACAGAGTTTGTACTTGGAGTGTGTAGGGTTCGAGAAAATAAAAAGTGCTTTGTTTAGGTATCTCTTGTCATAGTGATCTAGTATGGAGTGGAGTGCAGCTCCTGCAATGAGCCATTCACAGTGGAAATTAAAAAGAATTTGCAATAATTAATTACATAAAAAATATAACGCTAAATGAGTCAAACAATATTACAGGCTAATCTAGGCAAGACTTTTTCTTCAAATAATTTTCAAAAAAGGCTCAAAGCAAGCAGTTAAAGGGAACTCTAAGTCATATTTCAATATCAAACATTATCAGAGGAACAAACACTCAAAAACAAAACAAATCAAAATTTGGAAGTCTTGAGACAAATGAGACAAACATAGTAAAACGGCACCTACAGTAGGTAAGCTGTAGCTGGAATGTGAATATGGGAAACCAATACCATTTTTAGATTTACTTCTTTGCAGAAGATTTAAATATCACTCAGATGTCTGCCTCTTTTGGCTCTGAACCAAAATAAATATATTTGAGAAATAATCGGGAAAGGAGTTGATAAGCAGAAAAATAAAAAACGAAAAGCATGTCACAGGCAAAATCCTGATCACAGTATGGTATAGTACACAACTTACAGCTGTTGCCATGATCATTTTGAAACAAATGGCACTACAGTTGTTGCTACATGGTGGGAGCAACAACAACAAGACATGGTGGTTGTTGAAGTCTAAGTTGTTACAATGGAGAAATGTTGGATGTTGCCATGGAATGCAGATCAAGAAGGTGCTTCTTGAAAGAGCAGTTATTATTACACAAAATTCTCAACAGATGAATCATTGTAACCAATGTTGCAGTCATTAAAAGTCATCAAAAGTTCTTGTTCATAACAAACTTCAATCTTCCTCTTGTTTTCGCAATGATCAGATGAAAGGTTATGTAGAGCACCATCTATTAAAGCTGTGATGCACCATCAGTGGGCTTCATTCAGCTGTTAAGTCCCGTGGCTTAGCAATGACAATGGTATGGTATGGTATAAATTAAGGAGCCCAACAGTGCACTAGTATTGCTTCTGCCTCACTGTATGGACACCAGGTTCATGTCATATGTCTTTCCTGCATGCAGTCTATATGTTCTCTATGTGTACACATGGGTTTTTTCCAGGTGCTCCAGTTTCCTCCCACAATTCAAAGACATGCAAGTTAGGTGAATTGGCTTTGGAAAATTTGCCCTAGAGCGTGTGTTTGTGTGTTCACGGTGTCATCCAGGGATTCTTCTGCCTTGTGCCCAGTAATTACTGGGATAGGCTCCACCTGCCCAGCAACTTTGCTCTGGATAAATGGGCTAGGAAGATGGATGGATGGTATAAAATATCAAAAATCTGAATTGTGCTGGTTGCAAAATGAATGAGTGATATAGATTATAAACACTTTGCTCTGTATTTTGTATAAAAGAATCTTGTTTTTTTTTTTTTACATTTCTACTTAAGGAACATAACGCACAACCTCCACTATTAAATCTCTACTTTAACCACATGCCAGTGAAAAATCAATTCTGGAACATATTTACTAAAATACTATAAAGATGTAATACTACCCAAAGACGTGATAAGTAAATGATTGGCAATTCACAAACTGCAGAACAGATTTATTCTA
The DNA here is from genome assembly GCF_900747795.2 of Erpetoichthys calabaricus. Classification (NCBI taxonomy): domain Eukaryota; kingdom Metazoa; phylum Chordata; class Cladistia; order Polypteriformes; family Polypteridae; genus Erpetoichthys; species Erpetoichthys calabaricus. The sequence goes on along the minus strand of NC_041397.2, from coordinate 72,513,641 downwards.
AGCTACTGAAAATCAACCAAAGATGTATAAAAAGCTTCAAATGATTTTGTTTTTGAAAAGTATCTTTATCAGCAAGGGAAAGGAAAAAAGCCTCAGGCAGAAAATAAAATCAGTTACTGACCTTTTATTTTTGGAAACAGCAGCTCCTTTTTTATGCTGCTTGATCCCTGAAGATGCCAACTAGTGACATACAACTTTCAACCTTTGGGATATTCCAGATAGGAAAAACCCTGAAATGCTCATGTACAAAAGATTGCATTTTTATGCCTTGCAGGTAAGCAACATCCACTAGCTTATTTCTTAGTGTGTACTATTACAGTAATTCATTACTTGATAGTACAGAGAAATTAAGCAGCAAATTAGTTTAATTATTTTTTTTTTTGTATTTTTCAATAATGTGAGCATTTAGGTATTTGGGTTTTGGTGCAAGTGATTTGTGCCCGGTAGTTGTTAACATATGCATATTTAGAAAATTGATAATTATATTTTCAAATCAGTGTACATTGTTCTTTTGTAACATTTCCTGACACTGAAAATCCATTTGAATTACCATTTTTGATAATGCCAAATGTAAATCATAGTAAAAATCCTGTATATTATACAGTTTTGCCAACATGATGAATCTGGGTCGACTTTATTGACAGCTGTCTTTTCAGTGGCAGTGTATTTAAGATATGTTGATAATTTTTACAATAATCACGTATGTATAAGGTACTATATCTCATCCAGAAATACTCCGGAGAGATGGATTTAAAAAAGGACATTCTTCTGTGGTACATTTCAGGAAATAGGACTGTTCAACGAGGCTTGTGCACATGAAAATAATTCTTTGGAAGAAAAATTCACACATCTGAAATGTTTTGCTTAGACTATTTTCTCTGGAGGGCGACATGATAAGTCATTCTGAATGCTAGTGTCTTCAACCAGGCAACTTTTATCAACTTTGGATAAAATAGACTTCTAGGCTTCAAGCTGGACCTGCTGTACAGTATATACTGTATATATAGTCATACATGTGTGCATAGGAGACAGTTTACGGGATCAAATAAATGTGTTTCTCCATCGGACAGACCATCAGAAGAACCCACCTCATAAAACCATTACTTCCACCACCAGTATTTCGGAAGCTGCCTCCATGTGACATCATTTCCTCTTCCACTCTTGCCTCTTCCTATCAATCAGCTATATATCGGCCATCTTTCCCAATGTGCATTGGTTCTATTTTCGACTCAAGTCTCTAAACATCTACTATTGTTGTTTTTTTGCTTTTTCATTGACCAGCTCTCAAGTATACGGGATGTTTACCCGTACTCTTTTTCTGTCTCCTCTTGTTAATTTTATAATATATATATTGGGTGGAGTGTTGGCTCTGAAACTAGGGATCTGCACTGGCAATCGAAAGGTTGCTGGTTCAAATCCTGTAAATGCCAGAAGTGATTCCACTCGGTTGGGATCTTATCCTGCAATTACACCGCCTTGGATATGATGTTAACTAGAATCCTGCCCTGCAAGTAGGCCCTCCGACCTGCAAGGAAAACTTAGGGGTTGGTGGCAGGATTTGAACTCCAGCATCTGTAAAAAACCTCACACTGTTCCATTCAGTCTGAACTAGTGTGGTGCTGAGGTGTCACCCGTTGCATGGCTGCACTCAGGTCTTAATTTTGGATTCTGAGGTGGTTTGTCAAGTGGCGCTCTATCAGCCCATGCTCCTAATGTCCTCTTATATATATATATCCAAACACCTAACACAAAGGCTCAGACACAAGTATAAAAGCACAAGAGTGTTTATTGTGGGAAACTCCTTCTCTGTAAGTGTTTCCCGTGCCACAGCCACAGTGCAATGGAACTGGAGTGGGGGGGGGGTTAGCGGTTATGCAGAAAAATGGATGTCATTCCTAAACAGGTCATACAATATTTTTTTGTAAATCCATTAAATTAAAGCTGAAAGTCTACACATCAATCACATAATGATTGCTTTATTTCAAATCCATCATAGTGGTGTACAGAGCCAAAGTTATGAAAATTGTGTCATTTTCCAAATACTTTTGGACCTAATTGTATCTGTCTATCTATCTCTGTTATAACTTAGACCATCTCCAGGCACTTAATGGCCCTGCAGTTCAGGGAACAAGGCTGAAAGTGGAGCAACAGAGCATTTCAGTGTTCAGCATTTTATGTTGCCTGGTTGTTGTGTGTGCATAGTTTGCATGTTCTTCCCATGTATATGATAATCTGATGAAAATGAATATATGTTTGTCTATAACTATTTGCATTAATTTATAATGTAGTAATTTGAGGTGTACAGTGCCTTCTGATAGTGTTCTTTATAACATGCACTATTTAAAATTAAGATTAAATTGAACATTGACAGACAAACTTTAGATTATGTACAAGCATTCACACAAATGAAATCACTGTTGCAATGCAAGGAAATAAGTCTAAGCCATTCTTTGTGTGATTTAAATAATGTATTTATTACTCATCCATCTATTTGTGCCAACACTGTGGCCTCATCAATATTCTGTGCTCAGTTTTTTGCATCTACTCTGTTATCATTTTCTAGGTTGCTCACATAAACTCCAAATACTTAGTCTTGAAGTGTGAGCCATATTTATTACTTAAATTTTTGTCAATTATAGATTATTTTCTGGCCCCAAAGGTATAATTTTTTTGCCCAGTCATCTTGCTTAGACTTTTATATTGATCGTAAGAATATGCGCCATCAAAACAAAGGAGCAGTCAATACATGTAATCCTGTTCTCTGAAGGTTCTTTGCTGCTCTAGTTGTACTGCAGTGTCACCACACATTGGTCTTCAAGGTAGATTGCGTTTACTGAGCGAGTGTACATTTGTGAAGCCAAATGAAAAATACTGAATGGGTCATAAGTTATAACCTTTTAAAGGAAAATCAATTGCCAATTTAAAACTAATGCAGAAAGATGTACAAAATGCTTTTATTGAGTTTCCACAAACATGGAGCAGAAAAAAATCTGTATAGAGAGTCTGAATTGGGATATCTGTGAAATAAAACAACAAATACATCAAAAGAGGACAAACTGGGGGAAATAATTATCATAGAAAAGTGAGAGAAACAAAGAAATGGATTATAATCATTAGTACTGCAAAAATTAATGTTCTGAAACAATGCCCTAAATTCTTAAATGAAATTGAAAAAAATATTTATGGACACCCATCTGCATCACTGAAGAATAAATGCTGCCTCAATTGTTGTGACTCTAAATATTGAAATAGATGGATGGATATACAATGTATTATTCATTGACGCCTACCTTAATTGTCATACCTAGGTAGATACAGTGCCTTCAGAAAGTATTCAGACCACTTCACATTTTTTACTTTTTGTTTTGTTGCAGCCTTTTTACAAAATCTTTTAAATTATTTTTCGTTCTTCAAGCAACACTCAATACACCAGCATGGCAAAGAGACAACAACAACAACATTTATTTATATAGCACATTTTCATACAAAAAGTAGCTCAAAGTGCTTTACATAATGAAGAAAAGAAAAATAAAAGACAAAATATAAAATTAAAATAAGACAACATTAGTTAACATAGAAAGGAGTAAGGTCCGATGGCCAGGGCGGACAGAAAAAACAAAAAAAAAAACTCCAGACGGCTGGAGAAAAAAATAAAATCTGTAGGGGTTCCAGGCCACGAGACCACCCAGTCCCCTCTGGGCATTCTACCTAACATAAATGAAATAGTCCTCTTTGTAGTTAGGGTTCTCACGGAGTCACTTGATGGTGAATGGTCATACAGACTTCTGGCTTTTAATCCATCCATCATTTTTGGAACATCATGGTGCTTTGGGTAGATGGTGGTGGCGCACGCCACCACCAAAAGGACACTGGAAAAGGAAACAGAAGAGAGAGCAGGGGTTAATACAGATTTTGAATGAATAGTTATTATAATGAATTGGATATACAGAGTATCAAGATTAAATTACAGTGAAGTTATGAGAAGGCCATGTTAAAATAATGTGTTTTCAGCAGTTTTTTAAAGTGCTCCACTGTATTAGCCTGGCAAATTCCGACTGGCCGGCTATTCCAGATTTTAGGTGCATAACAGCAGAAAGCCGCCTCACCACTTCTTTTAAGTTTTGCTCTTGGAATTCTAAGGAGACACTCATTTGAGGATCTGAGGTTGCGATTTGGAATATAAGACGTCAGACATTCCTATATATAAGATGGAGCGAGATTATTTAAGGCTTTATAAACCATAAGCAGAATTTTAAAGTCAATTCTGAATGACACAAGTAACCAGTGTAGTGACATCAAAACTGGAGAAATGTGTTTGGATGTTCTTTTCCTGGTAAGGATTCTAGCAGCTGCATTCTGCACTAGTTGCAAACGATTTATGTCTTTTTTGGGTAGTCCTGAGAAGAGTGCGTTACAGTAATCTAGCCGACTGAAAACAAACACGTGAACTAATTTCTCAGCATCTTTCGATGATATAAGAGGTCTAACTTTTGCTATGTTTCTTAAGTGAAAAAATGCTGTCCTAGTGATCTGATTAATATGCGATTTAAAACTCAGATTACAGTCAACGGTTACCCCTAAGCTTTTTACCTCTGTTTTGACTTTTAATCCTAATGCATCAAGTTTATTTCTAATAGCCTCATTGTATCCATTATTGCCAATCACTAAGATTTCGGTTTTCTCTTTATTGAATTTGAGAAAGTTACTATTCATCCATTCTGAGATACAGGTTAGACATTGTGTTAGTGAATCTAGAGAATGGGGGTTATCAGGTGCTATTGATAAATACAGCTGTGTGTCATCAGCATAGCTGTGGTAGCTCACGTTATGTCCCGAGATAATCTGACCTAATGGAAGCATGTAGATTGAGAAGAGCAGCGGACCCAGGATAGAGCCTTGTGGAACACCATATAGGATATCATGTGTCTTTGAATTATAATTACCACAACTAACAAAGAATTTTTTCCCTGCCAGGTAGGATTCAAACCAATTTAAGACACTGCCAGAGAGGCCCACCCATTGACTAAGGCGATTCTTAAGAATATTGTGATCAATGGTGTCAAATGCGGCACTCAGATCTAAGAGGATGAGAACAGATAAATGGCCTCTGTCTGCATTTACTCGCAAGTCATTTACTACTTTAACGAGTGCAGTTTGTGTGCTGTGATTTGTTCTAAAACCTGACTGAAATTTATCAAGAATAGCATGTATATTGAGGTGCTCTTTTAAATGCATAATGACTGCCTTCTCTAGAACCTTAAGAAAGGTAGGTTAGAGATGGGTCTATAATTTTCAAGAGCAGAGGAGTCGAGATTATTGTTCTTAAGTAGAGGTTTAACTACAGCAGTCTTAAGACAGTCTGGGAAGACCCCCGTATCTAATGACGAATTTACTATGTCAAGAACATTATCAATTAGCACACCCGATACTTCTTTGAAAACATTTGTTGGTATTGGGTCAAGGGCACAGGTGGAGGGTTTCATTTGAGAAATTATTTTATGTAAATCAGGTAAATCTATCCTAGTGAAAGAATTTAATTTGTTTATTACTGAATACTGGGGTTTAGGAGGATCCTTAGTGTTGGGGAGATATACTATGTTATTTCTAATATCATTAATTTTTTGATTGAAAAATACAGCGATAGCCTCACAGGTTTTACTGGAAGTACTTAGGAGGCATTTCTTTGAGTTACCGGGGTTTAACAGATGATCAATCGTCGAAAATAAGACCCTGGGATTGCTAGCATTGTTATTTATAATCTTAGAGAAATAGCAGCGCCTCTCAAGACGGACTGTGTTATTGTATTCTGTTATTTTAACTTTTAATATTTCATAGTCAATAGTTAGTTTAGTTTTCCTCCATTTACGCTCAGCTCTACGGCATGTTCTCTTTAAATCAGACACTCTTTGGGTCTTCCATGGTATAACAATGCTAGAAAATTTTTTAACTGTCTTTTCAGGTGCAACTAAGTCAACAGCAGCCCTCACTTTAGTATTAAATCTTTCCACCTTATTATTTACATTATCCTCGCTATTATAGTTGGCACTGTAAACGGACTGATTGCTTAGAATGTTTGTAAGTTTTAAAGCTGCTGATGAGTCAAAGAAGCGTTTTTTAACAATATGCTTCTCATGAGTGTTTTCTATCATTATTTCTATATTAAAAAGTAGAAGAAAATGGTCTGATAGACCCGTATCAATGACCTGTTTTATATCAACTTTTAGTCCTTTAGTAATTACTAAGTCTAACGTATGACCTGCTTTATGTGTAGGCTGATTAACGAGCTGTCTCAAATCAAAAGAGTCCAGGAGGTTCATAAATTCTTTTACTTTTTGGTCACACTGATTATCTATATGAAAATTAAAGTTGCCGACTATTAAGAGTGTGTCATAGTTCGTAATTAAGATTGACATCAAGTCAGAGAATTCCTCAAAGAAAGACACGTTGAATTTAGGAGGTCTATACACGGATTATACTAGAACGTGAGAATCTCCATGGATAACAACGGCGAGATACTCAAAGGACCTGAATTTACCAAAACTGACATCTTTACATTTTAACCTGCTTGAGTAAATGTTTGCTAGTCCACCACCTCTCTTTCCTTGGCGATCTGCACGAGTAAAACTGTAATCTGGAGGCACAGATTCGATTAAAACAGCCGTGCCATCTGAGCTAAGCCACGTTTCACTTAGTGCAATAAAATCTATTTTTTTATCACTAATAAGATCGTTAATAAAAAACGTCTTGTTAGTTAAAGCTCTAATATTTAATAGTGCCATATTTAATGTTTCGGAGGAGCAGACATTAATACTATGTGCGTTATTGATATATGGAACAGGAACTAAGTTATTTTTATTAGCGCCGCTCTGTGTGTATTTTTTGTTTAATCTATAATCTGACAAGACATTAGAAATGTTTGCAAACTTATAAAAATAAAACTGTAATGTCACATTGACACAAGTAATCAGACCCTTTGCTATGACACTTGAAATCTGGCTCAGATGTATCTGGTGATGATCATTGAGATGTTTCTGCATCATGTTTGGAGTTCACTTGTGGTCAATTGAATTGATTGGACATGATTAGGAAAGGCACACACCTATCTACAGAATGTTCCACAGATAACAATGTGAATAAGAGGAAAAACCAAGCTATGATGTCAAAGGAATTGCCTGCAGAGTTTAGGGGTTAGATTGTGTTGAGGTATAGATCTGGGGAACAATAGAAATAAATGTGCAGCATTGAAGATTCTCAGGAATACATTGTCCTCCATAACTCTTGAATAGAAGAAAAAAAACTTGTTGGGATTTTGGGGGTTTGGTAAGAGAGGTGATCAAAAAAGGCAAAATGTCCAGTGATGACATACGAGGGGGTACCCAAAAATAACCGGAATTGAAAAAATAATTGTTTTAATAATTTTTACTTACTGAAACTTTAGTTTCCTTCAAAGTACTCTCCATGTGAATGAATGCACTTGTCCCAATGGTTTTCCCACTGGTGGAAACGGTTTTGGAATTGTTGAAGAGGAATGTTGTTCAATGCCTGTAGCGATTTTTCTTTGACTGCCTCCACGGTACAAAAACACTTTCCTTTGAGTTCTTTTTTCATATGCATGAACAAGAAAAAGTCGCACGGAGCAAGATCAAGTGATATTTCCCCTCATTTGAAACACGAAAACCACTCATAGACATGTGGTTTACTTAAAGCTGCCTCTTTAATAGCAGTTTCAAGCATCACTACAGTTCAGCAGCTGTTTTCCCTAAGAGAAAAGAAAATTTAATGCAGACTTGTGGTTCTCACAAAAATCACAAAATACGTTTAATAAGCACCAAGAAAAGCCAACACGGAATGCCATACGAATAATACAGATCAATGCCACTTGGCAGACTTCCACAGAAAACTGTAAGTATGCCACACCTAGCATCGAAATTCGCAACTAAGTCTAGATTCCGGTTATTTTTGTGTACCCCCTAGTACAGGGGTAGGCAACGTCAGTCCTGGTGAGCCGCAGTGGCTACAGGTTTTCATTCCAACCCAATTGCTTAATTAGAAACCAATCATTGCCAATCTCAGACCTTATTTAATTTTATGGCTTGTTAGTCTGTGCAATGTAAGGCTCTTATATCGTAGATTTTTTTCCTTTCCAAAGATATCATCCAAATGATATGAAGCCTAAAACAGATCATTTTCAGTCTGTCACATTTTTCTATTAAGTGTTTTATTAAATCAAACAGTGCATGATGAACACACACAGATGTAATTGGAAAAAAGCTAGCTGGAGAACTGCTGGCTGCTTTGTCTTTTACATCTTATTGCTAATAAGGAGCAATTAAAACACTGAATGCAGCAGTTTAAGATTGAAATAAGCAATTAAGGTTGGAGAACCTTAACAAGCGAGACCACTAAAATGAAGCATCAAAATGTCACTTAAGCAATATGTGCTTCATCAGCAATAATTGAGTTCTCGTTAAGGAACTGGGTTGGAACAAAAACCTGCACATACTGCGGCTCACCAGGACCGACGTTGCCTACCCCTGCCCTAGTACATAAAACATATCATTATGGCCACAAACTGAAAGAATTCTATTAGAAATGGAGTTGAATACTTTCACAGCAGCTTTGTTAATTTTGACAGGCATATGAGGCACTGCTATAGAAATGTAATTTATTATTATTATTATTACTAAACCACTTTGCCCTTTGTCTAGCAAAAATAATTTTGAGAACGTACATAACGGAAACTTTGTACTTACAAAGAGTTGTGAATATATGTACAAGTAAGAATAAATAAGTAAAATGCTTCTCTTGTTGTAATCAACAACCATTTTTGGTTGAGAGTGGCTGCTTAAATTGAAGTTGAACTTGAAAGAGATAAAGGCTTGCCTGCCAATATACATTGAAAGTTGTGTTGCAGAAATATGCTTCAGTCTTTTCTAAGAAATTTGGAGTGATGAAGAAAATTTAAGCCAGTATGTAATAGAAGCCCGAGTACTAGGCTATGTTCTACCAACTATATGTTTTTCCACGTGTACTGTGGTCAAAAACTCATCCTGAACTAAACTGGAGTGTTACCATATTTACAATGCATTAATTGTGCTACTCCAATAGTTTCAGTATTTAAATAAAAAAAGTGTCAGTGCAAGTTTGTGAAGATTTCAAAGTGAATCTAACTCCTGTTGTATATGTGGAGTACTATGAAATACTTCAGATTTGTAGTTATGAAAAGTCATGGAAGGTCCTAAAAATCGGCATGCAGGAAGGTTTGTTCTTCTCTAATGAACTTGTATGTGGGAGTACATCAGCTACAGTCACCAGGTTTTAAGAGCACTATGATCAAATACTGCAGGGGCTACCTAATATTCATTGGTATTTGGAGGATATCCAGGTGACTGGGCATAATGCTGCCAAACACATGGATACAATCTTAGGACATCTTGAAAAATATGTATTGTAAGGTAATAGATGAAAATTCGATTATTTCAAAGATTCATTAAAATGCAGTGGTCACAATTGTGATGCTACAGCCCTGCATAAGTCACCAGAAAAGGTTGGGGCAATAGTTGAAGAGCCAGGTCCATTCAACCTCAGTTAACTGAGAAAGTCAACTGAGTTCATTCCTGGGCCTTATTAATTACTAAGTCAAACCTATTCTGGTGATCCTTCTGAATGTATTGAATGTGCTCTTGTGGGAAAAGAAAATGCTGATGTTAGTCAGCCATGACAGACTTTAGGAGACAGATGCTTATGCAGAAGGTGGAGACATAAACTGAGAAAAATAAATCTGAGGAGTTGTTCAGTTTATGGAAAAGAACTGCAGATGAATATAGTGTCCAGCTGAAGTTGAAGTAGAAGAAAAAGGCTCTGCTGACAGAGACGTGTATCTTTGGCTAAAAAAAATAAAAGAGAAGTTTCTGTTATAAGTTCAGACTTTTTCGCTTTGTCAGTTATTTATCACAGACACACCTTGTGTGTGTGGATAGAGAGCAAGTTTGTGTTTACTACAACAGCTTTGAGGAATTAGACAAAGTACACAGAAAGACGAATGTGTTCTCACTACTTAGTAAACAGCAGTCTAGTTAGCTTAAGAGCCAAACATGAACATTTTATTTTAATAGAATCGCTTGTAATTACAGCAAGATTTTTTTTGTGTGTGTGTTTGTCATTTGTCTTATGGATAAATGTTTATGTACATGTTTTATTAGTTAAAATGTATTATAAGGGGATTTTATTTATTTGACTGTTTTTTATAGTCAATGAAAAATTTTGTTTATAGTCGTTGAATTACATTTTGTTAAAAAACATGAACACAAAAATACAAAAGGCTTCTATAAGGCTCGCTATGTGATAGCTTAGAATAAAGAACAATTTTTAAAGGATAAAGAAATCAGTATTGGAATCATAATTGGCCAATTCTAGTGACGTGAAATGCTTGGTATTGGCCCATATATATTTATACATATATAAAACATTAAGGTCTTTGTGTCCAGTTCCACACAGCAATCTGTGGTGTGGTTGGTGAATTTGGCTTTGGTTACATGAAGAAGGAAGAAATGCAAGTGTGAGATGCACAAAGGCGCATGCTGAGAGGATTGCTTTCAAATGTCGGAAAGTATAAAACTGATCAGGAGATGAGAAAGGCGTCTAAAAATAATGCCAGTCTAAGAAACAGACTTTACAGGAATGTGCTTGAGAAAGGGAGCTCTGGTAAAGAGAGAGCGCTGAAAGGACACATAAGGCAAGATAGCAAAAATTTTTTATTACTCTCTTACCTGTTATGAATAATAGGGGCACCATAGAACCCTAAACATAAATATACAAAACAAGTCCCAGGTTCAAAATAAAGGGATTTATTATTAAACGGTACCTTCCAAAGGCAAATATAACTACTCTTCCCCTCTCTTCTCTTCAACACATTGCTAGTCCTCTGAGGAAAGTGTTGCCCATCTTCTCTCCCAGCTCCAACTCACCTGGACAAGGCAGTGTGGTTCCTTTTATTGCAAAGTATTCTGGTGTCCTGAAACTGGGCTGCAGGGCTGTCTAGTCCCTTCAGTGCCCCCCCCCTCCACTCCCCCCGGTGGCACCGACAGGACTTAACAGGGCTGACCCAAAGAACTACAACTCCCATGGTGCCCTGTGGGTATCCATAGGAGTACCATAGCCCTGGGATGCTGCTACCTTGCGCATTGGGGGAGTCAATAATCTGAATATATTTCCTTCCCCTATCCTTCCATGATATTGGCATCCAGGCCAGGTAAGGATCCCAAATCAATTCCAGACAGGACCCTGGTCCCAGCATGTCATCATAGGTTCAGTCTCATTCTCCTAGTAGGTGATAGCCTACTGGACATAAGGTGGATGTTCAGAGTAGCAACAACAAGTCTGTGGTCAGAATTCACAAACTGGGAGCTTTTGTAGACCCTGCAGTTCTGTAGGAGCCCCCAGCATCTGCTAATGAGGATGTGATCAATCTCCTTCACTCACCACCAGTATTGGAGTTCAATGTCCAGTGATGTGGCTCAGGACGCTGGAGTCAGGATCTCACAATCTGCAGCCATGGACCTTTTGCAAAGTCAAGGAACATGGAGCCACTTTCACCACGGTCGCCAGACCCAAGGGGGCCAACACAATCCTCATGGCCAGTCCTGTCAGTGCCAGTGGTCACACTGAAGTCACCCGTGACCAAAGGAGTGTCACCTCGTGGGTACCCATCAACCACTGAGCGAAGTTGCAAATAAAATGTCTCCCTCACTAAGACATCACTCACTGCAGTTGGAGCATACACTGAGACAAAAGACAAGGCACCCAGAGAGTGCCTTAATCTTAGTCTCATAATACGCTTGTTGAAAGGACCAAGGCAATTATATATAAATGAATACACATACTGTATAAATGAATACATTTACCATATGCCCATCAATCTGCAATGACAAAGTGAATCTAAAACTGAAATCTCTTATTCATATATGTTGTGATGAGGTATAGATCAAGGCAAAGGTATAAAACCATTTCTAAAGCTCTGAGCATTCCCAGGAGCCTAAATAATTGTGAACCGAGTTGGAAGGATCATTTGGAAGGAATTATCAAGGTGGTCAGCTGAATGTCTCCAGATTAGAATTGCTAATCAAACTGACAGCATGTCTTGAGACTGGAAGGAAAAATAAAAATACAAAGATGAAGAGGAACAGGACATGCAGAGGGTAGTACACCCAAGAATCCAATGCAAAATATTATTAAGCAATTAACTGTGACTGCATAATTAATTTATTTTTATTTTTTAATATTCATGTCATCTTCTGAAAAGACCACATTCAGTATTTAACAATAACCAAAGAAAAATTTGAAGAAATATCACATTATATGTGATTATATTTTTAACATCATGTCAGTTTGGTGTTTATGTGAATTAAACCACTTAGAATTTTTTATATTTTATATATGAATAATTTTGAAGACCCTGCCCTTTACATTATCTGAGAAGCTAAAACTTAAATAACACCCTTGCTTTTAGCCTTAACAATGTAACATTGTATTTAAAATTGAATACTCTCTATTCAGTATTATTTAAACACAATAATATGTTGAAAGTTTTCTTTTTTTAGCATTAACAAGATGAAGCTGGGAAAGGGCATATACAGGACACAGAAACAACTGAGGTTTAATCTCTAGAATTTACTGCTAGTGCATGTCATGAAAGACAAAACATTGAAGATTTTTAAGAATAGATTGGATTTATGATTGATATCCACACTGGAGGAGAAGGGGGTGATCTATTAGTCAAGGATTGCCAAGGATTTTCCTGCTACTATTACAGTTTTTTCCCCTCTCCTTTCATCACTGCAGTGACTCGCAAATTGGCTACATGATACAGGCAATGTTGCCTGAGGCCATCTAGAAATTTTCTCTTCTACACGTTTTAGGTTTAGTTAAGTCACTTGTGTCATATGTGTCAGGCATATACCTGTTTGTAATTTTTAAACTTTTATTTTTTTATTTAATTTATGTCAACTTTAATTCTGCAAACCTTATTAATTGTGGTGGTAAAAATGAGGAATATTTTTTACCTGAAAGAAGCTATATTTACATACAAATCTTTTTTGAGCAAATGTAAAATCAGTACAGTGCATCAGGTGCCATATACGGAATAAAATCAGGACTTACAAATGAAGGCATGGATAAATAGACAGTTCCCATAAGAAGATGCGAGAAGACTGAAGCACACACAATACAAGATGATGTTTAGGTAGGCTGGACAGCTGCATGGACAAACAAATTTGGAACAGCCAACAACTGTTGGAAGTAGGCCAAACATACAAAGAAAACAACGCCAAACCCCCAGGGTTAGGGATAAGAGTTGACTGGTTGTACAGACAACTCATAAGACCTATGAGCTGTTGGCAGGTTGGTTGAAGTAAAAAAAACAAAAAAAACAAAAAAGATATTGTCCACAATGGCCAAACCTAAATCAATAAGGAAGAGTCACCTACATGAAAAGAACTGGACCAAAGACATCAGAAAATGTATACAAGATTTTGACCTTTGCTTTTTTCTTTGAAAATAACAATCTTTTTCACAGGAAATCTTTTATCCCTTCTGTTGTTGGTAATAAATCATCTTTCAATTATAGATATAAAAGATGTCAGTTCAATCTACAAATGTATTCAGAAAAAAATACAGAAAGGTGAGTGCAAAACCAAATATGTCAAATTGATCAGTGGGCATTTTTCCGTGGAGTAAATTACACCATATGTAGTGTGTCACACATGTGCATCAGAGGGTTACCTCTGGGCTCATCAGAAGGTGCACGTTTGCTGACTGTCTTCTCTGGTTTTACACCCACACCCAATGAGGGCAACTGACTCCACCACTTCCAGTCCACAGACTGCAGAGCAGAGCACTCCCCGCAGTAGTAATCTCATTTGTGTACAAGCAACCTGATGAATGGTGCTTTATTCTGGAGCCTGATCGATCTTCTTACCCCTTTTCCACTAAGCTAACAACTGAAGCTCCATTTTGTTACTTTTTGTGCAATCTTCCACTTGATATTTTCGCTCAAATTATTACTTTTGTAAAGGGAGTGATCCAGTTGGCGCCCCAACATTTTATTTGGACTTGTGCATTCCTCTCGCTCAACAAAAAGCATTAAATGAAGTGTTTCTCAAAAATGTGTTAGCTTTATGCATTTCAAAGATCTGTCCATATGACAGTGGCTGCTGAGATTGAGAACTACTCACAAGTATAACTGGAATGCATGTTTAGAAAGATACATACTGCTTAGGTGGTAGACTCTCTATGTGCAGCAAGTGTGGATAAAATCTTCATATTAGATTTGATTTGATAAACTTTATTAATCCCATGGGGAAATTCATATACATTATGAAGTGATATTAATCTGAAAGCTGTCGTGGTTACCTGGATCATCACATTGAAAGGCAGAGTTCAAAGGTAGTGGTGCAGGGGTGCATAATGTATGGTGCCATTAAAGGGAACTTAGGGGACTTTCTATGGAATGTTGGTTGCTGCTAACATGAAGCATGCTGCAGAAAAGAACTGTCTGCAGTACTTAAATTATGAGTAAAAGTGGACTAGGATGAAGCTAGCATATCTTCTCAGAATATTAGCATCTAGTAGGTAATTACTGCCTATTATGCCAGTCGTGAATTCTCAAAAGTTACTTGCATGGACTGCAGCACAAACTTGATCAGCCAGATTTTTAAAATTCCAGCCATCCTTTTCGTATTGTTTGCTGGCACAGTAATTTGTGAGCAAATGTAAAGATGTTGTTAGGAACAGACCGTGAGACGTGTACATTTTCAAGAAACTGGAACAAAATCAGCTTCAGAGAATACCAAGTATTGTTATCAAAAAAAAAAGTGTCCAGAGGGCCAAACCATAAATGAAGTCAAAACAACAATTGTCAGGGCTTATGAAAATAACCCTGAAACCAAAACGCTAAGACTATGAACCAAGTAAAGAAGCTATAATCATTAACCAGACCATCTAACATTACACGCTCAAGACTAACAATGTTCAAAGTGTAAATCCATGATCCTTTGTGACATGATGTGTAGTGTCTGTTGGGAGTTGTTGTGGTCATGTGTCACACTTCAAATTAAATAACGTATTAATATCATTCTCCAACTAAAAAATTATTCCATGACACAACTATTGTCATGCTTCTTGAAAATAATACTTTTAGAATATTTATAACAAATTAACGTAAAAATTGTACCTAAGACAAAAAAAAAAAAGATTTACCATGACTTAACACTGCCAAGATTAGGTCAGACAGTCAAAAGACATGATTAGGGCCACTGTCTGGAAAAAAGGATAAGGTTTTAGTTTGTTCAGTGGTTGTTAGTTTTCGGAACTGTTCTTTTTACTTTCTCGTATTCAAAAGTATTGTAATCGTCCAAAAATTCGACCTCGAAAATCTTGATGAATCTCAATGTTTTACACCTCCCTGAGTTTGAAAATACCATTTTTGGAATTATGTCTGTTTGTCTGTGTGTGTGTGTGTGTGTATATGTATGAACACACGATAACTTGAGTACGCTTTCAGTTAGGTCAACCAAATTTTGCATACAAGAATTGGGTACAAAACATATATTTCTATCAACTTTTGAGCTATTTCCACTAACCGGAAATGATACTTTTTTATTCATACAGCTGCAGAGTCTGATTTATTCAGCTTTACTTTTATTACAATTGTTCAATATATTATTAATTTGATTTGATTTGTTGTTGATAGTTCTTTAATGTACATAATATAAAAATGTAATCATTGTCTTGTGGTTTAATCCTCAAATATCCATCCCCATATCTGAGTATACCAGAAAGTCTAGTCCCAGTTTTTTAATTTTATATTGCATCTATAGTGGGATGAGGGCTACAAAGAAAGTGAAATTGGTTTCTACGATGAAAAGTGAGAAGGCCATTGGAATGTATAAGCAAAGTGATATATTTCTAAATGAAGGCCCAGAAGGCAGCAGGGCCAATTGTTGTTTTTAATATGTTTAAGCTTTTTATGTTACCATTTGCTTATCACTCACTTATGATTTTGTTAAATTCATTACTGTGCTTTAGAATTCTAGTAAACCTTGGCATAGGTTCCATGTTGGGGGGCACACAGATTTGTTTGGTTGTGTTTAGTTATGGTTAGTTGTGTCTCTTCCACACTGAGTACTTATTCTAAATCTAACAGTGAAACAGAAAGCATTTAGTTATACCATAAATTTAACAGCCTAGTTGATATAAACATGTACATATACAGTAGGGTATATGTTAAATTCAAAAACCTTTCGCTTCACACAATAAAGCAAAAAATTTTAAAATACAGCTTCTCTTGTGCCAAAGTTCAAGACTTTTCAACAAGCATGATGAAATTTAAAGAAAAGAAATAGCAAAAGGAATGAATTCATTGTTTAGGAGTTTTGTTTCTTAATGAAGGGGTAACTTCAAATGAATCAGAACTACTAACACAGTTTGTCCACAGTCATAAATATGCATAGTATAAAATAAGAGGATTTAAATTTTCATTTTACATTTTTTTAATTTGGTGAGGTTTGCCAGTCTATCTATATTAAAAGCAAACTCAAAATATAAATAATAGCTGCAATGAACTAATTTTACTATAATTCTTTTGATAACTGTATAACGTTCTTTGTACTTGAAACACTGTTTTGGATAAAGTAAGCTACATATGGCTGACTGCAATCTGCTTAAAGCATGACTATTGATTTATTTCCAATATCTTCTTTTGCATGTCCTTTTTACAAAAATGTAATCTCCTTCAATATATACTGTATGTGTATGTATAGGAAAAAAATAATTGATGCCCTTATTTTCTAAGGGATGCACAGTAATGCAATTAGTAGTCCTGCTTCTTCATGGTGTTAATGTCCTTTATTGAAATCCCACAACTAGTCATTGTCTGTGTGGATTTTGCATGTTCTCCTAATATCTGTGTTGTTTTTCCATAATGATTTACAAGTTCATTGACAATTCTAAACTGGTGCCAGTGTGAGTGAGTGTGTGTGTAGATGTGTAATTGAGTGAGATGGTTTCAGCATTCCGCACAGTACCATTAGAATGTGACCCTGATTGGTTTAAGAATGACTGACAGGTGTTGTAAACTTGTTTTGTTTGTTATAGGATACAATACAATACAATACAATACAATACAGTTTATTTTTGTATAGCCCAAAATAACACAGGAAGTGCCGCAATGGGCTTTAACAGGCCCTGCCTCTTGACAACCCCCCAAGCCTTGACTCTCAAAGAAGACAAGGAAAAACTCCCAAAAAACCTTGTAGGGAAAAAATGGAAGAAACCTTGGGAAAGGCAGTTCAAAGAGAGACCCCTTTCCAGGTAGGTTGGGCGTGCAGTGGGTGTCAAAAGAAGGGGGTCAATACAATACAATGCAGTACACAGAACAGAACAATTCCTCAATATAGTAAGAAATAAAAAATATAAATTTTAGAAGTACAGAGCAGAACTTAACAGTAGATGATATATCCCATAATAAGATTTGGATTTGTGTAGAGTCCTGGAGACCTCATCCTTCAAGCTGCCTCACCCATTTGGCCATTCCACGGCTGAATCAGTGCTGGGCCAGCCAATCTGATGAAAGGACCCCTCTTTCCCACGATTCCTGCGATCCTCCATCTGGGATGACTTTTCCTTAGGCAGGCAAAACAACTTGGCAGGTGGGCAGTGGCACCAAGTGCCACATTTGAGTACTGAGAAGAAAAACAGAATAAGTGAGGGTTAGTATACAATTATAACTGTCATATTACTTATGTTTTAGTGCTAATGACTAACAACAGAGATGCAGTCTGTACAGTTAATCAGCAGCTCTAATCAGGATATGCTAAACTGAAGTAGTGAGTCTTCAGCCGGGATTTAAAAGCTGAGACCGAAGGGGCATCTCTTATAGTAGCAGGCAGACCATTCCACAGTTTAGGGGCCCTGTAACTAAAAGCTCGACCTCCCACTGTTATTTTATTAATCCTTGGAATCATAAGCAGACCGGCATCTTGAGATCTTAATGTGCGCTCAGGTTTGTAAGTCATGATAAGTTCAGACAAATAAGCCGGACCTCGACCATTTAATGCTTTATATGTTAAAAGAAGGATTTTGAAATCTGCCCTAAACTTAACCGGGAGCCAGTATAAGGATTTAAGAACTGGAGTTATGTGTTCGTATTTTCTTGTTCTTGTAATAATTCTTGCAGCCGCATTTTGGATTAACTGGAAACATAGGAAGCCATGGATGATCCTAGCAACTTTGTGTGCCAGACAGAAAGGCAGCATACCGTACATCACCACTCCTTTACAGGACACACTGATGCATAAACTTAAGGTAAGATAAATAGAAGTCACTAATTACTCTTGCATGTAAATCTTTGGAAAATGAGAAAAAAAATTGTTAATGAGGATTGAGGTCCCTAGAACTGTTGAGACTGACACCCTAATCAACATGCCGTCACGCAGATCCAAAAGAATAAAATAAATGAATAAATCAAAGGGCAATTATGTCAGTCAAAGCCCAAGTCCACATATGGTATCACTCTGGTCTTCAACTACTTGATTAGGTAAAGTAGATTTGAACTCTTACTTGCTTTGTTAAACACAAGGTTTTCATTTAAATCCTCCTCACAAGTGACACATACTGTTGGTCAGGTATGATATGTTTCATGTGTTGGTTCACCTCCAGTTACATTTTCCATCCATCCATCCATTATCCAACCCGCTATATCCCAACTATAGGGTCATGGGGGTCTGCTGGAGCTAATCCCAGCCAGCACAGGGTGCAAGGCAGGAAACAAACCCCGGGCAGGGCGCCAGACCACCGCAGGGTGTGTACACACACCAAGCACACACTAGGGACAATTTAGAATCACCAATGTACCTAACTTGCATGTCTTTGGACTGTGGGAGGAAACCAGAGCACCTGGAGGAAACCCACGCAGACACGGAGAGAACATGCAAACTCCACGCAGGGAGGACCTGGGAAGTGAACCCGGGTTTCCTAACTGCGAGGCAATTTACATTTTCCAATAACCAAATCCAATTTCCATGGCTTCTAAGAGTGTTCTGTTAGTCCGGAGAGTAACCTGTATAATGAAGAGTTACAGTAGACGTCAGCTGAGAGAAAGAGACACACGCAAGTTATCTGATTAGTTTACAGGGCATGCCTCTGAAATGTTTTATATTTACATTTATTTAATCATTCACTTAGAAAGCTCTTTATTGAAGAGTTAGATAATAATAGTAGCTTTAAATATTTTGAAATACAAAATAGGCAGAAGTCATTTGAGCCACTGGAAATTTTTCCCCCTTTTCTAATATGGGAAAGGAAGAGAAAACTAATTTATGACAACAGTGATAAAGCTCATTTTGAAATTTAAACATTCAAAAATGATTACTATCTCTTGTGCACCTCTCCATCTGATCATATTGTTTTCCAAATACAAAACTTGATTGACAAAGGGCATTTGAATTCTTAACCACATGTTAAGTGTACTAATTGTACTCCTTCACTATGCAATAAATAAGTCATTGTGGAGGAAACATCTGTCACTTGGAGCTTTTGAACACATGAGAATCATTAGTTAAACCATCTTCCCTAAATCTCCAACCTGCAAGCAGCTCCAACAGTCTCCTAGATTGCATGATACAAGTATTTTTAGCCATTTTATTTTTTCACACACTTTAAAATGATATCACTCTAGATGGTCTTTAAGGTGAGATGTTATAGACATGACAAGAAAATAGAAAATGTTACCTAAATGCAGTGTTGTTTCTAATGTGCATTTCCTCTGCTCTAGCAAAAAAGACAGCCACAGGAGGTGTGCACTTCACAGAGAGAAGAAATTCTTACTTGAAAAGTAGAACTGGATTGGAAAATGTTTTGTTAAAATGTCAAAGAAGGCAATTATGTGTTTGTCAGTCCCCCTTGATATCATAGTAAGGATTACATAAATAGAAGTTATGTCCTCTGTTAATTAGAATTCCTCAATGCGTGTCTTCTAATAATAATAATGGATCCTTCTCCACTCTGAAAAAGCAAAACATAGTAACCATCCATCCATCCATTATCCAACCCGCTATATCCTAACTACAGGGTCACAGGGGTCTGCTGGAGCCAATCCCAGCCAACATAGGGTGCAAGGCAGGAAAAAAACCCCAGGCAGAGTGCCAGCCCACCGCAGCAAAACATAGTATTTACACTTCAAATTACTTTTTCAAAAATGTAAATGTATACCAATAAAACATATATTTTTTATTTAGGATTATTAATGTAGTCTGTGAATTTATAGATATATAGTGGATTTAATCTCCTTCAGTTTCATTTAATTTAATTTTAAATGGATACATTTACTATTTTTGCCTGTCATTCTACTCTCAATAAACAATAATGACAAAGTGAAAACATGTTTTCAGAAAAGTTTGCAAATTTTTTAAAGATCTAAAACTGAAATCTCTCATTTATATTAAGTATTCAGACTCTTAATTCAGTACTTTGTAGAAGCTCCTTTGGCATCAATCACAGCTTCAAATCTTTTTGAGTTAGTCTCTACAATCTTTGCACACCTGGATTTGGGCAGAATATTCTATTCTTCCTGGAATTGGAAGTTGACATCTTCAGGTCTGTCCACAGCTGTTCTGTGGGTCTTAACTCTGGGCTTTGGATGGGCCACTCAAGGACAGCCAGAGAGTTGTACTGAAGCCACTCCTGTGTTGTGTTGGCTGTATATTTTGAGTCATTGTCATGTGGAAGGGTAAAGCATCACCCCAATCTGAGGTCACTTGTAGTCTGGGGAAGGTTTTCTTCAAGGACTACTCTGTATTAAATTTGGCTACATTCATGCTTTTCTCAATTTTGACCATTGTCCCTGTCCCTGCTAATGAGAAGCATCCCCAGAGCATGATCTTGCCACCATCATGCTTCACTGTGGAGATAATATTAGGCAGGTGATTATTACTGCCTGGTCTTCACCTGACACAGTCTTTGGAGTTCTGCCCAAAGAGTTCAGTTTTTGTCTAATCAGACCAGAGAATCTTTTTCTTGGTATCTGTCATATGCCTTTTGTCTAGTCACACAACTGTAAATACCTGATTAATGGAGTGCTGCTGTGATGGTTGTCCTCCAACACATTATCTCATCTCAGTAGAGGGCTTCTGCAGCTCTGTTAGAGTGACCATTGGAAGGTTGGTCTCTTCCATTGTGAGAGATGGACGTATAGGATGGAGCTCCGCTGGTGGTGTTATTTCCTTTTTTAACTATATTTCCAAGATTTCCTGCATTTAGTCAACCAGGGAAGATTGAATTACAAGCATATGAAAAAGCATGAGCAGGAAACCAAGAGGTCAGAAAGAGAAGGAAAAAGTAGTTAAAGTCTCATCAAAGTCTAAGCCAGCCTCAAGTTCAAGATATGGCCTGCCAGACACCAAGTTGGAAGATATAGGAGAAGGAATGGATCAACCAGGACCTCATGCTGGAGCATCTGCCTGGGTTGACAACGGCTGTAGAAGCAAAACAGTGAGTGAGGCAGGTAAGGAGTATTTGCTGATTTCAGGTGGGATGTTGGAACCGAGCAAGGCCTCTGTATCCCCACTGTTTCCTACTACCAACACAACCCACTTTGAGTCAGCAGAATCAACAGGTTACGTACCTCCGTTCTCAGAACTTTGAGAAGATCGAAACAAGCTTTCTGATCTGAAGGCGATGGATGGATGGATGGATGGATGGATGGATGGATGGATGGATAGATAGATAGATAGATAGATAGATAGATAGAGAGAGAGAGAGAGAGAGAGAGAGAGAGAGAGAGAGAGATAGATAGATAGATAGATAGATAGATAGATAGATAGATAGATAGATAGATAGATAGATAGATATAGCAGCATACTGATAAAAACAATATGAAATTAAAGAGTGATAAAAATGCAGGTGTAACAGACAATAACTTTGTATAATGTTAACATTTACCCCCCCGGGTGGAATTGAAGAGTTGCATAGTGTGGGGGAGGAACGATCTCCTCAGTCTGTTAGTGGAGCAGGACAGTGACAGCAGACTGTCGCTGAAGCTGCTCCTCTGTCTGGAGATGATACTGTTTAGTGGATGCAGTGGATTCTTCATGATTGACAGGAGCCTGCTCAGCAGCCATCACTTTGCCATGGATGTCAAACTATCCAGCTCCGTGCCTACAATATAGCCTGCCTTCCTCACCAGTTTGTACAGGCGTGAGATGTCCCTCTTCTTTATGCTGCCTCCCCAGCACACCACCGTGTAGAAGAGGGTGCTCGCCACAACCATTTGATTGTAATGGCATCTTATTGCAGATGTTGAAAGACGCCAGCCTTCTAAGGAAGTATAGTCGGCTCTGTCCTCTCTTGCATAGAGCATCAGTATTGGCAGTCCAGTCCAATTTATCATCCAGCTGCACTCCCAAGTATTTATAGGTCTGCACCTCTGATGATCACCGGGTCCATGAGGGGCCTCGTCCTCCTAAAATCCACCACCAGCAGCTTGGTTTTGCTGGTGTTCAGTTGTAGGTGGTTTGAGTCGCACCATTTAACAAAGTCCTTGATTAGGTTCCTATACTCCTCCTTCTGCCCACTCCTGATGCAGCCCACAATAGCAGTGTCGTCAGCAAACGTTTGCACGCGGCAGGACTCCGAGTTGTATTGGAAGTCCGATGTATATAGGCTGAACAGGACCGGATGAAAGTACAGTCCCCTACGGCGCTCCTGCGTTGCTGACCACAATGTCAGATTACTGTACAATATGCAAAGTGTTCAGTGATAAATAAGCTGTGTTGGAAGACAGATATACAGTAGAACGAACAACATCAGCTTTGAAGGTCTCCTGGAAAACCGTGCAAGTCCAAATACAGTGAAATTTATAGCTGAATTACTTTCTGAAATACCCAGAGAAGACTTTAACTTGAATTATGAGACTGCTGCAGCTTATCACATTCGTGGTTTGAATGCCTGAAAAATTGAGAAGCTTGATTGTCCGATTCAACAAACTACATGTCAAAGAAAATTTGATGCTGATTCTCAGACAGAAAGAGATTATATTTGAAAATAACCACATTCATATTTTCCCAAACTTCTTCCCTTCAACCGCTGCTAAATGAGATGCCTTCTACAGTATCAAATAGCGCTTATGCAAAGCTGAAATCAGCCAGCCAAACTCAGCCACCCAAACTGAAAGTTTTTTTTTTCAGCTGACCAATTTTGCATTTCCAGTTCTCCTGAAGAAGCTGAAAAAGACTGATTCCAACATTGTATGGAATGTGAACATGAGTCAGGTTGTGTTCTGGTTATGCAAAAAAGATTCTGCTCACTACTTGGTCTATCTGAAATGGGACATTTGCCTTAACTATACATTCTGTTTCCATTCCCTTTTATTCCCTTTGCAGCCATGTTTTTTTTCTTTTACAGTTGCTATATTGATTTTTTTTCTATTAAAAACAGGTATATGTATATATTATAGTAAATATTAAGGACTTTTTTTTTTCCTATTCCTTTTTCTTATTTCTTAAGGGGACTGTTCAATATTATACTCTAGGTTTTTGCTTCTGGACTGCACTATCATAAGATCTCCCTCTTTTTTTCTCTTCCCTAAGAGGACTGTTTAGCATCTAATCCCAGGTTCATTTTATCCTGACTATATTACGTTAAGTAAGACATCTCATTTTTTTCCCTATCCCAAAGAGGACTGTTTAACATCATATCCTAGGTTTATTGTATGTGGACTGTAATATCATCATATGATATTGCAATTTTAATTTTAATCTTTTCTACACCGCTGTTGGTGTTTGTTTTGGACATGCTTTGACTCTTACCATGTCAGAAGACTGTGACTTTGTGAAATGTGTGGTCCAGACTCACTTGGGGAGGTAATTTAGGGGAAGGTGGGGGGGTTGTAGTGAGGATAAAGAGAGCAAGATATTTTTGATCTATCCTTTTTTACCCAAAGAACTGTATGTGCTGATATAATAATAGGCTCCCTAGCCATAATATTTGGCAATAATACAAAATCAAGGTCACAGCTATTATATGAAACAACATACTACCTTTACTTAAAATTACAAAATGTCCTTAAAAGTTCAGAATTTCTTGAAGCCTTTGGACTCTGTCTTGAAAAACTCTTTGTTGTCCGAGGGAGCCACCTTCACCAGCACATCTTTGGGATGGTCAAGAGCAGGGGAGCCTGTAGGAGTCTCAACCAGCACTGGTAGGAGTAGAGCATTGTGCGCCTGTTGAGGATCCATCAGTGCAAGTCCACACTTCTGGTACCATGTGACGCGTGAGTCACTGTCTTGCACCCAAGAAAACCAACTTTATTCCAATCAAAACAGGAACAGTGTATTTATTTAAATGGGATCTACCACTTCAATACACACAAACACAGCAAACAAGCAGTGATGGGGCCAGGTCAGTGGCTGGGTTATAATGTTCACTGCATCAACCATCAACCGACAGATAACAACAACAACATTTATTTATATAGCACATTTTCATACAAAAAAGTAGCTCAAAGTGTTTTACACAATGAAGAAAAGAAAAATAAAAGACAAAGTAAGAAATTAAAATAAGACAACATTAGATAACATAGAATAAAATGTGTTATGCAGGGAGGCTGCAAACCTGTGGTTGCCTTGGCGAAAGACAAGCATTCCTTGACAGACACATCAACCGCGTTTTGGTGTGCAGTGCCATTGGGTAGGGTTTCAAAAGAGCTCACAAATTTCATAAGGGCAAGATCTAACCTGTGAAAGTTGCAATCGAGCTCCAGCCTCACTGGGCCACATGTTTTGGGTGTGCACCAAATAACGTAATTCTGCTCAAAAATCTTTGAATGCCTATCAGACTGCCTCGGTGTCACAATCACTCCTAACTCATGTCACAATCACTCCTAACTCATTAACAGCTGAGTTTGGTGTACTCCCAGTACTCCCAGTGGCGTAAAGTGGAGAAGGACAAATTGATTGTAATTGCCTATACCACACTACTAGCACATGAACTTATCTTGCTCACCTAGAAGAATCTCAGCCCACTTCTTATTAGTCGTAACTGATGTTCTATACTATTTGAAACTGGAAAAAATGTAATTCTCACTTGTACGATCTGTTCAAAACTTTTTTAAAATATGGCAAGACCCAATTAATAAAATTTTAGATTAAGATTTTATATTGGTGGAAACAATATTCTTACTTCTTTGTTTTTTTTTTATTTTTTAAAGAATTTCTCTTGTTGTTGGCTCTCCTCTCTTTCTCTTGGGTGGGGGTTGATTTAGGTTTGACTTGATTGCATGTGATCTTACTTTCTTTTTTTTTAAAGTAAAGGTTGATTGTATGAAATGTTAACTTCTTTAAATAAAATCTGCAAAAAAAGTGACCACTGAGTTCTTGATCACCTCCCTGACCAAGGTTCTTCTTGCCCATTTACTCAATTTAATTGGGGAGACAACTCTAAGAGGAGTCCTGATGGTTTTAAACTTCTTCCATGTCACAATTACTGAGACCATTAAAATGGTCTTCAGGACTTTAGAAATGGTTTTATATCCTTGGCCTTATCTATGCTTCACCACAATGTGAGTGCAGTGGTCTAAAGAAAATTCCTTAGACTTAATGGCTTGGTTTTTATCCTAACATGTAATGTAAACTGTGGGGCTTTATATACAGGTTTCTAAATGTTCTCAAATTAATTCAATTTGCCACAGTTGGACTCCAATCAAGTTGTTGATACATCTCAAGGATAACTAAAGGAAACAGGATGCACCTGATTCCAGACTGGGGTGTCACAGCAAAGGGTCTGAATCCTTATATGAATGGCAGATGGGTTATTGAGTGTAGACTGATGGGAACAACGGTGAATGTATCCATTTAAAATCTATTCTACAACATAATAGAGCAGAAAAGCAAAAGGGACTAAAAACTGTCTCAACTCCCTGCATATTTAAAAACAAGACACATAAAATATTAAAAGTGGATGGGAGTCAAATTATGTTTTCAAATTTGTGTGCTTAAAAATGGTTCTACTATTTAATTTGTTGAAAAGTCATATTTTTGGAAAAGAGAAAGTTGGAGGATTAACTACAAAAAAAACCTACTTTTTATTTCTGTAAAATAAACTCTCGAATTGAATAGCCAACTGCTTTACAATAATTGCAGCATAAAATGTAGTACATAATATACACAATCTATGAAAACCAGAGTAATCTCTCATCTAAGAATATTCATATTCATACATAAACTTTAAAGAAAGTATTACCTGAATATGCTGTTGATTATCTCTTTTATATTCAGCTATGATGTATTCATCTTCCAATTTATGATAGTCATGGAATCTGCTCTCAACTCTACAGTACATTTCTTATTCCTCCACTACTTTCAGTTAATTGGTGTTCTACTTTCAAATAGTGAACACAAATAACAAAATATTTTACCTAGATATAAATAATTCCAATAGGAGTTTTAAATTTTAATATTTTTCAGGGTTGTACTAGGGTGTTGTACCGTGTTAGCCATTATGAATGTAGAGAAAAGCCAAGCAAAATGACACCTTTTATTGGCAAACTAAAAAGATTACAATATGCAAGCTTTCGAGGCAACTCAGGCCTGAGTTGCCTCGAAAGCTTGCAAATTGTAATATTTTTCAGGGTAAATGTTAAAAAAATCAGTCAACCTTATCAGGTAGAAAGTTAAAATACTATACTATTGTATTGTAATTTAAGATAACAGGAAACAAGTTTTAAATTATTACAAACCTCACCTTTCCGTTTTCCCTAATTGTGTTTACTGCTATACAATCACAGAGAGGCAGAGCCTGTTTTGGGAACATTCATTATAGTTTTGCATGGGTTTGTGTCTGTCAAATATTTTCCTTAGCTATTGTCAGAAATATTAAAATATACAGTATATTTAGCTAATAGTGGAATATATCACTGTGTGGCTATGTGTAAATCCTCCAAAATATAATTATCTGTCATCTAAACACCGCTGTTCTGCTGGCTCACCTTCGGGCATTCAGAGTATCCAATTGAAACACTGGGCATTTTGAAAGATGTCCAATTATTTTGTGGCAATCCACCTAAATCTAGAAGAGGAAGGTGCCTTTAATTGTAGGGCATCCTCATCTACTTTCACTCATACATAGACCATTTGTCAGCAATTAATCTAAGAAGCATGTCTTTAGAATAATCCAGAAACAATGTCTTATGAGGTTTCTGAACTCTTTTTAGACCCCTACCCTACCAACTGGACGACACGGCGAAGCAATATTGCTGAGGCTATAAGTGCTATAAGCTACTGTCGTCGATGGGTGATGCAAGGAACATTACAAATGCAGGGAACAGCATATCTTGCCCATTGATCCGGTCCTGATCCTGCCTGTTTGCTGTGTTTATGTATCAGAGGGTGGTAGATCCCGCTACAATAAGTATTCTATTATTCTAGTAGAACAAAGCTGGTTTTGCTAAAGTACTGAGACAGCTTTGTGTTTTGGGATGCAAGACAGTGACTCTCACGCGTCATATGGTACCAGGAGTGGAGTCTTGCATCAGTGGAACCCCAAGTGGCATACAATATCCCGTTACCAGCGGAGCAAAATGAGGCTCCTGTGGGCGTTCTGGTCTTCATGCTCCCCAGGGATGTGCTGGTGAAGATGGCTCCCATGGATGACCCAGGGAGTTTCCTGCTCTGCTTCGAGCACACCGCAACATTGATGCGCTGAGACAGGGCAGCCTAGGCAGCTATTGTGGCCCCATTTTTAACCAGGGAAGTCCTACAGGTTGTTTAATACCTTTCTCCTGAAAGACTCGATGATTATGACTTCCTGAAGCAACAGATCTTTCTCTGTACAGCGGTGAGTCCTGTGGTCAAGGGATGTCAGCTTCATCTGTGGTTGTCAAGACCACTCTATACGAGGACAGATCCAGGACTTAGTATTCCTGATTTACAGCTGGATCCGTGGAAACACTTTCAAGCGCATTGTGGAGGAGCTCGCTACTGATATCATCATGTTGGGGAGAGACAAGAGCCATTGTGATGAAATAATATGGAATGACGTCCACTTGCTGTTAGTTCTGTCCTGCAGACTGGAGGGCACACAAGCCACCTGGAAACAACGGGGCTACCTAGGTTTGACCCCAAATTCGATCTAGCCAACACAAACTTCAAAGGTCGCCAGCACCATGGGTGAAAGATACCATAGTGCGGACTGAATGCAGCTGCTTTCGGGTTACTACAGGCAGTTCATCCCCAATGTTGCACATCAGGCCGCCCCCCCTCACTGACTTGACAAAGGGCAGAATGAATTGTGGTATTGTCTGGACCAACGCCTGTGACAGAGCTTTCTTGGACCTATAGGCTGCTTTATTTTCATTCCTAGTTCTATGCAATCTGGACTTTTCAAAGGAATTTATTCTGCAAATGTACGCAGGTGCTTTTGGTTCAGGAGTGGTGCTCATACAAGGTTTTACAGGGGAAGAACATCCCATCACGTTTCTCAGCAGGAAGCTGCTAACCAGGGAGCTTAATTATTCGATCATTGAAAAGGAGTTTTTAGTGATTAAGTGGGCCGGGTAGGCCGTCCGTTACTACATCTGGGGATGGCGTTTAACCCTGGTGACTGACCACACCCTGCTTCAGTGGCTATACAAACAGAAGGATATGAACGCCCGCCTCACTTGATGGTCTATCAGTTTGCAGGCTATTGTTTTTGATGTTTGTCACCGTGCCAGAGCTGCACACACCAATGCTTATGTTCTCTCCTGCCTGGCCGAGCCCAGCTTGGATGCTCGCTTTGTCCACACCAGAGTGGGCAAAGCTAAGGCGGGGATGTGAGGTTTCTGAACTCTTTTGGGACCCCCACTTTCACTCATACATGAACCATTTAAAGTCAGCAATTTTTCTAAAAAGCATGTCTTTAGAATAATCCAGAAATAACGCCTCTAAACAAAACCATTGTCTACAGTCTAGGCCACACATATTATTGGAAAGAAAAAATAATCTGAGCACCATTGAGCTGCCCCTTTCAAAAATTTATTTCGTATTTAAATATTTTTAGACTCCCAAATCAGAAGACTGCAGAAAAACCTAGAAGGGTTAAATTTAAAGGAACACAGAGAAGTTTTTATAGATTGTGGAAAACTGTGGCCTATACATCTTCGTTGTTGTTCTTGTTAAAGGCTATTGTTTCGATCCTGAACCATAGCAACTTGATGGATAAACGATCTGAAGAAGGATCGCTCTTGTGCTAGTTGAATAAGTTTGACAAAGTCCTCCTTGTTGTTGCTGTAATGGTGTCAAGCCATCACATTACCAGCCTTCCTCATCACCTTGTTCCCTCTGTTCTGCCAATCATGATATCTTTTTCCAGTGACTGTTGCCTTCTTATGGTATGTCCAAAGTAGGCAAGTCATAGCTTTGTAATCCATACTTTGAGTGACATTGCCGGCTTGATCTGTGCCATGATTGATTTGTTTGTCCTTCTGCCTGTCCATGGTATTGATAAAATCCATCTCCAACACCACATTTCAAATGCATCAATTCGTCAACTGTCCTGTTTCCTTAATGTCCAGCTTTTGCAGTCATAGGCGACAACAGAGAAGATCAAACTGTGTGTGAGCCGTATCTTGGTTGGTAGGGAAATGTCCAGTGATTTCATTGTTGACTTTCCCATTGCAATCCTCCATTTGACCTCCAGGGTAGATGTAGCCTCAGTGTTCACCATTGATCCCAGTAGATTAAAGTCCTTGACCACTTCTATTTCATCTTCATCTAATTCAAAAGTGTCTTGATCACAGTTGTCGGTTGTTAGAATTTTCGTTTTGGCCATGTTGAGTAAGAGTCCCATATCTTGGCTTTCTCGTTTAGCTATCTACACTAAGTCTTTCATGCTTTCTTGGCTGCTCGCAATCAAGGTTGTATTGTCTGCATATCTGAGATTGTTCACATTTTTCCCTCCAATCCAAATTCCTTCTTCACTTTTGGCAAGGCCAGCATTTCTGAAGATAGCTATATCTAGTTATATTAGTTGAACAATAACAGTGATAAAATACATTCTTGTCTAACCCCACACCTGACTTTAAACCACTGGGTGTTTCCATATTCAGTTTGTACTGTTGCTTCTTGATCTTCGTAGAGGTTTCTTATTGGACTGATCAAATGGATTGGCACACCCATGGTCTTTAATGTCATCCAAAGCTTTGGTGGTCTACACAGTAGAAAGCTTTGTAATAGTCTATGAAGCATTGGTAAAGGCTTTTATTATATTCTCTGGCCCTTTCCATGATCCATCCGATGTTGGCTATAATATCTTTAGTTCTTCTGCCTTTCTTGAAATTCACTTGTTCTTCTGGCAGCTCCCTTTCTACAAGTGGTTGTAATCTTCTGTGTATGATCTTGAGTAGTAACTTGCTGGCATGAGGTATAAATGTAAGAGTCCGGTAGTTGCTGCATTCAGTGGCATCACCCTTTTTAGGTATGGGAATAAAGACTGATCTGGCCCAATCTTTTGGCCACTTGTGAAAGTTTTCCATATCTGTTGGCATAACTTTGTGATAGCTTCCATAGTAGCTTCAGAAGGCTTAACACTAGAATTACCAGAGTCTATGAAAAAACTCGTAGATCCGGCCCACCTTAAAACCGTTCTCACCTCTCTTTTGTCTTCTAAATGTGCCGATTAAGACGAGCAGCAAAAAGCCGGCTATTCCATCCCCCACCGTCGCAAAACGTTCACTAAGTTTTCCCAGCTCATGCCGTGTTTGATTATCTGGGAGTCACTGAACTGGATTTTTAGAGTGGAAATCGTTATTTTTGGAACACCACGTAGTAATCTGTGTAAACACATTGTTCAAACAGAAACTTCTTCATATTTTAGTAATAAATGTTACAAAACGTAGGCATAAACTATAGAATGTGTGAAGCCTGACGGACAAACATCAAATAAATACTTTCACAAAAGGATCAAAAATGTCACAACACCTTCCATGGAGTAACGCTGAGATTTGCTGACTCAGAGCACGACAGCCCTGCTGCACTGTAGAGACCCGAGTTCGATTCCCCGCCGGGGAAGAAGTTTTTTTTTTCTTTGTAGCCTCAAACGGATATAAAATGGTATGCACTGTAAATCGTTAAGTTTAAAATGTCGATCGTGGTTATTTCTGTTGATTAATTCATGCTTTTTTACTTAGAGTCAGAACAGGAGCTTATTCAGCTTCTGATCTGACTCTAAGTAACAGCGGCAGTATAAATCACACCCAATCTGACGCTGTTCGTTTCCAAATAATATTGCATTACTTCGACGATGTTTTCTGATTGGTACTATTCACATCATAAAATGATTTCTTCAAAACGTCACATATATATAATAGAGCTGCAAATTAAAGGTGCTTGTTCAGTGTAATAGGAACCATAGCACTGAGAGGTGTGTACACTGCAACAAGTACACGTCGTAAATGTAGGAAGGGCGCTCCTTGGGTGAGCTATAGCGCATCTTTATGTGAAAACAGCAGTGTCAGATGGGGAGTGTCTGATGATTGCATATAGCGCTGAAGTTACTGCTCTTTACTATGCTTTCCTCTGCATGTCCTGGAGTACAAAAGAAACAGCATACAGCAACATGTGGGGACTGGCAAGATTGGGGGAAAAAAACACACGGCCATATGTATCATGATACACTGCAGAGCTATCGCGCGTCTTTATGTGAAAATATTAGTGTGAGATGGGGTACGGAAGGATCCTGAATGCGACAGAGAGAATGAAAAGTGAATAAAAAAAAAACAAAAACAAAACTAACCTTTACAAATATCATAAATTACACCAGCTGTTACAGACTGAAATCAAATGTATCTTTTTATTCTAAAATAGTAAAAATAAGAGTAGTCCCCTTCTCAAAAGGGAGTCATGCAGGGCCAAACTCGTGACCAGCAACTGATACTGTTGCGCCACGGTGGCAGTCATAGTAAATGAGTGTCAATGTCGCACACTACGGTGGCTTTTTTTTTTCTGCAGTTATATTTTTGAATAAAAGCGCACTTGTTCTGTTATATTTGTACCTTTCATGAAAGTGTTTCTTTGATATTTGGACTTCAGGCTTCATACATTATATAGTTTATGCCTACATTTTGTCATTTACTACTAGAATATGAAAAACGTTTCTGTTTTAAAAATGTGTTTACACAGATTACTGTAGAAACGGAACACACATGAAATGTGTGTGTTCCAAATAACGATCTATTATTTCCACTCTAAAACTCCACTTCACTCCCAGATAATCAATCAGGGCATGAGCTGGGAGAAATTCGTGCACGTTCTAAGTCGTTGGGGGGATGGAATAGTCAGCTGTTTGCAGCTTGTCTTTATCTGCACATTTAGAAGACAAAAGACAATGGCGGAGAGGTGCAAACGAATTTAAGAAGCGATTTAAGGTGGGACGGATCTACAAGTTTTTTCATAGGCTCTGGTAATTCTAGTGTTAAGGAGCTCCATGGGAATGTTTTCATATCAAGGAGCCTTGTTATTGGATATATGCTTTATAGCAGTGATAACGTAATCCTTCAGAATGTCCAGTTCACAGTTGATGGCAACAGTCACTTCATCCTGTATTGCTGCATTGTTCCGGTAGAGCCGCTGGGTGTATTCTTCCCATCTGTCATTTATTTACTCTGGTTTAGTAAGCATGTTCCCATGGGCTTCCTTCAGCATACCAATACTTGGATGAAATTTTCACCTAATTTCTTTTATCTTCTTGTAGGCTGCTCTCAATTTGCCTTTGACATGTTCCTCATCCATTTACGCATATACCTGTATATTCTGGTAGTAAGCTTTGTTTGTCCTTCTGAATGTCTATGTTAAGTGTTTAGCTGATCTCACTTATAGCTTTCCTATCACCTCTGGATTTAGCTGTTCATCTTTCATCCACTATCTTCAATGTTTCTGCAGATATCTATGGTTTTGATGGTCTTTTCTGTTTTCTATTCAATGTTTTCTCTACTTCTTCATTGACTATGGTCTTTATATCCATCCATAGCTCTTCTGGCTCTTCTTCATCTGTGTCCAACAGGGAAAAACAATTATGTAGATTGCTCCAGAATGTTTTATGGGATGGTAGCCAAGTCAAACTTTGGTATCATCTGCTCCTTCTTTTTCTTTCTTAGTCTGATTTTAAACTTAGTTTTTACTTTTAGTCAGTCACAGGTTTTGTCTTCACCATTACAGTTGATGATTTCCATCTTTGATGAACACAGATGTAATCAGTTTGGTTCCTGTGGATCCCGTTCGGTGATGTCCATGTGGAAAGAAAGTGTTCATGATAGCAAGCTGGTGTGTTGCACAAAGGTCTATAAGTCGTTCACCAGATTTGTTTCGTTCTCCAAGGCCAAATTTTCCAACTATGTTCCCCTGTTTTCCTTGGCCTACTTTAGTGTTAAGATCCCCCATGAGAATAAGCAGATCTTGTTGTGATGACCGGTCTACTTCTTCCTGCACCTGGTTGTAGAACAGGTCAACAACTTCATCTTCAGCATCTGTTGTTGGAGCATAAACTTGAATAATTGTAATGTATATTGGCAATCCTTTTAGGCATATTGAAATCACTTGGTCGCTGACTGCACTGTACTTCATGACAGTGCTGGATATCCGTCGGTTGAGAATGAATGCCACACCATTTCTTCTTATTGCTGAAGAAGTAAACCTAGTGATCCCCTGATTGAAAGTGTCCTGACTGTGTCCTTTTGAGTTCACTGATTCCCAGTTAGTCAAGTCTGATTTTGTCCATTTCGGCTTTGATAATGTCGAGTTTGCCTTGATTCATTGTCCTGACATTACATGTTACAAGTTTGATAATGTCTCTGCAACCTCTGATCCTACCTTACGTACAAGTAGCATCAGTTCCAGGACATCTTGCAGCTTTCATCTGAGCGTGTCACAATCACTGTTCAAACTCGGGTCAGCCATTGGTTCTTCACCTGTAGCTTGTTGAGTGCCTTCGGACCCAGTGGCATATTTTCCAGCACTAAATCGAAATCCTTTAGTTGTACTATCCTTCATGTTTTATTGTCAAGTACATATGGAAGTAGTTTGCCAAGCCTTTCTTCTGCGCAGTGATGTAGCATTCAGGGAATGCTGAAAATCGCCGTAGTCAATCAACTGATCAATCAACCCCCTGCTGTCAACATTGTGCTGTACGCTTAGTCTGGCACCTCAATTGAGTCCTGGTCACCTTGGTTGAACCTTCTGGCAATATGCACTGCTGACAGTACAGCTCTAAACATCATTGGTGCACACAAGCCCCACCAGCACATCAAGCTGGTACAGCAGTGGCGGAAATACATCTTCAGTACACTGGAAATATGTATTGACAGAAAACTTTAAAATAATAAATTATATTACATAAGCCACCTGTAAATGCAGGATGTGATATTCCAGTTATCTAAGTCATTTCTCATCCCACCCTGTCTAATTCAACTTAAAGAACAATTGCACTTAAAACTGGTGAAGAGAAAAGCAAACAAACATACTTTACATGGCAGAAGCCATATGTAAGTATTTATGACATATCGCCAAATGGGGCTACATTTAGTGAAAAGAAATTTCACCAGGGAAGTGCCTGTTATCTCTAGAGAAGTAGAATGTCATTTAAAGACAAAGCAGTTGAATTGGATGAAAAAAGAATGTCCATAAATGCGGTCTACTGTATATGAGTGGTCTTTAATTTAGAAATAAAATATCTATTTAAATAGTCAATTCTAATTAATTATATATATATATATATATATATATATATATATATATATATATATATATATATATATATATATATATATTCACGGCATTCGTAGTCTGTGTCACAATCTGATTGTATGGATGGTTACCTACCAGGTAACGCTTGTGGTTGGCCAGCAATCTGCTAACATCCGCCACGGTGCCCTCAGTTTGTGAGGAGCAGATCATAGAATGGTTGAAATAGTTTACTGTCAAATAAATGCAAAGAGTACGCGACACGTGTTTCTCCCTAATTCTGGGCTCATCAGGCGTACACACTCACTGCATCCCCTCTCAGGAATCGAACCTCAAATATGAGCACCAGAGGCGAAGCCCCTAACGTTGCGCTACGGAGTGTGGTTTGTTCATTTGACAGCATTCTATGATCTGCTTCTCGCAACTGAAAGAGGGCACCGTGGCGGATGTTAGCCGACTTGCTGACCAACCACAAGCGTTACCTGGTAGGTAACCACCCATACAATCAGACTGTGACACAGACTACGAATGCCGTGAATGTAATTACCCCGATCTACATGCTGTCAAATAAACGAACCACACGCCGTGGTGCAACGTTAGGGGCATCGCCCCTGACGTCCGAGGTTCGATTCCCGAGAAGGAGTGCAGTGGAGTGTGTACGCCTGATGAGCCCAGAATGAGGGCGAAACACGTGTCGCGTACTCTTTGCATTTATTTGACAGTAAACTATTTCAACCATATATATATATATATATAAATATATATATATATATATATATATATATATATATATATATATATATATATATATATATATATTACATTATTATATTAATAAGGTGGGGTTTGGAAGATGTTGGTCAATACAAAGAGTGCCAGAGAACTGGCTGAATCTTGTCTCTTTAATAGACACTAGGATTTGAATCCAGCATACAGTATGCAGGCATAAAAAAAGGAACATCCGAATAATAAAAAAGACCAACACCTTCCGGAACCCACCTTATTAATCCACCCCCTCTTACAACCTCACCCTTCACCCCCATCCTACAGCTGCTATGTATTGCCTTTGATTCCTGTATGACTAATCATTTTCCTCTGATGATGACACCTCGTATCTGGTTGTCAAAAACTTAAGATTGCAAAACTATTTTAAGATACGTGACTCATTTTCCCCCTCTGTGAATCTCTGTCTACAAATATGCAAACCATATCACAGACCTTCACTTCCATATATACAGTATATCTATATCTATATATATCTATATCTACATATATATATATATATATATATATATATATATATATATATATATATATATATATATATATATATATATATATATATATATATATATACAGTAATCCCTCCTCCATCACGGGGGTTGCGTTCCAGAGCCACCCGCGAAATAAGAAAATCCGCGAAGTACAAACCATATGTTTATATGGTTATTTTTATATTGTCATGCTTGGGTCACAGATTTGCGCAGAAAACACAGGAGGTTGTAGAGAGACAGGAACGTTATTCAAACACTGCAAACAAACATTTGTCTCTTTTTCAAAAGTTTAAACTGTGCTCCATGACAAGACAGAGATGACAGTTCTGTCTCACAATTAAAAGAATGCAAACATATCTTCCTCTTCAAAGGAAACAGAGAGGAAAGCAAACAAATCAATAGGGTTGCTTGCTTTCAAGTATGCGAAGCACCGCGGCACAAAGCTGTTGAAGGCAGCAGCTCACACCCCCTCCGTCAGGAGCAGGGAGAGAGAGAGAGAGAGAGAGACAGAGAAAAACAAAGTCAAAAATCAATACGTGCCCTTTGAGCTTTTAAGTATGTGAAGCACCGTGCAGCATGTCGCTTCACTAAGCAGCTGCACAGAAGGTAGCAACGTGAAGATAATCTTTCAGCATTTTTAGACGAGCGTCCGTATCGTCTAGGTGTGCGAACAGCCCCCCTGCTCACACCCCCTATGTCAGGATCAGAGACAGGCAGCGCAAGAGAGAGAGAGAAAGTAAGTTGGGTTTCTTCTCAACCATCTGCCAATAGCGTCCCTTGTATGAAATCAACTGGGCAAACCAACTGAGGAAGCATGTACCAGAAATTAAAAGACCCATTGTCCGCAGAAATCCGCGAACCAGCAAAAAATCCGCGATATATATTTAAATATACTTACATATAAAATCCGCGATAGAGTGAAGCCGCGAAAGGCGAAGCGCGATATAGTGAGGGATCACTGTATATATATATATATATATATATATATATATATATATATAGTTGAAAATAGTATTACTGTTAAATAATGCAAAGAGTACGCGACACGTGTTTCCTCCTAATTCTGGGCTCATCAGGCGTACACACTCACTGCATCCGCTCTCGGGAATCGAACCTCGAATGTCAGCGGCAGAGGTGAAGCCCCTAACGTCATGCTACTGTGTGTGGTTCGTTCATTTGACAGCATGTAGATCAGGGTAATTACATTCATGGCATTCGTAGTCTGAATCACAATCTGATTGTATGGGTGGTTACCTACCAGGTAACGCTTGTGGTTGGTCAGCAAGTTGGCTAACATCCGCCACGGTGCCCTCTTTCAGTTGCGAGAA
This sequence comes from Erpetoichthys calabaricus, assembly GCF_900747795.2. Lineage (NCBI taxonomy): Eukaryota > Metazoa > Chordata > Cladistia > Polypteriformes > Polypteridae > Erpetoichthys > Erpetoichthys calabaricus. Next base: position 72,476,279 of record NC_041397.2, on the reverse strand, counting down.
GCAGATCATAGAATGGTTGAAAATAGTTTTACTGTCAAATAATGCAAAGAGTATGCGACACGTGTTTCTCCCTAATTCTGGGCTCATCAGGCGTACACACTCACTGCATCCCCTCTCAGGAATCGAACCTCAAATATGAGCGCCAGAGGCAAAGTCCCTAACGTTGCGCTACGGAGTGTGGTTTGTTCATTTGACAGCATTCTATGATCTGCTTCTCGCAACTGAAAGAGGGCACCGTGGCGAATGTTAGCCGACTTGCTGACCAACCACAAGCGTTACCTGGTAGGTAACCACCCATACAATCAGATTGTGACTCAGACTATGAATGCCATGAATATATATATATATATATATATATATATATATATATATATATATATATTTATATTGTCACAGGTGGCTGGGGGTGGTACCCAGCCGGGACGCCCAGGAGGACTGGAGGAGGGCATAAGCCTCCCCCAGACCACATGGGGCGACCTCCCTGGTGGCTTTGGGGACCACGGGAACAGAGCTTGGAAGCTCAACCCTATAGGGGCCTGTGGTCACCGCCAGGGGGCGCCCCAATGCCTTTGGAGTCCTGGCCCTCAGCGCTTCCGCCACACCCGGAAGTGCTAGGGGGAAGAGGATCAGGGACACCCGGAGTGCACATCTGGGTGACTATAAAAGGGGCAGCCTCCCCCCATTCGATAGCTGGAGTCGGGTGGACGAGGATGGAGCTCGGAGGAGAGGAGTGGAGGCGGTCAGAGACAAAGAGAAAAGGCATTGTGAAAGGGCCTGGACTTCGGGGTGATTGGTGCTGCGGCACTGGGAAGAAAGAAGATGGAGGAAAACGCATCATAACAATGACCTCCTTTCTTTTCAATCTCACTTATCAAAGTTTGCTACTGACCTAACTTCTGCCAAATCTTCCTTCTACAGAACCAAGTTTGATAAATCCTTATCTAACCCTCGCAAACTTTTTGCCACTTTTTCTTCACTGCTTAAATCACCATCTCCTTCTGTCTCCCCAGCTCTCTCACCAGAGGACTTTGCTACATTCTTTGAGGATAAGGTTGCTACTATCTGTAGTTCCTTCCCTCAGACTGACATGTTGCCCACCCACTCTCAACCGACCTGTGCGACCCAGCTTCATCACTTCACTCCACTTTGTCACGAGGAAGTGTCTCAGATCCTGACGGCCAGCAACCCCACAACATGTTCACTCGACCCTATCCCCTCAGGTACATTTCAGCTCATCTCTCAGGATCTTCTCCCACACATCACACACATAGTTAATGGCTCCCTAACGACTGGCCATGTTCCCACTGCCTTTAAGTCTGCTGTTGTCACACCAATTCTTAAGAAACCTACTCTGGACTGCTCAGATATTAATCACTACAGACCAGTATCCCTGCTCTCTTTTCTTTCTAAAGTACTGGAACGAGCAGTGTATAACCAACTTAACTTGTTTTTATCTAATAACGCCCTTCTTGACCCTCACCAGTCTGGATTCAAAACAGCTCATTCTACCGAGACTGCACTTCTTGCTGTCTCTGAAACCCTTCACACAGCCAGATCTACCAACCTGTCCTCAGTCCTCATACTTCTGGACCTATCTGCAGCCTTTGACACGGTCAACCATCAGATACTTCTGGAAACTCTCACTAGTCTTGGGATCTCAAGCATTGTCTGGCAATGGTTTGCTTCTTACCTTGCTGACCGGACATTCCAGGTTGCCTGGCAAGGCTCCCAGTCAGCTCCACGAAGACTGACCACTGGTGTTCCTCAGGGCTCTGTCCTAGGACCCCTTCTCTTCTCCTTATACACAGGTTCTCTTGGGAAGGTAATAGCTGGACATGGATTCTCTTACCACTGCTATGCGGATGACAGTCAACTCATTCTCTCCTTTCCACCCGATGACCAGCAGGTCTCAACCCGCATCTCAAACTGCCTTGCTGATATCTCCTCTTGGATGACTTCCCACCACCTCAAGTTGAATCCCAGCAAGACTGAACTCTTGTATATCAGAGGCAACTCATCTCCGAATCTTGACCTTGCAATCTCTCTTGACAACTCGGTTATCGTCCCCTCAAAAACGGCAAGAAGTCTTGGTGTCACTCTAGACGAAGAATTGTCTTTCTCTCCACACATCAGCAACCTCTCCAGGTCCTGCAGATATCTCCTTTACAACATTAGGAGAATCCGCCCCTTTCTCACTACAGAATCTACTCAGCTTCTCGTCCAGACCTTGGTCATCTCTAAGCTGGACTACTGCAACTCTCTGCTGTCTGGACTTTCACTAAAGGCAACACGACCACTTCAACTGATCCAGAATGCAGCTGCAAGACTCGTTTTTGATATTCCCAAATTCTCGCACACTACACCTCTGCTGCGGAACCTGCACTGGCTCCCTGTGGCTGCCCGCATCAGGTTCAAAACCCTAACACTTGCCTTTAAGGCCAAAACTGGAGCTGCACCACCTTACATATCAGCACTGGTCAAGCAGCGTGTCACTTCTCGCTGTCTCAGAACATCAAGCACTGCACGTCTCGAACCACCCTTACTTAAAAGAAGAGGACGACATGCATCAAGACTCTTTGCAGTGTTGGCTCCTCAGTGGTGGAACGAACTTCCTCTTGCTGTACGAACAGCGGAGACCCTCACTGTCTTCAAACGTCGCCTGAAGACACACTTCTTTCAACAGCACTTGGACTAAAGTCCCCATACTTTTTTTTCTACCCTTTTTTTTTTCAAAAAAAAAAAAAAAAATTTTGTACTAACTTACTATTTTCTTCTAGCAGGGTTTTGTATACAACTTGGTCAGCGGTAACTTGTTTAATGACAGTAGATTTAATCCTAGCCTTAAAGACTGAAGAACAGTCGTAGACTACTAAGCACTGTTGTAAGTCGCTCTGGATAAGAGCGTCTGCTAAATGATGAAAATGTAAATGTAAATGTAAAATGTGTGTCATACTTGTATATATTTGTATAATAAACGTGTGTTGGGTGACAAAACGATGTCTGCCTGTCTGTGTCCGGGCTGTTTCCCACAATATATATATATATATATATATATATATATATATATATATATATATATATATATATATATATACACACACACACATATACATATGTAAATATATATATGTATATGTATATATAAGAATGAGAAAGATTTTATGCCAATGATTGCCTGCATTATGTTTCAGACCAATTTTGTTTTGTCTTAGATATTTAACCCATCACTCAGAAGAAATCTCAATGATTATGCATTGTCACAAACTCGAACAAGAGCCATAGCAAGGTTTGGGACAGCCAGATGTATATTGTGTATCCTGGCTGCAAAACTGAAAAAACAAGTGATAGCACTGGTGTGCAAAGATCAGAGTCCAACACAGAATTGCCCTCAGGTGGAGGGGAGTGAGGTTTTATAGGGAGTCTTGGGGAAGTGACGTCGTCCTCGGGCCAGGACAGGAAGTGACATCGTCCCTGGGGCTGGGACAGGAAGTGATGTTGTCCTCTGGGCCGGGACAGGAAGTGATGTGTTCAGAGTGGAGGCACCAGAACCTGGCGGGATTTCCCGGGAAAGGTCTGCAGGTTTGGTCGGGTGAGTCAGTACTATTCTCTAAGCCCTTTAGCTGCCTCCTACTCGCACATGTGTGACAGTATGTAGAAAAATTACAGAGTTTTATGCAAACTGAATTGTGTCAGTGGCAATATTAACTTTATTCACGGGCCCTTGTATTTTTGGGGATTGTAAGAAATGCTGATACTCCTCCTAAGGAAAAAGCAACAAACAGGAAAAAGAAAGAATTGCATTTTGTTTGTTTAAAGGAAAAAAAACATAAAAACATAAAGCAAAATAAGAACAATTGCTTTATTTTGTATTACAAAAATGGAGAAGCAGCTCTCAGATGAAAAACAAACAGCTTTTGTGTTTTTTGGGAGAAGAGCTAATTGTGGCATAAGACTAAATTTGTTCTTAAATTGAGGATAGGAAACAGAGGAGATAGTGATTTTGACATCACCCTTAAGCTCCAATTTAGGTTTATACAGCACAAAGGAAAAGTTGGGACACCAACCGGATGTCCCACTTTATAATTAAAACAGAGGAGGTGCAGATGCAGAGAAGACATAATAGAAGAAAACAAATAGGACAGATAAATGTTACAATTTCAAAATCACTTCTACTGTGACACAAGGACACAAATTGAATCTGGAAAGGAACTTTCCCAAAAGTGCTAGGTGTTATACAGTATCTTCTGCACACAACTGTAGATTAACAGGACGGCTTACCAAATAACTTAGCTAAAAGCAGCACATTAGTGTTCTGGTGTTAGGGGAATAGGAATTGACAAGTATGTGGACTAATCTGCCTGTTTAAAAAAAAAAAAGTTCTGTATTATCATTGGTGATGATGTTGGATTTTGATGAATAGCAAATAAGACCTTAAAATGAATGACCTTTATAGGGTGGCTAAAGTGAGTTTAACAATTATTTACTTTTTTGTTTCCTGTTTTCAATTTTTTATTTTAATGTCTCCTTCCTTGTTATGGGTGTGTCATACCCCGCAGAGTTGTTCTATAATTATATACAGTATGTGCAGAGGTGAATGATAATCATTCAGAATGAATATACTTCATGTTACTGCATAAATTGAGATTGGTATAGAGCTGGATTCAGTGTCATTATTTTTCTTTGTCTTTTATGCATCTAAATCTGTCTCCAGAAAGATTTTTTTTACCGAGCTTTAACAGACCATATTTCCTATGAAATTTTTTAAAGAGCAAAATTTTTGCATTTCCCTTATAATGGTGAATTATGTTTCTACAAGAGTTGTATATGAGATAAGCATTACACAATAGAACTAAAGCAGGGACAGCGTTCTTGTTATTTTTTGAATTGAATAGGAAGGTAATTACCCAGGTGAGCATTTGGGGAAACAATCCAAACACAATTAAAGACTGAGATGCTTAGATGTTCATACGGGAAATTAAACTCTTATTGCTTGGTTAAATGGGAGTACTTTTAACAAGCCTGTGTGCCTGCCTTAAGAGAAGCAAGGAAACTATGGCTGATTGTGCGTGTTTATTTTTATACCAATAAATATTTTGCTCAGAATCAGGTTTGAGGCTAACACAAATTTCCCAGTGTAGCTACTTTTCTGACATTAGCAAATTAACGAATAGTTGACAAGTAGTTACAGTGTAATAAACTGCAAAATTTCTTGTTTTTTGTGAGGCCTGCAGTATGAAAATAAGATATAAAGACAGCTGTATTCTCTTACAGACTTTGTCACACTAATCTCCGAAATTATTATAACCCAGACGTAATCAAATGATAAAGAAAAGCGAAGGTGTGTAGAGTCTAAAGCTGAACTTATTTAATATCTTTAAGGAGAATGTTAAATCTTTGCTCTTAAATACAAAACATACATTCAAAAAGATTATCTGTCAAAAATTATGCATTTGTTGGTACTATGAGCTGTAATTATTTTCAGTTGTTACTGCACTAATGTTGCAGACCTGGATAAATGAGAAGGACTAGTCATTTTCACCTTCAGTAATTACCAACAGTTCAGATTCTAAAAAAAGCTGTCTGTAGATCGAAGAAAGCATTAAGACAATTAAAATGCCAGTATATTTAATAGTTTTTAAATTCATACCAAGGGCAGATCAGAGATCCTTAATTTTCCTAGATCAACTAGCTCAATGTGTTTGTTTAATCAAGCATGACTCTCCTTGTCCTCTTAAAACCCGTGGTCATGTATTTTCCTCTTTTAATGACTTGTAAAATTAAAGGTCATGTAAGGTTAAGCCATGTAGTGTATTGATTTACTGACGTAGTTTGTGCTTATATTGTTATAAAGTAGTTATTGAGTTTAATGGTTTTGCTTCCATTAGAAAAGTACTTATTGAAAATGAAAAGGTTATTCTGGAGTGATATCATGTGTTCCTGGAATTCTTATTAGACATAGTTGCGTTCGTCCACTTATAAACCTAATTAATCCTATATTGGATCATTGAAGCGGGGGGACCATCCTAACATCATTGGGTGCAAAACAATAACCAAACCTTGACTGGATGCCTTTTCTTTAAAATTGACAATCAGGCTGACCTTGATATGTTTAGGATTTGGAAAGAAACTGGCATATACAGGGAAAACTGAAGCAGACACATGAAAACATGTAATATTGGCATTGACAGAATTTGAACCCATGACTCTGTATCTGTGAATTAGCTACATGAATTATGCCAGTCATCTCAGAAGCTTGAATTGCTAAATTAACCTAACACGTATGCTTTTGAAACATAAATGTTTTGACCGCAACTGGGTTATAGGCAAAAATAAATAAATAAATACATTTTTCCTCCTTTTTTTTGTGTATTCTGGAGTATTTTTTTTTTTAAGTGGTAGGCATAAGCATCTTCATTTACAAGGGCAGGCACAAACAAAGTCAGTAGATAAAAACAGGTCTAAAGCCAGTAAGTTGTAAAGTCTGAGGCCAACCAACAAAATGATTTTAAGCCAATTCTCTGTTCAATTAATTTCCTGTGTTTTAAAAGGAGTCAGTATTTTCTATGAACTTTCTTAGAATGCACAACAAAAGTAAATGATTGCATGATTTTTCAGGTAGTTCTTTTAGAATTTTCCAACACTCTTCTTTTGTTTTTGGCAACTTTTTTCTTCTCATTTTCCTTCTTTAAGTGATCCTGCACATCTTCAGTTTTGTTGAGGTTGGGACTCTGAGGTGGCCAGTCTAATACCCATACTGATCCATCTTCCGACTCCTAATTGTGTTTGCTGTATTTTGAAGTTGTTAGTATGCTGAAAGATGTTTTTGTTTCAATAAGTAATTTTCCCTAAGGTACAGAGTGATGAATGAAAATGGCCTAAGACCTTTGCACAGAAATGTATATATGTTAAACAGGATGCTGCTCAACTTTTTGAACACATATAGAATAGTACACATATGAAAGATGTCAGAATGTCAAGATGTAAAAGTACATTTCCATCAACAATAGACTGAAATGATGAGCCAATGGTACACAGCCTAAAGTTAAATTTAATTTATGTTGCTCAGTATGACATTTATCTTTGGACCACAAGCATAAGATCCACAAAAACAAAAGAAGAAACAATGTCAGACTAACTAAGCTGAAGGGAAGATACACATAACAAGAGCACAGATCAGATGGATGGTGTGGTACATAATTTAGATGAGACATTCTTTAGTTTAAATATTTCCTTTTAAAGATGGATTACAAGTTTTCTTTAACAAGCTTCTGACCAACAGAGGAACTATTCTAGGATCAAGTCATTGTGTCATGAAAATAATTTACGCCACACTGCATAAAAACATCAATTTATCAATAAGTCAAAAATTCATCTTATCAAAACCTCTGACCGATTGTCTGCCGTTACTAGTTAACACTAGAATTACCAGAGCCTACGAAAAAACTCATAGATCCGGCCCACCTAAATCCGTTCACACCTCTCCCTCAGCGTCTTTTGTCCTGTAAATGTGCCGATTAAGACAAGCAGCAAGCAGCCTGCTATTCCATCCCCCACCGCCTCTGAATGTGCACAAAATTCTCCCAGCTCATACCTTGATTGATTATCTGGGAGTGAAATGCTGGAGTTTTAGAGTGGAAATAATAGATCGTTATTTGGAACACATGCATTTCATGTGTGTTCTGTTTCTACAATAATCTGGGTAAACACATTGTTAAAACAGAAAAGTTTGTCATATTTTAGTAGTAAATGACAAAATGTTGGCATAAACTATATAATGTGTAAAGCCTGAAGTCCAAAGATCAAATAAACACTTTCACAAAAGGTTCAAGGACAATTCAACAGCTTCTGTGGCGTAGCGGTAAGATTTGCTGACTTGTAAGCAAGAGTCCCCGGTTCGCTCCCGGCTGCCTCCTGTATTTGCCATTTTCAGTAGTGAGCAGCTCTTATTGTTAATAATATACAGTACACAGATACATTTGGTTTGTGTCTGTAACAGACAGTGTATATTTATAGGACTTGTGAATGTTACCTTTTTTTTTTTCACTTTTATTCTCTCAGTCACGATCACGATAAATACTACTGCCCTAGGGATCTGACGCTGTTAGTTTTTATTTGAAACTGGGAGTAACTGTAGATGTGAGTGGTGTTTTGAGGCAATGGAACTGGGCATTCTGTGATCTGGAAGGATAAAAGCTGACACACAAACGCTGGTGAATCTGCCTTCTTCGTATCTCACTGTCACTTGATTTTTTTTTATTCAGTTTTATTGAGTGTTCCTGCTCAGGTTGAACGGATTTAAGGTGGGCCGGATCAGCGAGTTTTTTCGTATGCTCTGGTAATTCTAATGTTAATCTGCAAATATAAGAGATATTTATGCATCACATTTATTTAATTTAATGGGGTATGAATTATAGTATGACAGAACCAAAGATTCACAGTTAGTTTGCTCAACAGAATATTTTTCTGAAATTTTAATTATGTTATATTTAGCTCTGATGGGGTGTTAGTTTTTTTGTGTTTGTAATTTAGAATAAGAGTGTGCCTCCTGAATAAGTGAGTGTCATAGTCAGGATGTGCAACCTGTTATTTTGCAGATTACTTGATCCATTCCCTTTATTTTGTGTATATGTATTGCAATGTTGTGGCAAAATGCATGACATTACTGGCACCATCAGTATGAGCTGATTCAACAAAACTTTGGTTACACTAAGCAAAGAGATGCTCTGCACATTTGTGTAGCAAAATCTGAAGAGTTAGAAAAAAATGTAAGATCCATCAAGCAATGAAAATTCTGGTAACACTTTAGGTACTGCAAAAGTGGATTTATCATTATCATTTACTATCATGTAACAAAACCTTAACAAACATTTGAGTTTTCATAACACAAAGCATCAGTATGGCAAGCTGAATTAACATTTAGAGATATCTCAAAATGAATTTTAAGATATCTGGAAATGCATTTTAGATATCTCAAATTGAATTACAGATAGCTTAAAATAGATGCATTTTTACATATCTAAAAAGCATTTTATGATATCTTAAATAGATTTCAAGATATCTTGAAATGATATGCTGTACATTTTGAAACATCTGAAATGCATTTTAAGATATCTTAAATGCAATTTGAGATATCTCGAAATAGGTTCCTGTGAATCTTGAGATATCTCAAATAAAATCTCATATCTTAAAATAACTTCCTGTGCATTTCATGATATCTCAAATACATTTTGAGATATCTCGAAATCACTTCCTGTAAAATTTCCTATTCTTTCAATGGGACTTCCTGTCTATTTTAAGATATCTCAAAATATCTTCAAATGTGCAGGAAGTTATGTTGAGATATCTGAAAATGCATTTCAGATATCTCAAAATAAATTTGAGATATCTTAAAATGACTGGGAAGTTATTTTAGGATATCTTGAAATATAATTAAGATATCTCAAAAAGCATTTAAGATAACTTAAAATACATTTTAGATATCTAAAATTAATTTCATGATATCTTAAATTGGGTTTCTTCTCCATTGCATTTCAAGATATCTCAAATTGTATTTCAAGATATCTATAATGCATTTTAAGATATCTTTAAAAGGACACTCAATTATTTCAAAATATCTCAATAGCATTTTCAGATATCTACAATACAATTTAAGATATCTGAAATACATTTCCAGATATCTCAAAACAGCTTCCTGTCCATTTTCAGATATCTTAAATTAACTTCCTGTGCATTTCAAGATATCTCAAATACATTTTAAGATATCTTATAATAAACAAGAAGTCCCATTGAAATAATAGGCAGTTTTAGAGGAAATGATTTTGAGATATCTTAAAATACATGAAAGGTCCATTTAAGATATCTGAAAATTCATTTGAGATATCTTGAAATGCAGACACAATTATTTTGAGATATTTGAAAATCTATTTGAGATATCTTTAAATGCATTTGAGATATCTCAAAATGTATTGCAGATATCTTAAAATGTGAAGGAAATTATTTTAAGATATTTCAAAGCTAGTTTCAGATATCTTAAAAAGCAAATTACATTTTAAGATATCTGAAATTAATTTTGAAATATCTCTGAATGTTCATTTGGCTTGCCATACATCAGTAAAATGTTTATTCATCTCTGCAATGTGACCTACTAACAAAACTAAACTTTGGAGTGGTCTGAGGCAGTTTAAAATGAGACACACTTCTGTTAGTATTTAGTATAAAATCTGTGAATCCCTCATTTTTGCAAGGAATTTTACCATCATCTCAATATGCCCCCCTGCACAGAGATGAATAACCAATCTACTTTTTTTAAAAGGAGCTTTTCTTAAGGGACATGTTACAGTGCATCAGAAGGTATTCACAGCGCAGTCACTTTTTCCACATTTTGTTATGTTACAGCCTTATTCCAAAATGGATTAAATTCATTTTTTTCCTCAGAATTCTACACACAACACCCATAATGACAACGTGAAAAAAGTTTACTTGAGATTTTGCAAATTTATTAAAAATAAAAAAATTGAGAAAGCACATATACATAAGTATTCACAGCCTTTGCATGAAGCTCAAAATTGAGCTCAGGTGCATCCTGTTTCTGCAGCTTAATTGGAGTCCACCTGTGGTAAATTCAGTTGATTGGACATGATTTGGAAAGGCACACACCTGTCTATATAAGGTCCCACAGTTGACAGTTCATGTCAGAGCACAAACCAAGCATGAAGTTAAAGGAATTGTCTGTAGACCTGTAGACAGGATTGTCTCGAGGCACAAATCTGGGGAAGATTACAGAAAAATTTCTGCCGCTTTGAAGGTCCTAATGAGCACAGTGGTCTCCATTATCTGTAAGTGGAAGAAGTTCGAAACCACCAGGACTCTTCCTAGAGCTGGCCGGCCATCTAAACTGAGCAATCAGGGGAGAAGGGCCTTAGTCAGGGAGGTGACCAAGAACCCAATGGTCACTCTGTCAGAGCTCCAGAGGTCCTCTGTGGAGAGAGGTGAACCTTCCAGAAGGACAACCATCTCTGCAGCAATCTACCAATCAGGCCTGTATGGTAGAGTGGCCAGACAGAAGCCACTCCTTAGTAAATGGCACATGGCAGCCCGCCTGGAGTTTGCCAAAAGGCACCTGAAGGACGCTCAGACCATGAGAAAGAAAATTCTCTGGTCTTATGAGACAAACATTGAACTCTTTGGTGTGAATGCCAGGCGTCACGTTTGGAGGAAACCAGGCACCGCTCATCAACCAGGCCAATACCATCCCTACAGTGAAGGCATGGTGGTGGCAGCATCAGGCTGTGGGATGGTTTTCAGCGACAGGAACTGGGAGACTAGTCAGGATAAAGGGAAAGATGACTGCAGCAATGTACAGAGACATCCTGGATAAAAGCCTGATCCAGAGCACTCTTGACCTCAGACTGGGGCGACGGGTTATCTTTCAGCAGGTCCACCGTCAAGATATGAAAGGAGTGGCTTCAGGACAACTCTGTGAATGTCCTTGAGTGGCCCAGCCAGAGCTCAGACTTGAATCCGATTGAACATCTCTGGAAAGATCTTAAAATGGCTGTGCACCGATGCTTCCCATCCAATCTGATGGAGCTTGAGAGGTGCTGCAAAGAGGAATGGGCGAAACTGGCCAAGGATAGGTGTGCCAAGCTTGTGGCATCATATTCAAAAAGACTTGAGGCTGTAATTGCTGCCAAAGGTGCATCGACAAAGTATTGAGCAAAGGCTGTGAATACTTATGTACATGTGATTTCTCAGTTTTTTATTTTTAATAAATTTCCAAAAACCTCTAACTTTTTTCACGTTGTCATTATGGGGTGTTGTGTGTAGAATTCTGAGGAAAAAAATGAATTTAATCCATTTTGGAATAAGGCTGTAACATAACAAAAGGTGGAAAAAGTGATGCGCTGTGAATACTTTCTGGATGCACTGTCCATAAGAGAAAATGAGTAATAGATCCATTTTTGCAGTAACTAAAGTGTTACATTTGCTAAGTCTTATAATAAATGATGATAAAACAATTCAACATGTAGGTTTAGAGTTCTGGTTTTTCAGAAACAGCCATAACTGGAAAGAAAGCAGAGTCTTTGTTGAAGAAACAAATGTTTTAGCAATGGAAAGAACATGCTGGTCCTTATCCAGTGTGTTTGTGTGTGGCCAAGAAAGATTTTGGTATGTGAAATGTATTAAGACCTTGTATTTTATGACCACAGACACTTTGCATCTAATTTTAAAAAAAAAATAAAAAAATTGGGAGGCTTTTGCACTTGGGTTTGATAGTCCATTGCTAACATTTGCCTGTCTCCATTAAGGAATTTTGGTTCTCTCTCACTACCATTTTCATCCAAGGTGGTTTACTGGATTGACCTTGGCTTCGTTTTGACTATGAGAAGAGGAGTGAAAGTGATGGGAGTACCAAACCTGTATACCACCTAGGGCCTCAAAAAGGCTAGAAACAGACCTAGTTTCCATCCTTAAGCCCCATTATTTCTCCAGCACAAAGTTTTTTTCTTTATTGGCCTGTATTCTCCGTTCAGAACCTTTCATTTCTGAATCTACAATAAATGTTTCTTTTGTTTTCCTTCATTTCCTTAAACTAGAACAAAAACCTAATCTTTTTTTTTTTACAGTACTGATGATGTCATACATCAATGCAAATCCATCATAACTTTTTCTGTGTACAGTGGAGTTAATGATACATTCGATTAGTGCCTAATGGTGTGAATATCCAAATGCAGACAAGACTAGAAGGAAGACAAAATAATACCTAAATGAAAGAAAACAAAAAATTAGAAAATACCCGTATCTTCAAAAATCTGCACCCTGTCCATCCATGAGGAAATTATAGGTGTTTGTGGTGGCAGGCCCCATCAGACAAGTACTAAAGACAACTTCTAGGATGGTTTTTATTATAACATTTGCAATTATATTATTCATTTACAGTACATTTAGAACTTCTGTGGGATAAAACTGTAGTAATACTAGTAATTCTATTGTCACATATCAGAGTACAAGAAAATTCTTAATTTTGTGTCTAAACAACAAAAAACATCTTATCACTCTCTGGTACCACAATAATTAATAATGTAATACAATACACAATTTACATTTTTATTTATTTGCTTAGCAAGTTTTTTATGTGCACTTTTATCCAAAGCGACTTGCAAAAGAGGTCATCATAATTAAACATTAGTCATGGGTACTGTTTAAGTTAGGTTAGGTTAGGTTATGTAGACTTTATTATCCCAGAGGGGAAATGTGTTTACAGAAGGAAAGTTCAAAAACAGAAGCCATTGTTAAGGAGATCCAATAGATAAACAAAGACACAACATTTGACAACTAATGTTATTGCATAAGCATACACTCATTTCAATACAAAGAATAATAATTACTTCCAACAGTGCACAATATAATAATGCAGAATTTAACATTTAGCAGCATCCCTACAAATAACATAATTTAAAATGCTTATACATCTAGGAACAAAAGAGTTCTTAAACCTGGTGCTCCTTACATTTTGAAGCCTAAATCTGCATCATGATGGCAACCACTGGAATACTGAGAGAAAAAGAATGGCTACTGTCTCACACAATTGAGTTGGCTTTCTTTCTAACCTGTTTTCAATACATTTCAGTGATAGAGGTCTGCTGTGAACCAATAATGTTACTGCAAATTTTTATAATGCTGTTAAGATGATATGTATTCTTATTGCTAGGGGTGCCAAACCAACAGATAAAAGCAAATGTAACAATGGATTTAATGAAGAACCTATAAAATTCCATTATGGTTTTGTCCACTTTAAAACAGTTGAGTTTCCTAAGAAAGGAAAGTTGCGACTGCCATATCTTTTGTCTTAGAAATATTAAGTCGTAAATTAGAGTGATCACACCATTGTACAAAGTCAAAGGCTGTCTTCCTTAACTTGTAAAAGACTCATAATGACTGATTTGTCTGCAGATTTCAGGATATGTCTATCCTTGTGTACAGTAAACAACAACAACAACATTTATTTATATAGCACATTTTCATACAAAAAGTAGCTCAAAGTGCTTTACATACTGAAGAAAAGAAGAATAAAAGACAAATAAGAAATTAAAATAAGACAACCTTAGTTAACATAAAAAGGAGTAAGGTCCGATGGCCAGGGTGGACAGAAAAAACAAAAAAAAACTCCAGAAGGCTGGAGAAAAAAATAAAATCTGTAGGGGTTCCAGGCCACGAGACCGCCCAGTCCCCTTTGGGCATTCTACCTAACATAAATGAAATAGTCCTCTTTGTAGTTATTGTTCGCACAGAGTCACTTGATGCTGATGGTTATACAGACTTCTGGCTTTTAATCCATCCATCATTGTTGGAACATCATGGTGCTTTGGGTAGATGGTGGTGGCACAAGCCACCACCAATAGGACACCGGAAAAGGAAACAGAAGAGAGAGTAGGGGTTAGTACAAATTTTGAATGAATAGTTATTATAATGAATTGGATATACAGAGTGTCAGGATTAAATTACAGTGAAGTTATGAGAAGGCCATGTTAAAGTAATGTGTTTTCAGTAGTTTTTTAAAGTGCTCCACTGTATTAGCCTGGCGAATTCCTACTGGCAGGCTATTCCAGATTTTAGGTGCATAACAGCAGAAGGCCGCCTCACCACTTCTTTTAAGTTTTGCTCTTGGAATTCTAAGGAGACACTCAGTTGAGGATCTGAGGTTGTGATTTGGAATATAAGGTGTCAGACATTCCGATATATAAGACGGGGCGAGATTATTTAAAGCTTTATAAACCATAAGCAGAATTTTAAAGTCAATTCTGAATGACACAGGTAACCAGTGTAGTGACATCAAAACTGGAGAAATGTGTTCGGATTTTCTTTTCCTGGTAAGGATTCTAGCAGCTGCATTCTGCACTAACTGCAAACGATTGATGTCTTTTTTGGGTAGTCCTGAGAGGAGTGCATTACAGTAATCTAGCCGACTAAAGACAAACGCATGAAGTAATTTCTCTGCATCTTTCGATGATATAAGAGGTCTAACTTTTGCTATGTTCCTTAGGTGAAAAAATGCTGTCCTAGTGATTTTATTAATATGCGATTTAAAATTCAGATTACAATCAACGGTTACCCCTAAGCTTTTTACCTCCGATTTGACTTTTAATCCTAATGCATCCAGTTTATTTCTAATAGCCTCATTGTATCCATTATTGCCAATCACTAAGATTTCGTTTTTTTCTTTATTTAATTTGAGAAAGTTACTATTCATCCATTCTGAGATACAGGTTAGACATTGTGTTAGCGAATCAAGAGATTTGGGGTCATCAGGTGCTATTGATAAATACAGCTGTGTGTCATCAGCATAGCTGTGGTAGCTCACGTTATGTCCCGAGATAATCTGACCTAATGGAAGCATGTAGATTGAGAAGAGCAGCGGACCCAGGATAGAGCCTTGTGGAACACCATATAGAATATCATGTGTCTTTGAGTTATAATTACCACAACTAACAAAGAATTTTCTCCCTGCCAGGTAGGATTCAAACCAGTTTAAGACACTGCCAGAGAGGCCCACCCATTGACTAAGGCGATTCTTAAGAATATTATGATCAATAGTGTCAAATGCGGCACTCAAATCTAAGAGGATGAGAACAGATAAATGGCCTCTGTCTGCATTTACCCGCAAGTCATTTACTACTTTAATGAGTGCAGTTTCTGTGCTGTGATTTGTTCTAAAACCTGACTGAAATTTATCAAGAATAGCATGTTTATTGAGGTGCTCATTTAACTGCATAATGACTGCCTTCTCTAGAATTTTATTTAAGAAAGGCAAGTTAGAGATGGGTCTATAATTTTCAAGAGCAGAGGAGTCGAGATTATTTTTCTTAAGTAGGGGTTTAACTACCGTAGTCTTAAGACAGTCTGGGAAGACCCCCATATCTAATGACGAATTTACTATGTCAAGAACATTATCACTAAGCACATCCGATACTTCTTTGAAAAAATTTGTTGGTATTGGGTCAAGGGCACAGGTGGATGGTTTCATTTGAGAAATTATTTTATGTAAATCAGGTAAATCTATCCTAGTGAAAGACTCTAATTTATTTATTATGGAGTACTGGGGTTTCGGGGGATCCTTAGTGTTGGGGAGATATACTATGTTATTTCTAATATCATTAATTTTTTGATTGAAAAATACAGCGATAGCCTCACAGGTTTTACTGGAAGTACTTAGGAGGCATTCCTTTGAGTTACCTGGGTTTAACAGATGATCAATTGTCGAAAATAAGACCCTGGGATTACTAGCATTGTTATTTATAATCTTAGAGAAATAGCAGCGCCTCTCAAGACGGACTGTGTTATTGTATTCTGTTATTTTAATTTTAATATCTCATAGTCAATAGTTAGTTTAGTCTTCCTCCATTTACGCTCAGCTCTACGGCATGTTCTCTTTAAATCAGACACTCTTTGGGTCTTCCAAGGTATAACAATGCTAGAAGATTTTTTAACTGTCTTTTCAGGTGCAACTATGTCAACAGCAGCCCTCACTTTAGTATTAAATCTTTCCACCTTACTATTTACATTCTCCTCGCTATTATAGTTGGCACTATAAACGGACTGATTGGTTAGAATGTTTGTAAGTTTTAAAGTTGCTGATGAGTCAAAGAAGCGTTTTTTAACAATATGCTTCTCATGAGTGTTTTCTATCATTATTTCTATATTAAAAAGTAGAAGAAAATGGTCTGAAAGACCCGTATCAATGACCTGCTTTATATCAACTTTTAGTCCTTTAGTAATTACTAAGTCTAACGTATGACCTGCTTTATGTGTAGGCTGATTAACGAGCTGTCTCAAATCAAAAGAGTCCAGGAGGTTCATAAATTCTTTTACTTTTTGGTCACATTGATTATCTACATGAAAATTAAAGTCGCCGACTATTAAGAGTGCGTCATAGTTCGTAATTAAGATTGACATCAAGTCAGAGAATTCCTCAAAGAAAGACGCATTGAATTTAGGAGGTCTATACACGGATAATACTAGAACGTGAGAATCTCCCTGAATAACAATGGCGAGATACTCAAAAGACTTGAACTTACCAAAACTGATATTTTTACATTTTAACCTGCTAGAGTAAATGTTTGCTAGTCCTCCACCCCTCTTTCCTTGGCGATCAGCACGAGTAAAACTGTAATCCGGAGGCGCAGATTCGATTAAAACAGCTGCGCCATCTGAGCTAAGCCACGTCTCACTTAGTGCAATAAAATCTATTTTTTTTTCACTAATAATGTCGTTGATAAAAAACGTCTTGTTAGTTAAAGCTCTAATATTTAATAGTGCCATATTCAATGTTTCGGAGGAGCAGAGATGCATACTATGTGCGTTATTGATATAGGGAACAGGAATTAAGTTATTTTTATTAGCGCCGCTCTGTGTGTATTTTTTGTTTAATCTATGATCTGTTTTTACAGTTTTAATACATTGTTCATCTAAAGTAGTAACTTTAATTAAATTATTGGCGTTTATGCCGTATTGCCTAGATTTTCTATGTGCATTAAGATTGGTTATTACAGTATTTATGTTGCGCACTTTTATGGAAGATTTTTTTAAACAATTATCATGACCAAACACAGGAGTGGCATTTCGGAAGGGGTTAAAAGCAGAGATAGACTCAGAGTAAACTCCTGAAGTCATTTGTATACGAGATAAACAAAAGAGGAGATAAACAACAACCTTGTGGAGTGCCAACAGATGTACTGAGGATCAGAGAAACAGCCATTGAGACTTTGTGTTCTGTTTTCTCCAGAATTTGTTCTGTTTTGTCTTTGTGTCCAGAATCCACCCCATCAAATTAGGGTCCAAACAGAATTGATCAGTCAGTTTCTCAACAAAAATGTGGGGCTGGATTGGATGAAAATTTTATAAACAGGAGTCTTGCATGGTTTTTTGATCCTTCCATGTGCTCATACAAAAAATTCAAAGGTGTTGCTGTGGCATCCTCCACAACCTTCTTTGCTGTGTATGCAAATTGGTGAGGGTCCACAAGAGCGTCTGTTTTGTTAATTAGTTATTTCTTAATAAACTTCTCAAAGGATTTCATCATATGTGAAGTTAATGCCACTGGTCTAAAGTCACTTAATGCTTTGGGGAGTTCAGTTTTTGCCAATGGAATACCAGTTGCCTATTTCCATTGGCTGGGCACTTGCTGTATATCCAAGGACATTGCAGATATTGAGTGGAATATTGGAGAGAGCTCCTCTGCACAGTAATGAAGCTGTGGCCACTTATTCCATCTGGAACCATGTTTTTCTTTTTATTTTTGATTGTCTAAGGATCTTTCTGACAAAGCCCAGGCTTTATCATAAAGCCCGCAGCATTGGCGCACATGACCAGCGTGATGCGATCTTTGTGCGCCTTAAACCCCTGGGCTTTTGCCTCTTCCTTCGTGATAAAAGTACGAGACGGCATCCGCTTCCAAAATAGGGCCGTCTCATCCATATTAAACACGGTTTCAGGCTGATATCTGCCTTCCTCAATAATCGTCTTGAATGTGTCGGCGACAAATTTCTCGGCTGCGGCTTTGTCTGCGGAGGCAGCCTCTCCTTGCAGGTTAACACTGGCCAAGTTGAACCTTTTCTTAAATTTTTCAAACCAGCCCTTGCTGGCAGTAAATTCACGGCTCTCGCTGGGGGATTCAGCAGAAGTTCCAGGTCGAGGGTCGTCGTCGTCTGGAGCATCTCCGGCATCCGCAAACCTATCATAAAGTTGCTTGGCCTTTTGTCGGATGATATTGGTGTCCACGGGGATGTTTTTCTTCCGGCAGTCTTCGATCCAAATCCCTAACGCAGATTCCATCCAGACTACCGCCTTACTACGTCCACTTACACTTCGTTTCGCCTCCTGGTTAAAGGACACTGTGGCCGTAGATCGTATGTTCTTTTCCCCCTTCTTAATATAACGAACTGTGGACTCGTTGATACCGTAGTGGCGTCCTACAGCGGCGTAGCTTTTCCCTTCCTTCAACATGTCCAACAATTTCACCTTTTCAGCAATTGTTAGCATCTTCCGTTGGCGCTTCGGCACGGCCCCAGTAGCAGGAGAAGATCGCTTTGTAGACATAACGAAGAGCTTGACTACAGTACGCACAAAGCAAAACGTTGATGCTGAATGAGTGAGATGAGATGAGATGACAGCTTTTAGCGAAATCGAATTCTGCGCTCCCTGTCGCTGAGCCAGTCAGCACCCAGGAGCTTAACCGCGTCCTCTGATTGGGTAGCTTCTTAGCCATCTGCCAATAGCGTCCCTTGTTTGAAGTCAAATGCGTCCCTTGTTTGAATTCAAATGGGCAAATCATGAGGAAGCACACGTACTGTAGACCGCAGACATCCGCGAAGCAGTGAAAAATCCGCGATATACATTCACATATGCTTACATTTAAAATCCGCGATGGAGTGAAGCCGCGAAAGACGAAGCGCGATATAGCGAGGGATCACTGTATATTTTGGTTGATTTCACTGGTATTATGGTGTCCTTGCATAATTGTATATAACAACTTACTGTGTCTGTCAGTTCGTCAATGTCAGCTCAGGATTCTTCAAATACTGACCAGTCAGTGCACTCAAAACAACAACAACAACAACAACATTTATTTATATAGCACATTTTCATACAAAAAGTAGCTCAAAGTGCTTCACATAATGAAGAAAAGAAAAATAAAAGACAAAATACAAAATTAAAATAAGACAACATTAGTTAACGTAGAAAGGAGTAAGGTCCGATGGCCAGGGTGGACAGAAAAAAACAAAAAAAAAAACTCCAGACGTCTAGAGAAAAAAATAAAATCTGTAGGGGTTCCAGGCCACGAGACCACCCAGTCCCCTCTGGGCATTCTACCTAACATAAATGAAATAGTCCTCTTTGTAGTTAGGGTTCTCACAGAGTCACTTGATGGTGAATGGTCATACAGACTTCTGGCTTTTAATCCATCTATCATTTTTGGAACATCATGGTGCTTTGGGTAGATGGTGGTGGCGCAAGCCACCACCAATAGGACACCGGAAAAGGAAACAGAAGAGAGAGTAGGGGTTAGTACAAATTTTGAATGAATAGTTATTATAATGAATTGGATATACAGTAATCCCTCCTCCATCGCAGGGGTTGCGTTCCAGAGCCACCCGTGAAATAAGAAAATCTGCGAAGTAGAAACCATATGTTTATATGGTTATTTTTATATTGTCATGCTTGGGTCACAGATTTGCGCAGAAACACAGGAGGTTGTAGAGAGACAGGAACGTTATTCAAACACTGCAAACAAACATTTGTCTCTTTTTCAAAAGTTTAAACTGTGCTCCATGACAAGACCGAGATGACAGTTCCGTCTCACAATTAAAAGAATGCAAACATATCTTCCTCTTCAAAGGAGTGCGCGTCAGGAACAGATAATGTCAGAGAGATAGAGAAAAGCAAACAAATCAATAGGGCTGTTTGGCTTTTAAGTATGCGAAGCACCGCGGCACAAAGCTGTTGAAGGCGGCAGCTCAGACCCCCTCCGTCAGGAGCAGAGAAAGAGAGAGAGAGAGAGAGAGAGAGAGAGAGAGAGACAGAGAAAAACAAACAATCGAAAATCAATACGTGCCCTTCGTGCTTTTAAGTATGCGAAGCACCGTGCAGCATGTCGCTTCACGAAGCAGCTGCACAGAAGGTAGCAACGTGAAGATAATCTTTCAGCATTTTTAGACGAGCGTCCGTATCGTCTAGGTGTGCGAACAGCCCCCCTGCTCAATCCCCCTACGTCAGGATCAGAGAAAGTCAGCGCAAGAGAGAGAGAGAGAAAAGTAAGTTGGGTAGCTTCTCAGCCATCTGCCAATAGCGTCCCTTGTATGAAATCAACTGGGCAAACCAACTGTGGAAGCATGTACAAGAATTTAAAAGACCCATTGTAAGCTGGAATCCGTGATCCAGCAAAAAATCAGCGATATATATTTAAATATGCTTGCATATAAAATCCGCGATGGAGTGAAGCCGCGAAAGGCGAAGCATGATACAGTGAGGGATTACTGTACAGAGTATCAGGATTAAATTACAGTGAAGTTATGAGAAGGCCATGTTAAAATAATGTGTTTTCAAAAATAATGTGTTTTCAAAACAGCCACGCAGTCACTCAACAGAGTCCTCATTCCAGGCTTTAATTTGTTTGCTTTCTGGCTTTTCTATTTTAAAGATGGGTTTATAGATTGGACACAGTAATGATCTGATGAACCCAGTGTTGCTTTTGTTCTCTATTCATAAGTGCATTTGATGTTTCTGTAGCACTGATCAAGCACTTGGTTGGGATAAGTTGGGCAAGTGACATATTGGTAAAAATTGCAAGTCTTTTGTTCAGTGCACACCAGTTAAAGTCTCACAAAATAAAGTTTGGAAAGTCGTAAGACAACAATTCAAGCCTCTGTATCACACTGGAGATGGTGTTAACAGCCTCTCTCACCACTGTCCTTGAGTGAATATACCCAAGTGTGATGAAAATCTGTGGAAATTCTCTGGGCAGATAAACGGGGAGCAGCAAGACAGACAGAAGTTCCACATGTTTTGTGCACAGTTTTTCTCTAACTATCACTGTTTTACACCAGTGTTTATTTACAGTATATAAAGGCAGACACCTCCGTCATGTGACTTACTGGTGATTGCGGAGTCTCTGTCCAAATGAACTGGTGCACCAAATCTATCAATTGTCAAGTAGTCAATTGTTTCCATTCAGACAGGATGTGCCAAAACGCACACATCTCAGTAATTGTTCTGAAAGCATGCACATGATTGAAGTATATCCACTCTATTGCGGAGTGATTTAACATTTCCCATTATAGCAGCCGGTAAGGGGTGTGCGGATCAAAGTCCATGCAGTTTTTTAGTCTTTCTCAAATACCACCTCTTTTTCCCTTTTTTTTGTTCTTTTCAGGTTTTGCAACTGTTATATATAGTAAGTTACACTGTTAATAATAACAGTGCTCAGATTTGATGAGATTTGTGGTAGATATGTGTGTTCAGGTGAGTTCTATTGAAATGGGTGCTCTCTGCTGTAGGAAATTTGTGTAGGCTGATTAGGAAGGGTAGCGTAAAGACCCCAAGTTACATGAAAGTAAATCAAAACGATAAAGATGAGGTAATAATAATAATAATAATAAATTTTATTTATATTGCACTTTATATTTTAGCAATCCCAAAGTGCTACAGAGTAAAAATAGAATAATAAAAAACAGAAGAATCTATAAAATACTTTAACAAAATGTCTTTCTGAAAAGATGAGTTTTTAGGTTTTGCTTAAAGGCCTCAGTCGACTGTGGGGCTCTCAGGTAATCAGGGAGGGCATTCCACAGCCTCGGCGCCACAGATGAAAACGCCCTGTCACCCATGCTGCTGAGCTTAGTTCTGGGGACTTGAAGGGTGTTAGTGTGTACAGAATGAAGGGAGCGTAAGGAGGTATGAGGGGTAAGGAGTTCCTGTAGATAAAGAGGGGCATGTCCATAAATGTACTGGTGGGTAAGAAGGGAGACCTTATACTCTATTCTGGATGAAACAGGGAGCCAGTGAAGGGTTTTCAGAATGGGGGTAATGTGATCATACTTTCGCACCCTCATCAGGATCCTGGCAGCTCAGTGGTCGAAATGAGCATACACCTCCTATATACATATCACTTGTTTAGAGTGTGATGAGCCTCTTGTTAGTCTCCTTGTTCATCCATGACTATGTAGCCAGACACAGTTCCAACTCCATCTTTAAATATTGTTTGATGATGGCCACTCTAATTTAATAGGCCTATGAACAGCTACAACTATATGAAGAAGCTGAATGCCCAATGTGTAGACATCTATTCAAGAACTTTAGGCAATATGTGAATTAACACTCACTACTAAATTCCTTTTTGGCAACTGATTCCAGCATGTTGAATTTAACAAAATTTTATCATTTTTCACTGAAAGTAGTATTGTAGTGACATTTAACACCTTGTATAACATACCCTAAGTTTTCCTGTTGGCTTCACAACAAATGCACTATTACAATAGTAGTCTGATCCCAGTTACACAGCTTAGCCAGTTTCTATGGCTGTTTAACTTTGCATTTCAGTTCACAACCAGACAATATCTCTGAAGCTTCTATGTCTTTACATAGATAGATAGATAGATAGATAGATAGATAGACAGATAGATAGATAGATAGATAGATAGATAGATAGATAGATAGATAGATAGATAGATAGATAGATAGATAGATATTACTTTATACAGTATCAAGTACGAATTTAGTAGATTTAGTACAGAAATATTCCTCGTTATAGATTCATTTTTTTTAAATTTTAGGATCCTCCACAAAAAGAGTAAAAAAAAGAGGATCCAAAAAAGAACCTGGCAGTAAGAACATTGAATATTGTCCCCTCTGCACTTGCTCCGACCCACAAAACTCATTATGTTGCTTGAAATTGGTCGATATGCAGTAGCTATATAAGAAGTGTATTTGAATTTGTGCTGTTACTGCAGATTTTGCGTTTTCTTTGCCTATTTTGAATACATTTGACTGGCTATGATTTTTAAATTTCTCTAATTGCTTAGTGGATGATGCATGCTTACTAGATTTTCACTTCAGGCTCCCAAGCACCATTTTCTTGGAACTATGTGTTGAGTCAGGTCTGCCATTAGAAAGACAGATTATGTGAAATCAGACTACATCTGTTTATATCCAGGGTTTAACAATGGTTAGCCTTCTAACAAAACGTACCTAACACAGGGAAATAACCGACAGGTCAGGAATATCTCAGCTATATCATGCTGGAAGCCATAAACTGACTGACGTGGTGCTACATTCAGTTTTCATATGATGTGTGTGTGATGAAGCCAAAATAAAAAGGAAATTTTCAGCAGAGTATGTGTGTGTGATGAAGCCAAAATAAAAAGGAAATTTTCAGCAGAGTTCCAATTTTCCTAAAGTGAATCTGAGCAAGTGAATGCACTCATATTGTAATAAAGAGACCTAGTAATAATGAAGTTGCTTTTGTAAACCATAACCAGTTTCATTCGATTAACATAAAAGTCATCTGTGATGCCAAGATGAGACTGGCAAACACTGTGCCTCAGTAGCCTGGGTCATTGTGTGAATGATTTATTTTGAGGTTAAGTAGCGATAGCAGACAATTTACCTGCCCCCAGAACATACAGGAGAGGTGCTAGAACACTCTTGCATGTTCAGTTGTTCACTCCACATCCGGATAGTGTCAGGATGTGCCCAGCTGGAGGATGCTCAACCAGCCAATGAAGGTCTGCAGCATAATGTTTGCATATGTATATAACATAGTCCATATATGGTTGTCTCAAGGGTGCCACCGGGTAGTTTATAAGATGATTGAGGTTTATGAAAGGTAAACTGCATATAAATGTGATTTTTTATTTGTTTGTCATATGCATTTGCCTGTTTTTTGGTGTACATATACTTTTTTAAGCTTGAATGCACTCTACTCAAAGTTTTATAAATGAGACGTCTGGAGTTTGACCCCCATCACCAACAACATAATCAAAATGGCACAAGAGATCCTTAATTCAATAATATAGAATATTAAAATGATACCCTTGATGTTTTACCCCAGTCCTAAAATTAGACTTGCCATTAATTGGAAATATACACAAATACTACTATGCTAAAATATACACTGTAATAAACTCAAATTTCTTTTTCGGGTTCAAGCTGTTCTCACCTGACAGACTGACAGATGGGAAAAGCTACCCTAGCATCCAAGGCTACTCTGGTAGTGTTTTACTGGCAGTGAATTGCCTGACTTTTACTTTATACACACAGTCTATCAAACTTAAACTATAAATGAGGCTGCTTATGCCTAAGGTGGCATTACTTTTCTGCATTCTGTAATGACATTGTACAGTTACAATTCCTCTTTTTATTTAGTGGCTTCTGAAATGAAAAAGTAATGCACTTAAAATTGGAATGAGAAAAAGGTAACATTTTCTCAAACAAAGAAATAAAATTGAAACTCAGATTAAAAAAAACAACTTGAAATTAAACTTCCAAAATATTAAAATCTCAAAAATATGTATCTAAAGTGCGAAAAAATGTTCTAACTTTCAAATTAGGGTTTCCTAATTCTTATCAATAGTAGACACACACATAGGTATACCTTGTTCTGAATTGAATCCTATCTAGGGGTATTCTCTGTCTTGTGCCCTTTGCTTTTTGGATAATCTGCCTTTTTACTAACCCTTAATTGGAAAAGTGGCATCAAAGCTTATTCAAAACTTAACTGATGATTTTATATTCTTTGAAATAATAAATAAATATACAGCAGTTATTGTGTTTACTTATAATTTTTTTGATGATTTGCTTCTAAATTTCTAAGATTTATTTTTTTTTCTTTCTGTTTTCAATTTTATTTTAGTCTGAAATGAAAAAATGTACTCAAATTCCTTTTGACTCACCTGCATATTGCATATTAATAAATATAATTTGTAATTAAAGTTTTTTCTTAAGTAAGGGGCCCTTGAAGTGACAGTGAGCGAGTCCAGTGAATCCTTAGATGTAGTAACAGTGAGCCCTTAGATGTACTAGTAACAGCAATATGCAAGAAGAAAGTTAAAATATATCAATTATTTCTTTCAAGCCTATCCCCAACAAAACAAAACATGAAAAAATCTTGAAAAGCAAACCTGAATATAAATTATTTGCTTTCCCTGAAGAGTTGTCAACACTTGCTAACACATTATGTTCCTTGGCTTATGACATCAAATAGCAGCATTTAAGGATATTATTTGTATGTTTAAATGTTGCTGGAATTAGACAAAAGGCTCGAATGAAGTAAAATTACTTCTTTATATAGTGTAATTAGTGCTTATGAAAGAGTAAGGGAAAACTCTTTGTTATTCAATGAAAAATTTGTAAATGTTAAATATAACTTTTTCCCATGATTGTAGTTTGCTTTCAGTTCTAAAATAGACAATTTACCATGTTCTGAAAAGACTTCTGTACGTAAATAGTTATACAATCCTTTAAAATAACATCTATTACAGTTATAACATTAGTAAATACTTAGGATAAAAATTGTGAGGATTAATAAGGAATATGTAAATTAAAATATAAAATTTCAAAGGGAAAGAAAGTATAATGAAGCAGTTTCTTGAAAAAATACATTAATAGATCTGTGACATGTCTTCAGAAAAGTATTTCTGCCTTAACTGTTTCTGCAGATCACGATCAAATAAAATTCATTCTGTCTAAAGTGGTTTTAATTGCCATGTAATTTGTAGATTATTCATTACAAGGTGTCTTTCTAGAGAGTGCTGGTTGATTTATGAACTCCCAGTTTAATGTAAATCATTACATACTAATTTCTCTAAAGGAAACTTTTTAATCTAGATAACAGCTGGAAAATGCTAAAAATTAATTTAGATTTACAAAGTCTTAAATAAATCTGCACTGGAGTCATTTTAGGAAATGCAGTACTTGTAAGCACAATATTATTTATGTAGTTATAATGAGGTAGTATAATCAATAACACCTACTGTATATAATAATAAATGAACATCATGACCAGGGACTGTACAAAATTGCTAAACAAATATAAAATATAAATTGTAGCTTTACAAACTTCAGCAGTTGTATGCAAGTGATATCTTAATGCATCATTTTCTCCCACGATGCAACCATTAGAGGACTATTTCATTCTCAATTAAACATTGCACATCTGTTAACTAATATGTGTAATCACTAATACTACCAGCATGCACAAATCATTTCATGCATTGTAATACAGTATACAGTGAAAGTCACTATATAAAACGCTTGATGTCCTTAAACAAATCTTTGTATGGTTACTGATGAGAGCACTCTCATTACTTTCTGTTACATTGAAAAATGGCAACATGGTGATTCATTTCAAAATCAGTATAACTGAGGGTTTACCATAAGGTGTAAAAACTACAAACAAACAGAATACAAAATGCTAGCTGCCTCGCTATGTCTTGCACCCGTGTCTTGGTGGTGGGATGGCTCACTCACTTTAATGGTTAAACAGCAAGGCATCCCCCTCCCTTAATCATCTCAGATGTGTTTCCAATGTTTGTTTCTCTTCCTACCACCAATCAAGTTGTTGCCCTCTCCAACGTTCCAACTCTTCAATCAACTAGCCCCTGACTAAAAGATTACCTCCTGGACTGGGGTGGTGTTAATAACATGTTAATATTTGTATTATTTTATTATGTATCTTTTTTGCTTTTATTTTCCTTGTTATTTGTGTTTTTCATTCATTTTGTTATTTTTGTAAGATCACAACACCATTTTATTTACCAATTTATGTATTTCATACGAGCCACAGTATTGTCTGTGGCACCAATGCTATTGCTGTGTTCATGTGCTGTTCAAATGACAGGCAATCCGAGTTTCTGTAGTCAGAAATATACTTGGAAGTCAAAGTTCCATGTGAGACAATGTGGCGAAAACAATGCTACCTGTATTCTGCAAGTTGTGACATTACATTGACCTTTCACTACTGTCCATTTTACTCAAATAAAATACACAACCTTGTCAGTCAGAAATGACATTTTATAGTTAGTTAGTTTTGAGTTGACATGATACACCTTTAATACATTTGGTCCGGTCTTTATTTTCACTAAAAAATACAGTTTATCTATAATTACCTTTTTCGCAGATGAAATAACAAATCCACATTGACCCTGAGGTTCTCCTAAAAATCTAACCATAAATTCAAGTGAATGCACTGAAGTGAGATTTGAAACATGTCAGAGCTCTGAAAACTATGATAGCATGTGAAAGAAGCATATTGATAGTCATATGTGTGCTGCAACATACCTAGCCATCATTGCCACCATTTCCATTTTAATAGCTGTGAAATGATGGCTATGCACTTGGGAAGGTGTCTAAACTTTACATTCTCATGGGAGAATTTGGTTCCGACTTTTAACTTTTGATTTTCTGATTGCTTTTTGGTTTTAATTAATTGTTATTGGATTTAATAAGAATCTTATCCTCACCTCTAAAGATCCTTCTGAAGTTCCTTTGAAAGTTAAACAATATTTCCTAATTTCAATTAATTTACAAGTCAGGTGGGTCAACAAACTCCTTAGGTCACTAAGGATGTATTGTGTGGATGTATTGGTCTATACCTTATATCTTATCCTTTAATTTTAGTGAAGGATTTGGTATGGCTGAATGCTCACAGTTAAGACAGGATTTCCTTTTTTGCTTCTAGCTGAGTTATACACCAGGGGCCTCTTGTATAAACGGTGCGTATGCACAAAAATGTTGCGTACACCTGTTTCCATGCTCACATCGTGATGTATAAAAACTAAACTTGCCATAAAGCCACGCACATTCTCACACCAGCTCAATCCATTGCATTTGCAAGTTTTCGGCTGAGTTTTGCAAATTGGCAAATTTAGGCATGACAAGAAATCTGTTGAAAGTCATCCATAATCTAAATTTTAGACTTTGGAAAATGGATACAAGGTTTTTTTTCTAAGACATTAGGAGAAAAGCACAAAGAAAAATACACTGAAAAGTTCTCCCTTAATTGTAGTTGCCCTTCAACAAAATGTGATGTGAATTCATATCATGGCAATTGGTAACTTAATATCACATACAATGTATGACGATGGTAATTATTACAAATGTCCACCTTTATTCCTGACAGGACCAAGACCAGTGAAAAGTTCTGAAAGCATTCTGTTGTATTATTGTACTATGAGCAAAAACACTGCAAGTGTAGTATTATTTTCCACGCTGACTTGTGATTGCATTGAGCCCCTTGGCTGGGACAGTCAAAAATGTTACATAAGAGGAGCTCTTGGGAAATAAAAAAATGACTATAGTAACAAAAATATATTGGATTTCTTTTTCTGACTGGGGAAATTGCTTTAGTGTATCAACTGAAATGTTCTATGTAAAAGCTGTAGTCATTGTTTTCAATGGCTAAATGCATTCTTCAGTCTGTACAAATTGTGATTTTTTTGAATAGATAAAATGGTCTTGTAGATTACTTGTTGTTTTAAATTAAATGATTTGTTAATTAAAGTATATTAATCAATACCTTTGTTAGATAAAACCAGTTCCAGGTTAATTTGTTTTTGTCTTTAACTGAAAAAAGCCATTAGCTCTTTAAACTCCAGTGTACCTTCACAGCACATGAAAAGAGTATAAGTAGTATACATGAATGACATGAGAAAATATAAGTTACTGAGAATATGTATTTATTTTAAGTGGTGCCCACTGTTTTATAAAGCTGTTAGAGTATTTTGAAATGGCATTTCCAGTTTTTGTAATGTTTTAAAACCTGTCAGGATGGTAGGAACTGGACTGCAACTCTTCAGACACATAATGCTTTAATGGTGGTGATGAAAGTGATTCTTATGCCCTCCAGCTACTAAAACAAAAAATAATAGGTTGTAGTCTCCAAAAAGAGGAATACAATCTTGCAAGACTCAACAAATCCAAAGCAAAGGCCCTATATGTTTCCATATTTCCAGCAGGAGCATCTGAATTCAGGAATTAGAATTTTGACACTAGAAATGAAAAAAAATATTGTAAGATGCACCAAGACTGGAAAGAATAACACTACACATATAATTGCCAGTTCAATGCCTGTATTTATCAAGCATCTTTGGGTAGGAAAAGTTCTAACTGGTTCAAAAATCTCAAAGTGATGCAAAATGGTCCTACTCTTAGGAGCAGGGGTAAAAGAATTTTATCGGTTTCCTAAGTTAGGAAACTACTCTTAACTTCACTAGGATTTAGGAGAGCTTGTAAACTGTCATATCTCAG
Source organism: Erpetoichthys calabaricus (assembly GCF_900747795.2). Taxonomy (NCBI): domain Eukaryota; kingdom Metazoa; phylum Chordata; class Cladistia; order Polypteriformes; family Polypteridae; genus Erpetoichthys; species Erpetoichthys calabaricus. The sequence goes on along the minus strand of NC_041397.2, from coordinate 72,446,480 downwards.
TAGAGGCTTCCAGAAGATGGTGTTCAGGCAGAGTCTAGCACACACAACTTGGGAAAGGCAGAATGTTTTAGAAGCACTGGACAACAATGAAATCATAAAAAGAGTAAGATTTGACAGAAGTGGAATAATATTTGTAACAGAAGATAAGGGGAGATTATAATAATAATAGACAGAGGCACAGCATGCCACAGTGGAATACAATTGGGAACACTGAAACAGTAAACGTAACTTATATTTGTGGCTAGTTTAAGTAACTGTTACTTTATGAGGTGCTTCCCAATTGAAAACTGAAAACAATTACATGCAGTTTACTGCAATATCATACCTTATTATGTTTTCCATCTTCTACTTTTAATATTATTATTATTATTATTATTATTATCATCATCATCTTTGTGATGAAGCCCTAGTGTTAGTATAAGAACACTACAAAGAGTCATCATAATTTCCAAGGAAGCTACAAAACATCATCATGAGTACCACTTTGCGACTTGAGGCATTAACTTTTACTCCAAGCTAAGAGTAAGATTAGATTCATAACTACTTCTCATGGCCTTCTCTAAGGTTCTTATCATAGTCTGACTTTTAGCTCAATTCCTAGGAGTAATTTTGAGACGCTTAATAAAGCAGGCACAGCTCTTTCTTTAGCTAGGCTACTCCCTAAACTCTACAACTTCTTACTATTAGAAGCAATACCTCTAAGGTAACTAATATAAAGCACCATGTTCAATATTGTATAGCATCACAACTACTCCAGGCTGTTCCTTTTTACCTGTCGTGTTAGTAAATGATGAAAAATATTATTCCAGAAGAATAATGCAGTCCTAATGTACAGCCTTTCTAGAAAATACAATTCCAGAAAGTCACTGCCCCTTCAGGTAAAAAGCTTCTACCGTCTTCAATGTTATCAGTCTAAATGCTCCTAAAATACTTTCCTTTTTTTTCTTTAACTTTTTGTGTAGTAAATCATCAGGAACTGCTGAGCTTGCAGCCTTTGTTTTAAAAGATGTGTCACTAAAATAGACAAGGACAACAATGTGAATAAAAATAATGCTGTGGTGTAGGCATGCAAACCTGCTGATATCACGGAGGCATAATACTGCGACCATTTATACAGGTATGTATATGCCAGTGCATCTTTAAGTAAACCTTTTGTAAGCATTTGTATATAATCAGGTTCAAAGTTTATTGTCATGTGCACAGTAAGGAAACATGTTTCCCTGTACAATGAAATTCTTTCTTTGCTGTCCACACCAAATAACAAAACCAATGTATAAAGATAAACATAAATAATAAGTAGCAGATAGATAATAAGTAACAGAGGCAGCATAAAGTATAATAAAATAATAGAAATATAAAGTGTAATGTGCAGGTAGGTGTGTGATGGACAAGTCAAATACAGTTACAGTTGTGTGAGGTACTGTAGATAGAATTAGGTGAACCACGGTTATAAACTCCAGTCAGTTATTTAAGAGTCTAATGGCCTTGGGAAAGAAAGAGTTCTTTAGCCTGGAGGTCCGGCATTTCATACTTCTATACCTCCTGCCTGAGGGTAGAAGTGTGAACAGTTTGTGTTGGGGGTGAGTGGGGTCCCTGAGGATCAAGGCAGTTCTCCTGTGGACTCTGCAGTTGTAGATGCTCTGCAGAGAGGGCAGTGGGGTCCTGGTGATCTTCTCAGCAGTCTTTACCACTCTCTGCAGGCGTTTGCGGTCCATAGCAGTAGTGTTGCCGTACCACAAGGTGATGCAGCTGGTCAAGATGCTCTCAACAATGCAGCTGTAAAAGTTGCCGAGGATCTTAGTTGACATACCAAACTTCCTCAGCCTCCTCAGAAAGTACAGCCGCTGTTGAGCCCTCTTGACCAGCTGTGTGGTGTTAAGTGTCCAAGTGAGGTCCTCACTTATGTAGACGCCCAGGTATTTAATGCTGCTCACCCTCTCCACTTCAAGCCCTCGGATGAACAGTGGCCGGTGAGGTCTCCTCTCCTTCCTCATGTCCACTATCATCTCCTTCATAATGATATGAGCAATAGAAATCATTGCATGAAGGGTCGATTTTGAAACGTTTATGATGGTGTTCTGAGAGAAAGTGGTGACGTGTTGCATGTTGGTCACACTGGCAATCACGAACTTCACTGTACTTTGTACATGTGACAACACTACTACTGCTATTATTGTGCTGCTAATTTAGAAAATACAGTATATAATAATAAAACAAAACACAATAATTGCTTGACTGGATATTGAAAAAATGTATTGCAGAGATGTTTAATATAATACAACAATTAAGCTTGTGTTTTCCTACATACTATTTAACATGATTATAACTATTAAACTGCTCTGTTTTAGTTTTCAGTTAACATCTTAAATTACTGTATTAATATTTATTGATTTGACAACATGTTAGTATGTATTAAATAAAGGTATAAATGGGAGGTAGCATGAATTCTGAGAATAAATAAATACACTGAAAAAAATAAAAATTAGGATGGGTCAGTTTATGTGTTTAAATTATAAAATTCTTTGTCAGTTAGTTTTCACAAATTTGCTTAATGGTCATGAAAATCATTATGTTAATATATATTTTTCTAGTCACAGTTGCTACTTTGCTGATTCTTTTCTTTAAATTAATGTTGCTCATTGATGGGGAATGTAACAAACTGCAAACACAAATATCTCATATAAAAATAACAAAGAGTCTTTAATGTTTACTGACATTCACCTCAAGCAGGTGGCGTTGAGCCAAATCTGTGACATATTTTTAAACACTTAATATTTTAAATGTACTATTTTCACTAGAGCTATGTGCATTTTATGTGTATTGGAATATAAACACAGAAATCCATACTTTCTTCGCAATTCTGTGAAGCTATGCCTTTCAGGCCAATGTGGACACAAGACTGCATGGTTTTCTAGTCTGAAAACTAGATTGCTGTAGGGTGTTTATTCTTACTAACATCTTGCTTTCTCACAGAGGGTCATATAAACAAGAGACTCCAACTGCATTACGCTCCATATTAGTTTGAAATTTAAGTTACCATGATGTGTGATTTACCAAGATAAAATGATAATAAGATCTAAATTATTATAAGGCATTTACAAACACAGCCGAGTGCTTATTCACATTGTTTTATTTGTTTTAACAACCAAAATAAAAAGACTTGTGCCTTTTCAGTTGCTAAGCTCCTTGAGCATGGGAAAGGCACTATATAAATAAAATGTATTATTATTAGTAGTAGTAGAATATAGAGAATCATTCAGTATATAGATTAATATTTTTTGGTTTTCAGGGAGTTTAATTTTTGTAATAGACTTACTATAAAAATAGATACAATTTTTCATATGTACTTGAGAAGTAATTCTGTGAAACTCTTCATAGAAACGAAAAATATAGAAATGTTTATTGATAGCTTTCTAAAAAATCTGTGTATTTACAATATACAGCATAACTCCTTTTTTCCTATCACAAACTAAAAACAATTTTGTATTCTTTAACAGTTTTTATCTTGTCAACAGTCTAGAACCAAGAATACCATATCTTCAGTGACTAAAACCTTTGTCTCCCCTGCCTTCATTGCTGAATAAGGTCTCATAGCAGAGTTACAATTTTTTTAACTTTACATTTTCTCTTGTATCAGGCAACTGTGATTAGGAAAACTTGGTCTTTTGTACAATCATGCTCAAAACTCTCCTACATTTTTTCACAAGTCTCTTGTTACAATTTGAAATTGTAAATTGTTATCAGTAATTGTGATCAGAAGAGGTGTAAACTAGAAAGCCCAGGTAAATGGAGAAGGAAACTTAATTCTAGCATAGACTAAAGAGGGGTAGATATTATAAAAGTAGCGACATAACAAAAATATCCAAATAAAAGAGTTTGTGGCTCTTCCTTAACATTGGTTTGACTACCTAGCTACATTGGGTGGCTGGTTAACTTTCTGACTAATTGAACACACATCAACACACTTTTTATCCTTTCCCTTGCCAACTACTCCTCTTGTAACTCCAAGTGTGCCTGTCCTGAGCCAAGGAGGCCCTATTATACATTAGCCTAAAGTACTTCTTGTTCAGCCTTGGAGTTACTTCCCAGTCTGGGCTTGACCCTGTCAAACTTATGAAGTCTGCATTTCCAGGACTCCCCCTGGTAGCCACAGGTATCCCTGAAAACCTCATCAGGACCTTTGATCTAAAAGGGCCAGGCTCTTCTGGAAAAGCCTAATAAAAAATATATAGCAGGACCTTGCTGCTGATATCTATCATTCTCCGACACCCCATTCTGCATCCCACATTGTTCACTTATTACTAAAGCATATTTTCTCCGACCCATAAAATTCAGTCTCTGCATGGAAACACTGTGCTAAAATATTATTATTCCTGTCCTGATCTTGTCTAGAGTTACTGAATACAGTGGATGATAATAGCTAGGAGCATTAATGTCAAGGGTTTGGATTGCTGGATGCACACTGTTTACAATGAATGAAAACAATTTTATAAAAATCACCCAGTAAAATCTTTAGATTTCTTTCTTCCATGAAACACATTTATTCTCAGTTTTGAAAATTGTTAGGGCTGAGTCAACCCATTGAATTAATATGATTTACTATGCATATCATTGTAAACTAGAAGCTGACAAGAACTGGGTGCCATGCTGTTTAACATAATATAAAGCATTGATGTACTATTGTTCAAAAGTTTGAAATAACCCAGAAATTTTCACATGATGGAAACTGGTTCTTTAAATTTATTTGAAATAGATCCATGACGTTACTAATGTAATAAATGGCTATTTCTGCTTGAAATGGCTGATGAATAATTTATCTTTACCATGTGACTGCAAAGTGTTTTTTTTCTGAAGCTATTACTCTACTGTATTGGAAAACTCTCTTAGTACATCTTTAATTAATCACGTTTAAATGCAAATTGCTTGTTAGAGAAACCGTTATAGTTGTGCTTGCACAGCCATGACCCGTTTTTTTGTCTTTAGTTGGGTTGCAACATATTGGCATTCCAGAGGTTGAAAATGAGCAAAACAAAACAGTTTTCTTTAGAAACCCATCGGCCTATTATTCTTTTGTGACATGAAGGTTATTCAGTGCGACAGAGAGACAAGAAAGTGATGATTTCCTATAAAGGTGTCCACTACTATCTTGAAAGAAATGGGTCTAACTAGGGTTAGAAAAAGAAGCACAAGGTACAGATGCACAGCTGCGCGAGAGGATATGTACATCAGTTTATAGTTTGAGAAACAAACACCTTACTGGTCCTCAGTTTGTTGCTTCCTTAAAAAGTACATGCCGATGTCATCTGCAACAGTAACACATCTCTAGGATGCTGGCCTTAGAGGCATGGTTTCAAAGAAGAAGCCATGTCTGAAACTGGCATATAAAAAGAAAAGGATAAAATTGGCAAAAGTTTGCAGTAACCCAGAAACCCACCATCCAGTGTCTGGGTTATTTTGCCCATTTTAACATTTTCTTTTTTACTGTATTTCACCACAGCTTTGCTTACTGTTTTGGCTGAGTTGCTTTGATTTATTGATTTTCACTTGCATGTTTTGGCCACTTTAATGACTATTTTTCACCTTCTGCTCTCTTATACTTTACCCTGCTGCTTGCCTCCTTTTGGCCAAATACAGATGCCTCAAAAACATGTGGACACTGGCACATATAATAAAGAGTAAGGCTTTTAAACAGCTCTGGCAAATTTTAACACATTTTTTTAAACGGACATAAGAGACAAAATAATAAAACAACCAAATATAATTAAAGCTGATGTTATTGTTAATCCCACTACTTTCCCAGAAATGCCAACAGGACTCTGCTGTGCTTCCCTCTTCTTCTCACACCACCCCAGCTATCTCCATTATTTGGTAAAGACTTCAGGAGAATTGAAGTCAACCTCAAAGGAAGGCAGGAGCAATACCAGAATATGCAAGTGCAATGGATGTTCTTGTAGCACCTATTCTTAACATTATTAATAGTTCATTATTGCATGACACAGTACCTGATGCACTAACAGTGTCAGTCATCAAACCATTACTTAAAAAGTCAGACCTAGACCCACATATACGCAATAATTATAAACCCATTTCAAATGTATCCTTTCTCTCTAAAATACTTGAAAAAGTAGTCACCAATCAGCATCAGTCACACCTTACGCATCACAATCTACTTGAGTCTTTTTCCACACTGATTATAGTACAGAAACGTCGTTAACAATTTCCCATTGGGATTAATAAAGTATCTATCTATCTATCTATCTATCTATCTATCTATCTATCTATCTAGCTCTATCTAACATGTGTTGTAAACAACATTCTGATATCTTCTGATGAAGGAAACTCCACTGTAATTATGTTGTTACACTTAACCGCAGAGTTTGACACCATTGACAATTCTATTTTACTGCACAGGCTGAAAAATGATGTTGGGCTTACAGGCAGTGTTCGCTTGGTTTAGTTCTTATTTATCAAATTGATTCCAATACGTACAGAAATGTGCTGACTGTACTCCATCATTATAAGAACTGAGATATGGTGTCCCGCAGGGCTCAGTACTGGTCCCTTTACTGTTTTCACTTCATGCTTCCACTGGGATCTGTCATTAGGAAACATAATGTTAATGTTCACTTGTATGCAGATGACACCAAGTTATACCTTTCTTTTAGACCAAATGCAGTTTCTCCGAAGTTCTCTTTAAATTAGTTGTGTTAGTGAATTAACACTAGAATTCCTGAAGCCTACAAAAAAAACTTGTAATCCCAGCCCACCATAAATCCCTTTGCACCTCTCATTTCCGCGTCTTTTGTGTTGTAAATGTGTCGATAAGCACAAGCAGCAAGCAGCCAGCAGCCTGCTATCCCATCCCCCCACCGCCGCAGAAAGGGCAAAAAACTCTCCCAGCTCAAGCCTTGTTTATCTGGGAGAGAGGTACCTGGAGCTGTATAGGCTAAATAATATATCATTATTTGGAACACATGCATTTCATGTGTGTTCCGTGTCTACAAAGATTGTGTTAAAGGAGTGGATGGATGAGAATTACTTATCTTTAAACACTGATAAATTCAGAGATGTTAATTATTGAGGATATAATGCTGATCACAACAATATTTTGTCATCATTTAACTCAGTTGGAATCACCATTAATTTTACTGAATCAGCTTGCAATCTAGGAGTTATCTTTGATTTAATCTTTGATGTCATTTAAAGCGCACATTACAAATTTGTCTAAATCATGTTTCTTCCATCTTAAAAATATTGGGAAATTAAGGCATTTTCTAAATAAACTGTATTCTGAGAAATTAATTCATGCATTTCTTTCTAGTAGGATTGACTACTGCAATGTGGTGTTTACTGGATGTTCAAACTGTTATTTATACAGCTTACAGTTATTCCAAAATGCTGCTGCAAGAATTATTACAAGAACAAGAAAATACGAACACATAACTCCAGTTCTTAAATCCTTACACTGGCTCCCGGTTAAGTTTAGGGCAGATTTCAAAATCCTCATTTTAACATACAAAGCCTTAAATGGCCAAGGTCCGGCTTACTTGTCTGCACTTATCATGACTTACAAACCAGAACATACATTAAGATCTCAAGATGCCGGTCTGTTTATGATTTCAAGGATTAATAAAATAAAAGTTCGAGGTTGAGCTTTTAGTTACAGGGCCGCTAAACTGTGGAATGCTCTGGCTGCTACTATAAGAGATGCCCCTTTTGTCTCAGCTTTCAAACCCCGGCTGAAGACTCACTATTTCAGCTTAGCATATCCTGACTAGAGCTGCTAATTAACTGTGCATACTGCATCTCCATTGTTAGTCAATAGAAGTAAAACATAAGTAATATGATGGTTATAATTTGTTACTAACCCTTACCTATTCTGTTTCTCTTCTCGGTACTCAAATCTGGCACTTGGTGCCACTGCCCACCTGCCAAATTGTTTTGCCTGCCTAAGGTAAAGTCATCTGTGATGGAGGATTGCAGGAATCGTGGGGTAGAAAGGTTCTTTCATCGAATTGGCTGGCCCAGCACTGGCCAAAAGGGGGAGGCAGCTTGATGGCCAAGGTCTCCAGGACTTTGAAAGAATCTAAATTGTATTATGTGATATCATCTACTGTTGAATTCTGCTCTGTACTTGTAATATGTCTATTATATTGTACTGAGGATTACTTGTGCTCTGTTATGTGTATTGTATTGTGTTTACCCTCTTTTTTTGACACCTTATGCAAGCCCAACTTACCTGGAAAGGGGTCACTTTTTGAACGACCTTTCCCAAGGTTTCTTCCATTTTCCATCTTCTTAGAGAGGCAAGGCTGGAGTTTTGTCAAAAGGCAGGGCCTGTGAAAGCCCATTGCGGCACTTCTTGTGCGATTTTGGGCTATATAAAAATAAACTGAATTGTATTGTATTATAATATAACTCTGGCTCCCAGCACTCTAATATACAACTTATACGTTATGTATAATCATACTGTGTAGTGTTACTGATAAGCTCAATATTCTGCTTTTAGATTGTGGGAGGAAACCACTTGAACAATTTGATGACATTCAAACTCCACACAGAAGAAACCCTAATAGATATTAAATGTATAGTACTATAAGATGTTCAAGTGATCTGCTGTGACCCTACCACCTGGTATTACAAGTATCATCAACATTTGAACAGAATGGTAGACACTAATTCCTTGTTTAAAAGCCCTCAATGTTCAGTGTCCTATTTTTTTTTTTTTTGCTTCACTGTAACATGAACTCAGCATAATAAAGTCAGAGGTTTTTTTTTTGTTCCCAATGTGAAATACAGAATGTCCAGTGCAGAGCCACTTTCAGTAAACTCGGGTTGTAATAGTTTAAAGAGGGAAGTAATCTCTTTATTGTTGAAAGTGAACAATTGTATCTCCCATGGCTGGAAAAACCTTAATGTTTTTCAGTCTCTAGAAAGTGTTGTATCTTTACAAGTATTTAAGCACCTCAACAGCTGCCAAAGATGCAGGCTAAACACCTTAGCTACAAAATGTTATATGGCTTGTGGCAACCTCTTACACCTGGCACTGATATCCTCTCATTAGTCACAGGAGGCATTTTTAAGAGTTTGTAATCTGCTACCAATTGAGGTTTATGTTACGACCTTGAACTCAATTGCTACTTCCAGAAGAAATGTAGAGCAAGCATTTTTATCTTTCTTAGTTTACTATTACTTTACAAGTACTTGGTTTTATAGTTGTCCTTTTATTATACTGTGGATGGTCAGGCTGTCTGTGTACAAATACTGCATATTAATAACAGTGTTTGTTTAATGCATCACAGTGTAAGTAACCCAAGCTGCAATGCAGCATTCTTTTCTAATATCAAAGTAGGAAGAGGCAATTAACTGAATTGATTCCATATAGCTTGGAAAAATATTATTAATTCATTACAAAGTCCACTTCAAAGTCTTAGAATGACCTAAATAAGACCATAGTTGTACAAATAATTTAACTTAGCACTGCTTTTTAACCATGTTACAGTATGCTAAATTTATACTGATTGTTTGATATCCTAGAAAGAGTCTTTTATTTATACTTTACTTTATTTCCTGACTTTTATGGAAATTACTGTATATAATGATGCTGATTTCAGGCACATTGTGTTATACTTTAGATTTTTATTTAAATTTTATCAAACACTATTGACAGTACAATTCAATTTAACTTTTTATGCTGACTTACTTAATGGCTGTTTTATTGTGTTTTCACATCATCTATGAAATCCACCTAACCCAAAAGGTACCTCCTAGCCTTTTCCTAATGAAGGATAGGAAGAAATATCAAGATCACCCCTACAAGTGTTACTTGTACCCTGTTAACTGTCTCACTGTCCATACTTGTATTCAAACCTAGTGACTTCTATGGCAAGCTACTTGCTGACAGGTGCTGTCTTTTACTCTTGATCCTTTACTTCAGCCCAGTTTACCATCAATAGAGGGCTTCACAAAGATAATTCTCTCATGCCCTTAAAGGACTGTAGCTGGATCAGGAATGAACAATCCAGCTTCTTTCGCTACACTATTAACAAGCAGGCACTTGATTTAAACTTTCACCTAAAAATTATATTCATTTGCATCAATAGGCTGGATGGGTCAAGTCCTGATCCAGTCTTAGATGGCTTGTTTTCTTTAGTTGCAAATTACTTAAAAAGTATATATATATATATATATATAGTACATATTGTGAGATACGCCCGAACACCACCAGACAGAGACTACATCTTTATAAAAAGTACACATTTATTCACAGTTCTCCAAACACACACAGTGCTTCCAGCACCAATCACCCCTTTTCTCAGTGTCCGTGGGTCGCCTTTCCTCTTTCCATGGGAGCTTCGTCCTGCTCCCACTCCCGACTCCCGACTCTAGGAGCTCCCAGACTGTAGGAAGCCGGCCCCTTTTATGCTCACCCAGACGTGCTCCAGCAGCTTGATGATGCTCTTCCGGGCGTCCCTGGAAGGGTCTTCCTCCATCTTCCCAGGTGTGGTGAAAGTGAATGTTTCCCGGGCTCTCTGAGGCTCAGGGCGCCCCCTGGCAGTGGCCACGGGCCCCAATGGGCTGGAACCTCCTTGCTCCTTTCTCGTGGTTCCCTCAAGGTCCAGGGCAGTTGCCCCCTCATGGCCCGGAGGACATATACGCCACCTCCTGGTCCTTCCAGTCATCCTGGCTGGTTCTGTCCTCCAGCCTCCTGTGACAAAATTTATATATATATATATATATATATATATATATATATATATATATATATATATTATATATATATCTTCATATATAATACGTTACCATGGCTGTTCGTTTGTCTGTCCAGGATTTTAAATCACCTATAGCTTGCAAACCATTTTACCTATTGACCTGAAATTTGGAACACATATACTACGTGACCTCTACTATCAGCTTTCGGGGTGACGATTGACCTCCAAGATTATTCCTCTTTTTATTTTTATTTTATTGTACAATCAACTCGGCAGTGGCCAGCATGGCGGCCATGTGGCACATGCATATGGCTGCTGTTCTCATTCCTACCACCTTCGCCATCACTTCCCCTACCTCTTCATATCTTAAATCTTTCTTGAGGCAGATTGAAGACTTAAGTGACAGCTTAAGTGAAAAATTAAGGAAAACTTACTTAGTAATTGCAAAACAAATACTGACTTAATCAGTTTTAACTTTAAAAGATGTCGACGAAAGAAGAGAAGAAGCTGGCCTCTAGGGTGGAGAAAAGAAGAGCTGCTCAGGAAGCATGAAGCAGCAAGCACATCAACCTCTGAGCAAACAAATGCTAAATGTACAGAGAAAGAGTATGAAAACTAGGAATGCTCAAGTCAAGTGTATTAGATAGATAGATAGATAGATAGATAGATAGATAGATAGATAGATAGATAGATAGATAGATAGATAGATAGATAGATACTTTATTAATCCCAAGGGGAAATTCACATATTAACTGCATGTTATCGTGCAGTGCGCCGTTACTGGTATATTATATATATATATATATATAGTATACTAGCTGTCCCTACAGCTCTGCCTACATAGTAGTGAAACAGGACAAACTTTAAAAAACAATTAAAAAAAATGTAATTCTGGCCAAGCAGAAGGTAGGTACTCTCCAACGTCAAATGTTGGCACCGTATCTGATCGTGTTCAGCTATGATGGGAGAGCGTCTCCCGTGTCGGGAGAAGAGCACGTGGCCGTGATATATCTGCCAGTCAGCAGCTACCCTCTAAAACACACATAGCTCTGATCTCTTTCTCAATAATGTCAAACGTTACTCCTTAACAATCTCTAGATGATAATGTCTGCTGAACAAACAGGTATCGTTAACTAAGCTGAGGTAAGGTACACTCCAACACGTGGTGAGAGGCAGACTGACTTGAACAGAGGCTGGCACGTGAGTGAGGAGGGTCCCACCTGCCACCCTGCTACTGAGGTCCCACTTCCCCCTCCCCTTGGCCCGCAGCTTCCCTCTCGAATTTGCACAAATAAATCGCTACTGCAAGTGAACTATGATACTTAGCACAATGAGACAGGTTGCAAAATTCACCGGAATGTTGAATCAAATACATGAAAAGTGGACAGACACACATACATTCAGACAGATGTTGGATTATATATATATATATATATATATATATATATATATAGTGACCAATGGGCGTCAGCTCCTCAAACACAGACACCAGCGCAGCACTACACAAGGCTTTTATTCAGTGGGAAGAGTTTTTCCATTTTTATACCGGCACCAAGCACAGTACAGAAGCACAATTAGCACAGTACTAAAGAACAAAGCCCATTCTCTTCCTTGGCTTCTCTTTTTCTGTTGCAGCCTCTTCCACTCTTCCCTGGCAAGCTTCGTCCCTCTCCCTCATGTCTCTGGCTTCTGGAGTAGTGACAGCAGGCTTCTTTTATTCAGGCACCTGGAAGTACTACCACTGCTGGTGCAACTGCAAGTCTGCATGCTTCCTGCGTGGCATGTGTGTCACTGGTTGATGCGGGGGACATTTAAAACTGGTTGCTGACCAGGCCATGGGTGCACCTTCTGTCACCTCGCTTGTGCAGGAAGGCTATTTGTTCTTTTGATGTGAGAAGGGAGCAGATTCAGGAGGATGTCATCACTCCTGCTTGCATGTTGCATGTCTTTGATTGATAGATCGTGTTTGGATACATTCTTTGATAATGTTTCTGTCTTGACAACAATAAAGCAACTTTTTTCTGGAACACCTAGCCTAATCACTTCCTCTCTTGTGCAAGTCTGTGACCCACACATCACAAGATATATATATATATATATATATATATGTATGTACGTACTGTATGTTTCAGCCAGGGTCTCCTCTGGCTTGTGTTTAAATTCCTTTTTGATATCTTTTTCATTCCATTTCCATTTCAGATAATGCAATAGTAGCATTTCCAAACCCACTTAATCAAGTTAATAGTTAAGGGGGACTTGAATCTATCCTGACAGCTCTGGGTTCAAGGCAGAACCATTCCTGGACATAACACCAGTATGTCACAAAGACTGCTCATAGACACATGTTTTTTATTATTCAAATTCAAATTCTTAATGTATTTTAATTTTTATTCTACTTCTCCTGCTCATTCATTGGTCAGTATTCTTCAAACTTACTTCCACGTGACTTGCATTTCCTGATTATTATGTGTATAAGTATCTATTTGACAATATAAGAGCCAAAAAATGTATGTTTTGAACATATGACTAGAAAACTGTTATGTGGATTATGCAACATAAGTAAAGCATTATTTTTTTTCCTTTTTATCCATGTACATTTTTCACATTGTTTGCCAATGTACACCTTTTGTCACCATTGGCTTGTATTATATTATAAACATTTTTAACTCCATTCTGCACAAAAAACAGAGGTTAAACATATTTGTTGGCCATTACTAAAAACTACATGGGGTAAATAACTGTAATTCTCAGGGTGCCAACAGTCCTGGCATTTTCCTATACCCCAGGGCAGGGGTCCTCAATCACAGTCCTGGAGGACCGCAGTAGCTGCAGGTTTTTGTTCTAATTTGGTTGCTTAATTAGAAAGAAATTCTTGCCAATAATTTAATTTCATGGCTTGTTAGTGCTTTTACTCTGCTATGTCAAGTAATTCTCATATCCTAGATTTTCTTCCCCTTTCTAAGGATATCATAGTACTAGGGTGTTGTACCGTGTTAGCCATTATGAATGTAGAGAAAAGCCAAGCAAAATAACACCTTTTATTGGCTAACTAAAAAGATTACAATATGCAAGCTTTCGAGGCAACTCAGGCCCCTTCTTCAGGCAAAATGTAATCATGAGGCCTGAGTTGCCTGGAAAGCTTGCATATTGTAATCTTTTTAGTTAGCCAATAAAAGGTGTCATTTTGCTTGACTTTTGTCTAAGGATGTCATATAAATGATTTGAAGGCTAAAATGGATGAGTAATTCTCAGTCCTTCACTTTTTTCTCTTTACTTTCCTTCCAAGTATTTAAATTAAACCCAATAGTGCATGATAAATACACACAGGTGGAAATGGTAACAAGCTAAATGGAGAAATGCTGGTATCTTTTGTCATTTGCATGTTATTGCTAATTAGGAGCAATTAAAAACCAAGAATACAGCTGTTTAAGACTAAAATAATCTTAATGAGCGAGACAACTAAAGTGAAGCAGAAGTGTTACTTGACCAATAAGTGCTTCTTATTAAGCAATTGAGTTGGCGCAAAAACCTGCAGCCACTGCAGCCCTCCAGGACTGTGATTGAGGACCTCTGCCTCAGAGTATCAATAGTGATGACCAGGAAGAACCAATGTCGAGTGAGGCAATGAACTGAGTTTTTAAAATCATAATTAAAACAGTTTAATAATGACAGAGAATTAAAAGTGTAAAAATGTGCAAAAACAGTTCATGCAAATAAATCAATAAATAGTTTGAATAAATACATTCTTTAAAATCATGTGCCATTAAACCAAAGTCAGTGTCTTAGGGTGTTTCAAAAAATCCAAATAAATAAGTTAAAAATGCAAATGTCAGAGAATTAAAGAACGATTATGTTCCCTTGTCTTCCTCACCCAGTTCTTGCCAGGATGATGGGAGACCTCAAGGCCACACCCCGTTGTATCTATGATTAAACTTTACTTCAGCTCGCTCCTGTGGTTTCTCCTCCTCCTGCTTACTCCACTGCTTAGTGGATGAAAGCAGAATCACCATCCAAAACCTTGCATATAGCCATTGCCTCCACTCTATTATTCCTAACATTCAGCCTAGTCATTGCTACCTTTCCTTTTCATGATTTTCTTCTCTAACCAGTGATCACTCTTCAATCAAACAAAAAACAAATAAAAAAAAAAACACTGTACCTCTTTATCTTTTAGCACTAAACTGGCACCTGCTTTCACATGTGTGCACCAACTTCAGCTAAAAAGAGGTTTCACAATATTATGAAATAATTAAACAATTAAAACACTATCATTTTAACAGAAACATATTTAAAAAATATGTTTGTGTTCGAGTATTCCTTTAATCTTTTTTGAAAAAGGCATTTTCTTTGTTTGTATTTTACTCACAATTAGAAAAAGGAGAATGGAAGGTTTCTCCTAAACAGGATTAATACTTCTCTTTGCCTCTTAGCACAAAAAAAAAAAACAAGAATACAGTCTGCATGACTAAAATGATTTAATTTTGATGACAAGAAAAGTACCTTTGAAAATAGACTAAGATGAACATGTGTAGTGACAATTTTCAACAATATGGTGTTCAAACATAAACAATGTGTATAAAACATGGATGGAATAAGTTTACTTCACAAAATGACTACTTCAGATTTTGCATTTAAACCCTCATCAGAAACAGTGGTTTGACAAGATAAGAAGAGATTATTTAAGAATACATATAAGGTTTCAAACCAGCCAGTTTGAGAAAGTAAGAGTTAAAGTTTCCTAAGCAAGTCTAATTACAGGCACCTTAAGTTTTTTACTTTAAAAGCTATTACATAATATAGCTAATCAGACATGTTGTGTCTTTATAGTCTAGATGAGGAATTATCAAATGATTGCTTACTTTCATATTTAAATCAAACCTAATTGAATTAATGCTGCAGAAAACATAACATAAATATGCTGTTAATGTTCTTTTTTATCAATATTAATTATCTGCTAAATATAAGTTAATTTTAAAATACCACAAAACCTGAACCTAAAAACGCTGAGATGCACATTATTAACATTCAAATTGTGCTGATGCTAATATGTAAACTCCCTCATAGTATATAAAGCCCTCCATAGTCAGCAGCTTTACCTTCAGTAATCCCGGGACTAAGGTTTTGTTTTAGTTTATTATATATTTAACTTTTTTTAAAAATAAGACTCATTCTCTTAGGTTCCCAGTTTATTTGTCAACACCAACCATACAATTCCTTGACATTAGTATTTTTCAAATATATTTAAGTTATGATGTAAAACTGTACACTTCTAAGGCTTTCTTTAAAGCCAACCAGTTCACACTGTTAAGCTATCTAAAAGTCTGCACATCCCCAAGACACTAAGTAACATCTTTTTTTGAGGTTTCTCTGACTCTGATGTCACAGAATTGACCTTCATCATGAAGGACTTTAAATAAGGACCTTTTTTTACTGACCCAGGATACCCACCTCAAATTCTAAACAGTCCAATCAACCAATCTAAAAGCAAACCTTACAACTTCCTGTCCAACAGGAACACTAGAAATAAAACCCACATACCACTTCTGTTTCTTTTCAGACCTTCTGAAAGAAAGTCCCAAAAACTGTTGCAAAAGTCCCACAAGTGGGAGATTATTCAGGTTATGTAACAAAAATGGTAAAGAAGAATCTTTATAAAATGAAAACTAAATTACACAAATAGCTCTGTAGCAAAAGAAGCTCATAGGAGCACAAAAGACACAGAAGGAATTACCTTCAAGAACAAGCCATCCAGTGCAAAGCAAGTATAGAATGTACAATTCATACAGAGAGGTCAAAAATCCAGTATATTTGGCAATAATCAAAAGAGACCTTTTTGAACTCAGCATATATACACAGTGTTCCACAAGGGACTGTGAATTTCTTCAGGCTTTAAAGCACAGGTGTCGAACTTCAGTCCTGGAGGGCCGCAGTTGCTGCAGGTTTTCATTCTAACTTTCTTCTTCATTAGTGACCTGTTTTTTTCTGCTAATTAACTTCTTTTGCCTTAGTTTTAATTAACTTGACTCAGGCCCCTTAGTCGTCTCTTTTTCCTTAATTAGCAGCCAAACAATAATGAGACACAAAATGAGGCGCCACATGACCAGCTCCCCTGTGCCCATCACACAGTATCTTAAATAAAGAAAGGTGAAGGTCTTGGTAAGGTTGATCGCTCAGGTCACAATTTTGATGGTGTTCTTAGAAAAAACAGAAAAATCAACAGTTTTGGAAATGTCTGCTGTGGCAGAATGAGAGCAGCAACAAGCCATGGAATTAAATAACGAGTTTAATTAACAGTAAGAATCGGCTTCTCATTAAGAAAGTGATTGGAGTTTGAAATCCCAGATTAGCTGGTCATCTGTCGGCTCGTTTCACATCTCACTTCTGTTTGGCTGTCATTTAATGAAGAAAGGAATACATTCAGAGGACTGAATCCTTAAAACATGGCTATTAAAATGAAGGGAAAAGGAGTTAATTAGCAGTGAAAACTGATAACTGATTAGGAAAAGGGTTAGAATGAAAACCTGAAGCCACTACGGCCCTCCAGGCCTGGAGTTCAACACCCCTGCTTTAAAGGGTAGAGTGCAGTCTCTTGACAAAAATGGACTAGTAGCCTGCCTCTTGGGGAGCCACCCACAAAATATAGGGAACATAGGATAATCACAGAAACATAGAAATTAAAAACTACACAAAAGTAATACAAAACACAAATAATGCAAATGATAATAATCAAGATGAATAACAATATTAACACAAATTAATTCAACAAAAACAAAAATACATATAAAAGAAATTTAAAGACCAGTCATAAGAGGGTCCCTTGCTGAAACATTACATTAGATAAACTTCATTAATTAATTCAATTTATGAATTTTATTAATTGTTAAACATAACATTAGCACTGTTTCCCAGTGGTCATTAAACAAAAGCCTGCCATTTCAGATTTTTACATTGACAGCCCAATATATGTAAATCAGTTTACAAAGTAGGGCCACTTTCCTCATTGATTACTTTCTTTTTTAATAGGAGCCAATAAATACCTTAGAAATGTGTAACTAAAAATACAATTGTATCTGGTACCCATGTAAAATTTAATATTACACAAATGCCCTCCTGGCAGATGAAAAATTTTATTTACTCCATTCCATGGAAAAAAAGACCAAGGCAAGGAGTGAACAAGAAGACAACTTGCAGATCGTTTCAGAGAGCATATTTGAATTGTATAGATCAAAGAAATTACAAAACCATATTCCTGAACATTTCACATTACTTGATCACAGGCTCACTATCCTGTCTGCTTGCGTTCAGAGCTTCAAAGACACATTTCAGAGTAATATAGGATGAGCTTAGCTTCTTCTCATATTTGAAATGCAGAGTCAGACCTCTGTATCTGCAGGTTCTATATCCATACATTGAACAAAGTACAGACTGAAAATATAAAAAAAAAAAAAAATCTAGAAAGTCCAAAGAGCAAAACATGAATTTGCGATGAGCCAAGCATTATGCTGAATCCATGCAAATGAAGTGATGTGTAGGCATACCCCATGAAATGGGAGCTCGGAGAGAGACATATGGGTGTGCAGGCCTGCTGTTCTCACTCCTCAAGGATCAATAATGATTCTTCCACTTTTTTAAAAAAATAAACCTTGTTATGATTTTTACTTCTTCTATAGTCAAGTATGATCGCCTTCCTCACGCTCTTCCAGAGGCCATAAGCGATTGAGACAAGGCTAAACTGAAGACCTCACTAAACCAGGGGTAGGCAACGTCGATCCTGGAGTGCCACAGTATGTGCAGGTTTTTGTTCCAACCCAGTTCCTTAACGAGAACTCAATTATTGCTGATGAAGCACATATTGCTTAAGTGACATTTTAATGCTTCATTTTAGTGGTCTCGCTTGTTAAGGTTCTCCAACCTTAATTGCTTATTTCAATCTTAAACTGCTGCATTCAGTGTTTTAATTGCTCCTTATTAGCAATAAGATGTAAAACAGGGGTAGGCAATGTCGGTCCTGGTGAGCCGCAGTGGCTACAGGTTTTCATTCCAACCCAATTGCTTAATTAGAAACCAATCATTGCCAATCTCAGACCTTATTTAATTTTATGGCTTGTTAGTCTGTGCAATGTAAGGCTTTTATATCGTAGATTTTTTCCTTTCCAAGGATATCATCCAAATGATTTGAAGCCTAAAACAGATCATTTTCAGTCTGCCACATTTTTCTATTAAGTGTTTTATTAAATCAAACAGTGCATGATGAACACACACAGATGTAATTGGAAAAAAGCTAGCTGCAGAACTGCTGGCTGCTTTGTCTTTTACATCTTATTGCTAATAAGGAGCAATTAAAACACTGAATGCAGCAGTTTAAGATTGAAATAAGCAATTAAGGTTGGAGAACCTTAACAAGCGAGACCACTAAAATGAAGCATTAAAATGTCACTTAAGCAATATGTGCTTCATCAGCAATAATTGAGTTCTCGTTAAGGAACTGGGTTGGAACAGAAACCTGCACATACTGTGGCACTCCAGGACCGACGTTGCCTACCCCTGCACTAAACCATCAAATCAGTAGTAGCAATGTGCAGTATGTGCACACTGCAGGAACTTAAACAGAGAGAACTAAAAGGCTAAAGGCCAGACTGCACAGTGGGGGTTGGATCATCTGACCTTCTGTCATCAGACTGTAATTTAGAAGCTAAACAAAAATCCTATATTTAAGGACTTTACTTCTCTTAATTATATGTCTTTCTTATGTAAATGTCCATTATTTCTTTATCTTTTGTATACTATATATTCATTATTATTTTAAGCCAAAATTGTTTTTCTTTGCATGTAACTACTTCTTTGATATCTTGTAAAGCACTTAGGATATGTGTAAGTTATATGCAACTATTGTGCCATTTTATATAAGGGACTTGAGCATTCATGGATTTTGGGATGACCGTACATGTCTCCAGTATTAAATGACCATCTAATTTTTTAATCTTAAATTTAATTCTGTTCAATTTATTTTTTGTAAAGCGCTCTTCACTGAGTGCAGCCTCAGAGTGCTGTAACAAGTTCAAATGTAAATGAAATACAAATTACTAATTACATAATGAATACATACAAAGATGCAGATGTGTTTAAACAGACAGAAAAACAATGTAGTTTGAAAGTGATTGACATAAAAGGACCTTAGCAATATCTGTTAATTCAGTAATTCTTGTCTGGAAACCTGAATATTACATTTTCAATTTTTTGTGTCCAAAATCACGCCTGGACAAGTTTAATAAATATCAATACTATTTAATTAATACCATTTAGACACCATTTTGTGTTGTAGCATACTGACAAATCACGAAAATGGTGATGGCCATGTTGTTTATGGCAATGGTATTTGTTGAAAGTTACACAATAGATAACGTCATCTGCTTAGGAATACAGCTCTGCAGTGCACTACATTCAAGCCTTCGGTTTAAACCTCACACTTTTTTGGATAGATTTAATTAGCAAAAGAATTACTGACAGCTTAGGACATGCCATTTTTCCATCCTTGTCTTAGCAGCAAACAAATGTATTATTTTGTTCAGCTGCACCTACAATGAATGGAGTGCTTTATTGGACAAGTGACATCTAGAATATTCTGAAGTAAACTATTGCAAGGTAAGTAAAAGATAACTAGCACCTTCATTCTTGATTTACTTGTAATTTGAGCTAATATGTACATTTTGGTTTTGTAAATTTGCATAATCAGGATTGAAACTCAATCCCTTATGATTAGCAAAGATAACGCTTAACCCACTGAGCAACCTGTCTGAAACAACATGTCAGATTTTCCTTGCTCTAATAGATGATTATGCAAATTCCTGATTTAAATGTAAGACTTACAATATAGTTTTTTTTTTATTATTCCTGATATGTTATGGATAAAAATTACTCCTTCATTTCCTACAATTAGAAAAATAGTAATTTAGGTTACTCTGTTGGCCGGCCTTAAAAACTGATGAATTTCTGATTAAGTTAAATATTCAAAATATACCTTTCCAAGATCTTGATCTGATTCTGAACTCGTGTTTCTGAAACTTTATCTTTTATGCATTTGCTTATTTCACAGTTGCCAATGTAAAAGGGGGTTCACAACAGGTGACACAACATGTACAACTCTGCTTTGTAGCTTTTGATAAATACAAGAAGACTAAATTAAAGTTTAGCCAAAAAGAGAGATTAAGGTAGTTTGAAAGAGTCAAAACTGAAGAAGGAATAGTTTGTGAAAGGACAGAATTAAATACCAGAAATACAGTTAGGTCCATAAATATTTGGACAGAGACAACTTTTTTCTTATTTTGATTCTGTACATTACCACAATGAATTTTAAATGAAACAACTTAGATGCAGTTGAAGTGCAGACTTTCAGCTTTAATTCAGTGGGGTGAACAAAACAATTGCATAAAAATGTGAGGCAACTAAAGCATTTTTTTAACACAATCCCTTCATTTCAGGAGCTCAAAAGTAATTGGACAAATTAAATAACTGGAAATAAAATCTTCATTTCTAATACTTGGATGAAAACCTTTTACTGGCAATGACAGCCTGAAGTCTTAAACTCATGGACATCACCAGATGCTGGGTTTCCTCCTTTTTAATGCTCTGCCAGGCCTTTACTGCAGCGGCTTTCAGTTACTGTTTGTTTGTGGGCCTTTCTGTTCGAATTTTAGTCTTCAACAAGTGAAATGCATGCTCAATTGGGTTAAGATCAGGTGACTGACTTGGCCATTCAAACATTTTCCACTTCTTTGCTTTAATAAACTCCTGGGTTGCTTTGGCTGTATGTTTTGGGTCATTGTCCATCTGTATCATGAAACGCCGCCCAATCAATTTGACTGCATTTAGCTGGATTTGAGCAGACAGTATGTCTCTGAACACCTCAGAATTCATTCGGCTGCTTCTGTCCTGTGTCACATCATCAATAAACACTAGTGTCCCAGTGCCACTGGCAGCCATGCACGCCCAAGCCATCACACTGCCTCCACCGTGTTTTACAGATGATGTGGTATGCTTTGGATAATGAGCTGTTCCACGCCTTCTCCATACTTTTTTCTTTCCATCATTCTGGTAGAGGCTGATCTTGGTTTCATCTGTCCAAAGAATGTTTTTCCAGAACTGTGCTGGCTTTTTCAGATGTTCTTTAGCAAAGTCCAATTTAGCCTTTCTATTCTTGAGGCTTATGAGTGGCTTGCGCCTTGCAATGCACCCTCTGTATTTACTTTCATGCAGTCTTCTCTTTATTGTAGACTTGGATATCGATATGCCTACCCCCTGGAGAGTGTTGTTCACTTGGTTGGCTGTTGTGAAGGGGTTTCTCTTCACCATGGAAATGATTCTGCGATCATCCACCACTGTTGTCTTCCGTGGACGTCCAGGTCTTTTTACGTTGCTGAGTTCACCAGTGCTTGCTTTCTTTCTCAGGATGTACCAAACTGTAGATTTTGCCACTCATAATATTGTAGCAATTTCTCGGATGGGTTTTTTCTGTTTTCGCAGCTTAAGGATGGCTTCTTTCACCTGCATGGAGAGCTCCTTTGACCGCATGTTGTCTGTTCTCAGCAAAATCTTCCACATGCAAGCACAACACCTCAAATCAACTCCAGGCCTTTTATCTTCTTAATTGATAATGACATAACGACGGACTTGCCCACACCTGCCCATGAAATAGCCTTTGAGTCAATTGTCCAATTACTTCTGAGCCCCTGAAATGAAGGGATTATGTTAAAAAAATGCTTTAGTTGCTTCACATTTTTATGCAATCGTTTTGTTCACCCCACTGAATTAAAGCTGAAAGTCTGCACTTCAACTGCATCTGAGTTGTTTCATTTAAAATTAATTGTGGTAATGTACAGAACCAAAATTAGAAAAAAGTTCTCTCTGTCCAAATATTTATGGACCTAACTGTAACTAGAAGATGAAGTGGCCAAATCACAAAACCAGCGTTATCTAAAAAATAAAAAAAAAAAAGTTAAAAAATGTTCAATCCACGGTCTAATATGGTTATCTTTTTTGGTGCCTAAAAGCAAAATGTGTTCTGCAGAGGGGAAGAAAACTAGTGTATTCAATCATATTCTGGAATGTCAGGTATGATGTGCTGCCATCTTAAATAGGCAGGACAGGATGAAGCAATTTGATACTTGACCCTCATGTAACATGACCAGCAATGGGCATAGTAACCGTAAACAGCATGGCTATACCCATACAAACACTGTCACAAAATGGTGACAGCCATTCAGAAAACAAAACACAAAATTGGCTTCACCAGGATATTGATAAAAAGACAAACAACAACACAAATTACAAACAAACCGCATCCCAGGATGCTAAAAATTTGATTCACTGCCCCTTTCTAAGGTGCAAACTCCAGCCACACCATATTAGGGTGGTGCCTGTGAAAAGGCAGCAGAAAAAGAGGAGATATGGACATCTGAAACAGGCAACCAGGATCAATCTTCAAGTTCATATCACTTCAAGGGGACCACGATACTATAATCTAGTTCCACACTTCTTGAATACACTATCTTTTATATGTAATGTTCTGTAATTCTCATCACCATCTAAAGTGAAAGAGGATGAGAGAATTGAGAGGTGAATAGTCTATTATGCATTGAAACATGTAGGCTGGGTAGATCTTAAAATGGCTTGGGAGAGCGAAACTAAATTAAACCTGTCCCACTTTCTTGACAATTATACATACAGTATCTGGACAGATGTATTGTGGTGAGAGATGCATCTCTCACCTATTAAAACATCTCACTGAATTTCTTTTACTGTCTTACATTATTTTTCTGTTCATTTGTGAATATTTTAACAGCTTTATTTTAAACGAACATGACCATATGTGTGTTTTATGTTAATTATTTAGACTGAGATATATAGAGATATTTCTGTTATTTAGTTTAAATTGCATCACACCGCCATTTTAGAGTATCAGAATTTTGTTGGTGAGTTGCTAGAACATTCTGAAACATTGCTAAGGAATGCTACCCAAGATGTACTAGAATGACATGCACTATAAATTTCAGTGCAGTGCTTCAGTTCCCTTTCTGACATTACGGATTTAAACCTTCAACACTATAAGCCTTAATAATAGGTATTCTGGTTAACAACTCATAGCTTATCAATTCTCGATATGGTTGACACTCTTAGGTTTTTGTTTCAGTTGATATTCTTGTACTTTTGGTAAACACTTGCAATTTTTGTTTTAATTTCTTTTACACTTTAGCCCTCTCATTTTTTTTATCTTTGAAAGCAATACTTTAGTACTAGCCGACGCCCGCCGTAGCATATGGCGGTGTAGGAATAGGAACGGAAAACGGTGAGAAAGGAATTCAGAAATCAAGAATAAATAAATACTTCTTGAAAGACACAGTGTGCATGTAGAATTTCCAGCTAAGCAGGATTACATGTGAAAGTGATAAATAAATCAGGCTTTCCGAATTTACATACTACGGCCATGGTATCCTGATAGTTTTGTTGCATGTATCTTGGACTTCCTGGAAATGTGGACGATAATATGATAATTTTGCATACACATACGTTGTTATTTTCAGCGTTTGCTTGCAGTGCGTCTAATAGTTCCACGCGCAGATCTTGTTGATGTAATCTGAGATAGTTGAGACGCACGCCCTCTGTTTTAACATACGCATCTACGACGTACTGTTGGAATAGTTTGCCGCTGGAGTTCAAAATACTAAATGTATTCCTTATTGCTAATCTGTACACGTAAAATTGGCATTGAGTAAGCCTTATTCGCTTGGCGGTTCTTTTATCGGGAACATGTTGTAAATCTTTGTGCCAGCCAATGTCTCCGTAAGGGAATAAAACTGGGTAAACCATAGGATCGCAATTCATATTGAGCTTGGAAATCTGTTTACAGGAGTTGCCAATGGGATAGATGCAAATGTCCCTTTCGACAGGGGTTTCGCCATCTTCTTCGACGAAAATCGCTGCAACATTGGTGTGACATGTTGGGGCATTGTATCGCCGTAAATCCTGCCTAGGGTTTTCCTTGAAAACCATTCGTTCAGATGCTGTTGGATTGGACTGAGCGATTTCATGCATGTGTTTGTATGATTTAGCGAAGCGGTCGATGGTTCTGTGCATGAAATCTAGCTGGAGAAGTACATTTTCGCTGCATGCAGAGTTTGCTTTATTTTGTAAGCGTACTTCATTAGCTTGTGCTGTGTCAAAAACATACAACTGTCCATATCCTGGAGAGGTAGAAGTGTTAGCATAAAGTGGAGAGATTTGGTAATAAATTTGCCTGTGTATTTTGAAATAGTATGGTCCATGACCAGGAGATTGAGTTATCTGTGCACCCATGGAAGCAAACGCTAGAGAAGAGTTGTATTCTCGAATGTGTTCACGATAATTTTTAGCTTTTGATGTTTGCTGTGTAAGAAGCTGTTGTAAAGACACAGGTGGCTCCCGCAAAGGTGGTAAAGCTACTTTACCGTTGTGGCAGCACCTCAAATACTTGTTGGATATATTATGCTCAGCAGGCCAGTATAGTGCATGACATGGAAGAGGACGAACAGAAATCGAGAAATGCCGTGTCGGCTGCATGTGGGTGGGACAGGTTTTGAAGAGGAGCCGCAGGTAGCGTGGGGAAGGGTTTGGAAGAGGACGAATAGGAATCGAGAAATGCTGTGTCGGCTGCATGTGGGCAGGACCGGTTTTGAAGTGGAAGCAGGATGAACCAGAAGAGAAATATATATAAGAGATTCTACAAAATTCTTTTTCTTCTAGTTTATCAAAAATGTGCAGATTTCCCAGACTGTTTTTAACAACACCTTTGTGGTTGCTCTCAATCCACTCTACTAGCAAATACAATACAAAGAGGTTCAGCTGGAATTTAAAAAGCAGGCAGAGTTAGTGTGTGCTCCAGTTTCTCTGCTTATCTCGGAATGTTTTGGCAGAGGTTTTTGCTTTCTATAGTTTTATCTAGTTATTTGTCAATTGTTTTAGGGTTTTTCAAAAATCCGGTTAGACATGGCATTGAGTAGTTCACTGAATTAATGTAAAGAAGACTGGTCTAAAATCTACTCTGGCATTCCCAGAAAATTTAGCCATCAGAAGGATTTCTTTCCTTTTAATTGTGGTTTACTGTATATCTCAGAAATTTTTGTAGGTTCTGGTTAACCCTTTCTGCTTTGTCATTACTTTGTTGTATCTAGACATTAAAATTAATCATAACTAGACCTTAGTACAAAAACATTTCCAAAACTGGGAAGTAAATTGTAGACCAAAACCTAAAGTTATTGTTTTTGGAAAGCCATATAATCAATAATACTCTCTTATAAAAAGTTCTATGCATTTTTGAGTTGTGGGTAGCTTTCCAATAGAATAAAATGAGCTGCTTTCAAAAATCTGGTAATGGTTACTAGGATTGGAATTGCAATCGGGGTGACACAGGGGCGCACTGGATGACGCTGCTGCCTCGCAGTTAGGAGACCAAGGTTCACTTCCTTGAGTTTGCATGTTCTCCCCGTGTCTGCGTGGGTTTCCTCGAGGTGCTCCGGTTTCCTCCTACAGTCCAAAGACATGCAGGATAGGTGCAATGGCGATTCTAAATTGTCCCTAGTGCGCGCTTGGTGTGGGTGTGTTTGTGTGAATGCCCTGCGGTGGGCTGGCACCCTGCCCGGGTTTTGTTTCCAGCCTTGCTTCCTGTGTTGGCTGGGATTGGCTCCAGCAGACCCCCATGACCGTGTAGTTAGGATATAGCGGGTTGGATAATGGATGGATGGATGGAGTTGCAATCGTCAGAGTGCAACATCTGTAATAAAATTAGGGTTAGACATGGGGTTAGATCCGATCATCTACTTGGAGGTGGAGTTGACTGCAAAAGACCATAGAGGACACTTGCTGCATTCTTACATTTAATATCTTTTTTGCATTACAGTCCACAGAAAAAACCTTTTAATTAATTACTGGGTCTTATGAATGCCTAGATACCTTACCAAGTGTGAATCATTTCCCCAGTGGACAGCTTTGGTTGGATATTGTCTAGTTCAAATTATAAAACATCCAGAGTTTATTCTGGTATAAGCTGGTTTTCCATTTAACTGACAGTTCTTCAAGAAAATCAATCACTTCATCAAAATATTTTGCTCACAGAAATATTTATAGTGGGATTATTGGTTGAGGCTCTTAACACTAGAATCCCTGAAGCCTACAAGAAAAGTCGTAATGCCGGGCCACCTTAAATTCCTTTGCACCTCCTCATCTATGTCATTGTCTTGCAAATGTGTCAATCTGCACTGGCAGCAGGCAGCCTGCTCACTCATCCCCCCACCGAGGCAGCTGAAGCTAACTCAGACGCTGAAGTCTCTTTATCTGGCAGTGAGGTGTTTGAAATTGTATAGGTTGAATAATATATTGTTTTCTTGAATACATACATTTCCTGTGTGTTCCATATCTACAATGATCTGGGTAAATGTAGGATGACAGGAAATGCGAGGCAAGAAATGTTGAACATATAACTAAAACAAAATTTTTCATCTTACTGTAATAATGACAAAATGCCAGGGTGAGGTATATAATACTGTATGTGAAGACTGAGGTCCAAATATCAAATAAACACTTTCACAAAAGGTATAACAAAACAAGTACAATTTTATTCAATAATATAACCAAAGAAAAAAAAAATTATTCAATTTGCATGTTGCTGTCAATGAGTAAAAACCCAAGCCCAAATATCAGCCGATGTGTCTGTTTGGCTGGTACAGAGGTAAGAACCGCTGATGAGGAGGTGCAAAGGAATTTAAGGTGGCCTGGCATTACGTTTTTTTTCGTGGGTGTCAGGGATTCTAGTGCTAATTATGCTGAGGGGTGAAACATCTAAAAAATACTGGTGAGCCTCTTTGCTGTCTTTATGATTTTTGTGATCAGTTCCTTCCTTTTAATGGTGCATTTCTTTGAGGGCTAATTTAATACCCAGTAATTCCCTCCCACATCTGTGGGCATTAAACTCTTGAAAATGCAGGCTCAAAATGGTAACTTCCCAGAGTCTGAAAACATTGCACACACACCAATATTGGAAGAATCAAATTCTAATTCAAATGAAAGTTAAATGTGGTATTTAGGAGTTACAAGCATGGTGAAAATTGTACAAGTCTTCCTAAAAGTGTTATAAAAGCCTGTCAGGACCGTTACTTACCAGCCCAGATGGGGCTCTCCCAGTCCAGCTTACTCCAGTTACAAACAGTAGGTTTTCAGCCTGGCTGGGCCCAAGAATAAATGGAGGCAGTGGTATTTTAAAGTTCAAAATCTGAAAGTATATGACTCATAAGATGGAGAAACAAAGAAAAACGCTGGCTTGTGAACAAAACGTAACCAGAAATCTTTATGAATGAAGAATTATTAGGAAAGAATATTGAATTGAAGAAAAAAATTAAATTCTTAAATGAGGAACAAGGCAATAAAAAGCAAACAAGTCCATTATGCACATCCAAAATCAATCCAACAAGGTAAGAAAATCCTAAAACCAGTAAGAACACACAAAAATCAATACTTACAGAAAATCTCCAATACAAAGTCAGTGAATTGCCAGAGGGAGAAATAATTTTATCAGAATAGCCCTACTTGGGCTCCACCCACAAATTGTAAGAAATTGCAGCACATTTAAGGAGACAGAACACAAGTAATTGAAATTAACAGAAATAACATAAAAACATGAAACATAATAACTCAAAATTAACAAAAATAACAATAAAAAGGTGAATAAGTACAAGCCACATAAAAGCCCTGGCTGGCTGTAACGTATCATAAAAGTGTCAAGGTGCCATCAAACTGGTGTAGATATAAACAATTTTTTTAAATGCAAAAAGGCTTGCTGAGCCTCAGAGGTTCAAACAAACTCTGAACTTGTCTTTATAGTAAGGAAGATTAGTGGGGCATTAATTAAATAAAAATTATTAATAAATCTGTAATTAGAAAATCTGAAAAAATGTTACACCTAGTTAACTGAAGTGGGGGAGGGGTTTCTATTATTAAATGGTATTGATCTTAGCTATGACCACTTGTAACCTTGACTACTAAATCTTGTAGCATACAAATACAACAGAGGACTTAAGAAATGTACATATCTGTATATTATAGTCTCTCAAATAGGAATGAGAACTTCAAAGAAAGTTGATTTATGCCATTAGCCATATCCAGTTAAAAAAATAAGAACACTGTATCATCAATATACAGTATACTCTTGCAATGATATCAATAAAGTCACAGATAAGCACAAAAAAACAAAAAATTGCTGGGTTAGGTAGTAATCCAAAAGGAATAGCGAGGCATTCATAGCCTCCAGTGGAGATGTAAAATGCAGTTTTAGACTTACCACCTTCCTTGATTCTGATAAGGGTATATGAACTTTGTAAATCTAGTCTCATTGACCTGGAGACTTTGTTCAGTAGGGACAAGAGGGTTGTTCAGTTGGGGGAATAACTGTTCTTGATTGTTATTTTATTTAGTTTCTTACAACCTATACATTGACTAATGAAATTAATTACTTGACAATTATGAAACTGATTTTCAATATTTTCTCTTTGTATTTCTGTTCTTCCTTTGTTTTCTCTGGTTTGATTCTAAAGTAAATGGTTGTGTCTTTTATGTTGGTATTGTTATTATTGCTGGATTTGATTGAGTTTGTAACATCATCTTCAAACTCATTTCTTTTTTTGCTTGTACTAGACAAACCTGAACCTAAAATTATTGTGACTGGTGCCCTTTATATTTTCACACTTTTCTAAAGAGTTCTGGTGAATATGCTGGGGTTTCGGTGGTCAGAAAATTTGATTAAGGCATTTATTTCCTCCCATTTTGAATACTGACAGATTTTTGAGACTTTCGCTTTAGCCATTGCCGAGGTACCCTCCAAGAAATCCCAATTGTTCGCAATATGTCATCGGCAAGACCCTTTAAAAAGTGAATTTATGTGCTGTTCCAGAGTTCGTGCTTTGGAGAAAACTAAAAGACTTAATGTGTGCTTCTCAATATTTTCATTCTCAGTTTTCTAACTTACTTTCAGGTTTATGATTCTGATTCATGTCTCGTGTTTCTGGCTTGGCAAAGGATCGGTTTGCCTGTTTGGTTTTGACCCCAGTGCATACTCCATTTCATTCTCGTATCATCCCCTGGTCCCAATATAAAAATAATCCTGCTTCAGCAGAACAACAATTATAGTGTTTCCATGGTTACATGAACAACCATAACAAAGTGCCATGAGGGAGTGATTGCATCATGTCATGTTCTGTACTGCTTCACAAATGAAAACTTTCCTCAGGGGTATGAATTGTTTGTTGGTGCCTATAACAAGCACAAACCTTTAGAACTACCTCAACATCATCTGTATGATTGATAGATTTACTCATGGAGCATCACTTCCTAAGTAAAGGCAATGGATGATTTTAAGAGAAAACTTGATAGTGGTTTTATCAGACAATCTAGTAGCCCAATTGATGCAGAGTTTTTCTTTGTTGATGTATTCTTTCTGAAATTATAATGCATTTTTATATATACCATGTGCAGGTGATTTTTGTTTTTTGCAGTACTAGAAAAGATATTGGAAGTAATGACTGACTTTAACAATTACTCCTAGTCCACCACCTCTTCCTTAGTGTCTGCCTTTAATTTATAGAATTTACAGGTTTGTTGTTACACAGAAATTGGGCAAAGAATTTGTTCAAATAAATATATGAAATATTTAATCTGACTTTTTTAAAACTCTATAATTCAGATTTATTAATGCCTTTTTGTAGACAGACAAATCAAACTCAAACTGTAATATCTATTTTTTAAAACAATGTTGCTCAAACCTAATGTCATTGTTTGAGAAACATTACTATTGGCTAAACATCAGTATCAGTGTGACACAATTGTTAAGGCTTTTGTCTTGAAACCCTGAGATTGTGGGTTCAAATCCCAATAGTAACACTGTGTACCCTTAAGGAAAACACTTCACCTGTCTCTGCTCCAATTGGGAAAAAAACAAAAGAACTTTAACCAATTGTATCTCTCAGATGTTATAAATTACCTTGGTTAAAGGCATCAGCCAAATAAGAATTTCAACTGTACTTTTTCAAATGCCACTTTGAGAGATCCCTCTGCTGTTCACACAGTATATTTCTATTTAGAAACATTTGAGGGGTCTGTTGTTTTGAAACAGCCCTGCACTCTGATGAAAATCGATATCTTTGTGCAGCATGTTCCTTTAACGTGGCTTTGGTCTGTTAAAATCCTATTACAGCTTTGTCACACATCTCTGCTTTTATTCTGCTACTGATGTCACTGTCCTACCATTGAACAGGTTTACAAAAATCAAGCAATAACTACATTGCCCAATTGGAGAAATTTACATAACATAATATAAAGAGGTTTAGAGAGGTCAGAGAAATGAGGAAGATGTCTAAGTCTAAGTGGTGGGCAGAAATGTTTGATTATTTGTATGCAGTGATTTTGGTTCTGAGGTGGTATTGTAGGTAGATCTATAAGTTAAAGAAAAGGTTTATATTTGTTAGTAGAATGAAGTGTGTGACTTTCACTTTTAGGGGGAGTAATTGTACATTAAATCTTCAATACCACTAAAATATAACAAAGCACAAGCTTAGATAGATAGATAGATAGATAGATAGATAGATAGATAGATAGATAGATAGATAGATAGATAGATAGATAGATAGATAGATAGATAGATAGATACTTTATTAATCCCAAGGGGAAATTCACATACTCCAGCAGCAGCATACCGATAAAGAAAATATTAAATTAAAGAGTGATAACAATGCAGGTATGCAGACAGACAGTAACTTTATATAATGTTAATGTTTACCCCCCCCAGGTGAAATTGAAGAGTCGCATAGTGTGGGGGAGGAACGATCTCCTCAGTCTGTCAGTGGAGCAGGAAAGTGACAGCAGTCTGTCGCTGAAGCTGCTCCTCTGTCTGGAGATGATACTGTTTAGTGGATGCAGTGGATTCTCCATGATTGACAGGAGCCTGCTCAGCGCCCGTCGCTCTGCCACAGATGTCAAACTGTCCAGCTCCATGCCTACAATACAGCCTGCCTTCCTCACCAGTTTTTTCCGGGCGTGAGGCGTCCGTCTTCTTTATGCTGCCTCCCCAGCACACCACCGCGTAGAAGAGGGCGCTCGCCACAACCGTTTGATAGAACATCTGCAGCATCTTATTGCAGATGTTGAAGGATGCCAGCCTTCTAAAGAAGCATAGTCGGCTCTGTCCTTTCTTGCACAGAGCATCAATATTGGCAGTCCAGTCTAATTTATCATCCAGCTGCACTCCCAGGTATTTATAGGTCTGCACCCTCTACACACAGTCACCTCTGATGATCATGGGGTCCAAGGGGGGCCTGATCCTCCTAAAATCCACCACCAGCTCCTTGGTTTTGCTGGTGTTCAGGTGTAGGTGGTTTGAGTCGCACCATTTAACAAAGTCCTTGATTAGGTTCCTATACTCCTCCTCCTGCTCACTCCTGATGCAGCCCACGATAGCAGTGTCGTTAGCGAACTTTTGCACGTGGCAGGACTCCGAGTTGTATTGGAAGTCCGATGTATATAGGCTGAGCAGGAACGGAGAAAGTACAGTCCTCTACGGCGCTCCTGTGCTGCTGACCACAATGTTAGACTTGCAGTTCCCGAGATGCACATACTGAGGTCTGTCTTTAAGATAGTCCACGATCCATGCCACAAGGTATGAATCTACTCCCATCTCTGTCAGCTTGTCCCTAAGGAGCAGAGGTTGCTTTAAGGTAACTTTGCTGTAATACGGACATACTTGCCCTTTAAAAGTTTATCTTCAGAGAATTATGGAAGTGTTCTTGTTATATTAAGAAATACACTGTACAGGTATATCCTTTATGAAAACAGAGAACTTTTTCAATATTTATATTAGCACAATAATTCTACTATGAATCAGACATTTTTAAACTGAATTAGTATAAAAGAAAGAGAAGAAGTGATAAAAATGCAATTCATAGTAATGACTGCAATCTTTTTCCTTTTTGTGTACTTTTTTCTGCTTAAGATGTCAATAGAGACTTTACACATAAATATGGTATCCTATTGTAATCACAGTGTTTTATCTCCTTTCTTCCTCCCCATTTCAATGGTGCCTCTGACTATTTTTATATTGATAATGTCAAATCATTTATTTTTCTATGCATGGGAGTGCAAAAAGAATTCTAAACATTACCTAGCACCTAACAGTATCCATCTTTCATTTAATATAAAGTTCATGAAATATGTCTGTGTTTTTCAGTAGACTCATCTAAGCCACAAGCATTATAACTATGCTCCTATAGGCAAATCTAAAGTTGCTCTTTGGATCCTGTCCAAATGGTTCTCACTTAGAATCCTGGGGCAGAACTGCCTGCTATAATGGTATAAATGACACAGATTCCGGAAGATCAATACTAATTTGTTGCTGGGGTTGATCTTAATTGTATCTGGGGAGAACTTAACATGTTCATCTCAAATGTGACCCTGCCTCTGATTGTCTTTCCTATAGGTTACAGAAAGTTTAATCTTCCATTCAGGCAAGGCTGCTTAGGTCACACATATTCCATACCTTTTACTTTGGAAAAGAGACACCGTGGGTTAGATGAAATATGAAATATATTTAGCTTTATTTGCTTATGTTACATACTACAAACACAACTAATTAAAGCTTTAGGTCCAGGCCTAAAAGACTTACCAAGCTGGACAGGAGTGAAGAGTATTCTGGGAA
The DNA here is from genome assembly GCF_900747795.2 of Erpetoichthys calabaricus. NCBI lineage: Eukaryota > Metazoa > Chordata > Cladistia > Polypteriformes > Polypteridae > Erpetoichthys > Erpetoichthys calabaricus. The sequence goes on along the minus strand of NC_041397.2, from coordinate 72,413,006 downwards.
AGCTGAAAGGCAATTTTTTGTATAGAATGTCTGTTTGCAGTTTAGTGCAGGCTTTGAATCCCATGGGATACAAACTTGAGCTTGTGCACTAACTCCTCTATATTTTGAGAAACTGTAAACATGTTAGCCACTTTGCTAGCAGATAGTACGTTTATGTGCTCTCCTTGGGGAAGGAGGGAAGAAAGAGAGACTGCCTTTTATTACAACTTTCTTCAAAAATAGTCTCAGTTTAGTTTTGTTGGTTTATTGCAGAAATGGAGTGGTTGGTTCATAGTGCTGAGTTTCTGACACTTTGAGGGAAGCCACAGACATTCAATGGAGCTTGCACTCTGCTTAGCACTGTACACATTCCAAGGAGCTCTGTCTTAGGGAAGAAATCTTTCTTTTCACTTCCTTTTTCTCCTAATTTCTCCTGTCACTTATCTCCTAAGAGGCGTGTCTGCTCCTTAGGAGATGAGAACAGAAGCCCTTCACCCAATCCCATCATTTACAAAGCATTCCATCCTTTCTTCTTCCCCACAGTGCATCACAAGCTGCCTGCACATCACAATATATAAACAGAACATAATACAACAGAATTTAAAAAGAAAATTACAGTACAGGGGAACATTAACTTTAATACGGAATAACATTACTGTTAGTGGTTTCTATTTTCAACACATTTTTCAATTTTGTGTGCATCACACTTTTTATTGTGTACTATGGTTCTCCCTACTTCATAAATTGAAGCACTTTTGCCGTTTTGTAAACATTTAATAATTTACATGCTTACATTTATCAGCCATAACAATGTACAGCATAGTAATTTAATCACAACCAAGGAAAAAAGGTACAAAACACTATTAAAACTGACACTATGATTTCAAAATGCGGCATGACATGTGGTGCTGGAGAAGAACACTATGTTGTAGCACAAGGGAGAGGTGTTCCAGTAGTAGTACAGTAATAAGTAGGTGCTGGTGTGTGCAATGGAGGTTTTACTGTAATTTAAATAGCATAAGTTAAAAAAAAAAAAAAACTTTTTACAAAGTTGCAGAATAATCCAATTGTACCGGAGATGTGCAAATGATGATGTGCAAGTGAAGGTGTGTGTAGTGTGTATGTGCATACAGACATGCATGTACATTTACTGTGCACACACAACTTCATACAGTATATGAGAGAACACTTGAATATGCAAAGAAGACAGGCTAAACTACTGGTTTGAGAGTGTCTGTTAGTTTTGGTTTTAATTGACCTGAAGCGTTTACCAGAGGTAAGTTTTTGGAACAAGTGATGAGCTGGGTGAGATGAGTCTGTGGAGATCCTTTTGACATGGCAACTGACACAAGATGTCAAAGTCAAAGCGAATTTTATTGTCATCTCAACCATATACAAGTATACAGATAGACGAAATTGCGAAGCTCAGGGTCCACAGTGTCACAGCATGAAGTGCAAATAAAAAAATATTAATTAAAAATAGAATGAAATTTAAAATTTAAAATTAAAAATTAAAATGTATACAGGTCTGTACCAGAAGAGCACAGCCAATTATTTTCTCAGCAGATCTCACAGCACACTATAATTTATTTTTGGAGTGCACTGTTGCTGAAGCAAACCAGACAACAATGGAGAATGTGATTACACTTTCAATAATGGTTTTTTAAAATTGTATTAGGATTGGCTGGGAAATGTTTAATTTAAGTTGGCATAAAAAATGCAACTGCTGCTGAGCCTTCTTAATGATGGAAGTAGATGGCTGCTGAGCCTTCTTAATGATGGAAGTAGAGTTAATGTCCCAGGAGAGAGTGATTGTGATAGTTGTGCCCACAAATTTGAAGGATTTCACCATATTGACTGCAGAGTCATTAATTTCTAGTGGGAGAGGATGTAACTGCTGTTTGTAAAAGTCAATGATCATTTCCACTGTCTTGGTGGTAGTGAAGGCCAGGTTATTGATCGCCCACCAAGACACAAAATGAGACACCTCCTTTATGTAACCTATTTCATTAACATTAGTAATTAATCCAGTAATGGTGGTGTCATCAGAGCAATGATTTTTACTGACTGATCAGTGAACCTAAAGTCATTGGCGTACAGGTAATAAAGTAGGGGGCCGTACACAGCCTTGAGGGGCATTTGTATTAATATGGAGACTGAGAGGTGGGAGAACACACAAACGTATTGTTTCTGGTTTGTCAGAAAACTGTAAATCCATTTACAGATGGAAGGATTCAATTCAGCATTAAAAAGTTTAGTTAATTCAAGTTCAGTTACAATGTTGTTAAAAGCAGAACGAAAGTCTACAGACAGTCCAGATGCTCTTGCACAAAGTGAAGGACCATGCAAATGGACTCATCAACAGATCTATTTGCTCAATATGCAAACTGAAGAGTTTCAAGATCAGTAGCAGTAACAGACTTCAGATTGTATAGAACAAGCCGTTCAAATATTTTCATAAGAACTGATGTAAGAGCAATAGGCCTGTAATCATTGAGGCAGCTTATTTTATCATATTTGGGAACATGAATAATAATAGAAGATTAAAGGCAAACTGGTATGTTACACTCTGCAAGAGAGTGGTTAAAGATGTCTGTGATAAGTGGAGCAAGATGCCTTGCACAGTGTTTGATTCTTGAAAGTGAGACAGAATCAGGTCCAGCTGACTTTTTGCAGTTCTGTGTTGCAAATAGCTTCCAGGCATTGTATTCCTTGATGGAAAAGGAAGAAGATTAGTGAGACTTTTGTGAAGAATTGACTGGTTTCAAAACCACTTCAGAATTGGAGGAGCAGAGGAATTGTTGATACTCAGCACCTTGTTGTTCAAATCTGCCATAAAACTTGTTAAGTTTATCAGGGAGGGATGACTATCAGGGTGGGAGATGTCTCTTTGTAATTTGTAACAGGCTGGACGCTTCTCTATACAGAGGGGCTACTGTTTGCTGAACACTGAAACTCCAGTTTATTTTAGTGTTTCCATTTTGCATATCTAATTGCATTGTTTAGCTGATCCCTGGCCTGTTTGTAGGCATCCTTATCACTAGTTTTATGGGCTTTTCCTTTTACCTGCCATAGATTCCTTAGTTCTTTGGTGAACCACAACTTACCATTGTTGTAAAACACAATAGTTTTGCTGGGAATGCAAACATCCTCACAGCAGCTGATACAAGATATAACAGTGTCAGTCAGATTATGAATGTTTTCACAAGCTGCTGGAGTATGTGAAATTCCCCTTGGGGATTAATAAAGTATCTATCTATCTATCTATCTATCTATCTATCTATCTATCTATCTATCTATCTATCTATCTATCTATCTATCTATCTATCTATCTATCTATCTATCTATCTATCTATCTATCTATCTATCTATCTATCTATCTAAGCATTTTTAAAAACATCCCAATCAGTCCAGTCAAAACAATCTTGTAATGATTCGACTGACTCATCAGTTCATGAACGTATAGATTTTCGTACTGCTTTTGCTAATTTTAGCATTTAGCATTTAGCATAAGTGGGTAGCAACTATAGCATAATGTCAGAGCTACCCAGCAGCACATGAGGAAAAGCCTGTTATGCGTCCTTTATAACGCAATAGCAGTGATCCAAAGTCTTCCCATCCCCGGTGGGACATTTAACAAGCTGTTTGTATTTGGGAAGCTTGATACTTAGGTTTGCAATATTACAGTTGCCCATCACCATAATCAGGGGGTTTGTATGACTGTTCTCCAAACTATTAATGTAATCTGCCAACTGCTTCTGCTGCAGTAAATCCTTTGAAAAAATATATTATTTTAAATTAAAAAATAATTTTAGATTAAAAAAAAAACCCGAGAAACTCATGAATTAATCAAGACACCACTCAGCATGAAAATAATTACTGTACATAAAAATTTCAATATCTGTGAATTTCAGCAGGTTTCACTCCCTCTCACCACAATATGTTGGATAATAATGGTATAATCCTGAGGCAGAACGTCCATGTTTATTTGACCTTGGCTTCAACCAGACTAACGGCAGAACTGTGTGTATTCAAACTACCCATAAGCCTTTGTGAACATGAAGTATTCTTCTGTCTGTTATGGTTACCGCATAATTTTCAAATTATCTTTACTTTTTGATTTACCTTTATATTATCAATTGACTGCTGAATAAAGTGGCTGCTTGCGAAGAGTTTTGAGAAATGCACAAAAAAGTACTTATATGTTTCATATGTGCATCATAAATTGCTTGATATTTGATAACGTTAATTGTTTTTGGGAGAAACAGGGTCCAGATTAATTAACTTACAATAAAAACCAGAAAAGTACAAGAAGAAAACTGTTCAGCTTTCATCAGATGTACTATTTTTCTCAGCATAGTTTGTATTAATTAATGTAAAATTTATAAATTAAACTTTTTTTGTAATATGTCCAAGTTTTCTGGATTTCTGCATCTACAGTATAAGTTACATTTATGGATTTTTTTGCAAATTTATTTCAATGTAATTTTTTATTGTTATGTTGGTGATGTTACTTCAGTGCCATTTGGTATTTATCTTTGCATGACCATTGTCAGGTTGCTTATGGCAGCTATGGGCATTGAAAACAACATGACATGTCGAGTCATCACTCGCTGCCTGTTTAAGATAGCAGTGCCCAGTAGCATGCATCCAAGTACTGGTTTGCTTTCAAATAGACTATCATTTATAGTGTGAGTTAGGGACAAATAAACCAAGGTAGAGTTAATGGTTTTCTCAACAAGGTGTTCTAAATGTTAATTATTTGTGCCAAAAAAATAATTTTGCTCTAGATTTAATTTTTTAAACTTGCTTTTTCTACATGTTGCTATTTTTTAAAGTAATTGTGGTGAAATCATTTCTGTGCCATTTTGAGTTTATTTCCTCATATGTCATTGTTTTGTTGATGGCAACAGAGAATGTTGCCCGTCATGGTAATTGCTGTAATATGTTGTTTTTGGTAGCTCATAGTGATTTTTTTACCTCCCTAATATTTACACTTGCATGTCCTTTGACTCACTTTTCATACTCCTCTTTGATGCCTTAATTTCTAGTGCATTTTACCTTGTCTTTCTGGACCAGCACCCTGCTCATAGCACAAATATTTTGGTTTAGTGTTTTGGTTTTGATATTTGCACTTTCTCTTTAATCTACTTGAACTTCCTGTTTTTTCCTGTGCTCCATATTTTTACAAGTGCTTGTACCATCCTGCATATTTATAACGGGAAAATAACTAATTTCAAAGATTCACACAATAGCATTGAGTTGGGTGTCTGAAGGTGACCAAATCACACTGCTGCAAAAGAAAAGCACCCATACTCCTTGGTTATTCAGCATATTGGTAACTACACATTCAACCTCTACTAATATGAGAATATCCATCCATTTTCCAACCCGCTGAATCCGAACACAGGGTCACGGGGGTCTGCTGGAGCCAATCCCAGCCAACACAGGGCACAAGGCAGGGAACCAATCCTGGGCAGGGTGCCAACCCACCGCAGGACACACACAAACACACCCACACACCAAGCACACACTAGGGCCAATTTAGAATCGCCAATCCACCTAACCTGCATGTCTTTGGACTGTGGGAGGAAACCGGAGCGCCCGGAGGAAACCCACGCAGACACGGGGAGAACATGCAAACTCCACGCAGGGAGGACCCGGGAAGCGAACCCGGGTCCCCAGGTCTCCCAACTGCGAGGCAGCAGCGCTACCCACTGCGCCACCGTGCCGCCCAATATGAGAATATGTATTTAGAAATTAAAACCTTTGCTTTTTTGCAGAAGAAACTGCCATCTCATCATATTAGTGGTAACATTATATAAACTAAACTAAACTAAAAACCCTCTCCTTATGGTCTAAGTATACTGTGTTACAATGATACAGGTGCCAATCATAAATGTAGAAAATATTGTAGGAGTGGAGTACCTGTTCAAGTCATTTATGTCTACTATTAATCTTACACTTAATTGTACAATGCAAAGGTGCTATTTTATTTTAATCTGTTCAATATTTTTCAAAATCTTTTTTTTCTTTAATGTTGTTGTTTAGAAATGCTGAGATTTACAACATGCTTTTGCTTTAGCTGCCTAGCACATAGAGGCAGCCACTTGCACCCTCTTGATAATTATAAAATAATATTGCTTCTGGTGCCAGTATCATTATGTAAAAAGCTACTACATATGTGCAAAATACAGGGTTTCCAGGATGCTGAGAATAGTACAATGTATTGACCATTATTTCTGTTTATTTCTCACCCATCATCAAAAAAAATAAAAACTCTCCTTTAGGAATTTCAAATCACTTGCAAGTAATTTTCACCAAACATGTTCTGTGAGTTTCATTTGCTTAGCTCCCAGAAACAACAATGATGGTTAAGAGCTCCAAATTTCCTTAGAGATACTTGTCAAATATTAGAGGATTGTTTCAATTTCTATTGTTGTAACTTGATATATAAGTTCATATTTCCCTTTGCAGCTTTTTCATGGTTTCTCAGGAAATTAAATAATGTATGTGTGATCTCTGTATGAAAAACAATATTACTGCTCCTAGACATATTGAGCACAGTAAGATACTTTTACGCTAGGATTTAATGTGTTTCCGATGTTATCTTTAGCCTCATATTCTTAAAGTGATATCCAAAAGATTATAATCAGACATGTCATTTTTTTGATAAGAATTGTTCATATATGAACAGCTTTCTACTTATTTACTCTGAAGAAACTGTCACAAATGGAATGACCACTTGAAGGCCAGATATTATGATTGTCATAAGAAACATTAAAGATTAAAAGGGTTACAGCCCCGCCATTCCTCTTGGGAAGAGAACAGATTGTTTATTTCAGGACATCACCATGAAACTCACTGGGATTCAGCACATTAACATGCATGCTGTGCAATCTTCTTTTAGATCCTGTACATTAATTGTTCTACTATGTAGTGATAATCAAAAGAGTCAGCATGCAGCCTAGACTTCTATTTGTGATACTTGGTAAGGTTACTGATCAATTCTTCAGTAGGTACAGTTCAGAACCATCGACCTTAATTATTAACAAAAGCAAAGGAGTCAGAATTTCAAGCCTTTATTTTGTGCCCTCCTGCTAATGATATTTTGTTTCATCTTGCTGTTCTGCTTGCATCTTTTAGTTACATAATGGTATTTTCATGTTGATTGATATCAGGATATCTATTTCTTGTACATTTTCCTTTCACCAATGCCAGTTCTTTTATCTGTCTGTATAAAGGTTTAGTCTGGAGTACAAACGTAGTGGAGGATTTTGATTCTGTAAAACTTGGCTTGATTTTGCTATTTTTTATCATAGTTTTTAATTACTCAATTTTTTTGATATTTTTCTACCTTCTTTTTCTTTCATGATTAACTCTCATAGATAACCTTGATAGGTGACACTCTTAGTAATGAGTGAACACAATAACAGAGATACACAGAGAAAATTGACTCTTACAGAATGGGCAGTTTAATTTAGTGTTTACTGATTCATAATAATAAATCCTCACTTTCACAGTTAACTTTCATGGAAACTTCAAATCAGAATATAAGGTGTCAGTGATAATGATAGATTGCAACATGTAGGGTGGAGTGATGTCTCACTGTCTTTCACAGTTATACCTAGGTATAAAAAAATGCTAAATTGTTGAGTTTCCTTAGACAGTTTCCTTCACAGTGCTCAACCATTTTCATTCAAGAAAAAAATTAGCTATCTATTGCCTATTAGATAAGAAACCATTTGCAAATTGATTATGTCTCTGCATCGCACAGCCACATGTTTTTCACATTCAGATCCTCATGAAATTAACATTGCTAGGAGTACTTAAACTAATTACTTAGAAATGTTCTCTGAACTTACATAAATTTGGTGTCCTCCAGAGTTTATGGGGTGGAATGAAAACATGTCGCTGGCTGATGACGACTTGTAGAGGCCTCATAAATATAGCAAATGCACATTTACTAGCAGTTTAACTGTCAGAGCCTGGCTATGTTCATCTCTTCTCCTATTCCTCCTTCATTTCTTTATTTCTTGGATCGACAAATCCTGTTCATTTGGAAAACAGATTTTAAGCTTGTTTTCTCTGTTATAACAATCAATGGCAGACAGTTGGTCTCAGTCCAGCAGTGTCTTGGTCTTACCTGATTACTGTTAAATCACTCAGTACATTACTGATGGAGCTGCAATGTCACATTAAAGATATTTTTCTGTTTCTAAGGAAAGCAATCAGTGAAATTCTGTTTTATATAAAACTGCTATTGAACTGCTGTTTTGAGTGACTGGGAGTGGAAGCAATATTTAAATGTCGTACTTTGAATTTTCTCTGTCGGGATGTAAGCCTGAAGTATGCATTTACAAGTTACCGTACCATAATAATTCAAAATCAATAAAAGTATATATAGTCACAAGGCCAAAAATGGAAATAAGCTTAAAAATAAACTTAAATGTCTCAAAACGAATAAATAAGGCCAAAATGCTAAACAGAGCAAGGAAGAGGCAAAAAGGGTTTGCCTAAAAAGCGATCCACAGCAAACAAGTTCAAATCCAAAATTAAGAAGAATAATACAAAAACAAAGTGAAAAAATAATTTAAAAAAAAACAATTAGTCCAAACAGAACACAACTCCATCAGATGGAATGATCTCCCGCTCATGAGTTTTCCCAGCAGAGTTATAAAGCCTGAGGGAGGGGTCAGGAGTCATGATGTCAGGTTGATTCCACATTCTGGGGCCCCACCCACAAAGCCCAAGGAACATAAGCACAAATTTAGGGCAGTACGCAATTATAGAATTACAGTTGAAACCAGCAGGAAAAACATAAAATCATGAAAAATAATACTCAAAATGAACAGAAACAACAGTAAAATATAAAATACACATACATCCACACTGATACGTAACAATTTGTGAGTATGGGTTGTCACCCCTTTATGCATTGCCTGTAAACATGGATATGAGTTTAGCTTCTTGTTTGGATTTTTTGATAAATTTGTTTACTACTTTTCTGAGGGGAAAAAGTATATTGTTTCTTTACTAACAGTGAAATTTTATAAAAGACTTTTACTTGTGGTTATATTGTCAATCTGAAAATGAGTCACTCATATTGTTGGTGTACCATGGCCACCAACACATTCCCAAATTCATACATTGGCAAACAATTCCATCCTGGTAATAGGTGTATTGCAAAAACCAGCATGTGGGTGAGATACTAATCAAGGACAAAGCATACTTACATACACACCTGTCCAGGGAAATTTAGCTCGAAAAGTAACTCTAAATAAATAACTCTAAAAAGGGATGAAATGCTCTGTTATTAACAGGCCTCTTGTGTTCTTCTTTTTGCTCAATGCTGCCCACAAGGGTGTTTGTTTTAGAAATGACAATTTATGAGGCTTGCCTTAATATTAGATGTACTTCATATAAATTGAGCTGGATTTATACATAACTGTACCTAAATATGAGACTTATAGGTTATTTTATAGGGTTCTTTATAAGAAAGTTGAATAAAAGAAACCCTTAGCTTAGAGATTCTGAAGGAACTGCAAAAGAACTAATAAGTAACAGATACACATTTAATTCATGTTTCATCATAAATGTTTTTCCTTTTCTTCCACAATATTGCTAATCAATTCACCAACCAACCACTTCTTGTCTATGTCAGCTTGTATTTCAGATTTTGGTTTTACTTTCTGTCTGCTGTTCCAACTGTATTATGTTCTTTTTTTTGTACAATGCTTCATGTCATCTTTGAGCTAAATTTATACCATTAATTAATACTGTAAACAACTACATAAAAATGAAACTAATGGTAGGGTAACTTGATCTGTTTTAACAAAGAGCACAACACAAGTTCAGACATTTACAATTGAAATTGAAGGTGACACCATATATGTAAAACTCTTAGTTACTGTAATAGAAATGCCTTGTAACTACTATGCACATTTCTTTGCAAATTTACTTTTTTATTTAGTATTTTTGCTCTAAGTTGGAGTTCTGTTAAAAAGAATTATCCAATCTAAAACATTAAAATGCCAGGCTTGGAGAATTTTAAATATGAAGATACTAATAAGGACTGCCTCTTTTTGAATGTTACCCTTTTGTTTCTGTTTTGTATTTGTAAATCAAATGCCTTAAGATGCTGAAGAGGGATATGTACAGTAAGAAAAATCTGAATTGAAATGAAAATGATAACAGCTGTGTTTGTCGAGGGTATTTTTAAATAAATATGTTGATTTTTTATTTTTTTAAGAATAATATGAACATTTTGCAGTGTATGTATTTTCATAAGTTTCAGTTCTGCTGGGTCCTAATAAGTAACACCTGGAGTGAGATTGTTTTTCAAACAGAAAACGTCTGCTTCAGTTAATGCCAAATGAATTATATTTTCTTTTTTTTGACAATGTTTCAGGTAGAAACAGAGGAAAATCTATATTCTTTCTTTCTTTTCAAGCTAGTCTGCTTCAGTTAGGGATAAATAATAACTTTACCATGGAGTTGAACATTTGGTGCAAGCATAGATTGTAAATAAGAAAGTAAGAATCACAGAAAACACACTTCACTATAAACAACTGACATAAAAACAGATGGAGTACAAGGAAAACAAATAATGGTAGAATCTGTTTTGTACAAAAGAATGAATGCCATTTATTTCAATGTGATTGTGAACTCAAGGAAAGATCTGTTAATATTAAATATTTCAGGAAATATAGAACAATAAATTCTCGTTATTTCAATGTGATTGTGAATTCAAGAAAATGTCTCAGTTAATATTAAATATTTCAGAAAATATGTACCACATTTAATATTTTAAATATCATTAATTTGCTATCCTAAAAAATAAAAAATATAAATTGTCTGAATGTTGTTTGCATTTTGATGTATGAATCATATTGTAGTTTGCACTTCCAGATGTAAATATACAAGCTGTACCTGTTTGTATTATGTATGCTTTTTTCACGGTTTTACTTTAATTGTATTTTGTAATGACAAATTAGATAAAATATTGTTTAAGAATGATAAATTATTTTACTTTGTTTTGTTTTGCCTTTCCTCAGCAGAATTAATTTTGCTTTGAGAATCACTGATTGGAAAAATAATACATTACATGATGACCCACTATAGTTTTCTTTTTGTAAACAAAGTTCAAGCAAGTAAATTATGGATGACTTGACCTAAACATGAGGTCTAGGTTGTGATAATAGCACCATGAGAACAAAAATCAAATTTCATTCCATCTCCAAACAGCATACAAAGCAGATCACGAGGATCTTATCAAATACCACCCATTTTTCCATCCATACATCTATCCATGAATTTATTGCACTTTATTGTCCTAACCCTCATCCATGAATGGGGGGGTCTCCAAGACCCCCAGTCACAGATTTTCAAATTCTTTCCCTTTCAAGGTAATACGACAACCATGAAATTTTCTGACATTTCATTTTGTTTTGTCTTGAAAAATGTGCCGAAATCCGCTTCTCAAAAGCTTAGTGCAAATAAGTGCTACAGTAGTACAAAGTAGTTGGGAGTCTCTGAGACCCCCCATTCATGGAAACGTTACCATTTTTGTACGAGTGTTTTTGCTTCATTTTATATTTAATATTTGAATTTTCTATTTAAAATTGTATTTTCTTTGGTTTAGATTTTCTTAGTCCTGCCTGAGACATTGCTGGTGTATAGTTTGTTGAGGAGCAAGTCCAGTTGATGTGTTTATGTACAATGAGTCAGCGACCAACAAATAAATTCAATGCAAGTGAAGCCCTGGCTGAAATAATGAAGGAGTTGTCGGATTTCGATACATCAGACAACTAAAATGAAGAGGACAATGATGATGGAAGTGACACAGTGTCAAACGTTCCATTGAGAGCACTGGAGTCGCTGTTCCGCTGAAACAGCCCTGTAGAGATGCAGCAAATGTAGCTAAGAAGCGACGCTGTCACATATGCCCAAGGGCAAAGGAGAGAAAGATAAAGGCCACTTGCTCCCAATGCAAACTTCCCATTTGCTAGGAACATTCAGAGCATTCTCTTGTGTGTCTGGCCTGCAAACAAGCTGAAGTTGAGGCAGATTCTAAGTGACTGTTCTGTATGCGAATCAGATATGTAACTGATCTCTTGTTTTAGTGCTACTATGAATGTACACTGAACACACGTTACTATTACAAAGGTAACATGTAAACCATTAGAAGATTTACATCACATTTACTTCATTTCAGAGGTAATACAAATTTCTGAAGTTATTGTATTCCTTTTTAGGCAGATTTAACCAGTTTAAAATGGTCCACAAGATGGGGGTCTGCAAGACCCCCCATTTATGGAAACGTTATAAAAATTGCATTCATGGGATTGGAAGCCCACTCCAAAAAGAACTGGCATCCAATTGGCTAGTATTGTCTATTGACAGATATCAGTTTTATAGTTTTTCATTCTTAGCATGCAGGTATTACACCACAGTGCCTTATAAATGCTAATAAACATATCAAGGATAAGGGGGAAGGCTGGCAGGTCTACCTTGCTTCACTTATTGACATGCAATGTTGTAAAGATTTCTAGAAAACATACAGGGCACTTATTGGAGTAAAGGTATATCCCTGTCTCTAGCAAGTTAATACTTTGATTGTTCAAGAAGAACCTCTCTAAGGCAGATAATTGTAGTAATGCAGAAAACCTGAATGCCTCATTATACAACGGTTAACTGTCGTCCATGATCCTATTCAACGCAGCCATCATGGCTGTTCACTTACCACATTGACAGCAGTCTGTGTTTGTACTGCTGTAGCTGGGAAGGTTGCCTGTGACTCTGTTCCACGTCTTCTGTGATCTGTCTCTTACTCAGTCAGTTCCTGTTCATTCCATGGTCTTACACTTGTATCAAAATCAAATGAGTCTTCTTCCACCTCTACCATTTTTGAAAACATAAATGTTTGCCACAAAAAATGTTGGGAAAATACCTAATAACAGCATTAAGTGAGTACAAATACAATTCATGCCCATATGGTTTTTGCTCCCCATGGCATGTTGTGTTTTTCACCTAAAACACTAGATGTATTTCTACCCTGATAGTCCATCATTCACTTTTCTGCTCTTTTTGTGGGAATACCATTGCTTTGAGTATTTATACTTTTATTTTATTATTGGAGCGCCTCTGGATTCAATAAGCCTGCTCAGCCTAGTTTAATTTTTTTGTAAATTTAGCTTTCATCCAAGTTCATGAAGATTTTAACTTTAACAGTCTCTATATCTTCATTATCTCTCCAAATTGTTCAGTTGACTTAATTGTGTGCTTTTTTGTATTAATTCTTTTTAATTCCAGTTTCTTCATCTTCTAAATAGGGGTCCCCAACCCCCGGTCCGCGGCCCACTACCGGTCCGCAGCCGTCTGACAGCCGGGCCGCGAGAGAACTGCTGGCAACGGCGACTCACTCAGACTTTTCAGAGCGCTTGGCGGGCGGGGCTTTGCAGCGGTGCAGAGAGAGGAGAGAGACCGAGGTGAGAGACTATTACAACAAAGTATTTTTATGGTCCCGACAGTTTCCCCATATGACATGAGTCTATAGAAATCACGTTACTACGAAGTACATTCAACAGATGCTTTCATTACAACGAAGTGACCTTGAAATGCTTGAACGAATCATCCACAGAGCAGTTAGATCTGTAGTTGCAGCTCAGTTGTGCACGATTGCACAATGATCCCCAAACAGAAACATTGTAAAAAAATCTCTTTCTTCGAACTTTCCTCGTACTGTTTTTTGTTTTTTTTTTTGCTGTTTTTGTTGTCTGTGGTTTTCATTGATTCCTTTTGCTTATTGCTTGTCAACATTTGAAAAACATCCACTGGAATTTAACTCATTGTCACTCTCCTATAGAAACGGCAGACACGAAAAAAAGATTGCAGTGTTAATGTTTGTGATGTGCAGTCTGTTGGATTGGCAAATGTAAAGCATATGTCTTTGTTATATGCAAAAAAAGAAGAAAAATCTCAGATTGCAAACGTATGCGAACTGCGTAATAACTTTAATAATAATAGAAATGTTATGTAAATTGTGTATAAAACTGCCCCCCCCCCCCCAACCAACCCCCCCGACCGGTCCGTGGAAAAATTTGCATCTAATAAAGTGGTCCTTGCTGTCAAAAAGGTTGGGGACCACTGTTCTAAACCAACCCTCCCTCATACATTTGGACTAACATTAGATAGATAAAAGAAGGAAGCCTAAGGCATCTTTTTCTTTGTATTCAGCTGTAAATGCAACCAGACATCATAAAATATCTGAAAAATATATAACAGTGGTTATTTGTATAAATTTAACTTTATAACTACTATGCCACATTGTCTGACTAGGAGGTGTAGTTTCGAGATTCACAGGCCTGGTCCACAAATGAAGACCTACTGTTCTAGATGAACGAAAAACACAGAATGCCAGCTCAATGAACTACATAAATCAAACTGTATTATAACAACCATGCATTTGTCTTGCTTGATTGATAGTACAGTACCTCTGAAATTTACTGATTTGTAGATAGCAATAGAATGCCACAAATTGAAACCTCCAAAATAACTATAATCAAAGATTAAGACGTCGCAAGAGTAACAAAATACTGGGAAATGTAGGTGACAGGAACAGAATAAAATACTGTAGAAAAAAAATAAAAGACCATGACTTTCCCAGCTGTAGCCATAAAATATTTCAGTGGAACCTGAAGAAATTCAGTATAAAGAATTTTTATCAGCAACCGTGCCAACAGGAACCAGACAAATACAATTTTATTGCAACTATATTTTACAGCTGCTTGACTAGCCGCACATATCAGTAATAAAAATGGTGAGCTGTGTTCTGGTTTTGCCTTTACACACTTTTTTTGTAGTTTTTATTATTTTACCATTTCATAAGTAATTAAAAAACCTCTATAAAAAGATGTTGAAATACATTATACAATTGCTTTTAAAGCAGAGTTATACTGTATTTAAAAGTGAGCTTCATATGGTAACTTCTAGGAAAGTGTCGCAGTCACCATGTGTGCCCAAAGAATTGATGTTTATAGTGATGTAGGTAATTTTATTATGCTTTTTATTTCTTTGTGCTGCTGATTCTTTTTGCACTCACCTAATAAGTCAAGTTTATATGCAAACCAATTCTTTTGTTTTTTTACACTGTTTTATTATCATAAAAAATTACTTTGTTCTCAGTGGCACAAACTCACACTTACACATCAATGAATTTTGGTCTAACTGGAATATTCTTCTGAAGGGTCTTTATTGCTGTATATTACTTTGTTAATTTATTCAGGCTAGATGATTTTTTTTTTATTGAAGATGTTCAAACCTGAAGTTACATTATATTTATAACAAA
This sequence comes from Erpetoichthys calabaricus, assembly GCF_900747795.2. Lineage (NCBI taxonomy): Eukaryota > Metazoa > Chordata > Cladistia > Polypteriformes > Polypteridae > Erpetoichthys > Erpetoichthys calabaricus. The sequence goes on along the minus strand of NC_041397.2, from coordinate 72,397,678 downwards.
ATTTTGACTTCTTCAACAAACTACTACTAATTATACATAAGATGAGCATAATTTACTAATGTAGAATTAATACAAAAAAGCCTGAATAACAGCTTCTGTTGTGGAACTCCTTACACTATTCACATTACTCTACAACAGCAACATTTATTTATATAGCACATTTTTATACAAACGATGTACATTAGCTCAAAGTGCTTTACAAGATGTCAAACAGAAAGTTGGAAGAAAAGAATAACAAATAAAATTATGTAAGAATATTAATAAGTAACAACGAAAAAAAACAAATAAATATATGATCTTATAAAACAGATATATAACTAATAGAAGACTAGAATACTATACAATATCATGATGTAAGTCTCTGATGATGATTCCAGTAATAAGGTCAGATGGCAGGGAGGACAGGAAAAACAAAACAAAATAAAAATTCCAGTTAAACTGGAGGAAAAACAAAATCTGCAGGGGTTCCAAGGCCAAAAGACTGCCAAGACCCTACTAAGCATTCACCTAACATAAATGTTCTTAATTCATTCCTCTTTGTTTTCGGGCTTCATATGAGAGGTTTTGATTAAATCAGTTAGGGCACCCGCCTTCATTCCATCATCAATGGTGGCTGCACGGTGCCTTGATCAGGTGGTGGTGGTGCAAATAGCAGAAAAAGTAGAGATTATTAAAGATTGCAAATTCCTAAAAAATATAATTCTGTGCCTATATAGTCTAAAATTTAGCTACGAAAAAGCTAAATGGGTTTTTAGCAGTTTTTAAAAATGGTCCACAGTATCAGTATGGCAAATATCTATTGGTAAAATATTCCAACTTTTTGGTGCATAACAGCATTTCTTTTAAGCTTTGTTCTTGGAATTATAAGCAGACCACCATTAGAAGATCTAAGGTTACGACTTGGAGTGTAGGGGTACAGGCATTCCAAAATATAGGAAGGGGCAAGATTATTTAAGGCTTTTCCACCATTAGTAATATTTTAAAGTCAACTCTAAAAGACATGGTTAACCACTGTAACAATGCTAAAACTGGTGAGATGTGCTCAGATTTTCTTTTCCTAATTAAGATTCTTGCTGCTGCATTCTGCACTAATTGCAACCAACTGATGTCTTTCCAAGGTAGTCCTGTAAAGAGTGCATTTCAGTAATCTAGTCAACTAAAAACAAAAGTGTGAACTCATTTTTCAGCATCTTGTAATGTCAGAAAAGGTGTACCTTTTGCTATATTCCTTAAGTGAAACAATGCAGTCCTAGTAATTTAAACTTTAGGTCAGAGTCAAAGATTACCCCTAAATTCTTTATATCTGCCTTGACTTTTAAACCTAAGGGACCAAGTTTATTATATATACCATTGTTATTTCCATATTTCCTAATAACTAAGGCTATTTTTTCTTATTTAGGAAAATACTGCTAAGATGTTGGATCAGACAGCATCAGGGTCATCATGCGCTATTGATAAATAAAGCTGTGTGTCATCTACATTGGTGTGTTAGCTCACCTTGTATTTTAAGATAATCTGACCTAATGGAAGCATGTACATGCACGAAACCACAAACCCAGAATAAATCCTTTTGGTACACCATATAAAATATCCTGGATCTCCAAAGTACAATCACCACAACTAACAAAGATTTTTTTTACCTGTTAAAATAAGACTGAAACCAATTTAAAACACTGTAGGAGAAGCCCATCCATTGTCTAGAACGATCTTTTATAAGAATACTGTGGTGTATTTTGTCAAATGCTGCACTCACATCTAAAAGAATAAGAACGGATATACGTCCTTTGTCTGCATTAACCTGCAAATCATTTACTACTTATACCTGTGCAGTTTCTGTACCATGATATTGTTCTAAAACCTGACTAAAACTTGTCAAGAATAGAATTTGTTCAAGTAATGATTTAACTGCTTAAAAACTGCCTTTTCTAGAATTTTATCTTAAAAAGGCAGGTTAGAAATTGGTCTGAAGTTGTCAAAGACAGAAGAGTTGAGATTGTTTTTCTTGAGCAGTGGTTTAATAAGTACAATCTTTAGACAGTCAGGCAAGACCACTATATTTAATGATGAGTTCACAATGTCAAGCACACTATCAATTAGGACATTGGAGACTTCTTTGAAAAAGCCTGTTGGTACTTGGTCAAGGAAGCAGCTGGAGGGTTTCAGCTGAGAAATTATTGTGTGTAGTTTGGATGAATGTATTGCAGCGAATTTTTTTTAAATTTACTTTAAAAGGGCATGCTGGGGTTCAATAGGATTAACTTTGGGGAGATGTATTTCTAATATGATTTATTTTGTGTTTAGAAAATAAAGCAAAAGTTTCACTAGTAGTTTTTAGGAAGCATTCCATTGAATGAGTTGGATTTAGAAGACGATCTATAGTTGAGAATAAAACACTTGGATTACCTGCATTACCATTTATAATTTTAGAGAAATATGACTGCCTCTTAATGCAGACTGCATTGTTATATTCAGTTTTTTTTGCCTTCAATATTTCAAGGTGGACTATATGTTTAATTTTTCTCCATTTACGTTCAGCTCTCCAGCATGTTCTCTTATATCAGACACTCTTTGGGTCTTCCAAAGTATAATAGTGCTGGAGGATTTTTAAATGTCTTTTCAGGGGCCACTATGTCAGGTGCAGCACTCACCTTAGCATGCATATTTTCCACTTTACTTGTTACGCTACTAGCTTTATTAAGGTAAGCACTACAATCAGACAGACTGCTTAGAATATTGGCAAATATTGAAGCTGCTGATGTATCAAAATAACATTTTTTAACAGTACACTTCTCATTAATTGAAGTTATCAGTATTTACACATCAAATAATATGCAAATAATATTCATGACCTGCCTCACATCAACTTTTAATCCTTCTGAAATGACTAAATCCAGTGTGTGTCCTCCCTGATTTGTGGGCTGGCTGATGTGCTAAGATCAAGAGTGCAGCATGTTCATGAATTCACTTGCTTTCGATTTACACTGGATTTCCACATGAAAATTGAACTTGCCTACAATTAGTAACCTGTCATAGTGAGTTATTATTACAGATACTAAGTCTAAGAATTCCACAATAAAGGACACATTATATTTTGGAGGTCTACAAATGGTCAATACGAGAGACTGCAACATCCAATGAAAAACCTTGGCAAGATTCTCAAAAGACGTGAAAGTACCTTAACTGCCATTGCTAGAATTTAATCAGCTTGAGTAAATACTCACTAAACCGCTGCCTTCTTTTACCTTGGTGAACCAAATGAACTTAAATGTGATTTGAAGGATTCTGTTTCAATTAACGCTGCCACACCATCACAACTGAGCCACATTTCACTTAATGTAAAGTCTATTTTCATATCACTGATAAGATCATTAATGTAAAAAGTCTTGCTGGTTAACACTCTAATAGTTTGTAAAGCCACATTTAAAGTCTTTGAAGAGCAGAGCTAAAACTAAGCTCTAAATTGGCAACTTGAAATGATAATTGAGTTATTTGTGTTTATGCCGCTTTGTGCAGATTTTTTATTTAAAATATGATCTGTTATTATAGTTCTGATACACTACACATTTATAGGTGAAATGGTAATTAAATTATTTGCATATATACCCGTTTTGTCCGAGTTTTTTAGCGAGACTATGATTTGTTATTAAAGTGCTAATACAGTGGATATCTATAGGTGAACTCACTACAGCAATATTACATATTAACATGGTATTATAGTAAACATTATAGCTAAAATTATATAGTAAAGAAAGCCAGATTACCTTTGAGATATTATTGGAGAGGTGTCTCTCCAATTAGAGGTCCCAGTGGTCAATAAAGCCAAATTTTCACCTCTTGCAGAAGGTTTTCGTCCATGTGTTTAGGGCCAGGAGTTGACTGTAGGTTTCATCTGATCTACAGGGCATTGGACATGGACCTGATACAATGATTCTCATAGCCAGGATCATCTCTGTCGTGGCCTGAATAATGGATGTGAATTTCATCTTCAGGAGTTCCGATTGTCGATGTCAAATGTCATTAAACCAACGTGGATTACAATTGTCCCAATGGTCCTGCCCTTGTGCTTCTCATGGACTCTAAATTCACAAGGAATCTAAATTTGCTGTTGAACATCCTTTCAATTAGCTATGTGACACACAATGTTATTCAGTGCTGAAAAATACTTTTGCTCAAACGCATTGTGTAAGAGCCATTTGGTAGTTATTTAACATATAGAAATGTTTGCCTAAATATTAGTGCATAGTCTATGGGAGGTTCCTACAACCCCCATAAGTTGAATTGAATTGGTATATTCTAACTATTTCTAGCCTCCCTGACTATACATTATACTCAGTTTGTGACCTGCCTTGCAATGTGTAGTGTTGAGGGCACATAGTTTTAAACTGTGCCTTACGTGCCAAGTAACATGAAAGACAACGTGCTTTATTGAATGTGCAGTGCCATATGTTTAAAACATACAGAAGAAGAAGTTAAGCATCTTTAATTGTAGAAACAACTAATGTTCACAAGAAAAGCTAAGTTCAGAGAAGATACATTTTTTCTAATTTTTTTTTACCTTTTATTCTAAGTGTGTAACAACCTTTTTTCTTTATTCTTGTGTGGATTATTTGCTTTGAATTTTCACTAAATATTTTAAAATAAACTTTTGGACTGAGAGATTTCTTTTGGCACGCATTTTACCTGTGCTTTATCCTTCACACCAGCAGCTACACATTGTTTTGTTACCCTGCAGAAGCATGATATGCTCAGAGGCAGAGCTAGTATCAGGGTATTCGATGTGCATGGTCTGGAACCCATGATGGCAAGGGGCCTTTTCACCAATAAGCAACCCATCCATTGAAACAATCGAAAATCTGTGAGTCGAAATGACCAAGTGGGATACCCCCAGGGGCAGTGAAATGATTGAGTCTTGTGCAATTGAGAAGTGCTCCATTGTTTTAAACAACCTGTAGTGTCCATGCAGTACAATGTTAAATGTAAAATCAACTTTCTGTTAAGTGGCTAAGTCACTTAGGTGCCTGTGGGGGTCTTAATCTGGCCTTGGATATGCTAAATCTTCAGTCTTGTCAGAATGCATCATCAGAGTTCATAGGTGAAATGATGAGAATGGAGGCTCCTGTTTTAATCAGTCTGTATTTTCTGTCTGTATCAGTCTGTATCATCAATACAGGTTTACCAGAGAAGCTATAATGGCTGTTTGAAGCAGTTGGATTTGTTCGCTTTTATCTCCCAGGGTACTTGAAAAAGGCAAAATTATTAAAGGAGAACCTAGAACAAAAAAGCTCATCAAACAGTTAGAAATTGCTATGCATATGTAGCATCTGTGTGGTGGCACCAGTTTGGGAATTACAGTGTTTAGAAATGATAAGAAAAAAGTAAAGTCCAGTTTTTTGATGTGAAGAAATACTGTGTGTTTGTCAAGTATTTAGAACAGGAAGGATATGGTAGTGAATGTGATGTTAGTTGTATTTGATTGAAAACAGTATAAAAATAATTCAGTGTTTGGGGAAAAAGAACTACAAGAATGGTTTAGAATAGTTTTGGCTTAAACATGAAAAGCGAGTATGTCCTGCATTGAGTGACTGTATGGACTGAAACAAATGGAGATATGACTGACAATATATGAGACACAGGGAGGTTTAGGCATTCGTAGCACTTGTTTTGTGTGAATGTGTTAAGCCATAAAAAAGGGAAATGGAAATCTTTGATCATGTGCTTGAGAATAACTCATTGAGTAAACAAGGGGCCTTGACTTGGATCATAAATGGCTTACTTGTACCATTTCTACATAGATTTTTTTTTTTGGTCTTTTAGAAACAAACTACTCGCTGTAAATGTGGGAAGTTCCCAATTTAAGACTTTTGACTGATACTTTGTGTGAATTTTTCATTTAGAAAATATTTACTGACCTTGACCTTGGCGTTTTTCCGTTAATGAGGCTCGTTTACAAGTTAATTTACAAGTTGGTTAAATAAATATGTTGGCTTTTTTAGGCTCTTAGTGTCATATGGTCACATGTACAGAAAATCTTACTTCCATGTGTTAATCAATATCCTGTCCAATACTTTACAACCTTCTACACAAGATTTATCTTTTTACTCATGTTGTAATGCCAGATTACTCAACAGACATTTTACAATTGCAAGCATGTCCAACTGGATCTGTCTTGCACTTCTTACATCTTCTTTCATCACCCCACTGGCTTTACACCTCACCCTTACTGTATGACTTGTGGGTGAGAAACCTTTCATGTGTGTCTTTTGGAACTTATCCCTTCCATATATTTGAGTCACAAGGCTACCAGTCATTCACTGGCAAATGAAACACCATACATGACCCCCGGGCACCTACAACAAAATACCAGGGACTTCTGGGACGTTCAAGCCCCACTACCATGTCAAATTGACATTAGATTACAGGTTCTTGTAAAAAATTTATATCAATCAATCAACATGCTTTAAATTGTTTAGGATTTATCTAGAAGAATTTACCTTAATTTTCTTGAGACAAAAGTGTTTGTTATTATGTGATCTTCCAGGATCTTGCAGAAACAGTAGCCTGTTTTTCTAAATAACTAGCAGATTCCAATTATTTAAACCATTTAAAATGAAAATTTCCTTTTTTTCCAAATGAGCTAACTTACCATTTCATTTAACATTCTTTCTATGCAAAAAAAACACCTTTTATTGGCTATGTCCATGTGTGCCAGTTTCTTCCACCGGGTCTTCACTTCCATGTAGTAGCGGTACATTTCGGTGTCTTGTATATCTGTAGTACTAGGGTGTTGTACCGTGTTAGCCATTATGAATGAATGCTTGGCTTTTCTCTACATTCATAATGGCTAACACGGTACAACACCCTAGTACTATGCAAAAAAATAAATCTAAATATCATAGAGGCTATTATTTTTCACCCAGTGTTTATTTTACAGATTATCATAGGAGATAATGCCAGATGTCACCGTTGATACCATCTAAAATTTAGAACAGAGCTAATATCACTTAATTTCTTGTCTGAAACCACAAAAGTCCTTGTTAAAACCTCACTGTTCACATGGGTTGCTTTTAGGATTACACTTGGCAAAACTGCAGACGTGTGAGGTGCAGAACAGCTGTTTATCTGGATTCAGGGAAATTTGGAGGCAGTCGAGCATTTATAGATTACATATGATAGATAGCCCCATTAAAGTCAAAGGATTGTGGTGTAGGCCATCACAGATTCAAGTAATTTTGTCTTGCTATACTTTCATTTCATAGGCATTCTAAAAATATTTTGAATGTAATATGTAATAAAAGAGAAAAGTACTAAATCATAAGGTTTTCTCTTTCAATGTTAATTTTTCACCAATTAATACTACTAGAAATATTAGTATTATTAATAACATTTGTTTACAATTTTGTTTCATTTATTCTCTAAGGATGTTAGTATGGTGGTGAAGTGGTGATTGATAGTGTCTCATAGCTCCAGAGTCATGGGTTCAAAACCCACAGGAGTTTTCCCCCTATACCAAAATGTTGTGTAGGTTAGGGTGGTTGCTGGTCCATATTGGGGGGTAAGTTAGCCTGCTCTCTGCCAAAAAAATGGAGCTCCATTCAAAGCTGCTTCCTGCCTTGCCCCCAGTGCAACCAATATGGGCTACAGCTACAGACCCCCTGGATAGCCCTTCTGTTGATATCTCTGCACCTTGACAAAAGTGAGAACAAATCCAGAATTAATCCAAGCAGCCTACTTTAATGTTGGACAGTAAATGCTGGATACCTTTACCTGGGTGTAAGTTAATGATATATTTTAAGTAGCCTGGCTATATTTACAGATGTATTTCTAATTAACATTCATTATAAACATAATTTTTTGGGACATTTATGAATCCTAAAACCATCCTTCCAGCTTCTACTGTATACTTCCTAGTCAAAAATCAAAACTTAGTTTTTTACCTGAAGTTATTTTACCAGATAACACCATTCTAAGTTTAAAGCTTTATACTCAGTTAACCTTAAAAATATCCTTTCTTTTCCACTATTTTCTTGGATGCTGATCAGTCATTCAGAGCAGTGTCAGTCACTTTGTATTACACCCTGGCCAATGATCAGTCATTAGGTGAAATGTCAGTCAATTTTTCGCCTTTTTCTCAAATGCTGATCAGTCATTAGGTGGAATGTCAGTCAACTGCCAGACACATATGTGTATACCCATCTAGAGCTGACATCATTTCTGTCTCAGATCCAGGAGTTTCTAGCATATAAAAATCTCAGGCTTTCACAATTAAGCGTTCTTTTAATTTGTGCTGCATACAACATTCTAAAGGAGGGAATTTCTTTTCTTGTAAAGATTACTTTGTATTGCATATAATTCTAAAGCAATTTTAGGATGTCGTTCTCTTTTTTCAGTCTTCTAGGTATTATTAACACCTGCACCTACACTATGTGTCAGCAGAATGAGTCTTAGAAACTGAGCAACTAAGGAGAACACCCAGCCAGGCTTCTTAATGCTGGAAAGGATTTGGAAAGGACAATTGATCAGCCATGTCTAATTAGACACAGGTGGACTCAGTTCTGCTAATTATGTGAATAATTCTGGAACGAAGCCTTTCTATTTTTATTTCTAATTTATTTAGAAAGATGATTTTTTTCACCCTGGCATATAAGAATGTTGATGCTGCTCAAAAGAAAAATTCTTTAAGTCTGCATATCGTAACAATGCCATAAAATATGAACAGGTTCAAGAAGGATAAATGTATTTTATTGGCATTGCATACATGTATCTTATGTATAAACATCCAGCTAAATGCCAAGACCACATATATGTTTCCTATACAATATGATGCAAACTGAATAGCACTGTGGTAACTGCCGGTGGCCAGTCGCAAGCCCATGATGTCTGGCCTACAACAGCCCTCAGAAGCAGTCTCTTATCAACCTGAAGTAATAGGAGAACTCCTGGCCTTGGCTGAGCATGGACTAGTTCAAAACAATGACAGCAGAACAATTTCTAGTGGTGTCATCTGAGCTGTGCACTCAGCCCCTACTGTCCAGCGCAGCACCAAACCTCAAGCAGTAATGTCAACCTGAAAAGAGTGCCTCTTACAGTCTTAGGAAAACTTGATTGCATACATTTAAACAGGCACAGTATATTACTAAGGTCCATTCTATTATGTTTTAGATTTAAAAATGTCAATAGGTGGCATTTTCCACCACTATGGTTTGCTACTTTCTCCAACTTTAGTATCTCAGGTAAATCTTTCGCCAAATCAGGTTTGACTACAGGTGTAAAGCAATACTGTTATTGAATCTGAACCTGTATTCCATGGAAAGCTCTACTGCTATGTGGTTGATATGATAGGTAAAAAATGCTGTGCACTATGAAGAACAGTTATGTGATAAATATTTAATAGTGGGGAGTAGCTGAAAACTGTAAGAAGTACACTAAAAAAGTTGTCCTTATAATCAATATGAATATGTATGGCCCATTCAAAGACATTGCACTTACCTTTCATGCCATGATGTCATACAGAAAAACACAACCAGCACAAAAATTTTTGTTACCCATTTTCTGTGGACTAAATGGCAATAATTATCATGGACCATACTTTACTTCCATATGGGATAGTCAACAGTAGACTGCCTAGCTTTAAGAAGGAACACTGCTTATTATTTGCTTTTTTGTTGCTTCTTACTACACTAAAGCAGGTGTGTACTTGTTCTCTGTAGCGGTCAATTAGGTCTTAACTGGACAGGACCTTGAGCCACTTGCATGTCTCTGTTTAAATATCAAAAGCACCTTCTTCATCTGATCTCTCTCAGTTTCTCTCCCATTTCAGACCCCAATTTCTCTTCCTTCTACCAGTCAATCACTTATCCATCAAATCTCCTGATAATACATTCAGTATGTCACTAGCTATAGGATAGCTTTTGACTCCTTCCCAAAATTACCCCTGAGGTCATGGGGGGCTCTACATCTTCAATCAAGGACAAAGGATTATAACTCCCCTTAGTGGTTACTGATGCATCCTTGTTCTTAAAAGGCTGGGTACTAAGAAACTAACAACGCTCCAATCTTCCAGTCTTGGACAATATGTAGCCATCTACCATGCTGGAAGTTCATAACTGTCCTCTTACCAGTCCCCACTCTTAAAACAGTGGCTTGGTCCTGTTTCTTTCAACTTTGAATCAAGTGCTGTCTAATATTGTTGCAGTAAATTGCCAACCCTATCTAATTCCCTTTTAGCTGAAGTTCAAACATTCCTACCAGCTTCTAGGTTGTCTGGCTCCTTGCGTCCTGAGAAAAAATTGCCAGTATTTGCCTAGGCCACTCTTTCTCTTCTTTCAAATGAAATGACAAAACAATAAACCAGTTGTCTGTCTAGACAATCCTAAAGACGTCCTGAGTACATGCTGGCCCGTATTAACTAGGTGGATGTATTCTGCTGTTTTGCCAACACTTTGTGGCCTCTCTCTTTATGACTAGAGGGTCAGACATTTATAGCATTCATTGAAATGCTTGCTCTTTAGTGTCTTGATGGAATTTCTTTAATTTACTCTCTGGGATCTGCACTCTCTCACTTTACTGCAATCATGTATATTACTTTTAGGGCACCCAGTACATTAGCATTTACATAATCTTAGTAAGTTGTGGACAGTTGCAACATGCATCTGTGACTTCCTGTTACATAGTGTGATGTCCCCAATGACTCAATCATGATGAAATCGATTAGGTATGATTGACAACCAATGATCACTGAGCCAGAAGCACAATGTAATGTTAATTTTGTTCATAAAAACTAAGATGAAAAGTACTCATCAAGGACATTTTTTCTGTGAAGAAAATGGAACAAAAACTAAATAAAAGTACACCATTAAGGACGAAACCTTAAAGGAATGCTTTTAAAATCATTGTTGATGAAAACTAAACAAAGTGAAACTGTTACAAGCAGATAACTGGACAATGAGTTATGTGAAGCTCTTTGCACATTTCTGTCACACTTGACATTGTCCACCAAGAAATAACGAGCTTGAATGTAGTGATTCAATTTTAAAAACTTGTTTGAACGCTTTTAATTGGGTAACACTAGTTTGGGCGCCATCAGGAAATCATCACATCAGCCAGAATCCTGATCCACTTCGCTCTGCTATGTTGGCCAATGAAAAAAGTGGTCGGACATATGGACCAACTTTAGTTACATTGCTGCCGAAAATAAAGCCCAGTGTAAGCCATGTATAAAGAAGCTAAAAGGAAACAAACACCACAAACCTGAAGAGGGATCTATAGGCGCACCATCCTGAGATTCATGTCATGGTATGTAACATATCTAGGTGGCGACATGCCTGACAGCAATACCATTACCTCTGGCTCTTGTTCACCCTCCTAATACTAACGAGTCAAGTGCGTTGGTTTATTCTAGGTGTGCTACTACTAGGGATGTCACATCAATAGTAAAATTGCTACTACACTATTGTGTGACCACAAATATACGAATAACTTTGGATGTCAAAATGATATGTGAGAAAATTGTGAGTAAAAACTACATATGAAAAAAGCTGAACGGTGGTGATGATACAGCACCATATCATTATCTTGAAAAGAAAAACAGCAGAAGTCATGTCTGGCAATGCTGTGTGTTCAAGAATTTCAGCATTCAATTAGGGAAAACATATTGATTAGCACAAAAAAAAAAGACAACACACAGACACTCACAGACTTTTATAATTGTCAGTTTTATCCCTTTACGAGTTACATAAGAAACAGATTTGTGCAGCTCTGAGAGCAAAATTAGATGCTCTCAGCCTCAGATGCGAGTTGTAACTTTTAAGCTTGTAGTGTCGTGCATTTGTTACAGCAGATGAACTAATGGGGGGATTAATCGCTGTGTCCAACACAGTCCAGATAAAGGGACAGAAGCTTCCTTGATTGTAATGAGCACATCTACACATTTCTCCATGCATCCATTCCACGCATCCATCCATTTTGTAACTGGTGGATATAGTTCAGGGTTGTGGGTGAAACCACCTCGCATGCATCTACTTATACATACGGGTACAGTGGCAACAACAGTCAAAAATCGAGGCAAGTTTCAAACACAGTGGCTATTTGGTTAGTCACTATTATTGATGAAATGAGCTGCTCCATTGGTTAATACTAACATAAAATGTATTTAGGATTTCAGTGCTTGAAGCTCATCTCCCAATTAATACGATATGTACATGTACAATATGGCAAAACAGCATTGCTTCACTGCTGAATATGAATATACAAACATTAAATTTGTGTTATTCGTTTGGTTTTTAGGGGCAAACTAATGTTTATGAGCATGTGGAGAATGTAGTAAAACCACTTGTATGCATTGTTTCGGTAAAACCCTATAGCAGCATATCTAAAGCATGTTGAGGGCCAGAAAACTATGATGACAGACCAGAGGTGCCATTATCTGACCAAGACCTTTTGGAGCAAATCCTTTCTATATCTATTCTTCATTTTGTTGTCTAATAATCACTACACATGGTTTGGCTCATTAGTGTGCATGTTAGTATAATAGTTTAGAGGTACAGTATATTCTATGCCTATTCATATGTGAATTAAGATATCCATCTGATTTTGACTGTTTGACTAACTTACTTTTTCTCGACTAAAATTAATTTACTTTTTGTCGACTAAAACCAACAATAATTCAATGACTAAAATGTGACTAAAACTAAAATGCAATTTAGTCAGAAGACTAACACTAAAACAAAATCAACATGTATTGTCAAAATTAACAATGGCACAATGCATATAATGAGCTTGCAGGATAGAAGAAAAACAGGTGTTTTAGACTGCACAAACAGAAGAGAAGCTTGTCTGTCTGATGTCTCATGTTTGTTGTACCACAGCACAAATGGAAAAGATGGGTCAAATCTGGAGGTAAACAACTGAGCATGTGATACTTTGGAAATTAGTACACTTGTTGAAAAATGTCTAATTTATGAGCAAATCTTGTTATTTGTCATCCCCGTTTGTGTAATCTGATGTTCTCAAGGTGATAACATAACTACACTCATTTGACATGCTTTACAATTCATTGTGTCAACTCCTTTACAGCATTCACTACCCCCTGAAAGTGCCTTCTAACTCTCACTGTCAAATACAGTAGATTTGAATTACTGCTGTTAGTGCAAGTTTTTTGCTCTCTCCAAGGGTTATGGTGGACTTTTTCCTTTTTTGTGACTTGCTTTTGTTCCCCAATAACCTATTTCTAACTGGACAAAAGATGACTATATGTTACTAGTAAAGTGAGCATTGTTGTGTTTGTGTTGTGTACTTCCAAATACTTGTAAGAGAGTAAAAGTTCAACATCACTTATGCATTCTGTGTCTTGGATTAAATAGATCTTTTCTCTCCTTTAGAAAAAAGCACACAACTTATGCATTCTGATCTTTAAATTAATGTGTTTAAAATGGATAGACTGTTACCAAAGTTATTAAGTTTCTATTGCCATACTGTGACACTGATTTATTCACAGCTAGTCTACACTGGCTAAACCCTCCCAAACAGAGAATTTCTGTGTGTCCTTGTGTGTGTTATGCTGCTCTGCACTTTCTTACTGGATTTATGAAGAAACTCATAACAGCTGGAACGTATGCTTCATAAGATTATTGCCTTTCAGTTGCAGTGACACTATGTACTATAATACACTAGCCATCCCCCGTGGCTTCGCCCGCATATTAGTGAAACAGGACAGTGAGGAGAGCGGCCCAGCTCTCTACTCCTGACGTCACTCTTCCACCTGCCCTTGGCCCACAGCCTCTGCCGCAGATTAGCGCAAATATATCACTCCTGCAAGCGAACTATGATTCTTAGCACAGAAAAGAAAGTCGCAAAATCAACTGGAATGTTCAAGCAAATTATAGAAAAAAAAGATTTAAATCCGTTAAGTAGTTCTCTCCTTCGCTAGCTAAGCGAAGTTAAGGTTATGCTTTGAGGCAGACACATGAGTTAGGAGGGCCCTGCCCCCCTCCCCGCAGCCTCATGAGTCTCTCTCTGATTCGCGCTAATAAATTGGTACTGCAAGCGAACTATGATACTTAGAGCGACGAGAAAGTCGCAAAATCAATGGAATGTTCAAGCAAATTATAGAATAAAACTAAGGCATACTTATAGTCTAGTGTATGTGATACTTTGTTCATTACCTGATTGACTTTCTCATATATCGAAGGATCTTCTTTCTTTCTTTCTTTCTTTCTTTCTTTCTTTCTTTCTTTCTTTCTTTCTTTCTTTCTTTCTTTCTTTCTTTCTTCAGGAGCTTTTTTCCTTTGTTTCCATGGTTGCATATTCTATAGTAGTGCAGCTTTTTGTTTGAGGTTTTAACATACAATGTCCTCGTTTGCTAGGAACATTATTTCTGCTAGGCAGCTGGTCATCAGTCAGCACCCATAGTTAGCAAGTCAATTGTGAGGCTGTTAAGTCTCTTTCTCTCCACTTATGCACTTACCATTCCATAGCAAGGTTTGGACACCTCTCTTCCAACTCCAATACATACAAGCCTACCACTCTTTCAGCCCAGCAAGGTTGCCTTATGGAATAAAAAGGATTGCTCCAGCCATACTATAGGCTATGGCATCCCTGCTATGGAAGTTATGCCTAGGCTTAGCAGTGAACTTGATAAAGTAGAGCCCAGATTTGGGACATGCAAAGGATTTTAAAGGAAGGAACAGATGTCTTGCCCTTGGTTTCTTGGGTGCACATACAAGTAAGCTTATCCTCATTGGTTGTCTATGGGAGCAATGTTTTGTCCAACAAGCCTGCCAGTTGTTGAGGTATGGCTCTTTATTTGAGTTTGTATATTTAGATGATACCTTGGAAAGGTCATTTGCAGTGGTGCAGAGGTGCAGTGGCTGCATTCCGAAAAGAGTTCATGTAAGGAAAAGCTGAAAATCTAGAGCTGTTATTAAGAGTGCCTGGCAGTAGCTTTTTAAGATAAGGACTTGTGTTCCAGCCACAGCAAATTTGATAATGTCAGTCTGTCCTACTCTGTATATTTGTAGAATTACCACCCACTTACAATTATTTATTGACATTTTTTAGTTCCTTCATAAGATTAAGATTAAGGGTTCCGTAATGCAGAGATGAATGAATAAATACCTTTCACTCTTCCACTGTTTCATCATAACTAAAGAATTTGATTAATAGTATAATTGAAGAATGCTTGCTTAGTTTAATGTATGAATATTGTTGAAGATATATGATTAAAAATCAGACTTATAATTTTGAACTACATCCAATAATGGCAACATATAAAGAGGAAACGTAGTGGACTCTGTAGTTCACCTTGGGGGAGATCACAACCTACTGCCAACAGGACGTAGTCAAAAGATTTCTGCATGTACTGGAAAAAACTCCTGGTTGTTTGATCAGATCTAATACACTCATTATGAGGTGCATGCTGTTGCACAGACTGTACAGTTGCATGAGAGTGTGATTGTAAATTAATTATGACCCATTTAGGGAAATATGTCTGCTTATATATTAATGTAAATACATATTTTCAAAAATTGTCTTAAACTTGTTAATGATATAGTGTTATGGCCTCAAGCATTACCAATTGTTGTAAAAGCAGCACTACACTGAATAATTCTGCCTTTAAGAATAAAAGTAAGCCAGTTTAAAAGAATGGCGCTTATTGTTTTGTGTTGAAGGTGCTGCCACAGCAACGCCTGTCCATCTCAAGGGGTGCATGCTGCATGGCACGACATATCTGAACACATGAGAGGCCTGTGTAATGGTCAGTACGAGCTCCCTTGCAAGTGTTTAGCTTCATGCACCGGTGTCCTTGCAGCCTTGCCGTCACAGGCGTAGAGAGGGGTTTGCCTGTCATTGGAGGTAGTGTAAGAAAAGGGGATCCAGTATTTTAAATAAATATGTTTACTTACCAGAGCGAAAGCATCGATGTGCACAAGCTCTGCACAGCTATTTTCCGTCCGTGGTGCTTACGTGTGCGTGACAGGCAGCTGCTCGATTTTTAAACAGAAAGAGGCCTGGGGCGTGTCGCTGCACGTGCTGGGAATGTGCCAGTGTCTACCTTAATAGTTAATGGGAGTAGATGGGGATATTGGATGGGCTGGTTATATTTAAGGAGTTGCTAGGCAACAGGAGTCATCAGTGGACCTAAAGGTGATGTAAAGATTAGCTCTACTTGACGGCTTTGTAAATCTCTTGTACATGTATGTCTCAGAGTGATTGTTTTTGGTGGAGGTATATATATAAATTTGGTTTTGTTAGTTTTCTTTTGGGATTGGTGCAATTGACTTACTTTTTGTATATACACCACTTGATTTTTGTTGTAAATAGTTTTCTCTGCTTTTTCCCTTTTGAAAAGCTTCCTGAAGAGCTTTCAAAGAAGGAAGATTGACTTTATTTTTTGTGTGTGTAGTTTTTGTGTAGAGGACTACTGGGGTTCACTATACCTATTGTAAATACCCCCTACTTTATTTTTGGTTTTGTCTTTTTTTTTCCTTTTTTTATGGAGTGTCACCATTGAAGGACTGTGAAAGCCTGTCTTACACTGCTTGTGTTTGTTGTACAGCACTCTTGTAATAAATTTGCACATTTCACCCTTCGATTTTTGGTTTTCTCCTCTGATCCTGTTTGGTTCATGATCTATCAGATGTCCAGAGTGTAGGTGGGGGCCACTTTCCCAGTACATGGGTCATCAGAAATCGGTGTGTATTTTATTTTTTGCTTTACTCTGTTCAGTCATTCAATATGCAGGCATTTGTCCTTAACACTGTATATGTGTAGAAAAAGTCAATAGTTTTTGAATAAAAAATAATTACATCTACTTTTGCTTATTCCGGAAATAAATGAAATTTCAATGCTGAATTTCTCATCACTAATGTAACAGTATTTCATATTCTCTACAATAAAAGTTGGTATTTTATTTATTACTATTTTTTATTATATTATTGACTTCAAGGTTTCATTACAGTGCATATATTACAAATGAATGAAACATAAAGTACTACAACTTTTTCCAGTAAGATACCTTACTTACCTTCCTACAGAAGAAAGAATAAGAAAGATTTATTATGAATTAAACAAATATAAAAAAAAATAACCAAGAGGTTACCAATTATTTATCATGTTCCATTAAACAAGGACAATATTAATGAATGCCTGCCAGATTCTAAACAACTTTAAAAAAAAAAATTTAAATATAAATTAAAACACATTTTTAAATTTGGTTTTCCACCAGTTTATAGACTGGGCGCTTTTGTCAAGCTACCAATAAAGTTGAATTGTTGTTCAATAGAGATGCTACCAAGTCATTAATTTTATGAGGTATAGTATGTGTTACAGTATAGTATGTCTGGAACGTAAAGGGCAGGGAAGAATTTTATTTTCAACATTGTGACAGGCAAGTAGTTGTTAACAAAATGCAAATACCTGACAAGTTTACAAAACATTTTTCACTGATTATCCATATCCAAAAGAGGCCATAAGTTGTTTCAAATAAAGATTTTATTGATCAGTACATTTCCACATTGGGCTTTATTGTCAGGTCTCATAACCAAAGTTACATAGAAAATATCCAGAACAGTCAATTTAAACACACTTTATTCTTCAACTTAAAAGAACAATATCAGTCTATTAAAGCTAGACTGCAAATGTGACAAACTACACTTGTTTGATTAATTTCTTCCTGAAAATGTACAGAATTCATAGATGTCTCCAAAGGCACTATCAAGTTTTATTATTCAGCTACAGGATAGTTCCTACTCATTACAAACCTGAGACAGCACAGCTTCCAAACCATTCCCTCTTGCTTCCATTTGCAGGATAAATTCTTTGGCAAAGTCTTGTTATAGCAGAACAGGGTAAGAAGAAAGAGCACGGCAAACACAGAGCCAACGTAATTTGTAAATTCCTTGCTCAAGGCCAGGGATTTGAAATTTAATGAGATTAAACAGATTGACTCAGGAAATGTATTATGAAGAAAGAAGAACAATGACTACTGATTAATGCTGAAAATTTACTTACACATGGTTTTAAAAGATAATGATGAAAATACCAACGTAATTAATAACTGATGTATCTACATCATAGTTTCCTAAACTAAGGGTTGCGACCCAAAATGGAACCATCTGATCAGACAGTAGTCATGGACTGGGTCTGGAAGACATTAAGAGGGGCGAGGTTGGGTCACGAAAGTCAAAGAATCACTGACTGTGTACTGTACATAGTATTTATCTACAGTATATATATATATATATATACATATATATATATACAGTATATATATATACAGTATATACATACAGTATATATATATATATAAAAATATATATATATACATATATATATATATACGCATTTATTATTTCCATATAAATTATCATAAATAATTGTACCTCCTGTGTTGTACCATATCTCACAAATTCTCACAAATGTTGGTTGTTCTATCCTTAACCTCAAAAATAAACAGGAATATGGCTAATAGTAATTAGTTCAACGGGCATAAGAAAAAAATAGTAAAAATAAATAAATACCTCACCTCTGCAACTAACATTCATATCTGACAAGGAAACCATGAACATTTTGTGGGGAGTGATGCCTCAATGAGGAAGAACAAACATGTAAAATATGCATTCACATGATTAATAGTCACCATAATGCAGAAATCACAATTCACCAAACTTAGTAACTTACATAAGGCTGTAGACACTGATCTCTCAGCTAACCACAGTGCCATCTTTGTTTTTCTGGGCATTGCCATTTTGAACATCAATTGTTATAGTTTTACTAAGTTGCAGTCCTCGGAGGTACACAAAACTGACATTACATGGCAGTGAATAAAAGGTTTGCACTGTAACCTTTCTGGTCATCCGATATTCTCAGTTTTTAACTCTTTCTAGTATTTTTGATGTTTCTCCTTCTGGTTATCTTCTTTTTTTCAGCAAACATAACAAGTACTTAAATAAGCATTAGCATTTCTGTTTATAATTCTGTTATTGTAATAACTCAAACTGATGAGAAAAACCTCTTTTGAATAAAATTATTGATGGTAAAATACCTTTTTATTTCCTTTCAAATTGAAAAGAATACCTACTCTTTTACTTGACTGACATATTATGCTATATATTATCCTAAAATCTGTCTAACTCACTGCCACTCATATTTGTATGTCTAATTATCTAGCTTTCAAATAAACACTGTAATATATATGTTTGAGTGAAACTTAGTCACATTAATTTATGTCTTTAATGCATCAATAGTTACTTAACATTTCCTTTTAAAAGAAGCACCTGTACTATAATTTTTTCATTTCTTTAGTTTATAATAATGTAAGATGCCATATCAGTCAAATAATCAACTTTATATTCAAGATTCAGTATGTACTGCAGAATTATTAATTCTTGTTTTATACATTTCATGGAGCATGCCATCACAAGACAATTGTCGCAGAAAGCTTCTTCATACAAAACAAACTGATATTCAGAAACTATCCTCTAATGAGAGGAACATGATTGCACAACAGTTAGCGCTGCCATACCCCAGCTCCAGAGACCTGGGTTTATTACAATGTTTGTCTCCACTTGATAAAAAAAAGAAGTAGATTTTTAAAGCTTGCATAAAAAGCAGATGTTTCAATCTGCAACATTTCTAAACTACTGTACTGACAACAGGTTTCAGAGACTGAGGAAACAGAATGACTAAGAGTTACATTTGTATTAAGCGTGAGTGCAATTATTCAAAGTGTAAAGTTCAAGCATTTACAATTAACAGTGGTTACTATTTTAAAATTACTGTACCACCAAAATAACTTGTATTTTTAAACACATTTTACTCATTCCATATGTTAATGACATATTTAAAAAAACATTGGTAACACCTGTTACTGTATAACACCAACATAGCATTTATTAGAGTTAGTAGCAGATACACTAAAGATAAACCCTGTTTTAAAGTGTCATTGCTGTTTTGTTAGTCTTAATAAGACCAAACAAAATGTTTAGGTTTTGTTAGTAACTGACTAATAGATGCACCTAGTTAAACCTCATTTTAAAGTATTATTCCCTTTTGCTGACTTTCATTATCACATGAATAATTGAAAATGAATACTCCAATTCCAAATTTTATCTGTTAATATAATGACATAAAGAGAAAAAAAAAATCTTCCCATCCAAAGTCACTAGGAAAACTATCTAACTACAGTCAGGATTATGGGAATATAATCAATAATGTAAGTATGTAAATAATGATAATTATGTATTTTTAAGGTACTCTGGACACCTGCAATGACAGGCAATTTGGGTTGTTGCCCACTTTAACTTGTGCCAGTACAATGTATGAGTGATCATAGGTGTGTGCGAGGACTTTTATCCTCTGATGGTATGGTATTCTTTTTTGTTGTGATCAAATTTTTATTGATAAAATGAAAAAGAATACATTAAAATGAAACCAACAATAACTGATTTTAGACTATGTAAAAACAAAAGCAGAAACACACCCACAATGGCACCATTACCTGAAAGAGCTAAACAAAACTAAACAAAAAAACAATAAAAAAAATGGAAAAGTAAACTGGCACACACACTCAACATAGGAACATGTGGAAAAGTAAGGAAAAAAGAATGAGAAAAAGTGAAAGGGAGAAACTGCCTCATGAAGTTACCCCTGGTCAGCTGTTTACTAACTGACTAGCATGAAACCGGTTGTGCATAGTAGAGCTGGAATTGTCGTTGATTTGAGATACAGAAAGTACAAGAAGGTTAAGACTTTAAAATGAAGACTTTTAGAATGCAGCAGATTTTCAATGTAGCTGCAATGGCAGTAGTCATTTAATGATTCCGCTGGAAGAGTGAAAGGGAAGTGAGGAAAGAGAAGAAAGGTCTAGGAGGAGAAGAACCTAAGGAGTCAATGGAATAAGGAGAGAAATAATTGTAAAGAGGGATTCAGAAACAGCTGGAGGGCATTTGTAGGTGCCAGGGACTTTAAGATGGCAAAGATAACATTATGGATCTTGTTCAAGTCCCATTAGATGATTTCTCCCCAGTAGGGTACAGTCTGTGAACAAATTTTATTTTTTTGTGCTGATGATTATGATTGTTAGAGCAATTTTTGATATTTAGAAAGATTGGTTGCCACCGGAACACAGAGGATGGGGAAAGGTCTGCATCAAACACAATCAACCTTGTTCCACAGAAAACAAACATAGATTGTCTTAGTGATTATCTGCTGATGATATTCAGTCTCATTGTAATGGGGGCAAATTAAGCACAATACTCAAGATAATTGAGACCACCCCGACTTTACAAAGGAGCTCAACCAGTCCACAAACCATGCCAGAATACTGTTTATAGACCCTTTTTGTTCTCCTTTTTCTTCTTCTTCTTTTTCTTCTTTCGGCTGCTCCTATTGGGGGTTGCCACAGCAAATCATCTTTTTCCATATCCTCCTGTCCTCTGCATCTTGCTCTGTTACACCCACCACCTGCATGTCTTCTCTCACTACATCCATAAACCTCTTAGGCCTTCCTCTTTTCCTATTACCTAGCAGTTCCATCGTTAGCATCCTTTTCCCAATATATCCAGCATCCCTCCTCTACACGTATCCAAATCAACGCAATCTCGCCTCTCTGACTTTGGCTCTAAACCGTCCAACTTGCGCTGACCCTCTAATGAACTCACTTCTAATCCTATCCATCCTTGTCATACCCAATGCAAATCTTAACATCTTTAACACTGCCACATCCAGCTCTGTCTCCTGTTTTTGGGTCAGTGCCACCATCTCCAACCCATAGCTGGTCTCACTACTATCCTGTAGACCTTCCCTTTCACTCTTGCTGGTACCTGTCTGTCACAAATCACTCCTGACACTCTTCTCCACCCAATCCACCCTGCCTGTACTCTCTTCTTCACATCTCTTCCACACTCCCCATTACTCTGTTCATCACAGGTATTTAAACTCATCCACCTTTGCCAACTCTACTCCTTGCATCCTCACCATTCCTCTGACTTCCCTCTCATTCACACACATGTAGTCTGTCTTGTTCTTACTGATCTTTATTCCTCTTCTCTCTAGAGCATATCTCCACCTCTCCAGGTCTCCTCAACCTGATCCCTACTCTCGGTACAGATCACAATGTCATCAGCAAACATCATAGTCGAAGGGGACTCCTGTCTAATCTCATCTGTCAACCTGTCCATCACCATTGCAAATAAGGAAGGGCTCAGACCTGATCCCTGATGTAATCCCACCTCCACCTTGAATGCACCCGTCACTCCTACAGCAGACCTCACCACTGTCACACTTCCCTTGTACATATCCTGTATAATTCTGACATACTTCTCTGCCACTCCCGCCTTCCTCATACAATACCACAACACCTCTTGTGGCACCCTGTTTTATGCCTTCTCCAGGTACACAAATACACAATGCAACAATACAATTTTTCTCCATCAACACCCTCAAAGTAAACATTGCATCTGTGGTACTCTTTCCTGGCAGGAATCCATACTGCTGCTCGCTAATCATCACCTCCCTTCTTAACCTAGCTTCCACTATTCTTTCCCACAACTTCATGCTGTGGCTCATCAGTTTTATCCCTCTGTAGTTTTTACAATTCTGCACATCTCCTTTATTCTTAAAAACGGTAGCAGTACACTTCTCCATTCCTTGGGCATCCTTTCACTTTCCAAGATTGCATTAAACAATCTGGTTAAAAACTCCACCTCCATCTCTCCTAAACACCTTCATTCTTCCACAGGTATGTCATCTGGACAAACGGCCTTTCCATTTTTCAACCTTATCATAGCTGTCATTATTTCCTCCTTGCTAAACCTTTGCCAGTTCCTGATTCACTATCTCCACATCATCCAACAGTTTTCTCTCATTCTGTTCATTCATCAGCCTCTCAAAGTACTCCTTTTATCTGCTCAAAACACTAACCTTGGTTGTATGTTTCCATCTTTATCTTTTTTCACCCTAACCTGCTTCACATCTTTCCCAGCTCGGTCCCTCTGTCTAGCCAATTGGTACAGGTCTCTTTCTCCCTCCTTAGTGTCCAACCTCTCATACAGCTCATTATATGCCTTTTCTTTAGCTTTCACCACCCCTGTCTTCACCCTACTCTTTATCTACTTGTACTCCTGTCTACTTTCTACATCTCTCTGACTATCCCACTTTTTCTTCACCAACCTCTTCCTCTGTATACTCTCCTGTACTTCCCTATTCCACCACCAGGTTTCCTCTCTCTCCTTCCTCTGTCCAGATATCATGCCAAGCACCCTTCTTTCTGTCACCGTTACCACTTCTGCTGTACAGACCACCATTCTATGCTGCCTAACTACGCTTTCTCCTGACACCAATTTGCAGTCTAAAATCTCCTTCAAATTGACCCTCCTGCTTATATATATAATATAATATCAGAACTTTAATTTCCAGCTTCATAATCATCACTCTGTCTGACACTCTTTTCTTTACTTGTGACTGTGTGGTCAGACAGACCTGTAACTCCCTCATAGGCCTGAGAAATCTTACAGAGAATTTCTGATTCATTAATGTTAACACAACATTCTCTCTCCCTTATCATGAGCCAAAGAAAGGAACTAACATCTTGCCCACAGCCTTTTTTAGCCTTGCACCCAATGCTGCCAGGATAGGCTCCACTCCTATGACCCTGAAGTAGATTAAGTGGGGTTGAAAACATTATAAATGTTATAAACTCTATTACCAGTCCCTGTTGGTGAAACAGTTCTTTGTAAATAAGTTTAACGTTATCAGGACATCAATCATACTGCCTGCTCACGATCTATCTTATGTATCATTGTCTTTGTTGACTGACTTCATGTAATGCCTGCATCTTACTAATTGTCCCCTCAACAGTGTTCCCTCTTGATTACTTAAGGAGGTTTTTGATTCTGTCAGACCAAGTATTGTTACCTTAATAAATGCTAGTTTGTATTTCTGGTTGTGTCCCTGCTGCCTTGAAACATGCTATGGTGTAGCCACTTATCCATCCATCCATTATCCAACCCACTATATCCCAACTACAGGGTCACGGGGGTCTGCTGGAGCCAATCCCAGCCAACACAGGGTGCAAGGCAGGAAACAAACCCTGGGCAGGGCACCAGCCAACCGCTGGGCATGTACACACACACACACCCATACACCAAGCACACACTAGGGACAATTTAGAATTGCCAATGCACCTAATCTGCATGTCTTTGGACTGTGGGAGGAATCTAAACTACATTCACAAAAAATGTACAATTTTCTAAATTAAATTAGCATAAATTCAACCTTGTATATATGATTAATTGATTGAGACTCTTTCCTTGCCTTTTCTACAGATGTACATAGGCAGTGTTGTGCAAGAACTAGTTCAAAAGAGCACGTTCATTGAACATGCTCATTTTTCTAAGAACAGTGAGCTTAACGTAGCATATTTGCAAGTGAAGAACTTGTACGTGAGCTACTTCAGTTTTATGTGACATTCTGGATCTGGTTTAGGTCCAGATGAAACATTTTGCCTTACCCAGACACTGTCTGTGTCTGCCTGCTTGTGCTTAAGCTGCACCCCCGCTGACACGAGCACGCGGTGAAGCTCCACAATCGCTTTTAGAAAACGTTGTACTTCACGAGGCCACTTTATATTTTTCCCCGTTGGACATACAATAGTGACACGAATTTTGACTGGCAGCGTAATTTGACAGTCACCATTTGTGTCACACAGTTGGAAACAGAGCGGTCATTTATATGTATACTTGCATCTATTTAATTTCTTTTTTTACCGGGAGAATATTAGCATATATGGTTATATACATTTGTTGCTGGGTATAACTCAATAAAGTGTATTTAAATAATCATGTCTTAATAATTATTGTATTTTATTCAAGAACACTGTAACAGCCTAATATAAGGCATGCAAAACTGGAAAAAAGTAAACTCCTGGGTCATTTATTCTCATCACTTAAAAAATACAAAATGAACTGAACATGAACTAGTTCAAAATTGAAATGGTGAACTATGAACATGAATTTATTAATTTTAATCTGTGTGAATTGAACTTTGTTCTTGTGAGGTGTGATCTTGCACAACACTGTACATAGGAAATCTAACATGACCTGTCCAGTCAGGTACATGAAACATAGCAAAGATCACCCATATACAATATGACAAAACATAAGAGCATAAGAAATCTGAAAAAAGGAGATCTTTAAGTCCATCAGGTCATTTGTCTAACTAAGCTGCCCCATTGTCTTATCCAGATATGGGTTCTTTGTGTAAAGAAGTGCTTTATGGCTTCAGTCCTAAATACACTTCCCCTTAATTTTCAGTGGTGTCTTCAAAAGTGCAGGACAGTATAAATACAGAACAGAACACTTACAGTACTAGGCAGGATTTTGTTGGATGTTTAATTTATGTTAAAGTACAGTTTACTTAATTATATTAACTATAATGCACATTACTCAGACTGCACATGCGTAAAAATTGTTCTTGAAATGAGAGGTGCTAGCTTTGACATCAGCATACCTACGACCTGACTACATTTTTGAAACTAGACCGTGCCCGGGTTAGTAGGGTTGCACAGAATTTTATCAGTCCTGTGTCTGCAGCATTTTTTATATATGGACTCTATTAAGAACAGAGCTAGTGATACAATGTGCCTGCTTCACCACCCTCTGGTGTTCCTCTACCTTCCTCTAATGCAGTTCAACAGTTTGTTTCTGCATACCACACTTCTTCAAGCATGTAGGGAAATGAAGGCACTGTGCTTTTTTAATGATAGCAGCAGTGTTTTATAACCAGTTTAATCTCTCTGAGATGTGGAGACTGATACATTTGAAATTGTCTGCTCTCTCCACCACTGCTACATCAGTGAAAACTAGTGAGTTGGTCACCTGTTCCTTCATGAAGTCCAGACATATTTCTTTAGTTTGGTTTATACTCAAAGTAAAGCTGTTGATGAGGCACTGGTTAGCGTTATTGTTAAACTCCTGATAGTATGCAGTCTCCTCTTTGTTTGTAATGAGACCATTGACTGTGGTGTCATCAGCAAATTTAATTATATGACTAGTGTCAGATCTGTCTGTACAGTGAGCACAACTTTGGGCACAGATAGCAGCCTTTTGGAGCTCCAGCATTCACTATCAGTAGTGAGGTTTTCCTGCCAGTCCTAACTACCTACATTCTACCTGTTGAAAAGTCCAATATCATGTGGTACTAACAAATATACAGTATATTTTACTGAAAGTTACAATGTGTACAAGTTTTGATGAAAAATATATAAACTGTCATTATTAAATACATCATAACTTTGACAACTCAGCTTATACTGTGTATTTAAATGGTGCACCTGCCTAATACAAGGAGGACCCTTCCATTTGCCCCAATAACAGCATGAATTCTTTGGGATGTTGACTTGATAAGGTGCAGTGAAGATTCCATAGGGATTTTGGGCTATGCTCAGTAAATAACATTGCTCACTTCCTACAACTTTTTTAGCCACGTAGTTATATTGCAATTTCCCATTCCGCCTTGTTCCAAAAGTGCTCCTGAACTGACATCTATTGGTCACTGGAGTAAACCGAAATCATCATCACATTTGTGGAACCAGCTTGAGCTACATGCTTTGTGGTATGGTGCATTATTATTTAAAAAAGATATGTGATGTCATTCAAATGTTACTCAAGTTGTATTAAGTGTATTGATGTTTCTTATATACATGTTTATTTCTTAACAACGTGATAAAGAATTTGAAAATCAAAAAGACTAGTTGCTTTTTACAATCTTAACCTATGTGCCAAGGCAACATTCCCCACTCTATTGCACAACAGAAGGGATCCTACTCTGTTGGGCCCTTGAGCAAGGCCCTAAAAATTGCTCCAGGGGCCTGTGCAATGACTGACCCTGTGTTCTGACCCACAAAGGTCATGCAAAAAGACAATTTCCCCTCTGGGATTAACAAAATATATCAAATCATAAAATCAAAAACCACCACCAGCCAGTACCATTAAGACAAAGAAGGTAGCTAGATAGATAGATCTTTATTGTCATTGTCACTTTTACAAAGGAACAACGAAATCGAAGGTGCAGTCGACTCAGTGTAAGGCATAAGAGTTAAAAAGACAAGAAGAGAGAAAATAATAACAAACCAAATAGTAATAAAAGTACTTTACAAAATATACAAATTGCACTGGTTGACTTAAGGTCTGTATTGCACATTGGGAGAATGATATGGAGCAGTTTTATTCTGAGTTCAGGGCCATGATTGCTTTTGGATAAAAGCTGTTTTTAAGGTGGTTTGTCCTGGTTTTCATTGCTCTGTATCTCTTGCCTGATAGCAAAAGCTGGAAGAGGCAATGACTAGGATGTGATGAATCCTGTGAAATGTCTATTGCTTTTTTGCAGCATTGGGAGGTGTAGATTTGTTCCAGAGTGGGGAGGGTACAACCAAGTGTTCTCTCCGCTGTCCTGATGACCCTGTGGAGCGTTTTCCTTTCTGAGGAAGTGCAGCTGCCGTACCACACACACAGTCCGTACGTGAGCACACTCTCGATGGAACAGTGATAAAAAGCAAGGAGCAGATTTTTGGGAGATGGTTCTTTCTGAGGATTCTCAGAAAATACAGTCTCTGCTGTACCTTCTTCAGCAGCTCCTTGGTGTTGGCGCTCCAGGTTAGGTCATCCTCCAGCTCAGTGCCCTGAAACCTGAATACCGGGACCCTCTCCACACAGGCCCCGCCAATGATGAGTGGCTGGATGTCAATTTTGTTTTTTCTAAAGTCAATAACAAGCTCCTTCGTTTTTATGGAGTTGTGGAGCAGGTTATTGACTGTGCACCACTCTGACAGCCGCTCCACCTCGTCCCTGTATGCCAGCTCACCTTCCTTGCCCGAGATGAGTCCGACCACCGCCGTGTCATCTGCAAACTTTATAATTTTGTTGCTATGGTGAGTGGGGACACCGTCATATGTGTAGAGGGTGTAGAGGAGCAGGCTGAGCACACAACCCTGCGGCGTCCCGGTGTTGAAGCTGAGAGCAGTGGATTTGTGGAGACCCAGCCTGACCCTCTGGAAGCGACCAGACAGGAAGTCCAGTATCCAACTGCAGGTGAGTGATGGAAGTCCCAGATCTGCCAGCTTGGACACCAGTCGTTGTGGGAGGATGGTGTTAAACGCCGAGCTGAAGTCTACAAAGAGCAGTCTGGCGTAACTCCCCTGCTGCTCCAGGTGGGTCAGGGCAGCATGAAGAGTTGTGGCCACAGCATGCATCCATGCTTTCAATCAAAGTTTGAGAATACCACTTTCATGCTGTAGGAGAAATCAATTTCAGTTATGTGACCAGCAACATTTTTCAAAACTTTCACTTTTCCAGTTTTGGTGATCATGTACCCATTTTTGCTCCATCTTTTTGTTTTCAGTTGAAAGTGGTTGGATCTCACATTGACTTGTACTGCTGATGCCCATCTGCTTAAAAGTCTGATGTGGTGTGCATACATAGTTGCCTTTTTGTACATCAGTGATGTAAAGAGTCACTATTTTAATATCTGTGGTCATTTCTTTTAGTTTGAATGAAGCTGGCTGTTTCCCTCTGCCCCTTTTCATTACGTGTTTTCAGTGAGAGAATTGTCACCCACTGGACATTTTGTTTGGTTTGTTGCACAATTCTCTGTAAATGCTGGAGACCGTAGCATGCAAAAATCCCTGGACAACAGCTGTCTCTGTGATGGTGAAACTACCACATCTAGAAGCAACAATAATATCGTGGTCAAAGTAATTTCATCACCCACCTTACCAAAAACTAAACCGGTTAAACATGTTTGCATGTTTAGTTTACTGAGTTGCAGACACATGACTGGATGTTTAGGGGTGCCAGTTATTTGTGTTTGTGAGCAAATAATAATTGTGTGCATATGCAGTATATATTTAGTAAAAAGTATATTGTACCCAACAATAAGTTAAACTAAAAAAGGCACTCTTTAGTTTTAAAATGAATATTACTAAATGTGAAAAACACTACTATAATTAATAAAATCCTAAACTAGATAACAGCTGCACATTAAGATGAGCATTTTACCAAGTTTTTCTAAATATATATGGAATCCCTGTGTCCAGAAATTATGTAAATGTCAAGGTTGTCTATTAAGTGGATCATACTG
This sequence comes from Erpetoichthys calabaricus, assembly GCF_900747795.2. Classification (NCBI taxonomy): domain Eukaryota; kingdom Metazoa; phylum Chordata; class Cladistia; order Polypteriformes; family Polypteridae; genus Erpetoichthys; species Erpetoichthys calabaricus. The sequence goes on along the minus strand of NC_041397.2, from coordinate 72,368,548 downwards.
TATGTACCCAGATACATAACTACTCTTTTTTCCTCTTAGGCTCCTGCAATTTTACTTCTACTTTTTACAGTGGATGTGAAATTAAAGTCAGCCATATCAGAGATACCTTCACCTATATAGCAATTCCCAATCTCACTTTGATAATAACATACTTTTACAGTGACAATCAGTCAGCATTGACCTGACACACAACTCAATCTGTAATTGAGTAAGAAGAAATACTTTTTGCTTCCATGTGGATTTTCTTCAGCAAAGCAAAACTACCCTGTTATCAGCGCAGCCATGCAACCAAACATGGCACTGCCTTCGAGCTGCTATAACAATATTTCCAGTTTTTTTTTTATGGAAAAGCCTCAAAAATTCTTCATCTATCACTAGCCCTGAAGAAAAGCCTTAGAATAATAAGGATTCTGACATTGTCTGGAGCAAAGATGGAAAACAATATGTTTCTGCTCACCAGGACTTCATTGAATTCATTGCAGAAAAAGAATATTGTTCAATGAGGTTATTGTAAAGTCATAAGGTTTTATACGAGTAAATAACTTAAATAAACAATGGATACAAAATAAAAATGCATGTATTATATATTGAGAGATAGTATAAAGCTGAATAATTTTGTTCTCACATATATACAGTAAGGTACCACAATATTTTGGTTACAGGCATCCTTTTTTCTAAGTCATAGCAATTAAAAATAAAGTTTGTTTTTAATATTCATTCTGTTTATAGTGTGATAAATAATTTTGCTTGGTTTATCAAAAAGACATTATGAATCCTACAGAGATTTAAGTTAATTTTACATTTTGATATAAAAAATAATATTTCTCTAAACTAGTAATGTTTAAAGATTGAGAATATGTTGCTGTTGTAACAATAAGACCAAAAACTAAAGCTATATGCAACATTTTTATTAAATAAAGAGCATGAGATAAATGTTTTGTACATATTTAGGTTTAAATTAAATTCACTGGAAAGTGGATTAATGAAGGGAAGTGAAGCTTCAGTACTAGAATAGATAATATCAATAAGACAGCCAGGTTTGATAAGAGAAGAATACGTTCAACATTAGTAATATGCTCTGCCATCTGTTTTTTTATCCTTTCAGCCTTTCCTAAAATATATTTGACACTGTTTGTAACTGATAATACGTTTCTATGATATGTCTTTTGTGGAAATCACACCAACTATTTTTTTGATCAAATACAGCAAAATCTTTTCTATCACACAGATATGTTTGTAATACATCAAATGTTTCCCTGAATATATTTACACTGCTTACATGCATCTCGGTTTTGTTCAAACCTAATCCTCATACAGATGACAACAGACTCCATCACGGCTGCAACATAAATCACTGTATAAAATGAAAATAGTGAGTGGCCTAAGATGGAACCCTGCGGCACACCCTTAATCAAATCTATCACCTTGGATAAATTACTAACCATTCTCACCACCTGTGCTCTTTTTGAAAGAGATTGCCCAAAGTATGGTTAAGGAATAATTGTCTCATTTTCACTGGAAGTTTTATTTATTTAGATAAAATGACATACTCTTGAAAAGCAATTAGCTTTAAACCATGAAGCACATCGGCTTTCTTGTTAATCAAGACTGCAGTTTAAAAAAGAAGTTAAAAAGCATGTTTTTAAAAAGTTTGAATTTATTATAGCAGCTGTCTTCAAAAAGCCATGCATAATCGGTGTTTTCTTACCCTCTCCATATAACCCAAATGTAAAATATATAACCCTTGAAATGACTGGCTTATATGTATCACAGCTAAGCTGCACATCTAATCCTCATCTTTTGCTCCTGCTATATGTACAATATATGTTTAGGCTGTAATTTTTTATTATTTAAAACATGGCTAGTTATAGTAGTTAACAAGAGGCCAACGGAAGATTTTTTTCTGATAAACTGAGAGTATAGGAAAATAGGGACACATTTCAACCTCAAAATGAACAGGCACACAAAATATCATGAATGCGTGGCAAAGCTAGTGGACACATTTTAAGTTTTGTCTATTTTTGTTTTCCTGAGTTAGGATTACTTGTTTTAGTAATACTCTGCATGACTTGCTACAAGAATAAAAGGTATCATTCACCAATCTAGAAAAAAAGGTAAACAGGGAATAACATTCACATGTAGTGAGCTGAGGAGCAGGTTTTAAAATACTTTACATGTAATGCAGGGGACATGTATTCTAAAATTTAGAAGCAGTAAGAAATTAAAAGAAATCAGAAGTCAATAAATGAATAACTAAAAAAAGAAGATGGTTGCAATGGAAAAAAACAACTGTATAAGACATACAGTATAAGACGAGTATCTCTATCATTAACACTAGAATCCCTTAAACCTACGAAAAAACTTGTAATCCCGGTCCACCTTAAATTCCTTTGCACCTCTCCATCAGCATCTTTTGTTTTGTAATTGTGTCGATCAGCACAAGCAGCTGGCAGTCTGCTGTTAACATCCCCCCTTGACAGAGCTCAACCTGGGCAAAATGTTCTCCCAGCTCAAGGCTCCTTATCTGCGTGTGAGGTGCCTGGAGTTGTATCGGGTAAATAATAATATATATATATAGGTTACTTCGGATGGTGTCCAATGTCACTGCTTTTAACAAGCATATTAAGAGACTCAGATTAAAGCGCACTCTGGGTGCCTTATCTGTGGTCTCAGTGTATGCTCCCAATTCAGTGAGTGATGTTGCTGTGAGGGAGACATTTTATTCACAACTTCACTCAGTGGTTGATGGGTTCCAAAGAGGTGATACTCTTCTGGTCATGGGTTATCAATGCAACCACTGGCACTGACAGGTCTGGCTATGAGAATTGTGTAGGTCCCCATGGATCTGGCGAGTATGATAAAAGTGGCATCATGTTCCTTGACTTTGCAAAAGGCCAGGGGCTGCAGGTTTATGGATTCTAGTTCCAGTGCATTGAACCACATCGTTTGACTTGGTACCCCAATACTGGTACTGCAGTAAATGAGATTGGTCACATCTTCATTGGCAGATGCTGGAGGCTCCTACAGAACTGCAGGGTCTACAGAAGTGTCCAGTTTTTGAATTCTAACTATAGACTTGTTGTTGTTAATCTGAAGATCCAGCTTAGGTCAAGTAGGCTACTATCTACTAGGAGAATGAGGCTGGACTTGGCCAGACTCCAAGATCAGGCTGTTTCTAATGAGTTTGCATACAGTTTTGTGAAGAACTCACGGACTTGGGTGTGACTTCCGATCCTAATGTGATGTGGGAGACCTTCAATGACAAGACCCTGAAGGTTTCTAAGAGTTGTGTTGGTGTTGTCGATATTCCCAGAAGGAGGTATTTCATCTCGCAGGTGTGATATAATGGGTTCGCGTCTCAGAAAGAATAGCCAGTTTTAAAATAAATAATCACCGTGGGTGAGGGTGTGGTAGTTTGGTCGGAGCGGTTCATAGATGCGATGTGGCGCAGGTGTTTCCTCACTTAAGTGCACAGGTTACGAATTGTCTGTATCCGTAATTGATGACAGGAGCTGCTAATCGCTGCACCTGTGCCACGTCCCCATTATATATAGTAGAAGCGTGAGTCCAGAGGGGAGGAAAAAAGATCAGGAAAGAGAATGGAGGTTAAGAGTTGAAAAAGAAGCCAGGTGCTGGAGCAAGCAAGACTGAGAGCAGGCTCGTTGGAAGTTGCATGCAGCTGGTAGGAGAGCCCCGGAAGAGGAGTGTTAGGCCAACACTCGAGGGAGCTGAATTAAGCAGTCACTCCAGTTGTGCAGTTCAGAGGAGCTGGAGTGACTGGCAGAGTGGATGACTCACCGTGGTAATCAGAGAGCGTGAGCGCCCTAACCACTGGGGAATCCAAGTCTCGGTCTGGCTGGAGCCCTATGTAGCCGGAGAATGGAAGGCTACCGCACCAGAGTAGAAGGCAGCTGTATCTGGATATAGCGCGACTCCCCTGTTGCAGGGCCTGTATGGGAGAAGCATGGGAGCCACCAGGTAGAAAGAAGAAAGCACCAGGTTTTGTTTTAAAAGACCGCTTCCAGCCATTATTATTGTTTTAACCTCGTTTTAATGGATTTATTTATTGGATTATTTTAACCTCCACATTTCACCCTGGTTTTATGGATTATTTATTTATTGAAATGTTTTGAAGCAGTGCACTTTATATGGACACTATTTTGGTTTTAACTGTTTTTTTATTTTTTGTAGTAAAAGCACTCTGCACTTTGCACCTTCCCCTTGCTTAGTTTGGTGTCCTCATTGTCCAGCTCATCCGATTACATTACCAACGGTGTCGAGTTCAAGAGCTTCCAAAAAGAAAGTAGGAGCATGGAATAGAACACGCATCATCACAGCCGGGCACCCTGGATATGATCGTGAGGAGTTGCAGCGCACGGCTTGATGGCAACTCCGGTCTCTCCAGGGAACTGAGAAGGATGTTTTTTAAGGCTCTGAGGGCAGATAAATAGGAATTTGTTAGAGGAATCTGTGAGCAAGAGACACACAATCTAAGGTCTTGTGACCCACGTCCTGCTTATAGAGGAATCGAAGCATTGCGCACATCCGAATCTGTTCCTCAGAGAGTCGCAGTCAGGGTGGGTGATGGAATGGTCCTTACAGATGACACTGCAGTTGTGACCCGTTGGGCTGTATACTTTGTGCAGCTGTTTAAAGCTGATCCTCCGGCTAGGATGCTGAACATCTCTGGGTCCAGGGTTCTTGAGGCTTCCTATTAGATGTGAACCATCCAGTCTCACTGAGATTGCATGGTTGGTGAACTAGCTGAGGGTAGGGACAGGCTGCAGGGTGAACTTCTCCAGGCTAGTGGTTTCAATGCAGTTGCAATCAAATGTAAAGACCGTATTGAATAAAATTTTTGCAGCTTGAGGGACTCTATTAAACAAGATATCAATAGTAAGTTTTCCATCCAAAAGATTTCATGTGAAATATATTTTGATGCTTGGAAATTTTAGCGATGTAGGAAATGGAATGTCAATAGTCAGTAATATTTTACAAATATTGATAAAACATACAGTACTTCCACTCTATTTTAGGAGATACATTTATGTACAAACATTTATGTGTGCATAAATATGGTATCATTTTACAGGATTTTTCATGATGTGCACCACCTTTAACATAACATACAGTATGTTATAATCGTAATCCCTTCAGTTTTCCATAATGTGCAAATGTCATTTGCAAAAAAAAATAAAAATATGTTTCCTATTGGGCATTCATGAAAAGTAATCTCACTGAAAATTGGTTAGTGTGTGTGCACAGCCTATCTAGGCTTTTGGAACTTTTAGGATTTTTAAAATTGTTCTGCATACCCGTATAAGTCTGATGCTGTGGATACAACTCAATCATGTGCGCTTTCAGGTGTATCAACACAAATGTTTTAGATTAAATACTTGTCAACAAGCACCCGAAGAATTATATATTAATTACACTGCACAACAATTTTTTTCAAAAGTCTTGCTTCCTGAAAAGTTTTTGCTGATTGTGACAAGTACCTGCTGGGTATGCACAAACATAGTTTTGGTTTTACTGCATCACGTAGGAACACTGAGAAATAGACATTTATATGTTTACTGACAATAACATATTTAGTCACGTTTATGTTTCGCATAAGCTATTAAATTCAACAGAATTAAAAGTGTTTTGCTCCAGATTTTCTTTTGTATTGAATGTCTGCTGCTTCACGTTGCAGTGTCCAACAGTAGTCAGCAAGCTTTGACGGATTCCAGTTGCCCTGGTATCGTTTCTCCATCGTAGCAATGTCCTGGTGAAACCTTTCACCGTGTGAGTGGAGGAAATGAATCTTGAGTGACATGTTGCACTTCATTGTCCTGTATGCTTTGAGAAGTTTGTCTACCAGCTGAATGTAGTTTGGGGCTCTGTAATTGCCCAGAAAGTTGTCAACAACGTCTTTGAAGGCTTTCCAGGCAATTTTTTCCGGCCCAGCTAACAGATCTTCAAAGCGCTTGTCACTCATAACATGTCTGATCTGGGGACCAACAAAAATGCTCTCTTTGCTCTTGGCATCAGTTATTCTTGTGAACATCTGCCTTAAACAACGAAAACCTTCGCCTTCCTTGTTCAGTGCTTTCACGAAATTATTTATGAGTCCCAGTTTTATGTGAAGAGGAGGTAAAAATATCTTTGCTGGGTTGACAAGCGATTCATGTGCCACATTTTTCTGTCCTGGAACTAACTTTTTACGGAGTGGCCAGTTCTGTTGAGAATAGTGTGACTCTTTGGCACGGCTGTCCCATTCACAGATGAAACAACAGTACTTTGTATAGCTGAGCTGCAGTCCTAGTAACAGAGCAACAACTTTAAGATCTCCACAGATATTCCAGTTGTACCTGCTATACTGGATGTGCTTCAGCAACAGTTCCATATTCTCATGTGTTTCTTTCATGTGTGCTGCATAGCCAATAGGTACTGAAGGATAAACATTGTCATTGTGTAGCAGAACAGCTTTCAGGCTTAACATTGACGAATCAATGAAGAGACGCCACTCTTCCGGGTTGTGATCACAACCCAAGGCCGAGAACAAGGCCTTCAATGTCACAACAGAAATAGAGACTGTTGACTTGTACAAAAAATGTAGTTATATCATGATGTCTGCCTTGAAACAGAAATTTTCGTACCTGGTGACAGCAAACACCATTCCTATAGTCTCGAACCCAGCAGCTCAGCTTTTGCTTTTGACAGACCTAAATCTCTGACCAAGTCGTTCAATTCGGACTGTGTTATCAGATGTGGATCACCTGATGAGCACAGTTCAAAATCCTGGTCAGTGTCATTGTCAGTACCCTGCATTGCACTTTCTTCATACGGTTCGTCTAAGGTCCAATCCTCTGGTGGTTTTGGAATTGGAAGCCTGTCGTCATGTAGCACGGGTCTCATTTCTGAAGGTAAATAAGGATATTCAATTGACTTCTTGTTTTTGGCAGAGAAACCAGAAACATTAGTCAAACAGAAATAATAGTCTGTCACAATGTCTTTCTGTTCTCGCCGTATCATCGGAACAGCAAACGGCATTGTCTTTTGAGTGCCTCTGAGCCAGGCTCTCAGACTGACAGCACGTGTCGCACAGCAAATGTGAGGCGCCCATTCCTTGTCTTGATCACCAACTTTGCAGCCAAAATACAGATGATAAACTTTCTTCACAAGAGCAGTCATCCAATGTCTCTGAGGCGCAAGTGTATATTTGCCATAGATATAGCAGAATGTATCGCGGCTGTTACGACATTGATGAGACATATTGCCCGACACCAAAACGTCTATAGCATCAAGCTTACTTACTGTTATATTGGTACAGATACTATACTTTACTATACTGATACTATACATACACACTGACTATCTATATTAACCAAATGAGCAGGATCGGTGTATGCAAGCCACCTTTATAGCATGCTGAGACAGCGTCAAACTCGTTCAGACCTGCCCAGGTATGCCCAGGGTGTCAAATTCCACAGAACAGCTTCCAACCTGGCCTGATTCCATGCCTGGACATGCCCAGGCTGCACAAACCGTTGTTGATAAGTCACTTATGGGAACGAAAATGTTTGGATATAAATATAAGAAAAAATCATGACAAAACTGAAGATTTCTCTGAAACGGTAAATTTTGATGTGATATTCGTGATCAGCACCCAAAAAAACTATAAGAAAAAACCAACAGTGTTCAAGAAGCAAAAACTTTGTTGGGCAGTGTTATTAGATGTTCTTTATTGTTAATCTAATCACAGTAACATTCAGTATGAAAAATAATAGTTAAGTATAAGCTTTCAATCGGGATATTGTTTACTTCCACGATATTTGGTAATTTGAGATACCTGCACCTGCACCTGCACACCTCATAAATACTACATTAGACAATAGTCTTACTGACCCAAAATGTCTTAAAGCTGAACTGTCTAAAGCTCTATACTTGGCGCAAATTGCCATTTATTTATACAGCTATAGCAATGCTCTGTAGGGTTAGAATGAGAGGTCAGTAGCTACCTAGTGGTCTGACAAGTGGTCATATGAAATTACACAACATTTCTAATGTTGACCTTGACATTCCAAAATGTGTCTTAATTACAATCTCTCAGAACTTTCTGATGTATGGCTTTTTCCATCCATTTGGCTTAAGCAAATTAAAAAAATTAAAAGAGACGTTTCTTATAGGCATATCACGTGAGCAATTCCTTCATTTGGACACCATTGTTTTTGGATGTGAGAAAAAACTGTGGCAGTTACCTGAGACACAGGAATTATTAGAAGTTGGCCAAAATTAATCAGCCATCTATATAAACATATATATATATGTTTAGTTTTTGTCACCCTATCTGCATAATTTGGAAATGACAAGAAAGACAAAGGTACATAATTTTTCTTATGTTTTAATATTTCTTGTTATATAGTCTTTATAGAGAAACTGCTTTGTCTGCAATCTAGGATGATATATGTTATGCCTGTTTTATAGCTATCACTGGCAGGTTATTAATATTCATTTGTAATTCCTAAAAGACACTTTGAATGTTTTGGTATTGAAATGGTTAGGTGGAGAATTACCACCTGTAAATTAATATCTATAGTTCTTTCATGAAAGAGCATGTACAGTGTCATCCATGGCTGTCATTCGTTAATGAATGAGTTTATGTACTTTGAGTAGATGTATTTTGTGTGGAAGTGGAAATTTTTAAGATTAATTGCTGTTGTATTCAAGGTATTTTTAAATTCTAGCTGTGTTTTGAATAAGATTGAGAGCCAAGTCCTCAAACAAAAAACTACAAAATATATAGCTGAATTATAGCACAGACAGAAACACTTACAAAATGTACACATAACATGCTATTTCTAGCCAGTCCTTTAAGGGACATATGTACACTATATCAGGCATCAAACAGTTTTTGTCATATAGTTCTTAATCTGAGCATTATTATGAAATAAAGTAAATGTATGGGAAATTCGTGGAGCAGCACCGAGGAACACAACTAATGTGTGATGGCAAATAGCTTGGCTTGTCAGACCTCAAATTATTTGTGGGAAAATAAGTATTTTTTTTTTAAATAATAGGAAGGACATCATATGTTTCCAACTTTTTCTCATCAAAAATGTTTCACCAACTATAATTAGAGTGTACTGATGGTGAGCAAGGAGATTTTTCCTATTTTTTTAAGCAGGAATTTCCTTTAAAACATGCTCATTTGAACATCACTTTTATGTCATGCCCCTCTGAAAACAGAAAGCAGTTGCACAAGGACTACTAATGGAACTATGCGTAAAAAATATGTCAGTAAAGAATGAATTTATATGAAAATCCACATAGCTCTGGTTATTTTGGCATTGAGTGGAGCCTCAAGGCCGGTAGTAGCTATGGATGGAGCATTAGACAATAGCCCACATTCACACTCTTTTTATGGAACCAATTTAGAGTCAGGCGGCACGGTGGCGCAGTGGGTAGCATTGCTGCCTCATAGTTGGGGGACCTGGGTTCGCTTCCCGGGTCCTCCCTGCGTGGAGTTTGCATGTTCTCCCCGTTTCTGCGTGGGTTTCCTCCGGGCACTCCGGTTTCCTCCCACAGTCCAAAGACATGCTGGTTGGGTGGATTGGTGATTCTAAATTGGCCCTAGTGTGTGCTTGGTATGTGGGTGTGTTTGTGTGTGTTCTGCGGTGGGTTGGCACCCTGCCCAGGATTGGTTCCTGCCTTGTGCCCTGTGTTGGCTGGGATTGGCTCCAGCAGACCCCTGTGACCCTGTGTTCGGATTCAGCGGATTGGAAAATGGATGGATGGATTTAGAGTCAGCAATTAATGTCACACAACATATTTGGAATGTAGGCTGTAAAACCAGAGCACCTGTAGAAAAACCCAGATATTAACATTCCCAGGCCTCCTAAAGCATTCTACAACTTAGAAATATTCCATTGTTAGTTTCCTAAAAAAAGATTATAATTATCTGTTCTTTGTAGTGGTGGTTGAGAAAATCTGATGGAGAATGGCCATTTTTCTGCAACAGTGGACTTCAATTTCATGTGTCACATAATCTATGTGTCATTATTTCAGTCATACGGTCACATTCAAAAGTCGTATATATTTTTTGCTAAAATAGAGTTAAAAACATACTTCCAGAAATTGACAGTAATGTACAAAAATGAAACGTATTTAAGTGAATTTGAGCATTTGAAGTGAATGCAGGGCTCTTGACCAGTGAATTGGGGGCAGGTTTTCAATTTGAAATTCTCCCAATCTGCAGCCTTTCTGTCTCTTGACGTGGAAGGCTTGGGACCACATAAATTGGATATATCTCTAGCAGGTTTTGTAATAAATAGTTTAATTAGTATCATTAAGATCTCCTCCTCCCCTCTCACAGCAATTCTACCCAACACAAGTATTTAAATCAATTCAATTCAGTTCAGTTTATTTTTTGGATAGTGTTCTTCATTGAATACAGGCCTAGAGTGCTACAGCAAGTTTATTGTTAAAATATAATTAGAAATTTTACAAATTACAAAATGCACACACCCAAAAATATAGGTTGTAATATTTCACTGGCTTTTATATACTCAAAAAGTGGATATAAAGGATATTTCCTATCCCCTTACATTTTAATCTCTCACTTAAGTCCCTTGCCATTGCTTTTGACAATCTTAACATGCTCACTTTTGTTTATGCTTATGGCTTCCATAAATACACTTTCACTACATGCCGATGATATCTTGTTTTTTTCTTAGCAATGTACCCCAGCAAATCTCAAATTCCCTTTCATAAGTTGTCAAAAAATGCCCCAAATCATTCCGCTCCTTGCCATTTTTCTTAACAAATTAAACTTGATCACTCCAATTGCTGCTTATGGGTTCCATCATAACATTTTTCAATATGTACATATCTTGTTTTTTTTAGTGATGCCATTCGAATTTCTTTTATATCCTTGGCTTGTTTAGGTCTTTTGAGACCCTAAATCAACTGGTGTGAATCTGCTCTGCTTTCTTTAAATTCAGTTACTACTCTATTGTTCCTCCCTTCATTCCACAGGCCAGTTTGATTAGATGCCTGATGAGTACAATTCTCCTTAAAATTAAAATGATAGTCTTCAAATTTATTTTCTCTGATTTCATATATTCTAGGAATTTGGTAAACGGTTAAGACATATTTTAGTGCATTTTCCATGGCTTTTCATATTGGTGGCAGCTCAATCTCTATTACAACTTTGAGATATTTTATTGCTTGGTGAAGGTGATGATGAATCTGCTCTTGAAACACTCTAGTTATTAGGCCCACATTTTCTGTTTTGCCTTTATCATTTTTGTCTGTCTCCAACACAGTTTGGCTCTTAAGGTGTATGGTGTCCTTGTTAGCCTTTAGGCTTTCTTTTTACAACTTTATCATTTTTCATGTTTCCTATCTCCATGTTTAAAGCCAGCGGAAGTTTGGTGCACAACTCTGTTAAATCCTTAACAGTACTTTCAGTCTGGCAGCATGATTACCTTCTTCCCCTCACCTTATGAAAAGCTGTCTTAAATAACACTAAAAACCCAAGCTATAAACATACCTCACCATTTGCATGTTATGTATATGACTGCTGATCCCAACTATCATCTCTTTCCCTTAAATACCCTGGTACATTTCTGCACATGCTTTGTGATTGTCCCCTGGTTTCTGCTTTCTGGCCCATCAGTAACTTTCTTTACTCCATTTACTCTGTAAATATTTCTTTTTTGCCTCTTATACTCCTTCTCCTGCACTTCTGTTCTTACTCAAACTCTTATCCAGCAGAGGTTATTACCTCAGGGTAAAATTAATGCCAACCTCACACTGGAAATTCCATTATACTCTCTACATTAATTTCTCAAAGACATCTTCCATTAATCAGCTTTTATTTGTACTTTCTGCAGCATCATCTGGTTCTAATATAGAGAAGATGCAATCCGCTTCTGTGCAGTTGGCAGGGAGCTCGCTGACCAATCGTCAGCATCGCAATCTCTGATTTGCTTTTTGATTATGTGTTGTTCTTGTTCCTCTTCTCCTTCTCTTGAGTTTGCCAGATTCCGCACAGGGTTCAATGATTCTGGGGCGGAGTGGGCAGGGAAGTGACATGACATAGTTTGACCTTCTCTTTTGAATCAATTTTTAGTGTAATTTGATCAATTTTAGTATATTCAAAACAACTTTGACAACAACACAACTATTGTACCTAGTTGTGATGTCAGTTTAGTATTTTTGTTTTGATCTGCACGTCAGGCCAGGTTCACGTTGTTCAATACAGGGTGGCATGCTACACTTCAGTCTAGCATTTCATCTTTTCCAGAGAAAAGATGAATCAGAGTGACTATCACGCACTGCCTACTACTTTTGTTGGTGTGCAGTAAGCATACACCTGAAAACTGAGAGTTGCTCTGGGGACATTTTTAGGGGACGGGATTGGCCTCTGAATGTCCTAGAAACATCCTCCTAGCAATCTGTACAGGGGAACCATATGTTCTTGCAGTCCTGGAGCCCAGCCTTTCATTATAAGAATAGGCAACCATAAAATACTTGACCACTAACAAGCAGAAGGAAGATACTTACAACATCTAGAGACTCCATGCTGCCACCCAATGTACTGAGGTAAGATTTGCTCTGCTTGCCTTAGTCCTTTAGTATCCTTCCATTTCTAGTTACTCCAGATGTTGCCTTCTGGAGTTTCACTGCTAGTTCCTAGACAAAAAACCCATTGTGTTTCAGACATGGCTGTTTCTTTTAACTATTCTGATACTATTCAGTAATTTTTAAAATCCTGCTTGCATGATATAGCAATAGCTACTGTGCTGATCCTGACATGGAATTTTTAACACTGTTTACAGCATTGGAAGGATGAGTGACTTTTTCAAGGTCACATTTGAATCAGTGCTTGATCCAGCCACCATCTCGTTTAATATCTAATTGTTTTATACACTGCACTATGCTGTTTATGCTTATTTTTTTGTTAAGAATGTAGTTGTCTTGTTTTCCCTTGTTTGCAGATATAAAAGAAATAAATATAATCTTACATTTGAGGCAAAAAAATAATTGTACTGCATTTGTATTATTGTTGCCTCTAAATGCAGAAAATCTGCAAGAAAGAAAAAAGTGTATTATTTAGAATATATTATTCTAGCTGCTCCACTGCAGGGCACATATTTAACTGAAACTGCTTGTTTCTCTGAATTATCCCCCTTTTAAATATTTTTTAATCCAAGAGGAGCACCTAAGATGAAAATTAACATGGCAAAACAGTTACATTAATCCTAATCATGTTTACCAGATTTCTCAGAAAAGCTAAATGCACACTACAGAATAATTTAAAACTCGCATGGGTGAAGCATAAGTATTGCTTAGAAATACTTCCATGTTATTCCTGCAATATTTTTCTCTCCTTCTTTCTCTCTGTAGAATGCTCAGACTGTGTGTTAAGTCATTTAAGTGAATCCTCATTGTCTGCTTTTCTGTACTAAATTTAGTTTTAGAGAAAGGATCATTACCTATGTGGCACTTACCTCACAACAGTCTTAATCAAATTTTCAATATTTCAAACTGCCTACATTAATATTTAAACTCAAATGTACAAATGTATTCTGAAACCTGGTAACAGCAGTGGTAGAAAAGAGCGCTAACAAATGCATGCTGACAAAAGCACTCCATGACAAATGTATGCAGCAGCAAATGTGCACAGCTAGTAAACCCCTCTCAGGGTTAGGTTTTATTTAGGAAAAATATATTGTTTTTATAAAAATAATATACATGGAATCAAAAGGTGGCAAAATACAGTATAGCATATTACGCAAGGATAAACACTATACACAAATGAAGAGCAACCACAAAACTATGTAAATAAAAGGGCAACTGTTATTATGATGATGTTCTGTATTTAATTTTTGTAGCTTTTTCTGTGTCTTTTTCTTAGCATATTCTCACCTTTGTAGAGATTTTGATGATGAGGATTTTGATTATTACATTGATTTTTTCCTTGGACTCTTCTTTGGCATTTGTTTATCTTCTTGCTTCACTGACATTTATGTTTCCCTGGTTCTCACTAGAATAAAAGGTCATCAATTTGCTCACGTCTTTATCCGAGATTGTGGACAATGATTGTTAAGTAGTTTATGGTCTTCTTGTTAATTTTTGGCACATCCTTTTGACTCAGATTTTTGTTTCTTGTTTTAAGGTTTAGAGCCATATAATAACCAGGAAACATTATTTGTTCCGTATCGGCTATAAAATGTTCATCACAGTTCTGGTTTTCCAAACAGTTGGATAGATGAGTTTGTAGCTAGTTATAGAGTTTTTAGTGCCTGTACTTTGATAGCGGTGTCAATTTGTTCAAAGACTATTTGTGCATAGCACCTGTGTGTGAGTGAGAGTGTGTGTGTTTGTGTGTGTATGACAGAGAGATGTTGTTCTGAATTTTTTTTTGTTGATTTAGAAAGAGAAACATTTGAACAGTGTAAGACTTACTCTTCACACAGGTCATTATTTTCAGTTACTGTAATACCAATAACCAGAATACATTATTTGGCTTTAGTCTAACTGCCAAGTTACAGTCATTAATTTTAGAATCAAACCAGTTGTACTTATGGATTTTTTCTGGGTGACTCTGTGTAGGTGATGCTTTATCATGATTTCTCTGGCACACATGGTAGGATGTATAGTGCACTTTTACTTTCTTTGTTCCAGTGGTCTTCTCCTTCTTCAGTTTAATTACATCTTGTTTATTTTTTGTTTAATCATTTTGATACCTTTTAAATCTTATTTTTTAAATATTATTGATTTAGTTTTTATTTTCATTCTGTATTATTTAATGAATATCATCTTGTTTATTGAAAATTGGGTGTTTGTGAATGAGATTTGCTTTGTGGTTCATTGCCCTATAAATTACACTTTTTGAAGTCTGCAAGTTCAGCTTAGGAAGGTGGGGCCGCACCACTATTGTTAAGGAAGAAGCAGTCAATTGCATTAGCATTTTGAAGATTTCCTGTATATTTAACTGATTTTTTTTTTTGTTTGAAATTTATAATCTTTGACCTTCCTTTTATTGATTTAATGTACTATTTCAGATTTCTGTCTTGGATTTGTTCTTCTCAGGTTTGCCTTTTATCTTCTCCCTCTGGCTTTTCAAATATTCAATAAACTTTGATTTCATTTAGCCTGAAGTTTTTATATTTTTTTTTCTTCTCTTCAATTGATATTTTGAAATTTTAAAATTCTTTGTTCCATTTCTTTTCCTCTCTACAAGGCTAACAGTCTGCCTCTTGGTTATGGGGTAAGCCTGTCTAAGGCGGTGGGGCCACCTAATAGCTTGGTGCAGACCTGTGGAGTAAAGAGGTGGTCTGGCTTTTGAGGTCTGCATCCTTTTTTGAAATATTGTTTGATGAGATCACAACATTACGTGCTGATGCAGAAGCAACTGCTAATAAAACAAGATGGACGTTAATTTAAAATACATTGTGTCAATTTATCAATTAGTACAGGTTAACTTAAGGGTAAAAACTTGCCTTCTGTTTTTTGAAATAAAGTATTATTTATCCTGGATTTCAAAAATCACCTGTTTATAACAGCAGTCTTCATTTGTTTACTTTTCTGTTTTATGAAAATATGTACTATAGTACCAGTATTGTGTTGTCATTAGTGTAATTAGTAGTGTAGTGTAAAAATATTTTTTTTATTTATTAACTTGTTTTTTTTATATTGTGGAACAGAATGTACTGCATAATGAATCATGGCATGATTATATTTTGTAACATTCAGTCTTACAGAGTCTGCCAACACAAGCTCTGTAATATGTATTTATTGTGATTTGCTGTTACTTTACCTATCAACTTAATGAGTAGTTCTTGTTAGTTTTATGTCAGGAAAATATCCTGATTGCACTCCAAATAAACACATTTCTAAAGAATTTAAATACACATTTTAAAGGAATTCATTAGAATATACATATCTGAGAAGCTTGCAGTGGAATGAAATTTCAATCGAAGGTTTTTGTTGTTGCTGATTTTAGCAAACTGCCTGTTCACACAGCCTTTGATTCAGGTCAAATACAGGCATGTTCAACCAATTGGGGCCTGTGTAGTTTAGCTCTATTAATTGACACAGCTTTAATTAAAGCTGCCTCCTGTAAGAATATCTGATAAAATTATTAAATATGTAACACAGTTTTCAAGGCCTTATATAGACCTGTAAGCCTGCGTTTTTTTTCCAGTGCATCTTCCAAAATTTGACACATGCACTTGTGTTGTGCACTAATCAAGACTGCAGCCGACAAAGGCAGTTCATTACAAGAAACTGCATGTAATAAATATAATTGCCAATTATTGTACAATAACTGAGAGTTAAGTTATTTGGGCAGACTTTGTTTTTAATCTCTCTATTATATGAAAAAATCCTGGGATGAGACAAGACTTTTTAGCCAGGGATGAGACGTGACTTTTTCAGAGAGATACTTTCAAGTCCCGTGAGATGAGACTTTGTGCCGGAAATAGAAGACAAAGAGTAGATGACAAAGTAGAACATCGTAAAGAATTCAAAAACATTGGTGCGATACACATGCAGAGCAGATTAGACATGTTGAAAGTCCTAAAATTTGAAAGTTTGAAAAAAATGATAGTAAAGATCACATTAGCTCAAACAAATGGAAATTATTACTCGTTGAAATAATGGAACAGCGAAAAGAGATTGAATATATTGTTCGGATTTAAACTTTAAGTCGGAGAATTAGATCGACTAATTCGTGTTGCCATCAGGGAAAAGTAGTGTTTCTTCCCAATGAAGAGGTTTATCCGTGAGAATTAACAGATTTCTTGTTTGGTGAAAGTGAAATCCACATACGAGAGCGGCAGGCCGGGGGGTTGGCGAAGCCCCCTAGTTACCTAATATGATAAATCAGGGTAGATATTACTGCTTATTTTTTTGTATAGGTGATTGAACTCCAGTCTTCATTTTCTGTTCTGTCAGGAGGCCAGCTGGAATGAGCTCGCTAAAAAGGATACTTCCCAAATCAACTTAGTTGAAATACAATGAAGCAATCATTATATAGTAGTGGAATTGCTATGTTCCACCTATAAGAACATTTATAAAATGGAATAAGAAAGATCGTTAAATATATGAAAATTTGCTTACAGCCTCCCTATGGTATCACAAAAAGAATCATACAGGGTATTTTAGCACACTATACAATGTAAAGTGACAAACACATACAGTACAACAAGTTCCAGAGAAGCCTATATTCCTAAAATTACATATTTCAGACAGGAAAGTAAAATATAAAAAAATGACACCAACTGTTTTTTTAAAGTATTTTTGTGGCCCTTGCAATTTCTGGCCATGTCACATAAATGTGTGTCATTGTTCTTCTGGAGTGCTGTCCTTGGCATTTTTCTCCGCCCCCATTAATGTTCTCTTGATCAAGAATTGTTCCCCCTTTGTTTGACCCTAAGGTGCTTGGGCCTCAAATTACTTCTGCGTTACATTTGTGGCAGATGCCCGAAGTCTCATAGAAGGACCAGTTAGTCGTTGAGGCACTGTATGTTTTTAAGCATTGCTGGTGGTTCTATCTAGAGTTAATAAACTGTATTCTCAATTTCTGATTTCTAATTTTTGAATTGTGCATTTGGGTCTTTTTTATTCTGTAACACATCTTGGATATAAGGTTAACATTATTAGATTTTGGTTCTCATCTTGTATCAATGATAGATTTTTTGGGTGTAATAAATCATATGGGCTCCTCTGTACTGTCTTTTTTTCACAAAGCTGTACATCAGGTACCAGGAAGCAGCACTTCTTGAGTCATGTCTGAGACAGCCACAATTAAAACATGAAAAAAATTAAAAGCCATAGATATAGGAGTTCTAATCTAGTTTCTCTAAATTTTAATTTATGCTTTAATTATCCATTTTAATGACAGCACAAAATAATGCATGTTGTCTCAATGTGCGTGGCCATTGTGTAAAGTCCCATTATCTTTCACATCTATTTTTTCCACATTGTAATTTTAGATATTAAACAGTATGCACTGAAATCTCTCATAGAAATTTAGTGCTTAAAGAATAAGCCATGTACTGCTAAAATAGTTTTTACACAGTTTAATTTCATAATATTAAAAAAAGAAAGAAAAAATGTCACTAATTTCTGCCATAAGCTTTAATCTTTTATTTCTTTTGCTTTCAGTAACTGTTAGAGGTGTACACATTCTCCACCAGTGACCACCTGTAATCTACTAATCACTAGCATAAATTAGATTTTTGGTCAGTTCATCAAAAAAAAATGCAATGAGAGCTGATACTTTACAAACAATTGCTCAAGAAACTTGAGCAATAGCATTTGCAACATTTACATCTTGCTTAATTAGCTGCTTCTGAATTAACATATAAAAACACTCAATAATGTTCGTCAATAACTATCCTGGGCATTTCAACTATAGAGGTAAAAGACACATTGTCAAAGTTAATAAATCTCTTGTAATTATAGAGGATAAGATTTTAAATGCAATTATTGGCACTAAGTAAGTTGTACTAGAGCAAGTGATTGACTAGATTAACACTTCATTATAGGTAAGATGGGGATGACAGAATAGAAGAACTTGCCTTAATAAAAGCAAATTTTGTTTTAATTCTGTATTATAAATTATGTACTTGCCTATTTAAGAAAAACATTTTATACATTACAAGTTATAGTCACTTCTTAATTCAGGGATTTTATTAATATGCAAGCCCTTAAAGAGAAATGTGCTCTAGAACTGTTTCTATTGTTTAACACTAGAATTACCAGAGCCTACGAAAAAACTCGTAGATCCGTCCCACCTTAAATCGCTTCACAGTTCTCCATCAGCGTCTTTTGTCCCGTAAATGTGTTGATAAGCAGCAAGCAGCCTAACATCACATCCCCCACCGCAGCACAGTTTTCTCAGCTCAGATCTGTTTACCTACGTGTCAGTTGCTTAGAGTTGTATAGAGTGAGAAGTCAAGCAAAATGACACCTTTTATAAATACTATATCGTTATTTGGAACACATGCATTTCATGTGCGTTCCGTGTCTACAACGATCTATGTAAACACATCGTTAAAACAGAATTGTTTTTCATGTTTTACTAATAAATGACAAAATGTAGACATGAAGTATATAATGTGTGAAGCTTGAATTCCAAATATCAAAGAAACACTTTCGCAAAAGGTACAAATATAACAGAACAAATGCGCTTTTATTAAAAAATATAACTGCAGAAAAACAACCCGCGTTTACCTTCGACATTGACACAAAATTGTTACGACAGCTTTGGTAGCGCAACAGTATCAGCTGCTGACTTGAAGCCAAAGCTTCACGGGTTTGAACCCGGGCGAGTCTGTTTTGAGAACTGCGCTGCTCGTGTTCTTACTATTTTAGAATAAAAACATACATTTGATTTCAGTCTGTAACAGCCGGTGTAATTTATGATACTTGTAAAGGTTAGCATTGTTTTTTTCTATTCTGTTATTCTCTCAGCCGCGTTCACGTTCCCAACTCCCCCCCCCCCCCACTCCCCCAACACATTTGACACTGCTGTTTTCACATAGATGCGCTATAACAGAGGTACACTCAACTCACGCTGACGATTCTACACCGGATCAAGAATGCACTTTTGCCATCGCTGTACTTTGTACAGTATATGTACATGGGAAGCTCTGCACTCATGACAGATCTGGCTCTTACATACAAAGGACGGTGCATGTGCCCAAAACATTAACATTTATATAAGTAATAAGTGAACAACTCAAGGTAAATAACATTTGATTTACCTATTTACCTTTATTTATTTACTTACTTCCTACAGCGTAAAGTCACGAGTGCAGAGCTTCCCATGTACATATACAAAGTACAGCGATGGCAAAAGTACATTCTTGATCCGATGTAGAACCCTCGTCATGTAAGTAAATAACTCAAGGTAAATAGGTAAATAACATTAGATCTGGCTTTTATGTAAGTGACATATAAATGTTAATGTTTTGGGCACATGCACCGTCCTTTGTATGTAAGAGCCAGATCTACAGCATAAAGTCACAAGTGAACTGCAGAGCTTCCTCTGTTTGATCGTCAAGGGCATGCTCACAAATTACACGTGTAATGTCATGAAAAATACCTGCTGACACTTTAGTACGCAAGCAATGATACAAGAATGCAGTTAGACTTTTTTTTGGCACATACACCACGCTTTTGTTTAGATCTAGAAGGTGTAGCATTGGCAAAATAAATAACATGCGAGCTGTAGTGCGTCTTTATGTGATCCAAATAAATAACATTCGAGCTATAGCACGTCTTTATGTGATCCAAATAAATAACATTCGAGCTATAGCACGTCTTTATGTGATCCAAATAAATAACTTTTGAACTATAGAGCATCTTTATGTGATCCAAATAAATAACATGCGAGCTATAGCGTGTCTTTATGTGATCCAAATAAATAACTTTTGAGCTATAGCGCATCTTTATGTGATCCAAATAAATAACATGCGAGCTATAGCGCGTCTTTATGTGATCCAAAAAAATAACTTTTGAGCTATAGCGCATCTTTATGTGATCCAAATAAATAACATGCGAGCTATAGCGCGTCTTTATGTGATCCCAATAAATAACATGCAAGCTATAGCGCGTCTTTATGTGATCCAAATAAATAACTTTTGAGCTATAGCGCGTCTTTATGTGATCCAAATAAATAACATGCGAGCTATATCGCGTCTTTATGTGATCCAGATAAATAACATTCGAGCTATAGCGTGTCTTTATGTGATCCAAAGAAATAACATTCGAGCTATAGCGTGTCTTTATGTGATCCAAAGAAATAACATTCGAGCTATAGCGCGTCTTTATGTGATCCAAAGAAATTACATTCGAGCTATAGCGCGTCTTTATGTGATCCAAATAAATAACATTCGAGCTATAGCACGTTTTCTGCAACTATGTTTTTGAATAGAAGTGCACTTGTTCTGTTATATTTGTACCTTTTGTGAAAGTGTTTCTTTGATATTTGGACTTCAGGCTTCACACATTATAAACTTCATATCTACATTTTGTCAATTATTACTAAAACATGAAAAATGTTTCTGTTTTAACGATGTGTTTACATAGATCGTTGTAGACACGGAACGCACATGAAATACATGTGCAACAAATAACGATATAGTATTTATAAAAGGTGTCATTTTGCTTGACTTGTCACTCTATACAACTCCAAGCAACTGACACAGAGGTAAACAGATTTGAGCTGAGAAAACTGTGCCGCGGTGGGGGATATGATAGTAGGCTGCTTGCTGCTTATCAACACATTTACAGGACAAAAGACGCTGATGGAGAACTGTGAAGCGATTTAAGGTGGGACGGATCTACGAGTTTTTTTGTAGGCTCTGGTAATTCTAGTGTTAACTCTTTGGCATGTTCAGTTTCTTCTTTACTTGGGTTCTAATAATAAATTAGATATTAATGTGCAATATTAATATGCTAATTAAGTAATATACAATATCCTGATACACACTTATACTATTTCTATTGTGTTCAAACTATTTCATTTTAATTTGTAGGTGTAGGCTTTGTTCACCAATAGCTCCAATTAACAGAGGACAGGGGAAAAAAAACATGTCAAGGGTCAGAGGGAGTGCTGGAAATCCACTTTCACTTTTTCCTCTGTATGCAAATATGAACAGACGACTATGACAAGGGGGTGTTAAAAAGTGTTATTGTGTGATATACTTCTAACAGAAATTTCTCTTAAAAGGCAGCTTGAAACATTTTTACTAGTGGTAAAGGCAGCCCAGCTAATGCTAAAAATTAGGCCATCAAGGACTAACAAAGGGCAGCATATTCCTCCAGGCCAACCAGATGTGGCAAGGTATGTTAGGGGTATATAGTGGAAACTGCTGTCTAGCTCAGACAAGAGGCAACCAGAAAACTAAATTGTAAACTTTGCCCTTAGCATGCATGCTTAGTCCTTAATAGTTTGCTTCCCCCAGGAGTTTTTAGATGCTGTTTTTAGTTATTGGCCTCATATCGGCTTGTATCCCATTCCCCTCTGTTGTATTTGGCTAGGCTTAAAATTCATTAGGTAAGGTAAGATTATCAAAAAAGTATTGCAATTAATTCATATGGTTCTGAATTGTCATATTATTATATTTTAAGCAGTGACATGGTATTTATTGTTCAAGAATGGTATCCATTGTGAGATAGGCACTTTAGTTAGGAATGTTGTGTAAGGTAAAATGCATCTCATTACCCACCATTACCCATCATCTCAGGTTTATACCAACTAAATACAAGACATTTTTCAAAGTGTGCTAATATTAAGAAAAACAGATAATGACTCTAATGGGCAACTCTCAAAATGTTTTGTTTGCATTTCATGGAATTATATCACATTTCTTTCAAGTTTATCCAAACACTGTACATAAGAAATACATTTAAAATGGCATGGTAATAAATTTTCACCGCCTTAATAGCTCTGTGATCTGTAATGTACAATACATCAACATGGTTGAATGCAATTTTCTTCATGGTAAATATATAGAAATGATTAGTTTGACAGTTTTTTTGATTCAGTGTAAAAACTTCACACTATCTGCCTATTTTTCTAACAATATGATATTGCAAGAATAGATTGCAAAAGGTCTTGAATTTGTAATGAACTTTATTCCATGATGATCAATATAAAATGCTGTTGACTGCTCCCTTTAGTGGAAACGTATAAATTTGTTTTCATGTATTGTATTAATTTAAATGGAAGGTATACATTAAATGATCTTTGGCTTCCTTTAGTAAAATCTGAGTAATGAATTTCCCTTTTTCGGAGGGAGGGAAGAAATAAAAAAAATATATACACAGAAGCTCAAAATTAGTTAGAATTAAAAAAAATACAACCTATAATATTATTGTTATGATCTGCATCACTCTTCACACTTGTTCCAAGGAGTCCACTACCTGCTATTGAACCACCAGGTTCATAACAACAAAGCAGACCAGACATACAAGTGGCCCAAAGCAGAAGAGCTGAACAAGATCTCCATAGCAATATCACTGCACTACAATAGGCTCACAGTTCAAGTAATGTATCAATTTATTATGAGAAGCCAAATTAATTACAAATATTTCAAAATGCATCTTAATATACCATATAACGAAATACATTGTAAAATATCTATACACACACACACACACACACACATATATATATATATATATATATATATATATATATATATATATATATATATATATATATATATATATATATATATATTGTGGACCACCGGGGCATGTACAGCCGCCCCAACCTAACACAGACAGGCAGAGACACAAGTTTGCCACACAACGCACATTTTATTTACAGTCGGGGAGCGTCTCTTCTTCACTCCCCCCAAGTACAGAATAGTACACAGACTATTCACAGTCCTTCCGCCTCGCCTCGCCTCGCCTCACCTCACCTTCTCTCTTCTCCTCTCCTCTCCTCTCCTCCTTCGCAAGCTTCATCCTTCTTCTTCCCGACTCTGGATCCTCGAATAGAGTGAGGCGGCTTCTTTTATTCTACTCCTGGGAGTGCTACAGGTGGCTCATTAGAATTACCTGGAATCACTCCCAGGTGTGGTGGAAGTCCATTAAAAGGGTCTGCAGCTCCCCCAGCGGCCTCCACAGAACCCAACAGGGCTGCACCAAACTCCAAGTCCCGGCCTGCCCTGCGGGAATCCATGGTGCCACAGGGCTGCCCTCTAGCAACGCAGGGGAGGTGTTATATTCCCGATGCTCCACTCACTGGTCCTCCACACCCGTCACAATATGCTATATATATAAACAATATATTAAATGCTATTTTCAGATATTTCAAATGCATTTGAAGAAATTGTTAATTGACATTTTGGCTACTCTAATATCTGGGCCATATTTTAAGGTATCTTAATTTTAAGGTATCTTCAGAAGTTAATTAAAATGACACCTTTTATTGGCTAACAAGAAAGATTACAATATGCTTCTTCTTCAGGGCCTGAGTTGTATTGAAAGCTTGCATATTGTAATCTTTCTGGTTAGTCAATAAAATGTGTCATTTTGGTTAACTTCTCACTACATCCATAATGGCTAACATGGTACAACACCCTAGTACTTAAGATATCTTGAAATAAACACCTATGCCTTTTGAGATATCTCACATACATTACATTCAGATATCTTCACATTGACTTAAGTTTGAGATATCTAAAGCACATTTCTAGATATCACAAACTAATTTTCTGGTATCTTAAATTGTATTTCAGTTCCATCTGAGGTATTTTGAAAAGTACTTCAAAGATTCTCAAATGTTATTTCACAACACCGGAAATACATGTTAAGATATCTGAACTACAATTAAAGATATAATAAACGAGTTTATTGTCCTTTTTTGGATTTTGAAATATATTTCAAGGTATCACAAAATCACTTCCTGTATTTTGAGATCTCAAATGCCATTAGATATATCTTAAAAAAGACAGGAAGTACATTTTAAAGAGTGCCCAACTTTATAGCAGGTGATTTTGAGATGTCTCACAATTTATGTAGCTGCTAGAATATAAGGTGTTATCGGGCACAGGTAAGATGCGTGTCAAAAGAATTCTCAAAGTCCAAAAGTTTGTTTTAAAGGTATTTAGTGAAAGTTAAAGGCAAATAATCCATACAAGAATAAAAGGAAAAATAGTTACACACATAGAATAAAAGGCAAAAAAAAGGGAAAAATGTATCTTCTATAAACTTATCTTTTCTTGAAAGACTAGTTATTTCTATACTTAAAGGTTCTTAATTTCTTCTTCTCTACTTAAAGATTCTTAGCTTCTTCTTCTGTACGCTTTACGTATGGCACAACACATAAATTAAGTGCTGTTTTCTTACATATTTACTTTACACACTCTAAAGGCTCGTAAGCTGGTTGGCACATAGGCAAGTGCCCACTTGCGGTCACGGTTAAAAACGGTATGCCTCTACACCTTATACAAGGCAAGGCTGTCACTAACTAACTGAAGAATAATGTTTACTCCAAGCTGTTAGAAATGGCAAGAATATACCAATACGATTCTGTTTTCGGGGTTTATAGGAACCTCCCATAGTTTATGCATTGTCATCTAATAAAATATTCATTAATCTTATAGAACTAGGAAAATGGCTCTTACAATTTATTTTAGACATCTTGAAATGCATTTATGGTATAGTAAACTGTTTTGTGGGATATCTTGAAATTGAAATAAATGTATTTTATCATATCTTAAAATGAGTTTCAGATATATAATAATTTATCCATCCATCTATACCTGCTTTTCCAAAGGAGGGTCACAGGATCCCATTCTGGCAAGCATCATGCACAAGGCAGGAAACAATCCCTGGACAAGGTGCCAGTTGATTGCAGGTTGAACACTCAAACACACCAGGACCAATTTTGCATAATCAGTCCACCTAACCTGCATGTCTTTGAACTGTGGACAGAAGCCCACATGAACACGAGAATGACTTGAAAATTCCACTCAGGGGGCAACTGGGATATGAACCTTGGTTGTCTTATTGTTATTCAGTAGTGCTACCACTGTTTCCACCATTTTGCTCCAACATAATTTATGCACTGTACCTCTAAATTAGCAACATTAACTCTTTTTGTGTATTTTGATAAATACTAAAGGTAATTCCTAATTTACTGTGTACTAATATAATATTTGGCAGTTAATAAGTATTGCGCTACACAAAAGGCCACATTACTTACCTCTTCAAGCAAGAAAGCTGTTTCTATAGTTTAAAGATGTATTACTTAGGAGCAAGCAATAAAGAACCTATAAAATGTTATAAACAAGTGGAGTCTACTCAGTGCTCCAATCTTATTTGCCTGGCTATAAGCTGAACTATTCATGAATGTTTTTGGCAGTCCATCAATTGCTATTATTAAGTTACTATTAAATTGGAACAATTCTGCTGAATCATCTTCATCATTCCTTTCAAAAATCTGAAGACCTGGATTATTCCCTATGCAGCTTTATCTTGCAAAAGAGAGGTTCAGTTTGATTAGCCTGTTAGAGTAGGAGATGTATTTTAGCAATCTATTAATTTTTTTTTTACCAATGAAAGGCAAGAAGAAGTCCTCAGCAGGACAACACTTTATTGCAATGCCAACTCATGAACACATCCACACAGTGCCATTTTGGCAACCCCAATCAACCTAACACATAGATAGATAGATAGATAGATAGATAGATAGATAGATAGATAGATAGATAGATAGATAGATAGATAGATAGATAGATAGATAGATAGATCTTTACTTGTGAAAATTTGGCTTTGTACAGGTGCTCTTTAAATAAATAAATACATATGTAGACAGATAGGTAAGTAATTAAATAACTATATACACAAACGTTGGTCTGAACACACACTGGAGTGACCAGCTGCCTTCTACCTATTTTGGATTTCTTCTGGAATGAAGTTGACCACTATTGAAACTATTTCTCAACATTTGATTGTTAAGGGTAGAAGTAGATGCCATGGCCATAAATATGAAATATGCTGGCCCTTTAAAAAATTATTTTTGAGAACCCAAATGTGCATTTGATTTTCCCTATGTATTGTAGTATAGAAGTGACCAAAGCACATTCTTAATGATGTTAAAGCAGCAGCCACTGACCTTTCTTTTCCCATGTACTGCCATCTCTACCACTCTTATGCCCACAAAGTTGTTTTCTCTCCTCATCACATGTCCTTACCACTTCAATCTATTTTCCTGAACTTTCTTAGATATCTCTCCCATTTTGTTGTACCTCTGATCATCTCGTTTCTTGTTCTGTCTTTGTTTGTAACTCCACACTTCCATCTATAGCATAGCAAATGTTTAAAGTATGTCACTTTGATCTATAAAGTTTATTTCATTTTAACAGAAACCAGACACATTTAGGTAAGATAACTGACAGGAAAAAGACATGTGTCTCTCACATAACACACAAGGCAGGGAGAGGACATGAATTAAGTGTAACACAATGCTGAAGTGTTGATGTGCCCTATTTGGCCAGGGTCATCATGGTTGACAGCTTTTTCAAGGGTTTCCAAGCAAGCAACCTCAGCAGTCAGCAAACCAATTGTACCTATGTTTGGAAGTTGCATGTTTAAAGATAAGGTATAAAAATCGAACAACCGCATGGAACTCCAGAGCTCACCTATGGACGAATGAAAGATGTCGTTCCTGCCCATACCTAAGACACAATGCTTTCTCATGCTCTCCACCTAAGACTGGACAAGTGATGATCACAGGAAACCTCAACTGCATCATGCTTTAGTCAAGTATAGCTCTCTTTGACTATTGTTTTATTGTGAGTGTTAAGCCAATATTAAACTGAAGTTAAAATATAATCTTCCTTTAGTGTTACTGATTCTTTCTTCCTTTTAGAATCACTGCCGTGCCACTAGGGAATTATATAATACTTTATTTTGTATATTTTTATGTACAGTATATTAGTGGTATAGTAAAGGCTGCAATCTCTAACAAACCTCTTCCCAGGGAGCATGCGACCCCTGCTGGATACACCATCTCAACATTCTCATTCTCTTCTTCTCTTTATTCTATTTACTGCTTTTTATATCCTGTATTTATCTGTTCCAGTTCTATACAGAAAATATTTGTATCCAATGTTACATATACCCTGGTGGTTCTTTATGTGAATCTGTGAAGCACCTTGAGCATGGGAAAGGCTCTACATCAATACAATTTATTATTATTATTATTGTTATTATTATTATATCATCTAACTTCTTCTCCTGCATTCCCCTTTCTGCCCATGTCTTAGCTCCATACATGATTGCTGGTTTTACCACTGTTTTAAAAATCTTAACCTTTAACCTTCACCTTAATTCTTCGATCAGACAATACTCCTGGTACCTTCTTCAAATTGTTCCATTAACACTGCACTCTGTAGGTTATTTCTGTGTCTAACTTTTAATCTTGGGCTACAAGATCCTAGACATTTAAATTTATTCACTCTTTTCAATAGTTCTCCCTGCAGGCTAACTTCTGAATCCTGATCATCATTAAACCTCATTTATTGTGTCTTCTTCATGGTTTATCTTTAACCCTTTATCTTTCTAAAACACTCTTTTCTGGTGCTACACAACACAATGTCATCAGAAAAAGGCATGCATTAAGGGGAATAGTCTTGTATCCTATGACTCAACAGATCCATAACCAGACCAAAGAGATAAGGATTAAAAGAAGATCCCTGGTGCAGACCTACTCTAACCTGGATCTTCTCTGTTACCCCAACACGGTTTTTAACCGAGTCCTCACTCCCTCATACATATCTTGGACAATCCTCATATATTTCTCTGGTACTCCTTTCTCTCTCATGCACCTCCAGACCTCTTGATGTGTCACTCTATCATAAGTCTTCTCCAAATCAATAAACATGATATGCAAACCTTTCTGTTTTTCTTGATGCTTTTCCATGAGCTGTCTGAATGCCAAGACTGCATTGGTACACTGAAGGCATTTTACATTTTTAAAGTAATGAAACTGAACAATTGTCACTCTTAATAAAAGCACTTAACTTAGCATTAGTAATGAAGTAATGATATTAACTGTTTCAATAAAAACCTACCAAAATGAAATATTTATTATAGTATTGCTATTTAAAAAGAAAAACACAAAAAAATACTTGAATGTATTAAAGTGGTGATGGTGACAACAAATAGGTCTCATTATGAAATACTTTTTTATTTTTTGTTTGTTTGAACGCAGC
Organism: Erpetoichthys calabaricus; assembly: GCF_900747795.2. NCBI lineage: Eukaryota > Metazoa > Chordata > Cladistia > Polypteriformes > Polypteridae > Erpetoichthys > Erpetoichthys calabaricus. The sequence continues at coordinate 72,339,809 of NC_041397.2, read as the reverse complement.
CAATTTTTTGCATTTTTCATGTTACATTTGAAGCCCATTTATTGATCTGGGTATGTGGTTATGATTTACCAAACTCAAGTGATCTTCTATTAAGGAAAAAAATAAAGGTTATTCCCACTTTGAAAAGATAAGAAGATAAGAAATACAACATTTCAGTGCTGTATCCTTCATCAGGTGTGTGTCTGAAAAGAAAAACACAGGTTACATATATAAGAAAGAAAGGCAGGAACAAAGCTGGGGAGAACTGAAAGACAAAGGGAGGCGGCAATAGCTGTCTCTAGAGGAGAAAGGGAGAAATTTAACAGTTAGTTGCTCATTAAGTCCTAGTGACATAAGCAATCTAAGGCTAAGAGTGAGTTTTAACTCTTCTTGTTCTTTTAAAGGTGTCTTTGAAACCCTGTGAAAGAAAACACACCAAAAATCAGTATGGCCTGGCCTGATCAAGGGATGCGAAATGTTCTACAATGTACACTGAGAGATCTTTGATCTTAATGGCTCAGACGTGCTTCCTGAACAAATTTACAAACTGTCTCTCTTTAAAAGCATCTGCTTTTTGTCATGTATCTCTCAAGCAAGTGATTTAGTTTTTTGAATTTTACCATAAATATTAACAAGGTGTTCTTGTATATTTCATGGTATTGCATTATTTAGCTTTTTTTACATTTTGGCTCAGTTGTGTTGTGCATTGCCTTCTGTAATTTGTTGCCAGTTTTGTTTAATGTACCTGGCAATCAATTACAGCCATTGACTTACGGCGCCATATAGGACCAGCCATTGGCCTGTATATCAAACTGGCTGTTTGTTGGGCACAAATAGTACAGGTCATTGCAATTGATGCTATGGTTGGGTGTGATGTGCTATGTTCCTTCTAAGCTGTAAGTGCTGCATGGGAATGGCAGTGTGTGGCAAAGCTGCACAGGTTTCATGCTACACACTCCCCTTCCTGTGCAACACTTTGGAAGTGGTCTGCAGCTGCACTCCGGAAACTCCACAGGGAGAATTCGTTCATGTTTTGGCATGCTTTGTGGCGTGGCTTCAAGGGGAACATAACATTGTTCATTTATCAATGGTTCACGACAATCTCTCTTTTCTTCACAGGGGACAACTCGTGCAGTGATTGTTAAGTGTTGTATTTAAATCAGCCATAAACGGAAAGTTCCAGCTTATCTGTCATTCACACCAATTTATCATAAACATATGAGACCCTGCAAATTATTAATAACGAAAGTTGTATTAATATTTACAAGGTGTTTCAATCTTCTTGATGGATGATCTGCACAGATCAGAAAACAAAACAGACATGACAGCTACATGACGTACAGCTTTAAAAAAAGAGATTGGAACTCTGTGAGCGCAAGTCATTGGTTGGTTGCAGCCTCAGTATAGAAAGGCAGACAGCCAAAAGGCTGTTACATCTGAAGCTCCACCACTATGCAGAGTTTATTCTATGGCTGGCAGCATTATCGCAAGTACATAATAAACAAGAGGCGTACAGCTTATGCAGCCTCTTGTGGCTGATTTTGACAATTTCTAGAACATTATTATCCTACTAGTCATTTAGCCCGTTACAATAACGGGCGCTAGAACAGTAGTGCATAAACATTAGTAGGAACAGTCTATATTAAATGGCAAGGGACCTTGACCTCATTCTTTTTGTTGGTCGTATTTTTCTTTCTTTCAGCCTTTCTTTTGTTGATGTTTACTTGCTGAGCTGACCGTTCTTCGTGGGCTGCCGCCATGTATTGTGTGTCTTTAATTTTCTGTGACAGTAATATTGTCTTGTATGGCTCTATTCAATAAGGGTGCGCACAAAAAGGCGAGCTTCAAAAGGGCGACCTCAATTGAGCGCGGCGCGCCCTTATTGAAGGATACTGTCTTGTACGTCCGCTGGCTTGTACGTCCGTAATATACCTTTAATTTTCTCTGGCGGTAATACATGCGTGCGTGTCGGTAATATGCCTTTAATCTCCTCTGACAGTAATACTGGCTTGTATGTGGCTGTAATATGCGTCACTGTATTGTGTACCTTTAATTTCCTCTCGCAGTAATACTGGTTTGTATTTCCGTAAAACGCCTCTAACTTTCTCTGACAGTAATATTGCGCATCGCACCGTGCCCCACGCATGCGCACTTCATCAGAAGACACCCACACACGGACACCTGGACGCACACAGGGATTTTATATATATAGATTGTCTTCCTAGGGCATTGGCCAAAAGTATGAATGGCCTCAACTTGGTCAGCCATAAATTGGCATAAAAACTGAGAAAGACAGTTTTTATTGCAGTCATTTTGAGTTGGTCCGTAATCTTTTCTCTCTTAAAATACAGTATTTTGTTTTTACAAATAGCAGTATTCTTAGTAATATTTTTATACAGAATAGAAACGCTCAAGAAGAAGACAGTTAACTACAGTCAGATGTCTAATCCAGTATAACTCTCAGTTTGAACATTTAACCACAGCATCATTCAAATCAAATTAATATTAAATTAAACTTAAGTATACTTTCATAGGCATGAAAGTAAAAAAGAGAATTTTATGGTCACTGAATTTAGATAATTTTATCTTTTGAGACATTAATATCCAAAATCATCTCTTTTTCTGCATCCACATTTTTCAGTACTGTGGTTGATCTCTGGATCCCGTGGATTAATCTCACTCTCTGCCTCTCTTTCTTTATCACAGAACTTGGTCCTAAATAATAGCTTTTAAGGCCTCTCAGTCAACTAATTGATATATCACCAATTCTTCTTGCTTCATAAGTACCCGGTCTGCTTTTTCTGATAACACTTTTACCTTGTCTGGGCACTTTACCTCCTGGATTTTCCGCCTCGTTCAAGACTACTTACCCACTCATCCACTCGTCATTAATCTCAAGTTGATTCTGGCTCCTACAGAACACACCCTCTCTTTGTATTCCCTGTTTTCAACCTCCCACAACCATCAGATGCCAGTTGCTGCTTTATATATAGTATATAGTATATAGTATAGATAGATAGATAGATAGATAGATAGATAGATAGATAGATAGATAGATAGATAGATAGATAGATAGATAGATAGATAGATAGATAGATAGATAGATATACACTTCTTTGCTTTTGCAGGTTTAGTCAATCACTGGCTTTGGTCACATTACAACTTTCATAAGCACCTCAATAACTTAACTGCTCATCTGCTTAAACAGGCTCCCCACTTCAAATCTATTTTCATTAATTTTATTTTTAATTACATTGTATAAAATCATGCAAACATCTACATTAATCCTCTTTTGGCCTGTATTTTGAATCTTCTGTCTTACATCCTCACTCTGAAGTAACCATTCTAGGTGACATTTTTCATTAATATACCCATCCCTCTTTTTTAACAATATGCTTATGTAATTTGTTTAATATTAATATGCCTATTTTTTTTCTCTCTCCCCCAGTTAAAATTCCCTACATTTTCTCACTTTTTCCTTTTTTTGTTTAAGGGGTGCATCCATGTATACTTATGAGGAACTGATGGCTGCTTTCTTTCTCTCTTGCTTTACAAAATTACCTTCTAGCTCCACTGCTTCTTTTTCTATTTGCCATTTACATAACACAGCTATTGAAAGCTGTGCATCTCTGCCTCATATCCATTGCATTTGTCCCTTCTGTCCACACTTTGAAGTTTTTATGGTGGATCTTTATTTGTTTTCTGATTCTTTTCCTTCTTCATATTATAGGTAAACTTCCTATAAAAATCATTCAGGAAAAGGGTTTAGAGTCCAGGTGGTGAAGAGAAACTTAACAAAGATAAAGATGAAATGCTTAAGTGTGATAATATGGTGGACAGAAAAACAAAACCAACTATTTAGAACAGTACAGACAGCCATTAGATTTGTCTTCTTTTGTACATTTATTACTCCCTGAGTTATTACCCTCTCATGTGTTCTTTATTTATAATAGAATCTTATTTTATATGCTTTGGATTTCAGGCATTCACTCTATTTAAGACTGCAACCAAATATTCATTGTGAATATACTTCGGTACAAAGTATTTAATGAATCATAATTGTTTTTAACATAAAATGCTAACACCAACTTTTACAAATCATTCTTTAAATTGTTTGCATGTTCCTGTCCTACATTTCACATATAAATTCACAAAGTCCTTGCAAGCTTCTGCCCCTCAGAGAACAATTAGAATAACAAATGCCCAATTCCTAATTATCTGTAGCCCTGTTCAAGGAGATGCTGTATATATGTTAATGTTTGATAGGTTTCAGGCTTGACATTGTGATTTACTGGCCTTAATGCTTTTCTCAAGTTCTCGAAATTCCTGCTCAAACATTTCCCACTAAACTTAGGTGCCTTATGAATACTGGCATTCTCCACAGTTTTACAGATCTTCTTTTCAAATAAGAAGCATGTAATACATTTCCGTAATTATGTGTACATCCATCCATTTCTGTAATTCCATGTGTTCATTCATTTTTGTAGTCTACTTTTCCAGTTTAGAGCATTCAGATGCACAATCAGATCTGGCACCTACACTGGCAGCAATGGACACAAGGCAGAAATCAACATCAATCAATCAAAGGACAGGGTGGCAGTTCATGTAAGGGTACAAACGCACTCATTACTCACTCACTTGTATTGGTCCTATTTACGGTATTGCTGTGAATTAGCCTAGTGTGCACATTATTGAAAAATTGGCACACACACAGATATCCAGTTGTTATGGGATTGAAACCCAGAACTCTGGAATTCTGAGGCAGCAGCTTTAATACCTGTGCCACCATCCTGCCTTTCGTACACTGATCAGCCACAAAATTAAAACCACTGACAGATCAAGTGAGTAACATTTGTTTCTCGTTACAGCGGTATCTGTCAAAAGGTGAGATGCATTAGGCAGCAAGTGCACAGTCAGTTCTTGAAGGTGATGTGTGGGAAGCAAGAAAATTGGGCAAGCCAAAGGTCCTTAACAATTTTGATGAGGCTGGAATTTTGAGGTTAGACGACTGTGTCAGAGTATCTCCAAAATGGTAGGTCTTAGCCTCCAAACATCTGATTTCAATCTGAATGAGGTGTCTATGGGATATGCTGGAAAAACAAGTCATATCCACGGAGGGCCCACTTTGCAGTTTACAGGATTTAAAGGATCTGCTCCTAACGCCTTTGTGCCATATACTACAGGACACCTTGAGAGGTCTTGTGAGGTCCATGCCTCAATGAGTCAGAGCTGTTTTGGTGGCAGGAGGGGGACCTGCACAATATTAGGTAGGTGGTTTTAATGTAGTGGCTGATCCGTGTTTATTTACAGTATTCGTGTAACCTGAGGTGTGAGTGTCCAGAAGAAGAAAAATACTGGCAAGGTGAATAAAGTTTGTTGATAATTAATTTATTCATTTCCATCAACAAAACTATGTACAAATGGTATGAGGAATGCTGTCATCACAGCCCTGTACACACAAGTGTGTCTGCACTCTCTGACAGCTCACTATTATAGGCCCAATGCACCCCTTAATGTTACTCCTCCGTACTCAGGACTCAGCCTTATTACTGCCCTTGCTGTACTAGCTCCCCAGCCTTAGTATCTATCTATCTATCTATCTATCTTTACCCAGCATTAGTGACAGATTTAGGTATGGGCAACATGGGCAGCTTCCCAGAGTGGAATCTTGCAAGGGACGACATGGGGCACCCACACTAAAATATTCAGAATGGTGATTACAGCCTAAGCTAGTAAATCCATCAGGGGCACCATTTATGAAAGTTAAGGACGTGCATCCTGTACATAATGCAGAATGTACACAGAGGGGCACTGTTTATGTAACTGAAAGGGTGCATGCTCCAGATACCAAAGGGGATCCCCACTGAATGTTTAAGACTAATATTAACTAGTCACTAGGGGCTCCTATGGGCACTGTCGACCACCAGCCACCTAGTGCTCTAAAAGGTGCCTTGTCCAGCGTCTTGTTTGTTGGTGTTCTCTGGGATGTTTCCACCAACTTCAACCAGCAGAATGACCCCTCTTCCCCTTCAGCAACCTCTTTTAATCAGAAAGCGTATCTGTATGTACAGGAAAAAGCAATGATTTTTCCATTCACATCCTCAGCGCCCCACATTTTAATGCTTCTCAAACTGTAGCATTAACTTTAGCTACAGTTTCTCTTTACTGGTTGTTCTGCTATGGCCTAATAACCTCCAGAACATGCTTAACAGCCTCTGAACACTACAGTCTAATATAGTATTTGATTTTCATGGTAATTTCAAGAAATTGTACTTAAGAGATATTGTGGTTATTATTTTGGTAATTTTTATTTCTGTAAAAAAAACAAAAGTTGTTTTACTGAAGCTAGAAATTTCAGGTAATAATTTTGGGAAATATAAAAAGGTGTACTGACCAATGTGTCATTTTAATACTGTATGCTGCATAGATCTGAATTTAGGTTAAGAAAATAACAGGTAAAGAGAGAAAAATGAAAAGTAAGATTCCATTTTTAAATCCAAAAAAAAAAAAAATCAATTCTTCATTTATTTTTAAAAGGAAAAATATAATAGTTTATTGAAATATATATATATATATATATATATATATATATATATATATATATATATATATATATATATACTTATTGCACATTTTAATAATAACTGAAATAATCAATACTAGGTAAACAGCTTCTTGCAAAATAATCACCTCGGATTGATACTATAGATGATTTTATTGCTTTACCTTCACACTGCCATCTCAATGTTGTCTGCACACTAGTTGGCGTACAAAATGGTGGTGCTCTGAAATGTTAATTTATGAAATAATGAAAATGAATATATAATCACTTAAATTTAATTTTCCCTCCTACTGTTGCTTACATAGAAATTAAACAGTCACTTTTGAAAATTGAGGGCTAGTGCTTGACAGGAAATACTGAGTAAAGGCTCCTTAACCTCCAAATTACATATAAGCAAACGAGTCCAAGGAAAGAACTGATCATGGACTTTAGGTTTTTATAAATTGATTTTCTTAAAAGAATAAGTGTACAAATATGTGCATCCAAAGTTTCACATTTATAAAAAGAAACAAATGTCTAAAATTATAGAGAATCTGCCTCTTCTACTTTCCATCGGGGGTTTTTATCCAAACTGGCTAAGCAATTACCCAATAAACATTTGGGTGTTGCTTTTGACATCCTGGGGATTACTTTAGTAAAACCTATTACAAACAAAAAATAAATAAATACTGTAAATACTGATAAACAAAATAAATAATTTTTGATAAGGAAAAAACAAAACCCTTTACCAACAATTCTTTACATGATTATGGAAATCACATGGAAATTCAAACTCAGAAACTGCAGAACATAAGAATAAAAGGCTTCTAGTGAACCATTTTAATATTATTTTTTTAACTCTTTGAGGGCTGAATATTTTTTCCAAAAATCTCAGTTTTCGGCAAAGCACAAAAGGTTTCACACACAAAATGTCTGGCGTCTCTGCCAGCCTGGCTGTCTTTAATAATTAATTAATTAATAATTATAGTAATCATTGTCACTGACTATTTTCATTTTTCACCACTATTATTTTGGTCAGATTATCCCTTTTGTGCAAGAATGAAATGTTAGAATGGCAATATCATCACTATTAATGGACCTGACTTCTGAAATTGCTGAATTTGCTAGAGTTGTCTGTGTTTATGTTTGCTTGTGCTGTGGTACGCTTTTGATTGTTCAGAGAGGATGTACAGCCAGTTAGCAAAGAGTGGGTAGAATCTGGTTAAAATAAATTTTGTTTCTCCCTTTTCCATTGAAAACTGGACTTAAATAATCCATTCATACCTGTTCAGTTAAATGCAATATTAATATTCTTAGTAAACATTCTTAGTACTTTTTATTTTTATTGTAAACATCTATAACAATGTATACATTTTCTCTTTCAAATATGTATATTATATGTTGTTTTGTACTTTACTTTATATTTGTACATTTTTAGAATGCTTTGCTTTTTTAAATATAAGGAAAGGGTATATAAAACTCAAGAAAATGAAAGTTTTGTAAGAATACATTTAATTGAATGAAATTTAAATCATTTTTGGCCAAAGATATCATGTGAACCAATGTACCATGCAGCTCAGACATACCGTCAAGGGCCATGAACTTCAAAACTGCAGGTTTGCTCATAATTGCTCATTGGACTATTAGATATGTAATAGGCTGATGATTGCCAATTCTATTTTGTCATCCTGTGTTTTAGTTCTTCTACACTGCCATTCCCATTGTCATGTCCTTGGAGACATTTCCTGCACACTACAAGGTTAGTCCCCTGTTTGCATTTGCATGATGACTCCAATTATCAGACATACTTTAGTCAAGCCTCTGTTTTTCCTGCTTTTGACACATAGTTTTTTTTTTTTTAACCTTATGTTGTTGTCTCCATTTCAAAATGCTTTATTTTTGTTTGTGGGCTTGTTTTTGTTTAATTGCTTGATTATTGCTTGATTGAAATGCTAACCTTGACCAACTTGACTATGTCATCTTGTTCTGTAGCTGCCAGAAACACACCCATAAATCCAGCTTTAAGCAGCTTTCAAGTTCTTCATATCCATTTAGTTACAAGTGCTCATGGGAAAAAATGTGTATCTCAATACTCAACACTAATAAATGGAGCAGGCTGATGTCAGTTTGCAGCTACATCCACTACTGAGAATGTGTTACATCAAATTTAATGTATTCTTGTATAACACTCTTCTTTGAGTTCAGACCCAAAAGATTAATGCTGACACATCATTTGACTCATAAGGTTAAGCAAATTATATTACACGCTATATGCCAGGAAACATTTCAGATAGATTGGAACTATGGACACAGAGAAGCAGTTGTTGAGATGATTTTTACATTCCCCAAAACAGCCTATGTATAAATTTCCAATGTCATTTCCTTTCAATGCCATTAAACATATGACGATCCTTTGACATCTGTACGATAAAATATCACACATTTTATGCTACCGGTAGCAAAGGTTTGTACTTTACTTAATTTCACATAATGTTTCCACATGTTGTTTAGCACATTGTGCAGATGCGATCTCTAAATTTTGAAAATGGAATATATTTCATACTTTCAGCAAAATGTATTTAGAAAAAGGATGAATGGATTCACATATCTCCACAAAATTAAACAAAGGCAGTAAAAGAAAGTCCTAACACCATACGCTTAATTTACATTTGTATAATATTGCTCAATTTTAGTATTTTTCATTATGGTTTTTATTATTTGGACATGCATCATGATCGTTAATTAAGAAATACAAACACAAGCAGATATGAACCTGTTACTTTGGTACACATACAATTTTTTAAAGTACTTGTGCAGCTGTTTAAACTGTACAAAATCAGTTATTTGTCTGACTAAAACTGCAGTAATTGTCACTAACATCTTTTCTCTGTTTCTCCTTGATATTCTTCAGGCAATAGTTGTCTAACATAATAAATTAACTCTAGGTTTTCTTTCCTGTGTATTTATTAGAAGGTAGCTTTTACTTCCACCTTTACTTTGTGGGTTTAGCTTGGTTTTGATTATGTCAATTAATTGTATCATTTTGTTGTTCATTTATAGTGACACTATTTTGGGCACTGCTATTTTCTGTACCTTCTGTTCATTTCTGGTAACTAACACGATTGGCACATTCAGTATCCCCTAGCAGATGCAACTCAGTTAAAGAATTCTAGTGTTAGTTAAATTCAAAAGAAATATTTTTTTAGGTTTTCCTTTGGTTCTGGTGATCTTCTTGAATATTTCCCTTTCTTTTGGATATTTAAATAACTGACATCTTGTTGTTAATGTTTTCCCTGGTTTGAACCTTGCATCATTTTGACTATTTTCTTGTTCACATCTCGCTATTTCTATTTGATGCTCACAAAAATCTTTGAGCTCTCCAACATGTCCTTAACACTGATAAGTCAGTGAGTGTTGTTTTTTTTCAGAGGGACTGGGACCTTGAAACGGAATATAGTCATGGTTTATTTTTTAAAACATAATGCAGAAGTTGCTTTCTTCTATATTGTCAGAATTAAATGACTTCATAATGGATAGAACTAAACATTACGCTGAGTGTTAGTAAGGCATGTTTTGCACATTCCAGGTAGACACACTTGTCACGGACCAATGTTCCCATAAGGGTGGTGACTGCTGAGATGATGAATAGAGTAGATTTGCTGCACATTACTGTACCCTCCTCAAAAATGAATGTAATTTTCAAAGTATATAATCCTCTGCTGAGGAGAGAATGTACATACTGTATAAGGAGAATAAGAGCCCATAATAATGTTTTTCAAGTTAAGTAAACTTTTTTTTTAGATTGCAGTTTAGTCTGGTTACATATGCCAAAAATATCTTATTTCATAAAATATATCCTTGACTTTTATTGCAAAAGGTTTCTAGTGAGGACATCAGGAGACTGGTGGCAATATGTTTGTCATGAACACTGAAAGTATCAGCAAGATTTGTATATAATTTTTTTTTATTCTTTGACCATGATATTTAGTTTCATCCATATAGACCAGACCTGAACTATAGGTGACACATTGTACATTATTCTCAAGACACAACAACCTTTGTGTTCCTTAGATGATATTATGGATGGTATGAAGCTATCGTTGACTTAATGTTTGAAAGAAAAAACCTATGGTTTCAGGTTTTCGAGTTTCAGATGCCTACCGCTGTTGTTTATATTTGAGGGTTTGTGTCCTTTGCCTGATACCACAGACAGAACACAGGTAGATCATGATAAGCAAAAATAAGACATTAAGTCTAATGCCTCCAAAATAACCATTTGGATGAATTATAATTTTACATTCAAACATCTAAACCTGTACCAGAAGATCCTTGACAGCTGCCATGAAGACTTTTCTATTTAGCAAGCCTTAATAATTTGCTCTTAATATGTGTGTAAAGATGAGGAATTTGGTAATTAAGACTCCTGTTAATTTTGTGTTTTATATTTTGATATATTGCCTCTCATTTGCAGCGATACTTAATAAAATGTTTTATTAATCTTTCTGTTATGATTTTAATTCTGGCAGTTTTGCAATATTTCTTAAAAAATTAATTTGCACAATATTAGGGTTGGTTTCAGGTAGATCATCATCCCCTTTAAAATTGTCAATACAGTAATCCCTCGCTGTATCGCGCTTCGACTTTCGCGGCTTCACTCTATCACGGATTTTGTATGTAAGCATATCTAAATATATAACGCAGATTTTTTGCTGCTTTGTGGGTTTCTGCAGACAATGGGTCTTTTTATTTCTGGTACATGCATCCTCAGTTGGTTTGCCCAGTTGATTTCATACAAGGGACGCTATTGGGGGATGGCTGAGAAGCTACCCAATCAGAGCATGCAGTTAAGTTCCTGTGTGCTGATTGGCTCAGAGACAGAACACTGAATTCGATTCCACTGTGTTAACCAGGAAGTCTCGTCTCACTCATTTAGCATCAACGTGTTTCGCTGTGTAAAGAGTTAACTTTTGTGCTCTTTTTTGTTTATCTTTGTGCATAGTCAAGCCCTTTGTTATGGCTCCAAAACGATCTGCTCCTGCTACTGCTTCAGGGGCCGTGCCCAAGCGCAAACGGAAGATGCTAACAATTGCTGAAAATGTAAAAGTTTTGGATATGTTGAAGGCAGGGAACAGCTACACCGCTGTAGGACGCCATTACAGCATGAATGAGTCCACGATTCTTTTTATTTAAAAAGGAGTAAAAACATATAAGATCTACGGCCACAGTGTCCTTTAACCAGGGCGCAAACCGAGTTGTAAGTGGATGTAATAAGGCGGTAGTCCAGATGGAATCTGCTTTAGGGATTTGGATTGAAACGGCGGTGCTACACAGTCACCTGAAGAGGCTCCTTTAGAAGAGCTGTAAGCTCTTCTTTGTTGTGCAGTAAAATTAAACTCATCGTTATCGGACAAGTCGTCGTGTCATTGAGTAACCATAATTAATTTTCTACGTACAGTACTTATTACATGTACATAGTTTAGTGTCACTGTACACACATTTTACTGTATACAATTTTTCTTGCATTGTACGTATTTATTGCTGGTGGCCTGTCTGTCGTAATGGGTGTAACATATGTGATATCAGAGACGCTCGATATCTTTAAAATAATATATAGGTTTTACTGTATATAAACAGTGTGTTTACATACAGCATTTCAACAAATCTTACCTAATATCTAAGAGAATACAAAGGGTTTATGCTGTATAATTGTGCAGGAAATGTTTATAATAGTGTGGGAGAGTTTATAAGGGCTTAAAATATATAAAAATAACCATATAACCATATGGTTTTTACTTCGCGTATTTTCACCTTTCGTGGGGGGTTCTGGAACACAACCCCCATGATCAAGGAGGGATTACTGTACACAGTATTATTATCGAGTTTGAGGCTGAGTCACTGTTATATCAAAGAAGCCAAAACTGCTTTGATTGCAGTTCTTATATTTTTCAATTTGGCCACACAGTGTCCTCATTTCTAATTGCCATGCAACATAAATGTGCAAATATCACCTGCAATTATTTATTGGTGCTCCTAAATTTAGAAAGAGCATAAAATGCAAGCAGAACAGTATCAGATGGACACAAAGGTACCAGAGCTGTTTCACTATATTTATATGAGCAAATTATGTTTGCTTTCCATAATACATATTTTTGTCTTGCTAAGTCACATACATCAGCCTTCAACTCATCCAAAATGGCACATCTGTACAGAAATGTAAGTTAAATTACATGGTGCCATCCTTTTTGATTGTAATTATCTGTGTCAAATTCTTTGTGGAACAGTGAGCCATCGATGGTACCACCGCACTGAGTTGTGTCCATTGTGAAAGCCTGGTGCAGAGGTGATTGGAGAGTACAGCACACTTCCCAAGTCACAGTCGCTAGTCTTGATTCTGTTCATGCATCCAGACTGACCAAAGTAAAGTGTCCACTTTGGCTAGAGCTGTCATAATTACGATGTTATATCCACTGCCTCTCTTATCTTCTCTTCATAAAATGTGACAAACAGCTTCTTCCGCTGGCGTTCAAAACTGGATGCCTACCATATTGAATCCCACAACAGAAGAAGCTGTCAGGTTGCTAATTGGCATTTTGAGAGTGAAAATGTATTCTGAGATGTAGTTTATACTAGTGCAAGTATAAAAGTAAATGCAATGCTTTACAGCCTATCCTGTACACAATCAGGACACAAGAACATACTGTAGTATATTTACAATTTGTTTAACACTAGAATTACCAGAGCCTACGAAAAAACTCGTAAATCCGTCCCACCTTAAATCGCGTCTTAAATCCGTTTGCACCTCTCCGCCAGAGTCCTTTGTCATCTAAATGTGCTGATAAAGCTACTAGCAGCCAGCTATTCCATCCCCCCACCGACTTAGAATGAACTTCTCTCCTAGCTCAAGCCTTGCCTTGATTTGATTACCTGGGATTGAAGTGGAGTTTTACAGTGGAAATAATTCTAGCGTTATTTGGAATACACGCATTTCATGTGTGTTCCATTTCTATAGTTGGCTGTGCAAACACATTTTTAAAACAGAAACGTTTTTCATATTCTAATAGTAAATGACAAAATGTAGGCATAAACTATATAACGTATGAAGCCTGAAGTCCATATATCAAAGAAACACTTTCACAAAAGGTACAAATAAAAGAACACGTGCGCCTTCATTCATAAGCTTTATGACCACAGACTCGGAAAGTCTTTCTCCCGTGGGACGACTGGGATCTTTTCCTAAATAAGGAGTGGCATTGCACATGTACTTTGTCTCCAAATCTGCCGCAATCCAAAAAGGCAGAACCGTAACAACAGACAACTTCTTCACGTCACTTTCGCTGGCTAATAGACTGCTGCACCGCAATACAACTCTGCTTGGCACCATGAATAAAGTGCGACGGGAACTTCCACCTGCAGCTAAAGTCAGTTCAGTACACGAACAATTCTCCACGCTGGTGTTTAGATCTCCCAGTGCCATGGTGACAGTGTATGTGCCCAAAAAGATGAAGTCTGTCTGCATTCTCAGCACAATGCACCATGATGTGGAGATTGGGCAAGATAAAAAAACCAAAAACAAACACGGTCACAGACTACAACCACATGAAGGTATGCTAGTGAAAAAAATATTAGTGTGACGAAGTATTCTGGTGCTCTTCTGGTGATAAAATGATTTCTTCAAAATGTCACATATATTTGTCTTTCTTTTTTCCCCAGCGTGGCGTTGACATCATGGACCAGAAGGCGCGTGCTTGTTCAGTGCGCACAGGAACACGCAGGTGGCCGGTTGCTGTGTTGTACAACATCCTTGACCTAGCAGCGATGAACGCACACGTACTGTATAAGGCATGCACGGGGTCCGCTGAGGAAAGAAGAGTGTTCATGGCTCACCTTGCAGAGGAACTTCGTCGTCGCTTCTTACAGGAAAAGGCGATGGAAAAAGGAAAGATGATACAGCGTCAACAAACTTCCGTTCTAAGACCTCAGCTTCCCCCAGGGAAGAAAGTACAGTGTCAGGTGCTCATTCACTGTAATAGGAACCATAGCACAGAGAGGTGTGTACACTGCAACAAGTACACATGTCGCAAATGTAGGAATGGCGGACCTTGGGTGTGTGGGAACTGTTAATATTTGAATGTGATGATTTTATATAGCACGGATCGGAAATCAGCAGTTCTTAACATTGCACCACGCAAGCTGTCGTATCAACCACCAACTGTAACTTGCTTTCTTTATTCTTCGGTTATAGTCTTGAATAAAAGTACACTTTTATTTATGTGAAACCAGCTGTGTCAGATGGGGTTGTATGGATTGATTCTGAATGTGACTGCGAGAATGAAAAGTGAATTAAAAAAAAAAAAAAAAAAAAAAAAGCTAACCTTTACCAGTATCATAAGTTACACCGCCTGTTACAGACTGAAATCAAATTTATATTGTTATTCTAAAATTGTAAGAATAAGAGCAGTTAATTTCTTGAAGTGGAGCCGTGCGGAATCGAACTTGCCACCCTCTGATTCCCAGTCAGGCGCTGATACCATTACACCACTGCGGCAATTGTAGTAAGAGTGTCAATGTGGCATGCTAACACGGCTTTTTTTTTTTTTTTTTTTTTTTGAATGAAGGCGCACGTGTTCTTTTATTTGTACCTTTTGTGAAAGTGTTTCTTTGATATATGGACTTCAGGCTTCATACGTTATATAGTTTATGCCTACATTTTGTCATTTACTATTAGAATATGAAAAACGTTTCTGTTTTAAAAATGTGTTTGCACAGCCAACTATAGAAATGGAACACACATGAAATGCGTGTATTCCAAATAACGCTAGAATTATTTCCACTGTAAAACTCCACTTCAATCCCAGGTAATCAAATCAAGGCAAGGCTTGAGCTAGGAGAGAAGTTCATTCTAAGTCGGTGGGGGGATGGAATAGCTGGCTGCTAGTAGCTTTATCAGCACATTTAGATGACAAAGGACTCTGGCGGAGAGGTGCAAACGGATTTAAGACGCGATTTAAGGTGGGACGGATTTACGAGTTTTTTCGTAGGCTCTGGTAATTCTAGTGTTAAACACTTGGTTGAAATTTTTGGCAAAGGAAAGTCCATTGGTAAAGTAAATAATCAGTGATTGATTGCCATTAATTTCACCTATTGGCACAAGCCTACTAAGTACTAACGAAGAAACAGTTACAGTCTTCTTCTGGTAAAACAGCTGTCTACACAGCAACAGGCTTCAGAGCAGCTTTCACGGACTTGAATAGGCTAATATCTTGCCACGTGACAGCAGGTTCCCACATGCCATCGGCTATAACATGCTTGTTGGCTGGTGCCTGTTCCAAGACATCTTAGCTTTTGTTCCTAGTACAAGCTTGTCATCGTTGTTCCACCAAAACTGATGAACAACACACAGATTTACTGCTCGTTGCCCTTTCAAATCCATCCCATATAATGATATTCTTGCTGTATTGTTACAGTATATTTACAGTTAGCTTACCATAATGAGTGAATTCTCTGACAGGCCAAGTTCAGCTAAAGAATTTTTCTGATTTTGCTAGTTATTTGAAAAACTCTTGTGAAACTGGGAAATAAAGAAAAAGGACAGTTTGCACTACGTTAACAGTGGCAGCAGTTAGAGAGATTCACACAGTGATATTAAAATAACGGACAAAATAACTAAGCCATAGCCAGCCCAACTATGTTATAGATTACATTTGTTGCATTATCCGTTGTAATGTAGGCTACAGATGTGTCTTCAATTTTCCATTCTTTGAGAGTGCAATCCATAAGCCAAGATATCCGCAGTGAGCTTGAGGAAAACCTAGCTTGTTTAAATTTGTTGGTGTCCTTTTCTTATCTGTCTTAAAACTGAAAAACTGCACTATTTTTCTTCTTTGCAATCAAATCAGACATCTTTATATACCTTGCAAGTGATTGCTTGTTCTTAGTTTGCATGTTCACTCTGCCTAGATCTGGAAATTATCATTTTTTTTCCTCCAGCACACACAAGTATGATTTGCCTCTCATCACCTTAAAGCAAGAAAAAAGGAGTGGGGGATCAAGGCAGGAAATATCAGCACAATATTGCCTACACAGTATCTTCTGTAACCAGCCTTAACCCTATCTTTTGAACCATACAGTATGATACAACTATTGTTTTTCTGAACTTTAAAGTATTTAAAGCAAACATGCTTTAAGACAATATTTTGTTCTATGTGGAAGAATGCACATCATGTGTTTTAATTGTCAAAATATTCACATAAAGAAAATGTTTCCTAGTATTTTACATATAAAGGTTTATATATCAAGTAATAAGTTTCACAAGTTTTCATAATAATCATTCTAATACAATCCCATCCTTCCAATAAACAACTATGGCAACAAAATGAGTGATACATTAGATAGGGAACACAGAGGTTAGTCTTGTACTGTAGTAAAAGAAACATTAGGGAGATCATTGAAAAAAAGAAATAAAGAAATATTAGGAGTATAAGATATTAACAGAGTAATAAATGGTCCAGTTTTTGTCTGTGGCTGTTTCTGAGTAAATATAGTTATGTGTCATTTTGCCTTTTTTCTTTTTGCTCATTTTGCTCATTTTTTTGCTTTTTAATTTCAACACTGCCACCCTATTGTGTTAATAATGGCGTCTACAGGCAAAAGAAACTATAATGTGTTGTCAAATGAAGACAAGATGACAATAATTAATAGACTAATTATTCTCTTATTTGTATGCAATTACTTGTGTTTGCTTGTTTCTGTTTATGCAAAAAAGTGTGATTTATAGTTGAAATCATGAAAAACAATTAGGAAAGTTCAAAATAAATATAATGCACATTATAATTTTTAAACAGTAAGGTTATTATTAATTAATTATTTTTCTAATACTTTATATTTCAAAATACGATAGTAGTAACCTTGTGTACAATCATTTTATTGTAGATTGTAGGCCTAGTTACACTTTGCTTTGTATAAACTGGGTATTTCCTTTTTTTATATATAATTTTATTAATTTTATTGTAATCATTCATACAAATTGATGAATTTTTACAAAAAATAGGATTGAAAAACAAGTCGACAACTGGGTATTTTCATGTTTGACTATTTGTTCAACTGGACTACTTATCGCATTGGGAAAACTGATATTTATTTATTTCTATTCATTCCATTTTTATGATACAATATTTCTTATTATGACTGATTGTTCAGCAGCCTTGTGATCTGTGAATATCAAACTGACCACGAATCTACCAGTGGCCCTGTACCATTTGTCTGAAGCGGAGAATGAAAAAAGTAACTGTGTATGATGGCTAATTCGCACTGTTACATTACCACAAACTAAATTTCAGTTTCTTGGGAAATGGGTGTGATTACTTCTAAATAAAACTGAGAATTTAACAAACATGCTCTTTAAAGACTTGTTAATACTTGTCTTCCACCTGGGACTGAAGTCTAGCCTGGAGTTGTTAAAAACTGCAAACCTGCAAAAGTTGGAAATTAATTCCAAAAAATGCGACAACAGGGAGCTGATCTTCTATCATAGAAATTAACATCCCATACTAACACATAAAAAAGCTATGAGCCACGCTTCCATGGAGAGCCAAAGATAAGAAACCTTTCTTCGTTGAGATACAGTTTGCCAAGCTAAACAATAAGCCAGTCTGAAGTCTGAGCAGCCACCACTTCAAGAAAGGAACTTCAGCTTCAACTCTTGTGCCAGAAAGAGTAACGCTCTTTCCTATGAAGTTGCAGACAATACAGCAAAGGGCCTAACTAAGGAAACTCCACACAACATTGGACATCACCTTTAAAGACTTGATATTGTAAATCAGAACTCTAAATAACCAGTAAACAGCCGGCCTCTCTACGTTATTAGTTTGTCTGTCTCATCTGTCTGTGTCCTGTCTTATATATTAACATATATATATGTCACACACGTGTGCTTAGGAGACAGCCAACAAGCCCTAAGGTGAGTGATCTACCACGAGATGAAGGGTTGATTTCGAGTACTAACACCTCTCTCTCTCTTTTACCAGACCCAAAGAAGAAAAATAGCAATTCCACACACTTACCTTTATTACTTCCGGATTCTCAAAATGGCCACTCCACATCAATTCTGTTTCTGGCTCCCAGTGATGACCTGACCTCTGGCTCCCATTGATGATGTCACTTTTGGTCCCACCATGATGACATCACTTTCCGGTTCCACCATGATGACATCACTTCCGACTTACTGTTTTGATGTAATTTCCTGCCAAATAACATCCTGTCACCATTTTGTGTATAAATAACATCTTTTCAATACTCTATGTTGTCAAATGCTTTGGTTTTTGATCCAACTTCATTCATTTTTCATTACGTCCAACGGATATATATATATGCAGTCATCATATTTGTATAATCATTGTGTTTATCATATTCTTTTTCATAAAATGAGTGTGCTTCAGTTGCTTTGATGCAAGTCTAAAGGCCGGAGATCTCCCTCCTACAACAGAGAAAGATAAGGTAAGTAAAGTATGAGCCTTAATGAATTATTTGATTAATTACTGGTATTGCCGAAGGCAAAACTGATCATTAATTAACCAACTTAAAATAATCATCTTTCCATCTCCAACATTTATTGTCATGCCTCTGGGTGTACATGATAAATGACATTCTTTCCTACATATTATTTACAACCACATTTATCAGTAGTTTTGCACCAAATAAAAGTCATTGGCAATTCAGTATATAAGTACTAAAAACATTGAAATAAGAGCTCAACTATCCTTAAACTGTCCTTATGGTGAACATAAATTGTTTTATTTAGTTATACTGTATATTTTTTGCTAGCTTACATCTTGAGACAGTTTATTTTAAAGTTAATTGAGTGTAAAGTGCTAGTTTGGCTCAGTAAACAAATATGAAAATGTAATAGCACTATAATAATCCATTATCATTTTTATCCTGTTCAGGATAAATTTTGTTTACCTTCTTGTATATTTGTAATCATTTATTTAAGCTATGCAGAAAATCTTATGTTTATTAATTGCAGTGTTTTAAAAGATTCAAAAGACTTTAATTAGTGAGGTTTTCTGCTGTGGAAAAAAGAAAACCTTAAAAATATTTTGAGGTTACAGGACTACTTAGTCAGTAATCGGGATGTCTACCTTTATTTTCCAATGAAGGTCTAAAACCACATCAAATACATCATAATATAGATCATTTTTAACTTAAACCATAAACAAATAGAATTTTAAAGTTCTATGAACACTTAAAATGCATTTTTTAAATCTAGCAAAATTTTTCAACTTCTTCAGAAACTAAATTATCAGGTTAATTAGTCTTTAATTGGTACATAGTAAATGTAATGTAATAATAAAAATAATTACCCGTATTTCAAAAGGCATTTGTAAAGTCTCTTAAGATGCCAACCTAAAACTTCTGATTTCTTCTTATTTATAGACAGCCAGATTGACACAATAATGACATGATGACTTAGAGCAGCCATGATTCTTGTTAACAAACACTTCATGGTACAATTTGTCATGACATTAAAGTAATTTTTGGTATTCTTTTTTTTAGAATTTTATATACAGTTTGAAGAATGCCTTCATTACCAGACAAATTACACACTTTCTTAACTTTGTTTTTAATCATTTCTTTTTTCCATTGCAGTGCCACCATGTGGAAAATTGCATCTTATTTAAATCAGTCATACTGTAGTTACATGCCATCAACTATCCATTTAGTACTTTCTTCCAGAGAACTGTATAACTAGGATGCATAAATGGGATGTACTTGAAAAGGCAAGGATTGTGGTGTAGAAAATTTTTAAGAAAATAATAACAATTTGTTACTGTTTTCATTCTTACTCCAAGCTAGTCAGGTGGCCAGACATTTAAACTCATTTAAACTCTAAATCCAAGACACAGGATTAGAGGGACCCACAGACTATCCTGAAAACAACACACACACTCACACAATTTCATGTCTTTAAAAAACTGATGTTCAAAACAGAAACTATACAATTGGGACCGTCCTGACGTAGCTGTATTTCATATGCTGCGTTGGCACAGTGTGAGTGGGCGCAGAAGTGTGCCAAAAAGTATACTGGCCTCTACCTAGTTTTTGGTCTGAGCGCATTGCTTCAAGTATTGGTTCTCATCTTCAATTGGTGGGTTGTATTTGAACATGTTATTCTTTTTTTGATTTAGCATACTATAGCATTGAGTATCAAATCAATTTTGTACTTGTTTTGGAATATTTTTTAATTAGGTAAATAAGAAAAAAATTGGAAGCTTTATAAATCCACCATGAATAGTGGAATTGTAGCTGTAATAACAAAATGTAGCACATAACCTTGTTAAGACCCATAAAGCTTAAGGCTATGTCACATTACACAACTTTTCCAGCAATTTCCAGTTGTAGCTTTCCTGTACATAATGTTAGCAAGTTACGGACATTTGACAGTGGACTTCCCATGAAAACAGTCATCTAATGTGACACTCCTAGTAACTCACTCCAAATAGTATGTGACTCACTCTGATAATATCAAACAGATTTGATTTTATCTTTAGTCATGGGGGTGGCCTTTGTGTGCATGAGAGCTGACAATCAGTGAATGCTTATCTAGATGCAGTGATGCAGCGATGAGGTATAAGGAATGGAGCACATTGGACTTCACAAATAGAAGAGAAGCTTGTCTGTCTGATGTTGCATGTTTTATGTACCATGACAGAGTGGAAAAAAACAGAAAAAAGACAGAGAGTGCTGCTGAAATTGCTGTGCCTATTAACCCTTCATGCACCAGCAGGTCTGTCAGATGGCATGTTATTCCCTGTCACAAAAAGGAGCAAGCACAACTGTACTGGAAATTTCACACTAGGTCGGTAAATTAGACATGCCCATCAACTTTCAGTCATTTAAAATTGACATGGTCTGGTAAAAATATAGCAACTTCAATTGGCAATCCGACGAACCCTATGACTTATGATATTGACTTTATGAAAACATGATTTTTTTCATCCTTGTTGTATTTTAATTCTTATTATCAAAATATGCTGAATACACACAACTGCAACTCAATTTATACAGTACACAGACTTGATCAACAGTTTAGCTGTTGGTTGACCAAACATTTGATTGGGAAAGATTCATTGTCTAACTGAATTTTATCTTGGTATGAATGAGGGTGCTAGACATTGTGGTTCTTGTCTCTTAGACACCATCCAGGGATTTCCACTGATTAAAGTCTCCAGAGTTTCCAAAGAATGGTGCAAAATGGTGTAAACCAGGGCTCCTCAGGTACATCCTGGAGGGCTGCAGTCTATGCAGCTTTTCACTTTAACCAGTTTCTTAATCAGAACCAGTAGTTTATTTACTAGTAATGCATATGTTTTTTTTAGTTTAGTTTTATTGTTTATTACAATTCAGAATCCTATGTTGTCATTTTTAGTTTTAAACAATTTAATTTTGGCTTTAATTGCTGCTTTTTGGATGACTGAAGACTGATAAAAGAATTTATAAAAATATGTGAAACTCTAGGGCAATGACACTCAACAGATAGCCTGCAGGCCTCATAAGACCCATGAGTAAAATTTAACTGGTGCATTCAATAATCTCATATGTTTTTAGTTAAACAGAGAATTGTTCATGATTTTTATTTCAAAATGCTACCAAGACATTTAATAATCACTGGTGATGAGGGCTATAGAGGGCAAAACTGCAGAATAGTGTCAGCTGCTGACAGGAACACATGTACCTTGTTGCATAGGTGGCTAGCAAAAAATTAGTATTAATGTTAAATGTCATTGTGACATTAAAGCCATTGCAAGTGTAATCTCAGAAGTGCATACAGCATTTTTAGAATACTGGCCGAAAACCAAAACAAGTGTTTTGCCAATTTAATAATTCAAAATTTAAACAAGTGTACTTCTTTTCATTAAAGATATGTTCTCTGTTAAACCCAAGAGATTTCTACCAGCATTCGTCAAGGTCAAATTTCAGTTACAGATTTTACAAATCCTTACCTCTGACATCTTAGAAACAAGATTTAGAAGTTTTGAACTTGCAGCACTTGGAGCTTATACAATTCAGTTTAAAAAACAGCACAGACTTTGCACTTTTTTCTCACCATGACCATATCGATCTACCTATGCAAATCTGGCATGATAAACTTTATCAAGAGCAGTCAATGTAACCTTCTTATTGATGGGCATCTAATTAGGTGCCTGTATGTTCCCCTGACTAGGGTAAACTCTAGGCATTGATCGAGTAGGCATCGGCCTAGGTGCACCAAAGCCAAGGGAGTGGAAAAAATTATTTTATGTATCATCATGAGGGTGTCAAGCTCAAAGGCGTCTGTGTATTCAAATGCGATCATGTGGTGTGCCAATATCTTCCTTTATCAATTTCAATTACAGATCCAACCATGCGGATCTAAAAGAGTGGCTGTATTTTGAGTGTGTCTTTGTTTGCCCTTTCAACCAGAATCTGCCCAGGAGCACAATGCACCGTTAACACATTGAGTTCTGGACCATTTAGTACCAGGATGTTGCAGTATAGGTTAATGTATATATGATAAACAATGACCTCTACTGAAATTAGTAAAATACACTTCTTTATATTTTTAACTATCGATAGTAAGTCTGCCAAAAATGTAAAGAAACTGTTAATTACTTTATTTTGAACAGCAACACAAGTACAAGCTTCCATTTGAATGAGAGTCCCAGAAGCATGGCACCTCACAAAGTACAGACCTAGAAAAACATGTACAATATATATAATGCATTTCTTTGCATTGTTAACGCTTGTGGCACATAACACATTTGATAGCTGGTGACTGTTTCAAGTCAGTGGGTGGCAGAATGTCCTTGTTGTGCTGTTCTGGAAGTTGTGACAAGTCAGATGCCTTGTGATGATGAAACGCCTCTGCAACAGCTATCAACGTCAGTGCCAGAACCTACAGGTTCCACATCTTCCAATTGACTGTCACGAGTAGCAAAGATCACTGTCATTATCATCAAAATATTAGCCTTGCAACAAATCTCACAGGTGGCGCAGTGGTAGTGCTGCTGCTTTGCAGTAAGGAGACAGCGGAAGATTGTGGGTTTGCTTCCTGGTTCCTCCCTGTGTGGATAGTGCTTTGAGTACTGAGAAAAGCGCTATATAAATGTAATGAATTATTATTATTAAATCTAGTTGTTTCAAAACATCAGCAGCTTTATACTTTTTTTGTGAATACATAACTACAAACTGTCTATTTACAGTACTATTATGAGTTAATTCGTACCTCACATTCAAAGTGTTAAGCTAGCCCCGGCCCTGACCCCATAGACACTCATAATCAGCAAGCTAGATATATGGATTACAAAGACCAGCACCCTCACTAGGCTGCTGCTTAGGTAAGTAAAATATAATGTTTTAACATTTCAGCTTCTACTGAAGTCACAGTTTATCTTACCTGTTTTTTTTTTGTTGTTGTTTTTTTTGCATATCAGACTATTCCTAGTCTCATACTTGATTTCCTTTGATTTTTCAAGCAATGGCAGCTGGTGAATAAAATTAGGGCAGAGGTGCAGTTTTTGGGGCGGCAAACTGAAATAGGATTTCATAGTTCAGGAGAAAAGAAAAGAAAAGAAAAACACATACAAAAACTGAAATGTTGCCAGCACACAGAGTGCTTTGAGTAGTGAAAAAGTGCTACATAAATGTAAACAACTATTATTAGTAGTAGTAGTAGTAGCATAGTCAGAAATGTATTAGTGGGTGGGAATATATGAAACTAGGTGGGCAAATAAAATTTCACCCAGATAAGATAGTTTATCTTCACCATTCACACTCGAATGAGGGGGATCCTCAAATAAGACCATACTCAGTAATACACACAACAGCCCATTTTTAATGGATGTTGACTTGTGCTGACACAAGGCATGTTGTGCAAATAAACACATCCATTTCATGATTATTTGGGGCCCCAGCGCTCTGTATTATAAACCGCCACTGTTTTCAAATATGTCTAAGTTGTTTAACTATATACTAATGCTATGCTAATGTGCTATATAAATAAATGTTGTTGTTGTTGTATATAGGAGAAGCAGAAAAATGCTTGCAAAAAGAAGCAACATTTATTTATTTTTGTATTTTTGCTGCATGTTGTTGTTTGACCAAAAATGACTGCATAACTCTATTTCATGAGAATCCTACAAACTTTGTTTTCTCTGTTAACCTAATTTCATTTTTATTATTTACACTCTTATAATCGGTACTATTGTGAAAGTGCTAATCGCACAACCTTTGGTTTGTCATATAGTATGAAAAGACAATACATGAAAAAAATGCTTGCTTTGCCAAAACAATATATATTGTTTTAAATTAAGCAGGTGTGAAAAAATGCTGTAAAATAAGAATGCTTATACAAATATAAATTTTAATTGTTTGTATCAATTTACAAAATACAAAGTGACCTAACAGAAGTAAAATCTAAATCCAATCCATTTTTGGTGTGACTACTCTTTGCCTTAAAACCAGTGCCAGTTCTTTTAGGGACACTTGCACAAAGGCAGGGATTTTGTAGGATTATAGACAGGTATATGATTAATCAATTATATCAAATGGGTGCTAATGATCATCATTTTCATATGTAGGTTGAAACACATTTATTAACTGAAACAGAAACAGCTGTGTAGGAGAGTAAAAACTGGGTGAGGAACAGCCAGACTCTGCTACCAAGGTGAGGTTGTGGAAGACAGTTTCATGTCGCAGGTAATAAAAGCACAGCAGCAAGACACAACGTAGTTATACAACATCAGCAAGGTATCTCCCAGGCAAAGATTTCAAAGCAGACTGGGGGTTCAATATGTGCTGTTCAATCTCTTTCGAAGAAGCACAAAGAAATGGTTAACACTGAGGATCGCAGGTGCAGTGGTCAGCCAAGGAAACTTGCGGCAGATGAAAGACACATTATGCTTACTTCCCTTTGAAAACTGAAGATGTCCAGCAGAGCAATCATCTCAGAATTGGCAGAAACCTATTGGACTCAGGTACACACATCTACTGTCCAGAGAAGTCTGACCAAAAGAGGTCTTCACGAAAGAATTGCGGCCAAAAAACTATACTTCTGACATGGAAACAAGACCAAAGGACTCCACTCAATGCAGAAAAATGGCAGCAGGTGCTCTGGAGTGATGAGTCAAAATTTAAAATATTTGGCTGTACCAGAAGGCAGTTTGTTCACTGAATGGCTGGATAGTGGTACAATAATGAGTGTCTTCCAGCAACAGTGAAACATGGTGGAGTTTCCTTGCAATCATGAGGCTGCATTTCTGCAAATGAAATTGAGGATTTGGTCAGGATTAATGGTGCCCACAATGCTGAGAAATACAAGCAGATAATTATCCATCATGCAGTACCATAAGGGAGGCATCTTATTGGCCCCAAATTTATTCTGCAGCAGGACAAAAATGCCAAATATACAGCCAATGTCATTAAGAACTATCTTCAGAGTAAAGAAGAACAAGGAATCCTGGAAATGATGGTAGGTCCCACATAAATGTCATCGAGTGTGTCTGGGATTACATGAAGAGACAGAAGGATTTGAGGCAGGCTATATCCACAGAAGATCTGTGGTTAGTTCTCCAAGATGTTTGGAACAACCTACCTGCTGTGTTCCTTCAAAATCTGTTTGTAAGTGTACCTAGAAGAATTGATGCTGTTTTGAAGGCAAAGGGTGGTCACATCAAATATTAATTTGATTTAGATTTATTTTATGCTCGTTCTCTTTGCATTGTTAATTAATAAAAAAATAAAGTATTAACACTTCTGTTTGTGTAAGGATTCTTAGTTTACAGCATTTTTTCACACCTGCCTAAAATGTTTACACAGTACTGTATATATATATATTTCAATGTTCCAATAAGGTACCCAAAAAATGATCTGAACTGAACAGAAAATTTTGAAAGCAAACACAAGATAGTAGGCTATAATTACTTAGCAAACAATTAGTACAAAGCTTTGACCCACTTTATTTTTCTGTTTATTTTAAGTGTCCCAACTTCCTATTATTTTGAGTACCCCTGCTCTTGCAATTAGAGTGTGGCAAGCCAGATGCTCCAGTTAGTAAACTAACACTCATACTCATGTGTGTGGGTTAAGGTACATATATAGCAAAAAAGATTTGTGTTAGTGTGATTGTCATTTTGTATTACTTAAAATTTTACAGATAGGTAAGGACCACGAAAAATATTTTAAAAACCTGATCTTCTTCAATGCCCAGTGAGATAAAAAAAGAAGAAATGCAGTACTGCTGTTAAACTTTCCAGAAGTGTTCCTCCTGCTGGATTCTTAAAGTGACAGATTTGAAGGCATCAGGTATGCTTTGCTGCCTCAGTACTGGATAGTCTACAGTGATGAAGGGAACGCTCAGCTCTGTACAGGAGAATATGATGGTATCTGTCTGTCTAATTTAACACTAGAATCCCTGAAGCCTACGAAAAAACTCATAATCCCAGGTCATCTTAAATTCCTTCAGACCTCTCTTCATCAGCGTCTTTTGTTTTTCAAACATGTCGATCAGCACAAGCAGCAAGCAGCCTGCTATCCCATTAAAAGATGGGGCTAAAGTTAGTCACAAACTTCTCCCAGCTCCAGTCTCTTTATCATGATGCAAAGTGCCTGGAGTTGTATAAGGCAAATAATACATCACTATTTGGAATACATACATTTCATGTGTGTTCCGTGTCTACAATGATCTGTGTAAGTTGAGAATGACAGGAAATGTGAGGCAAAAAATGCTGAACGCATACCTAAAACAGAAACTTTTTCCATGTTATCCTAAAAATGACATGAAGTTTATAATGTATGAAGACTTTATATAACTATCAAATAAACACATGTGCTTTAATTCAAGAATATAACCAAAGAAAAAAATGATTCAATTTACATGTTGCTGTCAATGAGTTAAAAACTCAAGCTCGAATGTCAATCAAAAGAAAGCTGATATGCATTCTTGGATGGTGCAGAGGTAAGAACTGCTGCCTTACAACCAAAAGGTTCCCAAGTTGGAGTCAGGGCACTTCGCATATTGAGTAGTGAACTGTTATTATTATTACTATAATATACTGTATATACTCAAGTATAAGACGATTAGAATATAAGCCGAGGTACCTAATTTTACCTGGAAAAACTTATTGACTCGAGTATAAGCCTAGGGTGGGAAATGCAGCAGCTACTGTTAAGTTTCAATAAGCAAAATAAATACCAATAAAATTACCATACATTAATTGAGGCATCAGTAGGTTAAATGTTTTTGAGTATTTATTTCAAAGAAAAACAGTAAACTAGCTCTGTAAGTGGAGAAGAGGGTCAACAAAAACAATATGCTCTCTCTCGTGCGCGCGTGCGTGCGTGCGTTTGTCTGTTTGTCTCTCTCTCTCTCTCCAGCTTTCTGTCAGGTTGGCGGGGGCAGCAGGACCTGACTCGAATATAAGCCGAGGGTGACGTTTTTCAGCACATTTTGGGTGCTGAAAAACTTGGCTTATAAACGAGTATATATGGTAATAAAAACATACATTTGATTTGAAATTATAACACCTGGTGTGAATTTTGGCTAATTGTAAAAGTTTTTTTTTCAGCTTTATTCTGTCTCTGAGTTGATGGCGTTTATCTCCATTCTTTTCACAAAAGCAGCAAAGACCACAGTTGCTGCTGTGGCTGATGCCTGCCCAGAACTATTTGTTGTACCGGCAATCAAAGATGTCCCGTGACCGCTATCAGACTATCATGTGGCATTTGCGCTTTGACAACAAAGACGTCCTTGCAGAATGTGTGATAAATTACAGGTTTGCTGCATTTTCGGACATCTAGCAACATTTTGTTGAGAGCTGTGTTTTGAGTTACAACCCTAAGGCAAAGACTTTCCGAGTCTGTGGTCATAAAGCTTATGGAAACATTTCTAGACAAAGGTAGAACCGTAACAACAGACAGCTTCTTCACAGCGCTTACGCTGGTTAATAGACTGCTGCACTGCAACACAACTCTGCTTGGTACTATAAGTAAAATGGGACTTCCACCTGCAGCTATAGTCACTTTAGTACACGTGCAATTTGCCATGCTAGTGTTTAGATCTGACAGTTCTCTTGTGAAAAGCAGAAAGACAGACAGACAGACAGATATACATTGGGTTATATATATATAGAGATATGCCAAGAAATGTTTTATTTTTGTCTTTCCCCAGGCTATCTATAGTTTTTCAAGGAGAAGGCAGTAGGGATGCACCAACAGGATGCCTAGCCAGTAGGCTATTTCTGAGATCAAAAGGATTTAGATGCCACTTGGTGTAGCCTTAGCAGTTACTGTACTGAAAAAATGTATGGCTGCTAGAGTGTTAATGCAAATGTTTATATTAATGTATTAAAAAGTACAAAATGTTTATTTTCAGAAAATAAAATGAATTAACAGAACAAGGCACTCAGGCATACAACTACTTGAATTCTAACATGCTGAAATGAGACTCGGGAGAACTTTAAACATTATATGTTATGAAAAATATGAGACTCTACACAGTAGAAAACATCCCAAAACTTCTCAAACCCAAGTAATTAATCTCAAGCTTTTCTGCCAGCATTGATTGTAAGGTAGAAACTGAGCTGGATGGATGTCATTGTCAGAGGGGGACATTTTTTTGTGCACTGTGTGGTTCCATTAGGCACCCATTGTTGGGACTGGGGGGTGAGAAGTTAAAAGGCTGTCTGCAGGATGTAAGTATTTGCTGTATTGCAAAGGAGTCACCACTTTGAAGTTTATGGCCTTGGAGGATGTCTGTATTTACCTGACTTGGAAATATTGGTTTCTAATCAGCATATCTGTACTTATTCATGATTGGTAACAATTCCTTTTTTTAACTTGTGTTTTCATTAATTGTTATACCCAGGAAATGCAGATGTACCATTGTTTAATCTGATTGTCCTGAACTGATAATGGCAGGGACTGAAGTAGATAAAAACTCCTGGCAGCAGAAGGCAAAGGGGGACAGTCCACAGAAAATGCTGCCAAGGCACTAGGACAGAGCACAGGGGCTTGCAGGCAGACAAAGGTACCAGGCTGGCATGACGTAAGGCACAAGGATGGCAACACTTCCAGGAAGGAACAGACAGTTCCACAAAGAGACGCCGGATGTGGATCAGCGAGAGAGGGAATCCGCATGAAAGGACCAAGTGAAGCTGACACGCAAGAAATGAGGCGTGCCTAGGTCCCAGCCACACAAGGAGCCACACAAGGGATTCAACAATTTGACACAACTTCTGTAGGGGAACGAGTGTCTGAGTAACAGAGTGCATCCATGGACAGTTGAACAATTAAGTGTTGGGGTAACACAGTGCACAAACTGGACTCTGCACCACTAAAGGTTGTATCCTCCAATTCTTGTTTTTAACGGACTTTTAGAGGGTGGACTGTGTATTTTCCTTTGTAAAAAAAGGGAAATTGATTCCTGATATGTTTAGTTTTTGTTATGTTCGTTTATCTTTTTAGTGTATCTTCTATTGTCTTGTGTAATAGAACTTACCGTTGCTTTTTTCTAAAATAACTGTTGTGTCTTTCATTGTGTGTTTACTCACCGCCCAATTTAAAGAAACCTGTGTGCTATTATTGGTAAGTTTCAGGAGTTCCCAGTCTCTTAATAAAACTGGGTGGCGTAGTCGGATATTTTAATGGTGTCTAAGTTAGATTACCTATAAGTGTGACCAGACACCTCTGACATCATTCTATCAAAGGCCCACTCTTGTACACACCCTTACTTATATTCACATAGGACTAGTTCATAATTGTCACCTAGCCTAACCAGTATGTCTTTAGGATATGAAAGGAAAACCCATACAGACACAGGGTGAACATGCACACTTTAAACTTTAAAAAACTCTTCTTAATTAATGCTCAGACCATTGGAACAAATTCAAAGCATCAGCAAAGCTCTGAATACAGCAAATACAGTATGTAATAAATCATTTAAATTTTGGCAAAGTAAAACATCACTAAGTAATGCTAATCCAACTTAATACTGGATAATCATTTATGAGAAAGAAAATGGAACCAATAATGCACTGTTAGTAAATATGACTAAAAATCTTAAAAATCTTAAAATACAAACTCCATGCCTATATCTGGATATTGATATGCATGCAATTCATTTTGTTGGAATCTTTTAAATGATTTCTGCCCAATTCTTGAAAATTGCCATTTAGTATCAAACACCGCAAAACTAAAGATTCAATAAAGGACACCAAGACCAGGTTGTGTCCTTTTCTTGTGCTGAGTAATTTCAAGACAAACACTGGTTCACTGTATAAGTAGGTTAGAAAGTGGATGGATTGAAAATTCTGCTGAATAAAATAACAGTTAACCTTGACATGAAATGGCATTTAAAAACATGCTATTGTCCTTTGGAAAGATGAAAAGTACTTGAGTAAGTACTTAAAAGAACCATAAGGGGTATTTTGCTTGAGTTTCCATTTGAAAGATTTCACTGACACTTTCAGTCAATAGTGGATATGTAATGTTTATTTATGAATGAACAACATATGCATTATATTTCTACCAGTGATTTTTATAAATTTTTTAGATTGTATCAGTACAAAACCTTAGTTTAGTAACAATAGTTCTGCATTGACTTATTAGCTGAAGTGAATTGGGCAACTGTCACATACAGCACAACTCTAGAGACCTTTTAGGAAGAAATGCAACCTTTTTAAGCAGAAAAACATATGTTTGCTTATCACTTTATCCTGATAAAAAGGTAAGGAAGTGGAAAAACTGTCAATTTATAAACTGCATACAGTTGTAAATTTGAATGGACTGGTGTGAAAAATATAGTTGAAAATGTTAACAGTCCACGCTGAACACAAAATGCTGTCTTTATTTTCCTCCTGGTCTGTGTGGTTGTACACAGTTATCCTCAGTGTACTATAGAGCCACATTATTGTATATCTGCAGGAGAAAAAACAAATTCCACGCATAAAAATTACAACCAGGTTACAAGAAGTGTTTTTGTGTCCATTCCAATAAATATAGATAAGGGGTCAGATCAAATTTTTAAAAACTTTAGCAGATATCTTGACTATGGGATAGGCCGAATTTTATATTCCTCTTTGGATCTAGTATACAGTTGACCCCCGCAAAGTCACGGTTCAGAGTTCGCGGCCTCAGTTGTTCACGGATTTTTCCTTAGAACCTAACTAATAATTGTTCGCGGAAACCGCAAATATTCTCCGCTATTTTTTTATGGCTTTTTTCGTGGCAATACTGTACTGTAGAGAGAACACAAAGCAACCGTAGAGGAAAACGTGGCTTGGGATGGTGAAATAGCCCTGTACTCAGAGGCGGGAGGTTTGAAAGTAGCCAATCCAAGAGCGTTATTCATTTCTCCTTGCTGCTGATTGGCTGCTGCCCTGTGACGCATCTCTGACAGATGCAGCGCCGCATTCCCACATCATAACAGTTGCCAGTGTTTCACTGAATGTTCTCGTATTTTTTTGTTTAGTTCTTCTTAAAGCCCTAAGATGCCACCCAAGTGCCTGAAGAAGAGGCGCCACCCGAGGAGCTCTAAATCCTCTGGCTTTGCTGTGCAGTCATTATCTTCATTACATACCTTCATCGTATTGCACAGCTAATTCATCATCATCATCAATCAATATCATTCATTATTGGTGAGTACCCATATATTTTACTGTATTTTTGTTAAATTATTGCTGTATTTACCATACTTATACCAAAGGAAATGACAGTCCATACCAAAGAAAACGCACTTGCATGAATTACAGTACATATAGGGGTAACATCGGTATTTTACATTCTAGCACTGCGGGAGACATAGCAGCACAGTACTGTACAGTATACAAGTTTATCTTTACATTCTTTTTTTTAGGGTAATGTATTAAGCTGAGTTTGAAATGAAATTAAAGTGTTTTGGGGGCATATGGTTTAAACTATAAAAATAGGGCATTTATAGGCATTTTTTGACCACATCCAAAATTCGCGGTTTTTCACAATTTGTGGGTGCTCTAGGAACGTAACCCCCACGAATTTCAGGGGTCGACTTTACTATTTTTTAAGCAGTATGGGATTTATCTGGCTACTAAACTATAGGCTCCAACGTAGAACAGTTAACACATAAGTGTGGTGATGTATGCAGTTTATTACGAAAATGCAAAAGTTTGGAGCACTGTTAGGTTAATAGACATTACTCTCTTAATAATGATACTGTATTCTAAAAACAGTACATGAAGTGTAGCAAGGAAATTGAAATTTGACATCAAGAACTATAAACTCAGAAGGTGTTTTATATAGTTATATGTATTTTGAAACTTAACAGCCGCAAGTAGCATTTTATTCCATAATCAAATAGCAAGACAGGGCACTGAAGGTATGTGCAGACAAAGTTGAGCCAATCTTTTTATCAGCACTGAAGCTAATGTTCCTAAATGTTATATTTTCTTTTAGCCAAGAATATTTAAAGAGATGCAAGCAACTGTAACAATAGACATTTAGTATGGCTAATGTTCAGGAGACTAGATTTGAATCCTGGCCTGGTCCCTGTATGTGTAATATTTGTATGTTCTTCTTGTGTCTGCATGCATTTCCTCCAGATACTCTGCTATGCCTTCCATATTCTAAAGTTGTGTTCTTTGAGTTAATTCCTTAACTTTAAATGTGCCTCCTCCTGTTGTTAATCAGATTTCAATACCATCTGTATTACTTCTTAGTGGGCTCCACACCCTTGCAGCCTTGAATTATGAATTATACTTGTTTGAGAATTGTTATTTTCTGTCACTCTATGCTCTATCACTCCTTCTTTCAGCTGTATTCTTGTGGATTTATGTATTAAACGCAGTTGTCATTTCAAACAAAAATCCCTAAATATATCTGTGCTTAATTGAACATTTATTCTATATGCTTCATAGTGTATTTTTGCATGTATTAATAAAAGTTGGCATCTCTTTTTTTACTCTAGGCACGTTTGTCACCTTCAAAATCTTATTGCACATTACTTTGTGTTAGCCATTTGTGTCTTCCACATGCACGCATCTATTTATATTACAAAAGTTAGCAGTCATTCATGAAGACATCCAAGTATATTTTACATTGGAGAAATGGTTATCATGATAAGTGTATTTCAAATTCTCACCTCGTGGGGCTCATATCAATATATGTATGTGTTCAGTATGTGTTATACAAAAACTGATTTGCACAAAATTTCTAACAGTAAGCCAGTAGTTAGGACATTAAACCAAAGACCAGTAGAAAACTGCATCAAAGTTGAAGTTCTTCAGTAGTAAAGCCATTTATTCTGATCTGTTTATTTTTCAATTAGCCATTGTTTTTGTAGCATTGTATGTGTTCAGAAGTATTCTTGAGGTTATGCCTTTAACATTATACTGGGATGAGTGCCGTATTTTGGATCATTATAAGCATTTCTAACTTTTGTTTGCAGATTATATCAAGATGGGTGAACTGGCAGATAATCTAGAATGTGCTGAATATTTAGAGGGACTTGAATAGCACACAGGCTTAGGCAGATTTGTGGCAAATGAAATTTAATGTAAGTAAATGTAAAGTATTGTATGTAGGAAGTAAAAATATTAGGTTTGAATACACAATGGGAGGTCTGAAAATCGAAAGTACGCCTTATGAGGAGGATTTAGGAGACATGGTGGACTTGACACTAGTAACAGCCAGACAGTGTTCAGAAGCCACTAAGAAAGCTAATGGAATGTTAGATTATATAGCATGATGTGTAGAGTACAAATCCAAGGAGAATATGCTGGAATGTTAGAACTTTTGGTCTCCAGGCTACAAAAAGGACATAGCAGCACTGGAAAGTCCAGAGAAGAGAGACTAGACTAATTCCAGGGATACAGGGAATGAATTATGATGAAAAATTAAAAGTGCTCAGCTTTTTTAGTTTAAGAAAACAAATATTAAGAGAACACATTAATTAAAATTATAATGGGAATTAATACATTAGAGCAAGACTGTTTTTAAAAAGAGTTCAACAAGAACATGGCAACACAGTTGGAAGCTTGTTAAAGGTAAATTTTGCACAAACATTATGAAGTTTTGTTTTACACAAAGAACCGCAGACACATGGAATATGTTACTAAGTAGTGTCTTAGACAGTAGGCCTTCAGGGACTTAATGTTATTTTGGAGGAATCAAGTGGATAGGACTTGTGAGCTTTGTTGGGCTGAATGGCCTATAATCATCTAGATTGTTCTAATGTTCTAGTATGTCGCGTCTTCTCAAGAAGAGGAGGAGAAGGAAGAAAGGAAGCTTTTTTTGCCAAGGTTTATCTTGAGCCATGATAAGCATTTGGATTATTACAGTACTGATAAGCATACACCCCATCGTAATGAAGGGAACCTTTGTTACTCAAAGCCGTGATACTGCTTCACAATCTACCAGTAGGACTGAACTGTTCAATTAGCTTAGGAAAATTTCACTCCCACTGTAGTGTGCCCCATGTTTTGAATCTATAAACCAATTCAACTCTATTTACTGTGTAATAGATTTCTTCAGGACTCTTGTTTTCATTTGACATCTATATTGGGGTGGGTGAGTTATTAAATGTAATGAATTATTATTATTATTATTATTATTATTATTGGAGATTTTTTTGGTGTATGCATTTACTGAGCGTTTATAATATACTTAAAATTTTTAACTTAAATGGTTTGTGTGTCATTTGTACAATTTGGAAAGTGGAGGATATAGTGAGGTTTGGTGTAATTGCTGGCATGGCACAGGGTAAACAGATTGTGCTGGAAGGTTATGTGACTTATTAAATATTTTCTTTTATTTAGGAATAACTGGATTGAACAAGGGCTCTGTCTCATCTGTTGTATGTCTCCATCTTGCTGGTGAAAGAAGTCATACGAAGGAAAGATATTTTAAAATGATAGTGTTTGCTGATATGACAAAACCAATGAAGACAGCTTCATCACAAGGTGTACTTAGGAAATAAACAACACCCCAACAGATAATAAAAAAAAATATTAACAGGAGCTGAATAAATCCAGGATAAAGGTATATAACAAGATACATAGTAAAAGTAATACATAATGCAATAATGCCTGTATTAAACAATCATAAAAGTACTGTATCTCACTACCATATGTCATTAGAGGGCAAGGATATCCAAAGCAGTAGATTCATACATAGGCCTACAGTAGGTATATTCATAACTGTTTAGTGAATCAGGCTATCACATGAAAATGTACTTGATATAAACTCTATAAAGAGTCCTGCGTGTACTGCACCAAACAACAAGATTCCCAGGCCAATTTCATTTGTATTTTTGACAAATATTTTTAAATTAAAACAAACAACAGGCTTTAAATGGGAAAGACTAAACTAAATTTCATAAAATTAGGAAGATTTGGTCCCTGGGGTGTTCAAAGTTATTTTGTATTTTTTCATAATATATTCATCTTGGAGCACTTTATTATATTATCTATACATATTAATAAAAGGCAAAGCCCTCACTGACTGACTGACTGACTGACTCACTCATCACTAATTCTCGAACTTCCCGTGTAGGTGGAAGGCTGAAATTTGGCAGGCTCATTCCTTACAGCTTACTTACAAAAGTTAGGCAGGTTTTATTTCGAAATTCTACGCGTAATGGTCATAACTGGAACCTGTTTTTTGTCCATACACTCTAATGGAGGAGGCGGAGTCACGTATCGCATCATCACGCCTCCTACGTAATCACGTGAACTAAAAACAAGGAAGAGATTTACAGCACGAGTCAAACGCGGGAACGAAGGTAAATGACGTTAATTTTTGAGTGTCTTTTAATACTGTGTAAGCATACATATTAACACATGTGCAATTAAACGTGTGCATTTACGGGGTGATTTCTCAGGCTTAAAAGCTCGCCTTTTATCAAACGTGGGAACAAAGGTAAATGACGTTGTTCACTGTCTTTTAATACTGTGTAAGCATACATATTAACACATGTGCAATTAAACGTGTGCATTTACAGGGTGATTTCTCAGGCTTAAAAGCTCGCCTTTTACTAAAAAGGTGAATGCAAACTGTTTTCATTCTGAAGGGCACAAACCACGTTAGATTTCAGATGTTAAACACGCAAAAATGTCGGTACACCAGATAAATAAGCGCAACATATTATCAGTTGTATTGTATGCTTACAATACATATAGAAATGTGTTAATCGTTAACTAATATTATGGGATGGTGTTTTTCGACTCGCGCATTGATTTAAACGATTGCATTTCTTGGTGGGTTTGCGTAGCTTATTGTCAATATCTTTACACCTCTTTTTAAGACTTAATTTAAAAAGGTTTTCTTTTCTTAATTAAAATTTAAAAGCAATACTTCACCGCTGCGAAGCCCCTCTAGCGCTGACGTCTGAGGTTCGATTACCGTAAGCGAGTGCAGTGAGTG
The DNA here is from genome assembly GCF_900747795.2 of Erpetoichthys calabaricus. NCBI lineage: Eukaryota > Metazoa > Chordata > Cladistia > Polypteriformes > Polypteridae > Erpetoichthys > Erpetoichthys calabaricus. The sequence goes on along the minus strand of NC_041397.2, from coordinate 72,302,863 downwards.
TGTACGCCTGATGAGCCAAGAAAAAGGGGGAAAGACGTGTCGCGTACTCTTTGCATTATTTGACAGTAAACTATTTTCAATCATTCTATGATCTGCTTCTCACAACTGAAGGCACCGTGGCTGATGTTACCTCACTTGCTGGCCAACCATAAGCGTTACCTGGTAGGTAACCAGCCACTCACTTCACTCCCTTATGGGAATCGAACCTCGGACGTCAGCGCTACAGGCTAAAGCCCCTAAAATTGTGCCACGGCATGTGGTTCGTTTATTTCACAACATGTAGATCGGGGTAATTACATTCCGCGCCACAGCGTGTGGTTCGTTTATTTGACAACATGTAGATCGGGGTAATTACATTCACGGCATTCGTAGTCTGATTCACAATCTGATTGTATGGGTGGTTACCTACCAGGTAACGCTTATAGTTGGCCAGCAAGTCAGGTCGAAGTGATCACTTGAGTGAAGGCAGCTTCACAAAAAAACAGATCCTTAACAAACTGTTATTAGTATATTTTCCCTCAATTTAAAAAGGTTTTCTTTTCTTCTAAATAAAAATTTAAAAGTGGTACTTCGCCAGTGCGAAGCGCGTGGATTTGACCGACTGACACATACAGACATATTCATGAGTGCAGGTACTTCGGAAAGAAAGCACCGTGTAAACCTAAAGTTTAAATTAAGTTCATAGACCTACAAAAGGTTGCCATTCATTTGAGGCAAGATTGCTTTTCTTCTGTACAACTATACGTTGCATTCTCAAGAGTGTGCTTGCATGGCTTCGGATATATATATATATATATATATATATATATATATATATATATGTATGTCTATATATAAATATGTAAGCTTATAAGTACTGCCTTACTTCTCTTTAAGAAAGGAAGATGTAATGATACTTGATTTAAACGATTCCATGTCTTCCTGGGTTTGCTTAGCTTATTGTCAATATCTTTACACCTTTTTTTAAGACTTATTGACTGAAACGGGCTTTCATGAAAAAAGTTAGGGCTTTGCTACAGGATACACCCTCCACAAGTTAAGCAAGTAAAAATAAAATATATATTTCTGTTTTATAAAGTATCTATCTATCTATCTATCTATCTATCTATCTATCTATCTATCTATCTATCTATCTATCTATCTATCTATCTATCTATCTATCTATTTAAACCTTTTAAGTTCGTATGCATAGCCCCATTTGGCTGTTTAATTTTTTTTTCTTTCTTCAGTAATATTTAATCTCCTTAAAGAAAAAGAACGTATCAATTTTACTTTTTTTGTATCTCTTTAGTAATATTTTAGTGTAAAAGGATAACCAGTATTTAAACCTTTTATGTTACTTTATAAATTTATTTTACACAATGTTGAAAAATTTATAAGAAAGCTACATATTTTGGCAGCTGCTGCTTTAATTTTCAATGAAATGAAAAAACCTCTCCAAGAGAAAACGTCAATGAAGAAGAAACAGTTTGCACTATCTAAAAATGAGAAACCCTCATTTATAAAAGTTTGCTGCAGTTGAATTCACTGAAAATAAATGAATAGTTCCTATGTGTATAATACATGTTTATCTATTTTACTTATGCCTTTTTTCCAGCAACTTGCAACATCTGAGGTACAATTTGTTACATTACTTTTGTTTTTTGCAGCATAGGCAGGTGAAGTGACTTCCTCAGGGTCACACAGTGGTGTCAGTACCAGGAAATATTACTGAAGAAAGAAAAAAACGAAAACGGGCAAATAGGGCTATGCATACAGATGTCCATCCATCCATTATCCAACCCGCTATATCCTAAATTCAGGAGCCAATAAGTAGATATGTATATATACAGTATATATACAGTATATATATATATATATATATATATATGAATATATGTATGTCTATATTTATATCTATATATATATATATATATATATATATATATGTAGATATGTAAATTTGTATATACATATATATATGTATATGTGGATGTGTATATGTATATATGTGTATATGTAGATATGTGTATATGTAGATATGTATATATGTTTATGTATATATATGGTTACATAACCTCTTTAACACACTACTTCTCCGCTGCGAAGCGCGGGTATTTTGCTATATATATATATATATATATATATATATATATATATATATATGACAGCAACACTCATAACAATGACAACACAATTACATATATATATATATGTAGATATGTATATATATATATATGTGTCAATCTATCTATGTATGTATGTCTATATATATATATATATATATATATATATATATATATATATATATATATATATATGTAGATATGTATATATATGTGTATATATATGTAGATGTGTATATATGTAGATATGTAAATATTTATGTATATATATGTGTCTGTGTATATATATATATGTGTGTGTATGTATGTATGTATGTATGTATGTGTGTATGTATGTATGTATGTATGTGTATATGTATATGTGTGTGTTTATGTATGTGTGTATATATATGTTGATATGTGTATATATATATATGTATATATATATGTGGCTGTGTATATGTATATATATATGTAGATATGTGTATATGTAGATATGTATATATATGTTTATGTGTGTGTATATTATATATATAAAAGACAGCAACACTCATAACAATGACAACACAATTACATTGACAATCATGTTATGTTATTTTTAAAATGTTTCCTTTTTTTTTTCATAACCTCTTTAACACACTACTTCTCCGCTGTGAAGCGCGGGTATTTTGCTAGTACAATAATAAAGCTCAATGACCACCACCTAATTTTGCAGTGTTAATAAATAGATGCTTTTTGTTTTTTGGGGTTTTTTTCACCATTTTACAAAATGTGAACCACAAGAAGCCCATTTAGGTCTACCTAAACCCTTTCAGCTGGAGGAGATTGCCAAGCACATATTTTCTAATCTTCAGACATTTGCAAATTTTGCAAATTTTGAGGGGGTTTTGAATAACATCAATCAAAAATACTGACCACAATATAGATGATTCTAAAAAAGTCTTCCAATGCTACCAAGATTTTCTTATTTTATATTGTCTGTTTGATTTTCTTGTAAAGTTCCTTGCAGAGAACACATAACTAACACCCATTAACCAGTAGACATTATTAGTGTGTGTTCACCATTACCAAAGAAATGAGCCAGTATGCCCAAAAAAAAGGTTGATTTTTTAGCAGTTTATCAAATGTTAATGGTGATTCTCTGTACTAATATCAAAAATTTCAATTGATGAGATGTGCACATGTGAAAGTGCTATTAATTGAATTCAAAAGTGTACCTGAAAATTATTTTCAAAACTCTTTCACAAAAGCTAAGTAAAACAAATGTGCAATTGAAAAAAGTTGTTTTCTTAAATACATTGTATTTCCAGAATAGACAAAATTTACACCAGGTGTTACAGACTCAAATTAAATGTATGTTTTTATTATATTATAGTAATAATAATAATAGCAGCTCACTACTCAAAACACAGAGCAGTGGGACTTGAACCGGCAACCTTTCAGTTAATAAGGCAGCCACTTAAACCTCTGCACCATCCAGGAATGTTTTAACTTTCTGTCAATTGACATTTGAGCTTGGGTTTGTAAGTCATTGACATGTATATTTAATTTTTTTTTTTTTTACTTTGGTTATATTCTTGAATAAAAGTGCACGTTTATTTGATATTTGTACTAAAGTCTTCACACAATATACATTTCACATCATTATTAGTATAACATGGAAAAAGTTTCTGCTTTAGATATGTGTTTAGCATTTCTTGCCTCACATTTCCTTTCATCCTATACTTACCCAGATCTTTGTAGATATGGAACACACATGAAATGTATGTATTCCAAATAATGATATACTGTATTATTTACCCTATACAACTTCAGGCACATCACATGCGGATAAGGAGGCTTGGCTTGAGCTGGGAGAACTTTTTGCCCAAGTTGAGCACCATCAAGGGGGATATGGGACAGCAGGGTGCTTGCTTCTTGTGCTGACAATGTGCTGACATTTACAAAACAAAAGATGCTGATGGAGTGGTGCGAAGGGATTTAAGGTGTTACAAGTTTTTTCTTAGGCTTCAGGGAGTATAGTGTTAATGCATACATTGTTATTGAAAATTGAAATTTATATTACCTCTTAAAACTTCAAGTAATCTTTAGAAACTTGAAATACAATTATATTAAAGTGTCTGTTTCTCTATTTTTTACATGTCTATCTTGCCTAAGTATGTATTATATATTTATTACTTACTTGCTTGTTATTATTCTTATCTAATTTTAATTTGCTTCTCTTTTCCATACTATTTCTTTGACATCTTTTAAAGCACTTTGTGCTGTATGAAAATGTGCCATAGAAATAAATGTTGTTATCAGGAATTTACTACATAATTTGTACGGACTGATATTAACTGACAGAGTTCATTCTATTGCTTGATGATCACTTTAGAGAATAGATACAGTATTCTGTCATATGTTAATGTACTGTAATATGCAAATGGAATAAATTCTTCTTTTAGATTTTTAGGAACCATGCAACATTTATTTCTACTAGGTTTTGCATTGTGATATAGAAAATGAAGAACAACACATAATTCTCAAATAAATAGCAGTATTATTAAAAATAAGTTGTATAGGTCCACTTGCATTTATAGTATATGGCTCTGGCCCATTTCTGCTTATGATGCATGGAAATAAGTTGTGGCTGTTCTGATTATTATCACTGGACATAAACTAGAACGTAGGGTCACAGTGCATGCTCATGCACATACCCATTCTCACTTACATCAAGCAGATATTGTGTTGTCAATTAAACAAACCTACATGTCTTTTACACATTAGAGGAAGCTAGAGAATCCAGAAATAAACCATGTAAACATGGGAAGAATGTACCAGCTCCTCACAAGGGGTGACCAGGCCAAAAACATTTTGATTTATGAAGTTATTGTGTTCTAATAAATATAAATGTATTGCATTTATTTTCAATTTAGTGTTTTATAACCTAAGAAATATGAGCAGCTACATTAACTAAAACAATCAGTTTAGAGTAAAAGAACAATAATGACAAAATAGTTCAACAATCCCTACTCACCTAAATTTTGCAAAATATCACCTACCCAAACATTAAATGTCCCTCAAACGTTTCTATCTAAAATCTAACTTTGTGATTTAATCCACATATCTATGGTTGTCTGAGAACTGGGACCTTTTCAATGTTCACTTTTAATGCTTCAATTGGGAGCTGTCATTAGGAAACATAACATTAATTTTAATTTCTGTGCAGAAGACACCCAGTTATAGCTTTCTTTTAGACCAAATGACATTTCTGTATTGGTATCCTTAATTAGTTGTGTCACTGAGTTAAATAAGTGGAACTATTTGTCTGTGAATATCAGAAAAAGCAGAAATGCTATTTATTTGTGGTAATGGTATTGACTGTAACAACAGTCGATAACTTTCTAACTCGGTTGGACTCACCATTAGTTTTACTGAAACAGCACACAATTTAGACGTTATCTTTCAAGAACATGTTTTTCCATCGTATAAATGTCGGAAAAATTAAGACTTTTCTTAATCTGCAGGATACTGAGAAATTCAAGCATTTATTTCTAGTAGGATAGACTACAACAATGTGTTATTCACTGGCTGTTCAAATCATTCCTTATACAGCTTTCAATTAATCCAAAAAGCTGTTGCTAGAATCATTACAAGAACTAGAAAAGTATGAACGCATATCTCAGTTTCTCAAGTCCTTGCACTGGCTGCCAGTAAAGTTTATGGCTGATCTCAAAATCCTTTTTTTAACAAATAAATCCTTAAATAATCAGGCCTTGCTTACTTATCTGTACTTATAATTACTTACAAACCAGAATGCAAATTGAGATCTCAAGATGCTGGCCTACTTAAAATTGCAAGGATTAACACTAGAATTACCAGACCCTACGAGAAAACTCGTAAATCCGGCCCACTTTAAATCCTTTCTCACCTCTCCGTCAGCATCTTTTGTCCTGTAAATGTGTCAATAAGCAGCAAGCAGCCTGGTATCCCATCCCCCCGCCCACTGCCACAGTTCAATTCGCAAAGAAGTTTCTCAGTGCTCAGTGTTTATCTTCGAGTGAAGTGCTGGAGCTTTATAGGGTAATTGTCATTTGGAATACATACATTTCATGTGTGTTCAGTGTCATCAACAATCTATGTAAAAACGTCGTTAACACAGAAACGGTTTTCATGTTTTAGTAATAATTGACTAAATGCAGACATTTAATATATAATGTGTGAAGCCTTAAATACAAATATGAAATATACTCAAAATGGTAAATTTGGGAAGCAGCTGTTATCGAAACCGTGACCTCTTGATTGGAAGGCAGCAGTTTTTAGTATTGCACCACACAAGCTGTCGTATCAACCGCCTACCATAACCTGCTTTCTTTTTTCTTCGGTTAAATTCTTGAATAAAAGTGCACTTGTTTTGTTATACTTGTACCTTTTGTGAAAGTGTTTATTTCATATTTGTATTTCAGGCTTCACACGTTATATGTTAAATGTCTACATTTAGTCAATTATTACTAAAACATGAAAACCGTTTCTGTGTTAACGACATTTTTTCATAGATTGTTGATGACACTGAACACACGTGAAATGTATGTATTCCAAAAGACGATGTACTTTTTTACTCTATAAAGCTTCACACTTCACTCGAAGATAAACACTGAGCACTAAAAAACTTCTTTGCAAATTGAACTGTGGTGGAGGGCACGGGGATGAGATACCGTGCTGCTTGCTACTTATCAACACATTTACAGGACAAAAGATGCTGACGGAGAGTTGAGAAAGGATTTAAAGTGGGCCGGATTCACGAGTTTTCTGGTAGGCTCTGGTAATAGTAGTGTTAACAAAGTAACAGTGGGACATCAAGCTTTTAGTTACAGGGCCCCCAAACCTGTGAAATGATCTGCCTGATAATATAATATAGGTCTGACATAATGGGTCTAAACACATGGATACCGTGTAATATCATACAATGGAGAGTTCATCATAACTGTACCTTCAATTTTTGCATGTGATACTTTTTCATATTTGTACTGGTACTATGTTTGTTGTATTTCCTTTTGACATTGCATGTGTTATTTAGGATGTTATAAGACAGATGTGGTGACCTCTAATTCTGCTGATAGAAAAAAAAAGAAAAAACACAGTCCTGATGACACTTTCAAACTATCAGTCAAATACAAAGTAAAGTATTTAGAAAAATGTTTCTTTCTTCTTCTTTCTTATTTCTTAACTGGTCAAGGAAAAGAAAAATGGCTCCTCCAACACTATATACACTAATGCCACCCCACTAACATAATAGGGCTGTTTATTTTGTCACCTCCCTCCAGAACTGATCTTGGCAAAAAGACCCCATTTCTGGCTTTACACCTTTCATTTTATTCAACCTTGGGAACTGTCACAACCAATCCCACTTACAGTGGAAGCTCGGTTCACAACCATAATTTGTTCCAAAACTCTGGTTGTAACCCGATTTGGTCGTGAATCAAAGTAATTTCCACCATAGGATTGTATGTAAATACACTACCAGACTGTACGAACTGTATGTAAATATATATTTTTTAAGATTTTTTGGCACAAATATAGTTAATTCAATCATAGAATGTACAGCGTAATAGTAAACTAAATGTAAAAACATTGAATAACACTGAGAAAACTAACACTGCAAGAGTTCGCGCTATAGCGCTATGAACTGCTCCCTAAAAACATTTTTTTTTAATGAGTTTTAAGCACAGGGAAAAAAACAAACATTTGAAAAGTAACGTTGCAACAATGCACGCTACGAACCGATCGCTGTAAACAGAAGTGAAGTGGAGGTTAAAATCCAATAGAAAAAAGTCTTCATTAAATACAATAAGGTTAAAACAATGCTGGAATCTGTCTCTTTAAAAACAAGCCCTTATGCGGCCAGCCCTCTCTCTCTTTCTCTCTCTCGTGTGTGTGTGTGTGTGTGTGTGGTGTGCGCACGTCTGTGTGTCTCTCTCGCTCGCTGCACAGGGAATGCACAGGGAGAGACTGAACACGTGCGGAAATCATCGGCGCGCACAAACCAAAAGGGAAACTGGCTTGTTTGTATACCGAGTGTGTGGTCGTGAACAGATGCAAAAGTTTGGCGAACTTTTTGGTCGTAAACCGATTTGTACGTGTTCCGAGACGTTCGTGAACCGAGGTTCCACTGTAACTGGTTTTGAATGAGAGATTGTGTTGTAATACCAGCCACACATCTTGTCCCCTTTATGGAAATCTACCCTATAAAAGCGTCCTATCGTTTGCATGTGTGTCTGCCTGACCACTAACATGTCTGTCCATATGTCTGTCTGCCCACCGACATTCATGTTTTTCTCTTACTGTCTCACTTCAATAAACATACCTTAATGTATCTCGTTCTGGGAACTTTCACACTACAGCTTTCTTACTGTATATAAGCTTTTATTTTCCCTCAGCCTCCATCTTGCACAAGTTGCTTTCCCTGCCGGCTTACTGGAGCCTCAATGCCACACCTGCTTTTCTGCCCGAAATGTTAAGTGCCATGTCCATAACTATTTATAAAAGAAAGACAAAAGCTATAAATATTTATCTTCATTATATCACATTTCAGGAAGAGCTGTGATATTGATTGTCATTTTATTCCCTGGGTTCCTAACTGGCATAACCAGTATCAAATACTTTCCTCCTTGAGTTGCCTAGTCTGGCCAGATTTTTTATGATTGTTGGGAGAAACTCAACAACTCAACAACAGGTACAGTCATACTGAAAAGATTGTTGCAGCAAGAAGTTCTTGCCAGGTTTACTTGCCAGGTTTACTCTATTTCATATTAAACTAGGAGGCTTTGCCCCCTGCTCGCTTCACTCACCAACCCACACCCGGCCTGCACTACATACCAGCCACTTTGTGTCTCTGCCGCTCGTGTATATGGATTTCACTTTCATCAAACAAGGTGCAGGTAAAAGATAAAAAACCTTCAATAAATAGATCTAATAAAACAACTTTAAGAGCAAAGCAGTCATCTTCATCTTAAAAACAATCATGAACCTCAATGTTCCTTCCAAATTGTGGTGTCTCCTTAGCTCATCAATTTCAGTATCCTCAGTGAGAGGAAATATTCACGAACAGGTGTGGTCAACCTTCTATTCTTAGGCTCGGATCCCCTCCCTCCACTCCCTTGGCCTTCTGCAGGATGCCACACCAAGCCACTCACTCTTCCTCCACCACCAGTCCATTGACTCCTGCTGGAGATACCAGCTGATGGGCAGCTCCTACTCACCCAAGGCAATCAGCAGGAACACCACTTTGGCCCTCCACAACTGTTAGCCTAACATGCGTCCATTGGGCTTTCACTCCCAACCACCTGCCTCCGCTCTGTACCTCATTGGCTTTGTTCAAACATGTCTTTCACTCTGATCTTCTTTTAACCTCCATTCTCTTATTCTAGTTTTCTTCTCTCTTCCTTCTCGACCCTCAATTCCCTTTTAAATTCCTGCATGTACCCCTCTGATCAAATTATTGTATTGCTTTTTTATGGAATTACAGCATATAAGTGAAACATGCTCTCTGAAACTGTAGGCTGCTCAGTCACACATCTGAACTTGACATGTGTTGCTCAACTTTTTCTTTGATAATCTGTTTTATTAATCTACCCCAATACAATAATCTTATAATTACTATGATCATCCCAAACACCTTCGGTGTGTAATGTTTAATTTTCTAAGCTTCCAGTCTTTAGGAATGTTACCTGTTTCTAATGATTTCTAAAAATGTTTTAATGGTTTATATACTATATATAGTAACTAACTTCCAGAGGCAATTTAGGATAAATGTTATCCAGTCCCTAGAATTTATTTCCTTTCAGTCTTTTTAATCCTAGTAGCTCTTATCTTATTACTATCTCCAAATCACACAGTACATCCTTAATAGTGCCTGTAGCTTGTGAGAGATTATCAACTTCTTCACATGTGGAAACTTTAGAAAAAATATTCATTTACAGCCATTGTTATTTTATTTATTTCATATATTTAATTCACCTTTACTGTTCTTATTTCATTTCACTTCCTTTTCACAATATTCTCCTTTTCTGCCTTTGCCCTTATGTTCTTATAACAATGAAGGTCAATACTGGCATTCTTTTGTCTGTGTTATACAGCCACTTTGTCTTTTCTAATTTAATTTTCACCTCCTTATTCATTTACTGCAAAGTTCTCTAGTTTAGGATGAAATTGCCTCTGCACTGTGTACAATATACTGTTAAGCCTACTCCATTGCTACTCAGCCATCTCCAGTTTTGCTTTGCTATTTTTCCTTTTTTCTTCTCCAGTTTTGATTCCTTTCTTTTAATGATAAACTGACATGCTTTACTCCCAGTAATGTCACAGCAAAGTGCAATACTTTATTGTAACAGCTTTATAAAGTGTGACAGCAAAGCTCAATACTTTACTTTGCCTTTTTTAGACTGTAGCACAAATATTTAAAGTTTACTAAAACTACATTCAGCTGTCTTTTTTTGTGTAAACTCTACTAAAACACTGTAAAGTGTATTGTACTCACAAGAAGCTAATGGATACATTACCTTTATCCCCAAATTCCATCCAGAATACTAAGTTTTCCAAGGTACCTCCTCTTTTTGGGTTTTTAACATACTGAATTAAAAAAATTGTAAAAGGCACATGCAAATTAAACAAAACAAAAGTAAAAGAGCAGTTAGTCCTCTGCTCTGCTATTTGTAGCGTTTCCTAGTTAACATGTGGGTTATTAAAGAAACTTACTACTGTACCATCTGTTGTAATGTTAATTTTTGATGCTATTAAAAAGCAGCATATTAGCCTTTAGATATGTTTGAAGAGCATATAACATACTCTTGTTCTATTCTTCTGTTAGGTAAATGGCCACCTTGAGTGCACCTTTTTCTTTTGTTTATCTTTTCTAAATAATGCATAGCATTTATATTATACTTATCTCAGTCTCTAGGGTTTAGTCAAGTTTATTTTACTGCTGTAACGCCATATTTAAATGAAGCCACATATAACTTCAATTAATTTAATTTTCTTTTGTTGTTGTTAAGACAAGCAACTTATAATATTATAATTTTATTTATTACTGTATTATCATAAGGAAAAAGAGGCTGAAAAAGATCATTTCCAAACAGAAGAGCTAGCAGCTCAACTGGGATTGCAGCATAAGCAAAGCCAGCATACTTTTCCAAACTCAAAATTCCTTGGTACAAAAAATGATATAATATCTTGTGATATTACCGAAGGCAGCACTTTCTCAATCCTTTTAGTTAGGGCTTTGGAGAGTATCTTAACATCATTATTCAGAAGTGAGATTGGTCAGTCTTGGGGACTCAGACAGCTTTTCTATAACATATAAAAACATTTTAAAGTTCCTCCCTTTTAAAGATCCCGGAGCTCATTGGAGAAAGTATCTCTTACTCAATATTTCAGAAGCAGAGTGGAAGGCAGCCACACACAGAATTCACTTGAGCTCCATATGTGCCAAACATTCAATTACTCAACTTAAATGTGCTTGATAAAAAATTTTATCTCGGTTGAAATTGTCCAAGATGTTTCCAGGGCAAGATCCAACCTGTGAACGTTGCAATCAAACCCCAGCTTCACTAGGCCACAGGTTTTGGGTTTGTATCAAATTAACATAATTCTGGACAAACATTTTTAAATGCCTATCAGAGCGCCTTGGGGTCACAATCCCTCCTAATCCATTAATAGCTGTGTTTGGTGTACTTCCAGATGGGCTTAAAGTGGAGAAGGAAAATCAAACTGTAATTGCCTTTGTTTGACTACTAGCACATAGACTTGTTTTGCTCAACTGGAAGAATTCTAACCCACCTCTTTTAAGTCAATGGGTAACTGATGTTATATACTATTTGAAAATGGAAAAAATCTAATTCTCACTTAGAAGATCTGTTCAAAACTTTTTAAAAACCTGGCAGGATTTAATAACATTTTAGAATAAGCATTTATATTGGAGGAAAAGCCTCCTTTCTCTCTTTACTACTCTTAACAGTTTTGCTCTGGTTGTTGTCCTTCCTCTTTTTCTCATGGGTGGGGGTTGATTTGATTTTAGTTTTGTTAAGTTTGACTTGATTGTATGGAATGGTATATGCTTTTAATAAATTCAATAAAAAGGAAAAAAAATAAAAATAAAATGAAGAACTCTAGAAAATGTAAATAAACTGGAAACTACAACAAAAAATTTTAGATGGCAAAGCTGGCTTTTAAAGTGTTATATGATATTATATGATGAGAATTTCAGGGGATAAGGCCTAGCAACCAGGACCCACATTCCAGCAACAGCATCTCAAAATGCCTGCAGCCATGCATAAACAAAATGCATTGTGGTAAAACAAACACATAACTATAATAATTGTTAACATATGCATAGAGACAATAATTTATAAACATAAATGTACAAGGAGATTCTTTGACGTCCAAAGCCTTACAAAATGTTAAAATGACCTTGAAAGAAAACTGTAAAGCAAAAAATATATATTTTTGTCTAAATCATAACAATCATCAGTAGGTTAGTAATTTTATGTGTTAAACTTCCTAATATACTCAGGCTTACCTAAGCCAGTTAGTTGCACATGCAGAACTTCAGACATAACCACCTTGTGATATTTGTACCTCAGCTTAGTACCTACTTGTTTAGGTATACAGTACATTGCATAACTAGCAGTCTAACCTCACCATTATAATTTATACTGATGTTTATAATAACAATTTAATTCATTCTGTCTCTAGTCAGTGAGATATCACAGGTATCAGAGTCACAGCCCAGCTTTGCAGAGTCCTAAAACCAGTTGAACACCTCCAACTTTGAGGTTGATGCCTATTGACAGTTTGCACTTTTTACTTTGTGCTTATGTTAGAACATTAGAACAATCTACTGTATACAAGAACAGGCCATTCATCCCAATAATTGCGCGCCAGTCCGATCCACTTAATTCTTCTAAAAAACATCAAGCCTAGTTTTGAAAGTTGTTAAAGTCTTACTGTCTACTACGCTACTTGGTAGCTTATTCCAAATGTCTATGGTTCTCTGTGTAAAGAAAAACTTTCTAATGTTTGTGTGAAATTTCCAACCGTGTCCCCTTGTTCTAGATGAACTCTTTTTAAAATAACAGTTTCAATCCACTGTACTAATTCCTTTCAGAATTTTAAATACACTTCACCTCTTAATCTTCTTTTGCTTAAACCAGGGGTCACCAACCTTTTTAAAGCCGAGGGCTACCTTAAGATTACCAAATGGCTCGAGGGCTACCAGCTCAAAACATATACAGTAATCCCTCCTCCATCGCGGGGGTTGCGTTCCAGAGCCACCCGCGAAATAAGAAAATCCGCGAAGTAGAAACCATATGTTTATATGGTTATTTTTATATTGTCATGCTTGGGTCACAGATTTGCGCAGAAACACGGGAGGTTGTAGAGAGACAGGAACGTTATTCAAACACTGCAAACAAACATTTGTCTCTTTTTCAAAAGTTTAAACTGTGCTCCATGACAAGACAGAGATGACAGTTCTGTCTCACAATTAAAAGAATGCAAACATATCTTCCTCTTCAAAGGAGTGCGCGTCAGGAGCACTGAATGTCAGAAAGTGAGAGAAAACCAAACAAATCAATAGGGCTGTTTGGCTTTTAAGTATGCGAAGCACCGCCGGTACAAAGCTGTTGAAGGCAGCAGCTCACACCCCCTCTGTCAGGAGCAGGGAGAGAGAGAGAGAGAGAGACAGAGGAAAACAAACAGTGAAAAATCAATACGTGCCCTTTGAGCTTTTAAGTATGCGAAGCACCGTGCAGTATGTCACTTCATGAAGCAGCTGCACACAGAAGGTAGCAACTCTTTCAGCATTTTTAGACGAGCGTCCGTATCGTCTAGGTGTGCGAACAGCCCCCCTGCTCACACCCCCTACGTCAGGATCAGAGAAAGTCAGCGCAAGAGAGAGAGAGAGAGAGAAACAAAAGTAAGCTGGGTAGCTTCTCAGCCATCTGCCAATAGCGTCCCTTGTATGAAATCAACTGGGCAAACCAACTGAGGAAGCATGTACCAGAAATTAAAAGACCCATTGTCCTCAGAAATCCGCGAACCAGCAAAAAATCCACGATATATATTTAAATATGCTTACATATAAAATCCGCGATAGAGTGAAGCCGCGAAAGGCGAAGCGCGATATAGCGAGGGATCACTGTATATATATATTGTGAGCTGCGGAGCTGATCGCACCCCTAGAGAATACAGATGCCCCTGGGAAAACCCCTTAAAAAACATGACAGACTACCTTCACATTCCTCCATTCCCTTCTTGCCGGCTCTGTCATGTAATATGCCTCTCGCGCGGTGCTCCGCCTTCTTAAAAAGCCTGTACGGGCTTCTTTCAGTTTGTTAAATTGATTGTATGCCTCTCCTTCTCTCTCTCAGACTTCTCCTGCTCCTGGCACGTATTCCTCCTCCTCCGAAGAAACTCAAGCTTACTTTTAATTGATAAACGGAGGAGACAAATCTTTCCTTTTTAGGAGCACGTTTGAAACCCTTTAAGGAGACAAATGTTTGTTTGCAGTGTTTGAATAAAATTCCAGTCTCTTCAACCTCCTCTGTCTTCTGTGCAATTCTGTGACCCAAGCGTGACAAGTGGTACCAGGAGTGGTTGCACAGATGGCTGCACAGTCAGAAGCCGAATACATTTTTCAAATCGCCCAGAATGTTCCATTACATTATGATCCGGAAGATGATGTGATTCCCCAACAGACTATTCCGCCTCCACCTCCACCTCAAAGTGTGCGAAGAAGGGATACTCAGGTCCCTCAGCAGTATGTTCCGCCTCCTCCTCCGCCTTCTCCGCAAAATGTTAGGCAAATTGCTCCTTTGCCTTCGCTCCCGGACAATGCTAAGAATGTCCTAATGAAGATCGGTCCTTCTGATGACCCAGAGATATTTCTTTTGGCTTTTGGACAAGTGGCGACTTTGTTGAGATGGGACAAACGTCACTGGGCTGTTATCGTCACCCCTTTTTTGTCTGGTGATGCCCTACTTTCCTTGCAAAATGTACCTGCTGATAAGCTTGCCGATTATTCTTTTTTGAAGGAGCAAGTTCTTTTGCGTATATATAAATATATATATTTTAAAAAATCCAAAAAGCGTACATTACTCACATTTTTTACAAAGAACGGCATTCATAACTTTTTGACAATTATTTGTAAATGAGAATATTTATGTTTCATTGTCAAAGTGACATTTATTTTGTGCAAATTAACAAGTCACAATTTAATTCAACAAAAAACAGAGCTCAACTGTGTTTTTCCCCAATACATGAGATTGTGTCAACTTCAACTTTGAATCTGACGTAATCAATGAACAATGATCAATTGGCCAGGTAACATGGTGTTTTACTAAAACACTGTTAAGTCTTGTCTGCCAGTTAGTGAGAAACCTGGTATTCCATGTTGTCCATTAGTTTGCTGTATTCTGATGTATAATTTGACACTGCCACTCTCAGTGACTCCTGCAGATGTGAATCAGTTAGGCGTGTTCTTTGTTTATTTTTTATGAAGTTCATATTCGAAAAGGCTGATTCACAGAGATAGGTGGATCCGAAAAGACAAGCAACCTTCATAGCTGCTGTGCAGACAGCTTTGTACTTTTCTGTGTCCACTAGGTTCCAAAAGTTTGGGCTGCTCAGATGTGCTTTGAGGTGCAGGTCATTTTGCAAAGTTATTATTTCCATTTCTACCTGCCCTGCATCCAAGGTGAAGGTTGTACTTAGGTTCTCAGCTGTGCTTGTAATGACCACTGACATAAAAGGATTTGAAATGAATGACACACATGGCTCAATTTGATCAAAATCACAAAATCTATTCTCAAACTCTTGCATCAGTCTGTTAATCACTTGGTGGTATTTTTCTACAGCTTCATCAAAAGCCACAGATGCAAAAGCATTGTCACTTAGAACTTTTTGCACAGAGTAAAGTGCACGACACTTTTTCTTTATAAATATGCAGAGAAAATGTTCATTTTAGCTTTAAAAGCTTTTTCAGCACTTATCATGTTTGTGACAGTCTTACCTGTGCCTTGTAGCTCACAGTTCAAATTGTTCAGTTTTTCTGTAACGTCTGTTAAAAAGGCAAGATCAAGCAACCACTCAATGTCGTCCAATAGGGAGGTGTCCTCTTCTCTGCTCTGCATGAACTCCTTTATTTCACCCAAAAGTGCCAAGAAACGTTTCAAAATCCGCCCTCTGCTGAGCAATCAGATCTCTGTATGTAGCAACAGGTCTCCATATTCCGCGGACAGCTCCTCCAAAAGCACCTTGAATGTCTTGTGTTGCTTGGCTTTGGCGCAAATGCTGTTGATGATTTTTACAACGGGCGTCATTACATGGTCAAACCCGGTCACTTTTGCACATATCGCCTGCTATTGAATAATACAGTGGTAGTGTAGGAAAGGTGGGAAGTCTGGGTCGTTCTTGCAATGCGCAGTGAAGCCTGCATGACATCCCACCATTGCCGGTGAGCCATCGGTAGTTACCGACACAAGCTTCTTCAGTGGCACTTTTTTCTTCACAAAGAAAGTTTTTACCGTGTTGTAGATGTCCACTCCATTTGTAGATGTCCTCAGTGGTATCAGCGTGAGGAGCTCTTCTTTAGTAGAGAAGTCTTCAAATACCATCCGAATAAACACCATTAGTTGAGCAGTACTGCTGCTGTCCACAGACTCGTTACATTGGATGCTGAACCACCGGCATGTACTTAAGTCTTTGTCCAGCTGCTCATTCAAGTTTTCGGACATAGCTGACACTCTTCTGATCACTGTTCTAGCCCCAAGTTGTACATCGGCTAGACTTGAGATGACATCTGACCGATATTTCTCGTCTTTAAAAACAGTCTCCGCGATTATCATCAAAGCCCCTTTAACAATCTCTCCATCAGAAAACGTCTTATTGTTTTTAATCAGATAATGTGTAGCTCTGAATGAAGCTTTGGTTGCCTTTTTGGACTTCTTCAGCGGTCTTGTGAAAAAAGACTGCTGCTTGGTCAAAACGGCCTTTAACTCACGCACTTTCTCCGCCCAAAGCACACTCTTGGGGGGGAAGTTTGTGTGGAAGCTGCCGTGAGTGGTTTGATAGTGTCTTTCCACATTGTGCCACTTTGAAATCGCCACCGTAGCTCCACAAATGAGACACACACACTTATCTCGTATTGATGTAAAAAAGAACTCTTCTTCCCAGTCTTTGTTAAAAATATATGTTTTCTTTCTCTTCTCAGCCATGCTTTTTAGCTCGGTGTAATCATGGATGTATTAGCAAAAGTGGGGTTAATTGTCATGTGCAGGTGACAGGTGAACTATGACCTCGAAACATACAAATGCATTGTTTTTATATGTATATTTTTTATTTTGATTACCACTATAAAATTTTCATGTGTGAAACTTTCACTAGAATTTACATAAGGCGCAGCATTAAAAATATATATATTTATATTTTTGGCGAACCACAAGGGCAACTTGCTATTTTTAGAACAAGTCCGCGGGCGACTGAGATGAAGCCAACGGGTGCCCGCAGGCATAGGGTTGGTGACCCCTGGCTTAAACTGAAAAGTCTCAGCTGTTTTTCCTTCATAATTCATCCTCTGTAGCCCTGGAATGAGCCTAGTCACTCTTTTCTGGACTTTTTCTAGCACTGCTATATCCTTTTTGTAGCCTGGAGACCAAAACTGCACACAGTACTAGTGTATTACAAAGCTTGAGTATAACTTCCTTGGTCTTGTACTATATACATCATGCTATGTAACTTAACAGTCTGTTAGCCTTCTTAATGGCTTCTGAACATTGTCTGGGAGTTGATAGTGTAGAGTCCATTACAACTCCTAAATCCTTCTCATAAGAAGGATTTTTTTTTCAGACCTTGCATTGTGTATTCAAACCTAACATTTTTAATTCCTATGAGTAATACTGTACTTTACATTTATAGACATTAAACTTTAATTAGCTATAAATCTGCTCAAGCTAGTGTGCTGTCTAAGTCCTTCTGTAATAATTTAATAGATTCCAGATTATTTGCCAATCCACCTGTCTTGGTATCATCTGCAAACTTAACCAACTTATTACTTAAATTCCTAACCAAATCATTTATATATATTAAAAACAGGTGCGGCCAAGGCACTGACCCTGTGGAACACCACTGTTAACATTAGCCAATTCTAATAAATTCCTTGCACCATCACCCTGTACTTCTTGTGTCTGAACCAATTCTACACCCATCTAAAAACATCACCCTGAACTCCTACTTCTTTTAATATGATGCCCAACCTCTCATGTGGCACCTTATCAAAAGCTTTCTGAAGGTCCAGATAAATAACATCGTAAGCTCCACTTTGGTCATAACCTTTTGTTCTCTCCTCATAGAATTCTGAGCATGTTAGTAAAACATGACATCCCTTTTCTGAACCCACGGTGACTTCAAAATTCTGTTTGACATAAACAGCAACCCCACCTCCTTTACTGTTCTGTCAATCCTTCCTAAAAATCTGTATCCCTACTGTGTTATACTGTTCCCTATCATTATTATTTAGCCAGGTTTCTGTTATTGCTATAATAACATTATTATGTTCCTCTACATTCAACTCCAACTCACTATTGTTAATACTTTTAACATTAAGGCAAGCTGTTTTTAATGTATTACTCCTTTTACTTTTACATTTAAACATTTGGTTAGAATTTCCATTGCTATGTGTTTTTATTTTTCCACTACTGTTTGTTCCTCCATTTACAGTTCTAAACCTGGCCTGTTCTAAACTCCCTGTACCCCCCTTGTTTAAACAATCCTTGACTAACCTATTCATATGCCACCCTAACACATTGGTGACCCTCCAGAAGTAACCTGTGGCAGTGGAACAGGTCCCATCTGTTCCAAAAGGAGTCCCATTTCCCCATAAACTTATATCCTTCTATCCTGCACCAAGATTTTAGCCGCACATCAAGCCTTCTAATCTCCTTAATCTTACCTAGACTGGCTCGTGGCACAGGTAGAACTTCAGAGAAGACTACCTTGTCAGTTCTGCTCTTCAGCCTGTCATCTAACTCTGTATGTCATTTTTCCAAGATGGACAATGACAACTGGATTCACCCCTACTCTGACCAAGAGCCTATCCACACTTTTAGGGAGGTCTCCCACTTGTACACGCAGAAGGCATCACACCATGCAAGAGTGTCTGTCTCTGCAGCAAACCTGCACTTTAATCTCCTCATCCCTGCCTACCAACTCAGAATCTTCAGAGACACCATCCAGCTCTATAAGGACCTGAAAATGGTTTGACAAGTCCAATTCTGGGGTTGATGCCCCCAGACAGTGTGCATCTTTTACCTTATGCCTTGTGACCATGACCCACCTATCTCTACCTTTCTGGCCTGGAAACTCCTCCTGCACCACCTTTAGGGTGCACACTATCTCTCTAAAGGAGACCTGGGACAGGTCGGCTAATTTTCTACTACAATGCAGGCCATCCAACTCCTCTACCAGTTCAGCAACCCTGAGCTTGTGGTACTAGATCAGCTGGCATCTCCTGCAGATGTAATCCTCATAGAAGACTGCCTCCTCCAAGCTGTCATCTAAAAAGTGCAACATCCAACATGACTTGCATTGCTCCGCATCATTGATACAATTTGAGTTAGGATTACTAAAACTGTCTTAATTTTTTTTTTAAATGTTCAGCTGTTACCACCGGTTTCTACCTCTGTACTGGAGCATCTGTAGGTTTGGACACTTTTTTTCTATAGGACACTTGAGTTAGTTCCTCTAACATTCTATTACAACACAGGCTAGCTAAATCAATTTCAATTTCAACAGCCTTGTACTCATCCGTCCTACAGATGAGATGGTAAAAACTGAGGTCCCGACTGTCTGTGGCCATAAAAGATTCATGGGTGTCCTTCGTAAACAGCAGGGTGTATCCCGATGTTCAAGGTAAATTGGCCTCCATGGCCTTGTCATTCTGGCCCCCTAATCATCCCCTGTCTCTAATTAGCTATCTCTCACTCACCACTTCACCACCTTACAGCAAATGTGTGGTGAATGCAAAAATGGCTGACACTGCATCATCCAAGTGGATGCTACACATTAGTGGTGGTTGAAGTGGCTCCCCACTCACTATGAAAAACACTTTGAGTAGTGAGAAAAGTGTTATTTAAATGTGAAGAATTTTTATTACTCATTGTGTTATATTAGTTAATATCTCTTGCAGAGGTATGCCTTGGGCTGAAAAGCTTAATATCATGAGTGAAACTGTATTACTCATTTTAAAATAATAAAATAAATATAAGGTTGAATCCATTAAAACTAGTTTTTAACACATTTAGATCCCCCTTGGTTCCTGTTAATAATGCTGTCACATGCCTTGTCCTCTGTTATGACTTATGGATTTTTACAGGCTTCTGTGGACTCTATCTACAGTGAAATAACTTTCAAATTGTTTGCTACCTTTTCTTTTTTCTTCTCCTGTTTTCTTCCCTAAGTGACTATGTGACTTAATTACAAGCTGATGCTTTGCTCCCTGTATTACTGTGATGGCAAAGTCCAATACTTTACAGAAACACCTTTTGATGGAATAAGTGTGATGGCAAACAAATACTTCAGTGTAACACATCTGACCTTCTTCTTTTTTAACAAAACTTTGACCACAATTACTGGTATGGATTTCACATTCCTCTGTTTTGACCTTTTTCCAGGCTTCAAGAGTTTTCTTGACATGTAGATCCTTTGAATTTCTGTAGCGCTTGTGGTGATTTAGTTGTGCCCAACTGCATTCAATAAATGTTGGTGAGTTCAGATTAATCTAAATTTTAAATGTTATTGATGGAAGTTAAATGCTCAACAAATAAAATATTCATTGGTATAAATCCAAAAAGAAGATAAGTAAGGAGAAAGGTTCAATAAATAATTTAAGTTAAGCTACAGCTAAATACATTTTAAAACAATTATGCTGTCTAAATTTATAACTGACAGAATTCCATAGTCACACAAAAGCTGCAGACAGAATGTTAGTTTTTAAGCTAGTAAGTTAACGTATACTATATTTAAAAAACACTTGATTTTATCTAAAACCAGCTTATTATATGAATAATTTGGCCTATTTTACCTCGTTCATTTAGGTTAAATTATACAGGCCTACAGATGATTTTCTAAAAAGATCTTAGAGGTGGATGTTTAGTATCCATAGTTTTTCAAAAAAAACTTTCCAATAACTTAGGATATCCAAGTGTCTTCTGCAACAATGACAGCTTGTTACATCATCCTAAAAAATAATATAACTTATATGCCAAAGTATACAACTTTCAAATTACCTTTCATTTAACAATTAAATGAATATATACTTCAAAACTTTATTATTATCAGAAAACTTAATTATTTCTAATAAATTAAATGACCTTCTCATTGTCTTATTTTTGGCTCTTATAATAACTTTGCTTTCACTTTTACTTTGGAATGTGCTCTTTGCCCATGATCACTTCCTTACACAAACACATGCCGCTTGAAAGCATTATAATTGATCAGCCTAGTGTTCTTTTTCTAATGTCTTTTATTCTTCCTTTTACTTTTTTAAGTAGTTGATAAGTATTGAGAACACAGATGAATTACTTGTCTTTTTGTCCTGCTAGGTGCCTCGGCCTCTGCTTCACATGTTACAAAGTAAATACAAGTCTTTTCATCAACTCTAAGATGCCACAACAACTGCTCCTCTGCAGGTGAGAAAACAAGGAAAGAACCCTTCTAAAGGGAAAAGAACTGTAAAAAGAAAAGCAAAGGAATGAGCTTCTGTAATAGCTGGTGTAGATTATTACATATATAAACTTAAACTTGAGTATGAATAACCCCTAATGTCTGCAATAAAGATTGTTATCTGCTATAGGGAAGAATTCCTGTGTGTTTTAGTAGAAAAGTAGAAAAGTGATATATATTAATGCTTGTACCTAGGCTTACAAAATCAATCAGCTTTATTCCAGAGTATGTTTAAATATTGTCTAGAAGTATTTGATTTATTAGAAAACAGATAAAATGTAAATTAATCAAGATCTTTTATAGAACATTAACTGCAAAGCACTGTTAAATAGTGTTAAGTATATCTGAATGAACAAAATAACTTGATCACATTCACCTTTATTTTAACCAAAGAATGTAAGCCTAAACAAAGAGTAGAACCAGTTTATTATTTCTCTGCCATTTATTGTATAGTACACTAACTTTGCATTGTTTTGTGTTTTAAATAAGTGAAAATCGACATCTGAGAAAAGCTTTCCCAGCTGACAAGTGTTGCCTGGGCCAAAAATAATACTGAGATGGCCCAGAGGAGGGCAGAGTCAAACAGAAATACACATTGCATGTGAACGTGGCAGTATGAGAAAGGCGGACCCCCAGAGTAAGTAATGTAGAAAGACACAGAGATAGGTTTCTGAAGGAATTCTCCCTGAATGCTAAAATGCAGGTGACCCAGTTTGGAGGCATGATCCTATACTGAGCACAAGAGTGAGACAAATGCCAGTATATCTCCTGGCTAATAGTGGACAGCACATGGTTTTATTTTCTAACGATAAAGTCCAAGAGAACTGAAAGTAGACCAGCTATAACTTTCTAGTCTGGTGGCTCAAAGAAAACAGTCGCTAACTGGGAGTAGTGGGCCTGCACTTTTAGGGTATGCCATCCAGATGATTCCTGAATGAACTGACTTTGTCAGGGCCACATAGGGTTCAGGGGTGAAGTGACACTGGTGACTGATAGGGGTGGTTCTGACCTGGGACCTTGAATACCTGAAGATACTAGCTGCAGATGTAACAATGGGAGGGTGTTTGAAGCTAGACCAGACACCTTATGGGCCCTGGAGGAGACATGAAGGGGGACTTTCAGTGGTGGTGGGAGGGAAGGCCAGGGTCATGACATTGAGAGAAGCAATAAGGGAGAAAGAGAGAAGAAGTGCTTTATGGTGCTTGGAGATGAACAAGTCAATGTCAACATGTTTAGGTAGGTTGATATAGTAAACACTTGTGCAGATGTAAAAATTAAGTTGATTATACTTACTGAATTTCCTGAAATAGTATACATTTTAGTACATTTTTAAACTTCTGAAACAGTGGCAGGGGCAATAATCAAATTTACAACAGAAAATAAAGAACTGCTTCACTAAGTACAATCTTACTTTCATAATTTATCTTTGTTTTTGTGTGATTATTTGTATTGCTTTAATTTACTCCAAATAAAACTAAAGAAATATTAGGTCAAGTGTAATGGATACCAAAGTATAGAATCAATAGTGTTATGGGTTGTGTTATACAAAACTCATAATCCAGAATGGGAAAAGGTTTAGTAACATTTCCAGTGAATGATATTCATTTATATCATAACAAGAATACTTAATTAATAGATGCTAAGAACATTAATTAAGAAAGCTTAAGTACCATTTCAATGTGCTCAATACCAGAGATTAAAATTCCAAAAACATGAGCTCATCAGCAATTGCTGCTCTTTACTTTGTGCCACAGTGACATTTAAAGTGTGTCATTGTGAATGAAACAAACACAAATTCATCCTCAAGGCAATTACTATCATTGTCAATTATGGCGCTGCATTAATCAAGTTCAACAGTTACTTCCTAGACTTTGGCTTCAAGCTAATTGGTTATGTATGATGTATGTGTATATTTAATAATATATGTGATTGTCATTGCTCTTCCTCTGAGAAAAATAAACCACAAAGAGTGAAGTACAGGTAACACTGAAAGTATTTCATTGTGCATGGCTACAAAAACTAGAAGGCTCATTTCTGGTTAATGCATAAAGTTATATAAGAAACATTAAGACAAAATATTGAAAAGGATTTTCACAAAGTTGCATCAATGGAAACAATCATTACTAATTTTCTATATTGAAACTATAGCTAAACAAGTTTCTTATTAAATGTGTCATTTTTAAATGCTAGTGAAATAACGCATGATATATATTTTAGGGTTATCTTAATATTCATTATTGAAAATACACACATTCTATTCCATTTAATTAAGACAACAATTTGGTGTAGAGCATTAATACTGAGCATTTATTCTGTAACGATTTTGAAACTATTAACATTATAGAGATGTATAAGCTTGAATATAAAGAGTACTCTTAAGTAAACAGGACACTTCATCAAAGTGCTGGCAAGAGGTGGAAATTAAGTGTCACATACTAAATACTTTAATGGTATCTTTTAAGGCTCAATTGAGAAGAGTTGAGTCAGGCTGGATTTAAATGTTAGGACCTGATAAACCTCAAAGGGGCTTTGGGAACGAGCACAGAGTGAATGCCACAAAGCTGAATTGTGCATTCTGAGAGTTAGCTATTAAAGTGTTGAAACAGCTAGATGGTTAGAGTTAAAAGATATCATTTTTATTACAGACTACTGTGATATGAGAGAGTGGCCAGCTGATAAGACATAGTCAGGTTCAAGGGCAGTACCAGGATCAGCCAAAGAAAGGAAGAGGACCCTAAAATCTCCTGGAAAGAGAGAGAGGGGAGGAGAAAGTGACCCAAAGGGAGACGTCTTCAAAATGACAGTGTGGTGAAATAAGTGGTACTAAGGGCATTAAATCCGGTCAGGCAACAAGCAGGAACACCTAAACAATTACGACAGAGCTGAGGCCTGTATGGACATGGAAGGTTCTGTTACGATGCTAAGAACCAGACAGTACCATAGGTGTCAAGATGAGTATCCCCATACATATAATGAGAAAGGGGTCAAGGGTGGCTGGCAGGCATTAGATTGTAGACCACCTTCCAAAAGTAGTAACACATAAATTCTTCTTGTAAAACAGTATACCAAGTTGCCTCAACAGATGAGAGAAAGGTTCCATGTAGGTCAGGCAGAAGATCATTAAACCTCTAACATAATAGGTGTACAATCTCAATAATACTTCCAGTATTACCCAGAAACACATATTCTCAGTCCCATTGCTTTATGCACCACCTCACAAATTTTGACCTTTCATAATATCAGCAAAGCAAAATTCATCTTTAATGACTGCAATATCATTTTTGAAAGCAGCAGCACCCATTTTAAGATGTGGGATGTATTATTTAAACTATGATGTATTTCAGCTCTGCATCTTGGAATCACAAAGATATGTTGAAAGTTTTGAGATAAAAGACATGCACATTAGGTTAAATGACAATTCTAATATGGCCCAGAGTGACTAGAGGTGTGGATAAGAGTTAGCCCTGCAATGGACTGGTCCCCTCACTAGGTTGGTTTCTTACTCAATAATCAGCTAAAGAAATTTTGCCTGTTGTTTCCTAGCCTATAATATGTAATGAAGAATGCTAGTGTGAAGATAAAAAAAATCTTAGTTTGCTATTTTTATTATTACACTAGCTGAAATACCTGGCATTGCCCAGGAGGAAAATAAAGTGTTTTTTTTAATTGTTTGAGAAAAACATAATTGAAAAAAAAAACTCATATTAAAAATAAAAATAAATTAACAAACAATAAAAGTATTGAAATCGTCAGAACTACTCTGGGCATCACTCTGCTATGAGGATTCGTGTTGCCGATGTGCTCACATCGTTTGTGCATTAGCAGCTAAGTGACTGTCTTTCTTAGGAGGTTCCCTTTTGCCGGTGTGCTGGCCTTGCTTGCGTATTCTCGGAGCTGGAGCCCTCACCCTGACTCTACGACTCACTTCCGGGCCGGACAGACACACACACTTGTATGTGCAGAACTCTATTTAATTTCAAGAGCAACAGGGGCGCGGTGGTTCTCAAACATAAAGAATGCTGGCAGTCGCCTCCAGTTCGCCCTCTGGTTGTCGTTTCCGAGTGTCAACTGAATGATAACATGCATACAAGAGCATAAGATCACCACCTACCCTACCCAGAAGCGGGTGGGTTAGGGCTGATTTCACCCCTACAGTATTTTTAGTCAACCATTGAGAAACATGTGTACCAAGTTTAATGAAAATCGCTGGAAAATCGCTGTGATGCTGGAACATACATACATACACACACTGACTTTTATATATATAGATCTGTTGTTATTGTTGTTCCCTAATTTTTTTTGCTCATTACTACAATGTTAGAGATGCTTATGCTAACCTACCACATTTTAGTAGGCAGTGACCGTTTTTTGGAATGTATTGAAGTCCCTTTGAAAATGAATGTAAAAAACTTTAAAGTATGCTCAAAGACAGAAGACCAATAGCTAGTGCTGTTTGGAAGGTTTTTAAATTCATCTTTCCTTTTCTTTTTACCTTTTATTTAGAGCAGTTATATTCTGTTTTCTCATTACATCATTGTCTAAAATGTTTCCTACAACCATCCCTGATGAAAAAATACTAGTGGTTCTGCAATAAATAAAAGAAAATTTATAGAAATTAACTGAGAAAACAATTTCCTCTGCACCACCCAGCTGCTGTGATGATAGGACTGGTATCCTGTCAAACTGATTGAAAACTAAGATTGATTTCTGCATTGTTAAATTGAGGAGAATACTAGAGAGTAGTATAAGACAGTGCTAAGGATCAATACACAGTAAGTCAGGATCAGTTGTCAGCAAAAGTACTACTACATTATAAGGTCAAAACAAAATGCAAAGTCAAAATAAAGCCAAGATCAAAAATCTGAAAATATTTCTTACAATAGTATCATTCATATCAAGTTTTTTTTTTCTTTCCTTTAATGTGTACAATTACATTTTAAACATTCTTTACCCTGTAAAATAAAAATGTTAAAACCTTGTAACTCAAATAATTTACTACATGCTGTATGATCTATGGCACCTTAGAACACCCTTTTCAGGGTCAGGTGCTCACATGTGTGTATGTGTAAAGAAGTAAAAAAAATGAGCTGTCACTATCAATTCCAAAGTAAAATTTAAATCCCATATTACTTAGCGTACACAGACACCATTTTAGGACAGGAGAAATGGACTTAAGCCAAGCAGGATATTAGAGACAATGGCTCGAGAAGAAGTCGAAGGAGGTGCTGAATGCAACAATGAATGGACTGTTATAATTACCAATTAATGATGGTTCTGCTCTGTTTGCCCCGTAGAACACGAAGCAAAGCAGCTGGCTCCATTTGAAAATGATGGTCCTACCTCACAACCTGTGATGATCTGTGGCGTCAGGCAAATTTGAAATAAATGATCACGCCACAAAAAGTGCAGGCTTCAGTTGGGCGCAGGTGTGTGTGAGTGCATTTTGTTCTGTGGTTACCTGAGATCCTGTCTGATTGTGCCGCATATACATGCAGAGGCTGGCGGCTCAGTCAGGTGCCTCAGTGGTGTCACGGAGGAAGAGTATAAGAGTAGCCTGCACGTCAAAGAGAGGAAAACAGATAAAGATTTGATAAGAGAAAGAACAGAGATAGAGGTTAAAGAAAGGAGAGAAGGCAGTTGGCAGAGAAAGCCATTGCTTGCTCCTGTGTAAATTTGGGGAAGGCGGATGGAATGATGGTGTGGTCGTTGGACTGATGTGCCACAGAAGTCCAAGATAAGGCAATGGGAGCTGTAGATGAAGGAAGGCTTGGCGCAGTGTCCTGCGGACCAACTATGGTTCACAGAGATGCAAGCCTGGCAGCGGAAATCATGAAGGCTGTGCATTGCCATGGCCACAGACGGCTGCAGGGACCCAAGCCAGGGAGTATTGAGGCTTGGCACAGCGCCTTGCTGGGGTTCATGGACAGCAAGGACCTGAACCTGGAGGAGAAGGGTGGATGTGATTGTCAATTAGGGGTTTCCTCTGGTCACATGTGGGGTTAAAGTGATGCACCGGGGACATAATTTTAAAGAGAAGATTCCTGCCTGCATTTTTAACCTTGTTTTTAAGGGAATATTTATTGATCATTTCTAACCTCTACAAACACTGTTTTATTGATTGCTTATTTATTGATGAAGCATACACTGCACTATTTATTTTGACAGGCTCCCCAAAGGCAGACAGGAACATGGCGCCAACCCAGACCAAAACACAAGGCTATAAGTACCATACGTCTCAGCTGAAGGTACATCATCTTCACATAGCTGCAGGGTCATTGCTGAATAAAAGACCTTGTAAAAATTGCAATTAAGATTATACTATTCTAGAGGAACTGCTACAGCCTGTGGTGGAAAGTTGAAGTATAACCATGTTACAGGGCATAGAAGCAACCTTTCTATCCAATTTGAGGGAATTTTTGAATGTTTCCGGCATTAGGCTAAACCCTATGACATACGTTTCTGTGGAGGCTGGAGGCAATTGCACAGTACATCCGAAAATGAGACTTAGAGTAAGAATGTTTATTGAGATGGGATATCTAAAAAAACAAAGGACTTTTAATTTTCTTGAAGATCACTTTTGCGGCTAATGGGACTGTACCAGGAACAGTGACAACTGAAGAAGATGCATAAGGTGTTGATAAATTCATTGCATATCACCTGGGTCTGTGGTGACAAGCTAGCAGTTCAAGTAAAACTGAAATTGCAGCATGAACGTTATTAGTTTCACTTTGCAGAAAAAAAGAGTGAAATTATGTGGTCTCATGACAAATGAAATTCATGTTGTATACAAAAACTGTTTTACCCCCAATATTTTGATCTCATCTGTAACTTATTGGAAGTTGCAATGCAGGGACTAAAATTCCCATTTGGCAGAAGGAGTGAGCTAGGGCTGATGGGAGGATGTATTTATCATTGTAAACAATGTTTAAATTTCACGTGTAAAACTGAAATCTCATGTAAGATCACAGCTACTGAGTTTTCTTCTCATCTAATTTGAGTATTTAGCTATGCTTAATTTACAAAAGGTACTTTCCCCCTGTTTATTCACTTGGATCCTTTTCTGAAAACTTCACGGTTAATAAAAAGGTTTTTAGTGTTGACAAACTCTTAAGGTGCAGTATGTTCCTTTATTCTCACTCCTAAAAATGTTTAAAAATTACAAAAAAGTTATTTTTAGTGAGTTTTGAAGATGAAAAATAGCACGTGAAACTAATTGTAACATCAATTTTGTGAAACTGTATGTGAAAGGAAATTCGACTGTTGTTTATCATTACGTATTATATTTTATGATATTATTTTACATTGCCTACATTGTGAGATTTAGACCACTAGACAAAGACAGTGGCAGTTTGGTGTGTGTTGGTTAAACATGCAGATAAGAGTTTTTTTTTTTTTTTTGCATTGTGTACATATGACCATAAATTTGAAATGAACTGATGAAACTATATTTTTTATTATAGGCAAGCCTTACATTTATGAAATAGCCAATGCTGTTGTACACCTGCATATTACTTAGAGCAATAGAGCTAAGTCGTAATTAAACAGATTTGTTTAGCACAAGCTGTAGTTCAGAATATGGTAGAAATAGAATGATACAGGAAGGTATCTCTAACTTTTGCTGTATTGTGTTAGTAGATTTTCTTTCAAGTCCATTTTATAATGAGACAGTTATACTTTTATCCTTTCATATGCATTGCTGTTATTTGTAGAAATTTGAAATTAGTTTGAAATCTTCCGTATAATTGTATCAAATAATGCCGTAGTTTAGACACCCCATGCTCACTTTACTGCAGTATCTTTCCATTGCGTATGGTTATATTTCTTGTTTGAATAAAAAATAGGCTGGCACAAGTATAGAGGGAATGTCATTTACAGATGAAAGGAGGTTTATTAGAGGGTTAATTATAAATAAATGACTAGTTTCTCTTCTCACTAATTCCCCTTATCAAAGATTATGTCCCATCACAAGTTTGAACAATGTCAATCTTTATCAATGAAAATCAAATGAGCAGTACAGTTCATTCAGTAAATCTAAAGAGTCACGTTCCTGTGACACATAGGTCATATCAGGGGTCAAGAATTTGAAGGGATGTTGAGGAAAGAGACATGAAATGGGAAAGTTTCTTAATACAAATGGTGAGACTAACCACACCACACCTCACATCTGTCTAGATCTCACCTTTAAAAAGAATACAGACTGAATAATAAAAAGAGAGGTTATCGATACCTTAAGCAATAGTGGTCACAATATGGTAAAATTTGATGTCGTCTTTGGAAACACACAAATATACAGTACACTGTGGTTGTTGGGAAGAACTGCAGGTCCACAAGCTGAAACTGCTGGACTGTGCCAATCCAGTCATCCTTATTTAACTATAATAAATATCCAAACAAAACATGTGCTCTGTGGTGCTAAACAAAAAAAACAATCAGGGTCACAGTGCGAGGAACCTTTCACGGTTGGTAAAGCTTGTGAGAGTCACAGTGGGAAAGAGCTCCATCCTGGAGTGTGGTCTGGTAGCAAGTGATGCCTGCTTCCACTAACAATGGTATATGGTGTGGGGAACCAGAAGGGGCAGAGTCAGTCCCCCTTACTAGGTGTTTTCTCAGCACCAAGACTGAGGAAAACATTAGCACCAATGTCCTTTCTCTACCTGGCTTGGTAGTACATATCTGAGAAGAGCTCAGAGGAAGTTCCAATGACATGTATGCATGACAACACAAAGCAAAGACTTATAATTTGTGGAAAGCTTTGGGGATGATGAATTATCTATCTGTCCAGAAACCACAAAATAGTAAAGTAATAACTCAGCAGCTATAAATAACAGGTGATGTCACTTCAGAGGCCTTCTGATCTGGGCTCAAAATAAGTTTATCTGAAATACCAACAAAACAAAACAACTAAAGAAATTTCCAAAACAGATAAATCAGGGCATCACTAAAGACATTAAACTGAAAACATCGCTGTACATGAAAATTAAAAAACAGGAAAATAATTCTGAATAAGAGGAATTTCAAACACTATGGCAAGAGTTCAAACAAATTATTGGAATAATCAAAAGAGAAATGGAAAAAAATTATCATTGAAACAAATGGCAATCAATTTTGTGAATACTACACCAGCGAAAAGACAGTAAAAAAGAATTTATGAATCTTCAGAGATGCAGAAAGAAAAATTACTGAACAAGAGAAGAAAACAGAAAATTAATTAAATAAATACATAGCTCAAGTATTTCTAAAAGAAGAAAAGGAAAAACTCAATGCAGAAGTAAAAACAAGTTCTGAGTTCATAGATTCTAAATGAAAAGAGTCAGATGGTCTTCAAGCACTTGATACATTAAGACAAATAAACCCCCCGGACATGATGGTATGTATTGGGAAGAAGCTGCATAAATCAGATGTACTATTATTATTATTATTATACAAGTTGTACTGTAAGAAATCAAATATCATTTATAAACATTTATTAGGCATATTTGAGCAGTCTTTCCAAAGAACAGAAGTACCAGATGACTGGAAAATTGCAACCATGACCCCAGTCCACAAGAAGGGAGACAAAATGGATCCTAGTAATTACATACCAGTAAGCATTACTTCTTTAACATGCAAAATTATGGAAACCATAATAAGAAATGAACTAGAACAGTACTTGTATACAAATAGGATACTAATTTAAAACCAGCATGGAGAAACATCCTGCCAAAGCAATGTACTACATTTTTTTCAGTGGTCTACTGTGATAGTTGACAGAATCAAAGCATACAACAACATTTACACAGACTTTCAAAATGCCTTTGATAGAAACATTTTAAAAGTAGAAGTTGTTGGCATCAGAGGTAACCTACACAAATGGATCTCAAACTGGTTAGCAGGCAGGAATAGAAGAGTTCAGATAAGAGGAGAACGCTTCACATGGAGTCAGGTAGTCAGTGGTGTCCCTTGGGGTCTATCCTTGGACAGTTATTTTTTTTAAATTTATATTACTGACATTAATTCTGATGAAGTTAATAACTAATTCTCACATCATACAAAATTGGGAAGATAGCAGATATAGAGGAGGTAACAAAAATAATTCAAAATGTCTGTGGCAATCTCCAGAACTGGGCAGACACTTGCAAAATACAGTTCAATGTAGAAAAGTGCAAAGTGTTACATGTGGGAAAAGGAATTTCATTTGCAAACATAAGATGAAAGATACAGTCAAGGATGCAACTAGTGAAAATGATTGAATAGTTTACATTGCCACAACATTCTCATTGTCTCAAGCAAAGTGCAGAAGCAATTAACAAGCCAAATAAAGTAAGTTATGTTGAATATAAATTGAGGGATGTTATGTTTAAATTATATATTCTGGTCACCATGCAGCAAAAACGATACAGCAACACTGTGCAAAGGAAAGCAACCACATGCTTTCCAGGATTTAAGGACATCCAATTTCAGAAAATTTAACCCGTTTCATCTCGAGCAGAGGAGACCACATGAGGAGCTAACCTAGGTCTTTGTAATTCTTAATAGCATCTATAAAGTAGGTCCAGCTAAATGGTGAATCATTTACACAAGGACAGTAGTGGAAATTAGGAGTAAGTGCACTTAAAACTGAAACTAGGAAACACTTATTTATTCAAAGAATTGTGGGAATCTGGAACAAACTACAAAGTCTTGTAGTCGAAGATGAAACTTTGACAACCTTTAAGAAGTACTGGATGAAATATTGGAACAATCTGAGTGAATGGTCTCCTCTCATTTGTCAAAATTTTATGCTGTTTCTTATTTATTTCAATGGAGCCATGAAAAGCCCTGAACAGGATGCTAGTTCATTGTCGTGAATACTACTAAAACTCTCATTTACATCAGGCCAATATAAACTATTGGACCAATGTAGAGTAGTAGAGTAACCAATCAACTGTAGAGCATATGTTTGCAATGTGGAGGGAAAACTACACTTTTAAATACGCAAAACCCACATAGATAATGATCATGACAAAAATTACATTTAGATCCTGTGCTCTGAAATAGTGAAGTACTTGCCAAAACAGCTATATGTTGCCCATTATATGATTGATTGTTTCACAAATGAATTGATGGTGCATGATGGGATCAAGACAAGGCAAATGTTTTTATGGAAAATGTCAGTGTGAAGCAGTTGCAGAGGCATCACTTTTCTTAGTCTAAATTCAAATTGTTTTTCTTGTCCAGTCTTTACAGACCACTATGATATCCATTTTGAACACTGCAATGGAAATAAAGAAAATTAAGCACCCGCTTAAAGCTAGTATTGACATTTAATTTCCAATAATGCATTTACTTGTAACACAGATGATTTTGAAGGTAGCCATTTAAATCTGTCTCGTTGCAGTGTATTGGAAGTATGGACAAATAAATACTGTAAGCAATGAACATCAATCATTCTGCTTAACAATAAAGTGAAACTGTTTTTTTAATCAGCTACTGAGTTACCATTCAGTAAAGGTAACGTAGCATCATAATATATGTTCTAGTAAAAGTAAAGAGGCACACACATTTTTATTCTAGGTCACTATAATTATTGTGCCTGCCTGCTTGACTTTTTAAATAACTGTATGTAGGTCATCATAACCAGAGTAGTAATGTGAAAATAATGGAGGAAAATGTCCATGTTGTGAGCTTATTATGATAAGACCTACAGATATGATCAATAAACAATACAAAATGGATTTTTCTCTCTAGTATTAAAAGCAATACAGAAATTTGCAGAACCATATATACTCAAAAATGATCATTTTTCTGTGCTAGAGCATCTATCTTTAAAGAAATGTCTTAAAAATATATTAGAAAAAGTTTAACTGTAACATGGGGAAAAAATTAAACAATAATAAAATATTTATAGAAGGGAGATTTACTAATAAGTTTAAACAGATGACACTGAAGAGGGTTTCACACCAATGCAAAGGTTTGTATATAAATTAATTGCGCACACTTGTAAATTAAATAATAACTATTTTCTTTTTATGGATTTTCATTCCATATAGCCAAAGATAGTACTGCTTGTAAAATAGTAATAGCTATATTTCAATATTTTTATATAAACAATGTAAGTAATTTTTTGCAACTCATAAGTAATTGATAATAATAAAGCAACAGTGTCTCATGAGAACATTTCTGGGTTGAGAAAATTTTTCGACCTTCCTAATCAGCAGCAGATTTTTTTTGTTGGCGAATCAGTTACGCATCATTATTTCTTGCAACTCCCAATAGTCATAGTTTTTGAAAAGTATCATTGAGCTACCATTACATTTTTAAGTCAATTTCATGTATGCTTTATTTTTTATGCATTCAAATATATAAAGAAACAATAAAGTGTAAGCTTTAAACACAATACAGATTTAAGGTCACAAGTTAGCAGATTTCCATAGAGATGAAGAACTAATAGCTTTGTGAATCTCATTAAAAATCAAATCTAAAGTCATTGATGTTTTTTTTGTCAATTATTTCTTATTTCAAGAGTTTACCACAGTGTAGAAAAGAAAAGCAAGAAAAGAGTACTGACATACAGTTAGGTCCATAAATATTTGGACAGAGACAACTTTTTTCTAATTTTGGTTGTGTACATTACCACAATGAATTTTAAATGAAACAATTCAGATGCAGTTGAAGTGCAGACTTTCAGCTTTAATTCAGTAGGGTGAACAAAATGATTGCATAAAAATGTGAGGCAACTAAAGCATTTTTTTAACACAATCCCTTCATTTCAGGAGCTCAAAAGTAATTGGACAAATTAAATAACTGGAAATAAAATGTTCATTTCTAATACTTGGTTGAAAACCCTTTGCTGGCAATGACAGCCTGAAGTCTTGAATTCATGGACATCACCAGATGCTGCGTTTCCTCCTTTTTAATGCTCTGCCAGGCCTTTACTGCAGCGGCTTTCAGTTGCTGTTTGTTTGTGGGCCTTTCTGTCTGAAGTTTAGTCTTCAACAAGTGAAATGCATGCTCAATTGGGTTAAGATCAGGTGACTGACTTGGCCATTCAAAAATTTTCCACTTCTTTGCTTTAATAAACTCCTGGGTTGCTTTGGCTGTATGTTTTGGGTCATTGTCCATCTGTATCATGAAAGGCCGCCCAATCAATTTGACTGCATTTAGCTGGATTTGAGCAGACAGTATGTCTCTGAACACCTCAGAATTCATTCAGCTGCTTTTGCCCTGTGTCACATCATCAATAAACACTAGTTTCCCAGTGCCACTGGCAGCCATGCACACCCAAGCCATCACACTGCCTCCACCATGTTTTACAGATGATGTGGTATACTTTGGATTATGACGTCCAGGTCTTCTTGCGTTGCTGAGTTCACCAGTGCTTGCTTTCTTTCTCAGGATGTACCAAACTGTAGATTTTGCCACTCGTAATATTGTAGCAATTTCTCTGATGGGTTTTTTCTGTTTTCGCAGCTTAAGGATGGCTTCTTTCACCTGCATGGAGAGCTACTTTGACCGCATGTTGTCTATTCACAGCAAACTCTTCCACATTAAAGCACCACACTTCAAATCAACTCCTGGTCTTTTATCTGCTTAATTGATAATAACATAATGACGGACTTGCCCACACCTGCCCATGAAATAGCCTTTGAGTCAATTGTCCAATTAATTTTCAGCCCCTGAAATGAAGGGATTGTGTTAAAAAAATGCTTTAGTTGCCTCACATTTTTATGCAATCGTTTTGTTCACCCCACTGAATTAAAGCTGAAAGTCTGCACTTCAACTGCATCTTAGTTGTTTCATTTAAAATTCATTGTGGTAATGTACAGAACCAAAATTAGAAAAAAGTTGTCTCTGTCCAAATATTTAAGAATGACTGCTACATCTGTATTTCAAAAAACCATAACTATTTCAGTGAAATATTAGTCCTTGGGAGGCACAATAGTGCACTGGAGAGTAGTGATGCCTCACAGCTACAAAGACTTGTGTTCCATATTTGCCCCCAGTGTCTGAGCTGTTCCCATTTCCTGTTTTTCTTAGAATTTACAATGTCCTGAAACTACAAACAGTCAGTTAATTAGAGATTCCAAATTGGAAAAAATATGTGATGGACTGCCTCAGGTTGATTTCTTTAAAGCTCTTGATGCTATCGGGATAAGTTCTGTTTCCCCACTACCCTTTAATGGATGAGAAAATGAATGAACGTTGTTATTATTATTATTACTTGACCAACACCTTTATCCAAGGTGACTTCTAACATATGAGATACAATTGGTTGCACTTCCTTTGTTTTTCCAATTAGAGCACAGAGCAGGTGAAGTGACTTGCTCATGGTGTCAGGGGTGGGATTTCAATCCACAATCTCAGAGTTTGAAATCCAAAGACTTAACTACTATGCCACATTTTTGTCATTAGAGCTTGAAAATATGTGAAAGAATCTAAAAGATTCTTTTCACGTTCTGATCCTGTTTTCTCCAATTCTCGCTTGACAGAAGCAGAGCATATTGCATTTGGTTAGGGTGGAAGACATGAACCTAGTCTGGACTGGGAAGAAGTCATGGCCGCATTCAATCTTACCCACACAGGATACATTAATTAGAGTTACAATTAAGTTAAAATAAATGTCTATAGGAAGTGGGAGGAAGCCAAACTAGCAAGAGAAAATCTACGGAGACTTGCTAAGGCAAGGCAAGGCAAGCATTTTCTTTGACGTTACCGCGCTGCTGCTTGGTGCTCTCTTAAATCTATTTTATATCCAACATTTTTTTAAGATAGGAAACAGCATGTTGTTGCTTCACAAATCCAGAGTCCTGGGAATTGAAACTCATTTAGTACTTGTATACAGTTTGCATGTTCTCTCTGAGTCTCTTGTTTTCTCTGGGTATTCTGGTTTTCCTGATTACCTTGCCTGAAGAAGGGGGCAGAGTTGACTCGAAAGCGTGTATGTTGTAATCTTTTTAGTTAGCCAATGAAATGTGTAATTTTGCTTGACTTCTCACTACTTCCTCATCCCAAAGACATACATATTAAATAAATTGGTAACACTAATTTGACCCAGCTTGGGTGAGTGTCAGTCTGTCCTTTGATAGAGTGTCACCCCAACCACTTCCTATTTTGTGCCCATGCTTCCACTGCATTGTCAGAAAGTGGATTGATGAATACAATTAGCAGTATTATTCGGTGGCTCTGATTAAATTCTTTTTCTGACTCATATGTACATTTAATAAAATATAGTTAGTAGTTTGCCTGGAGAAAGCAAATGTTAAGGGCATAGAGAGAGATGAGCTTTCATTTTGAATAGTCAGGAAACAAGATTACATTTTAACAGTTAAAAGTGATGGGGTCTAGAAAAAGAATGTTATGAACAGGCCTTTTTTACATTGTAATCATCCGTGCCTAATAAATTAAAACAAACTATATCAGCTAATCATTTCCTTCATTCATGTGCTGTTTTCTGGTATTTTAAGCATTCAAATGCAGTAGTTCCATAGAAATGATATCTGAGTAATGAAGTGTAGTGCAAGAGAGAACCCTGGTGGCACGACTCAGAAAAAACACATAGAAAACATCCTCTATTATTAAAAAATGACATCATATTAAGCAGTGCCTAAAATTATCTCCTGCACAAGCAACTTAGGAACACTTTGAACACATCACCAAATGATGTGTATGGCAATGTTAATCTCTGTTTTGGGCTACAGGTGAACTCATAAGGGATGGCTACAAATTCATCAATATGGGTGAACAGGAGTTGGGAGTAGGGCACATTGGGGGCTGTTGGTGGCACAAATTTGTGTTTTCTCACACTCCATAGACTATGAAAATAATCTTTCACTCAACTTTAAAACTTGCAGTTACAAAAACCTCCTAAAATGTGGACCCCAGATATATTAATTATATCAGCCTTCCTGGCAGTGCCTTCATTGGCGGTGATTGCTGCATTAGAAGGACTACATCAGTATTCCAGTACTGTTTTGCTATCTGATCTAATCAAAACTAACATTTTTAATGTCACTGAAGAATATTTACAATATTAATACTTTCCTTCGATCCTAGCCGATTCTTTTACCCTCTTCTGTTACTAGACTAGCCCATATATATCCTGGAAATGTTACACTAGCTAAAGCAGAATTGCTGTTTAAGCAGGAGATGCACTTAACATGGATAAGTATTCAAAGTCTTTGTTCTTATTTTTTCCAAGCTGCACAAATATTTTAGTATGCACAAAGCATTATAACAGTCTGGGTGCCGCAAAGGCTATTTCCAGTGCTGTGCCATAAGTGATTTTGGTTCCTGATTAGCTGTTAGCAATATCTCACGTTTAACATTTCATAACAATGCATTGAAGCATATGAATATATGTTACTGATGTACAATGCACAGCTTGACAGCGTTTTTTGTAACTGATGAATACAAATTTATATTTCTCCTAATTACCTGTAGCTACATTTGTTAATGTGTTCATAATGTAGTACATTGATTTTCTCAAA
Organism: Erpetoichthys calabaricus; assembly: GCF_900747795.2. Classification (NCBI taxonomy): domain Eukaryota; kingdom Metazoa; phylum Chordata; class Cladistia; order Polypteriformes; family Polypteridae; genus Erpetoichthys; species Erpetoichthys calabaricus. The sequence goes on along the minus strand of NC_041397.2, from coordinate 72,264,579 downwards.
AGGTTCCTGAAGTGATTATAAACCAGTTGGATAGTTGACACCTGTGGAGACCTACAAAGCATTTCAGACTCCCAGTGCGTTATTTAGTTTAGAAAGTAATTTCTTTCACACTCATTGAATAAACACATGATGATGAAATGTGGCTTAATACTTCAATAATATGAATATAATTTATCTATAAAGAAATTTGTTTTCTTCTTCTTGACAAGCAATTTGCTTTTTCCCTGCTCTTTAGCAATATTATTAGAGGAATAGAGGCTGCCCTCTGATTTTAGTTTTTTTTCTGTTCTCCTGCTTAAGGTTGCTGTATCTAATCTTCCAGATGGTTGACCTCTAGAATACTACCCAGAGTTTGGTTATATGGGCCACTTGCTTCCTAAGTATCCATCCATTTTCTGAATTTGCATGATGATTAGGAACTGGAGTCTAACCTAGTAGCATTAGTCACAAGGCAGAAACCACCCTGGGATGCCAGTTTGCTGTAGGACACACTTCTACAGATCCTATATTAATCTGCTATATTGAAGAAACTCTCACTTGCACTCTCTTTGTCTTTTATTTTCCATGTTCACTTAGATTATACCCCCAAATCCTAGATTAATTAGAGGAAAAATGTAGGGATATTATTTCCATTTCCATTGTTATTTTGTTATTTTGTTTATTTAAAAAAATATTTGCAGTTTTAAAGTAGATTTGGCACTGACATGTAGCACGGTCTCATTTCATTCAGTTCCACTTTTGGCCTATGTTAGCTTCTGAAATTCATGTAAAAAAATGAGACAGGTTTCAGAAGAGCATTTTATAAGTAACACAATGCATAGATCACATATTTAATTAACTATTAATTAACATGAAGTTAATTAATATATTAAAACAGTCTAGTTGTAGGTATAATTATGTTGTAATTCTACTCCCTTGTGCTCATTTTTTATGCTAATCTCTGTTGCATTGACACTCGCATCTTCATTCTTGTATGTATTATAACTTCCTTTGCAAGTCACCTTGGATAAAGATGCCATTGCAGGGACATGATGCTGGTATATTGGTTAGCACTGCACCCTTTCAGGCCCAAGAGACACAATTCAGAGTTCAACTCAGGTGCAGTTCTTGTGTAGTCTTCAAGATTTTGTCATATGCACAAAGGTTTTTTCCATGTTCTCTGATTTTATTCTAACATCTGATATATTTGCAGATCACACTGATTAATAACTGTGTAGGAATAAATATGTGCTCTGCGATTGACTACCCAAGGCTGTTTACTGTCTTGTGACCCAGTGTTGCAAGAACAGACTTCTGCTTCATTTTGATTTTGATATGCTTTATTAATCCCCAAGGGGAAATTGTCTTTTCACGTGACCTTTGGGGGTCAGAGTACAGGGTTCATGAGTCAAAAGATTAGACTAAGCAGATTCTATAATGGGTGGATTAATAAAAATGTATCATTTTTTATATTTCAGTATAGTCAGATATGAATCCTAAACTGACAACTGTCTACAGAAGTTCAAAAGTTTACTGTCCTAATTAATTATTCTTTATTCTAACAGCAGTATAATTGTATTTCTCCTTGCTTTTATGTATGGTATATTTGACTTTTCAAGCATGAAGAATGGGAATGTCATATTAATAGCTTGCAGAAGCGTAATATTTATTAAAAGATAATTCAATGTGGAAAGAGTGGTTGGACTTTGTTTTAGTCTTAATCCCATCATGACTGAGACATCCATGGAACAGCATCCTCAAAATCTTCATTGTGTTCCATGGGACATCTTTTGAAAAAGAAATGGTGGGGATGGAAGAACAATTGCAAAAAGAGTAAAAGATTTTGCTGGGTGTAAAAAATTGAGCTTCAGTAGATTGTGGGTGTTTTTTTTTTCTCCTGAGGATTCAATCTGCCATACAAAATACAATATATTCTTTTTTTGAATAGGGACTCCAAAAGAGAGAAGTGCATCAGTTTTCTTCAAATGCTTCAAGCCATTTTTATTAGTAAAAAATAGTGTTAACTTACTTATCCGTAGATAGCATTTCAAAGCATAACAAAAGATCCTTTGGGAATAAGATATTGCAGCAAACGATATATAAAAATTCTATTGTATGATTTACTATTAGTATGCAGCTATTCGTTGCTTAGCAACAATGGTGCACCCCTAATATATGCAAAAGTAACAGACGTTTAAAATATCTTAATTTTTTTCTTAGGAAATTAATAAAACCTTTATCATAAAAATAATGAAGTGTGCTTTATACTTTTCAAGAAGCAGATAAAATCACCAACAAAAAGGAAAGCAGTAAGAATACACACTCACACTACAACTTCCAATGACAGAGCCCATTTCTGAGCCCATATTCTTCTAAAACTCTGCTAACTGACAGCCTGAAAACTCCATATAAAACCTTGCATAGTGCCGTAAGCACTTCACCAGCTTTTAAAACTATCCTTATGCATATGGTGTTTATTCAAAGAGTAAAAGGAAAACAAAATGCAGTTACTGTATGTGCAGATTTCTAACATTTCTCCCCTACGTAATGCCAGTGAATTTCCACAGCTATATATCTAACATGTTAGAATAATACTGTAGAATAATGTAAATACTGAGGGCTATACCTGAGACCATTTGTATATGTTGGTAACGCACAAGGAAACAAAAAATAGGTTTTGATTTTTTAAACACTTTATTACAGTATGTAGAAAGTCTCTTTAGCCAAGGGATTGAAAAGACGTGAAGCTAAATGATACAACATAAACGTGAACAAATGAAATTATTTCAGCAAAGTATTTTGTTGTTTCATGTAACAAAGGCTCATGGGCAAATCCTTGTTATACTCGGCAAACACATCCATTATCAGCCCAAAAAATCCACAGACTTCTTAGTCACTCTGCATTGTTATTTCATGTAGGAGTAGTACAATGATAGTGCTTTAAGAAGTACTTATCTGCAGAGTGGACCAAACATGAGATATATAATATACAGTACATTAAAAAATTATGTATGTTATTTTTCTTTAAACTATTTCAGTTCGTGCCATAAACTTTATCACATTTAAATAATATGTGTGGTGAAATAAGGAATACTTAAACAAACCTAATTTGTCATTTTACAAATGACATATGTGTGTGAATTCTGTCCCAAGAGACAGTTTCCATTGACAAGGTCTGCAATGTGTGGACTGTCCTGCCTGTGCCTGTCACATGCCTGTCATCACTTCTGTCCTATTATCTGGTGAGTGGTGTGTCCAGTTATGACTTCACATGCCTTCTTCAGGTAGAAGACAGCAGGTACTGTATATATGGGTCATCTACCTCCAAAAGTGGGTCATGGTTTCCCTTTTCTGAGAGAGTTATGTTAAACATTAGTGAGACAAGGTGAAAGTTTTTCCTCTGGCCCCTTCACTTTCAAATATTAGTTATGGGTAACACTATCAGAAGAACATGTCTTGTGGTACTGTAGCTCTAAAGATCTTCGAAAGCACGTCAGTCTATTTGCTACACCAAAGATGTGGATCATAATTTCTCTGGCAGAAAGGAGTAGAGTTTAAGTTGGTTTAAAAATATTCACAGTGTGATGTGATTCAACTTACCTTTAAACACACCGCTGGCTCTGAAACAAGACTTTTCGATTTTAATTTGAATTTCATTACTTTACAGTTTCCTTGTTGCAGAGGTTCAGGTGGATATGAGTATAGTGAAAAGCTCCTGGATAGGTAAGTAAGCTTAATATTGTATCTGTGCAACTTCAGGTAACAGAGAGGAAAACTTTGATTGTCATTTGTGCTCATACTACTTAGAATTATTTAGACTAATGGGCTTCCATATTGACAGTAAACTCTGTGTTTTTCAGTTATTGTGGGATCATATTCCTCAGGTGCCATGAGAAAGCTCATACCTAAATACCTTAATACAGACTTAATTTAATGGTCAGTCCTTTCATACAAGAAGAACAATTCAGATTTTGTCCTGGCCTTGTAAAGTTGGCCAACCCTTTGTCCATGCACCAGTATTAAAGATCATAGGAGTTTGCCTTTGCTCTCTACTTGGCAAAGGCTCAAAACCATGAATGTTTTGAGGTCAAGATGAGAATTAGCACCTCCAACTGTAAGGTTATAATCTTTTCATAGACAAACTGTCTTTCTCTCTACAGGTTAAGGGGAGCAGTTTCCCTAAGTAAGGTTCAAATGTATAGATGGGTGTTAGATGGACAGTGTCAGCAGTAGTGTTAAAAATGGTGCACTAAACTGTGGTAATAAAGAATGTGAATTGGACATTGGATACAGCTTTTTAGTTGTCAGTTAATCTATACCTCCTTTCTCACTCAGTCATGAGGTTTTGGCAGTGACTGAGAATGCAATTACAACCAAATGAAAAAGTTTTCTGCCCAGAAATTTTGGGCTCAGTCTCTGTGATGCAGTGAGATGATCAACAGCACAAGAGTACTGCTCTGGATTTAGAGCAGTTTGCCTGATATGTGGGCTCGGTATACAGTGAGGATGCCCCAAGAGCACCTTAAACAGAAGGTGTGACAGGCATGGCAAACTGGAACCTAGCAACGGAAATAGTATACACTGGAGAAATAATAATTTATGGCTAGCCTGTGAGTGTTTAATATTTGTTTGGAAATATCTGGAGACTATTACTGGAGATAGCATGACATAATTTGTCCAGACTGTGTGTTACAATTTCAGCCCTCAAAAGGGCAAATGAATTGAGACTAAAATGTGTACAGTCTAAGCAACCTTGCCTGAAAAAAATATTACCTGAAACATGCAGACCACGTGCTGTACTGTAATATGTTTCAGTTTTTTTGGTTTGAGATGCCGAAATTTAGTTTGGTCCCTGTAAATCACAAATTACTTTTGTAGGATTTGAAAAAAGAAATTTTAACTTTCCCACCAAAGGACAGTCAATTTAAATGTAAGACTTGAATGAATTTTAAGTTGGTTAATTAATCATCACTCTTACATTCAGCAATACTGATAATTAATCATATACTTCAGCAAGGCACCTGCTTTATTTACCTTACCTTTCTCTGTTGTAGAAAGTGGCTCTCGAGCCTTAAGACTAATATATACTGTATCAAGGTAACCAAGGAACACTCCTTTTAAGAATCAATAATATAGTTAACTAATAAACACAATGATTATAGAAGTATGATAAATGCAAATAGTTTACTGAAATAGTTTACTGTCAAATGATGCAAAGAGTACGTGACATGTGTTTCGCCCTAATTCTGGGCTCATCAGGCGTACACACTCACTGCACTCCCTTATGGGAATCGAACCTCGGACGTCAGCGCTAGAGGCGAAGCCCCTAGCGTTGCGCCGCGGCGTGTGGTTCATTTATTTGACAGCATGTAGATCGGGGTAATTACATTCACGGCATTCGTAGTCTGAATCACAATCTGATTGTATGGGTGGTTACCTACCAGGTAACGCTTGTGGTTGGTCAGCAAGTCGGCTAACATCCGCCACAATGCCCTCAGTTGTGAGAAGCATGTTAGCTGTTAGCATGTTAGCATGTTAGAAGGATGTTAGCTGACTTGCTGACCAACCACAAGCGTTACCTGGTAGGTAACCACCCATACAATCAGATTGTGATTCAGACTACGAATGCCGTGAATATATATATATATATATATATATATATACTGGACTGGACTTTGACTGACTAGAAAGAGAAAGATATAACTTAGAGAGTCTGGCTGTTTACTGGTTGTTTAGAGTTCTGATTTATGCTGGCACAGATAAATGGTTTTACGATACAAAGTCTTTATGGATGATGGCTTGATAATTGAGGGTTTCTAATGATCTACCTCTAGTTGCTGACTCTGGAAAGTGTGCCTTCTTAGTTCTCTTGGGCCTGAGTGCAGAGTTTGACACTGTTGATCACACTGTTTTGTTGATTCGGCTGAAAAACATTGTTGACATTCAGGCTACTGCACTAAAGTGGTTTTCCTCTTATTTGGAAAACAGAACTTTTGCAATTATGATGGGAAATTGTCACTCCTCCTCTGCAAAAATTGCATGTAGAATACCTCAAGGCTCCATCTTAGGCCATATCTTGTTCTCCTTGCACATGCTTCCACTTGAGTGTCCATCTTTCATCTGTTATGCAGATGATATACAGCTATACCTTCCACTTAAGCCAGGTCAAGATGATGCTCTACAGCTCATTTCGAAATGTCTAAGGGACATTAAGCATTGGACGTCACAGAATTTTCTTAAACCAAAAGAAAACATTTTATCATATTTTGGAATCCTGACTCTGTCAGAATAATAGCAAATGAGTTGGGCCTGTTGTCAGCTAATATACACAGCCAAGTAAAAAACCTTGGTATTCTTTTTCACTCTGTTCTCAAATTTGATAAACAAGTAAACTCTGTTGTCTGTGGTAGCTTCTTTCAACTTAGGAATATATCAAAACTCAAATGTATTTTGTTTTTAAAGGATTTGGAAATAGTCATTCATGCTTTTATTTCCTTACGTTTTGTAACTCTCTCTTTCTGGGTATCTGTCAGTCAAGTTTGTCATACCTGCAATTGATCCAGAATGTGGCTGGGAGGCTTCTAACTGGTACCAAGAAAAGAGAGAGCATCACTCCTGTGCTTGCATCCTTGCATTAGCTTCCTGTTAAATACAGAGTAGAATTTAAGGTTTTATTATTAATTTTTAAAGTTTTCCATGGTATAGCTCCCATCTATATCTCTGACCTTGTTATTCTCCATTCTACCTGTTGAGCTCTACGGTCCTCTGGTTAGATATTTTTAACTGTTCCACACTCTTGGTTGAGAATTAAAGGAGACCACACCTTCTCTGTAGCTGCCCCAAGACTCTGGAATAATCTTACATCTTTTATTAAGTAATCCCTCACTTTAAATATTTTTAAGTCAAATTTGAAAAACTATTAATTTTCTCAGACTTTTGAGTTATTTTAAATATTATGTATAGAACTGTCTGTTCTGTCTTGGTGTGTTTTGTTTTGCCATCAGTTGATCGTGGATCTCTCATTCTGTTGCTTTTTTAATCTGTTAGTCATTTCATTTTTTTAAAAATGTGTCTTTTTACACTTCTCTTTTAATTTATTTAGATGTTTGGTTTGTTTTATTTGATTTTATTGTGTAGCACTTTGGTTGACACTTGTTGTGTTTTAAATATTCTATATAAATAAATATGATGTGAAATGAAATGTCCGATGCTATGTGAAGCTGTTGCTTTGTTGTTGATCCATGATATAGTGGAGGATCCTCCATGTGTTGGAATGCACTCATTTCTCTTTGCTTCATAATTCTTTGTCTGTGGTGTGTAGTGCTTTCCTCAATTAGGAACTACACTTTTGTCGTCTACAACTGCATGGATAAAAGCATTGGTCTTTCTGGCACAATTTTCATGTTGAAGTTCCCAATTTGAAGTAAAGGCTGCTTCTCAGAAGAAAGGGTTCAGTGCTTAGCTTGGCACATTGCACCTCAGGCTCAGAGAGGGAATGGTTTGTCAGCTTTGGATTTTCAAGGAAGAGTGACTCTTAGCTTTTAGGTTCCGAGCAGGTTTCAGAGATTTTCAGTAATTTTGGAGAGTTTCCCCTCCCTGAGAGAATCCCAGAGAGGGTGCCTCAAGTGAATTCCTCAACTTCTCTTAACTTGCCATTTTCTGCCAATCCTGTAGGGTTCAGCTAAATTATAAAGGAAGATGGCGATTTCTCCTGGTTGGATTAAAGTTACTTTCAGTTACTAAATCTGTGTCTTCTATTATGCAAGTTATTCTGTACATGCTAGTTGTCATCCCTTGAATTACAGTTCTTTGTTCTTACTTGAGTCCATTTCAAAGTCAAAAGTCAAAGTCAAAGTGAACTTTATTGTCATCTCAACCATATACAAGTATACAGATAGACGAAATTGCGAAGCTCAGGGTCCACAGTGTAACAACATGACGTGCAAATAATAAATTAAAAATAGAATTAAAATTTAAATTTAAAATTAAAACACAAACACGACAAGACATTGTGCAAAGGCAAGACAAAGAAGTAGCAGCAATATTGATGTGTAAGATATATAATATAATAAATAAATAATAAATAATAGATATAGATAATACAGAAATTATCAGTGTATGATAGTAGTTGTTTAAGACATGTGTAAACAATGACAGGTCAGAATGTTTCACAGCAGAAGGATATCAAGAGTGTCAAAATACTTAAAGGTCAGTATGAAATTTTCAGTTCATTTCTACATGCACACTCGTCTTTGCAGGAAAGTATATAAAAGTTCTGTTTTTAGAGGTGGTTGAGGCAGTGTGGAAGATCCCAGGGGGCAGCATGGTGTTAAGGAGTCTAACAGCGTGTGGTTTCATGCCTTCTGACTCAAGAAGTCTGCAGAAGAGCCTCTGATGTATGCCTTTATTAGAAAATGTCCAGGAAGACCCTGGTTGGAGTTGGAGTTCAGTCACTTGGAATGCAAGTGGGGGAAGGCACAACTGGGTGCCTGTATCCCTGTTAAATGAGTGTTCTTCACACGCCCAGTATGCTATTAAAACCTAGCAGAATGGGCAGTGCCCAGATTGTTCTACACTTTGCAGCTGGATAGAAGTGATTTAGCTCAAATTATAACTCAATTTTTAAAGTTCAGAAATATGGAAATCAGATTAACCTTTCTGTAATTTAATCAAGGATCCATATTTTAAGCACCTACCAGTTAAGCATGCCAAACCTAATGATATACACACCTGTATACAGAGGTAAGTCCTCAAAAAGGAGACAATGGGATCATACAAAGAAAAATAATACAAACTTTACCAAATTGAGAAACAATGTTATCAAAATGTTTAAACAGGAGCTACATTCTGCTTCCCACCACAAAAAATGTAGTCATAAGAAATTTAAGCATTCTTTTAATTAAATGGGAGAAAGGGCACATAAGTGTTCAAAATCTTCTCAGGCTGTTTCATCCATCAATCTATCCCTGATTCAGTTTCAGAAATGCAAAGTTTTATCAAACTTTTGTTGAAAAATACATATATTTCTAAATGTTTTGAAATTACTTTTTTATGTTTAGATATTATTCACTTCCTTTAATTAATCCATCCATTTTATTGACACATTTTTTTTATACAGTTCTGGAGAGCTGAAACATATCTAGGTATAATTTGGCATAAGACAAGATTAAACCTTTAAATTATTATTTTTTTTCAATTAAATTCGCTTGCGTGAAATGGAATGGAATACAGTAATGAATACAATTTAGGAAAAAGAAGGTGGCACTGTGGTCCTCATGAACCCTGCATCCTGGGCTTGAATCATGATGCCTGGTCATTGTATGTGTAGAGTTTACACATCATCTCCTCCAGGAACTCCAGTTTTTCAATCTCATATCCAAAAATGTGCAGGTTATGGTAATGTATAATGGAATACATTTGATTGCAAGGATGTATGCATGAGCAAACATCCAGAGAATGTTGTGTTATTTTAGTAAAAAAAAAAAACTCTAAATGTACATTGCATAACTTAAAATTGCTTTAATCCGTACATTATAATTTTCAAAAACAACATAAAATACCTTACACTATACACAAAGAGATGTAAATATACATAATTTTTTGTTTGGTGTTATTGTTGTGTTCTTTTTTTGTCCTAGATTTCAATTTCACACATCTCTGGTATGGATGATGTTGCAGGCTACAACAATGACGATTACTAAAGAATACCTTGAAGGTCTGACAATGGGTCCAGCATTGATGACAATCCACTACATGTACTCCAAGGTACACCAAGTGCCAACACAGGATGATAACAATAGAAAAAAAATGTGACACTTAAATTGCCAGAAAAAATAAATAAATAAAAACAACAATTGGTGCAATTAATAAAAAAGAAATAGGAAAATGGCCACAACAGCAGCTCTAATGAGCATGGAATATGCTGACATAATGTTCCTTCAGCTTTTGTTTAAATGCTGAGATCAAACATTAATAATAAAACACATTATTGGTGATTAAATATCACATAAACACCAAAAGCATTGCTTTTGATTTTATTGTAATAACACTGTTGTTTAAGGTTCATATATTAAAAGCAGTAAAATCCATCAAAGCATTATCTAGACAAAGACAATTAAACTGGATGGTAATGGAGAGCCAGACCTTATCATTGCACAACTGGGTTCAATGCAAACACAATCCTAGATGCCACACCACTCTGTAATGAGACACACTCACATAGATGTTACTAGGTCAATCTATACTTCTTAATTAACCTAAAATGTGAGGCTTGGGTTTGTTGAAGGAAAATCTGAGAATCCAGAAAAAAAAACACACACACACAGACATGGGGTGAATATGCAAAGTCCAAATTGTTGGTGACAATGAAAGGACTGGAACCCATCTTCTTAGATTGGTGTGGCTGTAGTGCTGACCAGTTTGTCTTCATATTGCCACTAAAATTTTAACACAGTATCCCAAAATATTAAATGTAGGAAATTGGTCTGGCAGTAAACTTTGGCTAGTGTTAGCATAAAGATATATGAAAAAGTGTATTGTGTTTAATAACTCAAAGCAATTGTTAGCCTGCTTTTTGGACCAGTATTTTCCTATAGAATGTCACTGGGTGCAGGAGCACGTCTCAACAGCAAAGTGTACAGTGTTTAAAAGGTTGTGAACACACACTCTCACTCCGAATAAATCAAGATTCAATACTCAACCTAGACATCATTTCTTTGAACTATGGGAAGAATCCATTTTAACAAGGGGCAATGTGAGCATGAGGAGAACAGTGCTGACTTCACACAGATGACAATCCTGCTGGAGACCAACCTACTCAATGGTACTCTCAGCACCCCCATACTAAGCTTAATATGTATTCTAAAATGTTTTTGTGGACTGTGTCACTTCCATCTTATTTTAAAATTGATTTCTTTTGCAGAGTTGAGGAAATTATAATTTTGCATTTTTATATGGAAACTAGTCATTAAGTCCGTTACAATAACGGGCGCTAGAACAGTAGTGCATAAACATTAGTAGGAAGAGTCTATATTAAATGGCAAGGGACCTTGACCTCATTCTGTTTGTTGGTCGTATTTTTCTTTGTCTTTCTGTCATTCTTTTGTTGATGTTTACTTGCTGTGCTGACCGCTCTTCGTGGGCTGCCACCGTGTATTGTGTGTCTTTAATTTTCTGTGACAGTAATACAGGTACTGTCTTGTATGTCCGCTGGCTTGTACGTCCGTAATATACCTTTAATTTTCTCTGGCGGTAATACAGGCGTGCGCCTCAGTAATATGCCTTTAATTTTCTCTGACAGTAATACTGGCTTGTATGTGGCTGTAATATGTGTCACTGTATTGTGTACCTTTAATTTCCTCTCGCAGTAATACTGGTTTGTATTTCCGTAAAACGCCTCTAATTTTCTCGGACAGTAATATCACGCATCGCACCGTGCCTCGCGCATGCGCACTTCACCAGAAGACACACACACATGGACACCTGGACGCACACAGGGATTTTATTAAAGAGGATAAAGAAATCACCTTTATATATGTGGTCAATCTTGGGTCACAGAGTTGCACAGGAGACTGGCAATAGGGTTTCCAAGGTACAAAATCTTTATTGTTGAACTGACAGGTGCAGACACAAAACTTTATTCAGAAGGTTGCAACTGACAAATATGCCGGTCCAGCTCCCCTCTCCAGGTCAAAAGAACACAAAGTGTTCTTCATCAACCGGGTTCAGTGGCTCGGTAGCAATGACTGGGGCATACGCAGTCAGAAGGATAGAGGACAGGAGAGTGAGCCATTAGGTTGGGCTCTGTCTTTTAAATGTTCTAAACCTAATAATAGAAGCACGTTGCACAGTAAGCCTGCAGCTGATCCCGCAAAGGGGATGGGTAAGAGTGTGTTGAATTCTCATTGAAATACTGTTTGAGAGGGAAATTATGAAGGGCAGCTGTGTTTAGTTGCCATATGTTTACTGTTTAACAGAGAGACAGCTCGCAGTTAAGAGCATAAGAACGTGTGGCTAGAGGCGCAATGTGGGAGGAAAAATGGAGCTGGGGAACTACTGAACGGCATATGGAAGACGGTTGGTGCTGTTATAAGCTGCAAACCGGCAGCAACACTGGTCACAATATATTGGAACTGAAAGCTTAGTAATAAAAAAACTATTTTAAGATATGTAATTAATTTTCTCCCTTTGTGAAACTGCAGCTACAAATATGCAAACTGTATAAAAGACCTTCGCTTCTATATGTACAGTATATATAAGCGACCAGAGGTGAAGTCATCAGGGGTTTTAGGAATAATACGGAAGTGGCTCTGTTGTCTGGACAAGGCTTTTGACACAAATTCAAGGTGCCGTGAGTTTTTGTTGTTCGTCTTTCCTGTTAAAACAAAGACAGAGGTGTTAACACGTTGTCTTAGTCCCCCGTCTTATGGTTTCGTGCGGCTCATCGGGTACTTTAGCTGTCCCTTAATCACTTGCGTGTGACAATATATATATAGACAGGTAAATATATTTATATATTCTTTCTATTATAATTTGTCTATTGTTATTTTTAATTACTTTAAACTATTTATCTGTATGAAAATGGGCTATATAAATAAATGTTCTTATTGCATTAGTTCTGAGTGCTTAAAAGTCACTGTTAGTAAATTAAAAAGAATGATTTGGTTTAACCTGTTGTAATGTGATTGGCTATATTATATAGTTCATCATTATCATCATCACTATTTTAAAAGCCAGCCAATTCCAGGTGTACTCAGATTAGCCAGTTAACTTCAAATCTTTTTTTGTCCTTTCTCTGTGGTCAGTAGGGTGAGACTATAACTTTTTTATTATGTGATTCCAAGAGAATATATTGAAGAGCTAAATGAAAAACCATGCTACAACATTTATCTCACAAAGCTTTCCATCTTTTCACTCAAAAACCTTAAATAAATAGACCCTAGCATTTGATTCAATTTTCTTTAGTGTTGCAGAACCTTTTGTATATTTGTGCTGCTTTAAGCTCCTGTGTGGTGTTTTAATCCTCACTTGTTCTCAGTTTAATAATAATTCCTTATTTTTGATTGAGTCTTCACTTAAAGGGTTATCAGCAGCAATGGACTCTCCAGATCCTAATAAGACAATACAATAAAGCAAGACTAACCCATAGATGGACAGACTAGGTCAAAAACTATAGAATGCAATTAAACCTCAAAGCCTAAGTGGATAGAGTATCAACAACACAGTAGTTTTTTTTCCATTTCCTGTCATATTGGTAATCCTGTTTAACTTGTACTACAGATAGTATTGTTATTTTTTTACATTCATTTCTGACTCCATCAGCCTAACACTGTAATCTTGTTTGCTTTAAAAACACCTAGTGATGGTGCATGCTGTGAATGGTACCTTTGTGTCTGACAGAGCAGAGGAGAATAAAGGTTTGCATTTAAAGTAATTAACCGTTTGACAATAGCTGATGGTGATTGCCCTCCCCATTGATATGGAGTGCTGAAATGACTCACCATCTGCATGTAGGCACTCTGAGAAACGTGGAACAGCATTTATGTGGTAATAAAAAAACATGTTTACAGTAAGGTGCTACCTTTAAACATACTATACTTGGATTGACAGAACATGCCTGCTGAAATTTTTACACTGACTAATATATTAATTGTTCAGTTGTTCTTGTATCAGTTTTTAAATACAGCCAAATACTCTTGGCTGTATCTTTGACTGCTGTCGAATTTGTAATTGGCAGTGAGAAATGTACTTTGCTATGTAATTCCAAATTAAAGACAACTCAACTTCAAATTTCTAAATGCTAACTGTGGTATACTGTAGTACCCAAATTAATTGTCAAATATTACATGGATACGTGTACCATAAAATATGTGACGAATGAAAACCATCTACATTTGTTTAAAAAAGTTTATATCAAGTTGGGCCATCTTTCACAAGGCTTCAAAGAAAGCATTATTAATTGTGTGGATTTTTGGTAATGCTTAATAACCATAGAGATGTCTTAAGAACACCTCTCTGTCAAGTTGTATTGTGTACAATGGGAATTGTATACAAGAACCTCCTTACCTTGTGCTAAAATATTTTTACAAAAAGCAGCCGTTGTACCAAATTTGAGACAGCTTTACTTATACATGTTTAGATAGATAGATAGATAGATAGATAGATAGATAGATAGATAGATAGATAGATAGATAGATAGATAGATAGATAGATACTTTATTTATCCCCAGGAGAAAATAAGACTTAACAGAAGCTTAAGAGAAATACAACAACAACCCAGCGGAAACACACAACTTCTAGCTTGGCTGATGATAAGAGGACTGTTGTGTCAATCAGGTTATGGTCAGGTATGCCCAGTGTTGATCAAGGTTTTCAGATCTAATGAAGAAGTCAACATTCACACTATTATTTAACTTTTAAACTGTTTAGCATTTCTGCCACATATATTTTCCCAATGCATCCCCTGTCCAAAGGTCAGCTCCTGTCTTGTTTCCGATAATGCCAGAATTGATTTCAGCCTTAATGTCCTTGACTGTGTTAAGTGAGCTTCTAAATGGATTAATATGTTCTCAATATAATAATAACTAATGATTTTTTCCTTATTGTCATGTCTATTTCGCTAGCTAAGTTTTCATGAATTTTATACCATTCATCTTCCACCCACTTGCCAGTGGCTCAGAAGAGCTTTGCTCCATTTTTATTTTGTTTGCATGTTTGTTTATGAGAGATGTGCCTTATGCCATAACTACAACAGCTGTAAAATGTTTCTTTAATGATTGCTTTATGAGAAGCCACTTCAATTTGTTATAATAAATTGATCTTATATTATGTGTGTGTATATGACTGTTTTAGTGTGCTCTGTGATCTCTGAGATTAATTTAATTTCTTAGACAATTGATTATTGTGAATATGTAACTACCTGATACTTTGCAGTGTTACTCTGTGTGATGTGGGTGAAAAAATCCAATAGCAGAAAATATTGCAAAACGTAATTACTTTTGATAAACAGGGGAACCACTCAGGTTGGTTTTCATTTACAACTGAGGGAAGTGGCACAATTCAAATGTATTAGAGCTTAGGGACCAAGTTATTCCTGTCAATAAAACTTAGGCACTCCCATTGTCTAGTCATTCTTTAACACACCTGTTAGGCCTGAGCCAAGCTCACAGTGATGTTTTAAATGCCCACTGAACTCTCGTAACATAGTGAACATTTACATACAGTGCTCCCTTTGAGCATCACATTGGTTCCCCTGTATATCTTGTTTTGGTCGAATCCAAAACATAACTTTAAGGTTTATAAATTTCAGGGTCTGGTTAGTTATGGTGCATAACAATCTGGACTTCTGTCTACATGCATCTCTTGTCGGAAACTTTAAGTGTGATGACAGATATCTCATGTCTTTGTTATATCTTTATTATTTAATGTTTACTGTCTACTGTGTACTGCTTTGCAATTCACATTGTTTCTTATTTATTGGTTTGGCTATTCATCTGTAAATACCTATATGTTTCTTTTGTATATATTTCAATTTACTATAAGGTACAGTATGTTGAATAAATACTTTAGGAAAACTCTTCCTTGTCATTTATGTAGATGTGTGAAGTTTTTTTGAGCTCTTTCCAGCTACGCGGTAAACGGGGAGTTGCCAAACACAGTGCACAGCTGGCAGAATAGCAGTAATTTAATCTAGACTTTCTCATTCTCTTTCTTTCTAGGCGTAATGGAGTTCCCAATATTGTCATATGCCTGTTGAGAAATGTGTGAACTGAATGCCCCTGTGATAGGAACAGATTTCAAGAGTACATTACAGATTGAGTTTACTGTGACACTGTTACTCAACTGTCTTCCCAATCTGTCCAAAGCCCAGAAGAACTGTAAAAACAGTGCCTGAAAAAACTTATCGTGAAAGCCTGCTCCATCACAATGCAAACCCTGGACATGCTGTTGTGGAAAAGAGGATGGTGGCAAACTTGGATGCCGTCATGAAAAATCTCCTCCATCTCATCCAGAAGGTGCTCTCTTGAAACACTTTTAGCTACAGGTTCATTCCACCACGGTGTGCTAAGAATCACGTCTGGAGGTGTTTTCTGGCCATTGCTATGCAGGTAATTCAATGCTTTCTCCCAATGTACTCTTCAAGTTCATTTAGAAGTGTCTGCACAATATACATCTACTGTATTTATTGATGAATTGATAGGCTGTATTATTTTTCCTGTGAGCCTGTATTCTTGTTTTTTTTATGTTATGCTGCTGTTTGCATCTGAATTTCACTTTGGGATTAATAAAGTTTATCTAATCTAATCTAATCTAATCTAATTAAAAACAGTAACCTCTCAATAAACCCTATCTCTCCTAGACCCAATTCCACAAAATCAGGATAACTTAGCAAGACGGCTTCAATTGCTTTGTTACTGTAGAAGAAGACATATTGGTCTTTCGGATTTGCCAAGTCTCTTTTTTCTGTATTCTATTACTAACTACCATACCGAAAAATGAAATGCAATGTAATAATAATAATAATAAATTTTATTTATATTGCACTTTATACCCCAGCACTTCAGTGTTGTTCTTTCTGTCTTCCTTAATATACTGTGATGTGATTCAAGGCAATCCAGCTGACCTTGGATATTAACAATCCTGGAGCAGAATTTTTGATAAATGTATAGAAAAAGAAATGTAAATGCTTATATATGTATGAATTCATGTTTAACAAAATATTTGTTATTGGTAAATCTTAGTTAATGTTTTGAATTAAAATATTCTTATATAAAGAAGTGTCATTTGTAAAAATAAATCCAAAAAGAAAAAAAAAGAAATCCAAATTAACATATCCAATTGAATGTGCTGTTGAACTGGGATCCAGCTTTCTGTATCCATCATACTGAATTAAGCATGGTCTCTTAACAGAGAAATTGAAAAATATTAAGACATTCAGAATTTGGAAAGAATAATTTACTTTATCAAAAATAAAAAACAGATTGCTCTGAGTTACAATTTATTCTTATAGCTGTGACTTTCTGTTGTACACAAGTGCATTTATTCATGACATTCCTGAATAAATCTTGTTTAAATCTAAGCAATCAAAGCTGTAAATTGGCATGAACAAATATCATCCAGACATCACTGATAACAGTTTACTGAAGCCAACATTAATTTAACTAGAAACCTACAGGCTGATTATTTCACTTGATAAGAATTAAAGTAATAAGTTTCTTTTACACTAGAACTCTAAGTAAGGCTGTTAAGCAACTTATGCCAATACATATGTGAACTCAGAAGGATTTTACAATTTCACAGTATATTATTCAAACTCTGGTCAGCCATACTGTGATCAAAGTCAAAAGTGTGCCACCACTCTCTTTTTCGAAATATACCCTAAATTACTTCTGTATTGATTTCACAAGATTATGGTACTTTTTTCTCTGTTTTAAGAGTCTGTCAGATAACTACGTTCATAGTCACTGGAAAAGGTTGCCCAAAGTGCCAAAACTGAAAAAAATCAAAGAGCCACTTGAAATAAACACATAAAAAATACTTCATTTTGTTTTTCATCTTATCTTATGACTTAGCAGCTAAAATGTATGTGGCATGGTGGCAGAGTAGATAGTGCTGCAGCTTTAGAGAACCATAGACTTATGGAGTAAGTCATGAAGTAATATAGTAGATAGAATTTCTCTGGAGGCCTTCAAAACTCAGCTTGATCTTATATTGGAGATATTTGTTGAATATGATTGGTGAACTTGTTGGACTGATTGACCATTTCTAAAATCGGCTCTAATGTTTTCATGTTCCAATGGATCCAGTATCCTTGGTTGGAATCCTAAGTTTGGTTGCTGTCTATGTGACGTTTGTATGTCCTGCTTGTGTCTGCATGGTTTTTGTTACCCCATATGATCAAAAATATTCTGGTTAGGTTCATCAATGATTTCAAATCGGACCTTTCTGATGATGGACTAGTGCCCAGGGCTATTTCATATTTTGTGTCCATTGCTATTGAGATAGGCTATGACATCTTGTCACCCTTTTCAGGATTAAAACAAACAATCCTACGGCACTACCACGTGTAATTCTTTGTTCACTTTACATTCTTGTCTAAACATATCACTGACTAAACACAATTGTCCTGATAGCACAATAACTTGAAAGCATTTGGCTCACAATGAATATGATATGCTGACAATGGAAAGAATAGGCACACCATCAAGTAAGGGACTTTAGTATGCATAAATGCAGCCACTAAGAACATTTGGTATTTATTTGAATTCCATACCAGCACACTATAAAAGGTCCCATGTGAAAAATTCTCATAACATTTGTAAATATTGTGAATGCAGGGATTGAATTACAGGTAACAGAGGGGAGATGTTTTAAGTATGTGCAAGAAATCACACATCTGACTACTTTCTTTTTATATCTTGTGCCACCAAACACCGAACCCTGGATACAACTAACACCAGTACAGTCACAGGTTCAAAAACAGAGGTTTTCATTATAAAAATACCTCACAAATGGCTTTCCATCATTGCACAAGTATTAATACAAAAAATAATCTTCTTTCTTCCATTCTTTCTCTTCTTTCTTTGTCTCTCTCTCTCTCACTCTCTCCATCCACCTCCCTCCAGTGAGTGCTGCCTTCCTTCCTCCCTACTCTGACTCTCTGGAGGAAGCTGGACGACTTCCTTTTATGTCAAACCCAGGCCCAGGAGAACTTCCAGCGACAGGGCATAGCCTGACGAAAAGCACTTCCGGGTCAGGTGGAAGTCCCAAAAAGTAGGCACCGTGAATCCCTGCAGCACCCCCTGTAGGACCAAGCAGGGCTGACTCTCGGCACTATAACTCCCATCATGCTCCACAGGGTTCCACATGGTTACCGCGGTCCTGAGATGCTGCCATCCACTGGATGAGGGATAAAAATATACAAAATTAGGAGCTTTTCCCCACTGCTTCTCTTATCTTGTCCTCCCGTCTGGGTAAGGGTCCCATACCAGATGCCAGATGATCCTGCCTGGCACTTACAATCTATAAAAGGAACAGTGATGACTCCATCTTGTCCTGACCCTCAGGGTATTAGATAGAGATAGTAGATAGAGACTACTGCTCCAGGCTGCACCAGTGTACATCCAATCACACTTTTTCCACTTCATATGATCTTTCAAAATCAAAACTATAGTGAAAGGATTTCTCCAGTTGTGGGACCATACCTCTTTTATTTTTCATTTATGTTCTTTTTACACACACCCCATTTCAGTTTGTATATCACAACAAGAAGACTGAAATACAAATCCTTCATGCCCCCTGTATAAAGTTTGCTTGTTCTCCCTTTGTCTGTGTATTTTTCCTCTGGGTGCTCCAGTTTTCTCCCACAGTCCAAAGATATGCAGTTTAGGTGGATTGGCATTGTTAAACTGGTCCTAGTGAGTTTGTGTGAGTTTGTTCATCCTTTGATGGACTTTTGCCCTGACAGGGATTTATTCCTTTATTGTGTCTGATGCTTCCTGGGATATGCTGTTCTGGATAAATGGGTTAAGAAAATGGATAGGTGGTGAAATACATTATATATAAGTGATATATTTTTATAGGCAGTGGATTCAGGAAGTATTCAGGCTTCTTTACTTTGTGCACATTTTAATGTGTAGATTTAATTTTAAATGGATAAATTTGCCATTTTTGCTCAACAACTATACTCAATGACTCATAATAATAAAGTGAAAACTTGTTTTCAGAAAGGGTTCCAAATTTATTCCAAATTCCTCAGTTATATAAGTATCCAGACCATTTGATATGTCATACCAAATTGTGGTCAGATCTATCCTGTTTGCTTTAATTATCCTTGAGATGTTTCTGGCACTTGAAATTGATTGGATATCGTTTAGAAAGGCACACACATGTATATAAGGTCCCACAATTCACACTGCATGTCAGGACTAAAGCCAAGCCATGAAGTCCAAGGAACTTTTTGTACAACTCTACGATCAAATAGTGGTGAATCTTAGACCAGGGAAAGGGTATAAAACTATTCATAAAGCTTTGTGTTTCTAGGAGAACAGTGGCCACAATAATTGTATCTGGGACCACCAGGACTTTTCCTAGAGTTGGTGATCCAGCAGAATTGAGCAATCTGGCACGAAGGGCTTTGTTCAGGAAGGCAACAAAGAACCTATTAGCCATTGTAACAGCAGTTCTTTGCTGAGAGTGCAGAACCTGTTAGAAGAGTGACTATTTAAGCAGCACTCCATCTCCAGGTGCTGTAAATCCCCCCCATTCCTGAGTGGACACGAAAATGACTGGCTGAACTGTAGCTCTACCAATAACTTTGCCCAGAATCCTTCAGACAAAAAGGCTCCCAGGTTTACATTCATTTTGGCTTGAACTGGCTGGATGTGATTGACAAAACAGCATACCTATTAGCAGGCACTGGATCTGTAACTGGAAGTGACTTTGATCCAATAAGCAGGGATTACAACTTTCTATAAAACTAGCTGCATTCATCTCTTCTGTCTCTTTTATTTGTTTTGGTTGTGAGCTGAAAACTGACAATCCTCTGTCTTTGGGAAAGAACAGGGGGCGTTGCTGACTGATGCCTTTTTTCTTTCTGTTTCGCTTTTTAATGCCTTTGAACCCACAGTTTGTTTTTGTTATACAGGGTTAGCCTTTAAGTGCCCCAAGCATTTTTCATCTCATTGTGTCTTTCATTATATAGTATATATATATATATATATATATATATATATATATATATATGCTGAATCGCAGTTGTTGAATCTGTTGAAGACTGCTTGTCTGTCGCCAAGGCAACCGCAGGGTAGCAGCGCTGCAGCATAGCGCAGCAGAAACAACTATGATCCAAAGATCGAGATGGCGCTATAAACAACTGTCACTGATGGGTGATGTAAGGAACATTATAAATGTAGGGAACAGTATAACTTGGCCACCGAACTGGCCCCGATCCTGCCCGTTTGCTGTGTCTGTGTATAGGAGAGTGGTAGCTCCCGTTGCAATAAATAACTGTGTTGTTCCTGTTTCAAGTTAAATAAAGCTGGTTTTGCTAAAGGCTTGAGACTTAGCCTTGTTTTTGGTGTGCAAGACAGCAACTCACGCATCACATGGTGCCAGAGGTGGGGTCTTGCGGCAATGGAACTCCAAAAGGCATATGATATCCTGTTACCAGCGGAGTAAAATGATCATCCTGCAGGCGCTCCAGTGTTCTCGCTCCACAAGGATGTACTGGTGAAGATGGCTCCCTCAGGCGACCCGGAGAGTTTCCTGTTCGAGCACACGGCAACATTGATGCGCTGAGACAGGGAAGCCTGGGCAGCTATCATGGCCCCATTTTTAACCGGGGACACCCTACAGGTTGTGCAAAACCTCTCTCCTGAAAGACTCGATGATTATGACTTCCTTAAGCAACAGATCCTCCTCTGTATGGTGGTGAGCCATGTGGTCAAGGGGTGCCAGCTTCATCTGTGACATATTGATCCAGACCGCCCTATACAAGGACAGATCCAGGACTTAGTACTCCTGATTTAGAGCTTAATCCATGGAGACACTTTTGAGTGCATTGTGGAGAAGCTCACTATTGATGTAGTCCTGTCGGGGATAGATGAAAGCCTTTGTGATGAAATGCTACGGAACAACTTCCATTCGCTGCTACACCTGACCCGCAGATTGGAGGGCACACAAGCCACCTGGAAACAGCAGGGCTACCCAGGCTTGACCCTGACTTCAATCCAATCGGCACATACTTCTAGGGTCGCCAGCACCACAGGTGGAAGACGCCATCATGGGAACACCATAGTGCGGACTGAATGCAGCTGCATTCACTGTGATCAACCGGGACATCTGGCTTGGGCGTGCCATCTCCCACCTGAGCAAACCATGACCATCGTTCTGGCTCAAATATGCAACTCGGAAGCTTCCCCCAAGATGTTAAAGGAGGACAATTTTAAGATCCCTGTTACGCTGGTCGGGTGGGAATTCTTGGTAGTGTTGGAGTCTGGTAGTGACCTCTGCGTAGTCCGCCGTGACTCACTCTGACAGACCCCTTAAGAGACCACAGAGCAAGTGAACATCTGATGCATCCAGGGGGACATTAAAACATAAGAGACTATACTACTCCTTCTGAAATTTAAAGGGAAGAACTTTAAAGTTTGGACTGCCGTATCAGACACCTCTCCCTGGCCACTCTTAATAGGTAAGAGGAATGCTCTCTTCCCACGGGTCTTGGCCCCCCACAGATTGCCTCCGCCTGCTGTGGATAGAGTTGATAGAGAAGGGCTCTTGGTCAAGGAACTGGGTTTGAAATTGAACCGGAGTTATCCAGCAAGGTGGGGAATGAATCCTCAAGTGAAGACCCGAGACAGCTGGCAGACTTTCCCATGCCGCTGCTCGAACCAACAGCCTCTTCAACAAACAAAATAACTACATATATATATATATCATATATATATAACATATCTGCTTTTTGCAGATGATGTTGTCCTGTTTGCTTCATCAGGCCGTGATCTTCAGCTCTCTCTGGATCGGTTCGCAGCTGAGTGTGAAGCGGCTGGGATGGGAATCAGCACCTCCAAATCCGAGACCATGGTCCTCAGCCAGAGAAGGGTGGAGTGCCCTCTCAGGGTTGGGAGCGAGATCCTGCCTCAAGTGGAGGAGTTCAAGTATCTCGGGGTCTTGTTCACGAGTGAGGGAAGAATGGAGCGTGAGATCGACAGGCGGATCGGTGCGGCATCCGCAGTGATGCGGGCTCTGCATCGGTCTGTCGTGGTTAAAAAGGAGCTGAGCCATAAGGCAAAGCTCTCAATTTACCGGTCGATCTATGTTCCTACCCTCACCTATGGTCATGAGCTATGGGTAGTGACCAAAAGAACGAGATCACGAATACAAGCGGCTGAAATGAGTTTCCTCCGCAGGGTGTCTGGGCTCTCCCTTAAAGATAGGGTGAGAAGCTCAGTCATCCGGGAGGGGCTCAGAGTAGAGCCGCTGCTCCTCCGCATCGAGAGCAGTCAGATGAGGTGGCTCGGGCATCTGATCAGGATGCCTCCTGGACGCCTCCCTGGTGAGGTGTTCCGGGCACATCCAACCGGGAGGAGGCCCTGGGGAAGACCCAGGACACGCTGGAGGGACTATGTCTCCCGGCTGGCCTGGGAACGCCTCGGGATTCTCCCGGAAGAGCTAGAAGAAGTGACCGGGGAGAGGGAAGTCTGGGCATCTCTGCTCAAGCTACTGCCCCCGCGACCTGACCTCGGATAAGCGGAAGAGAATGGATGGATGGATGGATGTATTCATGGCATTCATAGTCTGAATCACAATCTGATTGTATGGGTGGTTACCTACCAGGTAATGCTTGTGGTTGGTCAGCAAGTCGGCTAACATCCGCCACGGTGCCCTCTTTCAGTTGCAAGAAGCAGATCATAGAATGGTTGAAAATAGTTTTACTGTCAAATAATGCAAAGAGTACGCGACATGCGTTTCGCTCTAATTCTGGGCTCATCAGGCGTACACACTCACTGCACTCCCTCCTGGGAAATCGAACCTCGGACGTCAGCGCTAGAGACAAAGCCCCTAATGTTGCGCCATGGCATGTGGTTCGTTCATTTGACAGCATGTAGATCGGGATAATTACATTCATGGCATTCGTAGTCTGAATCACAGTCTGAAAGAGGGCACTGTGGCGAATGTTAGCCGACTTGCTGACCAAACCACAACGGTAGGTAACCACCCATACGATCAGATTGTGATTCAGATTACGAATGCCATGAATGTAATTACCCTGATCTACATGCTGTCAAATGAACGAACCACATGCCATGGCGCAACTTTAGGGGCTTCGTCTCTAGCACTGACGTCCGAAGTTCGATTCCCGAGAGGGAGTGCAGTGAGTGTGTACACCTGATGAGCCCAGAATTAGGGTGAAACACGTCTTGCGTACTCTTTGCATTATTTGACAGTAAAACAATTTTCAATATATATACAGTATATATATATATATAATACTGTAAAGTGCAACAGCACTAAAGACTGCACAAGCTTTTTGCCCCTTTTTGTTGAAGAACCTACAGTAAATGTTAATTAATGTTCACTTAGAGTAAGCAAGAGCTCAAATATCGAGAGAACACTGCTCTTCTTGATGCACATCCACAACAAGTGGTTATCACAATTTACATTTGCTATTATAGTGGCTTAGTTACATGCATTTTAAAGCAGTCACTACACTACTACTTTGTATTAAGCTCACAATCCACTTCCCTAATGCCATCTACAACATATAAACTGTGAATCTTCAGCTTTTGAAACATTTATTTATTTATTGATTTTACACAACCTGCTTCTGCTGTGCTCTGGTACTTACAGAAATGCTTCATCTTTAACTTAATTTGTTTCACAGCATGGATTCCCTAGGTTGTATTTAAGTAGTTTACAAGCAATTAAACTACAGCATATGTGAACAAAATGTTTAGTTTATTTAGTATGTTTTAATTTCATATTCTAAAACATTAAAACTGTGGAGGTACATCAAATAAGAAAGAATCAGTACAGTTACATTAATCTGAAATATGTGTTCAGTTATGCTCCACTATTTAAAAACACTGGTAGGAAAAGATAATGAACAGAAGTGATTTTCCAAATGTGACAGTCAAATAATGCATTTTTGTTCCCTTTTCAGTTTCTAGTACATTACATTTTGTTACTGGTAACAGATGATGCTTCCACTGCCCAGTAGCTAAGGTTTTAAGTATGAAAAAGTATGATTGTGGCTTTGGTTCCAGGCCTTGACTCAATATTCAAATTGTTAAAAAAGAAAAGAACAAAACAGTCACATTGTGTATCTGCACTTCTAAAGCAGCTTGAGAAGGAGTTCAACACAGAAAGTACTGCATAAAATAAAGGTTGTTTATTATAATACTGCAAAGCATCTCACAGTAGACGGAAATCTAATGTTGACTATGTTAGGTATGCAGGCAGCACACTCAATTTTAACCACAATAATCCTTTAATCATCAGATTATCATTAAATGTAAAACAACATTTTGGTAGAAAGCCTTGTTTAAAATAAGACTGCAGATATGGCATAATTTAACTTTATAAGATCCTTTTACTCCAGAAGACACTCATTGACACTCACTAAAATACAGTATTTACCATTATTTTAATATAAATCATTTTTGCCTTTTTACTGTATTGTTACTTTATTTATTCCCTTGCCATTTACTGCACACTGTGATTAGATGTGCTGAGATCTAGCAATCAGGATCTAAGAATGATAGCTGGTGTAATCTGCCAGTGTGAAGTTTTGTATCCCTCGGAGCCTCCAGTAATCACTGCCTGTATATAAAATACAGTGAAGACAAGTAAAGCAGCAATAGGAATTGAACAGTACTGCAGGAAGATCAGTGCCATCCATTTGAGAATGTATGAAAGATATTTGAACTATCCCACCTTCATAAACTGTAGCATTATTTCTCCTGCCCACCCACCCATCCATTTTCTCAACCTGTTTTTACCAGTACAAGGAGCAGGGGCTTTAGCACTACATAATAAATGTGAAAAACAAAGGTAATGCTCAAAGCCAATCTGAAATGTGCAAATGATTTTCAAAGAAGCTGAGATGATACATAATGGCATTACTAAGATTTATTAGCATATTTCTGGCTTTAAAACAATAGATGGATTAATGATTGTATGTGTTTTAAATGACTGAGGCATACACGTGTTTCAGTTTCACGTTAAGCTGATGGTCTGTTACATTTATTCTGTTCTCCAATTCAACACTTAGCATTCCACAGCATTTTGTCATTTAAATATCTTTTTTCACTGAAAGGATTACTCATTTTTTTTTTTTTTTTAAAGTTACTGGCAGTCACTTTTTTTCCCTCATCCATACTACAGATAGTCAAAGAACTAGGGCTTAGAACTATCTTGTTGTGTGAAACGAAGTATAACATAATGGTACATCTTGTACTGTACCTAATGTACTATATCATTCTTTTCTTTTTTCAAATAAGATATAACATATTCATGGTACTGATAATCTGCAAAATCTGTTTTTATACAAATTACAGAAGCTGATAATTTAAGACAAAAGCTAAAAGTCTCTGCTTTGGTAATTGCACAATTTCAGACAAGGAAAGAGCTGTTCATTTTCCGTTGATAGTAAAATTGGCTGGCAATAATGATAATATGAATTTTTTAACATATAAAATTCTTTTTAGTTTACCATAAAGTGTTCTTCCAACTGCTGAATTATTTTGAACCATTTTAAAAGTAAATAGCAGTCATTTACTTTTCTTTTCTGCTGTTTGGAATGGGAAAAATTTATTTAGCACACTGTATTAATGACAATTGTTACCTATGAGTTTAGAGGCTGGGCGTAACCCAGTGCCACATATCTTTATTTGGCCTTCTTTTCACAAGATGCTTTTATGTTTCCTTTGTTGTAAGGCAGTATCTCTTTATGTCTGCTTTGACTTTTTGATTTGAAGCATGCATTTGTCTTTTTTTTGTTCTACTACTTATATTCTGATTTTAATTGTCAATGAATAGAAAAGTAGACAAAAAAAGTTTTGTTTCGTCCTGTCACTTTGTATAAAAAGGCTGTGAAATTGAAATGAGACAGATTTTCAGTTTCCAACAAACAGAATGTACACTTGCATAGTACATATTTGTCAATTGCAGAAAAATAAGGGTCAGTCTGCTATGCCCATATATACTGCACTTAAATGCCCAAAAGTTATGGAAACACAAGACTAGAAGTAACTGAAGTGGCTGGAGTGAGGAGGTGTAGGCTTTATGAGTCCATCCATCCACTTCCTTACCCATTTAGCCAGTTCAGGGGAGGGGAGAGCCAGTGTCTGTGCTGGCAGCATTAGGCACAAGACAAAAATCAATGAGGCATTAGTCCATCACACTCGCACTGGGTATTTCTTAAATTAAAAATTAATTTTCAACAGTCATTTAACATTTATTTTTATAGTCTCTTTAATACCACACACCATCAGAAAGTGCTTTAGAACAATTTAGAAGAAGATAAAAAGGAGCAATGTACAATTTTTCAAATGAAAAATAATTAATAGAGAAATAAACACTACAAAGACCTTATTAACATAATGTTAAAAATCTAACTAAATATGTAGAGCATAGCAATGGATTAACAGCAGGATTTGATAGCAAATTAGCCAGCCTCAGTACTTTACTTTATTGAGAAAGATATGTCAGTTATATGGAAATTCATAAATGAAATCTGAGCCAATCAGCATGCAACATAAGGACAAGAGTAATTGTTATTCAGTTTAACAAAAAGTGCATGCATTTGTAGTTTAATGAAATGTGGTACTCTTGGTTCAAACTGACCAAATGCTATTTACCAGACAGAAGGAAATAAAATTGAGGGTTTTGAGGGTGTGATTAGATCAAAGCAGAATTAATAACTTTATATTTCTATGGACGGATTGATCCATCACCCTGGTTTTCCTTTGTGTAGGTTTATGTCAATTCCTTTTGCAACCTTGAGTGTTGGTTATTTTGCCTTTTTACTTTCTCGTATACGAAGTGTAGGGGAAGTACCGTAATAGTCCAAAGATTCGATGTCGAGATTTTGATGAATCATGATGTTTTAGACCTCCCTGAGTCTGAAAATACCATTTTTGGAATTATGTCTGAGTGTCTGTATGTGTGCATATATTTGTGTAAACACAATAACTTGAGTACGCTCTCTCTTAGGTCAACCAAATTTTGCATACAAGTATTAGGTACAAAACGTAGATTTCTAACAACAGCTATTTCCATTAAGCAGAAGTGGTACTTTACATTTATTCATGCAGCTACAGCGTCCAATTTATTCAACTTTACTTTTATAATAATTGTTCAATATATTATTTATTTAATTTGATTTGTTGTTGATGGTTCTTTAGTGTACATAACTGTAACAGTCATGTTGACCTCCCATGACAGAATGCAAGAAATAGTTTGTTCTTAAGAGCATAAAATTCTCTACATCACCTACAACTTTGTGCGTCATGTTTAAGGACAAGAGTGATCCTTTGTGCCATTAATTGATATTTAATTCCAGATTATTAACATTTATTTTATCAGTTCAGTCACCTCATTCCAGTATGAAAGGTCATGATAATTTATAATAAGATTCAGGTGAGCAACAAAGCTGACAATCAACGAATGCTCATTCAAACATATAATGCATAGAATGTGCAGACAAGGTATAAGGAACACATATGGTTTGAACCTTGCAAACAGAATTTTCATCTTTCTGACGACTCAGACTTTTTATATTAAAACTGAATTTAAAGGAGAGAAAAGGGCAGAGTCTGCAACTGAGCTTGCTGCACTTATGAACCTGTTAACCTTTCACACAGCATCATCTTTGATATGCAACATGGATGATAAGTGAAAAGGTAAATTTCCTGAATAATTCTATTATAGGTCATTGTTGATGGCTGGCTACAGGACTTAAATATTTACCTGTCTTGCAAAGGAGTCTCCTTCTGTGATACAGAACTGCCTGCTTTCTTTGAAAATTAACGGGTTCTTAGACATTGTTTTCTAATCAGCATACAGTGGTATATGTACTGTTTGATAGCTGGCAACAATACTATTGTCTCTCTATATATAAAAGGAAATCCTGGAATGGAAAGCAAATGCCAGGCCACGATACGTGATAATCTCGAAAGACATTTAAAAGACCCGTGAGACCAAGGAGACTTGCCACGGTGCGTCTCGTGGGGACCGTAAACATGAGACTTGGTGCCAAGAGATTGTCCCAGGGCCGTAGCAAAAAGGACAGCAGCTGTACAGGCTTTAAAAAGATCGAAGGGTAGCGCGACGGCAGCTACCCCAAACGAACGCGAGCAGCGTTATACATCCTGCAAGAAAGAATTCAAACACACCCGGGGCCAGAAATAAAAGACAAGTATTGCTTTTACAAAGTCACGCGAAACCAGGCAGTGAGCCATCATTTAAAACAAGTCAACAGACCTCTATGTTAGCAGTTGTTGGATTGCTTTTGGCAGGCAAGCATCATGTGGTGGCAGAGTGGTGGCTCTGAGGCTAGGGATCTGCACTGCCAATCGGAAAGTTGCCGGTTCGAATCCCGTAAATGCCAATATGGACTCTGCTCTGTTGGGCCCTTAAGCAAGGCCCTTAACCTGCAATTGCTAAGCACTTTGAGTAGTGAGAAAAGCGCTATATAAATGCAAAAAATTATTAAAATTATTATTATGTGCTCGGAGCTTTTAAAACAACGACATGCGACAGGCAGAAGAGGCAGCTAGCAAGCAGCAAAAAGACAGCAAATGATCCAAAGGCATATCCTTAGCTTACGTTCAGCCTCAACACCCTTCACAACATGAGCAGTATTATATGTCTAGGAAGAAAGAGATGTAAACACGCGCGGGGCAGGAAATAAAGAAACAAGTATTGTTTTTACAAAAGGTTTTAAAGTAAAAGTGAAAATAATGCATATGTAACAATTCACAAGAAAATAACAATCTCTTTAAATTGTAGATTGCCTGCCTATGGTAAAGTCATCCCTGATGAATGGGGATGTGGGAATGAGGGGTTCTTTCATCGGATTAGCGATATTTCAGATGTTGAATGGCAAAATGGGGGAGGCAGCTTGATGAATGAGGTCTCCAGGACTTAAAACAAATCCAAATCATATTGTGTGATATCATCTAATGTGAAATTCTACTCCGTACTTCTAGAATTTTTATTCTTATATTGTATTGAGGATTTATTCTGTTCTATGTATTGTACTGTACGGCTCAGAATTAAAAGACAATGAGTAAAATGACAAACTAGAACTTCATAAAGACGTTTACAAACGTTGACGCTAAACACATGCAGAGCAGGTTAGAGACTATGAAACCAGTGAAATTAAAAAGTCAAAAAAAAAAAACAACAAAAAAAAAACTGCGCTATACACACGTGGAGAAAGTTAAAGGATATGAAAGTAGGAAAATTAGAAAATATAAAAAAAGAAAGTAAAGATCACAGTAGCGCAAACAAACAAACTGCCTCATTTAACTATGCACCAGTCTAGCTTTGGTTTTGCACAATAATTGCTACACTATTGCACCTTAACACTTAATTCTACTTTATTCACATAATTTTACTAATTTATTATGTTCTACTATACTGTTATCTTTCAATCTGAGACTTTTTGTTAATCTAACTGATATTCTTCTAACTTTGCACAGTTTTTGATAAGCAGATCAGGATGCATTTCACTGCGTGTTGTCCTGTATAACTATACATGTGACAAATAAAGAATCTTGAGAATTTCAAAAACAGAGTTTACCGCACATGCATTTATTGGTTATTTTGTTAGTGTATATATATTTATCTGTCTGCTTATTTAAAAAGCTACATTTACCCCAGGAGTCAAAAACGTTCTGTCTAGCCCTTAGACAAAAGCTGGGGTATCACCTTGGTAACCCCATGTACCTTTGGAACTGTGAGAGGAAAATAGCACGACTTTACAGACAGGAGTCCAATGCAGAACTCTACTTACTTTTTTACTTGGTAAAATAAAATTATTAACTGCTGATGATGTAGATCGTTTTGTCTGTGCTGAAATTCCAAACAGAGAAACCTGTCCTGACCTCATTAAAAAGATTCAGCATATTGGGACTCGCAAGATTACAAATATTGTTTTTACAGAAGTTCTGAAATAAAAGTGAAACTAATGAAATAGCAACAATTCAAAGAAAAAAAAATCTTAAAAGTGTGTATCCGGAAATCCAAACACAGGGGTTGGCGAGCGAAGCGAGCATGGGACGAAGCCCCCTAGTTTAACCAATGAAAATGTGCTTACACTATTGTTAAGCAAAGGAAATTGGTATGTACCATTTTCTGAGCAATCATCATGTTGATCTAGGCAGATACTGAAGCAGTTACAGTATATACTTCTGGATAGTAGGTGGTGATTGAAAGGTGCGAAAAGAGAGAGCGCGAGCAGAAGGACGGAATGAGGCCAGAGGATGGTGTGAAGCAAGAGAGAACTCTGTTAAGATCACTTGTATGGAGCGTAGGTACTTGCATGCAGACACAGGGTACATAGCTGACAATATGCAAGGCACGTGGATGGTGACACATACCACCACGGAGAGAGGGAAGACTCACAAGTGGACCAAGTGAATCATCGTAGAAACACAAGGAACCCAGAAGTGAAAAAGAAAGTTGACTCCACAAGGGAGAGAGCCCAACAGTTAGTAAGACTTTTGTTGGGAAACAAGCATTCGCTGAATAGAGTGTTTCAGTGGGACAGTTGGAATATTACTTGTTGTGGTAACACATCGCACAACCTGGACTTTGTGCCACCAAAGGTTATTTTCCACTGTTATGTTTTAACAGTTTTAGAGTGTGGACTCTGTGCTCTCTTTTTAAAAGGTTTTCGCCCCTGATATTTTTAGACTCTTATCTACTAAAATCTAGGATTTTATATTGTCTGCTGTAATACAAATTACTGTTTTTTTTTTTAATTGCTGCCATGTCTTTCATTGTGTGTTTACTCACTGCCAATTTAAATAAACCTGCGTACTATTATCTTTAAATTTCAAGAGTTCCCATAATAAAACTGGGTGGCATAGTCAGATATTTTAATTGTGTTTAGGTTAGATTATCTATAAGTGTGTTCTAGAAACCCATTACAGCTGAATTTTGTTGCAATGGCCTATTCAATACATTGTAAATGAAGCATTGACAATTATCTTTGTTTTCTTAATAATCTTGCCATCATATTTTCTTATTCATGTGAAGATACAAAGCATGACAAATTTCAAAATCATGCTTGCGGTCTGACTTGTATGTACATAAACAAGGAAAGGAAAACATCAAGACCTATGATAGCATCACAAAGGCATAAAAAAGAAGGTCAGAGCCTTTGTGGCACTGGTTCTTTCAAGTTCTTTGTGTAAAATAATTCCTACAGAGTGTAAAGGGAAACAGGCATGAAGCAGAAATATACAAAGTATACAAGAGTACACATCATAAGCAATGATACCCGTACCCAGCTGGAATGCTATGCCAACAGCTTTTTGGCTGGGTCTAGTTGAAAAGGAACTATATTCCTCTAGTCCACTTCTAGACAGCAACAATTTTCTGCTGGTACTTGATTTTTTTGCAGAGACTACTGGGTAATGTAGTGTTTGCCGGAGTCTTAATGAGAACAAAGGTGGTCCAGAAGTGCTTTCCATTGGATTGGAGTAACAGTGTAAATACTCCTAGGATTACTCTTTAAAGGGCCTTCACCTCCTCAGTCTGACAAGCTTGGATTTAGGAGAGGAGCAGATGCAAGGGCTTGCACAGTAAATAGGAACAGGAAACGAGTAGTTCACAGGAAAGGATGGATACAGCATATGAAGGACTCCTGGTGATTTAACAACTGGTAGTTAGTTCGGAGCCACCTACCTCATACAGTTCAAAGGAGGCTAATTTGTTATTGTATCCCATTGGTTTTGTTTTTTTGATCCTTCTGTATTTTTCTTTCTTCTTATCTTTTGATTATCCTTAGATCATACTGGTGTCTTATGGGGTTTGTAGTCACTCTTGAGGACCCCTATCTAGTCATAAGAGGGATCATTAGACTATTCATGTAGGCTATTTATTTTTTGGCCGAGTTGAAGTCACTTATACTTATTACAATGTCTTGGTAATCCTGATGAATGTTGAAACAATGAATACACTAAGAAAACCTAGAAGTAGTTTTGTCCTGTTTCTAAGAATGATTTCGGCTAAGATATTAAGATAATTAGTCATGATCATTTTGACCAGATTCTGGGTGGATCAAACTGCCTTTATTACAAGTTTTCCATGATATAACCATCATTATTATGTGTAATTTACAGATTATTTTCCTTGAACACATCCACTGAATCAAAGTCTTTACAACTTTTTTTTAAATTTAACATGGCCTATACTTACGATGTCTTTCAATATTAACTGTTATGCTCAGTCATGGTGTGTCCTGCAGCAAGTGCTTTTGGTACTCTGACTGTTATCTTGTCCAAATGGCATTGATGCATGCAGAGATCTGAAGGTTGGAAGGTGTTATGTCGTGGAAGGGTTTCGTGGTGATCCTATCCTAAAACATAAATTATTTTATTTCCACACTCAGCTTTGTTACATAGAACCAAACATATGTCCTTTGACCACCAGGGGCTCTCCAGCTCCCCAACACCTGACACAAACAGACGCTAGCACAAGTCAAGTACAACACATGTTTATTTTACTTGGCAAATGCTTCCCTTTCGCTTCCCACCTGCACAGTACAGTATAAAGCACCAGTACAGTCAGCACACAGTACTTTTTCTTCTCTTCTCCCTGTTCTTTCACTGCGACACCTTGTCCAGCAAGATTCGTCCTCTTCCTCCTGACTCTGAATTCCTGAATGAAGGCGGCAGGTATCTTTTATGCTGCACCTGGGAGTATTTTCGGTAGCCCATTAGCATGATCCGGAAGCACTTCCAGGTAAGGCAGAAGCCCAACATTGTAGGGCTCTGCAGCAAACCCTGGCAGAACCCATGGAACCCAACAGGACTGTACAAAACACCAACTCCCATGAAGGCCTGTGGGAATCCAAGGCACATCTTCAATCCAGGGGGGCTGCTATCTAGTGTTCAGGGGAAGGAAATGGCCTGTTTTTTATTCTCTCCCCCAGTCCTTCCACTATCTCAGCACTATCTCGACAATCGTCCACCACAGTCCTCCAAATCAACTCTTGTTCTCTTATCCTTGCACTCACCTGGCCTAGAAGAAGAAACAGGCTGGCAGTCACAATGCATTTGCAGCTGAGTCTGTGAATCCAAATTCATCCTAGACTGACTGCTACTGTACTTCTCAGCTCCTATTAGAGAACATCTTTTTATTTATTTATACCCCAAGACAGCAGAATAGAGCAAATATTAGTGCAAGCAAGGGGAGCAGGTAATAAACCTTTATTCGGTCATTTTAGTCTTTAGCATTCTTAAATTTTCTTAATGTGTCAACAGCAAAAGGAAAAGCAAATAGATGTGGCAATCACCAATACAACCTGGGTATTTCAGGAGCTGTCATAACACACCTAATGTGTATGGCACTCAGTCTCTTAAGGCTACATTGCTAATGGCATGAGTCTTCTTCGTGGTTGTGTTCTTCCTGGTTCTCACTCTTTTTGTTTCTTATTCTTCCTCAAGCTGCTAATTTCTAGAAGCTTGTTACAGCCAAGGTGAATACCTGTGACCTTTCTCTGTCCAATGTCATTTTGAAAGACCATATCAGTTCACAAGGTGTGCCTGCACAAAGGTATCAAATGGTTCAAGGGCTTAGCTTTTACTCATATGGAAAGTTCAGAAAAATGACCCTGTTTACCATTTAACCTTCTGATCTTACCAGACTGCCCTTTTGCAGTGGTTTCATTTATTCTGGTTTTAACGTCTGATACAATCCTACTGTTAGACTTTTCCTGTTCAATGTGGTGAACTACCAATACAGAGATCAGATGTAGATAGATAGATAGATAGATAGATAGATAGATAGATAGATAGATAGATAGATAGATAGATAGATAGATAGATAGATAGATAGATAGATAGATAGATAGATAGATAGATAGATAGATGATAGATATTAAGTAAAATAAAATAAAAAATAGTTCTATGCCTCTCTTATCATCCATAAAATGTTTTTAACAAACTCAGAAAGAAAGAAAGAAAGAAAGAAAGTAAGAAAGAAAACATACTTTAACATTCTACATAATAAAATCACATTCCCTTTTAGGTGAATGATTTAACAACCTTATGTGTACAAACTCTTAGTACTAGGATGTTGTACCGTGTTAGCCATTATGAATGTAGAGAAAAGCCAAGCAAAATGACACCTTTTATTGGCTAACTAAAAAGATTACAATATGCAAGCTTTCGAGGCAACTCAGGTCCCTTCTTCAGGCAAGATCTGAAGAAGGGGCCTGAGTTGCCTCGAAAGCTTGCATATTGTAATCTTTTTAGTTAGCCAATAAAAGGTGTCATTTTGCTTGACTTTTCTGTACAAACCCTTACAACTGATGACCTTGATTTTCCTTTACTTTGTCCTTTAAAAAAAGACTTTCCTTGATATTTGCCACTGTATACCCTAAAATAGTCAGACATGACAAGCAGTTGTTTTCCTATTTGAACATTACATTTCATAGGTGAAGGTGCAGGTAATTGAGTTAACAGTTAAGAGCAGATATGTCAAATCTACTGCTGGAGGAAGCCACCTATTGGAGAGTCTGCCAGTATAGCATTAAATGCTGTGCTACTGGAAAGGGAATGAAATGAAATAGTCAATCCTACAATTATAAAAATATAATGCTACAGTTATAAGGTTGCCACAGATCTAGCTTACCAGGTTTTGAATTCCGTGTATGGCCATTGCCTATGAGGAGTCTGCACGTTCTTGTTATGTCTGCTTTTCCTGCAGCATCTCCAGAGACATGCAAGGCAAATGAATTGGTGAAATTCAGCGAGTGGTCCATGCCCAGTCCAGGCCATTTTCCTGCCTGGTGCCCAATAGTGCTGGATATTATTTTGCATTGAGTGGGTTTTAGTGATATGCTATGTTTCTATGCTATGTTTATAAATGCCTTTAAAACAAAATAATGTATGTTAATGTATCACTGTTGTTGTTTTAGTTTGAATTTAACTGGTATAATGGAATATGATCACTATATTATAAGAGGATCATTTTTTTTGGGTGCGTGGACAAAGATAGAGAGCAAGACAGAGAGAAAGTCGGCACTTCTTAGTGATGATTAGGAAAACTGGCACTTAAATTTAGAAGTCATCTCAATAAATACCCCTTGCACCATTCTGCTATTGCAGTCTGTGCTTTAATTTTCCTAACATGAATTCTTGTCAGACATTTTTAAAATTATTAATGTGACAAAGCCATTCAAAAATTATATAGCAATTTAAAGATGTAAATTGTTCAAATTTGTGTGCATCACTACCATTAACTAATGAAGAGCCACCAAAACTTTAGATACTGCACCAATTTAATGGTCTACACCACATTCTCCCCTACTATCTGTCATGAACAAGATTCAAAAATAATTGAAAATCTCCATTAAGGACAGCTGTCTGTCACTCTCCACCTCTACTTTATGTGAGCAACCTACATTTTTTACATCCATCTATCCATTTTCCAACCCACTGAATCCAAGCACAGGGTCACGGGGGTCTGCTGGAGCCAATCCCAGCCAACATAGGGCACAAGGCAGGAACCAATCCCGGGCAGGGTGCCAACTCACCGCAGGACACACACAAACACACCCACACACCAAGCACACACTAGGGCCAATTTAGAATCGCCAATCCACCTAACCTGCATGTCTTTGGACTGTGGGAGGAAACTGGAGTGCCCGGAGGAAACCCACGCAGACACAGGGAGAACATGCAAACTTCACGCAGGGAGGACCCGGGAAGCGAATCCAGGTCCCCCAACTGCGAAGCAGCAGCGCTACCCACTGCGCCACCATGCCGCCCTACATTTTTTACAGATAAAAAAATGACTTCAGATGTGGAAATGAATATGCTCATTAGAGATTTATTAATTTGTTTGTTTTTAATTCTCATTGACAGACTTGATCTTGCCTGCCCTCAGTAAAATATGACAAGACAAAGCTAGTTACAAAACTCATTGGGAAATCAAAATAGAGAATGCAAAGCTTTGAAGCACTGGAGTTCAATTTTTATGATACTGTTAAAGATTTTTTTTCAACTTTAAAAGGATGAAAGGGTTTAATAGAATATGAAGGGAATTTCTGTCTTTGAATGTTATTTCTTTAAGGTTATTCAGAATCCGTTCACTCTCCGAAATGCACGCAGACTTTTTTTGGTTTTATGAAATATAAAAGAGGAAAAAAGGAAAGAGTGAGCCACTGAAACCAAGAGTCCTATACTGAGAAAAGTGAAAAAGTAGATGCTTTTAACCTGCCTCAAGGCAAAACACCTATGTTGGTTATGATCAAAAGAAAAAGCATTTCCAAATAGATACCATACAAGAGAAAAATTCTACTGATTGAATGCAAATTCAATGCAATTAATAGCAAAAAGCAAAATTCCTTTGATAAGTTAAATATGCTAAAAATGTTCATTCTAATTTACGCTTATCTTTATTAAACAATTAAACAATCTTTATTAAACTGTATGTTTCAGGGTCACAAGTGCATATCCTGGCAGCAGGTAAGTTTTTTTTCTTTGCTGAAGTAAAGAATGTGGATGTTGATCTTTTTTTCACTTATTGTGTATATTGTTATCATTTCACAGCAAAAAAACATGTAGAATTTTACAGCTTTTTTGCCTTTAGAAGGTTGCTGCTGCTTTTCTAACAACATTGGGGAAAGTTACTGTGTGTGTGAGGGTGAGAGTGTTTGGTAGATGAATTTTCAAAGGAGTAAATGGCGATCAGTGGTGATGTGTGACAGGTTGTGAGAATTTAATTCGCAATGGAAAGAAGCACACAGCGAGTGACATTGGAGGGCAAGGGGAATGTTAAAGCTAATAGAGGACTGAAAGCTAATTCACAAGAGGGATAAACACATAGGGGGTTGTTCTCAGTTGAGTACTGTCTCAAGAGGAGTGTGAAAGGATACACATTAGAATTGAATACTGGTAGTTGTTGTGCAGATGCCTATTGCTTCTGGAAGTTCAGGGCAAAGTACATTAAAGCACATATCTCAGGAATAGTCGGGCAGACCTTTGGAAGTTCAGGTCTTTGTGATTAAAGCTGCAAACGTTTAAATGTTTAATCAATCTAGATGCACATTCCCAGAAGTTACAGTACTAGAGAATGATTACCAGTAAGGACACTAAATCATTTATTTCTCTTTCATAAAAAAAGAAGAAATTGAGACCTGTGAGGGGTGTCACTTTATCAATGAAGTTGCTAAAATTGAAAAAGAATATAGCTAACTTCCAAAAAAAACAGAACAAGAGAAACTTGCTATTTATCCTTTAAGGGCAGCGCTCAATAGTGCCATGAAGAAAATTCCTAGGTGTCACTCGAATCAACACCAAAGACAAAGATATCCTCCTGAAACTTGAATGTCTGTGAGGTAGTTAGATTGAGTTTTAATTAGTCACCTCTAAATTCATCTCCAGAATGAAGGAAAACAATTATTATCATGGCTACAGCAAAGATGTGGGATCTTGTTTAGTGAATAATGTTATGATTTTTGCAAAATTAAAGTAATTTTAGAATAAGTACACTGTAGAAAGGCTGCATTGATTGCTATGTTACTCTGCTGCCAGTCTGAGCTATTTGATGATACGTGCAGTTTATTTTAAAACACAACAAGAACCATAACAAATATCCAACTAATACAAGATAACATTTGCTGGTATGCACCAAAAATCACCAGGCCACCACCGTGGATCATTTTAAAAAGTTCCTAAAACCTACTTTTTAATTCAGCTTTTTCATAGCTACATCTCAGTTCTTCCTTTAATAAACTAGATATGCATCGAATTATCGTACTCTTCAATGAACCTGCAATCATTGTTATGCTTTATTTTTCTTTGTTTTCTTTAGCAGTTCTTCGGTGGTGGCGTTCTGTGGCATCACAACCTGATCAAAGTCTTGTGCTGCTGCTTGTGATTTTTGAAATTGATTTTTGAATAATGATTTTTGAATAAAAGCAGACACCCCAACCTGCCACAAGACCCACTGTATCTAATCCTACAAAACATAGCATATAAAATAAAAAATAACCAAAACAATAAAGAACTACTTAAGAACATATATGCTAGATTGAATGCCCAGTGTGGGTTGGGCTGTCTTTTGTCCTTGGAACCCTTGTAGATTTTTTTTTTCTTGAGCTTAATTTATTTTGTTAATTTTTTTTTTTAATCCATTCTGGCCACCTGATGATGTCATTTAAAGACTTAAAAAACAATTCTATATTTAAGGACTATACTTCTTTTAATTATACATCTATCTTATGTAAGGGTGCATTACAGTATTTATTGCAACTATTTATTGATTATTATTCTTATCTAATTGCAATTTGCATGTATTTCTTTGTCATCGTGTGAAAATGTGCTGTAGTAATAAATGCTGTTGTTAAAATCAGGCCTTAAAAACATCAGTTCATAAAGGACTACATTGACCTCCAGTTAAATTTTAAGTTGGCTTTAAAATATCCATTTTGACATGTAAAGTGTAAATGATTTAGGCTTTCCTTAGATCTATCCAACAATTCATTCAGATATTATTAATGTCTTTACCTCAGATAAAACACTTTGACCAGATGATGGGCTCACTGTTCATATGATGCTTGCATGTTCTTCCATTTTTTCCTCCATGTACTCTGGGTTTTCTCCTACATTTCAAAGACATGAATAAGGCTCTCTGACATGTTTCAGTTAGTTCTTTATGAGAGAGTGTTAAAGTATGTAGAGTGTGCCCTACTATGCACTGCCACTCCAGCTAGATTTTTCGCTCCCTGTATATCCCTGGGATTCCCATGAACCTCAGCTGAATTAAGAAGCTGAATGGACTGATATACTGTAGTGTGCTCATGGCTTTCTCATGCTTCCATTGAGCAATCAGGTTTATCTTTTACAGAATTGATCTTTGGGTGTCCAGCCTTTAAACCATATATTAATTTTCTTTGTATGTGAGCAATAGTTTGGAAGAATGAACTTCAAGTTTTATTTAAAAGAAGGACACATGATTATTAGCAGATATTAATGATACCATAATCTTTTGAATCTGAGATGATTTTTATCCCTAAAACAAAACAATTAGTTTAGTATATATTTTGTTTTCTATATCTTGTATTTTATGGACATATAGCACTACTTTTTCAGTTTTAATTATTTTTATTGATAAAATGAAAATATTTTTTCTGTATAGGAACAGTAAGAGGGGAAGAGAGGGGGACGCCTCATGTTCTAAGCACAGACCTCAGGTGCAAATAAAAAAGTAGGTACTGTAAGGGATGGGATACCAAGATCCTACAGAGAGGAGAGTTTCCAGTCCTGACTCATTAAATACCAATAAAATACCAGACTGACACCAAGAGGAAGAGGAAACTGAATAGCCTCCAATATTCATGGAAAAATTATGGATTAAAGGTGTCTGGAGATGTTATCTCAGCAGTGGAACTTTATCAACATGTCTCCAAATCTGAAGAGCATAAGATATAATGGGGTCAACAATAAAAGCAAGGGGCCTTCATGGATTCAAATGAAATAAAAATGAAGCTGAACAAAGGGGGAAAATACAGTTTATCTTAATGAGAGACCAGGACGGCAGAGGAGGTCAGACTCTGCTCCAGACTGACCTAAGAGTAAAGGCGAGGTGATATAAATCAAAGATGAGAGGGAGAAACCCCCTTCTGATCTGTTGCTGGTGAAAGTGGAATATTTAATAGGTGGTCTCTTCTGAGTCCAAAGGAATGAAGACAAAAGAGACTTAAGAGAGTGAAAACATTTTGGAGGTTGAGGAAATGAGCACATAGAGCTAATAAACTTAATTTTATGAAGAAAAATAATTTTAATAATTGCCTGTCTGGACTGGAATGAGGGTGTGAAGTGGGACCATGTGGAAATTGAGTCTATACTGCAGCAAAAGCTGGCAGTTGCAAGTTCCTGTACTGTAGCATAGATGTTTAATCACAGGTATCAAAAAAGACCATATTCAAAGAATGAACAAAGGAAATTTAGAGAGGTGACAAGAAGAATTCAGTGGGTAAAGAAAAGATTTAGACCTTTAATCTTATAGCTAGTCAGGGCTTCATAGATGTTAAACTTGTTAAGAACATGGGGAATATCAGCATGGGCATTACCAAGGTACAGCATAACATCATCAGCATACAAGAAAGCTTTCGGGGTTTATTTTTAACTAATATGGGGCTTCCCAGAACTACCACCAGAGACTCTAATATGAGAATAATATGGGGGCTGGAGGTGGATGTTTCCATTTGGTAAGAATAATTAAAGAGGAATAATGGATCTGGACCATATTAATAAAAGCAGGGCCAAAGCTTATTTTAACCACAATGTTCCACAAAAAGGAGCGATTCATCCTGTAAAAGGCCATCTCTGCATCTA
The DNA here is from genome assembly GCF_900747795.2 of Erpetoichthys calabaricus. NCBI lineage: Eukaryota > Metazoa > Chordata > Cladistia > Polypteriformes > Polypteridae > Erpetoichthys > Erpetoichthys calabaricus. Next base: position 72,223,516 of record NC_041397.2, on the reverse strand, counting down.
GGGAAAGCATAGCAGTAGGCAGGGAAAGGGTACACGCAACATGCAGAACATGCAACAAATGGCAGAATTTGTTGAACTTGATAAACCCAGCTTGGTCCAAAAAATAAGTTTAGAAATTCTTTATTTTCTCAGCTGTATGTACATATTAGGAATGCACGTGGCTCATCCAATAGAAATTGATGCAAAAGAATGTAGAAGGATGGTAATTGGTAAAGAACTTAAAACAGTTTAGGCCAGCAGTAGAATCAGATGTGACTTTCTTGTTTTCTTTTCATTGCACATATTTAAAAAAGAAAATATTAGTTTATACTCAAGGTACTTTTAGAAAACAAACAACTGATATGAAAAGTCATGGAGACATTCAACTGAAATGTTCTGAGCAAAACAACAGTGAAGCTGATCATGCTAAGTAAGAGTTTAAAATTTCAGTTTTTCTGTAATTGTCATGTGATCAATGGATTTCATGTAACAGGTTTAGAAACTCACTTGATGATCTATGACACTTGTTATGTGTTTTTGCCCAGAGCAGTGTTTAAGGAAATGCAGCAGGGCTCATCTGCGATCGTGTAGGTAGTTCCGGTGCTACTAAAAACATAGAGATACAGTCACACATGCAATATACCTTTTTTTAAATGGTAATCTACCTTACCTAACTTAAGGTATAGGAAAGTTCAAAAGAGTTTTAGTGCATCTCAAAAAATTTGCTTACAATTAGGGAAAGCACTGGTATCTAATATATACAGTATGTTGGTTTGTCTTTGATCTCTCTTCCAAGATGGACCGTTGATTGCTGAGGTGACAGTCACTACTTACTGGCAAAATTAACATCAGTAATGTTAATGTTGTAAGTCTATGAACTGTGCGGCAAACTCTGAAATTGGCTAAAGCCATGTAGTAACTCATCCAAGCAGATTGTTTTCTAAGTCTTTCAACCAGTATGGACTCTCTCATTGAAACTATTGAGCATCTCCTGCTGGCCTTGCAAGTAAACAGTTCAGAATCTCCAGATGATTGCCAGAAACCTTAATGGGATCATGGCCAAAAGTAAAAGCCCAGCTAGCGCGACATGGAGCCTGCAACCTGACCAAAGAAAAAGTCCCCACCTTGCCTCTGCTGTTTCTAGTGTTGCAAGGTGTGAGACATCATCTCTAACTGCCCAAGGTAAGACAAACCAAAGGACTTTAGCAAGGCTCAGGGAGGGAGGTATTGTGATTTTGTCATCCCTCTCTCATCTCCTTTTACAGGTGTGGTGGTGGTCAATGGTAATAAGGTATTTCCACTTATTGATTCGGGGAGTAACATTTCAGTTGTTGATTGCCAATGTGGGCTTCCGCTATAGTGGTACTCCAGAAGAACTGTATCCACAAGGAAACCTGTTGGTATAAATCCGTCACATGTGTGATTACATTTCAAGGGGAAACCCACTCACTCATTGTTGCTGTGATGTGGAATCCTATAACAAATGTGGAAAAGCACAATACCCACCTGTGGTAAAGATGGGCATTGCAGTGGATGGGGAATCCTTGTCCCAATTTGTCTCCATGCCATGGATTCTCCCTGCATAAAGAAGCAGAGAGGTGTCCACCCAATGAGAGAAGGCAGCATTTCGACATTATGTGAGGCCGTCAGTACGCATGACCACCACAGTGCTGCAGACTGATGCCCCACTCTGAGAGGCCACTCCTGATCCACTTTGTGAACTACATTTTCAATTCCGGCAATTGCCAGAATCATTTAAACGGGAATAGTGGAATGATAATTCCCTAAAATGTGCTAAGAATGAAGTAGTACTAGTAGATGGGTGATGTACCGCCTATCCCATGCCTCAGGGGCTGCACTTTGATTTACAAAAGGACATGTTATACCTGTTGCAGAACATGAAGGATGGGTAAGGTCATTATTGCTTGTTCCAAAAGCCAACAGGTGGCAGGTTTGTGAGCTAGCCCACTCCCACCTATTAGGTGCCCACCTTGTGTCCAATAAAACTTTGGAGAGAATGAAACACTGTTTTTTTTGGCCCAGGATAAATAAGGAGGTTCATCATTTTTATAACTCTTGTCCAGAATGTCAACTGCGACAAATTCCTAGAAGGGGCTGAGCTCCTCTTATTGCCTTTAATTGACATTCCCTTTGAGTGGACAGGAGCAGATAGCATAGATCCACTTGAATCCTCTGTATGAGGACATAAATATATTCAGGTCTTCAAAGATTATGCAACACAGAGGCTCTCCCTTTGACACAAGCCAATTCAAAAAATATCATCCAGAGTGGTCTGTGGGCATGTCAGCATCCTGAAGGAGGTCCTTACAGATCAAGGAATGCCTTTTACTTTAGACACATTCAGGGAAGTTGCAAAGTTACTTTGAATAAAACATTTAAAGACCTGTTTAATCAAATGGTCAAACAAACGCTACACAATGTAGTCAGCAAGGATGAAAAAAATGAGGATCAATTACTTCTCCTCATACTCTTTTGCCTATCAGGGAATCCCACAAGCCTCAACTAAGTTCTCTCCAACTGTTATATGGAAGAAAACCTACGGTCTTTTGACTACCTTGATAGAAAGTTGAGAGGGTGAGGCACTCCCTTCTACTAATATATCTGAGTATATTGCACAATTACATGATAGATTCAATAATATTTGGACAATTCTAAAAGAAAACATGAAGTGTGTACAAGCGGCACAGGGCTGTCTGCATAATCAAGGTTTGACTCGAGATCGAGTCATTGTTCTCATTCCTACCACTCTTTCCAAATTGTTAGTCCATTGACAAGGACCATAAGAGATAAAAGAGAGAAGAGGACTGTTTGGTGAAACAACCAAGCCTTCAACCTCCCATGCGTGTTTATGACATCAATTTGTTGAAACTGTGGAAGGAAAAAGAACCAGATCCTTACTCCGGACAGTCACGCTCTCTCTTTGTCCATCGGGAACAACAAAAAATTTTGAACCTAATTTGACAACCCAACAATGACTGTAGCTTGAAGCAGCCATCCAGACAAAGGTAGTGGATGAGAAACCAGGCAGGACTCTTCTAATTGTGCATTGCTACAGAACCAGTGGTTGTCTTGGAACATTCACACTGACTCCCAGAGGAAAAAATAGTGGAAGTGGAGTTTGATATCAGACAAATGTTAGACCTTGGTGTTATTGAAAAAAGATTTAGTCCCTGGTCTAACCATGTCATTCTGGTCCCAAAGTCAGACAGAAGTTGGCGCTTTTGCAGTGACTTCTGTCAGATTAATCAGGTCCCTTGATTTGATGCATTCCTGATGCCAAGAGTGGATGAACTCCTCGAACAGCTTGGGAAGGCATGGTTCTTGACTATACTTGTCATGACGAAAGGGTACTAGCAGATTCCTTTAACGGAGTCCTCAAAGGAAAAGACAGCATCCAGTTACCACTAGAGGACACTGGCAGTATTGTGTTCTCCCATTAGGTTTGCATGGGGCACCAGCCACCTCCAATGTCTGTTGGATAAAGTGCTACGGCCCCACAATTCCTATAGTGCCACCTACTGGGATGACGTGGTCATCTATTCTGGCATGTGGCAGGAGCATGTATGGCATGCTCAAGAAGTCCTTCTCAAAATGTGTAAAGCTGAACTCAGGATAAACCTTAAAAATTGTTACTCTGGACTGACAGATGCTAAATACTGTATTTGGGCTACATTGTAGGGGAGGGAGTGTTTGCCCACAGTGTTCTAAACTTTGTTACCTTGCTTTGGCCCCAGTCACAAACCAAATGGAAGGTTCAAGCCTTCTTTTGGGTTAGCAGGGTTCTACTGCTGGTTTGTGTCTCGTTTCTCTGTGAGGGTGACACCCTTGAGTAATTTAACACTAGAATTACCAGAGCCAATGAAAAAACACATAAATCTGGCCCACCTTAAATCCCTTCGCACCTCTCTGTCATCATCTTTTGTCTTCTAAATGTGTTGATAAGCCCAAGCAGCAAGCGGCCTGCTATACCATCCCCCCACTGCCTCAAAACGGGCAAGAGGTTCTCCTAGTTCCTGCCTTGATTGATTATCTTCAGGGAGTGAGCTACCCAGAATTGTAAGGGGAAATAATTTGATGTGCTGCCATTAGAGCACTCTAGATGCAAATTTGCCATTTTGATTAATGAGCTGCTCTTATTGTTAATATTACACAATAAAAACATACATTTACAATAAGAGCAGCTCACAACGGTAAATATGCAGGGAAGCCGGTTTCAAACTCACAACCTCCGGATTATAAATTGACAGTTCTAACCACAGCACCACAGAAGCTGTCGTACTGTAGTTGCACCTTTTGTGAAAGTGTTTATTTGATATTTGGCCATCAGCTTTCACACATTATACAGTTCATGTCTACATTTTGTCATTTATTACTAACACATGAAAAATGTTTCTGTTTTAATGATGTGTTTACATAGATTGTTGTAGACACAAAACACAAATACAGTTATCTGTATTTGAATGTTATCTGTATTTGAATTAGCATCGAGGAGGCAGGGTAGAAAGCAGTAGTAACTGATATCGGCATTTGTAAGCAAATAACCGCATCGTCGTAACAGCGATTCCTTAGTTTAAAGGAAAAGAAAAAGGCAGTGGCTGCGGTGCGCAGGTAAGTGGCCATCGTTAAGACGCCGATTAGGCACAAGGGGTTGTAGAAGCAGATAAGGTAGTAAAGTTTTATTTATTTGTTTATTTTAGATTGAACAGTACTTAGCGGTCCAGAGGCAGAACAGTTAAGCGGGCGGCAGCTTAAGGGTTCATTAATACGGGGTAATACAAACAGTGCAAGTGGAGCATTTATAAGTAAGAGGAGCGCAAACTTAGGAGAAGAGACAGAAAAAAGTAAAGTTAACCTCATAGAAAGACAAATAGCAGGCAGCTGTGAGGGAGAACAGTACAGGAGCTTAAGGGGAAAAGGTGTAAAATAGCCGTAGCAGATCTTAGTGTTACCATTTAAGTTAAATTATTTAATTTAAATAAAAAAAAAAAAAGGTAAGGCAGTTTTACTAATCCCACATCAAATTTTAATAATGAGGCCAGTGCAATGCAAGTCCTGTTGGATGTTGGACTTTTTAGATGATGGTTTGGAAGACCCAGTTCTCTATGAGGGCTACATCTGCAAGAGATGCCAGCTGATCCAGCACCTTGAGCTCAGGGTCACTGAACTGGAGGAGGAGTTGGTTGACCTGCGTTGTAATAGAGAATTGGAGGACTTGGCCCAGGTGTCCTTTTGAGACATAGTGTGCACCCCCAAGGTGGCGCGGGAGGAGATTCTAGACCAGACAGGGAGAAATAGGTGGGTCACGGTCACAAGGCGTAAGGTAAAGGGTGCACACTGTCCAGGGGCATCAACCCCAGAATTAGAAGTGTGAAACCGTTATCATGTCCTTGCGGAGCTGGACGTTGTCTCTGATAATTCTGAGGTGGTAGGCAGGGATGAGGAGCCACCTCAAAACCAGTTCCCAAAAAGAGAGAGGTAGTGATAGTTGGGGACTCAATCATTAGGGGGATTGAAGCGCAGATGTGCTCCAGAGAGAGAGAGTCTTGCACGGTGTGTTGCCTTCCGGGAGCACAGGTGGGAGACCTCCCTGGAAGGGTGGATAGGCTCTTGGCCAGAGTGGGGGTGAATCCAGTTGTCATTGTCCATGTTGGAACAAATGACATACATAAGGGTAGTCTGTCAGCTCTGCGATCCAAATTCAAAGAGTTAGGTGCCAAGCTGAGGAGCAGAACTGACAAGGTAGTCTTCTCTGAAGTTCTGCCTGTGCCACACACCAGTCCAGGTAAGATTGAGGAGATTAGAAGGCTTAAGGCGTGGCTCAAATCCTGGTGCAGGGTAGAAGGATATAGGTTTATGGGGCATTGGGACTCCTTTTGGAACAGATGGGACCTGTTCCGCCGTGATGGGTTACATCTGAACTGGAGGGGCACCAATGTATTGGGGAGGCGTATGTGTAGGCTAGTCGAGGATTGTTTAAACTAGGGAAAATTAGGAAGTTTAGGACAGGCCAGGTTTAGATCTATACATGGAGGAACAAGCAATGGTGTAGAAATAAAAATGCATAGTAATGTAAATTCTAAGCAAACATTTAAATGTAGAAAGAGTAACACATTAAAAATAGCTTGCCTTAATGCTAGAAGTACCAAAAATATGGTGAGTTGGAGTTGTATGTAGCAGAGCATAATTATCATATTATAGCAATAACGGAAACCTGGCTAAATAACAAAGATGGGGATGAGTGTAACATAGAGGGATACACATGTTTTAGGAAGGATAGACAGAACAGAAAATAAGGTGGGGTTGCTATTTATGCCAAATAGGATTTAAATGTAAGTCCTCTTCAGTTAGATGATGAGCCCAATCTTAGTGAGATCATGTGGCTTCGCCTGGAAAATATTAATGAAAGAGGTCTTATTTTAGGAGTGTGTTATAGACCACCCAATTCAGACACTAATTTCAACACACATCTTTTTAGTAATATCAAAAAGGCAAGTTTACAGGGAGATATTATAGTCATGGGGGACTTTAATTATCCAAAAATTAACTGAGATAACCTTGCAGATGGAGAAATACAAGAGTTTTTAGAAGTAATCAGTGACTGTTTTTTAACACAGCATGTTAAAGCACCAACATGGGGTGAAACCTGTCTGGATTTAGTATTTTGTAATAATCAAGATAGAATTGAGGGTGTAGAGGTGATTGAACCACTAGGGTCAAGTGACCATAATGTAATACAATTCTCAGTATTTTGTAAAAGTGCAGATGCAAAGACTAACATTGTTAAGTTGAACTTTGGTAGGGCTAATGTGACAATGTCTAAGTAGGATACACTGGGATAAGCTTTTAAGTGTGGAGAGCAGTGGAACAGGTTTAAAAACGTTTTACATGTAATGCAGGACAGATACATACCTAAATTTGGAATTAATAGGAAATTTTAAAAAACTCCACGGTGGATTAATAAAAATTTTAAAAAGAAGTTGCAAGGAAAAAACTGCTTTATAAGGCATATAAGACTAATGACTGCAAAGTGAATCCTAGAGCGTATAAGAACATGAGGGCAACCATTAAGAAAGATATCAGGGAGGCTAAAAGACAGTTGGAGAGGAATATAGCAGATAAGGCAAAAGAAGACCCTAAGAGATTCTTTCACTATTTTAGTAGTAAAAGAACAGTCAAGGAGGAGGTGAAATGCATCAGAAATAGTAAAGGGGAATTAAAAGATACAGACAGTGAAATAGCGGATGCCCTAAACTTACATTTTTCTGAGGTGTTCACAAGTGAGCAAGTGGATAACCTCTCAGAGGTAAACGCAACTACTAAGGAGGTACTGAAGGATTTGGAAATTGTAGAGGGAGAAGTGCTGCTCAGACTAAAAAAGCTGAAATCAAACAAATCACCAGGGGCCTCATGTATAAATGTTGCGTAAGCCAGTTTCCACACTCAAATCGCGAAGTATAAAACCTAAACTTGGCGTAAAACCACGCACATTTTCTCGCTAGCTAAAACCCTGTCGTACGCAAGTTCTTCAAACTGACAGCACCCAGCATCAAAGCAGTGCTTTTGTTTCAGTGGGGTTTCCCTTTCTTTTTTAGATGCACATCACTGACACGGCTGAGATTAAATTAAATACACTGAAATTAACCGCATATTGTTTATTCGTTTAAGGGATCTGATTGTAATTAACCTGTAACAATATAATGGTCCACGGAATGGCCAAACTATTCCAAATACCATAGCTGCTTTAGCATTGTTACTCTCACTACACCTTCTTCTTCTCCTTTCAGCTGCTCCTGTTAGGGGTTGCCACAATCACAGCTCTGCAGCAGCTGATTGGAAAGAGAATTACTGGTATATAGCATCAAGCACACGCTGCCTCAGCCATGCTGCCTGTTGAACTGCTCTCATACGACAGATGGTTCAGAGCCTTTCCTGTACTGACCTCGCGGTTCAGAAACAGTTTCATCCCAAGAACTATAAACGCACTCAGTCAGTCCATCAAGTGCTCGTTGTAGAACTGTTTGTACTTATAAGTACAATTACCTCACTGTAAACTTGCGATACATTTATAATATTGCACAGCCTGAGGCACTTTATAAAGCGCGTATTTACATATGATCACGATATCATTTTTAAGATGAAATGCAGCAAAATATGTTTATTATATTATACAGATATAATGTTAACATCATTTAAATAATATATATTGTTAAAAATTAAACATGTGAGGACACGGTGGTGCAGTGCTAGCGACAATTTGGCACCCCGTTCAGAGATTGTTCCTGCCTCGTGCTGTATTCTTGCTGGGACTGGTGCGACACTGTAAGGATAGATGGATAGAATAATTAAACATGTACTACGAAGATATTTCAATGTTCCTTAAAAGTTTTGAAGAATCGGCGTTCTAAGCTTATAGATGGCTTAACGTCTATTACAGAGCTGATTGTGTGGCGATTGGGTATTTGGAGAAAGAAAAGGAAGGACAGGAATTGGGGGTTAGTACGTTTGAAAGAGACAGTACTGCTGTGATAAATTATTTCATCGAAGGTCACGCACGGCGCAGCAAGCATCTTGCGTGAGGCAGGAACAATCACTGCGCCACAGTGTTCCCATGTTTAATAACATGCTTTAACTCCTATCATCATGAAAATGATATCAAGTATACATTTCAGTATTTTAATTATTCAGAGAGCAGTAATATCACGAATGTAATGGATTCTGTGTCGTGTTGGAGGAAGAGAAAGCCCGTTTAAGAAACACGTAGTGATTCACATACATAGAGCACATAGAAGATCAAATACAAAACAAAGTGTTTAACGTGCTACTTTAGTTATGATGGGATTTGAGAAGCTAGTAAATTAAATGATTTTAAGATGAAGTTTATGATGTTCTACTTTAATGACAAAATAAACTACGTGATTAAAGTGGAAATTTCGAGATTAAAGTTGACATTTTGAGCTTTTTTCTCACTGTGTCCCTACTTTTTTTCTTTACTTTACACACTGACTGGGATTTATATAGCGGAAGAACATGGAAGTTAGCGTTTGCACAGATTTATGCATCTGGATTTTTTGTGCATACGGACATTTTTTTGTCTGTACGCCATGTTATAGTGTGAATTCTACGCACTACATTATACATGAGGCCCCAGATGACCGGAAGTCATCTGACAGTCTCCTGGCCCTGCCCATTCTGGCCTTTCCACTTCTTAAGAAGTGCCGCTGCCATCTTTGCATCAGTTGCTGTCTTGACTCTAGTCTTTCTTTTTTTTGTTTTTTCCAGTCAAATATATGGGGTTCATTTACGAGGTATCCCAACTCTACATCTTTGTCTTTTGTATTTCTTACATATGATAAAATCTTCAACACGTGAAATAGTATCCCAGACTGCCACCTAACAAATTCTTTGAAAAGATGTCTTAAACAAGTAGTTAATAAAAGGTTCCATCTTATGAAAGCATAAATCTCAGTTGTATAGTGAATAGGAGTCATTCACTAGAGGGTGCTACAAAAAGGCTCCTTTAAACAAAGTTTTTGTCTCCTTGAAATTGTATTTTTTATTACATTATTTAGTTTTTTTTCCTTTCCAGTTAGTGCTTTGGGAAAAGAACCTTTTGAATTAAGATTTCATTTATTTTAAATTACTTATTTATAGACCAAGCTGTGGTAAAGAAAGCTGTTATGACAGCTTTATTAAAGTTGCTTTGATTCAGTAGTTCAATAAAATATTGTTGTAAATTATATGTATCATTTGGGGTTTGTTTGTATTTAGGATAGCCTATTCATTCTCTAGAACTCATTTTTAGAAACCGACTCGATCTTCTGTTCTGTAACATTTGCTTTTTCACGTGTCACATGGAAATGTCAGGTAGTTACCCTTGGGTTTTTTACATTGGAAGTCATACTGTCATTAGAATAGGGAGCAATTTAATTGTAATATGAACTTTGAAACTTATGAATCCATATTATGTATCTTCCTGCAGTACAGGGTTACAGTCAGAGTCTATCACAAACAACGCATACATACATACACCATTAAACCTATATAGCAGATAATAGCCGTTTAGTTCATAAGATAATAAAAACTGCAAATGTTGCTGTTTCAGTACGCTAGCAACTGGAAAAATCTTTCCCCAAGAAGGGCAAAATAAAGTAATGTGAGGTGTATGATCACTCAGTTAATTAATTATCAGTTTTATTTTTGGCAATGCCAGCAATCAACAAGACCCCCCTTTATGGACATCAAGTTAAATGCAAGTTGAGTGAGGGGTCTCTGTTTCATTTTCCAGCCAGGACACCAGAAATGTAAAAAGATCTGTACAATTTATGAACAAGTTAATAAATCAGCTAAAGTCTACATTAACACTTTCACTTCCTCTGTTAGGGTTCGAACATGGCTGTAAAATTACTGTCTCAAATAACCCAGACAAGCTTGAAACAAACAAAATAATACAATTTATTATTCCATATGGATAATAGAAGATGGACATATGTAAGTATATGTATAGATAGATAGGTAACACTTTAGTTATGATACTACAAAACACATTTATTACTCATTACATTGTAACAAGACCTTAACTAGGGCTCCTTTTGGTCTTCATAACACTTATGAAACATAAGTAGATATGCTATTCATCTCTGTGCAGTTTGGCATATTGACATAATGATAAAATTACTTTTTAATATGAAGGATTCACAGGTCTAAATATGTAATATCAAGAGAAATGTGTCTCAGTTAAGGCGCCTCAGACCACTCCAAAGTGAAGTTTTCTTAGTAGGTGGCATTGCAGAGAGAAATAGTAAGTGTTATGTAGACCCAAAGAAATGTATGTTAAGGTCTAGTTACATACTAGTAAATTAATATTATTATTATTGTGTGTGTGTGCGTGTGCGTGTGTGTGCATGTGAGATGCTGCACTGCATTTTCTGACTGAGTTTAAGAATAAATACTGTCACAAACGTGCACATGGGAGGCAGCTAAAGGCCTTGAATGGGAATAATTCCAAGCCAGACTGGGAGGTGGCAGAGTGCACTGACTTTTTTTCTCACTTCTCTATAGACCAGTTACAGGAAATCCTGCCTAGCCCAGATGATGTCTCTGTTCTGACCCTGATCACATCACTTCTGGTTCCAGCCACTTTCATGATGTCACTTCTGGTCCCGCCTCTATTGACATCACTTCCTTTTCTGGTCCCTTTGATGAAGTCACTTCCTGTACCTGTCTTTAAAACCGCCATTTTGTTCATATCAATTCAGTTCTGTTCTGGACTCAAACATATACACAACTCTTTACTATTTTGCAGGCAGGAAAATAATATACGGGTGGCTGCCCAAACATTTTTTGTCGCTTCTTTTGTCGAGTTTGTGACAATGTTTAACACAATACTAGATCTTATCCTTCACAAGGTTATTATCTTTAGCTATAGTCATACCAATACCATAATAAATTAGCTAGCTTTGTTCTTTTTATTAAATTACAATGAATAGTTCCCAGAATCAAAGTTTTAATTATGATTGAGGTGGATGGTTGTTTCCTTTCCTGACTGACTTTCTTTCTTCATTCTACTTCAACTTTGGTTGTACCTTTTGGCAGTGAGCAGTACTACAGTTTCTCTTTGAGGATTTTACACACAGTGCCCTCAGTAGTTAGCAAAGTTATGCTGCTGGGTCAGGTGGTGATCAGTTAGCTGGCGTCATTAGCAAGACAAATGTGTGGTTTGCATACAGTCTCTTTCTTTCTTCTTCAGCAAGGTTAGACTAATAGCAACCTCACTCATACTCCAATACAGATAAGTATTCCGCCCTTTCAGTGCAACACAGTTGCCCTCATGGGTAAAGGGATTGCTTCAGCCTTTTTTGGCCACAATCCATTAGTTATGGGTTCTGGCTATGGGCAGCCAGAGGTAGCCATGTTCAGCTGCAGTTTCATGAGAAGAGCAGTTAGTTGGAGTGTGGTTGATGTTTTTACAGGAAGGAATAGAGGTCTTGCATTGGCTTCTTGGTTGTACATAAGTCCATCCTTTTGAATGAAAAGTTCTGAGCCTCAAGATTGTCAGCTCTTGAGTTAGGGTCTTTGTTCAGAACTTGGGTACCCAGCTCATACCCCCAAGAGACACCCTTGTGATGTGTCAAAGTCTGGTATTGATCATCTTATCAGATAAACCACTAAGCTGCATTACAGTGAAGAGAATGTAGACTAAGACTTTGTAGTGGGCATTGAGAGTGTCTGGACCTGGCTTTTAAACCTGGATCTGTGTTCTAGCTATAGCAACAGAATGGACAATGTCAGTATGTCCTTTTAGTAATGATTAGCACGGTATATTAAAACTGATTTTTAAGTTTGTTCTAAGGATCCCCACTACTGCATTCAGTTTTCAGTATTGATACATTTTTATCTTACTTATTCCATTAAAATGTCATAGACAGCTACAGCCTATCCAAACAATACAAGATTCAAAGGAGAAACAACTTCTGGACAGAGAAGTAGGACTGAAATACTGCAGGGCACACATACATTCATTTAATTCAACACACATATTCAGGATGTGGGTGGAGAGCAATGTACCTAAAGAAAAAAACCTACTTGAACATCGAGAGAATTTCAAATTTACACACAAGTGGTGGAAGGGAAGAAATATTTATGCACATTCTGGCTCAGAATTACCCCTGTGTGTACGTTTATGTGTACACTAATGGAATAGCATACTTTTCAGAGCTGGTTATTGCTTTTTTATGGTGACAGGCTGCATTTCTGCAGCAATAGCAATGTTCCTGTTATCCTTAAATGGAATAAGCAAGATAAAGAAACAAATGGATTGATCCATCCATCCATCTATCCATCCCCTTCCGCTTATCCGAGGTCGGGTCGCGGGGGCAGCAGCTTGAGCAGAGATACCCAGACTTCCCTCTCCCCGGCCACTTCTTCTAGCTCTTCCGGGAGAATCCCAAGGCGTTCCCAGGCCAGCCGGGAGACATAGTCCCTCCAGCGTGTCCTGGGTCTTCCCCGGGGCCTCCTCCCGGTTGGACGTGCATCCTAATCAGATGCTCGAGCCACCTCATCTGACTCCTCTCGATGATGGATTGAATGGATTGATCCTCAAAACTAAATGCAATGTGGACTTGGAGATCTGTTTAAAATAATTTTCCTTTCATTATGCTTTGATGAGGTTGTATTTTGTCAGTTGCATATATGTTGTAATAGTAGCACTTATCATTTTTTGTCTTATGTACATACCTGTAGTGGTGCTTGTGTGTGTCTGGTACATTCTATTGGGAAAAGTTAATTGAATGGATGAATGAAAGAGAGAGAGAGAACTTTTACTGTATGTCTTGTATAAAAAATGATATTGGGCCAGAATAGTTCAATTTAGCAGAAGTTAAAATTGAATTTCGAAAAGGTTAAACTGATTTTAGGTCACTTTTATCCGACTGTGTATTTAAAGCTGGACTTCAATTATGTCAGAAATGTAACACTTGTAGTTTTTTTTTTATCAATTTCAAACCTGAGGCTATTAAATTGAGCACCATCCTTCTCCAGATAAATATAAAAAGCTTAATGGGTAGGCAATGTAAATTTACCGTATGCCATAACACTTTCATTTTCTGATCATAGAATAATTTATTCCATTTCACATTTAAGACCAAAATGTGACTATTCTGCACATAGTTAATATTAATAAATGGAGAATACACATGCACAGTGCACTGAGCCATCACTAAACAGATGTTGTAAGGACTGTTTGACAGAAGATCATTAATAAGAACATTTTATCTTAGTTCCTGTTTAAAGACTTATATTTTATTGTTCACTTTCACAACAGCATTAAAAGTTATGATTTCAAAGCTCTGAGTATCACAATATTCCACTAACAGAATCATCAAACAATTCACAATGATTTTATTTTTACGCTGGAAGATTGCATTTCACCAGTCAAATATGGTCATCCAAACTCCTTTGGTGTATGCCACAGATTATCTTTGTCCATCTCTTTGGCTAACAATGACAACTTCCCCCAATGAACTGAACTTCTGTATAAAACTCAATGCTTATGGTTCTGTCACAATTTTTGACCTGCTGTTTGGCCCTGACAAAGAAAATTGTACAAATATATGCCATGACATCTTCTTGCTTTTCATCTTTTGTGACTGTCATGTAGCATTTGTGTGATGTTTGTAAACCATTTCCTCTAGAGATTCTACTTTCTTCAATTATGTTGTAGGATTTTGATAATTAATAATCAATAAGGCGCCTATCCAGGAGGACATCATAAAATTGTGTAATTTGAAAATGAAAATTTAAGTTGGTTAATCAATTACCATTTTTGCCTTTGGCAATATTGTCAATTAATCATATAATCTGACAAGGCTCCTACTTTCTTTACCTTTACTTTCTCTGTTGTAGGAGGGGGTCTCTGGCCTTTAGACTCAAGGTAACTGAATCACACTTGTTTTAAGAAACAGAATAACACACTTTATCGATAAACAGAAGGATTATTGAAATATGATAAATTCAATGTATATTGACTGTCACACAAGTGCGATTGGGAGACAGCTGAACGGCCTAAATGATAGTAATTTCATGCCAGACCAGCGGGCGGTGGGGTGTGCTGACTGTCTCTCTCAATCTCTTGCAGACCATTCACGGGAAATCCTGCAGGGTACCAGCACCACTGATGACGTCACTTTCCATTTTTGTGGTGCTAACAATGACGTCACTTCCCGCAATGACAATGCCATTTCCAGTTTTGGGCTTGTTGATGATGTCACTTCCTGTCCTGACAATGTCACTTCCGGTTTCAGCCCCGATTATGTCATTTCCTTTACTGTCCTTTAAAGCCATCATCTAACCTCAATAACATCAGTTCTGCTTTGGACTTGAATCTGTGGACATCTCTGTTCAAATTAACTCAATTTTGCAGCCTTGAAACAATATACGGGTGGCTCCCCCAAACCTTCATTATGTCTGTGACCCATTCTTGTGACAGTGGCATAGTCGTCAGGATTCGTAATTCCCAGAAGAGACCAGGATGGAACCTAAAGTCTAACCAGTTTTGGAGAGTACCGGGGCAGAATTTCAGGGTGGGGGGTTTGTCCAGTGGTCCGGAGTGACCCGGTACGGGCTCCGCTCCCACAACATAAAATTGGGCTAATAGTTGACCAAAGGGAGAGTGTGGAAGAGACACACAGATGTGGGCTGGTTCCTGGGGGGAAAACGAAAGGGGCTTATTATGTTCTCTCGGAGGAGAGAGCAGAGCCGCCCATTGGGGTCAAGATTCCAGATAAATATGGGTTATCCCCAGGCCAGCAGGTAGAAAAATTTAAAACTTGGGAATTCAATCCAGAGAGGTTTACCTAGGAGCAAGCTTTTGCCCTCTGGGAACTGGTGGCACAATGGCTATGGCCATTTGAACTGACCACTTTCCAAATAGTACAGCAGGTAGTCTGCTTTATATTAAAGAAAGGTCTTCATAACAAATTTACCCAGCCGGCCTGGGGAGACTTTCACGCCATGGAGGAGCTAATACAGCTCATAGAAACATCCAAGCCAGCCTTACAATCTGAGAGTGCAGAACGGTCCTCTAGTGGACTCCGAAGGTATTACGTCCCACAAAATAGGTCTCTTTCACATAAACCGGAGCCTGTTCTGAAGTCCCTAGGCTGGTCGGTGTGCCGCTTACCAGGAAGCGAGGAGGGATGCAGGTGGAGAGAGGGGGAATGGTTATGTGCACTTACTAACCCCCTGACTATGACTGATATGGGAGTAGTTGTGGTAAATGGCTTCCGAGTCAAAGCACTCCTGGATTCCAGCAGCAACATTTCCATTGTTGATTGCCGATATGTATTACCACGACAATGGAAAAAAATAAAGACCAGTATTAGATGCATACACGGTGAAACCTGTAATTATAAAACCGGCCTATGTTTCATCAGTTATGGAGGATCGCTAAAAAAGTTCCCCGTAGCAGTCCTCCCCAAACGACCCTTTCCGGTGATTCTAGGACGGGACTGGTCTGACAATAAATGAGGTGTACTACTAACTAATCCAGATAGCAATGTAGGCCTTGTTGTAGACAGGACTAATCCGATTCAAGCTGTCTCCACACCGTGTAGAGAGAAAATCCGGAAGACCAAGACATCTACTAGTGCCACGACGAGCTGGGAGGATTCCCTGCCCCTTGAGGTCAGATCCTCTTTCCGAAATGCACTTTCAGTTTAGCGAGACACCAGCTTCTTTTAAAAGCGAGCAGTAGAACGATGACTCCCTAAAGTTTGTGAAAAATGCAGTGGTTCTTGTCAATGGTCAATGCGACAGGGGCCTCACTTTGTGATTGAAAATTACCTATTATATCGAGTAGCAGAGCATGGTGGGGAGATGCGGAAGTTGTTGTTAATCCCACGAACCTACCGGTGGCAGGCCTGTGAATTGGCACATGCCCACCTCCTAGGAGGCCATTTGGGCACCAAAAAGACTTTAGAGCGAATTAAACTCCAATTTTATTAGCTGGGAATTAATGAGAAGGTTCATCATTTTTGCGTCTCTTGTCCTGAGTGTCAATTACGGCAAATTCCTAGGAAGGACCGAGCTCCTCTCATTCCACCCCCCCTGACTGATGTTTCTTTTAAGCGAATCAGAGTCGATATAGTGGGACCCCTTGAGCCTTCAGCCAGGGGGCACAAAAATATATTAGTCTTCGTGGATTATGTTACTTTATAACCAGAGGCTGTACCATTGTGCTCAGCTACGTCTAAGGCTATCGCATGGGAAGTATTAGGGGTCTTTGCGTGTGTTGATAACCCTAAGGAAGTTCTTACGGAACCAGGGATGCCTTTCACCTCAGAGACGTTCAAGGAGACAGCCAAGTTACTTAAAATAAAACATATAAAAACTACAGTGTATCATCCTCAAACTGACAGTCTAGTAGAGAGATTTAATTATCTCAAACAAATGCTCCACCAGGTGGTCAGTGGGGATGGGAGGAACTGGGATCAGCTCCTCCCCCTCGTACTCTTTGCATACAGGGAAGTCCCACAAGCCTCTATGGGAGGATGGGAAGGACAGGCTCTTCCCTCTACCAATATATTAGAACATATCACGCAGTTAAGCGATAGATTTGGGAAAATACAACCGATATTAAAAAGTCACATGGAGGAGGCACAAGCAGCTCAGGCCCATTATTATGACCGCGGGATGACTCTCTGAGAATTCCTTTCAGGGGATTGTGTCATAGTGTTAGTTCCTACCTCCAATTCTAAGTTGCTAGCCCATTGGCAAGGCCCTATGAAGTTAAGGAGAGGAAAGGGCTTGTCGATTATTTGGTGAAACAACCGAATCATCGACCGAGTGTGTGGGTTTATCATGTAAACTTGCTGAAGCTGTGGAAGGAAAGGGATCCTGAGCCTTCCTCTGCTCAGCCCCGATCCTTCCTTGCTCAGAACAATAACCTTAACATTGGCCCTGAATTAACTTATAGACAGAGACGAGAGCTTGAAGTAGTCATCTTGTCTGTCCCACAGGTAGTGAGTGAAAAACCTAAAAAGGACCTGCCTGATTGCGCACGATATCACGACAGAACCTGTGGTTGGCATTCGAGAACACCCTTACCGACTTCCCGATGCAAAGAAGGCAGAGGTGGAGCTTGAAATCAAACGCATATACTGGAACAAGGAGTGATAGAGGAAAGTTTTAGTCCCTGGTCCTGTCCAATCGTATTGGTTAGTAAGCCTGACGGTAAGTTGGATGTTTTGCAATGACTTCCGTCAACTTAATCAAGTCTCCTAATTTGACACCTATCCAATGCCTCGAGTGGACGACCTCCTTGAGAGACTTGGACAGCCGAAATTTTTGACCACTCTTGACATGACAAAGGGGTACTGGTAGGTTCCATTAATGGACTCCGCAAAGGTAAAGACCACATTGAGCACCCCTAGCACACACTGACAGTATCCTGTCCTTCCATTCGGGTTACATGGGGCTCCTGCAACTTTCTAGCGTCTGGTGGATAAAGTGCTCTGCCCCCATAACATGTATAGTGCTGCCTACTTAGATGACGTGGTCATTTATTCCAGCACATGGAAGGAACACATACAGCAGGTCAAAGTGGTATAGTGGATGCTGGGAAAAGCCAACTTCGCATCAATCCAAAAAAATATTTTTTTGGGTTGAAAGAGGCCAAATATTTAACAAGCGACGGCAAAAGTGCGACATGCATTCTTTCTCTGATGTAGAACACTCGTCATCATCTGAGTTCACCTCTGTTATAGCACGTCTTTATGTGAAAACAGCAGTGTCAGATCGGGGGGAGTGTGAACGTAAGAATAAAACTGAATAAAAAAAACAACGCTAACCTTTACAAGTACCATACATTTACACCAGCTGTTACAGACTCAAATCAAATGTATGTTTTTATTCTAAAATAGTAAGAATAAGAGCAGTTCACTTCTCAAAAGGGAGTCGTGTGGGATCGAACTCGTGACCTTTTGATTATCAGTCAGCAGCTCTTACCTTTACACCACTAAAGCAGTCTTGTTAAAGATGTGTCAATGTCGCACCCTAACACGGGTTCTTTTTCTGCAGTTATATTCTTGAATAAAAGCACACTTGTTTTGTTATACTTGCACCTTTTGTGAAAGTGTTTATTTGATATTTGGACTTCAGGCTTCACACATTATACGCTTCATGTCTACATTTTGTCAATTATTACTAAAACATGAAAAATGTTTCTGTTTTAACGAAGTGTTTGCAAAGAGTGTTGTAGACACGGAACACACATGCAATGTATGTATTCCAAATAATGATACAGTATTTATAAAAGGTGTCATTTTGCTTGACTTCTCACTCTATACAACTGTAAGCCACTGACATGCAGGTAAACAGACTTGAGCTGATAAAATTTTGTGTGGCGGTGGGGGGATGTGATAGCAGGCTGCTTGCTGCTTATCGACACATTTAAAAGACAAAAGACGCTGATGGAGAGGTGCGAAGGGATTTAAGAGTTTTTTCGTAGGCTTTGGTAATTCTAGTGTTAAACTACCTAATGGGTCAGGGTACTGCAAAACCACAGTGTTCAAAGGTAGATGCCATATTGAAATAGCCTCGTCCTCAAACCAAGTGGCATATACAAGCATTTCTCAGTCTAGCACGGTATTACTGCAGTTTGTACCTCATTTTTTCAAGACAGCAGCACCCTTGACTGATTTAACAAAGAAGAGGGCTCCTAACAACATGCTATGGAATTATAAGACAGATGGTACATTTTGTGACCTGAAGCAGACCCTTACGTCAACATCTATATTAAAAGCACCTGATTTTTCACTTCCTTTTATACTCCAGAGAGACAGGACACAGGCCTGGGTGTCATGCTGAGCCAAAGGGTCAATGGTGTTGAACACCCCATCATGTACCAGAGCCGGAAGCTGTTGGATCGGGAGACTAGGTATGCAGCGGTGGAACAAGAGGCCCTAGCGATTAAATGGGCGATTACTCAGTTGAGGTACTACCTCTTGGGCTGTGAATTTACTCTTGTGATGGATCATGCACCGCTACAGTGGATGGCCCTGCACAAAGAGTCTAATCTGCAGGTCACTAGGTGGTTTCTTGACCTACAACCGTATAAGTTTTTGCTTGTTCATTGTAAGGGCACTCATCATTCCAACGCCGATGCCCTCTCTCAAGTCCACGACCTCTCTGTCAGGTCCGCCAGACCCAATGGGTCTGGGCTTTAGGGGGTGCCATGTCACACAGTGCGATTGGGAATCAGCTGATGGGCCTAAATGATAGTAATTCCACGCCAGACCAGGGGGTAGTGGGGTGCACTGACTGTCTCTCTCAATCTCTTGCAGACCATCCATGGGAAGTCCTGCAGGGTACCGGTGGCACTGATGATGCCACTTCTGGTTCTGATGCCGATGATGACATCACTTTCGGTCCCAACAATGTCACTTCTGGTTCCGGCACTGATGATGTAATTTCCTTTACTGGCCTTTAAAGCCGCCATCTTAATAACATCAATTCTGTTTTGGATTCAAATCTGTGAACATCTCTGTTCAAACTAACTCGATTTTGCAGCCTTGGAACAATATACGGGTGGCTGCCCCAAACCTTCATGATGTCTGTGACTCATTCTTGTGACATGATATACTGTATATGACTAGATGCAGACAGACGAACATATAACATAGGCTGGCTCTTTACTGTTATGTAGAGTTCTACTTTATCTTGGCACAGATAATTCGTTTTATGATACCAAGTCTTTATGGTTGATGTCCAATATTGTGTGTTGTGTTCAAGTGGAGGATTCTTCCTGCGTTGGAGTGAACTCTTCCTCTTTGGTGCTCAATCCTTGTCACTGCTTGCTCAGATTGCCTTCTGTTGTCTTTCATAGGGAAAAGGCATTACTCATTCTGGCTAAAAGTTTAAATGCTGAAGTTACCTTCATGCAGTAATGGCTTCTTATCCTCATCAGACTACTGGTACACAGCTTGACAAATTGGTTCTCAGCTTCTGGTCCACAAAGAGAAGAGAATTTCACCTTTTCAGCTTTTCATGGAGAGGGCAGCTTGTTAGTTTGAGATAAGTTTTTATAAAGTCACCTTGTGCACAGAGTACCCCTGGGAACAGTCCCAGAGTTCTCTAGGATTCCCTGGAGAATTTCAGTGAGTGTGTTCAATTCACAATTCTCCAAGCTTCTCTTTTTCTTCTCCCCATTCTCTGCCATTCTTTGTTTCTTCTCACTCTCTTTGATAGATGGGTTGTATGTGGTATTAAAGGAAGGTTGAATCATCTGCTGATTGAATTAAAGACCCTAAAGTTACAAAATTGATGTCTCTTCATAGCCAAGCTACTCTGTCCATCAAAGTTGTCATTCCTTGAATTATAGGTTTTTGTTCTTGCGTTAGTCCATTTCGTGCCTTCTGGCCCAAGAGGTCTGCAGGTGGGCGTCTGGAGAGATGTCAGTGCAACTTTAATTTAAACATTTCTTATCAAATAAAGTCCAGGCAGATGCCGGTTCAAGCTGGAGTTCAGTCACTTAGTTTGGAATGCAAGCAGGGCTTTTGTGCAGCTGGATGTTTGCTAAATCTGCTGCCTTATGGGCCTGGAATGCCACTAAAGCCTAGCAGAATGAGAAATGCCCACTTTGTCGTACAGAATCAACATTGGTCCTGAGCTACCCTGGTCTATGATTATGTATGTATAGAATGTAATGGTGGCCATACTTTTAAGTTCCTGTTGGACACATACATTTCTGTATTGGATACCTTGGCGCAAAAATGAATA
This sequence comes from Erpetoichthys calabaricus, assembly GCF_900747795.2. Lineage (NCBI taxonomy): Eukaryota > Metazoa > Chordata > Cladistia > Polypteriformes > Polypteridae > Erpetoichthys > Erpetoichthys calabaricus. The sequence continues at coordinate 72,202,243 of NC_041397.2, read as the reverse complement.
AATGTGTAACGATTTATTTAATATGCTGTTATTAAGACTATAATGTAAAATGTATGTTACATAATGGCACTCAACTAGAGGCTAAACTTCTGTAAACAAGGTATACAAGTATAAATCAGTTAATCAGCAATGTGAAAGCTATGTCATTACATCTGAACACTGTGAAGTTATTCTCTATTGTCTAACAAAAAATACTCTTCCTACGCAGCTCACATCCAGGCTCTAATTTTCTTTTGTTGCTTGCTTGTCATTTCCACGTTTATAATGTTAGGATACGTGCTATTTTGGAGTAAAAGTGATTTGAGCAAAAGACATTGTGTTACAAAAGAATATTCTGCACACTAATTCTTTCTTCACATTTACATTCATTAGTAGCATAACAGAGGGGCAGCCAGAAGACTGAGGTAAAAGCATTATTGTTTTCATGCACTTAGTGAATTAAAATTCTACAGTGATCAAACATTTCAGCCAGCTTCTTCCCTTGAGACTGCTGTGTGATATGTGGAAGATTTTATCAAGATAATTAAGGATTTTTTAAATCATTTTTTCATGATTAACATAAGAAGTTAGAGTAAAAGGATCCTGTTTTTGCCTACTTTCTTATTATGTGTCCCAGTCTACTTAGAAACTGACCTAGTAGAAATTGTGCATTTTTTAAGGTCACTGATGTGATTAGGGATTATGTGATATAGTAATTGCAAATACATTTATTATAATAATTACAATGTTTTAGAATACAAAGAAATAACTATGCAAAGTATGACATATTAGTATAAACATATTTGGTGTTAACCTTTTTTATTTTATACTTTAAATATTACTAATAACACTTTATTTCAAAGAATAATATGGCTATATACATTCAACTAAAACATTATCTCATTGTTGTTTGTCTCTATTAGTTCTTAAACTGTAGCCTTTTCATCATTTTACTTAAAACAAGAGAGAGCTGACAGGTATTCTAAATAAGAAGCAGAAGGCACAGGATCACATTCCTGTTACATGGAAAGAGAAAAAGTCAAGGTTTCTAATTTCTTATGTAGCAACTTCATGTGCAATGGTAGTGAGGTGACATTAGTGCTTCTTAAACTTATTCCTGGGGACTCCATGTGGCTGCAAGTTTTTGGTCCAACCAACTTCTGTTTTCAATTGGACTCCTCGCCTAATTAAGCAACTCGCATTTTCATAATTTCTGTGTTTTGGGCTCAATGTAGAAATTTCATAGTAATTTTTATTAGAATGTACTCAACATTTATGTATGTTACGTGGAGTCAATTTAGTGTTTTTGAACTTGGTTTTTCATATTTTCATCATCATCATCATCATAATTTTCATTCCGCTTTTCCAGGTGTTTTCTATTACTTAATCCATTATTTACTAATGAGTATATCAGTGGCTCTGACACTGAAGCAGTTGCAGTCTTTCAGCATTCAGTGACGTTTGCTCAGGTGTCTGATTTTCTAATTATTTTTTGTCATTATTAGAATACAATCAAGGGGGGAACTACTCAGAGGGCAAATTAATAGGAAAACAACAAAAAAAGTTAAGTATTTAAAATAAAACAAAAATCTACATATTTATCAGTGTCTTATAAATGTAAATATTATATTGCTATACATTTCTGAATGTAGGATGGAAGAAGAGAAAAAAGGCCATCTACTTAAAAAAGATTAATTTGAGAATTGATTCTGGAAGTTGTTTGACCAAAAACCTGCAGCCACATTGAGACCCCAGGACTGAGTTTGAGAACCACTGAGCTAAACGGTGTCAAAACAACAACTTGAACAAAATCATAAAAGCTGGCTTCTTAGAAAGTTCAGGCAAAATGTTTTAGTTATCTCTTAAATTAAGCATTTATTTGTCAAACATCCATTAATTAAACATCCTAAAATAATGTAATACAACCTTTCATTTTTTTGTTTTAATTAAAAATAACGATAATGTCTAAGGTTAGGATATTTCAGCTCCATTCTATTGCTCCTTCATAGGGCCTATGATTGCATTGCTTTACCCCGACTAAATGTCTGGCCTGTCTCATCTTGCCACCCGATGCTGCCTTCTCCAGACACTATTTTCTTTCTTCTTCCCTTCTCTACTGTGCCGGCTCCTTTTAAACTGATGTTCCCAAGGGGACACGGGTGTGCAGGCGCCACTCCCTCCAAGGAACTAATGAGGCACCTACCTAATGCATGCACTCGTGCGTCCCTTCTCAATTCGACAGGCAACCTCCCTCAGTTCCTGGAGTGAAGCACATTCAGCGCCCGATTAGACCCAGCACTTTGTGTGGTGCTCTTATTTAATTACTTCCATATTTATTACTTCCATTAATACCTTTGGTGACTGAACTCCCACCATTCACAAAGTGTAAAATAAGAAATTTTTGTTTTTGAGTCTATGGGAGACAAATAATGATGCTTTTAGTAAAAAAAAAATAACTAAAATGTATTGTCTGTTAAATATTATTTGATTTATTAAAATCAGCCGCAGTGATAACAATAACTACAGACGTCAGCCCTAGTTAAAATGTGCTGTTATTCTATAAAAACTGTTTTTTCTTTCACTATGGGGCTGAATACAGCTGCAGCACTCATCAAAAGCTGTCGCAATATAATTCATGACGTGAGATTTGAATACACAATGGGAGGTCTGAAAATTGAAATATCACCTTATGAGAAGGATTTAGGAGTCATAGTAGGCTTGCCATTATCAGCTTCCAGACAGTGTTCAGAAGCCATTAAGAAGATTAACAGAATGTTAGATTATATAACATGATGTGTGGAGTACAAGTCCAAGGAGGTTACGCTAAGTTTTATAGCGCACAGTTCAGACTTTATTAGGAATACAGTGGAACTTTGGTCTCCAGGCTACACAAAAGACATAGAAGTGCTAGAAAAAAATCCAAAGAAGAGTGACTAGGCTGAATCCTGAATTGCAAGGGAGGAGTTATGAATAAAGATTAAAAGAACTGAAACTTTTCAGTTTAAGCAAATGGGAGATTAAGAGGAGACATGATCAAAGTGGTTTAAAACATAAAGGGAATAAGTACGGTGGATAGAGACTATTACTTTAAAATGAGTTCATCAAGAACATAGGGACACAGTTGGAAACTTGTTTGGGGTAAATTTTGCACAAATATTAGGAAGTTTTTCCTCACATAGAGAGACATAGACACATGAAAGCTACCAAGTATTGTGGAAGACAGTAGGGTTTAAGGGACACTCAAAACTCGACTTGATGTTATTTTGTTGAAATTAAATGAATAGGACTGGTGAGCTTTGTTGGACTAAATGGCCTGTTTTCATCTTAATCTTCCTAATATTCTAATGGCCTAAACACTTTCTTTCTGACAGATGTCATGTCTGTTTTGCTGGTCCTTCATTCTGGCAGCAACAAATACCTTAACAATCTGTTCTCTTCCTTTTCTTTCCTTTGCAGATGTCTGGCAGTGGCTTTCTTCTCACTGCAACATGCCTAGCAAAGATATTGCAGATTTCCTAGTGAAGGAAGGTACCACAAAAGGAAAGGATGATAGGTCAACCACCTACTCTAAAGCAAAGACTATCATTAAGTCCAAATATCACAGCAGGTCGTTGCAGCAGCACTCCTATTTCAACAAGACTGACTCCCACTGCCTGCTGATCAGTTTACAACATTCAGGTTTCAAATAGGCCATGACTGCCTGAATTATCACCTTGACAAAAAACTCCACATTGCCAGATGGATGAGTGCCCTTGCAGTACTGGCAGACAGACAACAGGCTGAGGCAGCACACCTGGCCAACCACTTCCTCACTGGTCCTAAAGCTTCACAGAGGTCTGGAAGACCTATGGTGCAGTGAAACTTTCAGAGGAGAGACTAGACTGGCCTGTCTCTCCTGTCCTAGGTAATCAATGAAGAAGAAAAATGGGGCCTCTTTTTGTGGTTATGTTAGCAAGGATGCTACTTTAAAAATATGTTGGAATATCATTTTTCAGTAATATCCTCATTGTTCAAGAGAGTTATGCTTGTAACATACAATATAATGACAATCTCTTTCTAGTTGTGCAAAATACAACAAATGCAAGAAACAGCATATCAAGTACATTAAAGAAAATAGTTTATCAACCTAATATACATATATATTTTAAAATGTGAAGCTATTGCAGCCAATATTTAATGTTCTATCTTAAGCTTTTATGTAATTCATTTGCTGTTTCTTAGGTTTTTCTGCATGATATACTAACTGCAGATACGGTATATTTATAATCAGATGGTTTTGATATGGTAATCCAGAATATTCAGAAATTCCACTCGACATTAGCAGCTGTGTTTCCATTTCAAATAACTTTATGTCTGCTAAGACTGGATGAAATTTTAGAGAATTCTTTAAGTAACACATGTTGCCAGCTAACTGCTGCATTTGTTGGAATTTCTTCAGCACAATTACATCAGGGAAGTCTACATAATGTTCCTTGAATTTCATGGCTTGGTTTTTGTTCAGACATTCATTGTGAATTGGGGGACCTTATATATTCAGGTGTGTGTGTCATTGTAACCTATGCCCAATTAATTCAATTTTCCACAGGTGGTCTCCAATTAACAATTAGAACCATCTCAATAATAATTAAAGTAAGCATGGTGAGGCATGGAATAGGGCAAGAGTATAAAACCATTTATAAAGCTTTGAGTGTTCCCAGGAGCACAGTGCCCTCGGTAATTGTGAAAGGGAAGATGTTTAGAACCACCAGGACTCCACCTAGAAGGTTCTTCATCAAGACCAAGAATCCAAGATTTGCTCTAACAGAGTTTCAAAAGTCCTGAAGTATTCCATCAATCAGGCATTTACAGTGAGGCAAAAAAGTCTTTAGTCAGCCACCAATTGTGCAAGTTCTCCCACTTAAAAAGATGAGAGAGGCCTGTAATTTTCATCACAGGTATACCTCAACTATGAGAGACAAAATGAGAAAAAAAAATGCAGAAAATCACATTGTCTGATTTTTGAAGAATTTATTTGCAAATTATGATGGAAAAAAAGTATTTGGTCAATAACAAAAGTTCATCTCAATACTTTGTTATATACCCTTTGTTGGCAATGACAGAGGTCAAACGTTTTCTGTAAGTCTTCACAAGGTTTTCACACACTGTTGCTGGTATTCTGGCCCATTCCTCCATGCAGATCTCCTCTAGAGCAGTGATGTTTTGGGGCTGGCGCTGGGTAACACGGACTTTCAACTCCCTCCCAAGATTTTCTATGGGGTTGAGATCTGGAGACTGGCTAGGCCACTCCAGGACCTTGAAATGCTTCTTACAAATCCACTCCTTCATTACCCGGGCGGTGTGTTTGGGATCATTGTCATGCTGAAAGACCCAGCCACGTTTCATCTTCAATGCCCTTGCTGATGGAAGGAGATTTTCACTCAAAATCTGACGATACATGGCCCCATTCATTTTTTCCTTTACACGGATCAGTCGTCCTGGTCCCTTTGCAGAAAAACAGCCCCAAAGCATGATGTTTCCACCCCCATGCTTTACAGTAGGTATGGTGTTCTTTGGATGCAACTCAACATTCTTTCTCCTCCAAACACGATGAGTAGAGTTTTTACCAAAAAGTTCTATTTTGGTTTCATCTGACCATATGACATTCTCCCAGTCCTCTTCTGGATCATCCAAATGCTCTCTAGCAAACTTCAGACGGGCCTGCACATGTACTGGCTTAAGCAGGGGGACACGTCTGGCACTGCAGGATTTGAGTCCCTGGAGGCGTAGTGTGTTACTGATGGTAGCCTTTGTTACTTTGGTCCCAGCTCTCTGCAGGTCATTCACTAGGTCCCCCCGTGTGGTTCTGGGATTTTTGCTCACCATTCTTGTGATCATTTTGACCCCACGGGGTGAGATCTTGCGTGGAGCCCCTGATCGAGGGAGGTTATCAGTGGTCTTGTATGTCTTCCATTTTCTAATAATTGCTCCCACAGTTGATTTCTTCACACCAAGCTGCTTACCTATTGCAGATTCAGTCTTCCCAGCCTGGTGCAGGTCTACAATTTTGTTTCTGGTGTCCTTTGACAGCTCTTTGGTCTTGGCCATAGTGGAGTTTAGAGTGTGACTGTTTGAGGTTGTGGACAGGTGTCTTTTATATTGCTAACGAGTTCAAACAGGTTCCATTAATACAGGTAACGAGTGGAGGACAGAGGAGCCTCTTACAGAAGAAGTTACAGGTCTGTGAGAGCCAGAAATCTTGCTTGTTTGTAGGTGACCAAATACTTATTTTCCAACATAATTTGCAAATAAATTCTTTAAAAATCAGACAATGTCATTTTCTGGATTTTTTTTCTCATTTTGTCTCTCATAGTTGAGGTATACCTATGATGAAAATTACAGGCCTCTCTCATCTTTTTAAGTGGGAGAACTTGCACAATTGGTGGCTGACTAAATACTTTTTTGCCCCACTGTATGTATGGTAGAGGAGCTAACTTCTACTTGGAGTTTGCCAAGTGGCATTTAAAGGAGAGAAAACGATTCTTTGGTCTGATGAGACAAAAATACTTTGGGCAGGAATTCAAGCACAGTATCTGGTCAAGACCAGGGACTGCTCATCACCTGCCAAACACCATACCCACAGTGAAGCATGGTGACGGCAACATTATGCTATGGGTGTGCTTTTTAGTGGCAAAGACAAGAAGACTAGTCAGAATGGAGGGATGTAAGAATGAAGCAGCCAAATACAGCACTGTCCTTAATGAAAACCTGCTCTAGAGTGCATGTGACCTCACACTGGAGTGATGTGTCACCTTTCAGTGTTTCAAAGACCTAAAGCTTACAGCCAAGACAGTGCCAAAGTGGCTTCAGGAGAAGTCTCTGAATGTCCATGAGTGGTCCAGACCAAGCTCAAACTTAAACCCTACAGAACATCTGTGGAGAGACCTGAAGATGGTCATTTACGGATGCTTCCCATCCAATCTAAGGAACCTTGAGAGGATCTGCCAAGAAGAATGGGATACTGTCCAAATACTGTGCAAAACTCATAGACACTTACCCAAGAAGACTATAATTGCTGGCAAAGGTGTTCTTACATAATGCATAATTAAGGGTCTGAATACTGATATAAATGAAATTTTAGTTTTGGATGTTTAATAAATTTGCAAACCTTCCTAAAAAAAAGGTTTTCACTTTGTCATTATAAGTTATTGAGTGTAAATTGATGTGTAAAAATACCGAATTTATACATTTAGAATTAAATCTTCAACACAATAAAGTGTGCAGAAAGTGAAGGGATCTATATGATAGAGATACTGTAGATAGATTATTAATCCCAAGGGGAAATTCACATACTCCAACAGCAGCATACTGATAAAAAAAAGCAATATTACTTTAAAGACTGATAACAATGCAGGTATAACAGACAGTAACTTTGTATAATGTTAACGTTTGCCCCCCCTCCCCTAGGGTGGAATTGAAGAGTTGCATAGTGTGGGGGAGGAATGATCTCCTCGGTCTTTAGTGGAGCAGGACAGTGACAGCAGTCTGTCACTGAACCTGCTCCTCTGTCTGGAGATGATACTGTTCAGTGGATGCAGTGGATTCTCCATGATTGACAGGAGCCTGCTCAGCACCCATCACTCTGCCACGGATGTCAAACTGTCCAGCTCCATGCCTACTATAGAGCCTGCCTTCATCACCAGTTTGTCCAGGCGTGAGGAGTCCCTCTTCTTTATGCTGCCTCCCCAGCACCGTGTAGAAGAGGTCCCTCGCCACCACCGTCTGATAGAACATCTGCAGCATCTTATTGCAGATGTCAAAAGACACCAGTCTTCTAAGGAAGTAGAGTCGGCTCTGTCCTCTCTTGCAGAGAGCATCAGTATTGGCGGTCCAGTCCAATTTATTATCGAGCTGCACTCCCAGTTATTTATAGGTTTGCACCCTCTGCACACAGTCATCTCTGATGATCACAAGGTCCATGAGGGGCCTGGTCCTCCTAAAATCCACCACCAGCTCCTTGGTTTTACTGGTGTTCAGGTGTAGGTGGTTTGAGTCGCACCATTTAACAAAGTCCTTGATTAGGTTCCTATACTCCTCCTCCTGCCCACTCCTGATGCAGCCCATGATAGCAGTGTCGTCAGCGAACTTTTGCACGTGGCAGGATTCCGAGTTGTATTGGAAGTCTGATGTATATAGGCTGAACAAGACCAGAGAAAGTACAGTCCCCTGTGGCGCTCCTGTGCTGCTGACCACAATGTCAGACCTGCAGTTCCCGAGACGCACTTACTGAGGTCTGTCTGTAAGATAGTCTACGATCCAAGCCACCAGGTATGAATCTACTCCCATCTCTGTCAACTTGTCCCTAAGGAGCAGAGGTTGGATGGTGTTGAAGGTGCTAGAGAAGTCCAGAAACATAATTCTTACAGCACCACTGCCTCTGTCCAAGTGGGAGAGGATCTGAACACTTTCTGAGTCCACTGTAGGTGCTGCTCAAAAGGAAAATGGAACTTTTTAAAAGTAAGAAAGAAAAGCCTTTCGTGAACTTATTTAAACTTTCTAGCCAGCCACACACAGAATCTGCATGCAGTGATAAGTGAATGACAGTGACTTCAAGGTATGAGACACACAGGTAAGTGAAGTCAGTGCTGTTGGCTGTCACCATAAATACAAGTTAAACTGTGGCATGACACATCATTTACAGAAAAGGCACACAGAATTACAATTCAGAAAAACCTTTTTTTTCTAGTTTTGTTGCAGAGGATGAGAAGCAAAAAGCAATGCAGTGAGTATCAAAAAGTTTAAGGAGTATTCAAACATAAATCAAAATTAAGATAATCAGAGCCGCTTAAACAAAAGAGTTTTAAGTCTGAAGTTTTAAATTCTATCATATAGAACAAATTACAGTACTTTCTTTTCTCTACTTAATTTTTCTAAGTGTGTTTCTCTGTCTTTCTTTCACACGGAATGTCTTGTCTTTTATGTTTTTGCTCAAAAACCCTCTACCAGTAATCATCTCCTGGCTCTATGTCTGCCTTATGACGCTAAATAGTTCATTATTTCAGAAAAGCACAAAGTAAAGCAGTTACATAGGGCCTTGTAATAGCACCATAAAGGTCAAATATATACAGTACATTAAATATCAATAGTTGTTTGCTTCTCTTTTTCTCTTATTGTTTAACATCAATATTAAAACAAGCACATACACAAACTCCTTCATATAAGTTTTGATTGAATTTATTTAAGAAAATAATAAAACACATTAGAAACATTCTGTAAATGTGTTACCATATAACTCTTTTTATGGCATAAACTAAGAATTTCTCCTTCGGCTACTCACATATCCTTAACTCTTAAACTCTCTCGAAAAGGACTACGCACTTAATGACATTTCTGTATGAGTGGTCATGACAAACTGTACACTATATGGAGCCATAATTGTAATGTTTTCATTTTTATTGTAATACCTTATATACAGAAGCATATAACCTATACTTTTTATTACTTTATTGATTTTTAAACTTTCATTACAATAAATGTATTACAGATAAATAACACATACAGTATTAGAAATTTTTCAAATCGGACACCCCATTTCCTACCTAGCAAAGAAATAAAAATGAAAGAAGTAGTAATATAGTAATACAAGACTTATTGTGAATTGAATGCTGGTTCTCCAACGACCACGTTTCTATGGTCTCTCAGTCATGAAGAATCACTCTGTACAATAGTGCCTTGAGCATGGAAAGCCACTATATAAATAAAATGTATTATTATTATTATTATTATTATTATTATTATTATGCACAAGATCAGCATACATCATGCTCCTGGCTCTGGTCTTGTCATGGCTGATCTACTGCAATTGGCAAGAGCACTGACATGTGTCACCAAGCCACTGCAGACGATCCCAAATGCAGTGGCACATCTGGTGTTCAACCAGCTGAAGTGGAGTGATGTGGAGCCTCTTTTGCACGATATCAAATCTCTGTCCAGACTCTTTTCATGTACAGTATAACTCCTGGCTGGTAGAACAAGCTGTCCTCCTCCATTGGAAACTCTTTCAATGTATTCAGGAAGCATTTCAAGACTCTCTTGTTTGGTGATTTTTTGTCTAAGTTGGAACTGTTAGGCATTATGGGAATTGTAACTACCTAGTATTTTGTTTTGAGCTTTTCACTTGTGAAAGTCAATTTTTTTCAGTTGTCCTGTTCTTAGTTGTTCCCAAACAGTCCCCAGGCTGATGTTACTCAATTATGTTGACTGCCTTTGCAAGTTGCTTTAGATAAAGAACATCTGCTAAGCAAATATATGTAATGTAAATGTAAAATATAGTAATGTGCCAAAATGTTGCTGTGCAAAACTTTCTTCTGGCATCTGAATAAAATTCAGTGCTCATCTATTTCAAGTATGATTTTAAATTGAGCTAGATACAGAAATATTTCATACATGTTGCATCAAAGGATGTTCTTTTCTTAGCAATTTCATCACTCTGGGAAGGTACAAAACCCAATGACCTTCTTAGATTAGCAACTCCTTCTTTTGTAGACAGAAAAAAAATTTCTTTAAAATGAAGAAACAAACCAGTCGCAACAAAGCTAGCAAAGATTTATCAGTCCAATGTCCATTGTTCTGTACATGCTACTTTCTAGTACTTTAGCAGAGAATTATCTAATGAAGAGTTTCAGGCCATTAATCTCTTAAACCCAAATGATATGAAAGTTTTTTTCCAACTTTATTGATTTTATTGTAATCATTCCATACAGATAGATCAAATTTTAACAATTTTTTTTAATAAGCTACTTATTAATAAAATCAGACAGGGTTTGATTAAGTGACTCCATTTAATTGCTTTTGTCACTGACATTTGAAGATGTTGGGATAACCTGTTCATCTCCAGTAAAGATTGAACTCTGGACATAACCAGTATTAGTGAGAGATAAAGACAAGTAAGCAGGGGGCAAAAACAGTTGTTCTTTTACTGCAGCAAGTGTCAAATTAAAACAGTTCAATGCCATGCAATTCTTTCAAAGCATTCAAACAAGAAACAACACAATAAGAAAAAGCAAAAATGAAAAATATAAATACTATTTACATATGTACAACTGCACTCCAAAAACTATGAGGTTAAAGGAAAAAAACAAAATCAAAAATAAATGGCTTTCTTCTTCCAAGGATAAAAGGAACAGTTGTATAAGATTGTGATGCCCCGTGCACTGCCATCTCTACATACACTCAGGTTCTGGGCATCTGTAACATAACCGAATGGATCATTGGTGTATTTTGGAGACACAGAACCAAAAATATTCAAAAGAAAACAAATTTGTATTAAACTGCCAGTAAGATAAGAAAAACTTTAGTGTCAAGCACTTCAAAATAATTGTAGCCCTCTGCAATGACAATAATTGAATATATACAACATGAGTGAAGGTGAATCTGCAGAGTATTTACATTGCTCTAAAATAAAAGTGATGGAAAAAAAAAGATATAACAAAAATACATGATTAGGCAACTTCTCTTCTTCCTCCTTCTCCCAGGACAAAAATCAAGAGGACAGAAAAAAAATTAATCAAAGTGAACAAAATGGCACAAGAACAAAACACCAGAAAAGCATTGGAAAAAAAAGTAACTCTATATACAGGAATACTCAAATGGATCACTCTGTTACAATCGCTCAGCTACCTTCTCTCTCCAACGCCAAATGGTCAAAAGATGACCCCTGTTGGGTACTTCTTGGTTTTATCTGCCAAGCCGAACTACCTGACCAATCATTAACTCCAGTCCGACACCAACCTGCAAGTGACGCTGCTTGTGACCTACCACCCCCTATAGCCTCGATCTAGGCAGAAGTCTCCCTATATTTTGGGCGACTTGTTTGGCACACACACTCTCTCACGTACACGTGCCTCCAACTTCAGGAAGCTTCCCGAAGTTGCTTTCAATCTTCCTCCTCTTCCCTGGGGAGTGTTTTTAATCACATGGCTACTCTGCATGCCGGTTTACGTGCCTCCATTTTCAGCCCGTTACCTTGCCGTGACTCCCACGGCCATACAGATATGGGATATTATCATGCTGGCACTCATGTTTAAACATGAATGCCAGGCCTCCTCACCCACACGTCAAAACTGCAAACAACAGTTCCCCCAGAGGTGTGTCTCGATACCACCTCCACACCTTCTCACCTTCCCTGCAGGTAAGTGCGCTGTTTTTATAACTAACCTATACAAAGATCAAAACTGCTCTAGTTAGTTATTAGTCTCATAATGTCCTGTGATACAGCCTATCACAAAGATATTACAAAAAGAACAAATTAACTAACAAAAATTCAATACCACTTCCCAACACTCCTTCACTACACTCAATAGCTTGGTGGTCTATTACACACTGCATTCTCTTCTCTACTAACAGTTGATCAGAAGACAAAAGATCAAAACGCGACATCTAATGTCTGCACTAGTTTTATATCTCCGCTGGATTTATTTGACCAATCCCCACTGGCTCTCACTGGAATTCTTCTATCAGATATCATGTTGTGAGACTCATTATGCGACGTGCTTCTCTCAAGTAAACTGTCACTGTATTTTTACCACCAGTCTTCCGTGTGTGTGTGAGTTTCCCTGTCCATTTCCTGGTGGCATTCTAAACTCCCTCAGGCTGTAATTCTGCTGCAACACTCCTTTAATTTCTAGTGGCAGATCCTTTTGAGCTGATCATGTCAGTTCCTTTTACCCTAGAGATGTGTGGATAATTGTAGGCTTTCAAGTTCTGTGCACACTCTGGGTGACCCCGTTACCACAGTAGGTTCTCATGCCACTATGAAGTCGTCTTTGATGGGGCACACCTCCACACTTTCCCATTTTACCTTTTATTTACAACTAGCCATGCCCAGCGGCTCTGCCTGAGTATTAGTGAAAAAGGACAGTGAGGAAGGCCCATGCCTGGCTCACTACTCCTGACGTCATGCTTCCCCCCCTTGGCGTGAATACTGTATATTGCTCCTGCAAGCAAACTATGATTCTTAGCGCAATGAGAGAAGTTGCAAAATCAAACAGAATGTTCAAGCAGATTATAGAAAAAAAACAAATCTAAATCCGTTAAGCAGTTCTCTCGTGAAAAACGGACAGACATATAGACGTTGGATTTTTTATATATAGAGATATCTAACTGGCTATAAATAGTAACAAAATTAATGCCAACTGTATGGCTCCGTGATACGGCCCTGTACAGCAACACTGCCTATAATTTGTCTGCATTGTTTTGTAGGTTTTCCATTTTATTTACTACGTGTCTTACTTCCTGTTCCTCCTGTTCTATTGCTTTCACTTCCAGTTTCATCGTGATCCCTTAATTTTCAAGCAATCTTTTCTTTTCTCATTTGAGCTTCTACAGTTATTTATTTAGATTCTCAAGTGCGACTTCCAGTTGTGTCTTGTAACTCCTTACAGCTGACCACAAAAGAATTGGTTTATGTATTCCTTCTGTTACGAATCACCTGACAAGAAATCTAGAGAAAAGGGTAAAGAGCAGCAGTTGGAAAGTGTAAATACAAACTGGTAGAATCATAGTCAAGATGAAGGTGTGTGTCACAAAAAACTAATGGAAGCAATCAAAACTGAACATCAGAGCCAACACACTTAGCAAAGTCAAAGTCAGATTTTAACAGCATAATTTAGCTCCTTCTACACTAAGAAAGTAAATAATTTAGATGTAATTATGGACTCTGACCTAAACTTTAAATAACATTGAACTATATTACTAAGAATAAATTTTTCCACTTAAGGTTTACTGCAAAAGTTAGACCTCTTATAACATTGTAAGATTCTGAGAAATGAATTTATACTTTTATTTTTAAACAGCTAGTTTACTACAGGAACACATTCCTAACCAGTCTTCCTAAGAAAGACATCAATCAGTTGCAGTTAGTCCAGAATGTAGCAGCAAGAACCTTAGCCAGAAAAAGAAAATCTTTGCACATCTCACCAGTTTTAGCATCTTTCCATTGGTTACCCGTGACTTTTAGAATTTACTTTAAAATTCTACTAATGATATATAAAGCTTTAAATAATCTTGCTTCTTCCAATATTTTGGAGTGCCTATTCCCCTACATTCCAAGTTGTAGCCTTAGATCTAATAGCAATCTACTTATTATTCCAGGACCTAAGCATAAAAGAAGTGGTCAGGCAGCCTTTTGCTGTTATGCACCAAAAATTCTGAATACTTTACCAACAAAGATACGCCACTCTGAAATTGTAGATCATTTAAAAAAATATACAGTGCATCCGGAAAGTATTCACAGCGCATCACTTTTTCCATATTTTGTTATGTTACAGCCTTATACCATAATGACAACGTGAAAAAAGTTTACTTGAGGTTTTTGGAAATTTATTAAAAATAAAAAACTTTGAGCCTTTGCTCAATACTTTGTCGATGCACCTTTGGCAGCAATTACAGCTTCAAGTCTTTTTGAATATGATGCCACCAGCTTGGCACACCTATCCTTGGCCAGTTTCACCCATTCCTCTTTGCAGCACCTCTCAAGCTCCATCAGGTTGGATGGGAAGCGTCGGTGCACAGCCATTTTAAGATCTCTCCAGAGATGTTCAATCAGATTCAAGTCTGGGCTCTGGCTGGGCCACTCAAGGACATTTACAGAGTTGTCCTGAAGCCACTCCTTTGATATCTTGGCTGTGTGCTTAGGGTCGTTGTCCTGCTGAAAGATGAACCGTCGCCCCAGTCTGAGGTCAAGAGCGCTCTGGAGCAGGTTTTCATCCAGGATGTCTCTGTACATTGCTGCAGTCATCTTTCCCTTTATCCTGACTAGTCTCCCAGTCCCTGCCACTGAAAAACATCCCCACAGCATGATGCTGCCACCACCATGCTTCACTGTAGGGATGGTATTGGCCTGGTGATGAGCGGTGCCTGGTTTCCTCCAAACATGCTGCCTGGCATTCACACCAAAGAATTCAATCTTTGTCTGATCAGACCAGAGAATTTTCTTTCTCATGGTCTGAGAGTCCTTCAGGTGCCTTTTGGCAAACTCCAGGCGGGCTGCCATGTGCCTTTTACTAAGGAGTGGCTTCCGTTTGGCCACTCTACCATACAGGCCTGATTGGTGGATTGCTGCAGAGATGGATGTCCTTCTGGAAGGTTCTCCTCTCTCCACAGAAGACCTCTGGAGCTCTGACAGAGTGACCATCGGGTTCTTGGTCACCTCCCTGACTAAGACCCTTCTCCCCCGATTGCTCAGTTTAGATGGCCGGCCAGCTCTAGGAAGAGTCCTTGTGGTTTCGAACTTCTTCCACTTACGGATGATGGAGGCCACTGTGCTCACTGGGACCTTCAAAGCAGCAGAAATTTTTCTGTATCCTTCCCCAGATTTGTGCCTCGAGACAATCCTGTCTCGGAGGTCTACAGACAATTCCTTTGACTTCATGCTTGGTTTGTGCTTTGACATGAACTGTCAACTGTGGGACCTTATATAGACTGATGTGTGCCTTTCCAAATCATGTCCAATCAACTGAATTTACCACAGGTGGACTCCAATTAAGCTGCAGAAACATCTCAAGGATGATCATGGGAAACAGGATGCACCTGAGCTCAATTTTGAGCTTCATGGGAAAGGCTGTGAATACTTATGTACATGTGCTTTCTCAATTTTTTTATTTTTAATAAATTTGCAAAAATCTCAAGTAAACTTTTTTCACGTTGTCATTATGGGGTGTTGTGTGTAGAATTCTGAGGAAAAAAATGAATTTAATCCATTTTGGAATAAGGCTGGAACATAACAAAATGTGGAAAAAGTGATGCGCTGTCAATACTTTCAGGATGCACTGTATGTATACAGTATATGTATATATGTATATATGTATGGTATATAAAAGGTGTACGTGTGTGTGTATATTATACGAATTCTCAACAAAAATGCATAACAATTCATACTACAAAAAGTTCAGTGAAATGTAACTGGATTTTTATTTGTGTACGGTAATATATAGTGGCTCTAAAATAAAGGTGTAGAAAAAAAATCAGAAAAACAGATAAGCAAACTCTTCTTCTTTGCATTTATATAGAGCTTTTCTTCCTCCATCCAATGGCTGTGGCTTTCTGTGGCATCCCTGGAGTAATGCCAGGATGTCAGCAGTTTGGAACCAATGGTACATGCTGTTTGATAGGCCTCCTCAAACCTGTATGACTGGCTGACTCCATCTAAACCATGACTTTGTGTTACTGCCCAGCTACGAGTTTGAGGCCAATTCTAACACTATCTCATATGCCCAACATAAGTTAAACTTTATAACCTATTATAAAACAAAAATAGAGCTATAACTAGTTATTATGCTTACCAAAATCAAACTCTGTATAATACTGTCCATGACAAGAGGGCCTGAATAGGGATCTCCATTGTCTCTTTCTGCATTCTGCCCCTGTAAAAGTGTTCTAGTTTTGTGCTCCTACATATGTTGTATATTTGTTTTTATGACATTTTAATTGAATTCAGAATTTCAGGTTTTTGTCAAATGCTTTTGTATACTTTTGCTTCATTGATTGTTTTCCACCTTAATATGCTAACCTCTAACATTTATTTTGCAAAGTTTTTGACTTTTATAAGATATTTTACTTTTGCTTTATTACCATGCCACATATTTGGTTTGTGCTGTCAGGTGTACCACTTGGCAGTCCTGTGACTCTGTCTTTCCACTGAAGAAAATCAGCCCGAAAGACTTGTTCTGTGAATCATTTTTTTTGGTTGGCATAGAATTACCCATGATTCAACTAGTAAGCAACTTCCATGTGGTCTGTATCAATTTGTACATGCACATCAGTCAGTCAAAAGTCCATCACATTCACTTAACTTCTATATTAGGCCTTTGGTTGGACATAAGTAAGTCTTTTGGTATTATGTCTTAACAGAATATACAAATGGTGATGGAGGACTTTATTTCTTATTTTCCTGTCTTGTACTTAGCTGTGTTTATAAATGCTTTTGTCATTTTGTCTCTGGGTGATATCCTCAATCTGACAAATAAAGGTTTAGTACACAGCATGGCTGTGAATCTGAATTTGTGCCAAGGATATGTTTTGACTATGTCATCTTGTAAGGAAATGTAACCTCCTCATACAATTTTACAAAGATTTATAGGGAATATTTGTAATTATTCCTTTTAAAAATAATAGCTAAGATTATCACACGCTATAATGTAGTTTTAGCCAAGACCAGCATTAAACCACATTCAATGGAATAGGCTTCATTGAAAAGCCAAAGTTTTCCATAAATGCTTCTCTAATGGTCCATCATAAACAATTTTGTAAATAAAACCACAAAGCACACATCCTATTACAGGAAGGTCGTGGCTTGGAAAAATGTCAAAATCCAGTACTAAGTGAATGCTTATTTGGATAGAAACACACCAGCAAACCACAAAGAGCACTGCAGAGCTCTCAGGTTGTCCCCATTGTTAATGTATATGTCACTAACAAAAATTCCACCATTAATATTTAATGCAAACTGTAATTTCTTAAATAGAATAAGTAGAACCAGATAAAAGATAGATCAATCGATTAATGTAAATGCTATTTTAATTTTGTGAATGCAATGATGGCTTGAAAGTTAAATCCTGTAATTCTCCAAAATGCATTACAGGACATGAGGCTGTAAAGCCTGTCACTTCATGCCATTAAAAACTGACCATTATTATTATTAAGAAATTCCTTAATGTGTTATTTATTGAACTTGAAAATGAATTATTTACTTTTCCTGGCTTATTTTCGTAAAATATTTTCATGAGCAATAAGGGAAAAAATAATCTGTTATTCAACAGTGCAAAAAAATAACAACGCTAAAATCTGTCCTTTTGGTGCTCAAAGGGGGTCATCAGGAATTTTAGAAATATAAATGTTTAAGCAGTTCTGGGGAAACATGAACAAGACACAACATGCAAAATAATAACACAATGCTGACCACCATCCTTCCAATTCCAGACAAGTTTCACTGCAGCCTCAATTCTGGGACCAATTGACCTGCTCATCTGCATCACTGAAAGTTCAAGCAGAAATAAACTGATGTAGGAGATTTTCCATGGGGTAAATGACAGTTTGTGGATTCCCTGTGAGAGACAAATGCTTATTTTGTAGTATATCAAACCAAAGAGAATGGTCACTGCTGTGGTCGAGGGGAAGGTAATATTTGTGGTAAATGGGACATGTTAGCAGAATGATTAGAAGGTAGAAAGTTAAGGATGACATAGAAAATAGATATGGTGGGACAGTCTCAAAACATATGAATAAATAATTGGCAAAGTTGGCAGCTGGGATCTGCAATGGGATATGAAGGTTGGAAGTGGAATAGATGCTTTTAAAGATAGATTTTCATTGCTTAGGGTGTGCTGTAGAAACGTTATACTGCCAGATATAAAAATTTTAGCAAGGGCCTGTAATATGTCATGTACAGAAGCTACCACCAACGGTGTGGTAGCAATAGAAAGGGTGTTCTTCAAGTATTCATTGTATTATCTTTAAAATTTTGTATTTTTTATTTTGCACAATAAGAATATTTCCTCTGCTATGATTAGTAATATAAGATATATAAGATATGCAGATTCTATCACTCTTCTGGCAGAAAATTGTAAAGAACCTACAACAAATGATAAAGAGAATAGTACAAGAGGGACAGGAATATGGAATGGAACTCAACCTGAAGAAAATCAAAGTCATGGTAATCACCAAAGGATGAAAACACAGCTGCAACATATTGTCATAAGGATGAATCTGAGACATCATAAAAGTTTGGGGCAGGCACCCATATACTGTATCCTGGCTGCAAATGGTTTTGAAAATTATAAACAGATCTTAACAGATCAGAGTCTGAACTCATTGAACTCATTTAAAAGCCAGTGGAGGAAGTGAAATCATCAGGGCCGGAACAGAAAGTGACATCATCTGGACTGGAAGTGCAGTCATCAATAATGCCGGAATGGGGCAGGATTTCCCAAGAATGGCCTGTAAGGGATTGAGGGAGACAATTAGTGCACCTCGCCACCCCCTGGTCAGGCATGCAATTACAATTATTCAGGCCCTTTAGTTGTCTCCTATTCGCACATGTATGACAATATTAATAAATGGAATACATCTGGAACAGGTACCAGTTACAACAGTTACAAGTATCTTGGAAGCTGGATTACAAATTATGGTAGATGTGAAAAGGACATAAAAAATTAGAAATGCAATAGCTAAGTATGTCTTTTGCAAACAAAAAATAATTCAGGCGAGCAGACCTGAATATAAATATGAAGAAGAGACTATTGTAATGCTATGTATTCTCAAGGATATGTTATAGATGTGAAACATGGACCTGCAATAAACAGGCCCTCAGGAGGAGAGTAATGTTCAAACAATGGTGCTAGAGGAGAATGATCAGCTGGCAGCAAAAGGTTACAATCACAGAAGTATTGAAGAGGGCATGAACCAAAGTGCATCTATGTAAAGCCCTAGTTACACAGAAAATGTCATTTGTTGGTCATTTTCATGAGAGATTCAGTGGGGAACAGGATAGTAAACATTATGGAAGGAAAACTAAATGGGAGAAGGGTCAAGGATGAGCAGATGAAAAAACTAGATTGATGACATCACTGAATGGTCTAACATGGTCACCTACAGTCACATAAACCGGCTGGCAAAGCAAAGAAAGCAACGGAGACACGTGACAATCAACTGTATGATAAATGATGGCACTTGAAGATGAGTGATTAAAAAATATGAGAATAAGCTATCAGGAAAATGAAAACTCTGAGGAGTCATGGCATTGCATTGCACTCTCTTCTACTAAGTTGTGTTTGATTCTTGAAGAGGTATCTATAGCCTTGATTAATGATCACTATAGCCCTTGTTCTTTTATAACTTTTCAGACTAATGACTGTTTCAGACCCTAAGCCTATACAGAATAATGACTTGTGCCTTAAAGTACCACTCATACCTACATATGGTCATTTCTATCATGTTTTGCAGTATACTAGCAATAATTATAAAGTTTATATTATGCCTGTAGTGTTCTGTAGTTTACAAAGACAACTGCACTTCCCATGCCCTCAATATATTCTTTTATCTCTTATCTCCTATCCTTTTTTTATAAACATCAAGAGTAAATGTCAGTTCTTAATCCTCTTTATTGATTGATTTCAGGCTACTGCAAAACTTTGTTTTCTTGTGCTACACATTTCAGTTTATATTTGCTAAGTATACCGCTTCAAAAATGCAGCCAGCTAACCAAAGGATCCCACTTTTTCCAGTGTGATTTTATGATTTAGCAATAAGTCATGGTAAGCTGTGTTCTGCTAAGATAAGAACAAATCTTGGGATTGGTTGCAGTATTACACGGAAGGAACAGTGACTAATAGAAGGTTTTGGAGGGATTTTCCTGCCTTATGAGTATTAATATGAGATGATCTTTAAATTTTCTCTAAAATAAAATACTAATGCTTCTTTAAAATGACTTATGATATAGTGTAATATATATCATTTTTGAAAACTCATTTAACATTAGTTTTGATTTTCAAATATATTACTTACACTGTTTGTGTTTTCTTTGGAAAAGAATTATATGCAAGATGATACAAGCAATGTTATAACCATGTAAAATTATTGAATACTAATACCTTATATTATAAAGGCAGTACCATGATAATTGATAAGAGTTATGTTTAAATGGATTGTGGCAACTTTATTTATTAATTCTTATTTTTTTTCTTTTCCCCAAAGCTCCACTAACACATTCCTTTATATAATTGTTCATGGTATTTTGCCAATATAATACTGAGTAGCCCATAGTGTTGCCAAGTGAATATATAGGATCACAGCTAAAATTTCAACATGTTAATAAATTACTGGTATGCTATGGCACTCTTTAAGCCTTCTGCACTAAAACAGAAAATCATTTTCTATGTCACACCTGATAACGTCACCAGAGAGTTCTGTAACATATCAGAAAAAGTGGACAGCAGACCATCATATGATGTAATAATGCCTACACCCATACTTAGTCATTCCAAATCAATTTAAAGTTACTAGTTTGACATGTATGTTTTTGAGAAGTGAGAGGAAACTGAAACATCCCAACACAACAAATATGGGCACAGGTAGGATGTAACATCTTCATTCAGATAGTGACCTTGCAAGAAATTGACCTCTGGTCCCTGATGCTGTGAACCAGACAGCACTTCCCCTCTATCCACTTTGTACATGTCCAAATCAGAGACACAGCAGAAGGGGCACCGGTGCAGGTGCAAGGCAGGACCCAACCCCAGATGGGGTGCTAGTCAGTCAGGCAGCAGAAACACATATATTACTTACTTGTTACAATGCCTATAAAAAGTATTCACCCCCTTGGAAGTTTTCCAATTTTATTGCTATACAACATTGAATCATGGTAGATTTCATTTGGCTTTTCTGGCACTGGCTCTTAACACTGAAAAGACTCTTTAATGTCAATGTGAAAACTGATCTCTGCAAAGTGGTCTAAGCATGGGGCCATGGAACAAGAAATTAGATCAATGTATGATTAAAGAAAATAGTTGCATGTAATGGATGGGAGTCAAGCTCAGATTTCTCATTCGAAAGGCAGGTGTGCTAATCATTAGGCCACCATCTTCATTGTTCATTGCTGTTTCTCTGTTGATTGATCATGCTGTAATATTTTTTTGTCATTTGCCAGAACAAAATATTAAATGTCAAAAACCTGAATTATGGTGAGAAGACCCTGTGTGCTATATTTCAAGTGTGTGGTATGAAAAACTAAGCTGTGCATAAAGAACAAACAAAGCCAAAGAAGTGGATATAGAGTTGGGGTACAGAGAGATGTCTCCTTTATTGTCCAGAATGAATATAGGACAATCAAAAATAGAAATTTCAATATGACTGATGTTATAAGACAGGGTTATGTTGTGCTACCTTGAGGTTAAACATACTTGTTAGCTGATCAGTAAATGAATGTTAGCTTATGATTTGGTAGGCTGTTTACATGTGGTCAGGACTGGAAGAGAAGGAGCTTGTGACGGTCAGGTGACATGACGTCAAGTGTCTTTGGAAGACTTCTCCTCCATTTTAGGAATGGAAACAAAAAAGAGTCTAGTAACTGTGTCACACCCCTATTCTTCCCCTCTTAATTCCTTTCAGCAGAGTTTCTGAGACATTAATATTTCTTATTTATTAAATCACTGTGTATATGTAATCTGTTTATTCTTTATTGTTGGTGAATCTTAGAAAGAAATGTAGAAATATTTTCTTTTTGCCAAAATGAAGTTTATCATCCACACTTTTCCAGCTATATTGTCTCCAGTTTGTAAAAGCAGGAAAATGTTGTATAAAGTTTTAATGATGATTTAAGTTTTGTTTCAACTTAACAGTAACTAAATCATACAAGCAACTTTCATTCCCTTTCAGAAGGATAAACTGACATTTTTTAACAGGAGTGATACATTGCATTTTAATTAGTTCATTTATTATTATTATTATTATTATTATTATTATTATGTGTATTATCATTTTTTGTAGTAGTAGTATTATAGTAGAGGGCTTAATACAAGGCATATTATATAACTATCCATCCATCCATCCATACATACATC
This sequence comes from Erpetoichthys calabaricus, assembly GCF_900747795.2. Lineage (NCBI taxonomy): Eukaryota > Metazoa > Chordata > Cladistia > Polypteriformes > Polypteridae > Erpetoichthys > Erpetoichthys calabaricus. The sequence continues at coordinate 72,179,675 of NC_041397.2, read as the reverse complement.
CATCCATTATCCAACCTGCTATATCCTAACTACAGGGTCACGGGGGTCTGCTGGAGCCAATCCCAGCCAACACTGGGCGCAAGGCAATAAACAAACCCCGGGCAGGGTGCCAGCCCACCGCAGTATTACATAACTAAAAGTGCATACGTACATTCATACCGTATATATGAGTGTTTTGCACTAAGGTTAATAAGTGATAAATAACAAAATTTAAGGTAGAGCATAAGAAGCTCTTTACAACCATCAGTCTTTGGACTAGAGCAGGGTGCCCACAATTTTGTGGCTTGCGAGCTACTTTTAACATGACCTACCTACATTAAAAATGAGATATATATATATATACTGAGTATACTCTATTCATAAAATATATGTTGTCGTACCTTGCATAACTGAATATCCTTTATGGCACAATAACAATTCAATACATTTATGGTGACTACAGTATTTGGATTTAATAATCTTCATGTGGGAAAAGGCTGACTTGCATAAATAAGTAGAGCTGAATAATGCAGTCAAGGAAGTAGCACATTTCCTCTTGTTTGGGTACTTTTCCTCTGTGAGTAAGTTCCAAAACTGTCCAAGAGCCCCAGACTTCAGCTGAATGTCATCCTGTAGTGTCAAAATCTCATCCTCCACTGTAGAGGAGTTTTAGGTGAAACAGTGTTCCAATTTTTGATGTGGGTGAATCACCCTCAACATCTTCCCTAAATGGATAGCACTTAAATGTAGCGACTGGCTCAAGTAAAGCTGAGTCTTGAAACCGTCTGTCAAAGTCTGACAGGCAATTTTCAATCTGATCTGTGTAGCGTACAGTACACTGTCAAGTTGCGCACATGCCTTCCATTGTGTCTCCAGCTCTGACACGAGGTTTTGGATGTTCCCCAAATCAAGACGCTGCAGCTTTGAGGACAGATGTTGCATTTTTCGTTTGAAAGTATTAACTGAGCTAATCATATTGACCATGAAGTTTTCTTTTCCTTGCAGCTGTAAATTAAGCTCATTCAACATGTTGGTCAGATCAGAAAAAAAATGCTAAGTCTAGCGGCCATTGATCGTTGTTAAGTTGCTTATATTCTGCATGTTTAATGACAAAGAGAAACTCCTTTTTCTCCGGCCAGGGTCTTGAAATCTCAGCAGGGATTTCTCCCTAGCCATCTGTCTTAATGAAGGCCTCTTTTATCATCTCTCCATCTTGGAAGGACATCTTATGCTTAATGATTGAGTGACTCACCCGGAACGATGCTTTGGTGTGTCTGCCTTTGCTTTTGAATTCAGCCGAATGAAAAATGATGGCAGTCCAATTAACTGCGATTTTAGTTCCTTCTCCTTTCCCTTTCTCAGATCGCTTTTCGGAAGGAAGTCAGTTTCGTAGTTTTTATGAACAGTTCGAAAGTGCCTTTCCACATTTTCCTTCTTTGGAATAGCAATAATAGATTGACAGATCAGACAAACGCACTTCGATTGTGACATTGTGAGAAAAAAAATCTTCTTCCAATTCCACATCCAATCCATACCCTCCCCAAACAATTTTTTTTTAAATACCTTCTTTAGTCGATATAAATTGGAAGGCTAACTAGATCATAGCTGGAATTTTGCAGTAGCTTGCACGTTTGATCGTACGTGCGGGATGACCAGTGTGTTAGAAGAAAAGAGATTTCAGACTGGTCACCCTGTATGTCAATCAAGTGGCAAATGCCATAGGGAGGATATATGATAGACTAAAGTTTAAAAAAAAATTTTTTTTAAATGCAATGCGATCTACCTGCACTACCTTTCCGATCTACCAGTCGATCGCGATCGACACATTGGGCACCCCTGGACTAGAGGGTGACCTATCAGTATAACAGAAGCGCAGTTAGTGAATGGTTAATTGCATCTGTAATATTTGTTCCTAAGGAAAGCATGGGATGTTAAGCTCTAGAAGTCATAAGTGCCTTTGTAAGAATGGAAATCTTTAAGAGGAAAACAAACATCTATAGACTGAGAACAGTTTAGATGATCATAAGGACTTTATTTCACAGCTAGAGAGCAAGGAATACTTAACATTATAAGTAGTCTGGAGATTGTTTGCAAAGACACTATCTTGGTAGGATGAATCAGAGCCAAACTTTCACAGAGACACAGCTGGTGGTAACAGAGAATATGTAGGTCAAGACGAAAATATCAGATTGAATCCTAGCAGCAGCACAATGCCAATGAAGAGAGTGTAGTACAGAAGAGACACAAATGTATGAAGGACAAGAGCATTCTGCACATGTTTAAGTGGCCAGTCATCAGCTTCTTGAAAACTTGGTAACACAGCAGGTTTCTGTAGTTCAGGCTTGAGAGAATAAGTATTTGTGCATGACATTGAGTAGCAAAGGTAATGAGCAAGAGGGGTACCTGATGGATTTTAAGAAGAAAAGTGGCAGGACTATGCCAGTGAAGAGATGCATTAGTTAAAGGAGAAGGGATCCTACACAATTAAAATGAGTTTATTTACAGTAGTCAATTATCAAGTGTGGCAGATGACCAGGGACCTTGCCCCACCGGGAAGTCTGGAGAAGGGAAGAAGCGGGAGAGGGGCAATATCTTCCCTGGGGCACAAGAGGGCAGCCCCCCTGGATTACATCAGGGTCATGGATGGAGATCTTGGAAGCTCAACCATGTTGGGGTCCAAGGCCACTGTCAGGGGGCACCTGGACGATCCTGGAGCCCTGGATGGCAGCACTTCCACCACACCAGGAAGTGCTGTCGAAAGAGGAACAGAGTACACCTGGAGTGCTTCCGGGGGGCCCATGCAGCACTTCCGCCACACCAGGAAGTGCTGCGGGAGGTTCATCGGGTTGCACCTGGAGCACATCCGGGTGCAACATAAAAGGGGCCGCCTCACTCCGTTTGAGGAGCCAGAGTCGGGTGGAAGAGAACGGAGCTTGCAAGAAGTGGAGTAGAGTCAGCAATAGAGAGAGATGAAGAGAAAGGACTGAGTTTATTGTGGTGGTTGGTGCACTGTGCATGTACAGAAGAAAGAAAATAAAAAGTGTGTGTGTTTTGGACATCTGGCTGTCTCCTTGTCTGTTTGTGTCCGGGCATCTTTCACACAAGTTAAAGGATAAGAAAAAGATTTTTGAAGAGAGATCCATAATCAAAAGCATGAAATTGTTAGTGTTTTGAAAACTATATATAACCACCTTGTTTTAATTTAGAAAACAGATCAAGACACATATAAAAGAAAAAAGAGACGTAAATATACTGTCATAAAGAAATACATTTCTTAGGGTGTATTTGATTATTTCAATCAGGATGTAGGTGTGATGTCCACAGAAACTGTGAAGATATTCTTGTCACTTTGATAAAGCAAACACATATATTTAAGGAACACACATTCAAAAGAAAAAAAAGGTATCTCAATGCCTTTGGGAGCATCCACCTTTTATCCTTGCAGTTTTCTGCTTGAGACAGTAAACTGACATCCTTTCCCAAGAAAATATAGGTATATTCTGAATTTTTAATATAAAAAGGAGAGAGAAGAAGAAGAAGAAGAGGTCTTAGTTCAGACCTTGAAAAATGTGCAAAGAGCCGCCTGCCATACTTTAGGGAATTATACGTGGCAGGGGAAGACCGTGAGGTGGAAAAAGCATGAAAAGTAGATTAGATTCAGATGCAGAGATAACAAGCCTGTACTAGCACTGAACTGAGAAGCAGAGCAGGACTTAACAAGACCGTTTATGTAAGCAGTGTGGTGTAGGATGGAGCTGCAAAGTGAGCCTCTTCCCGGATGGTGTAAAGAAACTATTTGTGAGTTCCCAGTGAGAGACACTGACAATTGCTGATTGTAGTTGCAGCCAAGCTGCTGTCTGTTAGTGTCCTGTGAGACACAATGATTGTTAAAGACCCTGTGCTGCAGTTTATCTGTCTGCTTTGACAGGTGTTGACAGATGCCGACTCTTAATGAAATGAAAGGGGTGTTGTGATCAGCTTCAAATGATATGTTTTATTTAAAAATAAGTGTGTCAATACAGTGAGGACAGGTCTTAATCTCACATGTATTATTATGTTTTAAGATTCTTATGCTGCATTAGTGTATATTTTTTATTTAAAAGAATAGATGATCTATAATATTTGAAGTCTAAATGTTTTACTTGTCAGTAGTTTGTTGGTATAATTCTCCTTCTGAAAAAACTGCATTGTATATATTTTCTAATGAATTAAATATCATTTTCAACCTCATATTTTTATTCAGGAAGCTATGCAATCAAGGCTGATTCACACCATAATAGACAGCCCAATGAATGTCAAGTTATACCCAAATGCCTTTAATATGCAAAGGTGTCAGCAGCTTGTCCACTCGCCCACCACAAACCTTCACTGTCAAACTCCTCCGTCTTTACACGTTTGCCTACCAGTCTTAAATTAGCTAAACTGTTACTAATGTTTCACTTAAAAAGTAAAACTTTTAACACCCTGACTGCACTGTCTCCCTGTCAGTGAGTTTTCCAAAGATTATTTAGGACTGATAGGGCAAACATTTAAGCTTTCACTTAAGTGTCCATTCTGTAGTCACCCCATAGTAAGGGGATTTATCAGATTGGCCTAATGTCTTAATAGCAGCATACCTATTAGTGGTCTCATGCTCCACTACAACAGCAGTGTTTATTTAATTTGGCTAAGACATTATGGCAGCTTTTTTCTGTATTATACTCAGTTGGGCTCGTCTTGCAGCTTCTGCTGTCTTGATTTTTATATAGAGCCCTTGTATTTCAGACAAATACAACATTGGATATTTTACAGATAAGAGGACTTCTATCATCATCATCATCATCGTCATCAAGTTTGGCAGAACAAAACCTGTTTTAGAATTCCAAAGTTAACCTGCTTGTTTCCTTTACAGCTTCTAGAGTTGATTTGTGTTTTTGGTAGCATTGTGACTAGAATTACATACACTACTCTCGATGTAGTGTCTCATGCACATTATGAACTTTAAGTGTACAGTAACATCTACTGACTTGTATTTACTATGTCTAAAAATACAATTGAACATTTTGCTCATTATCATCAATGGTTGAATGGCCATTTTCCAAGTTTATCCAGCTATCTGGTTGATCTGTGGCCCTGAGCAACTTTTGGGATGAGACCCATTATTCTTGTGTCACCTAACATCACCTTCAATCACATCTTCTTTGACCATTCTTGGGGCCTCAACATCTTTATCTCCATTACAGTGCACCTCTTCATCAAATCATCCTCTTCCTTCCGTTCCATCTTCACACAGTTTTTTTCTGTCAATTCAACATTTATTTTCCCTCTCGCTCTGTTGTACTCTACATACTCCACACATTCATTCTCATCTCAGTTCTTTTCAGCTTTGCTTCTTTACCTGCTTTCAGCAGGTACATCTCACATCCATACAACATACCACTTCTCACACAGCTTTCATAGACTTCAATGGGAGAGACACATTTGAAGTAACAATGATGGACGACCCCCAACATTTTCTTCTATGCACCTACCACCCTCATTATCACTACCTCCATCTGCATTCAACATGTCATCTAATTAGCAGAACTTCCCTAATTTTCTCCTTAATAACTCCACTGCTGTTCAGCTACTACATCATCATTTTGCACCTCTCTTGCACACCTTCTACAAAGAAAGGTCATACATGTTTGCAGAATACTCTTCACAGCTTTACTTCTTCAATATTTCATTAGTCATTTTAAAAGCTTTTGTACATTGCCTGAATAATTAGAGTACAACAAAGTCAACACAACCCCCAACTTTCTTTTTTATTGCAGTTTGATATTGTCCATTTTCTATTTAGAGTTAATAATTCTTTTATTCACATGTATACACTGAACTGTATTGTACAAAGAATAGTCATGTTTTGGTGATTGTCAAAAACTCTTTGAAATACTTATGGCTTACAGAGGGTGTTTCTTCTTGTTGGTATGGCATTTTTAATATATGACAATTCAGGGATCTTTCTTCCTCTTTTTCTTCCATTTGTAATATCCTCTAAATAGGAAGTAGAATTTTTCCCTTGCAGGCCACACAAAGGCCAATGGCTTAAAGGAAGACAGACAGATCTATTGCACCTGTGTTCTATTTATATATTTATGTAGATAGATAGATAGATAGATAGATAGATAGATAGATAGATAGATAGATAGATAGATAGATAGATAGATACTTTATTAATCCCAAGGGAAAATTCACATACTCCAGCAGCAGCATACTGATACAAAAACAATATTAAATTAAAGATTGATAATAATGCAGGTAAAAACAGACAATAACTTTGTATGATGTTAACGTTTACCCCCCGGGTGGAATTGAAGAGTCGCATAGTTTGGGGAAGGAACAATCTCCTCAGTCTGTCAGTGGAGCAGGACATTGACAGCAGTCTGTCGCTGAAGCTGCTCTTCTGTCTGGAGATGGCACTGTTTAGTGGATGCAGTGGATTCTCCATAACTGATAGGAGCCTGCTTAGCGCCCGTCGCTCTGCTATGTATGTATGTATGTATGTATGTATGTATTCCATATGAGCATTGTAATCCAGTCCACATGGCATGTGTTTCTGTGTTTCAAAGTTTACCCAGAGTAAGCAAGCATTTTGAACTGCGGGTGGGGGGGGCAAGCTTTTTAGTGTTCACCCTCGAGCGCCCCCACACCCTGCCATATTAATGCATGCCCAATACACACCTCATACAAATTCCAAAGAATAAAAATATGATCAGTAGGAGCTGTCATGCCATCTAGGTTTGAGTATCTAATTTTAGAAGCTGAGTGGATCACTGGAGTTGCTTCGTTGAGTGTTCAGCTGAAATGAAGGTCCTAAGTCAACTCTGTAAGCATTGGTAAATTGTGATGGGGCACTGATGCTGTAGTTTTCATCATTTGCTGCACATTCATCTCTCTCTCTTGTTATTATAGTTTACATTGCTATCTGTCGCACTGTTTTCCTTGTTATATGTGTGATGGCTTTCCTCATTGTACAATCCATCTCTCTCTGCCTCATCACTTTGCTCTTCTTCATGCAGTTTGTCATTGCAGCTTTGACCAGGTAGAATTGTCAGTTGGTTTGAAGCAAATAAGTGTGAGAGTGTAATTAAATAAGAGAGCTTCAAAGTGCATGTTGTGTGTTAACCAGGATAACATTTGGGGGAATAGTCTTATAGCGATGTGACCTGTTTACACAATCAACATGTGCCATTTTAAACTTTAAATCTGAATTCTCTAATTTATATGTTTTATATTGGGATATACCTGAACGGTGTTAAGAGTTTTTTTTGGCCTGTTTATGGCCTCTTCATTAGGGTGAGGCCTGGGGCATCTGCCACCCTGCTGGCTCCAGTTTACCATAATCTCCTCTTTATCTTGCAAAAGAAGAAGGCATCTGGTATGCTGACCAAGTGTGCCAGGCTGGTGAAATGTATTAAACACCAACAACATGTGTTACCAAATAAAAAGCAGTAGTTAATATGATGAGAGGTTACAAAGTGATAATGGTCACATTATACTCCTTGGGAACTAAAGAAGGTGGTTCAAAGTAAATAAGAAATTAGAATCTGTTGCTGCAAATGAGATACCACTATTAAAAATAGTCTGACACAGGAATAAATTAAAAATCAAGAATAATTATGTGGCTCTATCACACAGAAATTCCCTGTGTACTTACTCCTTGGTTACCCTATTTGTGTATCTTTACTAATCTCTACTTTTCTCTGCTGTCTTTTCTGGTTCTTCTGTGGTGACGATTTGTGCCACCACCTGACCGAGGCACCATGCAGCCACCTGTGATGATGGAATGAAGGCGGGTGCCTCGGCTGCTCACGAGACCAACTTCATCGAATCCTCTCATATGAAGCCTAGAAACAAAGAGGAATGATTTAAGAACATTTATGTTAGGTAGAATGCCCACTAGGGGCTGGGTGGTCTTTTGGCCTTGGAACCCCTGCAGATTTTGTTATAGTTTTTTTTCTCCAGCTTAACTGGAATTTTATTTTTGTTTTTCTGTCCTCCTAACCATCTGACCTTATCACCAGACTCACCTTTAGAGACTTACATTATGATATTGTATGTAAGGGCATTCTCTTGTACTTGATATTGATCTGTTTTTTAAGTTTGTATAGATTGATTTTGTTTTTTCTTTGTAACTTATTCTTTCAAATAATTACCTAATCTTTTGTCTTTTCTTTCTTGTAACTTTCTTTTTTACATATTGTAAAGCACTTTGAGCTACATTGTTTAAATGAAAATGTGCTACAGTTAGGTCCATAAATATTTGGACAGAGACAACTTTTTTCTAATTTTGGTTCTGTACATTACAATGAATTTTAAATGAAACAACTCAGATGCAGTTGAAGTGCAGACTTTCAGCTTTAATTCAGTGGGGTGAACAAAACGATTGCATAAAGATGTGAGGAAACTAAAGAATTTTTTAACACAATCCCTTCATTTCAGGGGCTCAAAAGTAATTGGACAATTGACTCAAAGGCTATTTCATGGGCAGGTGTGAGCTAGTTCGTCATTATGTCATTATGTCATTTATTTTATGTGGATTCGTTCCCTGGACACTTTTAATTTTACAAAGTGGACATGGATTTTTACACGCTGAGACTCGTCTATTCAAGTAGTCAACTTCGAGCGCTGAGAACAAATGCCGGTGTCGGTGTGGTTCCCTATTTACCTGACAAGGTAAGAAGGCAGTATCGTGGCAGCAGAGCCGGCACTAAGCTAAAAATGAAGCGGCTTGCAAGAAAGTGGCGTTTTAAGCCTTCGGTGCCTTCTGTGATCCTGGGAAATGTGAACTCAGTATCAAATAAGATCGACGAACTGGTTGCGCTGGTGAAAAATGTCAGAACCTACAGAGAATGCAGTTTGCTGTGCTTTTGTGAAATGTGGCTAACTACCACCATCCCAGATGCTAACGTGGAGCTACCCGGGTTTAGTACAGTTAGAGCGGACAGAGACACAAGTACCTGCGGGAAGCACAAAGGAGGAGGTCTAGCTCTCTATGTCAATACAAGGTGGTGTAACTCTGGACATGTTAACGTCAAAGTCTCCACTTGCTGCAGGGACATCGAACTGTTGGCCATAAGTTTGTGTCCCTATTACTTGCCCAGAGAGTTCGGACACGTCATTGTTCTTATTGTTTACATCCCTCCTCGGGCGGATGTGGAGATAGCGAGTGACATCATCCATTCTGCTGTTGCTAAGTTACAAACGCAGCACCCCGAGGCGCTTATGCTAATCGCTGGAGATTTTAACCATGTGACACTGGACAAAACATTACCTGCCTTCTCCCAGTATGTGGACTGTAACACCCGGGGAAATAAGACTATTGACTTACTGTATGCAAACGTTAAAGACGCATACAGCGCCACCCTGCTGCCTGCGCTTGGGAAAGCAGATCATAACCTGGTTCTGCTTCAGCCTCACTACAAACCAAGAGTGAGGGTCCTACCTGCAACCACACGATCATTCAGGAAGTGGTCCCCTGAGGCAGAGCAGACACTGAGAGACTGCTTTGGAACTTCGGACTGGGATATCCTGCAGGGATCACATAGTGAGAACATTGAGGAGGTTGTTGACTGCACTACTGACTACATCAACCTCTGTATGGACATTGTAGTTCCAGTAAGAACTGTACGCTGCTATGCTAACAACAAGCCATGAATTACAAGTGACATCAAGGGCAGTAGCGTAGCGTGGGTGTCAGCCGCCCGGGGCAGAGGAAAATTCCGCCGCCCCCTTATTTAGGTATGGTTTAAATTTTTACAAGATATTATTATTATTTATTGTGAAATTTTGCCACCCCCTAAAAGTGCCGCCTGGGGCGGGCTGCCCCTGCCGCCCCCACTACGCTACGCCACTGATCAAGGGCCTTTTGAACCAGAGGAAAAGGGCTTTTAAAGGCAGTGATCAGCATGTGCTGAAGCGTGTACAGAAGGAACTCAGAGTCCAGCTCAGGGCGGCAAAGGAGCAGTACAGGAGAAAGCTGGAGCAGAAGTTGCAAAATAACAGTATGAAGGAAGTGTGGGATGGGATGAAGATCATCATTGGCTGCAGCTCGAAGCGAGTGCCACCATCGAGGGAAATGTGAAGAGAGCAAACCAAATGAACAACAGGTTTGACCACCCTAACCCACTCTCACCTCGGAGTACTGCACCCTTCACCCATCCTTCTGTCGATACCAGCATAGGAGAGACATACCCACCCACAATTACAGCAGCGCAGGTGAGCAGAGAGCTGAACAGACTTCGTGCCAGCAAAGCAGCGGGTCCAGATGGAGTATCGCCACAACTGCTGAAGGTCTGTGCGTCAGAGCTGGGAAGTCCTCTACAGCACATCTTCAACCTGAGCCTGGAACAGGGGAGTCCCGAGGCTTTGGAAAACATCTTGCATCACCCCTGTCCCAAAAGTATCACGTCCTAGTGAGCTGAATGACTTCCGGCCTGTCACTCTGACGTCATATGTGATGAAGACCATGGAGAGGCTGCTGCTTCACCACCTGAGGCCACAGGTCCAACATGCCCTCGATCCTCTGCAGTTCGCATACCAGGAGAAGGTGGGAGCGGAGGATGCCATCATCTATATGCTACACCGATCACTCTCCCACTTGGACAGAGGCAGTGGTGCTGTAAGAATTATGTTTCTAGACTTCTCTAGCGCCTTCAACACCATCCAACCTCTGCTCCTTAGGGACAAGCTGACAGAGATGGGAGTAGATTCATATCTAGTGGCTTGGATCGTGGACTGTCTTACAAACAGACCTCAGTATGTGTGTCTCGGGAACTGCACATCTGACATTGTGGTCAGCAACACAGGAGCACCGCAGGGGACTGTATTCTCTCCTGTTCAGCCTATATACATTGGACTTCCGATACAACTCGGAGTCCTGCAACGTGCAAAAGTTCGCTGGTATTGTTGGGCTGCATCAGGAGTGGGCAGGAGGAGGAGTATAGGAACTTCATCAAGGACTTTGTTAAATGGTGCGACTCAAACCACCTACACTTGAACACCAGCAAAACCAAGGATCTGGTGGTGGATTTTAGAAGGCCCAGACCCCTCATGGACCCCGTGATCATCAGAGGTGACTGTGTGCAGAGGGTGCAGACCTATAAATACCTGGGAGTGCAGCTGGATGATAAATTGGACTGGACTGCCAATACTGATTCTCTGTGCAAGAGAGGACAGAGCCAGCTATACTTCCTTAGAAGACTGGAGTCCTTCAACATCTGCAATAAGATGCAGCAGATGTTCTATCAGACGGTTGTGGTGAGCGCCCTTTTCTACGCGGTGGTGTGCTGGGGAGGAAGCATTAAGAAGAAGGATGCCTCACGCCTGGACAAACTGGTGAGGAAGGCAGGCTCTATTGTAGGCATGGACCTAGACAGTTTGACAACTGTGGCGGAGCGACGGGTGCTCAGCAGGCTCCTATCAATTTTGGAGAATCCACTGCATCCACTAAACATTATCATCTCCAGACAGAGGAGCAGCTTCAGCGACAGACTGTTGTCACTGTCCTGCTCCACTGACAGACTGAGGAGATCATTCCTCCCCCAAACTATGTGACTCTTCAATTCCACCCCTGGGGGAAACGTTAACATTATTCAAAGTTATTGTCTGTTTTATCTGCATTTTTATTACTCTTTAATTTAATATTGTTTTTTTGTATCAGTATGCTGCTGCCGGAGTATGTGAATTTCCCCTTGGGATTAATAAAGTATCTATCTATCTATCTATCTATCTATCTATCTATCTATCTATCTATCTATCTATCTATCTATCTATCTATCTATCTATCTATCTATCTATCTATCTATTAAGCAGATAAAAGGCCTGGAGTTGATTTGAGGTGTGGTGCTTGCATGTGGAAGATTTTGCTGTGAACAGACAACATGCGGTCAAAGGAGCTCTCCATGCAGGTGAAAGAAGCCATCCTTAAGCTGCGAAAACAGAAAAAATCCATCCGAGAAATTGCTACAATATTACGAGTGGCAAAATCTACAGTTTGGTACATCCTGAGAAAGAAAGCAAGCACTGGTGAACTCAGCAACGCAAAAAGACCTGGAAGTCCACGGAAGACAACAGTGGTGGATGATCGCAGAATCATTTCCATGGTGAAAAGAAACCCCTTCACAACAGCCAACCAAGTGAACAACACTCTCCAGGGGGTAGACGTATCGATATCCAAGTCTACCATAAAGAGAAGACTGCATGAAAGTAAATACAGAGGGTGCACTGCAAGGTGCAAGCCACTCATAAGCCTCAAGAATAGAAAGGCTAGATTGGACTTTGCTAAAGAACATCTAAAAAAGCCAGCACAGTTCTGGAAAAACATTCTTTGGACAGATGAAACCAAGATCAACCTCTACCAGAATGATGTCAAGAAAAAAGTATGGAGAAGGCGTGGAACAGCTCATTATCCAAAGCATACTACATCATCTGAAAAACACAGTGGAGGCAGTGTGATGGCTTGGGTGTGCATGGCTGCCAGTGGCACTGGGACACTAGTGTTTATTGATGATGTGACACAGGACAGAAGCAGCCGAATTAATTCTGAGGTGTTCAGAGACATACTGTCTGCTCAAATCCAGCTAAATGCAGTCAAATTGATTGGGCGGCGTTTCATGATACAGATCGACAATGACCCAAAACATACAGCCAAAGCAACCCAGGAGTTTATTAAAGCAAAGAAGTGGAAAATTCTTGAATGGCCAAGTCAGTCACCTGGTCTTAACCCAATTGAGCATGCATTTCACTTGTTGAAGACTAAACTTCAGACAGAAAGGCCCACAAACAAACAGCAACTGAAAGCCGCTGCAGTAAAGGCCTGGCAGAGCATTAAAAAGGAGGAAACCCAGCATGTGGTGATGTCCATGAGTTCAAGACTTCAGGCTGTCATTGCCAGTAAAGGGTTTTCAACCAAGTATTAGAAATGAACATTTTATTTCCAGTTATTTAATTTGTCCAATTACTTTTGAGCTCCTGAAATGAAGGGATTGTGTTAAAAAAATGCTTTAGTTGCCTCACATTTTTATACAATCGTTTTGTTCACCCCACTCAATTGAAGCTGAAAGTCTGCACTTCAACTGCATCTGAGTTGTTTCATTTAAAATTCATTGTGGTAATGTACAGAACCAAAATTAGAAAAAGGTTGTCTCTGTCCAAATATTTATGGACCTAACTTTATATAAATAAAAGTTGTTATTGTTGGTGCACCTTATACAAGACAGCTGTCACAACCCTGTAGTGAGCAAGGATGGATGACCTGCTAGATAATACCACCTGAGACAAATGGCTAAGAAAGATGTAAGTTAAAAGCAACCAAATGCAAAAGTCACCCCTTTAACAGTGTGGGACACTGACATCTTTTATGTTAGCTAGGGAGAATAAAAGGTATTTTTTTCTTGTTTGGGTATGCTGTTCTGGTTCACTTTTAATTTTTCAATTTTGTCAGTCGTGCATGCGACACATAAAATAATTAAATCTTTCAGCTTTCACCAACTGTCTGGTCTGTTTTATTGAAATTGTGCCTCTGCTGCTATGAGAATTCTCTACTTCAATATATTATTTCAGACAAAAAAGCTGTTTCATTGCAGCACTGCTTCATGGTCATAATTAACATATAGTCTTACACCACTCATAAAACTTACTATCTCTGGAAAATTCACAGGAATCAAGATTAGTATAAATTGGCTGTAGGCAGTGTATGTTCCTAACTTTATATAAAACTGCCACAGGCAAGGTCTGTTTGTCAGTGACCCAAAAAATGTGGATAAAAAAGAAGCTGTTACCTACACTCGGGAAATTTTCCAAGACAAATGTAGTGAATTTGGTATGCATTTTATTAATTTGCTTTAAAATACAGCCTAGATTCTTTAGCTGAAAACTATACATGTGCACAGAATGCACTGCACTGTAGACTAATACAAAAATATGGTTCCTTTAGTACACTTTTTACAATGTGAGATTTTTATATTTTGTGACAGATATGCACTACCTTTTCACCAGAATGATACATTTAGATTACATTTCATGAGAGTCACTTTTTTTAAAGAGTCTCGTGAAATATACCCAGCATGCATTTGTTACTGGACTGCTAGAGTTCTTCCTTCCTAGTGTGTCTTGTTGTTGCGTAATCAATGTAATAATGGGCACGTATTTCTGTTTTGTTCTCTGGAAAGGTTGACTATGTGAAAGAGAGAAGGAGAGAAGCCTGTGGCAGCAGAGAGTTGGCAATACCAATAAATACTACTTTTTCAATGGTTATGCATTTTCTTTAGCTTAATTGTTCCATCCAGAGCCTTGAGGAACTCCGGGCGTATCTCATCCACCCCTGGGGCCCTGCCACCAAGGAGTTCCTCAAGGCTCTGGATTTTGTAGGGCTGTCTTGGTTGACACGTCTCTGCAACAACGCATGGACATCAGGGACAGTGCATCTGGATTGGCAGACCGTGGTGGTGGTCCCCCTCTTTAAGAAGGGGGACCGGAGGGTGTGTTCCAACTACAGAGGGATCACACTCCTCAGCCTCCCTGGAAAAGTCTATTCGGGGTTCTGGAGAGGAGGGTCCGTCGGATACTTGAACCTCGGATTCAGGAGGAACAGTGTGGTTTTCGTCCTGGTCGCGGAACAGTGGACCAGCTCTACACCCTTAGCAGGGTCCTGGAGGGTGCATGGGAGTTTGCCCAACCAGTCTACATGTGTTTTGTGGACTTGGAAAAGGCGTTCGACCGTGTCCCTCGGGGAATCCTGTGGGGGGTGCTCCGGGAGTATGGGGTACCGGACCCCCTGTTAAGGGCTGTTCGGTCCCTGTACAACCGGTGTCAGAGCTTGGTCCACATTGCCGGCAGTAAGTCAAACCCGTTTCCAGTGAGAGTTGGACTCCACCAGGGCTGCCCTTTGTCACCAATTCTGTTCATAACTTTTATGGACAGAATTTCTAGGCGCAGCCAGGGTGTTGAGGGGGGCCGGTTAGGAGGACTCAGGACTGGGTCACTGCTTTTTGCAGATGATGTTGTCCTGTTTGCTTCATCAGGCCGTGATCTTCAGCTCTCTCTGGATCAGTTCGCAGCTGAGTGTGAAGTGGCTGGGAT
Organism: Erpetoichthys calabaricus; assembly: GCF_900747795.2. Classification (NCBI taxonomy): domain Eukaryota; kingdom Metazoa; phylum Chordata; class Cladistia; order Polypteriformes; family Polypteridae; genus Erpetoichthys; species Erpetoichthys calabaricus. The sequence continues at coordinate 72,164,594 of NC_041397.2, read as the reverse complement.
TGGAATCAGCACCTCCAAATCCGAGACCATGGTCCTCAGCTGGAAAAGGGTGGAGTGCCCTCTCAGGGTTGGGAGCGAGATCCTGCCTCAAGTGGAGGAGTTCAAGTATCTCAGGGTCTTGTTCACGAGTGAGGGAAGAATGGAGCGTGAGATCGACAGGCGGATCGGTGCGGCATCCGCAGTGATGCGGGCTCTGCATTGGTCTGTCGTGGTGAAAAAGGAGCTGAGCCGTAAGGCAAAGTTCTCAATTTACCAGTCGATCTATGTTCCTACCCTCACCTATGGCCCCGAGCTATGGGTAGTGACCGAAAGAACGAGATCGCGAATACAAGCGGCTGAAATGAGTTTCCTCCACAGGGTGTCTGGGCTCTCCCTTAAAGATAGGGTGAGAAGCTCAGTCATCCGGGAGGGGCTCAGAGTAGAGCCGCTGCTCCTCCGCATTGAGAGGAGTCAGATGAGGTGGCTCGGGCATCTGATCAGGATGCCTCCTGGACGCCTCCCTGGTGAGGTATTCCGGGCACGTCCAACCGGGAGGAGGCCCCAGTGAAGACCCAGGACACGCTGGAGGGACTATGTCTCCTGGCTGGCCTGGAAACGCCTCGGGATTCTCCCGGAAGAGCTAGAAGAAGTGGACAGGGAGAGGGAAGTCTGGGTATCTCTGCTCAAGCTGCTGCCTCCGCGACCCGACCTCGGAAAAGCAGAAGAGGATGGATGGATGGATAATTGTTCCATCTTACAATTAAAATACAGTACATATACCATATTTATCATCTAACTATCTCAATAGTATATTCATATAATTTATTTTAATGTCGCTAGTATTTTTTATAGGTGTGATGTTGTGTTGTGAAAAAGACATAAAAGTGGACTTCTTTTTAAACAGTGGACTGTAACTCTTTGCTTCAAACTTCAAATAAATTTGGAGAAAGTAGAAAGGAGTTCAAACACCATATTCATTGAAAAACTGCAACACAGTGCAGTGATGAGTAATTACGTATTCCAGAAGACCAATCCTTTGGCAAGGTGAATGTTCAATGACTTTTGTCTTATTAGTCAGATTTATCTAGTGGCTCCACTGGCGAATTCTGAAAGAGAAAGGAATGTCAATGACTAAGAGCAAAAGAAAAGTAAATCATGGTGAAGGGAATATCTTCTAAAGTTTTTGTGTGTGAAGGTGGAAAGTCGGCACTCCAATTAAATGTCAGCTTCCATCTTCGCACTTATGTTTTTGTCGATAAGTTTATTTCATAGCAATGGTTAGAATCAACTGTACTTCCTGTCATATTTCTAAATGCTTCAATACTGTCTCCTCTTAAATTCTGTTTGCTTAAGCTGAGGTTAATCATCAATTGTTACTGTTTTTTTTCAATCCCCACATATTCCAAATCCCTGCAGTCTATTTGCTCTTTCCTGGAAATTCTCTACTTCTGTTAATGTCTTTTTTCCCCCTGTTCTTGCCTTATGAGTGCTGGTTGTTAATGTCTGCATGCTATCGGTTCACCCCCACACTACCAACCTTTATTTACAAAAACAGTCTGTCCTTTAACTGAGCTGCTTCTCTTCCAATAAGACCACCCTGCCACAAATAAGGAAAAAAGGGGTCTGAGGCCTTCCAAATGATCATTTAACAGGCCAAAAGGCTACCCTGGCTAGCCTAGAAAAGACTTACTTTACTAAGTCTCAAATTCTACCTCCTGCTGGCTTTTGAGTTCAAAATGGAAAAAAGGTCCTAAATCCAATAAATGGATGCCAAAAAAAATTAAAAAAAAAAAAAACTAAAAAACATACCATTTTCTAATCCTGAGCAGGGTCACGGGAGCCTAACCCAGCAAGCATTGGGTATAAGGCAGAGACAATAACCTGGACAGGATGCTAGTTCGTTGAAGGGGAACACACTCACTCACATCCTCTATGGCCAGTTTAGTATTGCCAATCAATGTTACCTTTATGCCTTTGGTGTGTAGGAGGAAACTGAAGCTCCCCGAGGATATTCACAGAGACATGGGGCTACCAGTGCACCATCATGTCAACCCAAAACTGAAATATCAGAAAAAAAGCTCACTTAATTCCAAATAGATGCTCAAAGTTTCACTGCTGAACCTCGTTTTCTTGATTCAATATCAAGCCAGAAGGAGGACCCAACAGCAGTAATGTCAGAGTGGCCCCACCTCCTGGGGTTCCATGCACAGAACATGGCAGCACATTTAAAAATATATTTCCAGACTTTCGAACTACCCCAACCCACCCCCAACCTGCACTTCCTGAACCTACAGTTCAACAAGGAGTACAACCAGTTCATTTTTCCACTTCAGGCACTAATGTTACTCTAACAGTTTTACTTTCTATGTGTAATATTTTACATGCATTTCATCTCCCACACATATATTAAATCTGAATAATGAAGTCTACTGACTTCTCCGCTGATATTTGATTGTCTGCCATTCCACCAAATTTAGTATCGTAAGTAAACATCATCAACTTGTTAAGAAAGTTAAGAAATAAAAACATGATTACTACCCAGATTTGGCATCCTTTCATTCTAAGAAACACAGGGTCTTATTTAATGCAAATAATGTGTGTATTTACCCCCATTCAGAGAGGGATTAAATAATACTGTTCATTTGTGTGAGCAGTTTCTTTCATTCTTTGTCCGCAAAATCAATACTATCTGCTCTAGTATTGTACCAACAGGTTACTTACTGTTATTAATCATGGCATTGTTTTAGAATACTATGATGTTGTTTCACTTACACCAACTTTTTATCCTCCTGATGTTGTTCTATAATGCCTCTTACTGGAAGTTTTTGATATCTTGGGTCCAGCACTGTTGGCTATTATAAATACAACCTTGGCCATTTTTATTAACATGATCTAGCATCCCTTCTACTCTAGAAATCAGTTTTCAGGTTAGATCCATCTTTAAGCTCACTCCAGGAGTCACTTCCATCAAAACCAAGAGAAAAGAGTCGCCTATTTGACTAAAATTACATCAGGTTAGAATGTCCCTTATGTTTTATAGTTGTCAATTCATCCAACTTGCTGGGAAGGAAAATAGCAACCCTCTACAGTGAAAGTAGAATCAGTGCAGGCCACATGAATGAAAATCACCCTGTGGAGGACACACTGCAGAAATTTATTACTGACACTCCGGAGCATATCATTCTGAAGCTCTGATGTCTACACTAATTGCATGGCAATATACGTCCTCCCAATGAAAGGCAAAATAAACTAACACTTGTCCATCATTTGCACTCCACAGAGAACTTATACTTAACATTTTTAATGCACAATCTCAGCAGAAATACATTTGCTGTAGGATCGACATCTGCAAGGAAAACAGAAGGTAAAGCAGTAGCAGAGACACGACCTTCTGTATTGACTGATCCATGATCCTTACAGGGGCTCTCTGTCCATGACAAGTTCAAAAACAAGAATTTTTACAGTCAACAGGCAAAAATGATGGAATAAAATTAGAAAACAATCGTCTGGTATTTGCATATATAGCTAAATATGTTTTATTATTGAAGTATAGCACAGTAATTAAGAGATGACCTCAAAGATATTCCAGTAAACTATTGAATGACTCTAAGAATGGTGGCAGGATGTTGTTAAGACTGTTTTCAGTAAGGGTGAACCTAGTGTATGTTAACCCCAACTGGAGATGGAAGAAAACTTGGTGTTTTTTCTCCTTGGAAGAGGCAGAGCCAGAAGCACTGGTTGGGGCTGACCCATAACATCATGGGACAATGAGAGTTAATGAAGTGTGTAAACGTTATTGAAAAATAAAAGAAAGATTTAGGGTAAGCAAACTTTTTTTGAAAAGAATACTGGTTATGATTTTGGTTTTGTTAATAAACTATATTTAGCAAACTCTTTGAACATAGTCTAAATGATAAAGGCTCTGAACCTTTGCTTGAACCCCAAAACATCACTGTCTCTTGATCTATAAAAATGAGTTTGTCTGAACCCTTGTCAGAAGATCTTGATAGACATGACAGCAGATTATTAAATCATCTAGGTAGAGTGATTATGTTCTTACAATATGCTGGCTCCAGTTCTGTCTTTTAATACTCAATGGTCGAATCCAAAACAGAAGGTTTAGTTGTTTTCTTTACAAAGAAGTGTTAATGAGCTTTCTTTATTTAACTCCAAACCAATATGGAAAACTATGATTGACTATACAGCAAAAAGTAGTCTACACAACTAGGTTCTTTCAACATATTGTCTAGAATGGTACGCATTTGTATTGATTAAGCTTCAGAAAAAAGTACATTGTGTTACAGAATAAAAATTACTTGATACAATGCAGGGAGAACGGGCAGGAAACATTCTCAAATATAGATGTTGAAAAGTGAAAACAAAAGAAAATACAAAAAACAGGGCAAACATTTGCTTCTCCCTGATGATTCTTTCCCCAATTTTCTACTCATTTCTTTACTAAAAGAAACTATTTATAGAAAGAAAAAAGAGATTGGGAAGAGAGGGAGAGAATGTGAGAAGTAGTAGATCTCAGTTACAATGGTACCAGTGGTGAGAAAATGTAAAACTACTTCATCTAACAGATGTGAGTAGCCACTACAATAAGTCAATGTGTTGAATTTAGAGAGAAAGATATGCAGTTTCATCACCTTTTCCTAAAAGTTTTAACTGATCTAATTTATTGATATATGCATTAACAAATGGAGATTTGGTCCTTCTTGACATTTAGGCAGTAAAGGAACTTGACATAATGGCCGTTTAAAGCAGAGGAAATAGAAAAGATAATTGCTCAATAAATTTCTCCAAAACTGTGGTGGGCAGTATGTCTTCTACATCAATCAAATCACTTCACTTTGTAAAACATTCTTTATATTGCTGCTTTCAAAACTGCTTGTAAAAGTACAAAAATGTTTGGAAACTAAACATTTATTTTAACATATACAAGTGCTGTTCTTTCAGTTAATGTGCAAGGTACTGTATCTTTTGGATTTGCAACTACTTTGTCTCCGGTAAAAGCCCCAGGTGTACTGTCTGAACAATGTCTTTGCATGTGGCTCACCGCCCTATCATGGTTTGGCTTTGTCATTTTGCTTTGCTTTGTCTTTTTATAGCTTGCCAGTATGTTTAGAATGTTTCATGAAATAATGGCACACTGTGAATAGAGGACTGAAAAAAAATACCCTAACAAGTAGATTTCTGCTACTGTACTGCAGTGTGTTTAAATCTCTAACAGTCTCACATCATACAAACTAAACTGAAAAGATAATGCTGTATTTAACAGAGCTTTTAGAGTGCACTTTAATTGCGAATAGATATGAAAAGGAAGGAAACTACTAAGCCGCAAAACACAATAGTACACTTCAAATGAGTCAGCTACCATTTTGTAATTCAATTTCCATTGGACAAAGCAGGTGCAAATATAAAATCAAATAAAGAGGGAATATTATGGAGCAGGATAGAGTTGCTGCCTTAAAGCACTTGGAGTTGGTTCAATTCTCAGTCGAGTTTTTGTTTTCCCTTTTCATTTACATAGATGTTTCCCCTGCAGTCCAAAGACATTCTGTTTGTCTGATTATACACTCTGAACTGGCTTGATATGTTTCTTGATGTTTGAATGCAATCTGTGATAAAATGACATCCCTTCAGGGTTTATTCATTGTTTTTTTGCTGGTTATAGTCTAGTAGGCCTTAGCAGAAAAGAAATTATAAAAAAAAAAGAATGTGAAATTGCAATAAGTTAATTTCAAAAATGAATATCTAAATTCAATAAGTTAATTAATTTTTATTTATCTTCTCTATAGTTTCTTCATTAAATATATTGCTGTGAAAATGTAGTTGCCCCCATCATGATGCCCTCTACTTTTGTCTATTTGAACTTGAACTTTATAGCTTGGGAACATAATTACTAGAACTTTTCTTTTGGAGTTAAATCCATACACATAACAGTGTAAATACAACTGAACAGCACAATAAACAATACAAGATGCCATCAAAATACTATACAACATTAGGAGAACCAGTGTAAACATTTAACACAGTTTCAACTGTTGCTATTTAAGTAATAATGTTACCCACTGCTTGTATTGTCTGTGTGAAAAGGCAATTGCCCCCTTAGTTACTCACTGAAATAGCTGACCAGAATTAATTGGTAATTAGACTCAGCTGCATTAACACAACCAGACCTGATTGCAGTCAGGCTTGTTGAATATAAACCTCACCACACGTTTTTTTCACACTATGCCTTGATCAAAAAAAATTCCAAAAAAGATGATGAACCCTGTGCCGTGACCTCCAAAGGTCATGTGAAAAGGTAACTTACTCTTGGGGATTAAAAAAGTATATAAAAAAAGGCTGTTGAAACTTAATAATCAGGAAAGAGTTATAACTCAATTTCTAAAGATCTAGGAGTGCACCATGACATAGTAAGAGTCATTATCTCGAAATGGGGAACATTTGGAACAGCAAGGAATCTTCTCAGGAAATGCTGGGCTGCCAAAATTACCCCAAGGGATTGAGCGATGAATCACTGAAGGAGTTATAAAGGATCCCAGAAGAACATCCAAAAAATTGTAGGGCTGTCTTGCTTCAGCTAAGGTCAGTGTTCATGACCCCATAATAAAAAGAAGACTGAGTAAAAATGGGATTCATGGTAGAGAAGTTAGGTAGAAACCTTTGCTGACCATCAGGGCAATTTTAAATGGATTTATCTTTCTTCCACCCCCACCACCTTCTTCCAATGACCAATCCAGCCACATCAACAACTCAACCACTTAATTAGTATGGCAAGTGATGAGTCCACCCCTGACAATCAGTGTTGTCTGTCCATAACTGATGGCCAAATGTTGAGACAGCTATGGAGGGTACGCACAAGAAAAGCCACAGGACCAGATTGGTGTGGAAGATGCAATTATCTATTTGCTCCAAAAGTCTTACTCCTGTACTCTCGGAGATATACAGGTGGATGAACTGATGGGGCACTAGAAAACTGGACAGACTACAGCTTGCAAGATGGAAGGACTGTGTCTCTGATGTGGATGTGAGCAACACTGGAGCAACACAAGGGACAGTCTGTCTCCTTTTCTCTTCACCCTGTACACCTCTGACTATAAATATAACACCAGGTCCTGTTTCTTGTTGAAATGTTCATATGATTCTGCACTAATTGGATGTAATTAACAAGAGGGATGAGACAGAGTATAGGAATCAGGAGAGTACTTTGTTTCTTTGTGCAAAGAGAAATGTCTGAAAATTAACATCAGCAAAACCAGAGAACTAGTAATTGGTTTCCTCAACTCCAAAAGTCCTCTATGCCCAGTCGCTATTTATGGTGTGGATTATAGACGTGGTGCACTGCTACTTGAGGTTCCCTATCAATTACAGGCTGGACTAGTCTCATAACTCAGGGGAATTACTGTATATAAGAGCAGACTCTTTGTCTTTGAAGACTCTGTTCCTTTAACACTAGAATTACCAGAGCCTACGAAAAAACCCGTAGATCCGGCCCACCTTAAATCCGTTCACACCTGCCCCTCAGCATCTTTTGTCCTGTAAATGTGCCGATTAAGACAAGCAGCAAGCAGCCTGCTATTCCATCCCCCACCACCGCAGACTGTGCACAAACTTCTCCCAGCTCATGCCTTAATTGATTATCTGGGACTGAATTACAGTAAGTGCTGGAGTTTTAGAGTGGAAAAATAGATCGTTATTTGGAACATATGCATTTCATGTGTGTTCCGTTTTTAAGATAATATTGAAATAAAGAATGAAGATAAATCTTAGTCCCTTTCTCTGACACACTAGCATTGAGTTCTTTCAACCAATTAATTATTCAGCAGTAGTGTCAAGAAACACTACTGGGGCTCCTTTATACTGATGGCAATACGCATGCATAATGCCTCGCATTGACAATGACTGCTTATTTTTGACTTTAGCCGAGTATGTTTTAATAATTCTTGGGTTTATTTATTTTTTTATGATATTTAAGTATGCATTGATGTATTTATTGAGCTTTTGTAAAAAGTGAAGTTTTCCTTTTGGAACAATTAAAGTTCAAATAAGTTTCAGTTATCCATATATCTTGCACATGTAAAAAACACTTGAAAGATCCCAAACCTTCTAAAATAGTGTGCTATGGGTCCAGCTATGCCTGGCATAAATCTGATACCATTTTAAAGTAAGAGTATCATAACTACAATTAAATACTGAGGAGGTATTGTTATGGTTTGGGGATGCTTTGCTGTTTCAGGACCCGTCAGAACCCATGAATTCTGACCCTTATCAGAATGTTCTTAAAGAGAATGTCTGGTTGTCTGTCCATCACCTGAAGCTCTAGCATAACTGACTTATGCAGCAGGGGAATAACCTAAAACACGAAAATAGGTCTACAAGTGAATTGCTCACAAGAAATAAAATTAAAGGTTGGAAATGGCCTAGTTAAATTCATAACTTGAACCCCACAATGATGCTTTGGCATGACCTGAAACAAAAAGTTCACACTCATAAACATTCAAATGTGGTCTGAATTGAAGCAGTTCTGCAAATAAGAGTGGTGTAAAATTCTTCAAAGTGATGTGAAAGGCTGATTTCAAATTATAGGAAGTGTTTAGTTATGATTGTTGCTGCTAAAGGTGCTGCAAACAAGAACTGAAACTATTGGGACAATTACTTTTTCACTTGGTCAATGGGGTTATTGAATAACTTTGTTCCTTGGATAAATAAAGTAATAAATTAAAAATGGTATTGTGTGTTCACTCAGGTTCTCTTTCTTTAATATTGCATTTTGTTAAAGGTATGAGACCATTTATAGTGTAAAGTATTTTGAAAAATCAACAACATTACGAAGGGGGAAATATACAGCACTGTATCCTCTATTGATAAGATATAGTATTTTATATATTTTACATCTGTGTCAGTGGGCCTTTCCAAGTTTCATATTAGCCCTACTCCTCGAAGCTGCAGAGACAGATTAACCTTGCATCACCCTGAATTTGATTAAGTAGGTTAAGAATATGTAACAGAAGGGTCAAGTTTAGCAAGAATAAGGGAGAGACAGAAAGCCTGCTTCTATGTAAGAGATACCCTCATAGATAGAAGCTCAATAAGCCACTGTAACAAAGAGGGTACTCTTGTGGCTGCATTGGTTGGAAGGGATGATTTGCAATCTGGCATTCCTGACCAGAGACAACATGCTTTATGCTAATCAGCATCTCACAACTGTCGTGTTTCCTCACATACAGTATGCATTTGCTCCTAGACAAGATTGTTCCTTTTAGGTGTAAGATGTCAAAGGGCAATATTCATGCCCTTCTTATGCAATTGCACCTGTGATCAATATCCTCCGCACCATTCTGAGCTGTGAAATGCTGAAGGAGAACTCTCCCCCCTATTTTTCATGACTTTGTCTATAATCACCTTCACTGCAAGCCTGGATTTTTTGCAAGAAAAACAAGGCTCACACCTCCTCCAGACCACGAGGGGGCGACCGCCCTGGTTCTTTTGGGGTCCACAGGTACAGAGCTGGGAAGCCTGTAGGGGTACGTGGTCACCACCAGGGGGCGCCCCCATGTCTGGAGAACCCTGGACCCCAGCACTTCCGCCACACCAGGAAGTGCTGGGGGGAAGACGAGTGGGGACATCCGGAGTGCTTCCGGGTACGCAGCCGGCACTTCCGCAACACTGGGGCGTGTCGGTGGGAGATTGCCGGAACATACCTGGAGCACATCCAGGTGCTCATAAAAGGGGCTGCCTCCCTTCACAGGATGGCTGGAGTTAGGTGGAAGAAGGACGAAGTCTGTGAAGAGAGACAGGAGGCGGTCTGAAGAGAGGCATAGTGTGGTTTGGCCTGGACTTTGGGGGAGATTGGGGTTGTTGGAACGTAAGACTGTAAATATTAGTTGTAAATAAACGTGTGGTGGTGACTTTAAACATGTTTGCCTGTCTGTGTCCGGGGCTCATTCCACACTGGCATAGCCAGCAGGATACTCCGCCTGGTTCAAGGCGGGGACCTGTACCAAAAAATAAAGTTGTGGACGGCCTGGCGCAGCAGGGGAGCCCACCCAGGTACCGCAGGAGCAGCGTGCCCACAGCCCCGTGAGAGAGACTCGCCCCACAGAATGCTAACGGACCGTGGCCGCAAGGTTCTCTCCCGGTGCGGCGGAAGATCGACGGGCCTTACCGGAGTGCAGCGGTGTCCAAGGAGTATGCAGCCGCTGAAGGTGCCCGGGATGGCGCGGTGTCGAACGAGGCCATGCTGAGGCAGCTGCTTCGGATAGACGGGGCCCGACAGGTAAGTTCCCTGCTCACCGGCAGCCAGCCCTGGGGGGCTCAGCTTGTTTTGAGTTTTGCAGGCAGCGGCTGCCCGGTGGCAGACACGCGCTGATCTGCGGGGCTTTCCAGATGCGGCAGCAGTAGCAGGGGCTGCAGAGAGGGAGACACTGCATTGCAGAAAGCCGGCTCGTCACCGCACCAGGAGGAGAAGAGCCAAAATGGCTGCAGACCGGAAGTCCCTTCCCATGACAGGCATGGGATTGGACGGTGTGTCTTGTGTGCCCACCGATGACTGGATGGAGGTGGGACCAAGGAATGTCCATCTCGTTCTGGGGAGAGACCCGATTGGGCTGGAGGGACAGGCCCACAGGAAGCAGTCGATGTGTGTTGCTGACGGACAGGTAAGCTCACCGTCAGCTGACTTTCTGTCCTTGCCTGGGGCCCTGCGCGCACTGGAGGAGTGTCTCCAGTCTGCAGGGCCACTGTTACAGGTGCTAAGTACTCTCCGTGCAGAGCTGTAGAAGCTGGAGGGAAAGGCGGTCGCGACTTTGCAGACACTGCATGCTGCAGCAGAACAACGTGATGCTGGATCCTTTGGCCAGAGATTTACGGCAGGGAAAGTGAGTAGAGCCGACCCCGTAGAGCATAAGGGAGATCCCACCGAAGGGGGCCGGGACATTCGTAAACGGAACCGAGCAGGTGGCTCTCCAACAGTAGATGCGGCGCTAAGAGTTGTGCGCGAGGTGAGGGGAAAGCCAGCGAGAGGGGTGGCAGGATGCGGGCTGATGAGTGCCCAGGGTCCTAGCGCCCTATGCCCCGAGCCTGCAGCAGTTTCACAATGCTCTGTAGGGACGCAAACCGGACAGGGTCTGTACCTTTCCCATAGGCAGGCTCAAACCGTTACAGTGTCCCAGAAAGAAGGGAGGAATCGAGGGGAGAATGCTGGTTCCTCCGACAAGGGAGGCGGAACCAGAGGGAAACCCCAAAGTCGGCGGAGATTGCAGGAGAGCAAGCGGTCCCGATGGTTGACTCATCTAGAGGGGCATGGAACCCACGGAGGGGGCACCAAAGAGGTAAGTCCCGGGGTCCTGGTCGGAGGGGGGAGTGCTGCCAGTATGTGGCATGGAGGGATGCCAGGAGGTGGTGTCCAGGCAGCGGCTCTGCCCATGTTTCTCTTTATTTTGTACATGTTGTAGTACTGGACCCTGGATATGCAGTTGGACCCGTCTCGTTGGGGACCTGCCCTTGTGGGACAGGCCGCTTTGCCGGACGGGTCTTCACTGGTGATGGGGCACTGTGGCACGCGGCTGGGGGTCGCACCCAGCCGGGACGCCCAGGAAGACCAGAGGAGGGCTCACGCCTCCTCCAGACCACGAGGGGGCAACCGCCCTGGTTCTTTTGGGGGCCACGGGTACAGAGCTGGGAAGCTCAACTCTGTAGGGGCCCATGGTCACCGCCAGGGGGCGCCCCCATGCCTGGAGAACCCTGGACCCCAGCACTTCCGCCACACAGGAAGTGCTGGGGGGAAGACAAGTGGGGACACCTGGAGTGCTTCCGGGTATGCAGCCGGCACTTCCGCCACACTAGGGCATGTCGGTGGGAGATTGCTGGAAAGGGGCCGCCTCCCTTCACAGGATGGCTGGAGTCGGGTGGAAGAAGGACGAAGTCTGTGAAAAGAGACAGGAGACGGTCTGAAGAGAGGCATAGTGTGGTTTGGCCTGGACTTTGGGGGAGATTGGGGTTGTTGGCACGTAAGACTGTAAATATTAGTTGTAAATAAATGTGTGGTGGTGACTTTAAACATATCTGCCTGTCTGTGTCCAGGGCTCGTTCCACAACTGCAAATGGCCTAAGTGTCCTGAAAAATCAGCTTTTAAACTATATGATAGGTAACAAAGTAAATATACACAAACCAAACTAGAAACTAATATATAAAGTTTTGATCCTGTGGTTGAACACATAAACCTAAGAAAGATGTCAATTCTGCTTAGGCTTTAATAAAATTTTATGTTATATCTTTATTGTGCATGGTATATAATTTAGTACAGTGTTCCCCAAAAATGTAGTTATCTCTTTCTTTCCTTTAACTTTTGAATCTTTTTTATTTCAGTTCACCAATAATAGCCAACAAGGTACTGTACCTAATTATCCAGCATTTTTTGTATTCCTGATTTTTAACAGAAAGTGGAAAATCCTCTTGCTGCATTCAAAAAGTGCCATCTTTTGCCTTTACACCTGGTGCAGCTGCGTTGTTCTTATGTGTGAGTGGATGTTTCTTGTGGGGAGGGCTTCTATTCTCTTTCTCCGGAGCATGAACGTGACTACGAGAATAAAACTGAAAAAAAAAATGTTAACTTTTACAAGTACCATAAATTTACACCAGCTGTTATAGACTCAAATCATATGTATGTTTTTATTGTATAATAGTAACAAAAAGAGAAGCTCAATACTCAAAACAGCAATTCTGGCAAGTGGCCGGACTCAAATTAATGACCTTTTGATTATAAGTCAGCAGTTCTTACAGCTGCACACCCAAGCAGTCGTGTCAGCATCATACCCTAACCGTATTTCTTTTTCTTCAGTTATATTTTTGAATAACAGCGTACTTGTTTTGTTATATGTGTACCTTTTGTGAAAGTGTTTGTCTGATATTTGGAGTTAAGTCTTCATACATTATACACTTCATGTCAAAATTTTGTCATTAGTACTATAACGAAAAAAAGTTTGTTTTAGGTGTGTTCAATATTTCTTGCATTTCTCACATTTCCTGTCATCCTGCATTTACATTGATTGTTCTAGATATGGAACACACATGAAATGCATGTGTTCCAAATAACAATTTATTATTTACCCCATACAACTCCAGGCACCTCACACCGAGATAAACAAAACTTGAGCTGGGAGAACTTTTTGCCTGAGTTGACTGCACTGGTGTGGTGGGTGGGGATGGGATAGCAAGCTGCTTGCTGCTTGTGCTGATCGACACATTTACAAAACAAAAGATGCTAATCGAGAGGTGCAAAGGAATTTAAGGTGTCTCAAAAACCTCCTGATGCAGCCTGAGTAAAACAATGCTGACAATATCACAGAGAAACTGAATGTAAGAAAGGAAAAGTATTTTAGAAAATGACACCATCTAAACCTGCTTGAAAACTGTACATTACTAATAGGATCTTATTGGACAATCCTTGCAAATTCAAATTATCCCTAACAAGCAACCTAAGTGACTAGGTGACATGAAGTACACAATGCCTATTCTACACTATGCCACCCTCTGTGCCTGGTGATGTGCATCTTAACATTGTTGTCCAGATTGTATCATCATCTTAGTCTGGTTGTCATCAACCACAGGCAAGTAATGGAACTCATTAGTAAAAATGACCTGAATTTATAAGAACCAAACAGTGGCTTTTTTTTGTCTGGCACTGGTTGGTAACAAATGCATTTAAAACGCATGACTGATTACACAAATTGTACATAATCATTCTTTCAAAGCTACATACAGTAGCAGAATTCTAGAGGCATTGAGTGAGAGATACCTTGAACAGTCAGAATAAACAGCTTCAAAGCAGAGATTTATATTAGTCAATGTCTCAAAGACTGAATGTGGCCAAAGGATCCAGAATATTCCTCTACACCTTTGGAAGCTGTCTTATACAACATCAATGTGTTATGTGACAGACAGGAATTACACAAATTTCTCAAAAAAACACTGACCAAAAATTCACAAGAACACTACAAAGTGGAAAGGAAAACATCACAGAAAATTCAGAAGGTTCCCAATAACATATGAATACAGCACTGAGCTCCATGCCCAAAGTGGCAGCCTAATGTACATTTTTAAACTATTCTACAACCTATTAGAAACTTGATGGCAGAGCATGTCATCCTTCCAGGTTCTTTTTAATCATGTCAGATGGTTGCAGAATGATGGCCACTCACGGACTTCATGGAACTGGCACTAATTCTTATTTTTGGGTTGAGAGACGCTCGGTTGACAGAAAACTGCAAACATGTTTCAAACAACCAAAGCTGTCTTGCTCTTAATATAAAAAGAGGCAATTGTTTTAAGAGTAGGCAGTCCAAAAACACAAAGGCATATTCTCAAAACATATTATTTCAAACTCAGCGAGTATGGTAATCTACCATATTAAAGTCACTGGCTCCACTAGAAACGTTTTTTACCAAGGATAGCAATAGCAGCTGTATCTTTTCTATAACAGAGACTGACCATCTGATAAAGTATTTTGAATGATCCCAGCAGTACAATGACATTGGAAAGGCTTAATGGACTGGTGAGAATTTCCCAGTACCTTTAAGATTGGTGCAGAAAATTTAAATAGAAAATTCATTTAAGACATCTGAGGTCATTAAGGTCTTTACTGTGTGAACTTTTGAAAGCTAAACTTAATTAATGATTCTTTGCTTTTTAAGTACACCAGAAGTCTGGTATGTGTGGAATATTGTTTTAAAATATTAATAAAGTATCTATCTATCTATCTATTTAATTTGTAAATATTACAAAGAGATGCACATTGGTATGGGAGGTACAGTATGTATCAAATGATTATTAAAGACTTGGAAATCTTGAACAGTTTAATTTGGCATCCACAGCTGGGTCTCAAACATGGATTGCCAGCTGCCACTGTTGCTATTGTTTAATACTTCATCAGACAATCGTGCTCGATTCCACAAAGAGGACCGCCCCCCACTATGACAACTGTAATGGAGTCAACAAAGGGTGATTGGTGGGTCACAAAAACACTTACATGGGAAAAATGGGTCACAACACCATAAAGGCTGAGAAACACTGCTATAGACTGTACAAGGATGAGGAAGCAGCAGTAGTGCTAAAATATTTATTTTATGTGTTGGTAAATGTGCAGATAATAGATTGCATATGGATTTTATGTGGTATTGCCTATTGGTTATGATGTTTCAGCAGCACAATTGCATGTTTGCCTATAGCCACAAATTAGCAATTGCCTACCCTGGCTCCATGGCAAAAATTGCACAGTAACTGAACCCTTCATGACCTCCATATTCTTCACCGTGGTTAATAAGAAAAGATGTGGAATATAAAGTGCATTTCAAATAGTAAGTATATTCAAATTCAGAGTACTTTTTCCTCCAAAAACAGCTTACTAGAAATGGTAGTAAGTGGATATGTGAGCAAGGGTTTTATGTAGAGAGTTAGTTCTTATATAAAGCAAACTCACCAGTACTTTTTCATTGTTTATTTGAGCTTATTCTTTTTGGAGTTGGTCTATATAAACAGGCCAAAATAAGCTAGAATCCAGTTTAAACAGGAAATGAGAACACAAAGTAATGAAAGAGAAATAACAGAGTCTGAAAAATGAAAGTCCACTGCACTATGTTGGACTTGCATCACATCCAGAGAGAGCTTCTCTGTACCTTGCAACCATTGTTAAAGGTACTGATGCCATGACTGTGTCAAATTAAAAGTGGATTTAAAAAATGGATAAATAGAAATATTGATGTATTTTTCAACAGGTAGCTGGCAAACATCTGAGATGTTTGATTGTATTAGTGATCCTAAAAGGCAATGACTGGTATTTGTCTAATTTAATACACATCACAGCCATTGGTTCTTTGATATCATCTAATTTTTTCTTACTAAACTTCAGCAAAATATATGAGCATTTCCAAACTATTTGCAACAGCTGCTGCCTTTAAACTTCAAAAAAAGCTCGGTCAAAACATGCTGAATGACTGAGGAATGCAAAAGCAGTAAATAAAACTTTTCAGCAACACAAAAACAAAGTAATAAAATGTTATCTGATACTACACACTCAAACAAAATGTAATCATATTTTCAAGCACATTCTGTACACATCGACAGATTGAGGTAATTACTTTTATAAAATTGTACTCACTGAACAAATTAGAAAGTTTGGTTACAGCTCACACATCTAGCTGTTGCTGTTTCCACACAGATTCATTGGACGTATAATAACCTAAGAGGCATCACTCTAGGAGGCTAATTGGTTCAATAATAAGACTAAAGTTAAAAAAACTTAAGGTTATAATACAAAGCTGCTGCCTGATACACTGTCTGTATTAGCTGATCAGGTAAGAAGAAAGTTGGAAAATAATCATTTTTCACGATGACATCAGGCTTAAGTTGCTCAAAATGTGCAAAAACAACTCAGTGATTTTCTTCAGCATCTATTCACCTTCACTTTGAACCTGCAGAAAGTGCACATTCATGCCACAGTGACCTTGGATAGGCTACATCCTTGGCTAAAGACCACTTTAACCCCCTGCAGTTCTCCTACTAGGCACACAGAGTTTGAATCTACATGCTCCACAGAGCCTACACAAACTTGGACAAAACTAACACTCTGTTCATGTTCTTTCATTTCTCCAGTTTCTTTAACACTATCCAGCATCTCTTATTAGACAGTAACCTCAAGGCCTTTACAGTCTTCTGGATTATGGGCTATACCTGTATAAAGAACAGGTGGATTATTTATGAAGCTCCACATGTTTTATTGTGATATGGTGTTCACCAACACAGGAAGATTGAAAATGACCAGTCTTCTATCTCATATAACTCGTCCATTGTAGGCTGCATCGACAGTGGAGATTAGGAGTAATACAGAAAAGCAATGGTGGACTCTGTAATAGAGCATAAACGATTAGCTACAACTAAACATTACTGAACAAAAGAAGTTAGGAGTTGATTTATGGCATGCTAGATTGCCAGTGAGATATGTCACTGTAATTAGGGAGGGGAGGAGGTGGTGGAGCCTTAAAAATAGCTTGGGGTTCATCTAAACATGTAGAAAAGGGACAACAGTAGGCTCTTTTTTGAGGTAGTTCAGGTCTTTCAAATTATTTACCAAGCTACCAGAGATTTTCTTTCCTTCCATACTTTCTGGTGTCCTGTTTTATGCTGTGGCCCAATGGAGACACATCACCAACTCTGTCACATGAATAAACTAAACAAGAAAAACCCTAGGTGTATTACAGAACTGACCATGGATGAGGAGAAAGTGGTGACAAAAGCGAGGATGGTAGCAAAATTACAGGCCATCATGACTAATGTTGTCCACCATTTTCATGTGCAACCATAGCCACTGGTTCATTGCACTTTAATGTGTTGAGAGGTGTTAACTTTCTCCATACAACCACAAAGTGATATAGTCCACCTCCTGTCATGGCTGTCTTCTCCAGTTACTCACCAGCCAGAGAAAATGGCAAGAAAGTGAATTTACTCACAGAGATCAATAAAGTGCTATCTATCTATCTATCTATCTATCTATCTATCTATCTATCTATCTATCTATCTATCTATCTATCTATCTATAAGAATCCAGAGTGCTATATACAGGTGTGGGCAAAAGTAGGTTTACACTTGTTTGTATGGAAAAAAGACATGCAGGTTATGATTATTACAATAGCTTCATTGCATGGCTACACTCGGGTCCCAATCTGGGATACAGAGTTGGCTCATAATGTGGTGGGTGCGGCAGTGCGCTGTATCAGCGCGTGCTCCTAACCTCTCTCTCTCTTTATTAACTCAATAGCCTTATTAACTCTATTTAACTCAAAAGAATGTCACAATGGCACAGTGTATTTAGGTACAATTTCGTAAGTGCTAAACTCTTTGTGTCAAGTACTCACAACTGTAAACCAACTTTTGCCCACCCCTGTAATTAAGACAAATATATTCAGACATTGTTCTTCTTAAAAAAAGAACAATATGAAGGCAACATAAATATTAGTCACCAAAACCATATCGGCAGCATTCAGAGAGGACTGCTTTAGCAACAGTCAAGGTTATTAACTGAAAAGTGCCATATAGTTAAGGTTACAAAGTGATATTTCATGCAAAGCATAGTAGCTAAATCTTCAATTACCTTGTTTGAGGAATTCTTATTCATATTTCTTTGCCTTGCTTAAGTGAAAAACAGAAGAAACACATTAATATTGCTTTGATTTTTGAAATACTAGTTTTAGTTTCTGATATTATTATGCTTGTATTAAAGGACACAGATGGATCTATGACTCATGCAGTTATAAAATCAAAGAGTAACCTTGCCAAGTATGCCGAGCATGAAAGGTTATCTGGCTCCATATCAAGGATGTATAGCTCAGTTCATTTGGATCACAGTAGCTGAATATGACAAATTGTGTTTGGAATAGTTAGAAACATTCAAGTTTCATGTTGATGCTCTTCTAATGCCCTTTAAATGTTGCATAGTGGTTCATCAGGCACTATCATTTGCTCTCACTGATCACTGTGATCAGCAGTTCCTTATTCAGAATTCTGACAGTAGATATTTTAAAATAAATATAGATGTTGTGTGAAAGAAAAATAAAAAGGGCTGGCTTTTCAGAGCTGACATGAATATTTTATTTAGCCAGGATCAAAGAAAAATGTGTAATTTGGATCAATTTTCCTTTATTATTTTGGCCGAAATCTTTCTTTATTGTAGATAAATTTTTAAAGCTTATTTTATAGAGAAGCTGGTCCATAAGCATTCTGCATGTACAGTACACAGAACTACATTTTTCAGAGACACATATTATTACATTTAGAGAGCAGGTAGGTTAAGTGACTAGCTCAGGGTCACACAGTGAGGCAGGTAAGGGATTTGAACCTGTAACCCCAGAGACTACAGGCCAGCTACTTTACACCAGCCTGATTTTAAATTTATATTCCTACAACGCAGCAGTAACTCAGAGGCAGCAAATCAAGTAGTGAAAAGGATGCCAGAAAGTCCAAGCACCGATTAAATTGGCTTTCCTTCCCTTCACCTCAATGAGGCCTGACCCCAACCTGCAAACATCAGTCTACCAGAGATGAGAGATGCGCTGTCTTTTTAAAGGGTTTCATTTTGTTAGAGGTCATAGCTCAGGGAGCACATCATTTTTTTGAAATTTTGCTTAGTGTGAATAACCTCTTTTGGCTAGTTCTAAAGCCTTTAATGTAAAAACACATTAAAAAACTGAAAATCAACTGATGTATGAAGGATACATGCACAGATCATTAATCAAATGAAGAATTCCTTCATGTGAAACTGGCATTAAAGGCATCCATGCAGATGGCAAAATCAACCCTGCCAGACTGCCTCAACAAAGGTGTTAATTAAACTGCTATTCTACATTTTTGGTTATGTGGAGCTAATGTTTGTACCCTCAAGGAAGAAATAAGACAGTCATAAAAACAGATTTTAATAAACAAACCAATATGTCCTGTGCAGACGTAAACAAATATAAAGTCAGGCTAAGACAAATAGGACTTCCCAAATCATACATTCTCAAAATAAGCCTGTTTCTGAAAACAACCATCTTAACTTAGGTGGATAAAGCTAAAACATGGCAAATTCCCTAAGAGCTATTGGAGTGGACTAAGATAAAAACAATTCAAATTCAAAATGATAAACAATAGTTAACAAAACTGTTGAAGTAACTTTCATCAAAAATACTAAACTGTAACCAAATTGTAAGAGATGTTTATCCTAAACAATGGGAAGCAAGGTGGTGCAGTGACCTGAGTTCAAACCCATGTGGAATTGCATCTACTAAATCATCCAAAATGGGTCTGTGAAGTCAACTGGGGACTCCAGTATGGGTGTAATGCAATGGACTGATGCTCTGCCCAGCACTGGTTTCCACCTTAAGTCCAGTGTTTCCGGGATAGGTTCTGACCACTTGTGTTTCTGAATTTATATGCACATACACTCCTACATACAAATTAGAGTCACTATTCTGTCAAACCTTCACATTTCTGAAGATGATGGAGAAAAATGGTGCTAAATCCATGCCGAAACACTAACCATTCTACCACCTAACTTAACTATATTACAACTAGGGGGCTCCGCCCCCTGCTCGCTTCGCTCACCAACCCCTGGCGTTGGGGCATGACAAAGAGTGAGATGTATGAATTAGATATAGAATAGTGTGCAGGTGTGGATGATGCATATAGAAAGCCAAAAATACAGTGTTTGGCACAGAGTAATGGTTTATTGGAATATTTCTTTGTACACAACATTAGTAGTAAAGATGGTGTCCTGTCCTTGAATGAGTCTTCCTTGGCATGGAGCATTTATAACTTTAACTTTAACGTCAGATGAACGTCGAACACGTGAGAAGGCAACATAAAGTTGTCCATGTCCAAAAACGGGCTCAGAGAAGTAGATGCCAACCTTGTCCATGGTTTGTCCTTGTGATTTGTTGATGGTCATGGCAAATGCAGGTTTAATGGGGAACTGTCGGCGTTTCAATGTAAAAGGTAATTCTAGGTCAGAACTCGTAAGGTCAATTCTAGGAATGAGAACAGTATTGTTAGAATGTGATCCTGTAAGAACTGTTGCTTGAATAACATTGTGTGTCATGGTGTTGACGACTAAACGTGTGCCATTGCATAAACCCTGTTTAGTGTTAAGGTTTCTTAATAGCATGATTATTGTTCCGTTTTTAAGGCTAAGATTGTGTTGTGTTAATCCGGCTGGGTTAATAGTGTTCAAATATTCTAAGGGGAAATTCAGATGTTCATTGTCGTCATCAGAGTGAACTTTGTCAGAGCTTAGAAAGAGCCGTGCCTCTCCAGGAAGTAATGAAATGACCTGGTTATTAATGTGATCAACATTAATAATTTTTGGACATAATATAGTGCGTTGTGTTAAAAGGGGCATTTGGTCTAATGAGACCGCTGTTCCAAATATCTCCGTAAGTAAGTCGTCGCAGATGAAGGGTTGAGGAATTGTAATAATATCTGGGTGAAGTCCATCTGTATTGGTGAGTGTACAATGTTCTAGTTGTAATAACCAATTGTTATATTCTGGATCTGGAAATCGCATGTTTTGTACCAAGTGTATCTTTAGAAAGCAAAGCCAATTGTTCGCGTAACAATTTTTGTTCCGTGGTTTTAGAAGCGCGCCGAGGTGAATTTTTTTGTTTGATGCGGGTTCATGTTTGTGGTCCCGTTACTCGAGCCGTCTAGTTTTGTATCCGTGATCGTGAATTGATGACTTGTTTGATCTTTATCGTGAGGAATATGGATAAGTAATAAGTAGGATCGAACTCACTGTTAATATGCGGACTGTTCGTTTCTTCGTATTTTCACCAATCAGGTCTTGTGCCTGTATATGTATTGTAGTTCGGTCTCGTGTTGTTTATATGACGTCATCGCGTATTTTAAGGTGGACTGAATAATAGCTGAGCGCATGGTATGTGGAGCAATAGGTAAGCACTGTCTAAAATCTATTCCTAATAAAAGTACCTTTACTCCAAAGGGAATATTATTATTCATCAACGCAATGCCAATTGTCCGCGTATTTTAAGGTGGACTGAACAATAGCTGAGCGCATTGTAAGTGGAGTAATAGTTAAGCACTGTCCTAATAAAAGTACCTTTCCCGCAAAGGGAATATTCTTATTCATCAACGTTTGTAGAAGTTTATCAATGGTGTTGAGTAAGTGACTGGATGCCATTGTACATTCATCTATAATTAATAGTGTGGCAAGACGGATGTCACGTGCATTGTTACTGTGAATTGTCAGAGTGGATACCGATGTTTCTGTGATTGGGACCGGTATTTGGAATAAGGAGTGACATGTGTTTTTGGAGCTGAGACATTTTTTCTTCCGCGGTTTCAGAATCGCTTTGTAGGTGCCGACGTGATTTGTGCATATTTGCGTTCTTGATTTGTTTCAGGGTGCACTGTTCCAATGCGATGTAATATTTGTCCACATACGCAAAAGCAGTATGGGTCATTGCCTTTTGGTGACATGATATTTACTCCGGTAGATGCAAAATCAAATGAACTATTGTAGGATGTAATGCAGATGCACCACCGTGTATTTTGTTGTTTAATGCGGGTTTGTGTGTTTGGTCCCGTTATCCGAGCCGAATCGTTTTGTACCTGTGACCGTGTATTCATGACTTGTTTGTTCCTCAGCATGCGAAATATGGATAAGTAATAAGGAGGATCGCACTCACTGTTAATATGGAGCCTTTTCTGCAGTTGAACGGTTAATAGTGCTTTATTGTAAGGAGATCCACCTATGCTGCCTAGTGTGAAGGTGTTGAGATGACGTATGTTTAATATGGACGGTTCCTTTAGAAATGGGGCTTTGGGTATCACTTCTTATTGATGTTAGTGTGTTTGTGGGTCTGATTCGTCGTTGTTGTGAACGTTTCGTTTGCCATGTCTCGTCTCTAATGGGCCTGGCGTGGCTTGTTGAATCCTCCTCTTTGTGTGTGTCCCGTCCGTTGCTTGTAGGGTGGGTGGGGTGGTTTTGGGTTCTTTTTTTTTGTGTGCCAGGGGCTTGTTGAATCGTCCTCTTTGTGTGTGTCCCGTCCGGTGCCTGTGGGGGGGGGGGGGGCTTGCAGGTGGGCGCGAGCGGCTTCTTTTTTTTTGTGTGCTAGTTTCGTGTGCAATAGGTTTCGTGCGGCGCTGTGTGTCGCCTGCGTTTGACTCCTTTTTTCTGTGGTCGCGGGGCCTCATTTCTTTGACTCCTTTTTTCTGTGGTCGCGCCCACCTCTCGCGGAGCCTCATTTCTTGGGGCGCCTGTGCAGTACGTCTTTTTGCGGCTACGGCCCATGGCCAGATGTCCCTGCGTCCATCCGGTTTAGCATTCTCGGTTAGTAATATGGATAATTAGACATATATAAACATAAGACCTGTGTTTTGTGTGTGGGTGTGTATGTGTGTGTGTGTGAGTGGAGCAGTCTGCTCTGCTCAAACTCAGCCACAACCTCGGGAGTTGGTGTGAATTCTACGGAATATGTAGAAGCGTAACACTAGAATTACCAGAGCCTATGAAAAAACTCGTAGATCCGGCCCACCTTAAATCCGTTCGCACCTCTCCCACAGCGTCTTTTGTCCTGTAAATGTGCCGATTAAGACAAGCAGCAAGAAGCCTGCTATTCCATCCCCCCACAGACTTAGAACAAGCACAAACTTCTCCCAGCTCATGTCTTGATTGATTATCTGGGGGTGAAGTGCTGGAGTTTTAGAGTGGAATAGATCGTTATTTGGAACACATGCATTTCATGTGTGTTCCGTTTCTACAATAATCTGTGTAAACACATTGTTAAAACAGAAACGTTTTCCATATTTTAGTAGTAAATGACAACATGTTGGCATAAACTATATAATGTGTGAAGCCTGAAGTCCAAAGATCAAATAAACATTTTCACAAAAGGTACGCATTTGCTATGATCGCTTCAGTGGCGCAACGGTATCAACTGTTGACTGATAATCAAAACTTCACGGGTTCGAGACCGGACAAGTCCATTTTGAGGAGTGAGCTGCTCTTATTCTTACTATCTTAGAATAAAAACATACATTTAATTTCAGTCTGTAACAGCCGGTGTAAATTTATGAAACTTGTAAAGCTTAGCTTTGTTTTTTTTTTTTTATTTAGTTTTATTCTCTCAGTCACATTCACGATTCCACCCCCCAAACCCCCTTAATCTGGCTCTTATATACAAAGTACAGAGACGGCAGCTTCCACCTGCAGCTATAGACTCTTCAGTACGCAAGCAACTCTACACGCTAGTGTTTAGATGTGGACGGTGTATGTGCCCAAAAAAGAAGTCTGACTACATTCTTGCCCCATTGCTCGCGTACTGAAGTGTCAGCGTGCACTTTTCGTAGCATTACACATGTACTTTATGAGCATTCCCATGTTGATCAAACACAGGAAGCTCTGCAGTCTACTTGTGACTATATGCTGTAGGAAGTAAGTAACTAAATCCAAATAAATAACATTCGATCTGGCTTTTATGTAAGTAACATATAAATGTTAATGTTTTGGGCACAAGCAGGAGATGCAGAGGACAGAATAGAACAGAGGAGAGCATTACCTGTACCAGCCTACTTAGCTGACGCCTCTGCAAGTTCACCAATATAGTAAAACTGCTAGGGTCTTCAGGATGTTTTTTGTCCCGAAGACCACACGCATCTAGTTATAATATATACAGGAAAATAAGCATGTGCCCAGATTTTGAAAATCTTCCACAAGTATAAAAAGCCACAAAAATGCATATTGGAGTATTTTAAACAGCCAAAAAATCAAAAAGAAGGATTTAAATACAATATACATTCAGACTGAAAGTAAAGAGTCTGTCTAATCTTGAGCATAAATTCACTCACCCCACCAAGGCTAAGTCAAATGTTTAATGTTGGTATTAAGCACCTTGTAGCTTTTAAAGCATCGAGAGGGTGGATTAGAAGCAGGGCAACATTCTTCAGGATGTTCTTGGATACTTTGGCAAGGATGATAATGAATTGGTAGGCAGTAGATTTGTGAGATAACTAAGTTGTCTCCTGGCACTAAGCAGAACAATATTTCTGATATTATTAACAGGGAACCTGTAGAAAATGTGTGGTTAGCAGTGTACTATACCAGTTAACCTGCAAAACTAAGCATTTATACAGATATGACTTGTAATTGTAATTGTCATTCTCAGGATCCTATAAACCACCAATTTAACAAAAACAAGTTTAATCATTAATGAGATTAGTATAGATGACACTTTACCACCAAGATGTTTGGTTAAAGTACATAGTTTTACTGGTGTTCTTCATTGATCTAGGCTGGAAATTTAACAGAGGATGGGAAAGATCTTAGTGAATTTATACAGGGTGGGGCAGAAATAACTCCCACATTTCGAAAAATCACTGTGGGGTCCCCAAAGCAGGTAATGGGGTGCAGTCTGTTCTGTTAGGTAGGGTACATAATAAAGTTTTCAGTCGTCACCATGCCGTGGTCAGGTGAGCATCGATACTTTGTAGCGGAGGCTTTTTTCAAAAATGGTGAATCTGTAACTGTGATGCAGAGGGCGTTTCACACACGGTTCGGTTTACATGCTACTGAAAGTGTTCCAGACCGGAAAACGATTTTGCTGTGGGTTCAAAGAGTAAGGGCAACAGGATCTGCACTGAAGGGGGTACCTCAAGGCCGAGGTTTTCAAACATCGTCCTTGGTCCTTGAACCAACTAAAGGAGGCCATTCAAGAAGAAACTGAAGGAATTTCACCCGACATGCTTGTGAGAGTGATGGAAAACTTCCAAGAACGGCTCCAAATGTGTAAGAGCCGTCAAGGCCACCATTTGGAGGATATAATTTTTAAAACTTAAAGTAAAAAAAACTTTTTTATATCTACATTTGGGAAATAAAAAGTTTTTGGTGATACCTCGTACCATTTTTTCAATCCCCCTTTGAAATGTGGGAGTTATTTCTGCCCCACCCTGTATTTTAGTTTAGAAAGTACAGTGAATCCACAGTGATGAGGTGACAATCAATTATTTCAGACTTGACACACACTATCTACTGTAGCTGATTCCTGTCCTCAACAGAGAGCAATACCCATAATAAACTGGGATGGTCAAGGTGAAAACAGTTCCAATAACCAACCTGTTCAAAATGGTAATTGCTTCTTGTGATACTACAAATTTCTTTGATTGTCTCAGAGAGAACAGACTCTAGTGAGGGTTTTTA
Source organism: Erpetoichthys calabaricus (assembly GCF_900747795.2). Taxonomy (NCBI): domain Eukaryota; kingdom Metazoa; phylum Chordata; class Cladistia; order Polypteriformes; family Polypteridae; genus Erpetoichthys; species Erpetoichthys calabaricus. The sequence continues at coordinate 72,138,867 of NC_041397.2, read as the reverse complement.
ACATTACAAAGACATACACATTCTGTGTTTCCACCATGAGAAAGGGAGGTGCAAAGGAACTTGACATACTCCTTTACTGCCTTGCTGTGACTGTAGTAGAACCTGAAGAACCAGTAGCAGCCAGTATTTAACCAAATATAACACAGTCTGGAGTTGACAGGTGCAGTGCTGAAAGATAGTAACTTTTAATGAATCCCCACAAGATGCTTAGATTTAGTACATCATTACAGCTAAAATCAGATTTTTAGATTTCATACAATGTCTTCACTTACCAGCTTGGCGGAATGCTCTTCTTTAGCGGATTAGGTGCTTTAGCGGTTAGTTGATGGGCAGTTTTCATTCGATGCACACGTGGCTACGTACTCCCTTTATGCTGCTGAAAGCTGGCAAGCAGCCGATTTCACAACAGTCGAGAATACCGAAACAGGAAAGGGAGAAAGCAGTCGCAGTGCAGAAATGGTAGAAGTTTGACTGTACTTGTTTGTGGATTTTATGTTTTGTTGTTGTTTAAGAGTTTAGAAATAATCCCTGGGGATGTGTGAAATGTAGGTAAGTTAGTTTATGTGTAGGAATAAAATGAGGATAGGGGGATGTATTCCCCTCTCTATCAGAATGGTATGAACTCATTGCCTTTGTAGGAAATGCTTAAAAGGCCTCTGTGCCATGTATGGCAAGTCAATGGTGAGGATATGTGTCGCTACTGTGTGTCTTGCAAAGCTTTTCCCAACCTCTCATGCTGTTGGCTGTCTTAAAGGTATTTTTCAACCTTTTTAAGACAGGGTGTCTCCTAGATTTTGGGAGAGCTTCAGCACTGGGGTGAGTTTTGGCTGCTACAGAGCCATTGGACTGATTATTCAACCTTTTTCTTTTCTACTTTTATCTTTTTTTGGCAGCTTTGGCCTATGTACATTTCCAGAGCCCTTGCCTGTAACTACTGTGCATGAATGTTTTCAGTAATTTATTAAATTCATCCTTTTTTATTGGATACGATTATTTTGTTTTGCTTGATTGTTGCATATTATTTTTATGAATTGTTTACCTTCTTTATGACACCTTATTTTTTGCTCTTTTTGTTCTTCACCTCACCAACAAATACTGGATTATGATTCTTGCAATAAACAACGGTGACTTTGGTTTCAAAATACTCTGTGCTTTATCTGTGTTTTGGGGCATCTTGAGTGTCGTTTGGCTATGAACTGCTAGCGGGCACCAACTTAAGACAGCGCATCATGTCACTTGCCTAAAAGTCCACCTCCATTTTTTTAGAGTTGTTTTAGTGTATATCAAGTGACTAGTTCTATTTTCTGAATACTTTACACAGCCTCATGATATTTACTGATGCAACCCACTTGAGTGGTGTCATCAGCCAATTTGACCTTTCTTACAGAATTTACATGTAAAATGCAGCTATTAGCTTTTTGTATACAAGCAGTAAAGAAAGGGTGATACTGAGATTATGTCCTTTAACTTTACTACTTGCTTTCTGCCAGAAAGAAAATTAATTTGCCTACAGCTTATTGACTGATTTTACCTTTGGAAGCAGGACACTGGTTAAGCAAAAGAGCAAGGTAGGATAATTAATCATGCCAGATATGGAAGAAAAGAAAGCAACACCTCAAAATACTGTAGTAAAATACTAAGGAAATTAGAGAAACAGAACAATATCACTACTAAAGCTGGTCAAAATGTAGTTGTGAATTCATTATCTAGAACCATATTCAGTTGTTACTTTTTCACCATGAAAATATATTTTCCTTATTAAAAGTTTCCTTTAAATTATTTACAGGTAGCAAAACTTTACGCCAGCTGTTACAGACTGAAATCAAAGGCTTCTTCTTTTTGGGCACATAAACTGTCACCATGGCGCTAAAGTGACTTTAGCTACAGATGGAAGTCTCATTTTACTTTATGGTGCTAAGCAGAGATGCATTGCAGTCTATTGGCCAGCGAAAGCGCTGTGAAGAAGCTGCCTGTTGTTATGGTCCTTCCTTTGTCCAGATTGATAGCAGTCATGGGACATAGTATCTCTGATTGCCGGTACAACAAATAGTTCTGAGTAGGCATCAGCCACAGCACTGTTCTTGTGAAAAGAATGGAGTTAAATGCCATCAGCTCTGAGAGGGATATGCAAGTTTGTCATACCACGTGAATGTCCCTTAGGGAATAAAACTGAATAATAAAAAAACAAGAGCTAACTTTTACATGCGGCCAAAATATGCACTGGGTGTCACAGACTCAAATCAAATACATGTTTTTATTATATTATAGTAATAATAAAAATAATAATAGTAGTAGAAGCTCACTACTCAAAACATGGAGTGCCTGGTCTCAAACCTGGTACCTTTGAGTTATAAGGCAGCTGTTCTTACCTTACTATTCAAGTATACATGTCAACTTTCTGTCAAGTGACATTTGAGCCTGGGTTTTTAACACATTGACAGCCACATGGAAATTGAATGTTTTTTTTTTTTTTACTTTGGTTATATTCTTGAATAAAAGTGCTGTGTGTTTATTTGATATTTGGACTAAAGTTTTCACACACATTATACCCTTCACGTCATTATTAGTATAACATGGAAAATGTTTCTGCTTTAGGTATGTGTTTAGTATTTCTTGCTTGACATTTCCGTTCATCCTACACTTACCCAGATCTTGGTAGACACGGAACACACATGAAATGCAAGTATTCCAAATAATGATATACAGTATTATTTACTCTGTACAACTCCAGGCACCTCACACACAGATAAGGATCCTTAGCTGAGCTGGGAGAACTTTTTGCCTGAGTTGAGATCCGTCTGGGGTTGGGATATGGGACAACAGGCTGCTTACTGCTTCTGTTGATCGACAAATTTATAAAACAAAAGACGCTAATGGAGTGGTGCGAAGGCATTTAAGGTGGGCCGGGATTATGAGTTTTTTCATAGGCTTCAGGGATTCTAGTGTTAGGAACCTAATTAGTATAAAATCCTTTTGGTACATCTATAGTAATTGTACAGTAAGTGGAGTAACTCCACATTTGCAAGTTATCACAGTGAAAACTCAAGAAAAATAGATGACAAGTAGGCAAAATGAATTAGTGGGGTCATGTTTCGAGAAATAATATATTGCCTGGACCTCCCAGACAGGGTTCTGCCCTTCTGATCATTTTTCTGGGGTCTGCAAGGTCGGTCCTGAAGGGATATAGGCTTTTGTACCAATGTGATCTTGTTTAATTTTTTAGATTGTTAACATTTGGACTGGACTGCCAATACTGATGCTCTGTGTAAGAAAGGACAGAGCCGACTATACTTCCTTAGACGGCTGGTGTCCTTCAACATCTGCAATAAGATGCTGGAGATGTTCTATCAGACGGTTGTGGTGAGCGCCCTCTTCTACGCAGTGGTGTGCTGGGGAGGCAGTATAAAGAATAGAGACGCCTCACGCCTGGACAAACTGATGAGGAAGGCAGGCTCTATTGTAGGCACGGAGCTGGATAGTTTGACACCCATGGCAGAGCGACGGGCACTGAGCAGGCTTCTGTCAATCATGGAGAATCCACTGCATCCACTGAACAGTATCGTCTCCAGACAGAGGAGCAGCTTCAGCAACAGAACTGCTGTCACTTTCCTGCTCCACTGACAGGCTGAGGAGATCGTTCCTCCCCCACACTTTGTGACTCTTCAATTCCACCCGGGGAGGTAAACGTTAACATTATACAAAGTTATTGTCTGTCTGTATACCTGCATCGTTATCACTCTTTAATTTAATATTGTTCTTTATCAGTATGCTGCTGCTGCAGTATGTGAATTTCCCCTTGGGATTAATAAAGTATATCTATTTATTTTCATTCCATTCTTGTATCAGAATTTTTTTCCTTTCAAAGGATATAATCCAAATGATTGGTGGCATGGGGCGAATGAGTAATTCTCAGTCCTTTGAATTTTTCTCTTCAGTTTCATTCCAAATAATTAAACCAGATAGTTCATGATGAATAAACACAGGTATAATTGGAAACGTGTTCTTTTGTTGTTTGCCTCTTATTGCTAATAAAGAGCAATTGACAGCAGTGAATGCGGCACTTTAAGATTAAAACAAGCAATTCAAAGTGGGGAATCTTAAAAAGCGAGACAACTAAAATTAAGAATAAAAATGTTGCTTGAGCAATAAATGCTTCAAATGCAACACTACGCTCCTCATTAAGAATCTGGTTTGGAACTAAAACCTGCAGCCACTATTCCTCTGACCTATTTGGGTAGAGTCATTACTCTGGAACATGTGGTCGTCCCTCTGAGGAATATAATTTCTAATACACTTCTTGTCACCTTCTGCAAAGAGAACAGAAAGGATTTGAGGTATGTGAAATTCTGAATCCTTTTACTAGTAGTTTTTCCAATCCTGTCATTTCTTTCTTTCTTCCTCTCTATCTCTATAGTCAAATAGTCATAGAAAAGAAGTGTCAGAAACATAACAAAAACTTCCTGTACTAGGGCCTCTCTGCTGGTATTGCTTGCCCACTTACTACAAAGTACTGCACATAATCCTATCTTCACCTCACCTTGCTTTACTCTCTTTATCCTGGCTGCTTTTCATCCTGCCAGTAAACCCTTGTCCAGTTCACTTTCCAGCTGTTGACTTATTTGTTCTCGAGCCTTCTAGCAGTTCCAGGTGTATTTGTGCCTCCAAGACTTCCACATGGTTCTTTTTATTGCATATATTTTTGGTGTTTTTTTTTAAAAAACATCACAATTATAACTGTGCTTTGCTTGCTTTGATGTTAGTGTTCTAAAAATAAAGCTAAATGAATTTGCTATTTTTAAAAGTTTTTTATATCTTAACATTCTTTATTAAATAATAAAAAAATCACACATTATATAATGAAGTGATGTTGATATAAGGCTATTTCATCTACAAATGGTAATGTGATTCACTTGTTACAGTGCGGTCACTAAAGAAATGAATGAGAATGAAAAAATTGCACTTACTACTAGGTCATGAGATGTAAATTATCCATCCTCCTGGCTATACATGAGCTGCAAGATCCATTGATGCTTAAAAATAATTAATCAATGTTTTTGTTTCCATAGTTTATCCCACCACAAAATTCAAGTGGATGACAGCTTTTGATGCATCCATGGCTATATACTATTCCTATGATATTTGCCAGTTTAATAGGAGAAGAAATTTTATTTTTTATTTTGTCCATTTTATGAAAAAAAGTAATTTATATTTCTAGCTAGTCCCAATTTGATTTCTAAAGGCAAATCATGTAATTTATATCATCAGATTTTCTTTCTTAACAGGACAGAACTTTTTTTTTTAAAATCATGACCAGAACCTCATACAATACTCTTGTATCAACTTCCCTGAATTAGTTTTATATTGTTTTTAGGCAAACTTTAGCACCATGATATCATAACTTTTATGCTGCATTTCAACATACTGTATTTTGGAAGGAGATGTAGTCCCATCAAGTCCAATGTCTGCAAGTTAAAACTCTATTACCAAAACCCAAATTTTAAGCCTTTGTTAGCTGTAATACCTAAAATATTAGAAATAACTCCAGATATACTAACAGAAATAAATAACTATCAATCTGTATCTGATGCAACTTAGATAATCTCTTTTCTCCAGTTGTTCTTGGTGGTAGGCAGTATAAAAGAATGAGTCTCATCACACTGGAAAGGTTTTAGGGCAGCCACCCATATATTGTCCCTGGCTGCAAAAGGGTTTTTAACACTAGAATTACCAGAGCCTACGAAAAAACTCATAGATCCGTCCCACCTTGAATCGCTTCTTAAATCCGTTCGCACCTCTCCGCCATCGTCTTTTGTCTTCTAAATGTGCAGATAAAGACAAGCTGCAAACAGCTGACTATTCCATCCCCCCACCGACTTAGAACGTGCACGAACTTCTCCCAGCTCATGCCTTGATTGATTATCTGGGAGTGAAGTGGAGTTTTAGAGTGGAAATAATAGATTGTTATTTGGAACACACGCATTTCATGTGTGTTCCGTTTCTACAGTAATCTGTGTAAACACATTTTTAAAACAGAACCTTTTTTCATATTGTAATAGTAAATGACAAAATGTAGGCATAAACTATATATTGTATGAAGCCTGAAGTCCAAATATCAAAGAAACACTTTCACGAAAGGTACAAATATAACAGAAAAAGTGCGCTTTTATTCAAAAATATAACTGCAGAAAAAAAAAGCCGCCTTAGTGTGCGACATTGACACTCATTTACTACAACGCCCCCATGGCGCAACAGTATCAGTTGCTGACTGGGAATCAAAAGGTCACGAGGTCGATCCTGCACGACTCACTTTTGAGAAGTGAACTGCTCTTATTTTTACTATTTTAGAATAAAAAGATACATTTGATTTCAGTCTGTAACAGCCGGTGTAATTTATGATATTTGTAAAGGTTAGCTTTGTTTTTGTTTTTTTTTATTCACTTTTCATTCTCTCAGTCGCGTTCAGGATCCTTCCCTACCCCATCTGACACTGCTGTTTTCACATAAAGATGCGCTATAGCTCTGCAGTGTATCATGATACATGCAACCGCGTGTTTTTTCCCCCAATATTGCCAGTCCCCACATGTTGCTGTATGCTGTTTCTTTTGTATTCCAGGACATGCAGAGGAAAGCATAGTAAAGAGCAGTAACTTCAGCGCTATATGCAATCATCAGACACTCCCCATCTGACACTGCTGTTTTCACATAAAGATGCACTATAGCTCACCCAAGGAGCGCCCTTCCTACATTTACGACGTGTACTTGTTGCAGTGTACAAACCTCTCTTTGCTATGGTTCCTATTACACTGAAAAAGCACCTGTAATTTGCAGCTCTATTCATTATCTCAAAACAAGTATATGTGACGTTTTAAAGAAATCATTTTATGATGCGAATAGTACCAATCAGAAAACATCGTCGAAGTAATGCAATATTATTTGAAAACGAACAGTGTCAGATTGGGTGTGATTTATACTGGCGCTGTTACTTAGAGTCAGATCAGAAGTTGAATAAGCTCCTGTTCTGACTCTAAGTAAAAAAGCATGAATTAATCAACAGAAATAACCGCAATCAACATTTTAAACTTAATGATTTACAGTGCATACCAATTTATAAATTTTATGTCCGTTTGAGGCTACAAAGAAAAAAAAAACACTTCCTCCTCACCAGGGAATCAAACTCAGGTCCCTATGGGGCAGCAGGGCTACCATGCTCTGAGTCAGCAAATCTCAGCGTTACACCACAGAAGGTGTTGTGACATCCTTGAACCTTTTATGAAAGTGTTTATTTGATGTTTGGCCGTCAGGCTTCACACATTCTATAGTTTATGCCTACATTTTGTAACCTTTATTACTAAAATATGAAAAAGTTTCTGTTTTAACAATGTGTTTACACAGATTACTGTAGAAACTGAACACACATGAAATGTGTGTGTTCCAAATAATGATCTATTATTTCCACTCTAACACTCCAGTTAAGTCACTCCCAGATAATCAAACAAGGCATGAGTTGGGAAAACTTAGTGAACGTTGTGCGATGGTGGTGGATGGAATAGCCGGCTTTTTGTCTTAATCGGAACATTTAGAAGACAAAAGAGAGGTGAGAACGGTTTTAAGGTGGGCCTGATCTATGTTTTTTTCATAGACTCTGGTAATTCTAGTGTTAAATAAACACTGATGTCCATGAATGGAGTTGTAGAATGAACTGATCAGGTTGAGCAAAAATGGTGGCTTTATAGGCCGTAAAGCAGACGTGATGTCATTTGCCAGAATCAGAAATGATGTCAGTCTGTGTGCTGGAACCGGAAGTGACGTTGGTCGGTGCCCCAAACCCGGAAGTGACGTCAATCTGGGCACCAGAACCGGACGTGATGTTGAATCAGGCAGGTTTTCCTGTCTTTGGCCTCGCAGAGATAACAGAGGTGTGTTTAGTGCACCCCGCCACACCCTGGCCTGGCCGGTAATTTTCTCCACTTGGTCCATTCAGCTCCCTCCTGGTCGCACGTGTGTGACAGCAAGTAAGCAAGGGTTTTTGTTGGACTGAAAGTGGTTCCTCTTGAGTTATATTTAACTGAGGTGATAAGGTCTGAAGAATTTTTAGTAAAGAATTATTTTTAGGGATGCATGAAGAAAAGTAGTCTGGGGCTTAAAAAAACGGCAGTAGATTGATTTGATGTTAATTGTGAATGGCAATTGGTAAATTGTTAATATCTAGCTAAACCAGAAAATAGATTTCACTTGAAATGGAAGTTAACACAAAATTGTTACCTTAAGGTTTACATATTAGGGTATATTCATTTCCAAATTTGCCTGCTTTCTATTTTTAGATCGTGTCACATTTAATGAATATTGACATAATAGACCCCGCTACACATATTACCAAATGATGGCTTGCTATTTATAAAACATAGCCCCACTAAACCAAACTCGGCTGTTGTTAATCATTTGTATACTCATTTGATGGCATATGTTCAGATGGTAAATTATGGAACATATTAAGATAATATACTCAAGGATCTTTATTTTTGCTGCAGGTGTCAAAATGAGGCAAGTAAAATATTTTCTTCTCTGTTTTACTCTTGTGCACATTTATTTTCCCCTTTACCGATATTTCTTTTTCATTAGGCAGATTCCTCATGCAGTTAGTCATTATCATAGTGCTCACAGCAAACAAACTCCCTATAGCTTTTATAAGCAGTGTGGATAAATCAACTTAATAGCTGAATTTTTCAAAAGCAATCAGGATTCGGAATAAAACAGACAGAAAAACATTCAAAACAATAATGTGAAGCAAAATATGAAGGTGTGCTCTCACTGTGATCCTAGTCCCTGTGGAAATTTAGATGGGGTGTTGAGATGCAAGTTCAGATAATGCCTTATTTTATTTATCTGTTTACTTTTAACTGTAAATAAAACCACAAGCATGTGACTGGAAAATAGCACAAATTGTCTTACCTGTAGTAACAGGCCATTAATTATGTGACAATACAGTATAATAATCTTCAGAATGCCTTCTTTGACACTATGCACAATGTGGCCCCTAAATGGACCAATTATCGTATTTATTTCTTTCAGTTTCTTTCACTTCAACTCCTTTTCAGGTTTTGCTTTAAAATTCTGCCTTCTCTCTTTGCCTTTCCTAGCACTTCATAAAAAACAAAACATAACTTTGATTTCACAGTGACCTTCCCTGGCTTCACAATCCACTTGCATGTGGCAATTAAGGTAAGTTAGGTCAGCCTCACACAATACCAGCCTAATAGGCTGAAACTTACATCCCACCACTAAGAGAAAAAATATCTTTGCAAAAAATGAAAGATAGGACAGGCAGTTATTGTTAGGAACAAATTACAACACACAGAAATCTTTCTAAAGTCTTTGTCATACTAAAGTGATTCTAATTAAACCAATATTGATTGGTAAAATAAGTACAGAATAAGGAAAACAGAACATATTTTAGGAGTCTAGCAAAAAAATAGACCATCAGCCACATTAGTACACAAATGCCACGTCTGGTAAACATCCATTTATAAATCCATTTAATTAGTTTCATACCATAAGGGCGGAAGCAAGTCCTGTAGTATTTCTCACAGATATGGAACCGAACAAAGATGGGGCGGTATGGCATATTCTTACAAGGAATGAGATCCACTGCAAGCACACTCATTTACAGTGCAAATGCACACTTATTTACAGTCACCAATTAACTTTAGGAAAGTGAAGGAATAATGAAGTAACATTTGCTTACTATTCTGCTATATTATTTTTTCAAATATCCTTTTAATTAATGGCATCAGAGGCATTCTTAGGCAAAAATAATCAAAAGCCCTACATAAATTCACAAAATAAAGGATAATTACAAGTTGAAGTACATCTTAAATGTAAATAAGTAAAAAAGAAATACTATGAAAACTAACCTATCAAAATGAAACAATATTTCCGTAAAAAAATTTTAAAAATCAAAGTGAATCTATAATTCTGCCTCTAGCTGTAGAAGGGCTGCATAATATGAATACAAGGCAAGTACAGTAATTACTCCACATACCTTTTATTGGTGTAGTAGAGGCAGGTAATAGATGAGATTCAGCTCAGCTAGTACTGCTGTTGGTGATATAAGAGTGTATCATACATGATAGCTAAGATGAAAACATGCTATGAAAGACTTAAAAATTCTATCTATCTATCTATCTATCTATCTATCTATCTATCTATCTGTCTGTCTGTCTGTCTGTCTGTCTGTCTGTCTGTCTGAATATAATGTAGCTAATAAAGACAAGACAAAACGGGTGTGATATACACAAGCCAATTAAAAAACAGACTACAGAGGTTTTTGGCAAATTGTAATTTATGTAAAAGAGCCTTAAGGATGACTCTTATAGAGAACATGACAGTTATCTAATTGTGAGGTATGTTTTCATATTTGAATTTTATTGAAAGTATAATCTAGAACTGTATAACTTTACAGACACATTTTTTAATGTTTTGCTTTACTTGACAGGTAGATAACTGTCAAGCTTTAAAGAGTAAAAATGATCAGGAATCAGACCTCTTCAAATAGAAAGTGCATCACCACAGTGGCATTATTATTTTAATGGATAAAATATGAATTTTCCCAATTATTATGCATTACAGTTTTTCTCAATCGCTTTGATGCAATTCTTACATCAGGAACATCATTCTCACTCACTCTTAATACAGTTCTCATTTAAACAGTTAAAGCATTTCTCATAAAACAGACTCACCTGTGCAAAAGACACAAAAGCAATCAAAACCTTTTTTCATATGTCAAAACATGCAGTCAGTTAGTCACTTCAACATTATGACCAATGAATTAAAACCTTTCCCTACTGTCTTAAGACTTAGACACCAAATGTTTTTATATTTTTACCAAAATCTTACTGATTTTGAAAAGAGCACTGCAAAAAATGTAGACCAAATGTAGAGTAAAAAAAATGAAGGATTTATTTGAAACTTTACACAATATAATTGATGAAACTGAGAAAAGCAAAATGATACACATGAAACTATGCATCAGAAAACAAAGAAAAAATATACAAACAGAACATAGCACCAACTACTGTATAGTATAGTAAAGTCACATTACATACAGTATATGTATATGTGCATATGTAAATCTAAAAATGCTATAAAGTGCAAAATATGAAATGTCTTAAGGGGCAACCTATCTCTCATCTCAATTAGGCCACATCATTGTGTTTACATCACACCTGAAGTCTTCCCTTCCAAGACACAGATGGTAAAATCTTTTTGCATATCACACACACGGTTGACAAGCCTCAGGTGTGATGTCCACACAGCCAGTATCCATTGCTTCAAGTAGGGAAATCTGATTATGAGGCTGTCGATCATACACCTTCCACATCCAAGCAGAGAAGAATTGCTCAATTGTGTTGAGGTATGGTGAATACGGTGGCAGGAACAGCGTTATCATTTGTTGGTGGGTTTCAAACCATTCCCTAACATGGTTGGAGTGGTGAAAATGTACATTGTCCCAAATTACCACATTAGGTGCACATTAGGTGGCATGTTGGCTCTCACAATCACCCTTTCATTTTCAGGAATGAGAGCATTGTCGAGCCCATCTAAGAACTGAAGATGCTGGTCTGTTGCAGGGCCCAATGTCTGCAGCATAGTGAATTAATCCATTTTCAGCAATGGCAAAACACATTGTGATGTTGCCCCTATGCTGGCCTGAAACATCCACTGTGGCCCTCTGACCAATGATGTTCCTGGCAAGCCTCCTTATTTTATTCAGGTCAAATCCCACCTCATCCACATTCACAAAATTATGTGGCATCTCATTGGCCTCCAACTCAAGTATTCTCTGTATAATCCAAAAATAGTATAAACATTAGAAACATCTGAAATAGTATAGCGTAGAACAAAAGATGAACATTTTTATATTCTTACCTGTACATACATGTATCTAAGCTATTTTTCTCTCTCACTGTTCCTCTCAAATAGAACCTTGAACATTTTTTTTGTACAAACAGCATGTCTTTTCAGGACCCTGTCTAAGGTGGAGAAACTCACAGATTCAATGTTTTGAAAAATTCCATTGTCTTCCACAAATGGATCTCTTTTAGCCTAATGGCATTGTTTTCTCTCACTATGTTCACAATAGCCATGTGCTGCTCGTGTGTCAAACGTAGCCCTATCCCACCAAAATGAGGCAGTGGTACTATTGTGACAATACAAAGGTCATCAGTTTATCAATTTATACAGAGGTCAAGGATTCTACTATTTACAATAAACTATAGAAATGTGATGTTGCATAAGATACAGAAATACAGTAAATTTGGGATCAGATACCCGTTCTCATTCCTGAATGTCTGTATTACAGAAGCCACTGTAGACTGTTTAACCTGAGGCTGCACCAATCGATCAGATGTGCTCACAAAACCCCCTGAGTATATCACTGGCCTCCTGCACAGCCATATAGCCCATCGGGCACTTAGGTCTGGGCAACAGGGCCTGTTAGTCATCCCTGGTACCTGGCTTAAGCTACGTAGCATTGTGCTTTTCAGGCTTTTGAATGGTCTTCCACTAGCGATGCACACTGCTGAGTCAGTAGAATCTTTTAGTAGTGTGACAGTTAGGGGGCGCTATCACTCCCTTGAACCCTTGGATCAGACGGCAAACACCAGCTAAAAGTCCAATAACTTATTTTATTAGTACAATAATGTTCACCAAGCACCCTCCACTCCACTATACTCATAAATCAATACACTAATCAAATCAATACACAATAACAATCCTCCACTCCCAGACGCGTTGGCACCCTTCCTCCTGACTCAGCTCGCCCGTCTGGGATCTCTCACACTCCGTTTATAGTCCATGACCCGGAAGTGCTTCTGCGCCCTCAGTCCATGTGACTTCCCAGCACTTCCGGGTCAGGCGAAAACTCCTCTTCTTCATCCCGGAAGCACGTCATTCCCTCTGTCGCTGTGACTAAGACGTACTTCCGGGTTATAGGGAACATACAAGTCCTTGAGCCTCCCTGTAGCATCCTTTGGTGGCCCCCACGGTATCCAGCAGAGTTGTGAACAGAAACTCCATTGTCCATGATTCCTTGCTGGCATTCGGGGCACCTCCATGCTACAGGGAGGGCTCCATCTGGTGGCCTGGGGGTATTGGCTGGGATGAATGGCCGGCCATATCCCACAGTAGCAACTTTTGACATTTTTGTTTAAGCAGGCTGAGTAGTCTCTGCTAGGACTTTTAGTTTAGTTTGTTTTGTTCTTGTTATTTTATTTTATTTCTTGTTTTTTATTTTTCTTGTTTTGTTATGTTTTGATGGCACTGTTATGTGTTTTATTGTTGTGCAGTGTTTTGTGATGTCATGTCATGTCATACTTACTTTACATGGAACTGAAGAAATGTTGCAATGTATGCTTTATGGAAACATGGTCATCAATAGTTGCCCTTATTTAATTAAACCCTATTCACTCCTCTACCTATACCCCTGCCTCTATGTACTCCTCTCCCCATGGCCATACCACACATTTGGTCACCACATCCTCTCACAAAGCTTGGTTCGTGTACCTACATGACATCTTCTTTCTACTCCATTTTCAGCACTATTCACTGGATGGAACATGAGAGTCATATATGTTTGTATGTAATTACTGCAGTGCCATGACATGCACTTGTGACAAAAGATTGAGATCACTTGTTTCTGTTTGTTTCAAGTAAGACAATTCTGAGAACATGTGTTTCTATTTGCTTTCAATTGAAGGGGATTTTACTACTAACACTGACAATGTGTAATTGGCCTTGCCCTTTCATACATATTTGAAAAATGTTTAACTCTTTAAGGGCTAATTATTTTTTCTTTTTCTTTTGTCCCAGGGATGAATATTTTTTTCTAAAAAAAACTCCAGTTTTCTAAAAAGCACACAAAGCAATGGTTACACACATAAATCAACATAAAATACTTATTTATGACAAATGTCACTCTATGTTCCATGAGCCAGTACAGTATGGCAATTCACAGACTTATTGCATAGGAATCATCACTCATAAGCAGAAAAGCACGTTCTGGAAAAAAACAGCTTGACGTAGTTGAGTGGTCCACTAGCATGCCGTGTCGTCTGATGAAGTCCAGTTGCCAGCTTGCCTCCCACAGATCTATGTCTTTGTAGTCCTCCCAGGGTGAACTTTGCCGTAGGTTCATCAGCTGCATGATCAGCTGGGGACCAATCAGCTCATGCAGGTACTTGACTTTCACTTAATAAATAAATAAATAAATAATGTGCAAGGAGTATTTTGCTTTGTGCATTTGCTTTGCTCTCTCACCCAATGTTGATGCCATTTTAAACACGGTTTACTCTACGCTACTCCCGCACATGCTGGGATTCGACGTCATGTCAACAACTCTAACAGTCCTCCTAGAAAAGAGGGTCTATCTATAATGTAACGGCAAGTTTTATTGATGTTTACAGCTTTTTTAACACACTCTGCCCCTGGATGTTGACTTTAGTCCACATCCATTCTCGGCCCCCTTGTGTTGACAAAAGTCGACATCCGCCCTAAAAGAGTTAAAGTGATTTGATTGCAAACACTAATGCAGTACTAGATGATGTTAAGGTGAGTGAGAGATCTGTAGTTCTGACTGAAAAATGTACAAGCTGTTTTGATGAGTCAGATGAAAAATGTATCAACACAATGAAACAGCATCTTTAGTAATCAAGTATGCTAGGACCATTAACAAAAGCAAATAGAGAAGTGGCATTTTATACCATACAAACTGGATTGTCCCGTAGTTCTGAAAGAAGACAAACATCAGCAGCACATTCAATATGTGTCTGTTGATTCCTAGTTACCCTTAATCTTAGTTATAAGAACTCTCTCTGGTCTGTGCCCCCTTATCTGCTTTCTGTTGGGTCTACTCCCTCTCCAACCAGCTCATTGTCTGACTTTATAAAGCTGTCTTATTAGGTTCTTTTCCATTTGTTCAAGCTCATAAACCTAACACCTTTCTCTCATCCCCTAGATTTTCCCTTTGGATGGGGGAAGGTTTGTTCATGTTTCTAAAACCTGCTCCCCTTAGGTAAGCTCATAAATTCTACTTGTCCTTGTCTCTGATATTTAAAGTGCATAAAATTAAATCCACACTTCTTATGTCACAGATGGAGTATCGAAGTATGACCAGTTACAAGCAGATTTTGTATAATGCTCATATTGTTTTGTATTCTTATGCAGTGCTTCCAACTTTCCCTGTCCCCTTCACGGACTGCCACAAGATGGAGGAGAATGTCACTGTGTACACTTTTACATATGCTTACATTATTACAAGGATGTTTCCTTCTTTTAAAAAACCTATTTCAAACTCATCTTATTAAAGACATTATAACAATTATCACACAGTATGCTAGACATTACAAATATCCATCAAAAAAGTGAAACAACACCGAAAGAACATTATTTTGTGGAGTTCTCTTCTGCTCGTTTCTGAGCTTTTTTACTCTCCATTACATCAGTCTTCCAAGGAGAGTCGATCGATTTGATAAAGACACATTATTACTAATGGCAAGAGTGTCCAGTTTCTCTTTTCCTGTGTACTAGAATTTCACAGATGTTGTTGGAAATGTTTAATATGTTAAAATGCTATGAATTTTTCTAGACTTCATTGTACACACAAGTTAGCTTTCAAATTACACACTTTATTTTATAATAAACAAAACATGTTATTTATTAAATAACTACACAATTACACCTACATATTGTAAAGAAAGACATAAATTATTAACTATTCCACACCTTCTTACTTTTTGATGAGAAGTCATTTTTTATGTTCTAAGAACAGTATATCAAAATGAAAATGTATCCAGATTTTCCCTTTTCACTTAACTATAAGAAAAGAAAAGAACATGGTTCTGATTCAAAGAAAACTCATCAGCAATAATAGACCTCAAATAGATAAGCAGCTGTGGCTCCTGTCCTGTTTTAATCATCTCTAAGGTTTTCAAATCAACTGCAAAACTTCTGATTTTACATTCTAGAATATCTTGCTATGTTACATATTCCTTAAAAACCTAAAATCACTTGAGATCTTCTGATACTGGTCCCATCAAAAAGTTAGTTTTTGCTTTGTTGCTTTAATTTGCATGATTTGTTTGATCAATGAATAAAGTCTAGGCTGTAGACAACTAATTTTTCTATGCATGCAACCATTAATCCATGTGCTTTCAGATCTTTATATCCTGAATCCTACTTGCTAGGAGCTACACGTACAGCATTTCTTTATTTCACTTTAAAATGGAATTTACTTTTTAAATACAGGACGCTTATTCTTGACCTTTTATTTTACCTTTTGATATACTAACCTGCTGAATTTTACTGCACTTTTACTGAAGTTAAATTAAAAATGTAACCACAAAAGATTTTTACTGCACTGCCTCATACTACCTCTATGAACACTGAATGGATTATTTATTTTGTATTGTAATCTTTTTAATTGCTTCATAAAATGTGTTGAGTACATGCTTGCTCAGTGAGGGGCCATAAACAATTATTATTAATTGATTACTTTAGAAAACCTCTCTCTCTGCTAGCAGAGCCAATTTTATAAATCTATGTACAGAAGATATCCTGCAGTAATGTAATTCACAAAATCCTAAAAGACCATTTTGTTATTTTTCTGTGAATTACAGTTCTTAGCTTTTTAATTAAGGTCTGAAAGGAAAATAGATAGATAGATAGATATAAAGCATGCCTTACCTCATTTCTCCTGTTACATTTATTTTTAAAGATACTATTATTATGTTTTTAATTTGTGTTCTTTTTATAGTTTTTTCAATTGTGTTCTACAATACTGAACTCGCTTTCTCAAAACTTTACAAACAGTCACCATAACATTAGTGTATATGGGATAAACTGTGAATCATTTCATATTGCTTTCCTACAAAATGCATTCAATCACTAAATGTTTCAAAATTCATGAATACTTTCCTCATTCAAAATCCACCACCATCACAACTTTACGTTTTTTTAGGGGGCATTTTGCACATGCTTACATACTGTTGTCAAAACTATTAAACATACATTCAAAAGTACATTACTACAATTTGAGATATCGATAACAAAACCCCATGTAAAACAGATTATAAATATGACATTATATGAAATAAATAAATACCTGACAGTAAAATACTAAGGTAATCAACTGAAATGGATACCTGATGTGTTTGGTCTTTATAATGCAATTTGCTGTCAACTGATTTTATTATAGCCCATATAATGAGGTCATCTTTGGAATAACTTTGTAAACACGGACCAAGCAGAACAGCAACATCAAAGAGGAAAATGTGTTGCAAGATGTAGGAGAGGACAACAAAGGAGAGGAAGACCAAGGGCAGTGGTCACAGATAAAATAGTGCTATAGTCATTGACCATGTTATCATCCATGGACTCTCTTTGAGAGAACCAGGGTTACGAGTGCAGCCAAATCTGCAGCGTACAACAGTTGCCTCAGTCATAAGAAAGTTCCGCCAAACCAACAGGTAAGATGCACATTCTTCAGCAGTGTCAGACAGAATTGCATATTGCTGTAAGGTATTTACTATATATAGTACAGTGACATCCATTGAGTATCGTTTTTGTTCTTTAAGATTTAGATTACCTTGCACAGGGGGCAGAGGCAGAATATTGTCCGCTGACCAGGAAACTGTCATTATTGATATGGACATCGCTAACAATGCCATAACACTCCTGGAGATCTGGGACAGACTTATGGCAGAGAATACAGTATTTGGCAATTTGGCAAGTGTTAGCATGACAACAATTGGCAGGGCCCTTCAGAGACATAAAGTAAGCATGCTAATGTTTTGGTGGTGTGAGTCTATTTTGAAACTGTTTTGGTGACTGTAGTGCATTTTGGAGGGAAGATAAACTGTTTGGCCAAGCTGTGTGTTGGTGTGAGTTTTGAGACAGTGACTTCAGTATGTCTTTTAGCAATTGAAAAAACTGTAATCAATGTGAATTTATCTGAAAATCTGGAGAATTCCTTGGTGATGAGATGTTCAAAAAGTTTCCACACTTTTTTTTAACTCTATTTATTAAGAATTTCAAAAACAAATTACATCGCTTTTCTACATTTTCATCTTCATTTGCGATGCAATTTTCCCAGTGTCATACCAACTTTTTAATTCCCAATTACTACTCCCGCCTTCACTGTTTACAATAAAAATATAAAAGTGCGGAAACTTTTTGAACATCCCTCATATATATATATATATATATATATATATATATATATATATATATATTCACTGTATACTAGATGTGTAAGCCCGTGCTGTAAAAAGCTCGGGGTCCTAGAAACTATTGAAATCGTCAGAAAAACATTGAAATGTAGAGATGTCAGATAATTGAAAGGAACTACTCTGGGCATCTCTCTCCTAGGAGAGTTTGTTTTGCTGATGTGCTCACATCACTTGTGCATTAGCGGCGGGAGAAGAAGTAAAAGGGATACCGTTTTGCCAATGTTAGCGGCTAAGCGATTGTCTTTCTTCAGAGGTTTAGTTTTGCAGACGTGCTGGCCTCGCATGTGTAATTACCGGCTAAGCGAGTTTCCTGTTTCCTTGGAGGTGTAGCCCTTACCCCGACTCCACCTCTCACTTCCGGGCTGGACAAACACAGACACTTCCAGAGCGTACTGCTCCCCAAACCCCGACACAGACAGGCTGAGACACAAGTCTTGCCAAATAGCACACCTTTTATTTAAGTGGGGGAGCTTTTTTCTGTTGCCTCCCACTTCACAGCACAGTACACAAAGCACCATATACAACACAATACTTATTCCTCTTTGTTTCTCTCAGTTTCCACTCCTCCTCCCGCAAGCTTTGTCCTCCGCCTTCCAACTTTGGCTTTCTGACTGGTGGTAAGGTGGCAGCTTTTATAATGTACCCAGAAGTGCTCCAGGTGTTTCTAGCCCTTCTTCCGACTGCATTTCTGGGTGTGGTGGAAATGGTTTCTCCAATAACTCAGCTGCACTTGCAGCACCCAATGGCGGCACCCACGGAGCCCAAGAGGCCTACTCCAAGCTACAACTCCCGACATGCCTTGCAGGAATCCGTGGTACTGTAGCAACCCAGGAGGGCTGCCCTCTAGTGTTTTGGGGAAGATAGTGACTCCAATATAGTCTCTTCCTCGATTTGTAACTTTATAGATTATGTTACATTAGCTAAACACAACCCAAATTAGAAATACAATCAGTTCAACATTCCAAAAAGAGTCAAATTACATTAAATCGTAATCCACATTTAGAACCCCACCTCAGTCCAGATGGGAGAACAATGGGCCCTTGTCAAATCGTTTCTCACAAATATTAAAATGCTAAAACAAAAACAGAATTGAAGCCAGACAGTCATATTTTAGAACAATATTAATAAATTCTTGCCAAATTTTATAAAGCTTTCTCTCTTACTTTACACAAGATATAATCAGATTTTTTTTCTACTTTTAAATAGTATAATATACAGCTTTTTCCATTTAGATATAGAGGGTTGGCCATCATTTTTTACAAAATACAATAAAAAAATACAATGAGCTGCAATTAATGTAATGTAGGAAGTCACAATGAATTTATCATCTCATAATCACCCATTCTGTGTTACTAAAAACAATGCTATTAATGGATTTGGAATAATTGTAAATCCAACAGTATCTCACATAAACTGTAAGCAAATACTTTCCCCAAAAAGGTCTTAATTTTCTAAAATTCCAAAACATACTGTATGACACAATGAGATCTTTTTTAATAGTAGTGTTTACACTTTGTGTACAATCCTCTATATGTTTTAGATAATTTTAAGCTTGAAAGATGTATACAATGCACAAATTTAAGATACATACCTTTCACAGTTTAAAGAAGAGTGTACATAATGAATCAATAAATTCCATTCTCTGTCTGTGATACTGATTGAAAGGTTATTTTCTCATTGTTGTGTGAGATCATCTATAGTTGTACATTGGGGAAATTAACAGATAAAGTCTAGGAATACTACTATAGACATAGACATTGATAAAGGTCCTGCAGACAAAGTTTCTAATTTGTTAATACAAAAAAGGTGTGTGGAGCATGAATTCCAAATTTAAAGAAATACTTCACTCAGTTGATACAATTTTTTAAAATATTACTTACCGTGTGTAATTTATAGTGGTGTATGAGAAAAAAATGTTAATCTTACGCTTTTGTGACAAAAGTAAATGGCAAAGATTCAGATTAAATGGGACCCAATAGTGGTGACCAGTCCTGGACAATGGCAGTGTGAAAAAAAGAAAAAAGATTCTTACGTAACTCATGCCACATGTTCATTATCTATAACCATTATCCTTGGTTTTATCAGATTATTTATTGGATGTTGACTTTAAATAGAACACTGCTTTTAAGGATTATTCATTTATATTGTTGTTTTCTGTCCTCATTGCCCTAGCCATTCCGGTCATGATTATCGCTGTCCGAGTGCCAGAGGTTGCCGAGGCTGCAGGCAACCCAGGCATCACAGATGCTTAAAAAAAACACTTTTAGAAGGATAAAACTTTAATAATATGAATTCTCCAAGCTAAAGAAAGTTGAGTTGATTACTTATCAACATCTTGTTTAAAATTTTCCATCATATTGCAAAAGTTAAATTGTGATAATTACTCCAATATATCTTAAATGTTTTGAAAATAACAATGGAAAGTGTTCTAATTTCATGTGACATGTAAGCAAGTTGACTGGTAAAAGAATGCTCTTAGACAAATTAATATTGAACCCAGAGATCCTGAATGAACAGTTTTAGATTGATCAGCAATGATGAGTTTGGATCTGTAATGAAAACAAACTCGTCTTCAGCATTGAGAGATTTTTTTTTCATTCCTTCTCCTATAATTCCCTTTATCGTTTACTCCTGCTGAAAATAGTAATAGTTCGATGCTAATTGTAAAAATCATTGGGAGATAATAGACAGCTCTGCCTAGCTTTGCATTCTAATATGAAGGAAACATAATTTATTATGTTTACACATACAGAGACTTCTGGGCTGCTGTAGAGTACTATAGTACCATTTTAAAAATGAAAACATTGTATTAATTAGAGTGATCTCACAACTCAGTATGTGAAAAAAGCAGGTTCAGAAAATAAAATAATAAAAGAATAATTATAAAGTTAGCCAAAATACAGGTACTTACAAATTAAAGTCTATACAGAGGCAGGAAGACATTGCTCATATTGCATACTAGGGGGCTCTGCCCCCTGCTCTCTTTGCTCGCCTACCCCCGGGTTTGGTTTACCGGATATACAATTTAAAAAGATTGTTATTTTCATGGGAATTGTTACATATGCATTATTTTCCCTTTTACTTTAAAACTTTTGTAAAAGCAATACTTGTCCTTTATTTCTGGGCCCGGGCGTGGTTACATCTTTTTCTCGCAGGACGTACAGTATAATGCTGCTCGCATTGTGAAGGGTGTGCAGCTGAACACATGCTAAGGAGACGCCGTAGGATCATCTGCTGTCTTTCTGCTGCTGGCGAGCTGTGTGTTCTTCTTGTCTCGTTGCCCGATCATTTCAAAGCCTGTACAGCTGCTGTCCTTTTGCCACTTCGTGTCTCTGCCACTCGCGTTGTGAAGGGGGCAGGGTTAGGGTGGCTGAATACACGCTAAGGAGAAGTGGTTGGATCATCTGCTGGCTTTCTGCTGCTGGCGAGCTGCGTGTTCTGCTTGTCGCTTGTCGTTGTTTTAAGAACTGGGAGGAAGTTAAAGTGTCTCTCGTGGGACTTCAGATTGTCTTAAGAGCTGGGAGCACATGAAGCATGTCTGCCAAAAGCAATCCAACAACTGCTAGGTTAGATGTCCGTAGACTTGTTTTAAATGATGTCTCACTGCCTTGTCTCGTGTGACATTGTAAAAACAACACTTGTCCTTTATTTCCTGGGCGTGGTTAAATCTCTTTCTTGCAGGATGTATAATGCTGTGAAGGGGGGGGGGGAGGGGGTGGCTGAATGCATACTAAGGAGATGCCGTCAGATCATCTGCTGTCTTTCTGCTGCTGCTGTTGTGCTGCCCATTGATCATTTTAAAGCCTGTTCAGCAGCTCTCCTTTTGCCACTTTGTGTCTCTGCCGCTCACGTTGTGAAGGGGGGGGGGGGGGTAAGGGGGATTAGGGTGGCTGAACGCATGCAAAGAGAAGCGGTCGGATCATCTACTGGCTTTCTGCTGCTGGTGAGCTGTGTGTTTTGCTTGTCGGTTGTCATTGTTTTAAGAACTGGGAGGAAGTTAAAGTGTCTCTCGCGGGACTTCAAATTGTCTTCCAAGAACATCATGTCTCGTCTCCCTAGTCTCCCTCCCAAAGATTTTTTTTTATAATATAGAGATATCTTGTATAAAAGAATAAGAGGAGAGATCATAAAGGTCTGAGGCACTGAAGTGATTCCTGTATATTGTGATGGAAAATAATTTAAAGAAAAAAGAAAAGAACAAAAGTTTTCTTCAGATGGTTTGCTCCATGCTCTCCACAAGATGGCGATTTAAGTAGGACACTCATATGAAGAGGAGGTTTACTAGACCACATATGGGAACTAACGTGAATGAAGGCCAGTCCATCAATAATTTTTTCTGCAGAGGGAGGTATAAGAGAGGAATTAGATGACAGAGTGTGAAGGTGTGGGTTCAGGCTCCATGCTCCCTCTTCTCATTTGGGAGCCTCTTAAACCCGACACCGTCGATAGTCATGACTGGGATGAGCTATACAAATAAGAACACCACATGCAGCAAGGGGAAGGTGCAAAAGTATTCAGTGCTTTTATTAAAAACCAATCAAAGCAGTGTCCAAATAAATAGTGTAGTGCTTGAATATGTTAATAAATAAATAACCCATAAAACAAGGTGTTAAGTGGAGGTTAAAATAATCCCAATAAATAAATAAAAAAAAACACTGGCAGAAAACAGTCCTTTTTAAAAAGCCAGGTGCATTCCTCTTTTAACTGGTGCAGCAGAGGAGTCATCCTAACAGCAGGCGCAGCTGACCTTCCTTCAGGTGCAGTGGCCTGCTGTCCCATGGCTACAGAAAGGCTCTCTCGCTGGACCAAGACTTGGGTCCCCAGTGACCAGGGCGCTCACACTGGGGCTCTCCTCCCAAGCCTCCTCGACCCCCGCTGCCTTCCCGGTCGTATACAGAGAGTCACTCCTTTAATGCACATTGCTCTGGCTCCCCAAGTTGCTCAGCCAGAGCAATCACTCCTTCAGCCTCAGGTGTCAGTCTCTCACTCCACTCAAGAGGCTCTACACCTGTGCACTTACTGTAGGGCCATCCGCTAACGCATTGCTCCTGGGAACCACTCTCGCCATGCTACCATGCCCCCTCCTACCAAGACACAAGTGCGACGATTATTTATTTAAAAAGATGCCAACCAGCCGCGGACCTCACTTTACCACACAGAGCCAAATCTTTGGTTTGGAGGGTAATAACTATCAAATGAGCCCTACAGTTGTCTCCCAATCACACTTTTGTGACACTTGTTAGAAATTAATATATTATAAGTGCTTACAACCTTTCAAGTTACAAAGTTCCCTGTACAGGTTTAATTCCTAATGGATAGATTATTGCGATTTACAAAGATTAGTTTTTGTCTAAATTATAAATATCAGTTAACCAAAATGTGAATTGCACAAGTCAGAGTTTATATGTACGAATTCAAACATCTTGTATTTGTGTGTCACTTTATTAAAAAGTAACGTGCTGGAAGTGCTTGTTACCTTTTTATATTGTAGTTTCTAGGTGGTCATGCATGCAGCACATAAAAAGTAGTAGTAGTAGTAAATTCTTTGTCACTTGTGGTAATTATTCTTTGAAGGCATATAATATTCTATATGATGTTCCACAAGGATCTATCCTGGGTCCACTGCTGTTTTCGATCTACATGCTTCCATTAGGTCAGATTATCTCAAGGAATAACATGAGCTACCACAGCTATTTAGATGATACTCAACTGTATTTACCAATAGCGCCTGATGACTCTGACACTCTTGATTCACTGACACCATGTCTTACTTGTGTTTCTGAATAGATGAGTAGTAATTTTCTCAAACTAAATAAGGAGAAAACAGAAAAAATTAATATAGCAAGGGTATTAGAAATAAACTCGATCTATCAGGCTTAAAAGTCAAGACAGAGGTAAAGAATTTAGGGGTAATTATTCACTCTGACCTAAATTTTAAATCACATATTAATCAGATTACCAGGACAGCATTTTCATTTTTCACTTAAAGAATATAACAAAAGTTATATCCCTTATAACTTTGCAAGATGCTGAAAGGTTAGTTCATGCTTTTGTTTTTAGTCGACTAGATTACTCTAACACACCCCTTTCAAGACTACCCAAGAAAGACATCAAAGACATTCAACTAGTGCAGAATGCAGCTGCCAGAATCTTTAACTAGGAGAAGAAAATCTGAACAGATCTCTCCAGTTGTGATATCATTACATTGGTTACCTGTGCCATTTAAAACTGACTTTAAAATATTGCTTATGGTTTACAAAGCCTTAAATAATTTCGCTCCGTCCTATATTTTGTAATGCCTGTCATCTTACACTCCAGCCAGTAACCTTTGATCTTCAAATGAGTGTCTGCTTATAATTCTAAGAACTAAACTTAAAAGAAGTGGTGAGGCAGCATTCTGATGTTATGCATCTAAAATCTGAAATAGTTTACTAATAGAAATTCACCAGACTAACATGGTGGAGCATTTTAAAAAACTGCTAAAACCCCAGTATTTTAACATGCTTTCTCATAGCTTCATTTTAGTGTATCCCTGTTAAGCCAAATGTGCATTCAATTAACATTTTCATCAAGGCTCTACAATTCTTAATAATCCCTGTTATTCTCTGCTGTTGTTTTTACAGTTTTCTGGCAAGGCACCATACAGTCTCTACACTGATGGACTGAAGGCAACACCCCAGATGTCCACATGTCTGTCTTCATCACTCTTTCACATGAATGCCATAGGACTGATTTAGATCATTTATGTCACGTGGGATGCCCAGTGGGGACTAGGCGGTCTGTTGGCCTTGGCGATTCCAGATATTTAGGATATTTAGTTTTTTTTTTCTCTGGCCCATCTGGAGTTTTTTAAAATTTTTTTCTGTCATCCTGGCCATCTGATCTTACTTTATTGTTTGTGACTTTTACCTAATCTTATTTTTGTTTCATATAAAGTTGTCTTTCTTCATCTTGTAAAGCACTTAAGCTACACATTTGTATGAAAATGTACTATATAAATAAATGTTGTTGTTGATGTAATGACAGTGAAGGTGGGGAATCTGTACTAGATTATGCCGCAAATGAGCATTCCCTTTAGCACCGGCCATGGCCTATAACAGATGGCTTTCCACCCCACATCCACCACTAGTCACCTTAGAGGGGCTAACTAGCCATCCTTGTAAGGATAACAAGTTATGAAAACCTCAAGTTTAGCAGAAATCCATTGGATTGCTATGCACTAGGGGCATGGGGTTTTGCTAAAACATTTATTACTCAAGTGTCTTTGACCAAACAGGCTGAGACTGGCAGCCTTAATGCTAAAAAGCAGGCCACAAAATCAGAGGAAGCAAAATAATTTCCCTTACCATATCTGATCCATACAAACTGGTTAAAAGCTTTAAAAACCTGTCTGACAGCAGTCTCCTGCATGGTTTTGATAATACTGGCTTGTATCCTGTTGTATTACTTAACAGGTTTTTTTTTAAGTTTTAGTTTAATTCTGTTTATGATGTTACACTGCAAAAAATGCATATACAAAAACTAGACAAAAATAGGAGTTGTTTTACTTTTATTTAGAAAAAATGTTTGCAAATGAGGAAAACAAGATTTAAAGTCGTGATATAAATACTTTTAACTTTCTTAGATTTCATTTTTTTCAGTGAATAGATCATACTTTAAACAAGCACTGAACACTTACACACATTTAACAATATAAAACAGTCAGCAATATACTGCATGTATCTAAGAAGGAAAAGAGGTTGGATGGCAAAATGTTCATATTTTTTCAGTGTTTGGATTGTACAGAGGAGTGATTTTATTCTTTTGATAAGTGTAAACCTTTTAACCTCTTGAAAAGCACAGTTTACGCATCTCTCATTTTTTATCTGTTTACTTATGCAGAACTGAAGTGTGCATTTCCTCAATGAGCTATTTTGGGATGCGTGGGTTACTATAATAAAAAAAAGAACTCTAATAAAGGCCTATAGTAGCTATAGTGTTTGCCTGCATGTTTCAGCAACATTGTTAATGTACCTGAGCGAGTATGATCTCCATTAAGATTATGGAATTTAGATTATATTTTAAAATGTTCCACTTTTCTTCTGTTAATCAATCAGGAGGTCACTAAGTACATTTGGTAATCCTATGCTAATTAGAACACTCATTGCATGCATGTAAGTAATTTATACCGCCAGCATAGCTAGATGTGTGTTTTTTTTTAATTATTTTATATTTATCTAAAAAGGGGATTAGAAATATTTTGTGCATGTTGAAAAATTGAATGAAGACTTAATGCAGTCTCACATCTCTAAAAGAGTAGGCTTAAATCTGATCACTGACTCTGGAATTAGCACATTCATCCTTTATCCAGCTCCCAGCGACCCTGCTCAGGATTTAGTGGGCTTAGAAAATGGTATGGTATCCTGTATCCATGTGAGTCTTTTACTAGATATTCCAATTTTATTCCCTCATTCCAAAAATTAGTGTTATTTTAATTGCAGACTCTTAATTGGTCCAATGTGAATGAGTATGTGTCCTGTAATCAAATGATACCTTATCCCAGTTTGGTCCTTGTGTTTTAACTGATACTTACATTAGAACATAAGAACATTAGAATAATCCAGACTAGAAAAGGCCATTCAGCCCAACAGAGCTCACCAGTCCTATCCACTTAATTCTTCTAAAAAATATCAAGTCTAGTTTTGAAACTCTCTAAAGTCTTATAGTCTACCACGCTACTTGGTAGCTTATTCCAAGTGTCTATAGTTCTCTGTGTAAAGAAAAACTTCCTAATGTTTGTGTGAAATTTACCTTTAACAAGTTTAAATCTGTGTCCCCGTGTTCTTCATGAACTCATTTTAAAATAATAGTCTTGATCCACTGTACTAATTCCCTTTATAATTTTAAACACTTCAATCATGCCACCTCTTAATCTTAAAAAGTTCAGCTTTTTAAATCTTTTTTCATAATTTATCTCCTGTAGCCCTGGAATGCGCCTGGGCACTCTTCTCTGGACCTTTTATAGCACTGGAGACAAAATCTGTACACAGAACTCTAGATGAGGCCCCACCATTGCTTTATGAAACTTGAGCATAACCTCCTTGGACTTGTACTCTACACATCGTGCTATATGATAACATTCTGTTAGCCTTCTTAATGAATCCTGAACACTGACTGGAAGTTGATTGTGTATAGTCCACTACGACTCCTAAATCCTTCTCATAAGGTATATTTTCAATTTTCAGACCTCCCATTGTGTATTAAAACCTAACATTTTTATTTCCAATGTGTAACACTTTACATTTATTGACATTAAACTTCATCTGCCACAAATTTTTCCAATCCTCTATGCTGTCCAAGTCCCTCTGTAAAGATTTAACAGATTCCAGATTATCTGCCAATCCACCTATCTTGGTATCATCTGCAAACTTAACCATCTTATTACTTATATTAATATCCAAATCATTTATATGTTAAAAATAGCAGTGGCCCTAGCACTGACTCCTGTGGGATATGTTAGGATCTAATTTAGTGCAATCGTAAAACTGTATATACTGTACCTTGTAACATTTATGCAAATGCAATAATGATTCTGGGTATACTGTCTGGTGATACAATGTTAATGCTGTTACCTCACAGTGCTTAAAATTTCATTTGTTTTCCTATTTTGGGTACTTTGTGTGACAAGGCCTTCCTGTCCTGAAAGAGATTTCTTTTTGGACCCCATTTTTCTCCTAATTTTCAAAGTGTGACTAATTTGATTGCAAACTCTAAACTGAACCATTCTGATAGCTGGTTGGAGCGTGCTTAAGAATATCCTGCACTTACCCATCCAAGCTTGGTTATTGCTTTTCTTCTGTTGCTGATGGGATAGACACAACACTCGGTGAGGCATACTCTAGTTGCATGCACTAAAATATTAAAGACTGCAGACTCATTTACTATCTCTGTTACACTAAGCAAATCAGGTATCCTGACACAATGAAGATTAATAATTTAAACATGAGGTACAAGTTAATTCGTTGGGCATATCAAGACCCAACATACGAGAAAACTCATATCTCAGTATACAGCCATGATAAATGCAGCCAGCTTCGTTGCCACATCTCAGTTGCTTACTACAGTGCACCATCTAGTGGATACCCATAGAATTTTTCTTTTGGTGGCTGCAGAAAATGTATCTGCTATACAATAAAACAGTACAAACTGTGTGTGTCCAGTTTCTGAGCAATCCAATTTGCCAGTTTGGTTTTGGTGTGATAAGTGAGTATGGATTTGGCAACGCAAGTGTGAGACACAAAGGAGGAGAAATGGTTTGGTAGGCCTTCAAAGACGGCAACTATAAAAGCGGACAGGATGTAAGAAACCTGCCTCAAAAATAATGTCAGAGTAAGCGAAGCAGGCTTTACTGGAATGTGATTGAGAGATTCAGCGCTGGCGAAGAAACATCACACACATGCAAATACCAAGGAAAGTGGCTGAAAGTGCACACAGGGTAAAAGCAAATATTTTCAAATTATTCTATTAACTGTCTTCAAAAGATCGAGTGGCTAGTAATGTTATAAATAGCTCGTAGTTGTGTCGTCTCGAAAAATTGTATAAAGCTGATGATGTTTTGAAACAACTCGATTTGCAAGATGAGTATTTTCATGATAATGAAAGTGATCAAGATAGTGGCAATCAGTTGGATGATGAGGAACCTGTAGGGTCTGGCAGTGGGATGTGGATAGCTGCTCTGATGGCGTTTTTTTCATCACAAGGATCCCACCTGTCACGACTGTCAGGACAGCAATACATGGACATTCTTTTGCCCACTGACTGCAAATAATCACCAACTATGAAATGTGTTGTGTGCGACAAGCAGCAACAAGCGAGGATACCATGAAGAAATGTGTTATATTTGTGGCACATATGCTTCTAAGCCTGCACTCTGTGTGGTGACGTGCTTCGAGGACTCTCATTCAAATGTAGACTTTTACTCAGGTGGCTGGTGAAAAGAAAGAAAGATATTGATCCTATCAGGAGCAAAAGGAGTGAATGTGAAACTTTTAATGAACAGTTCCTAAAGCCTCTAAAGAAAATGAGTTAATATATGTAAGCATTTACAAACCACAGAGCTGTTTTTTATGTTCACAATTATATTGTTAAAGTGAATTGTTTGTTAGACTAAATTGCTGCATGGTCTGAAAACATTAATCATACTTTGTCTACAGTCCAGATTCCAGAGTGTCTACTAAAAAGCAGCTAGTTTTCAAAATGATAGATGTATATAAGTGTTTCTTGACAGTGCTGGTAAGATTTAAATGTATGGTACCGCCAACGATATTTAGAGCACTGAAATGTACATGTATATAGTATACTGCATGAATAAAGGACATAGTGTAGATTTAGATTTTTATGCTGATATTCATATTAGGATTTGATAAAGCATTTTCTTTATTATTTTTAAAGATATATTGCCACTATTCATTTTCTTCTACTCTTCTGTATGCTCTCATTTCTCACAATATGTCTGGTTTCGAGGCTAATGCCTACCTTCCTTTATTATAAATGTGTTACGTCAATGAAAATGTTTTTGGTAAAAACTGAAAGGATCACAGATTGTGATTTCAAACATTTGTTAACTAAATGCATTTGCAAAACAGTAGCAACAGTTTGTTGTCAGCCTGATAGAAAAAAAAGAAAAAAAAATGATTTAAGTTTCATATAAGGAGCCAAGCACACTAAATAGATGGAAGCTTCTATTGCCAGGCCAGATTAAACCATGTGGCCAAAGCTTCTTGCCGTACGGGTAAGGAGAATGTTTCTAATCCATACTCGCTCTGCTTTTTGAGTTGCTAATCTCTCTGTTACAAACCTGATAAGGCCATAGCCCTGTGAACAAGCATTCTTCCGCTTTGCCTGCTGAACATTCCAAGCAGTCAGCATTTTCTGTTGATGCCAAGCCTGAAGGCCTGTGTTACTGAGATGCAAAATAAATTTCTGCTTGGCTATAGGTGGGATAGGGTGGGAGGCTTTATTAGGCTACATTTCTGAATTCTTTCAAAAAGAAAAATTGTAAGTAAAATTTAAATAAAGGTACTGATCTTATTCTCTGTAGACTGAATGTTGAACCGTAAAATCTGTTTTTCATACTGTATGTATGATAATCAATTTGTATTTTCAGCATGTCTATCAAAATGCTATTTTTTACATTTTTTATATACTCAGTAAACAAGCTATTTTTAGTCTTTTGCCCAAACTATTAGAGTGTCAAGTTATAAAACAGAATTTTTATTAAAAGTCTCTCAGAATACTTGTCCTAAAACATGTCTTAAAACAACACGCTGGACTTTTGGGCTGTATGAAAATTGCTTTGTCATATCCATTGATTATCTGCACCCACTTTTTTCGGATTGTGTTTCAGACGTAAAACCTATCCTGGCAAAAGGCACAAAGCAGGAGTAAACATTTCATGTAACATGTACCCACCTTAATAAGATACCTGCACATGATTTGCAAGACTGCTGTACTGTGCCATTTGCCTTACGTTTCTATAAATGCTAACCACTGTTAAGTCTTTTTCAAGTCATACAAGATTACAATTTACATACTGTATATTTGTATGTACCATATACAGATAAACTGTTAACTGCCCCTGCATTACATTTGCTCTTTTGCATTTTCAAAAGTTTATTTTTAAAATGATTTTATATCCTAAACCTAGAAACTTAAACAAGCCCAGGGAAGCCTGAAAAGTAATTTTGGTGCAGGATGTTGGCAACTGGAAATCCATCAAATTCTGATTCACTGAGGCTGTGCACTAGGGTCATGAGTAGTCTAGGAAATTAATGGTTCTGTTTTTCCTAATCTGCCAGAGGCTTAGGAAGTTTAAATGTTCCTAATTAGCATATGAATTTAATTATAGTTGGCTGTTTGGTACAAATGAAAGAACTAAACAAAAGTAATTTCAATAATTAAGTATGCTGTCTTGAAATATCTGAACAGGAAGACATAAATTGCAAGAATCATTAAACTCATCATCTGCCTTTTAATGTTTTCGTTTTTTTTATTAAATTGCATGAAGTGTATGAAAATAAAATTGAAAAACATGATAAAATATTGCAGCTCAAAACTATTGACAGAAGAATTAGTTCCCAATCATACAAATCCAAGAATGCAAGGAACAGGATATTCCTGTCGCCGATTATTTGCAGTTTTTCAATATCTACAAAAATTATTGGCCAAGCTTAAAGCAGCAGTTAGAAATTAGTAAATTTGAGTCACGGTGTGTTTTTGTTTATTCATACCATAAATATTTCATCAATCCCTCCTGCAGTGAACATGTTTCAATTTGTAAGCTGCTTCTTTGTTTAGAAAATATATCACCTGATTTTCTAACACAGATTTTAATCACAAATTGTAATTAATGATCACAATAACAGAACACTCTGGATTAAAATTGTGGCCAGATTTTTTTTTAATATGTGTCATTTTATATGTGCTGCCACCACAGTATTTATTGTTAAAAAGCTCAAATTGTTTATTATGCTGATTTATTCAAGAGAAGGGATGTGTGGTATCATTAATCTAGGTGCTGTCGTTCAGCTCGGTAAATAATATGAAGTGGTGACAATCAGGGCTTGAATGTTAAAATGTTAATAAGGGATACTGTTCCCTTTCTCCTTCCTTTTATCTCTTTCCAAATTAACAAAAAAATAATTATGGTCATAATTTCTGCAGGGGAAATAGCTTTTTTTTTTTTTGTTTTGCTTTGTCCTAGTCAATTGAACATTGCTAACAGCCAGATTAAAGGAATTCAACTATATAACGGTATGCTTCTTTTTCTTTAATATACTGTACTCTACACTTAAAGCACATAATTAACTCTTCCATTATGCTACTTAATATAAAGCCAGGCTCTGCTGAGTAGTGATTCTGTTTGTTTTATAAGAAGATCATTTCTAAAATGTACTTGCCATAAATTACATTGCTTGTTTTTCAGTTTGTATTTAATTAGTAGTTAGACACTACATACCTTTAACATTGGGAGTTTGTTTATTTTACAGTAAGTCATTTTGAGACACCTTTATACCTTTTATGCACATATTTCCTTCTTTTAATGGCATATTCATTTAAAGGAAGAGTTAATGTTACATACTTTAACTGCAGATGTGTGATACAGCTAAGAACAGAATATATATCTTTTTTTAAAATGAAGCTGGTTATTGTGATTTGTGAAATACAGCAGGGTACCATTGTCACTATGGCAACATCTTCACAATTCCAGCATAAAGAGCAGAAAACATTTTGATAGCAGAAAATTTCTGTAATTTATTATTAGCAAAATGGTGGGCTCAAGAGGAACAGTTTAATACATACAAGGTCTTGAGTCACTGGAGTGACTACATTTAATTGAAGTCAGCATTTTGAGGTATGTTATTGTCAGTTGGCAGAATGAAATTTCAGACTTCTGCACTTTAGAAGTAGTATATTTATATGATTTGTCTCTGGAAAATTGTAGGGATTTAGTCTCAGAAAAGATTTGTTCCATTTCACTAAATGTGTTGTTTTGTTTGCTAGTAAAGCTGCTGGCACACAAAACAAACAGAAACACACAAAAAATAAGGAAAATGATTGTACTTTGTATATTACTAATCTAATTTGGTTTATAGGTTACCTGCTATTAATTATGGGATTTCTAGCCTATATTTTTATTGAAGTGTTTCTCTTTGGGGAAGCATGGCAATGCACTGCTTCACAAGGCTGTCACAAATTCAAAAATATGGGTTTGAAAGCCAGCTTGTTCTCTGTGTCTGTATGGAGTTTACATCGTCTTTTCGTGTTCTTTTCCCAAAAAAATTAAGGTGAGATTGACTTATTGCACAAAACTATTTCATTAAGAGGGAGTCCTGCCATGTTCAAGAGTGAGCATTGTGATGGAATGACATCCCATTTAGTGCCGGTTGCTTCATTTTGCCTAGTGTCAACAACACAAGCTATGGCAGGCTCTTGCTTTCAACACCCCAGCATGGAAAAGAAGGTTCATAAAATGAATGGATGATATTTATCTATATGTGTATTAAATTAGTATGCATTGATATATACTGAATTTCCTTCAAGGGGCAGAGAGTATATTGCTTCTGATGATGTTGATGGATGCCGTTTTCCATAATGTAAGTAGTAAAATTTGCCATATTTGAAAACAGATACATGAGCTCTCTTTCTTTCTGGGTGTGCTGCTACTTGGTGCCTTGAATTGCACTTGGGCAAAATAATCATGTGATCTCCCTCTTCTATCTCATAATCATGTGATCTCCCTCTTCTATCTCATAATCATGTCATCTCCCTCTTCTATCTCATAATCATGTAATTATCCTCTTCAAGACTTTTAGAAATCTGAATATTGAGAGGTACTATCCAAGAACTTTAGACTTAACTAAATCAGCTGCTTCTCAAAATGTTGCACAAAATTATTATTTTTTATTATTATTATTATTAATTGAAATGTGCTAGCATTTAAAGTCCAGATATTTTAGTCAGGATATCTATACCTGTATGTTACACTTGTTAAATGACACCATTAGAAAAATCTTTTCTAATTCTAAACAGTGTACTATGTAATCTATATATTGGTATTTGTAACAGAAGAAAAGGGAGACTTTCATTTTCGTTATTTAATTACCAAAAGACTTTATTAATATTTTCATTTTAAGAGCAGCCCATCATTACTTAAAAAATGGGCATGAGTTTGAGCTATACTGAAATGTTCATATTTAGATTAAGACTTGACTAAAGTGATATGTTGTAGAGTTTTGTATTCATTATGTGTCAAGTGTGTATAATGCACTGGAGATTTGTGGTATGGAGAATGAGAGTAAAATGTGTGATTCATGGTTAAAGCTTCCTTTTTGTTATAAAGCTGAAAGTGAATATCATACTTAACTCAACATATTGTTTGGTTGCTTGTTAACAGTATTAAAAGTGATGGGCTCTGGGCTGTATTGCTGTTGAGAAACATTTATAAATTAAAACTACAGAGTTGTTGTATATTTCACAAGTTACTTACTCTCCAGTCATTATTTAAACTTGTACATTGTGGATATACCATATAGAGT
Source organism: Erpetoichthys calabaricus (assembly GCF_900747795.2). Lineage (NCBI taxonomy): Eukaryota > Metazoa > Chordata > Cladistia > Polypteriformes > Polypteridae > Erpetoichthys > Erpetoichthys calabaricus. The sequence continues at coordinate 72,104,510 of NC_041397.2, read as the reverse complement.
ATATGTAGCAGTGAGTATCTGCATTTACCTCATGATAGTTGCAGCATGACCAAAACAGAATACATGCAATTTCTTTACAGATTACAATTGAAATTGCAGTAATAGTATCTTGATAAATAACAGAACTGAGTGGAAAAACACCTGGCATCCCAATAATCTACAGTACAAGGGCAGTTTGTGGAAGATAGGAGTGCCAGAATACCATCTAGTGGATGGAGCAAGAAGTTTCTAAACAGGACATTGCATATCAGTAGTTTATGATAATACCTGTCTACAGAGAACTTGGATGTTTTTGAATTTAATGAGGTTGACAATAAACCTTTAAAAGATTAATGGAGAGGCTGATTTGGAGAATGGGAAGTGGGGCAGATGCAGGGGCAGAGTATTCTCAGAATGAATACACTATGACAGACTTCTAGATCTAGAAAACTCAGTCCATTACTTGGTTGTTTAGTTAGAATATGTAAGTGCTGGTGTGTTAGTATTCTATAAGAACTTACAATACAAAACAATTTATTTTTGTATAGCCCAAAATCACACAAGAAGTGCCACAATTGTCTTTAACAGGCCCTGCCTCTTGACAGCCCCCAAGGCTTGACTCTCTAAGAAGACAAGGAAAAACTCCCAAAAAAAACCCTTGTATGGAAAAAATGGAAGAAACCTTTGGAAAGGCAGTTCAAAAAAAGACCCCTTTCCAGGTAGGTTTAGAACTTAGAACTTAGAAAGCATCCACCCTGCCTTGCGACCATGATTTAGTAGAGGGGAGGAGGAGTAGCGAAGAGCTAACAAAATCTGAATGAAGGATAATGTTCATTGTAATTATAGAGATGGAACTGAAAAATGAGAGGGAGCTCAGACCAGTTATTGGCACTGGCACTGGAATATATGCTCTATTTGTGAGAAACTATTTCTGTGAGTGAGGGAGAGGTATCAGTTCCTAAATATCTGAACTTTCACATACAGTAAATACAGAAATGACACACTACAATGCTGCTATTGTGCCCTGATGTTTTATTAAAAAACAATGCAGTACAATCAGTACAATACAATAATAAAATAAGCACAAGCACATACTGTTGTACATGAGAATTACAGGCAATACTAGTGTACAGTTACTGTAATCTTAGTTAATGAGTCAGTCATAACAATTAAGTTATTATGAGGTGAGCAAAGAGAGAACACAAAGCATCAAACAAATCCTTATATGCCCCACTGGGTTTTACTATACATCATCTGGCCACAGACTGTCAGATACGGTAGCTTGTTCATTTTCTAACAGTCCAATTACTTGATACTTTGCCACTCACCTGCTAATGTCATGCTTTCTTTCTTGCCAGGTCAACTTGCTGAACCCCATCTCATCCCTTGAGTCTACGCTCAATGGACCACTAATGAGGAGTGACTCTTAAACTACACCTATGAACAATTTATGGGGCTAATGGTTTGGGGACATTCTCCTTTCGTGCTATAAATTTCTACATTGTCACTCTTCTTTACTTCAGTTTACATGGTGTAATTACTTTCAAGGTAGGCTTTAAATGAGTACAGCATACTGCTGCTTATGGCTGTTTATACAAACTAGCATTTGCCTGAAACTCTACCTACTCTCCACTTTGTTGTGCGTAACTCTTGTGTGCCTTTTTCTCCAGATAAACTGTTTGCATGCCATGCAGAGCAAAACTAGTGCAAAATCCATTATTTATTAGCATAAATGTATTTTTGTTCAGAAACATTAATGCATCTGATTAATAATTTGATTTGTTTGGCAAAACTGATGATAGAAGGAATTTTTGGAATTACATTCTTGAGGCGTTTATGAAGTATAAAAAACACTGCTTTAAATTCATAGTATTTTTTTCAGCATTTGTAATATTACATTAATTACACATATATTAATGACTGATGCTATCTTAGACTGCTTTGCCCCTGGTCTAATTTGCTTATGTTTTCTTGCTGCCAGTAAAAATGTTTTATCTGCATTTTTAGGTCATGTAAAACTTTATCACTTCAACCATCTTCCTTCAAGGTAGACAAAATAAGCGAAAAGAGAACAATGTATTAATTACTAATGCATAATCATTATGAAGAAATTAAAAAATAATTTATTTCTCAGTCTGCTCCGCTCCTGCTTAAAATATCTTTCAGCACCAATGCTCGAGGACCAGGGACAGGAAAGTATTAGTTGTATCAATATGTTATTAATAGCTTGTTTTGTAGTATTTTAAAAGGTTAAAAAAAGAAAAACATATGAAATTATATTTTCCATTTACTGGACATCAAAAATACTGAACAAACTAACTGATTGACAATTAAAGCCTGTCAACACTTGTATATTATTTTCAAGTACAATATTTAAAGCAGCAATGATTTTAGAAGACTACTACTTCAATTATGCCTTCTTCTTGATAACAGGTTTGATTAAGAGGGCTTCCTTGATAATCGGCATCAAATACTTGTAGCCGTATGCAATCCATTAGATTAATCTAACAAAAATAATTTTGAAGAAATAACATCATTTTGGTTTAATGTAAAACCATTTATAACTAAGAAATATTCAAGAAGTTGTTTCTCACTTATTATTGCTGATTAGCCAATATGTATCAGCACTGAGCAATCCTGGTAAGCAGAACTTAGACTTACAGCGTAAAAGCTATTTACACTGAGCAAAAAGAGATGTTGCTAGCTATTGAAATTAACTTTCTGATAGTTATTGTATGCTTTTTTACCTATTTATGCATTTATTTATTTAAACAGCATCTGTAAAAAGTCAAATTTCCCCCTGGGGACAAATAAAGTACTATCTATCTATCTATCTATCTATCTATCTATCTATCTATCTATCTATCTATCTATCTATCTATCTATCTATCTATCTATCTATCTATCTATCTATCTATCTATCTATCTATCATTTTACAATATGTCACTAATTTATACAAAGAATATATATTTTATTAGATAGATAGATATTCTGTCACTTAATCATATTTGCAGTCATTTTAGGGGCTATCTGCTATCATTTGTATTGTTTTCCTTTCTTACTAGTCTCGCAGTAAATAGTTTTTTCAATGATGTAACTCATGCAGTTTCTTGTACGATTTTCAGAGAGGAAAAGACTGTTTGGACAATAATGGATGCAAAGCAGCGACATCTCAGTAAAAATAGAAATTCCACAAATGTTGGTAAAATTTACTCAACCAAAAAGAATGTACTTAGAGCATAGGAAAAAAAATGTCCTCTGAGAAACCACATGGGGAGAAAATTCAACCAGCATTTCAAAAAGTAATTAAGTCTCACCACAAAGAAGCCAACAATAAATTATACCTTTAGCAATTACAATTTGACTTAGACGTTCAAATTATTTTTTAACAATTAGCAAGTTTGAAATCCTACCACTAGGTCTATTCTGATTTATAACTTTGTTCTTATCTATTGTTCAATATGGGCTCAGGCTTCATAGTATTGCTAGGTGATTCTTTAGAAGGATATATTGTTAAATTCACTGTGGCAACATCCACACTACTATATTTTGATTTAAAATGGAGTTTTTAAACTCAAAGGATCTCCATCCACACTGGACTTCATGCATTGTTTACAAATATATATGACATACAGTGGTGTGAAAAACTATTTGCCCCCTTCCTGATTTCTTATTCTTTTGCATGTTTGTCACACAAAATGTTTCTGATCATCAAACACATTTAACCATTAGTCAAATATAACACAAGTAAACACAAAATGCAGTTTTTAAATGATGGTGTTTATTATTTAGGGAGAAAAAAAATCCAAACCTACATGGCCCTGTGTGAAAAAGTAATTGCCCCCTTGTTAAAAAATAACCTAACTGTGGTGTATCACACCTGAGTTCAATTTCCGTAGCCACCCCCCTGGCCTGATTACTGCCACACCTGTTTCAATCAAGAAATCACTTAAATAGGAGCTGCCTGACACAGAGAAGTAGACCAAAAGCACCTCAAAAGCTAGACATCATGCCAAGATCCAAAGAAATTCAGGAACAAATGAGAACAGAAGTAATTGAGATCTATCAGTCTGGTAAAGGTTATAAAGCCATTTCTAAAGCTTTGGGACTCCAGCGAACCACAGTGAGAGCCATTATCCACAAATGGCAAAAACATGGAACAGTGGTGAACCTTCCCAGGAGTGGCCGGCCGACCAAAATTACCCCAAGAGCACAGAGACGACTCATCCGAGAGGTCACAAAAGACCCCAGGACAACGTCTAAAGAACTGCAGGCCTCACTTGCCTCAATTAAGGTCAGTGTTCACGACTCCACCATAAGAAAGAGACTGGACAAAAATGGCCTGCATGGCAGATTTCCAAGACGCAAACCACTGTTAAGCAAAAAGAACATTAGGGCTCGTCTCAATTTTGCTAAGAAACATCTCAATGATTGCCAAGACTTTTGGGAAAATACCTTGTGGACTGATGAATCAAAAGTTGAACTTTTTGGAAGGCAAATGTCCCGTTACATCTGGCGTAAAAGGAACACAGCATTTCAGAAAAAGAACATCATACCAACAGTAAAATATGGTGGTGGTAGTGTGATGGTCTGGGGTTGTTTTGCTGCTTCAGGACCTGGAAGGCTTGCTGTGATAGATGGAACCATGAATTCTACTGTCTACCAAAAAATCCTGAAGGAGAATGTCCGGCCATCTGTTCGTCAACTCAAGCTGAAGCGATCTTGGGTGCTGCAACAGGACAATGACCCAAAACACACCAGCAAATCCACCTCTGAATGGCTGAAGAAAAACAAAATGAAGACTTTGGAGTGGCCTAGTCAAAGTCCTGACCTGAATCCAATTGAGATGCTATGGCATGACCTTAAAAAGGCGGTTCATGCTAGAAAACCCTCAAATAAAGCTGAATTACAACAATTTTGCAAAGATGAGTGGGCCAAAATTCCTCCAGAGCACTGTAAAAGACTCATTGCAAGTTATCGCAAACGCTTGATTGCAGTTATTGCTGCTAAGGGTGGCCCAACCAGTTATTAGGTTCAGGGGGCAATTACTTTTTCACACAGGGCCATGTAGGTTTGGATTTTTTTTTTCTCCCTAAATAATAAAAACCACCATTTACAAACTGCATTTTGTGTTTACTTGTGTTATATTTGACTAATGGTTAAATGTGTTTGATGATCAGAAACATTTTGTGTGACAAACATGCAAAAGAATAAGAAATCAGGAAGGGGGCAAATAGTTTTTCACACCACTGTAGATGTTTGCCTATATTGGTCATGCATGCAAACCCAGAGAAAAACAGATTATGTTGTGCTTTATGAACTTTAAAAAATATCAGCACACACAGGACTCTGACAGCATAAAAAAATGAAGAAATTATTTAAGGAGCCACAGCCCCCACATCACATTAATGCATTGATCTCAGTTGTAAGACTAACTCAATAAAGAAAATAAATAAATAAATAAATGTGTACTCACATGTGTCTATACCTTTTCTTTACTGCATTGTGATTTTGTTTCTCTGTCTTGTATTCTTGTGAATGTGGCTGCAATCTACTCCTATCCACTTTGTTATGCACCCTCTTATGGAATGGTAATGGGATTAATAACAAAAATGTAGCGACTGATAAATTATTTGTATTTTGTGTATGTATGCAGCATTCAAATTAAATAAAATGCAATGTAGATGCATGTAGGTAAGCAGCTGAACAAGTGCCATGGAAAGCAACTCCTTTGACCCAAAGAAATCACACTATGGCAGACGTGAAGTGTCTGGACCTCTCTCCTGCACGTATATGTTGTGGTGGACAGCTGGGAGATGTACACCTCGATGATGGAAGGACCGGGAGAGGGACAATATCTTCCCTGGAACACAAGAGGGCAGCTGCCCTGGTTTGCTTTGGGGCCACGGAGCACGGAAGCTCAACCCTGTGGGGGCCCATGGTCTCCGCCAGGATGGTTCCAGAACCATGGACGGAAGCACCTGGAGCACATCCGGGTGCATTATAAAAGGGTCCGCCTCACTCCATTCGGAGAGCAGGAGTTGGGAGGTAGAAGACAGAGCCTGTGGAAGAGGAGTGGAGGAGGCAGAAGAAAAAAGTAAAAGAAAGTAAAGGACTGAGTCTAATTGGAGTGATTGGTGCACTGTATTGTGTGTGTAGGTGCAGAAGAGTAATTACAAGTGTGTGCTTTTCAGACTTGGCTGTCTCAGTATCTGTCTGTGTCTGGGCTTCTATCACATTTTTTACTGAGCAATTATGGATCAGTATACACAAACATGCATGCAAACATTATTTATTCATATCTGACCAACCACTGTGAAAAGTTTTCTGAGTTAAGATTATTTCAGTTTCAGAGTGTTTCTCTTTGAATTTATTATAAATAAATGTTCAAGTTTAACTTGAAAGTGATAAGCTGTAAAATTGAACTGAAAGTAAGATAAATGTGTATTACAAAAAAAAAAGTCTTTTTTTCTTTGCCAAATCTGCTATATTAGCCCAATAGATTGCTATCTCTGTTTAGGACTGGTTTCTGTCTAGAACCCATTGATGTCAGGCTTGTTCATTGTTCTTCCTGGCTGTGGAAGAGTAATGCAGCACATTTCAGTCTACATTAGTGATCTTTAGCACCGATCACTTGCTTGAGTATGAATGTGATTAGTGATCATATCTCAATGTTGTGTGTTCATCTTGTGAGCTTTTCAAGCTATGTTGGCAAATTATATACAACTGTAATTTTATTGGCTTGTTCAATTAGAATAATTGCTTATTGTGCACATTCTGAAAGTTGATATACACTAATGATACACTACAAAATGTTAGATCACAGTATCTATCTGTATATTTCATAATTAACTGTCTACCTCAGAAGAACTCACATTCTTTTTTCAAAATAGTAATTATTTTCATGCCTATCTATAGCATTTGAATGATTAAATATCTTGTGAATGTATAAGTTGTTGAGAAACATCCCCACTTAAAGACAAATCAGACAGTATTGCAAAGCCCCAGTACAATTGTTAAGAGTCCTTCACTCTGGTTTAATTACAGTAGGTGAGGAAGGTAGTAGCACAAGTGTTACTCTGATAATCTCTTAACACACAGAAACAGCAGTGTTGCATTTATGGCATTTTATTTAGATACTGCACCACTGAATGAACAACCTCATTTTCTCCATTGTACTGTATTTCAGGGTGCTTTACACTGCTTTGAAACATAGCACTTCAGCATGAATTGCACCTATGTTACATTAAATCTGTTAGATTAGGTAGTAAAACTAGATTACTGCATTTTAAACACTGCAATTTATTAGTGTAATACTAGGATGCCTCGTGACCTATAGAAATATCTATAAATGCCTTCCTCGCAAAATTAATTCAGACTGTGAAATATATAAAATTATCCTGCTCAAATTAATTTTATGAAGCTCTCTGTCTGGTTTTGTGAAGAATGGCTCCATAGATAACAATATGAAAGCATGTTTGAATACTTTATTGATATAATGTTGATCAAAGAGCTGACACACATCCATATATAGCTCCTCAACAGATCTCTCAAAAAGTGCATTTTAATTAAAATACATTTAATTACTATGATAAAAAATTAAAGATCATCATCCTATGAATAAATTTTGCTAAAACCATTCTTGAGTATCAAAACAGTAATTTAAATCTCCACATGTTTTGCAGCTTTTTAGAGCAGAAAATAGACATTCATTGAGTCAATGGTTTTTAAAATTTTTTCCACATGACCATATTTTGCATATTCCATTCCGAAGAGAAAATCAAACCCCACTGAGCTGCAGCCTATGCTTACTATTAGAAAAGCTTTTACATCATTTGTGTATTTAATATGCTATGGACTGTCCTGCATGTCCTGTTTAAGGCAAGTCTTTTCTGCTATAATAAAAAAGGCAATCATAATGCAAAATAAAAATAAAACACATACTGATTTAGTAATATATGTTACATTCAGTGATTAAAGCAATGGGCATAAACTAAAGAATGAGATTTGAAACCAATGAAGAGTTTCTAGAAGAACAGGTAGGCATGTAGATGCTCAATAGGCCATCTTAATAATGTTACCTTACACTGTTAACAAGGCTCTTATAATAAGACAAGTGACCTGATTAAAGTATTTTTAAGGCTTCAATGGCTTCTGTATTTGCTTGTTCATGTTTTGCTCCCACTCTAATGTGATTTCTACTACCTGAGTTCTATTTTGGCACTAACAGTAACAGCATAAGCTGCGATTGCTGTGCCCTTCTCTCAGTTATTCACTTTCTACTGACTTAAGTTTAATTTCTGTAAAGATCAGCTCTACAGATGTCAAAGAGATTAAAAAGTAAACAAGTTATCAAACAATAATAGTATGATAACTTCATTTAATAAGACATCTCTAAAACAATGTTCAATAAAATGACACATAGTAAAATGTATCACCAATTAAAGTTCATTGAAGGTCTTTTCTCTTTGGTGAATCAACATCAAGAAGAAAATAGATACAAATAATGCATTCATTTACAGTAACTCAAAACAAAAAGACATTGCATTTTAAAACAAAAATATTAGTCATCTACAGACTTGGATTTTTTGATATGTAGCCTAATAGAAGATGGTAGCACTTACCAGAAAGCAGGAGACAGAGCTGGAGGTGACAGAGTTAAAGGTGTGACAAGGATGGACAGGATTAGAAATGAGTACATTAGAGGGTCAGCTCAAGTTGGACGGTTGGCAGACAAAGTCAGAGAGGCGAGATTGCATTGGTTTGGTTATGTGCATAGGAGAGATGCTGGGTATATTGGGAAAAAAGATGCTAGGGATGGAGCTGCCAGGCAAGAGAAAAGGAGGAAGGCCTAAGAGAAGGTTTATGGATGTGGTGAGAGAGGACATGCAGGTGATGGGTGTGACAGAGCCAGATGCTGAAGACTGGACAATATGGAAGAAGACAATCTGCTGTGGGAACCCCTAACAGGAGCAGCAGGAAGAAGAATAGGAGAGGGAATTCTTGTAGCAGCTTATTTTCCAAAAATAATGATGATAGACAAAAATGTCAAATTCATTAATGAAAAAAACATATGTGAGGACTAATGCATGAAGGACACAAAAATAAACATTGCAAAAAATGAAACCTCTATGCAATCTTTTAGAACCTCTGTTCACAAGTAGTGATCCCAATGTGACTGGTGGAACAGCTCACACCCTTTCCCACTTCAAAATACCACAAACACTGAATTTCTCACCTTCCATTTCTTTGTCACACTACCTCTATCTCTCTATCATTATCTTACATTCTCCTGCCAGTAAACCTTTGCCCCAACTCACCCCCTAGTGTTGGAGGTCAGGAGAGTTTTGCTGGCTGTTAAGGAATTTTTTAAACCTTTCAATGATTAACTTCCAGTAAAACTTAAGAATCACTTCCATGATCAGGGACAGTCCTTTTTAATATGGGAATACTAGGCTACAGGCACTTGGTTGGGTACCTAGTACCTGAGTTAAAGAGCAATTCCTTCCATTACAGAAACATAAAAAATTAGGGTTAGAACCAGGAGAAAGTTTGGAGTCAAATCACAAACCAACATCAACATAAAAATATAGAGCTTGTTTCTAGAACCAGTAACTACATATCAAAAGAATCACAAGTAGGTACATTTTGTCCAATGTAAAATACAAAATGGTTGTCACCAATTGATCCCCGATGTCATGAATCTAGAACCTATATCCCTAGAAACCAGGACTTGCATCATGATGACTGAATCCCAAAAGTGTCAACACCCATTGTCTAAACAAAATGGCACCCAAGAAGATGTTAAATAAAAGTCAACTTTTATATAATCAATGAAATAACCACAGAATTCAATTCCTTGAGTATAAAAATCCCACAAACAACACCTAGATGATTTTTATAGCACAAGAAGAGTCTGGATAAAATGAAAAGGAACCTCCATTCATTACAGCAGCAGAAAGACAAATTATCTCCTACCTTTACAAAATTCTGACAACTGAATTTGTTATTGTTAGTGTTAGGGTTTTTGGAGACTAAGAAATCCACTGGTCATATTTATTTTGTCTTGAAAATAAACATTGTTTTGTTGTGACACAATTTCTGTTTTTTTGTTGTTTAGGTGCTGTCATTATCTGACCCTATTGCTACGACGTGATGGCTTCTTGTTAGGGGGATTGTCCCGGAAGTTGCCTTGTATAACCTCTTTAGTGTGACCATACCTATATTTAAGGATTCACCCAAACCCAAGCATTTGTTCTTTTGCTGTGTTTTGACTTTTCTGGTTATGGAATTTACTCCATTCATTGATTACAGTTGAAGACTTAGGTTTCACTCTAGTTATATGTCCATTTATTGTTTTAAAGATCGCCATATCCTGGCTATGATTTTTGTTACATGTACTTATTTATTTGATTCTTCTCTTCCCAGTCATCACATTTTTCTTGTTATTGAGGCTTCGTAACATCTCTGTTCCATTCAAAAATTATGCAACCCTGTATAGTCAGCACAGTATAACACAAGAAATGTTCTGATGGCCTCTTTCTTACTTCTGGTAGTGCATCTGATTTCTAAAGTCCATGGGGACGGTTGTCTTGTTTATCCCTGGTTGTAAGTCTCACTCCTCTCTAGAATTTTATGTGTAATCATTTCTTGTCTTTTCTGGCTACCTAGAAAACCTATGCTTCATTAGTAGATTTTGGAACCACATTTATGGGAGCATAGTTTTTGTTTATTTTTTTGTGTTTATTGTTGCTTTTTTTTTTTTTTTTAATAAACCCCAACAAGGATCATGAAGGTAGCATGGTGGGAGGACATGTGCTCCTCTGGTTGAAATTTAACATCTTATTAAAAGAAGAAACATCCTCTAACAGGACAATTCAGCAGTCAGGCAGGAGAAAAGCTGTTCATTGTATCTTTTAATTACTCCTTGGCAAAATGCCTTAGAGGGAGCATTCATCAAAAACAGTCTGTCACAACCTGGTCAGCATGATCAGAATGGTCAGAGAAACAAAGAGTAGAGGTTCATTTTATAAACTGTTGAATTTACATACAGTGTCAATCAATGCATACATTTTACTCTGGTTGGTTCATTGGTTTACACCCAAATGATTTTATCCTAAACCAATTCTTATATTTCAGTGTACATTTTGTTGTTGACTTGATCTTTTATCTCGTTTCCGACATTTATTAATCCTTTGTGCTATTTCTTGAAGATGAATGCTATGTTACCCTAAAACTATGTTTTTATACCTAAATTGATGTGAGCTTTGTATACTTTACAAAGTAACCTTTAGCAGAGTGGTTGAGTGAGCAGACCAATAAAACACCATCATATAACAGAATATTTGCAATGCCACTTAATCCATTTTAGGGCTGTGTGGTTGAGGAGGGGTGGTTGGGAGATAGCCTATTCCAGTTCTAATGGGTACAATAGAGAGAGCAACTTTGGACATCACAACAGTCTATGGCTGAGTCTACCCCTCACACACAACCATAATCTCAAAGAAACAATGAAAAAGTGACAATAAACCATTTGGGATGTGCAAAGAAAATTGAAGTACCCAGAGGATAACCCTTGCAGACACAGGGAGAAAGTGCAAATTACACAAAGACCACATGCAAGAAACCTCTGTTATGATTCTAATTATAACAAGGTAAACCTAGTCTGAAACAGAGATATCAGGACCATTCAGAAGCTGGTGTTGTGTAATGGCAAGCAACCAGTTCCAGAGTGGTCCTTGTGGCCTGGTTGGGCTCTGCCTGAAGACAGTCACTTCACCATTTGTAAGGTGAAGGTTGGGGATCAGATGCATTGCCTCATGAGTGGCAGGTATTGGTGGGAAATGATCAAACATAATAGGCCTTGACAATGGAAACAAGTTTTTTTAGATATAGAATGTTGTAACCTCTTGTACATGTGCCAGCTACTTTCACCCCAGGGAAGTAAAGTACAGGTCAAATATATTGAAACGCTGTACATTCAGCATATACTCTAAAACCAGACTCCAAATGACACTCCTACTTTACTCCACAGCAGTGGCCCTGAGTGGAAAATGGGTGAATTTTTGTGATAGACAAAGAAACTGTACTGTTGTTTGTGAATATGTACTAAACGATTATTTATGAGTATTTAGCCTTTTTGAGAACTGTTGTGCTCATTAGTTCTTCTTGGAAGCATCAGTGTTCATGTGAGAAATTATGGATATTGCCGAATAGGAGTAATTTAGAGAAATGACCTGTCATTTCTGAGTAGTGGATTTTATGGGATACCTATTATCCATATATTATCCATAATAAACATCACGTTTGAACATAAAAGCTGATTAAAGTGCGGATGGTACTACTGTGTCCTGTGCCAATGGTCAATGATCAACTATAAGAGATTATGATCTGTCAGCTGTTCATTGGTTGGAGCAGTGTTGGCTCAGATAGTTGAAGAGGTAGAAGTGTAAATAAATTTGGAGGATGTACTCCTTTATCTCGGAGGTATCTGGAGATATAGAGTCTGTATGAGCCTTTTCAAGTCCTCAGTATTAATGATTGTGGCAAAATGTTGTTGGTGCCTGTCATAGGGGAAATTCATAACCTGAAAGTGAAAAACCAACTTTGAAGAAAGCAACTACATTAAAGAAAGAGGCTGTCTGTGCAGTGTTTGTGTCTCCTGATTTGACAGAGGAGTACCAGAAGGCCAAGAAGGCATTAGCTCTATGCGTGCATGAGGCAAAAGTTTATGTGTGGATATCTTGTTTAATCTGGTGGTCGGTGTTGCAAAGGCATTGAAATTTAAGCCATAAAGTTAACTAATTCAATGTGTAACAATGAGTGAGTCATTTAATCTTCCTAATGTAAATCTATGAACCAATAACTGCATTGTTTCTCAGGATGGTTTTGACTATAGGAAAGGTACTATGTAAAATTAGGTTTGTTTATTGGATCGTCCATAATAAGTGAATAATCATGTCCTTGAGGTAGCTACTGTAGTATGAAGCATTTTAATTCTTTTACAGAATTTTTATGATACAGGTTCCACTGAATACAGTGTGATTTTTTTCTGTCAGTATAACAATTTACAGTATGTTTTAGAAACAATGCACCAAAACAATACAAAAACCTTGAAACAACCTTGAGTTAAAAAAGTTCTAAAACAATGAGAGTTTAAGAAGAAATGAAGGAAGGGATATAGAAAATAAAGGAAAATTCAATAAACCCATAAAGCATAACTAAATTAAAGAGCTAATCTGAAAGTTCAATTAATAGTTGCTTTAACGGTGCTCCTGCCTTCAGCCAAAGATTAAAGGACTTCATAAAGGCATTATTAATCATTGCTGTGGACAGCTTCAGGTGGATTAAATTATAGAAATACACAAGCCAGTGGCGAAGATTAATAGATTCAAGGGATTTCTACCAGGAGGGTATTGAGATCAGGGGAGCAATGGAGCGAAATAGGACAATTCTTTGTGATGAAAGGGGAAGGAGACTGACATATCTATGGAAGGCATTAACAGTCCAAACATAAAGTTGAGAGGAGGCACTACATGGTTATTATTGGGCACAGGAAGATCATCCCTTTTACACTTAAAAGTGCATTTAGCAATCAACCTCTATTTTGTACAGATGTTTTGTTGTTGAGCCCTAAGCAGTCTACAAGTCACCCATTGTGATGAGTAATATTGAGCAATGTGCAGATGAGACACTGAAATACTATGTTAAATCAAAAAGACAACAAGTCAAGGAGATAAGGATACATCAATACTTGAATGGCATTACAAATCAAATACCTTTACAAGATTTATAAAAATGTGGTGTGAAAGTGAATTAGTAAATAAAGTTAACGTGATGGTACATGAAAAAGACAAGGACAAGATTACAAAAAAAAATACAGGGCAATTGTATTGTGACCGTTTGTGCCTACCTTCTAAGGGTCATTACGCACAAGGACTTTAACACATGATCTTGTGATTTTCAACTCCCAGTGAAGCTCAAAGCATTTGTCACATCTTCCCAAGGTAAAGACTTCACTGACTGTTTACATTCTGTTTGATTGCAGGAGATGTGAAACCTCTGCACTAATTCTCACTTTAACTGTGTGACAATATTAATGCATCAAACATATTTTTCAACTACTTTCCCAAAACTTTTATTTGCATGCTAGGGAGGCATGTTGAATTAATGGAACGAGTAAGTTATGACAGATGAAAAGTTCAAATTATTGTGATTTCCTAATTGAAACTGTTAATAGATGAATGGAAGGGCACACATGTGGAATTAGGGTTACTATAAGGACACCAAGGAAACAAAGCTTCATAAGGTATACTGTGTCAGATATTTTTGCCAGTTTTATTTATCAAATTAAATGTATTCCAAATTTAAAGTTATATATTATGGTGGTTAACACCATACATTATTTGCTTTCGGCTTTTAGATTCCCACTGCAGTTTACATTTTGAAGGCCACTAGAGTGAGGAAAGACACGGCATAAACTTAAAAAGTATTAGAAAGTAATGTCATATTAAAAACATGGAAATTGCTGTGGTCTCTGACCTGTCATTCAATAACCTTTACTAACAGTTTCAACAATATGCTTATACTACTGTGATACAAGTGTACCCTTTGAAAAGTATTATGAGGGAAGTAACAAATGCAAAGCAAGAGTTTTAAAAGGTCACCATTCTTTGGTGCTTTGTATGTAATTGAATAACCTTGGAAGCATATATAAAACACATTGTCCAGGTTATATTGTTCTCAGTCTTAGTCTTGACAAGACGTTTATATTTTACAATCGACGTTCAAAAATATGGATTTTCTTCAAAAGCCCTTCCTAGTGTGGCATTCCAAATACTAGCAGGTCACCTGTTCCGACAGCTGACTGTCTTCTTGTGCAGAATGCTATTTATTTAAAAATAAATGCTTCCAACAATATTACATTTTTCTCTCAGCTTATTTTTGTTTAAGTTCTTCAGACACAGCAATGAAAAAACACTTCCAACAGCAATCAATATACTGAAGATTATGATTCTGTGAAGGGCTGCTTTTTTTCTTGACACTTTAAATCATAGAGAACAAGAAAATTGTAACCTTTTCTTTCTCAGCCCAGTGGAAAGACAATGATTTGTAATACATCCTACGTGTATACAACATAAACCTAACCTTTTTACAGATGGGTATGAGTTTTTGTTGTTTTGCTAGTTTTTTATTTTTTTTTTCTGGATAGTATAGTACATATTGCAAAAAGGTCAACTTGTTCTTAGTCTGAGCACAATTACTGTGTAAGTCTTGGGTGAAAAATGTAACTTGAAATTAAAAAAGACAAGGAGTATATTGTGTAAAGATATCTAAGCAGCATGTACCACAGTTGGATGCCTTTTTTCCAAAAATGAAGTGCTTGTGTTGTTTACCTTTACCGTGCATAAACACAGTTATCAAATATTTATTATTTACAGGTTATACATTTGTTTACAGTTTCACTTATAGATTCTGCCTAATTTTACATCAATAAAATAGAACTGTGGCAATTCCCTGCAAAATGTGTTGCTGACTTCGTCTTTTTGGTATTTTGCAATGAGACTTGGAGGACATGCTAGCTTGATTTAGGCACTATGGAGTGAGACACTTATAGCATTAGACATTTGAGGAATGGCCATCAGCCTGTACTGCAACCATATTCTCCAAGACAGGGTGTGTAAACAGACCTCGACTTTGAACCCATATGAGAATAATATTTTATAGAATCGTTATTACATGAAATTTTTGTTTTCTGCTGCATTCATTTTTCCTGTTTTCCTCGGTTTGCTTGATTTTTCTGCTCCAAAACCTGCTGTGGGTGCCTTTTCCTTTCAGTACCTACCAGTACTTAGGGTGCAGAAAAAACAGCACTTTCCAGAAGGCAGTGTGACTTTGTGCTTTTGTTGATTTGTACTGTTATTGAATGATTCCACCACTGAATCCAGAGCCACCCTGGAAATGAATCCAGTGAAAGGATAAAAAATATCCTCTGTTTTCCTTTATACATTACATCTGAAATTAGGAAGCATGTTTTGTCAATGACTCACTGCGAAGAACTTTTTGAGAGGAGTTTGGGTGGTGTTGTGGAAGTGTTACGACTTGGTGTAATGTCTGTTGGGAAAACGGGCAAGTCACATACAAGTTAGAGAAGAACAAAACTAGCATACTAAGGCCTAGAGCGTGAAACATGTTCTCTGTGCCTTTGGTAAACTTTATTCAAACTCCTTTTATACATCTTTAGGTTAAATAAAATCATTATTGTAATTGTTTTGATTTTGTTTGAACCACTGTTATTTTGGGTTGTAGAAAGAGACTCAGTAGTTACAGTAAGAATAGCACTAGACCACATGTGGGCAGATTCAGTCCTGGGGGGCCGCAGTGGTTGCAGGTTTTTGTTCCAACACAGTTGCTTAATTAAAAAACAATCCTTGTCAATTATTTAATTTCATGGCCTGTTAGTGCTTTAACTCTGCCATGTCAAGTCATTCTCATATCCTAGATTTTTTTTCCTTTTTAAGGATATCATCCAAATGATTTGAAGTCTAAAACAGACAAGTTATTCTCAGTGCTTCACTTTTTTCTCTTCACTTTCCTTCTAAGTATTTAATTAAACCCAATAGTGCATGATAAATCCACATAGGTGTAAATGGAAACAAGCGAAATGGAGAAATGCTGGTTTCTTTTGTCATTTGCATCTTATTGCTAATAAGGAGCCATTAAAAACAAAGACTACAGCTGTTTAAGACTAAAATAAGCAATAAGGGCTGAAAATCTTAACGAGCGAGACAACTAAAGTGAAGCAGAAGTGTTACAAGATCAATAAGTGCTTTTTATTAAGCAATTGGGTTGGAACAAAAACCTGCAGCCACTGCGGCCCTCCAGGACTGAATCTGCCCACCCCTGCACTAGACCCATCCATCAGACAATGATATGATTTCCATGACCCAGATACAGAAGGGGGTGTCATTTTTTCATAACTGTAACAGTTCATCACACTAGGTATGACAGGCATCAGGATTGGGGCCTATTAAATACATGTTGTTGCCATAAGGATTATCATTTTGCCTTTGAAATCTCTTTGGAAAACAAAATGAATTGATTATTAGAGGGTACAGTAATTACTAATATGCATGGCTCATGCCATCCTATAATGCCTCTCTATATTCCTCTCTGTTTGAGTAGGTGGTCAGGTTCCTCAGTTCCTACTACATTGACTACTCACTAGTGTCCAAGCTAAATACTGCCAGCTTAATTCAAGAACGTCCCAACGTTTATGTTCACGGTAGAAATTCTTATTGTCCGTTCAGCCAATGCAAGGTCATATGGAGGTAGTGCCTAACTTGGCAGCATCAGGTACAAGTGATGGACTCACAATGGGTAGAATGCCATTTTGTTGCAGGGCACACAGTTCCTAATCTCACTGCCAGTTTATTCACCAATCAGTGCAACCTGCAGGGTTTTGGAATGGTGGAAGAAACAGGAGGACTGTTTCTCTGATGAAAGTGAGAGAAACCATAAAAAGGAAGTGACTCTGTCCAACAAAGCAGACTGCTATAACTGTGAGGCACCCACTGTGTCACAGTGGGACTGTTACTATTTAGCATGTTATACTCCTTGTAAAAAGATATCTTACATACTGTACTGTAGTCTTATAATAGGAGTCTTCGTTAAATAGAAAACAGAGCTTCTTTCGATTTTTTTAATGCAAGATACAGAGTTAATGATTTTGTTCTTGTGTATGAGGGCAATGGTATTCAAGCTCAGTTCACTGGGGACCACTGTGGCTGTAGGTTTTTATTTCAGGTAATTTCACAATCAGTAAACTTATTGTTTAGTTATTTCTAAGTAATTTAAAAATTATTTGGATTCTGTGCCATAACTTCAAATGCTTATACTTCTTTTGCCATTTTCTTTTTAATTTACTCGTACCTACAGAGGTTGTTCCCTTATCCACATGCTGACGATTAACAATGAGCAGTGCAGTTACAGGTGCAAACAACATTGAATACTAAATAGGAACAATTACTGCTGTGCCATTTTAACTTGTCTGCTCATTAAAAAATGTTTCTTACAAATGAGCAGACAAGTGAATATGGCACTGAAGTAATTGTCCAGCATTTGGATACAATTAAGGGAGCAAACTCTTTAGAAAAAGGTGAAATAAAAAGAAAATGGCAAAGCAACCTTAAGTATTTAACGTTCAGGGAAAATACAAATATATACAATTTTTGTTTAAAATAAGAAACCATAAAGAACGGCACAATAAACAATGAGAATAATTAGGAGTAAGAACAATATACTGAGTGTGAATTTGATCATAATAAAAACCCGCAGCCATGGAAATCCTCCAGGACTGAATTTGCAAACCACTGTATTAGGATATCTAGCTATTCCATTTTTTGTCACTCTGTGTTTGTAGGGGTTTGTAGTTGAATTAAAAACAATGGCTAACAATTATTTTCCTGACTTTATGTTGCCCTTTCCTGCATTTCCAAGAGCATCTGAGTAAATCCTTTTTCAATTGATCCCAAAATGATTTTCTTGAAGGATTTGCTGCACAGTAAGTGGTCCATTGTATATTAAAATATGCATTACATAGCAGTTGAGAAAAGGAGAAAAAACAGACAATAAATAAGCTAAACTATTTTGTCACATGGAATTATACCCTTTTGGTCTTTTGCATTGAAAAGGTCACCTCAATAAGGCACCCTACACGCTCATTTATAAGTTAAAGACAGTGCACTTCCTATTATCAATTCAAGTAATATGTTTTATTTGTTTGGGTTTCTTTTCCTGTACTTTGTTTTCTGCTTTTCATTTTGGTATAACGTGGTCATTTTATATATTGACAGAAGGGATTTTTGCATTATTTGTATTATTCCATCATAGGAAGAAGAGTACTTGGAAAGAAAAGTACTTTGCGTCTTGTGGCCAACATAAGAATCATAATAGTTATTGACTGCTGAGTAAAGTTCAAAGGAGAGCAATTTATTTTTGGTTATAACTTGAAGTGTATTTTCCAATAATCTTTATATATACATTTTATACATGTGAAGACTTTGAATTGACTCAATGAGGTTAGCTTGTTTACTCATTATATAAACAGTATATGCTCTTTTATATTTGCTTGCTTCAGGCTGGCAAAATACAGGCACATTGATTTTAATCTCAGATAACAATGATCTGTTTTCCAAAAGGCTGAGGTATACAAAGAATTGCTTTAAATTTATACATTTAGGATTTATGAAACAGCTATTTTGACATTTGCTTCATACTAATTGTAACCAAGTATTAGGTTTGGGTTTTCCAAAATATCATTTAAAAATTATATTAAGACTGTCTATTTTGCAGCAGAGTTTCTTTCTTTACATTAAACAGACACTTGTGGATTTAAGTAATTAAACAAGGGGAAGGCTATTTGCAGTTCTACCCAAATAATGAAATGACACAGAGATGATAAAACCTCCTTTAAGAAATTAGCAACTTTTATGATCACTTTTAATGAGGGACTGGCTCTGTGTAATTAACCTTTCTTTGATATAACAGGATGGAACAGCTGAAACATCAAGTTTCATTTGCATCTGTGGGCACATTTGACTACAGTATCACATATATCAAAAAACCATTGTGTTAGGCTTTATCATCTGTTTAAAATTTAGGTGTGTGCAATAAAACGCCAATGTAGCCTATGGCAGCAGATGTACATTAACAACAGTCAAAATAAAAGACCAATAACCCATATGCAGACAGCATACATAAGTAGTTTTTGAAGTCTGTAATTGATATTTCCAAATCAGTTTTGGTAAATTCCAATTTTTCTGACACATTTTATTAAGGGCAGCAAGGTGGTGCAGCAGTGGCACTACTGTCTTGAAGTATGGAGTATCCTAGGTTCTCCCTGCATGGAATCTGCATGTTCTCCTTGTGTCTACATAGATTTCCTCCTCCAAAAACATGCAGTTTAGTTGAACTGGTGGCACTAAATTGGCCCTAGTGTGTGTGTGTGTGCGGGGGGTGCATGTGCGTGTGTGTGTTTGCCCTGTTCAGGGTTTGTTCCTCCCTTGTGTCCTAAGATAGCTGGTGGGAGAGACTCCAGTCCCAAGGCAACACTTGTCTGGATTACCCGGGTTAGAAAATGAAATGATACTGTATTAATGTTAACCTTTTTAAATCTGATTTAACATGTTTTCATTACATTTTAATGACATGTTTCTTTTTTGGTTTTAAAACAGTATAATATTCAGATATCTTTAGGCATGATAGCATCTGAGGATATAAATTTCAGCATATAAAAAATATTATATTTCAATTTTAATGTATTGGCTTTGCCATGTTCAGGGGATCAGGCACAAACACATACAGCACATTAAGACAATGACTGTTGTCACACACGTGCGCATGGGAGGCAGCTAGAGGGCTTAAATAATAGTAATACCATGCCAGACCAGGGAGTGGCAAGCTGCACTAACTCTCTCTCCATCCTCTGCAGACTATCCTCGGGAAATCCCACTAGGTGCCGGTGCTTTTGATGACATGACTTCTGGTACTGGCACCATTGATGACATCACTTCTGGTTCCGGCGCTCTGGATGATGTCACTTCTGGTCCCGGCAACATCACTTCCAATTCCGGTCCAGAGGACGTCACTTCCTGTCACGGCCTTTAAAGCTGCCATTTTATCTAACCTGACTCAGTTCTGTTTTGGACTTCAACCTGAACACAACTGATAAAAATTAACCTTTTGCAGCCAGGGCATAATATATGGGTGGCTGCCCCAAACCTTTTTGATGTACCTGTGTCATTCTTATTACACTGTTTGTATTCTGATTTTGCATTTTTAAAATAATTATAATACAGTAATCCCTCCTCCATCGCGGGGGTTGCGTTCCAGAGCCACCCGCGAAATAAGAAAATCCGCGAAGTAGAAACCATATGTTTATATGGTTATTTTTTTATTGTCATGCTTGGGTCACAGATTTGCGCAGAAACACAGGAGGTTGTAGAGAGACAGGAACGTTATTCAAACACTGCAAACAAACATTTGTCTCTTTTTCAAAAGTTTAAACTGGGCTCCATGACAAGACAGAGATGACAGTTCTGTCTCACAATTAAAAGAATGCAAACATATCTTCCTCTTCAAAGGAGTGCGCGTCAGGAGCACAGGCTGTCAGAAACAGAGAGGAAAGCAAACAAATCAATAGGGCTGTTTGGCTTTTAAGTATGTGAAGCACCGCCGGTACAAAGCTGTTGAAGGCGGCAGCTCACACCCCCTCCGTCAGGAGCAGGAAGAGAGAGAGAGCCAGAGAAAAACAAAACAGTGAAAAATCAATACGTGCCCTTTGAGCTTTTAAGTATGTGAAGCACCGTGCAGCATGTCGCTTCACGAAGCAGCTGCACACAGAAGGTAGCAACGTGAAGATAATCTTTCAGCATTTTTAGGCGAGCATCCGTATTGTCTAGGTGTGCGAACAGCCCCCCTGCTCACACCCCCTACGTCAGGATCAGAGAAAGTCAGCGCAAGAGAGACAGAGAAAAGTAAGTTGGGTAGCTTCTCAGCCATCTGCCAATAGCGTCCCTTGTATGAAATCAACTGGGCAAACCAACTGAGGAAGCATGTACCAGAAATTAAAAGATCCATTGTCCTCAGAAATCCGCGAACCAGCAAAAAATCCGTGATATATATTTAAATATGCTTACATATAAAATCCGCGATAGAGTGAAGCCGCGAAAGGCGAAGCGCGATATAGCGAGGGATCACTGTAATCAGTTATTGTCCTTAAATGTTGAGACGCAGGAAAAATTAGAGCTGAGTCACTTTTAATGCTGAGAATGCTTACTTAATAAAAAAAAAATTAGTATTTGATAGATATAAACTTTAAAACGATTTGGGGAGTGAGAATGATTGAAGAGTTTCTAGGCAGGCAGTGTGGCATACTGTGTATAGTGGACTTCAAAGCCTCAGGTTGTTACATAAGAAATGTATCTCAGATGCTGTAAATTGGTTTGGATAAAGGCACCAGCCAACTAAGAAATAATAAAAATAAGACTAGCAATTATCAAGATAATAGGGAGTGGTTAAGGAAGTTAATGGGTACATGTAAAGCCTTAAAGCACATATTTAGTAAACAAAATCAATGCACATATGGAAAATTCCTTGAAATTGGAAAGCAACGAATGTCCTCCCTTTGCATACAGTAAATAAAGAGACGGATCCAGGTACTTACAGGCCAGTAAGATGAACGACGTATTGCACGTAAATTAATGGAAACAATTATAGTACTGAGGAGCACTCTAGAACAAGTGTATTAATTAACAGTCAGCTTGGGTTTAGATGTGGAAAATTGTTTTTCACTACTGTGCTGGAATTCATTGCAGAAGTAACAAAACCATTCATATGATGTTATTTATGTTAATTTTCAAAAAAATTTTGATGAGATACTTCATGAAAGGCTAGTGATCAAACTAAACCATTGAGAGTTCAAGGCACAGTGTTTTAGTAGGTACAAAAATTAAAATAAGTACTGGAAGCAAATGTTTTTCCTCAAAATTAGACAATGTTAAAGTCCCCCAAAGAGCAATGTTGGGGTCACTGTAGTTTCTAATATTTATAAATGATCTTGTCAATAATCTAAATACTAGGCTGGTTAAGTTTACAGATGATACCAAACTAAGTGGAATGGTAGACAACAAAGTATCAGCTAGATTATTACAAATGGGGAGATACTGTATGTGGAAGATGAAATGTAATGTAAATAAAAGTAAAGTGTAACATGAAGGTAAAAATGGTAGATTTGAAATATGCAGTGAGGCTTCTGAATCTTTGCCTAAATATAAGAAATTAGGAGCCGAAATGAACTTGTCACTGCCCACATTCATACCGTGTACAGAAGTGATTAAGAGACATAATAATATTAATTTACATGGCAGGATGCGTAGGGTACATAATATTTAAGCCCTGTAACACACTAGTGTGGCCTCATCTAGAATATTGTGGGCAGTTTTGGCCCCCATCCTACAAAAAATACATAGCAGCTCTACAAAAAGCTGCTTAGATTGATTGATGTGGTGTATGAGCTATGAGGAAAGCATGACATAGCTGACCATGTCCATTTTAAGGAAATGGAGATTAAGAGGTATTATGATAAGAGTGTTCAAAGTTATAAGGGAAATTAATTTAGTTAATTCCAGCTGTTACTTTTAAAATTAGTCCTTCAAGTAGAACACTGGCATAAAGGAAAAACAGGGTAAGGAAATTTTTTGCACAAATGTTAGAAGGTTTTTTATTCACACAGAAAATCATAGATACATAGAATAATTTATCAAAGTAGTGTGGTAGACAGCAGTACTCTCTGGACATCTTCATAAGTCAACTTCATGTAATTTTGCAAGAATTATGTGAACAGTAATCAGTGAGCTATATTGGACTTTAGGTCCTCTTCTCATCATAATGTAATGGATTTCTGGCCTTCAAAAAACTCTACAAGATGTATAAATGTGAAGTGAAATGTGTAGCTTGCACAGTGGAACCTCAGTGTCATTATTTAGGCTGGAAACTGATACTTTGTAGCCTGTTTCTTTAAAGGAAGCCAATTCCGTACTGTTGTAAGAGTCACGTCCCTCATCTCTAGGGGCAGTCTTCGGGATAGTAACCTTGATATGATTAACAACTGGCATAAAAGGTCAGCCTTTCGCTAGGTACCTTATCCGATCTGTGGATAGAATTCCTTACTTTCATTTTGAGATTGTGTGCTTTCTTTTTTTGTATTGCCTAGTTATGACTTATTGCTTGTTATTTGAGTTTGATTTTGCCTCTTGTCAGGATTAGGGTTGCTACGGTATATTTTTATCATTATCTTTTGTTTGGTCTTTTGCCACTTTTTCATTTTTACTCACAAAATCAGCTCTCCTGTTTACCTGCTGAGTCAGGACTCTCAAGCTTCTTAAACCCCAACAGCACCCGTGGCTAAAAAATCTAGCTTAAGATTGTACTGAGACTTTTATCCAAAACATTTTTGTCCCCAAACTATGCAGGTGTCTGCCTAAACAGGAAAAAAAGTGCAAAAGCCCAGTTACCAAAACAATGCTTATTAAGTTTTAGAGAATTAACCAAAATTCATACAGAGGGAGAGAAACCATAAAAACTCTGTCTCATTAAAAAATGTGAAGATTTATTACCACAAATATATTTTTAATAAAAAACAAAGCAGAGCCGGAAATAGGTGAAAATGGTGTTTTCTTAAAAGGCACCCCAAAGCAAACAAGTACAATCTATACTCCAATATCTAAATATATATATTGTGGCAGATGGCCGGGGCCCTTCCCTTATGAAAGGACGGGGGGAGAAAAGAACTTACAGGACAGTTTCTGCCCTGAACTTACAGAGGGATGCTCCCTTGGTTTCCAGCGGCTCCATGGGTTATGAGCATGGGAGCTCAACCCTGCTGGGACATGGACGTTTGCAGGGCCCTATTTGGCTGCACTTCCGCCACACCCGGTTAGTGTGGCCAGAAGAAGCTTGTTGGGCACCTGGAGTCCTTCCAGCGCCAGAAGTGAACGGCCAGAGTCAGGAGGAAGAGGACAAAGCATGAGAAGGAGTGGAGGCGGAAGGACTGGCAGCAAAAGGGACTGTGTTGGGCTGTGGTGATTTGTGCACTGTATAAATAAACCGTGTGCTGGGTGCTAAAGCTGTCTCTTGCCTGTCTGTGTCAGGGTTAGGGCAGCTGTACGCACCCTGGGCTCCACAATAAATATATATATATAAACATAAAATCAAAATCCTCTACAGTACTTAAAATAATGAAGTTTCCCTTACATCTCTCAATGCCACTCTGGAACACCCGATCCTTTATCTAGAGTATATATAGAGAGGGCAGCTTTTCAGCTAATATGTCAAGCGGGTCCTGCCCCTTGATTCTCTGCATAAAGGGGACTAGGCATGTAACAAAAATCCAATATCCAATTATACAAAATAAATCAACAATAAATGATTATTACTTACAACAATTTTCATAATGTAAAATAGAAATAGACCAAAAACACAATTGACAACATAATATTTAAAAAATACTTAAAAATATATCAAATTAAAAGAAAGTATACTTGAGCCACAGATAAAACCCTGGCTAAGCCATAACACATAATTGATCTAATGTAAACAAAAAGCAATTCCCTTCCTTCTAATTCCAAGCAGTCTTTAAAATAAGCCTATGGTGAGTGAATCTTCTGCCAATGTGTATTTTATCAAATGCCAAGCGCCTGAAGTCTGCTGAAAGCCAATTGATTTATTTTGTTAAAGATCTTTAGATTTAGGAGTAACAAAATGGAACAGTCACATTTCATTTCTGAACACTTACACAAAGGTGAGTTGCAAGATGCAAAGCAGATTTAAATAGTTTTTGAAACCATCACAATAAAAACAATAAGTAAATAAATAAAGGTTTATAAACATAGGTAGCATAAGAGCGCACAACCATCTTAATGAATCAGTCCTTCACCAGCTTAAGCATTTTAAACTTTGCTCTCACTTAGGAACTTTTTGAATCATCTTTAAATTATATAGAATATATACATTGGGACTTTGCTTAAAGATGCAACAAATTTTTATCAGTGGACATTTGTCATAGCCTGTTGTATAAAGTACTTGAGCAATTCTCAAAAAGCTGACTTCTTAGTAATTAGTAACATATATTGCTGGATTTATCACTTTTTATTGTTATTGTTTGTATTAAGAGAGCTCGTGTTTCTTTCTATGTAATACATAAAACTAAATGCATGTTTGTGTGTTCAACAGGTATACTAAACAGCACCATTGAACCTATCTCTGCCATTGACTATGTTTCATTCTAAAACTTATCTCATTGGGGGACTTTATTTAATGTCAACACCTTTGTTTTATTAGGGAATTGTTACTTGGAGGAATTTTTTGAACTTGGCTTAGGTCCGCAGTGCTGTTCCCCATGGTGGGCTTAATCCGTGAAATTCCCCTGGGGAATTTATTTAGTGTCCGCATTTGCACTTGTTAGTGTCCCAAAGTAACCACTAACCATTGTAGTATTTTTTTACAAGAAGCAGTAACTAAGTTACTGATGTCAAGGAAAAGACGTCCTAAACTGTGACAGAAAGTGTAAACATTTTGACAATAATGGCCATATCTGAACATTTGCTTTCCACAGTGAAGTGTTCCGTTTCCATGTTATGGTTTTGGGTGTGTTTCCCTTTTATGAAGAAAATTTTGATATACTGTACACAAGGAATGCAAAGAATCCCGGATTGAAGCAACGATAGCCGTAAGACTGCCAATACTGATGCGCTGTGCAAGAAAGGACAGAGCCGGTTATACTTCCTTAGAAGGCTGGCTTCCTTCAACATCTGCAATAAGATGCTGCAGATGTTCTATCAAACAGTTGTGGCGAGCGCCCTCTTCTACGCAGTGGTGTGCTGGGGAGGCAGCATTAAGAGGAAATACGCCTCACGCCTGGACAAACTGGTGAGGAAGGCAGGCTCTATTGTTGGTATGGAGCTGGACAGTTTAACATCTGTGGCAGAGCGAAGGGCGCTCAGCAGGCTCCTATCAATTATGGAGAATCCACTGCATCCACTAAATAGTATCATCTCCAGACAGAAGAGCAGCTTCAGCGACAGACTGCTGTCACTGTCCTGCTCCACAGACAGATTGAGGAGATTGTTCCTCCCCCAAACTATGCGACTCTTTAATTCCACCTGGGGGGGTAAACGTTAATATTTAACATTATACATAGTTATTGTCTGTTTTTTTCACTGCATTATTATCATTCTTTAATTTAATATTATTTATTGTATCAGTTTGCTGCTGCTGAAGAATGTGAATTTCCCATTGGGATTAATAAAGTATCTATCTATCTATCTATCTATCTATCTATCTATCTATCTATCTATCTATCTATCTATCTATCTATCTATCTATCTATCTATCTATCTATCTATCTATCTATCTATCTATCTATCTATCTATCTATCTATCTATCTATCTAAGACCACCAGAGAGAGACCTTCTCAATTTGAAATACCCTACCAAGTTCATAAAACCATCAATAGAATCCATACAAGACATGTTAAATATTTCTTTTCATGTGAGGAGTGATTCCCAGCTCAGAATGTATCTGTGGTGCTCAGAGCCAAATGATTTCTCATATTATACGAAACTGTGAACACATGTTCTACCCTACTGAGTAGACAGATATGCTGACTTTACCCCCATTCCGCAATCAAGTAGACAAAAAAACAGAATGTTACATTGTGACTGCCCTTTTATTGTAATTTCAAATAAAATTCAATTATCTGTTTTATATACTGTATATACTTAAATATACTTATATCTATTGTGATGGACGGCAGGCGTTTCAGCCTGGCCTGGATGTCCCTCATCAGAGAAAAGCAGCCTTTTCAGGGCATTACATCCCCGGGACTTTAGAGGACAGCTCCCCTGGATGGAAAGGGTTCCTCGGGTTCCCGCAGGGCAGCATGGGACATGGAGTTTGTTTCTTCATTCCTGTTGGGTGCCGTGGGTGCCGCCAGGGGGAGCTCACCAAGAACCCGGGGACTATTATGGTTACACCAACCCGGAAGTACTTCGGGGTCACGAGGACGGAAGTCCACAGTACTTCTGGGACACTTGATGAAAGAAGATGTGGTGTTGACCCGGAGAAGAAATACTTCCGGGTCATGGACTTTAAAAGGACTGTGGGAAACCCCAGCAGCCTGAGCCGGAGTTGGGAGGGTGTGTAACGGAGCTGCTGGGAGTTGGAGGAGTGTGATTATTGATTATTATTGATTTGTTTTATTGATTGGGGAATTGTGGAGAGTGCGGTGCTTTGTGCACTGTATTAAAGAATATTAAAGATATTATTCTTGGTGATTTTAAACGTGTGTCCTGGACGTCTGTCTGGTGGGTTCAACGGGGCACTATAGAGCGCCTTATACCACACTATATACAATTACATTGACTTTTGACATATATATATATTTCATTTGAAGTTATCCTATACCATGTGCTAATGCCATAAGATAAAAATAAATAAATAAATAAATTCTGTTATGAATTAGGTACACATTATTTTCTGTGAAAGGAAATGTAATTATCATTAAATACAAAGTAATCCTGAGTGTTCAGTGGTCAGTGGTCATGCTCGTTCTATTGTAAAGCAGATCTTTTATAATGTTGATTACAATGCTCTATGGCAAAAACTGCAAAAGAAAAGTTTGAAAATCATTATAGCAGATTAAAACATATACCATGTCCATCTCTGTCATGAGATCTCTAGCTAGCTGAACACTGCACACTGAACAACATTATTAAACAAGTAAATGCTAGAATTTCTCATGGAAGATTGGTGTTTTTTCCCCCTACAAAACAGTTCCAGACACTTCTAAAGTATGCACCAAGGTGCAATGGTGTTGTTTTTATGGCTTCTGTATGCAGAACAGTCCATTAAGACAAATCACACAACTGTTGGTGCTTCTCTGTTGTCACAGTACCCTGCACCCTATATTAGAATGTACAGAAATAAATCACCATCTATAATATCAAAGTGTGATAGGAATAATTAAGATTTAGCTGAGGAGTTGTCAGAATATCACACATCAAACAAGCAGAAGTAGATAATAGCAGATGAGGCCATTGACAAAAGAAGAAAGAATAATGCTGCAATATAAAATAAATGCAGAAGGCAAGGAAAGAAACAACTAATGTGCGACTTTCCTTCCTCTGCAGCTCATGTTATTTTAGTTCTGTCGTATTTTTTATTTTTCTCTGTCAAGATCCACTACGTTTTGCAAGTATGTCCCTTGTTTTCAGATAATTTGTCTAATGTTTAATTGGGATTCATCCTATGATATTCCTGTCCATTCCCACTTTTTTCCAAAACACCTTCATTTGTTTTCTTCTGTATTCTAGACACATTAGGTAAATATGAGGCTTTCGTTTCAAACTGGCTGATGCATGGTTTTTTTTAATCATCAATTTTTCACAATAAAGAACAGTTAGCAGTCAGATCTTTATGCATATTAATATGTGTTTGGTTTTTTGTATTCTTTTAAAGAATAAACAATGCTATACTTTTTATCTTTGCTTTCTTCATTGATTAAAAATCCAGTATGTGGAGGTGTATTTCTCTGTTTCGGTACGACTCTATTGACATTATCTTTGCGTTTTATTCATTTGGTTTCATAACTTTAACCTTGTGTGCATTCATTAAAAGAGATGTCTAGTATGTGCATCACATCATGTAATGATGGCTATGAGCTTGCTATTAAGATAATGTCATCAGCATATTTCATCTTTGAAACTCATTTGCCCCATTTTATATTCCACAACTTTAAGTTTTGTCAAATCTTTTTATTGAACATCTCAAAATATAATTCACCATTTTGCCTTCCTCCTTACATTTTACACACTGTTTTCAAAACAGGTTCCTCGATTATTTTTACATGTATCTACTGTATACCTAATGTCTCTTGCTTAATTTTATTATAGGAAAATGAGTTGAAAGCATTTATAATCCATAAAAAACAGATGTTCTTGTTCCTTCTGTAGCAGAATCATAAAAATGTAATATCTAATCTCTAATGCCATGACATTACATAAATGAAATGTTTGCGACAACATCTCACAATATGCTCAAGATGATCCACAGAAGATTTTTTTGAAAATTGGTAGCTCAATGGTTCTGTAATTCTTATTTTTCTCCACTATACTTTTTGTCAGAGTTGGCGTAAAGTCAACATCTTCCGTGTTCTATCACCAATTTACTTTCTACAATCTTTCTGTGTATATCATCTGCATTTTGTCTATATGGGTCACCCTTTCTGCTTTGAACCATTCAAAAGAAATACCATCTGACACTGCTTCTTTGTGTCAATCATGTGGCAAGTTCCAAATCTTCCTGGATAACTACTGCTTCTGTGTCTGATCTGCCCTGGCATTGATCTGCTTATTAAGTTCTTTTCTGTATTCCTCCCACTTGTGATATGTTTAACTTCTGTGATATCTTAATCGGAAACTAATTTTGACTGAATAATTATCTTATATTAATGTTCTGTGTTAGCACTGCCTCTAAGTTTTCTATGTTATGTACAATATAGGCTTCAGGTTGTGTTGTTGTGGTTAATATTATATGTCTGTTTCATTTATTTATATTTATTACAACTGCGTGTTTGTCTCTATTTTCTCTTAAATTAGAGAAGAATTTTTATTTGATACCTATGTTGTTTTCTTCTTGCTTCACAAATCCCAACCTTTCCTTTGATGTAACCATTAATATTGTTTTAAAGTATTCTCATCATTTCTAATGTTTACTTTTTTCAGCCTTTACAGATTGTGATGTTTACTTTCAAATTCAGCTTTGTGCAACTTGTCCTTGTCATCTTTAATTTTATGAGATTGAGTGTCTATAATGGTGATTGTTGAAATCTTCCTTGTCAGGTCTTAATTTAAGCATGACTATTAAAAATGCCTAGATCTAGAGGAAGTTTTGCTATACAATTATCAAATATTTTCTGTGTGCAAACGTTACTAGATTTGATAATATACCTTAGATGTACAGAAAACACTTAATATTGTAACAGTCTGGTAAAGAAATTACCTCTGAGACAGTGTGTTTTAACAGCCATGCAAATGGAGTTGCTCAGAGTGGTGCAGGCACAGGAGCCACATCTGCCTTTCTTAAATAAATCAGCCACTGGGATGCTGAGGGTGGGAAATGGTGAAGGAAGTTCCGTCAATTTTTGTCTTAAAAAAAAAAAAAGGGTTTGAGTTGGTAAGGTGTGACACGTGGTTGTTCTTTGTCTGGTTGTTTGTTTTTTTTGGAGTTTGCATTGTTCAGTTAAGGCAGAAGAGCAATAAATCTTTTGTTTCTGGACTGCTACAACCACTTGCCTGTGTGGTTTATTTCTCCCGTCCGGAAAGGGACATTACAATATATTTTTAAAACAGGTAGATGGGTCTCTCAGCATTGCCAGGGAGAGGTTAAATATCTGGCTATCAGAAGCTGGTGGATTACGTGTTTTAGCAGTCAAAGGCAAAGAAAATAATGCTTAATCTGAAACATTCTTGATCTGAAACGAGACTGCCCTGTAATGTAGAGTATTTCAAGGCAATCAAATTTTAAAAAGATATTAGATCAATAAAGCAATTTGTCCAATTGTAAACAGCAGAAGTAGTTATTTTCCTCAATAGATATCTAAATTCCCTGCTTGGTAGATCATTACCAAGATGAGGAAGTAGCATCAAGTACCTCCTGTCCTTACAGTAAGTCTCTACATTGTCTATAAACTTACATGTAAGTCAATTTTAAAACCCTTCTTCTAACATATGACATAAATTATAATCTAAAAAATTCCAAGAATAACTAAAAGAATGGAAGAAGGTCAAGCCTCCGGCTGCAATACCCATAAACTGGAAAACTGTACTGGCTGCACATTGCAGCAGCAGTTTAGAGTAAGATGGAATCAGCAGATGTATTGTTATTGTAATAACAAGCTAAGGTCATAGACAGAAGGATAGAAAAAATCCAGGACACGAGACAAAATTGTAGATCAAGAGAGGGTCAATAACTAGAATTTTAAATATATAGCCTAAGCCAAAACACGAGACGTAAATCAAATTCAAGAAACAGAAAATAATTCATAACCAAAGATACTGTATCTAAACAATACTAATGTACATTTTTTTGTTTGTTTTGTGGCAGGCGGCCAGGTCCCATGCCCAGCCAGGATGCCCCTTCTACACATGTTCCGGGGGAGCAATCATGGACTGCTCAATACCTCCCCCGGGACGCTTGGTTGCAGACTCCCTGGCTGAGGATGGTGCCTCAGTTTCCTGCAGGGCTCCATGGGAGATGGAGTTCTCCACAGCCCTGTTGGGACCTGGGGTGGCCGCCAGGGGGTGCTGCATGGGTCCCTGAGCCGGCCTGGACACCATTACAGCCCCACCTGGAAGTGCAATCAGAAGCAGGTGATCACATACCTGGAGCACTTCCAGGTAGGCTATAAAAAGGGCCAGCAACCACCACTCAGCAGCCAGAATTGGGAGGAAGAGGACAAAGTTGCCAGGGAGGAATGGTGGTGCCAAACGGGAGTGTATTTGTGGTTTTGATTTGTGCTTACTTGGACTGTGTTGTGGCTGGGGGGTTCACGGGGAAGACGTGCCCTCCAGCAGAAGAAAGTAAAGTCTTTTTGTTGGATTTTACACGTGCCTCTGTGTGTCAGTCTGTGCCGGGTCAGGCGCTATATAGTGCTACATTCACAGTTTTTTTCCTTGTTATGATTTTCCCAAAAACTTGTAGAGTTAGAAAGTGTATGATGTTAAGTGTTGTACTGTCATAGTAAATGACCCTGCATCACAAAGAGCAAACAGTGGCAACTCCTTTAATAAAAACTACATCAGAAGTATGCTCTGACTGCTTAATTCCTTGACATCTGAAGCAACCCCACCGAATGACACCTCCATTATTTTCACATGCCAAAGAAAAGTCTCAAAAATATTTTAAAAAGTTCCAGACTGCAACGAGAATGATCTGCCTGCTTGTGTAAGCGATGCCTCTTCAGCTTTAGCTTTAAAATCTAAGCTCAGTTCAAATGATTTCAGTCTAGCAAACTCTGATTCAAGCTATGGAAAAAGTCAAGTTTATAATTGACTTGTCCACAATGGGCATGAAGGTTACGCAGCAAAAGTTATGTTAGATATGAAGACATGCTATGCAGGGAAATTTTTCTAACCACATGGTGCAGAGGGCACTGTGGATGCGGTGGCCATGTATCCCAAATGGTTAATTTTAATGAGAGTCTGGTTACATAGGTACCAGAATGATGAACAAAAGGCTGAACATAATGGAACAGGTCATTAAAACATAAGGAATACATGTGAAAACATTTGAAACGCATCTGCTCATCATTTAGGTCCTCAACTCATGAGAATATTACTCTTTCCCTTCCTTTACCCTTTTGCTCAATAGTTACAACATTGCGTGCACACCTTGCAGTGAGGTCTGTGTGCTGGCTTCAAAGTATAAGCCAGGCTTTAGGCTGTTTATTTCAGAAGTCTGTTTGTTGGGTATATTCTAAAAAATGTAAAAAAAATAAACAAATGGCTATCCTGTGTCCTTTCTCAATACCCTAATGTGGCACTTAAGGCAAACCTGTAACTCCTACCAACAGAATAGATAGATAGATAGATAGATAGATAGATAGATAGATAGATAGATAGATAGATAGATAGATAGATAGATAGATAGATAGATAGATAGATACTTTTGTGATATTATGAGTAATGGAATTGTTACGAGTTAGTTTTCAAATTTAACAATTGCTTATCCTGAGATCTGTATTTATTAATGTAAAAAGTGCAACATTTTACTTTACTGGTTATCACATTGTAGCTGTAAAGATGTGTAAACTCTTTTGAGTCCGTGCAAAATGAAAAGTGCTAAAGTTACTGTGTAATTAATAAGGGTGTCATCTAGTTACATTTATTCAAAGTATAAACCAAAAATTTAACTCATAAAATAGAAAGGTATGTGTTTCAACACTGGCTGCCCAGCAGTGGGCTGGAATTTTTGTAGGAACCTATTGCTAATGTACTATGACCAGTTGTGTGGCAGGTCCATGGCTCATAAGAAAAGCCCAGTTTTTAAATAAATAATTGCCACACTCGCGGCTTGTACTGGGGGCATGGTAATGTGCACAGGTGAGGAATCATCCACATCCGTAATTGAGCTGCCAATTGCCACGTCCCCATTATATATAGTGGGAGTGTGAGTGCGGAGGGGAAAAGAAAAGAACGGAGGTTAAAAGGAGAAGAAGGCGGCAGGAAGTAAAGGAGCCGGTGTGAGTAAATGAGTGAGCAAGCAGGCTTTCTGTAACAAGGACAGGCAGCTGGGAGAAGTGAGCCCTGCTGACCGTTAGTGAGAAGCAGGGGTGACCGGAAGGACGATGGCTCGCCACATAAGGTTGTGGGAGTCAGGAGGCTTGGGAGGTTGACGACCCAGCGTGAGCGCCCTGGTCGACTGGGGAAAACAAGTCTCAGTCTGGCAGAGCCCTATGGAGCCAGGAACAGAAAGGCTTCCAGACTGATGGGAAAAGTCAGCTGCAGGTAGGGCGACTCCCCTGGTGCAGAGCCTGGAAGGGAGAAGCAGGGGAACCACCAGAAGAAGAAGACACTGGGTTTTGTTTTAAAGGACTGCTTCCAGTCATTGTTTTTAACCTCATTTTAACTGGATTTATTTATTGGATTTTAACCTCCACTTTGTTTTTAATGGATTATTTATTTAATGACGTTTGGGGCTCTGCACTATATTTTGAACAGTTTTTTTTTTTTTTTTTTTTTTTTTTAATAAAAGCACTTGCACCATTTTGCACCATCCCCTTGTTTCGTTGAGTACTCACTGTCCAGCTCATCCAGTTACATTACTGACGGTGTCGGGTTCAAAAGCTCCCAAAAGGGAGCGTGGAGCAAGGGCCCGCATCGTCACACGACCCTGTCCACACGTACCCGAGTATTTTTTAAAATGTAGCTTTTTGTATTCGTTTTGGCCTTTTGTCAACATGCAAACTGCATTTTAGGTTCCTGAAAACTGAGCTTCTGAAAAACTCCTGCCAGGTTGAAGATGTTTAGAAACTCTGTTTTCCCTGTATACATGTAGACAGGGAAAACAGTTTTTGGCTTGTAACATCAAAGTGTGTGCTGGTATCCTCTTCAACTGATATCAGTGTGTGGCCATTATCTGTTTTGTTTACATGAGGCAACTGCAGTCGCTGATAAACTAGTACTGGTGTTAACCTTGTTAATGGGACTTATTACATGTTTACATTTAAAAGTACAATTACTTTATTATTATATTGGGCAACAGTAGGTGTTGCTGAAGAGAATTTTCTTTTGTCAAGAACATTACTATTGGCTTTGAGTGAGATGACCGCTTATTGAAGGAAAAACAACTGTAATGAGATTGTCTGTCAGTGTTATCAAAAAGTTGCCTGCATACTCTACTATTTAGCAGATGAGGGGAGATTATGCAAGACAACAGATACCTTTGGGTTGTCAAGACAGGTGGTTTCTAAAATAAGTCCACAGTAGGGGAACTTGTAGCAGGGTTTCACCGGGACTCATGTTGAAATAAAGCAGCCATCCACAAATTCCATGGATTATTTGAACAGAAAAGGGAGGTTTTCTCTTAACATACAAGCCACCTGGGATTACAAGTGTTCATTTATTGACGTTGTAGTTAAATGTCCGGGTAGTGTGCATGACTCCCGCATTTTCGCAAATTCCAAATTAATCTAAATGACATTCCCTTTGTTATCTATGTCTGTTTCTTGCTCTTGACAGCAGATTTTTGCATTTTTGTATGGATGGAGGTTTTTTAAAAAATGGCACATGTGTGGATGGGATTTTTTTTTTTAAATGGGAGGGAAACTCCCATTTTAAAAAATTCCCAGGTACATGTGGATGAGGCCTAAGACACTGTTTCATAAGGACTCATTGGTGTATTTTATACTGGAATCAACACACTCCAGTCTGTGACTTAAAAAAATATTTTGCCACTATTTAAAAAAATCATATCAAGGCATTTGAATAGATTGATAGATAAAATAAAACAAGGATTTATTACAGTGTGGAAAAGTGGCTGCATTCTCTCTGTTTATTCTCGTTTGCCTATTATAATGGTTTGGAGAGCAGAGTACATGCTACTGTTGTAAATTCTCTTAAAATTGCAGACAGTTGTTCATGGGAAGATACAATACTTCTTTATAGTCATTCATTAAAAAGAAATATTATGATGTTCACTGTAATAGCTAATGCCTAGTGCATGCTTAAAAACCCTAGTGTCTGTGTGGGATTTCTCCAAGTATTTCAGTTTCTTCCCACGTCTCAAAATGGCAGCTCTAAATTGGACGAATGTGAGTGAGTGTGGGTATAAGTGTATCATGCAATTGATTCTCACCTTGTATTCCCCTATTGGAATAGATGGTTAAAAATGTATGTGACAGCGCTTTATTTATATTGGCAAGCTTTGCATGAAATCAAAGATATGTAGTTACTGCTACCTCAATTTATTTCCACTGACAACGTAGGAATATAATTTGCTTGAGAGCCTGCAAAAACTCTCTCAAAGTTTTCTGAATTAATCACCTGAAAAAAGAACCTGCCAGAAGATGACTGATGGAAAAAGACATACAGCAGTTCTACTTTCTTCAGGTCTGTTTTAACAGATACTATATGTTGTGTACTAATTCACACAGTTTGTCTTTGCAAGACATGCGTATAAATTAGGTATTTTAAGGTGACATTTTAGGCAGTTTTTTTTTAAGCTACCGAACAATAGTACTATTCAATTTGAAAATAAAAAAGTTTAAGATCTGTACTGTATCATTACTGAAGTTACCTAAACCAAAGGTATACAATTTAACAAAACTGTCTATTAAGGCATAGTACAGTAGCATCACAATGGTCTACTTGTGTGCCTGTAGTGTGTATCTTTCTTTTTTTTAACCACAGGCAATTTGTATTAACAAGTCCCAGATAGGAATGATGATAAATATCAAGGTTTATCTACAGGGCTTGTTAATTTATGGTTTATGAAAACTGAACTCCCACATTTTTAAATTATAGAGAGCACAACAGTCACATTAAAGTGTCAGAATGTAGTTTTGTAAAAACCTCAAAAATAGCAGTAGAAAACCAATGTCCAGACAATTCATTTGTAACATAAATCCATCCATTTAGCATCATCGATTTACCTTACCTTGACGTATTTGGATTGTGTGAGGAAACTGAAGCACCCAGAAGAAACCCACGTGGACATTGAGAGAACATGCAAAGTCCTCACATGGATCACTAGGGAAGCAAACACTGATCTTTATATTGCAAGTCAGCAGAGGTACCACGGTTCCACTGTGCCACCTCCTAATAAAATATAACACTCCCAAATCTGCTTTGATATAGTTGAGAAGCAAGGGTTTAATGCATAAGGCAGACATATAACAATTTATAAGACAGAATTGAATGAACCAAATCAGAGCATTTGCTATAATATCGTAGTACATTGGGTACCCTTTCAAAGTGTTTTATTTCTACATTATATCATCTCCTGGTGTCAAATCCTTTTCCTTGAATTATTTCCCTGGAACATTGGGAACACGGTTTTATACTTGATCACTATCCTCTTTAATAAAATCCCTGTGTGCGTCCAGGTGTCTGTGTGTGTGTGTGTCTTCTGGTGAAGTGCGCATGCGTGGGGCACGGTGCGCTGCTTCAAAGGTCGCCTGACGCGTCACACAAGACAGAGAGGGCAGGACCTATAAAATATCGCGCGGAAGATCCAATCGGATTTCGGTGAATGAGGTAAGACTTAAAACAGAAAACACGAAAAATCCAATCGGGTACTGAGACGCGGAGACCAGCTTCCCCATTGTTGTGCAAGTGTTCACTCTGAGGATGTCAGATTTGCGATTAAGAAGCTTGGCCCGGTAAAGTGTAAAGTACAAGCAGATTTATTTTCACGCACATTACATCAGTTGCTGGTTAGAATCTGCTGATTGCCCACTGTTGTGATAGAAAATTAAACGCATATTATGGACAACAAAGCCAGTATTACTGTCAGAGAAAATTGCAGGCATTTTACGGAAAAAAATTAATGAGGTAAAAGACTGTTCCTACTAATGTTTATGGACTACTGTGCTAGTGCCCGTTATTGTAATGGGCTTAATGTCTAGTTTCTTAATATAATGTTTAGTAATTCTGAAATTCAGTTGAGTTTAATTTTGTATAGTGGTCTTCACTGCATGCAGGCAAAGAGCACTATGAAAAGTTCTCAGGTAAAATAAATTTAGACACAGTCTCAGTCCTGGAGACCTCGGCTGACTGGTCACCCACCCTCTCCAGGGCATTCTATAGTACAGTCTGTGCTGGGCTATACAATCTAACAGCAGAATATTTCCATCCATCATCTTCTTAGATGATGTTTCAATGTGAAACAATTTGGTAGTACAGCAGAAAAATAACAGTGGAGAGTTAGTAGTGGTTTCTAAATATTGTATTACTTATATTTTTATACAGATGACTAACAAATGAAGATGCCTATATACTTGTTTATTATTTTTTTTATCTAGAATAATAATCACATACAATTTGTTATTCCATACTGTGGAATGTTACAGTGGGAAACTATGTAAAGTCAGCAGTTAAAGTAGAATGCCATTCAAGTGCCAAGGTTTCTGACACAGAGGCTAAATTGGATTTCCTAGCAGAGGATGAAGTGTGCAATTTATTGCAACAAATCAGCACTAATGATGTTGTTTTGCAGAAAACTGAAGTATATTTGTGCATTCCAAGCTAAGTGAAAAATTTTGCAACCTAGTTGTATCTGACCCTTTACCAAGATTACATAGTGGTGATATGGTCTCTAGCAGATTGTTGTCCCTTCATTGCACGTTAGAAACCAGTTACACAAATAAAACAATAACTTTAGTTAATAACTGGGATGATTTTTTTAGGAAAGACCTTATTCATCGTAACTTGAATGATTTTTTTTATTTTATAACAAAATATGTAGCAAAATTGCCTAGCTTACTCTTCAGGGCTCTACTCAGGCTACAGCCCTATGATTATAAATTTCTGGTTGTATTTTATGACACCTGATATTTTTTATAGTTGCAAGCCATCTGAAAAATAACACAGTCTAAATCAACTGAGGACCAAAAAAAAGCATAATTACTCCAACATGGGTGCCGATATTAGTAAATTGACTCAATCTAAATATAAAGTATAAAAGCAGCCCAACATCATCTTTCTAGTTTGATATATGCTTTGCTAAGTATTTGCTCAGTAGGAAATAAAGATGCTTTGGTAAAATGCATTATCCCAAGTACAAAATCTGATGTCTATCTAAACCTGGCTTTAGTTGAATTTACATCCGTCAAAGCACTTATATTAGAAATTAAAACATAATCAAGCACAATTTAAATAATAATTTACAGAGCAAATGGGCCATATTAATTGATCATGACTGAATTGACAGCATTTTATCTGACATATAAGTTATGATCATGTAGTGTTGATAAGGAATTTTACTATTCACATAAAGAATATTTTACTCACCTACTAAACTTAGTACAGTTTTGCCAGATTATGAAAAACCTGACTCATTCTCATAATCATACATGGGATCTAATTATTAGTTAAAAATGTAATCATTCATTCATAAAATTCAATTATCTCCTGTTATTACTGATGCTTGACTTGTTGCCTTTACCAATTCTATCGTACATTAAATCTGTATATGTGATGTCTAGATTGCATTTCTACATTAGCATTTGCAGATTTTTGAGAAACTGAAACATAATTATAGAGATCATTATACTCTCTATCTATCTATCTATCTATCTATCTATCTATCTATCTATCTATCTATCTATCTATCTATCTATCTATCTATCTATCTATCTATCTATCTATCTATCTATCTATCTATCTATCTATCTATCTATCTATCTATCTATCTATCTACTACAATGCATTATTAAAAGGAATGTCAACCATTTCATATGCAGCTTTCAGCTAATTAAAATGCTGCTGCAAGAATTATTGCAAGAACTAGAAAGTATGACCACATAACTCCTGTTACACTGGCTTCATGACTGATTTCAAAATCCTTCTTACATATAAAGCTTTAAGGCCCTATATGAACTTATATACAAACCACAGACCACATTACAATAGCAAGATGCTAGTCTACTAAAGATTCCAGAGGTTAACAAAATTAACAGTGGGATGTCAAGCTTTCATCAAAAACTGGAACAATATGTGTGCTTATTTAAGAGGTGCCCCTTTTATCTTACCTATTAAATCCAAGCTGAAGACTCACTACTTTGGTCTTCCATACCTTGATTACATTTGTTGATTAGCTGTGTGTATTGCATCTTTGTTTATTTCTCATTTGTGCAAAAACATCAGTATTACAATAATTCTGCACTTTTAGTAACCCTTTGTCTCCTCCACTATCACCTGGCTATATCTTAGTGGTAATTTTAATGGACTACACCAATCAGCCACAACATTAAAACCACCTGCCTAATACTGTGTAGGTCCCACTCATGCTGCCAAGGCAGCTCTGACACATCAAGGCATGGACTCAACAAGACATCTGGAGGTGTCTTGTGGTATATGGCACCAAGGCAGCAGTTTCTTTAAGTCTTGTAAGTTGTAAAGTGGGACCTCTATGGATTGGTCTTCTTTTCCCACACATCCCACAGATACTCATTAGGATTAAGTCAGTACCTTGAACTCTTTGTCATGTTTCTCAAACCATTCCAGAACAATTTTTGCAGTATGGCAGGGTACATTATCCTGCTGAAAGAGAACACTGCCATCAAGGAATACCATTGCCATGAAGGGGTGTACATGGACTGCAACAATCTTTAGATATGTGGGTCGTGTCAAAGTAACATCCACATGAATCCTAGAATCCAAGCTTTCCCATCAGGAACATCGCCCACAGATCAAAC
Organism: Erpetoichthys calabaricus; assembly: GCF_900747795.2. NCBI lineage: Eukaryota > Metazoa > Chordata > Cladistia > Polypteriformes > Polypteridae > Erpetoichthys > Erpetoichthys calabaricus. The sequence continues at coordinate 72,063,995 of NC_041397.2, read as the reverse complement.
ACCCTCCACCGACTTGTTTTCTTCCCATAGTGCATCCTGCATTACTTATCCAGATAAATGATGCAAATGCATATGGCTGACAACATGATCTGAAAGAAAAAATGAGTCATCAGACCAGGCCACCTTCTTCCGTTGCCTTATGGTTCAGTTTTGACACTCATATGCTCATTGTAGGTGCTTTTGGCAAAGGGCAGGGGTCAGCATAGGCACTCTGATCGGTCTGTGGCTATGCAGTCCCATATGCAGCAAGCTGTATGCACTTTGTGCTCTGACTCCTTTTTCTCATGGCCAGCATTAAGTTTTTCAGCAGTTTGTGCTGCAGTAATTCTTCTGACCAGACGGGCTAGACATCAGTCCCCACATGAATCAATGAACCTTGGGCAACCATGACATTGTTCACTAGTTGTCTTTCCTTGGACTATTTTTGGTAGACACTAACCACTGCATACCAGTACATGCCACAAGATCTGCTATTTTGGAGATGATGTGACCCAGTTGTCTAGCCATTGCAATCTGTCCATTGTCAAAGTCACTCATATTCTTACACGTGCCCATTTACCTGTTTCCAACACATCACCTTCAAGACTGTGGTGTTATGGGTCCACAGCTGATTGGTGCCAGACTTTGTAAAGAACCCACGTACCCAAGCCAGAGGAGGACATTTTTAAAGGACAAAGCTTTTTATGGACAGTTATTTATTGCTGTTTTTTATTTGTCTTTTAAAGTTCTTATTCTTTTGATTTCCTGTTTAAATGAAGGGGGGCTTGGGTTGATTTTATGGTGGGATTGTTTTAGTGCTTTTATTGGTTTTAGTGCAGTGTAGAGTGGCCGAGCTGTGGAAAATAAATAATCACCGGCTTAGGAGGGGGCGTGGTGGCTGTAGCGAGCCGCAGGGCAATCTGCGGTGTGGGCATTTCTCACCTAAGTGCACAGGTGAGAGACTGCCCACATCTGTGATTGTTCCTGTGGCTAATGTGCTGCAGCTGCTATGTCCCTCGGCATAAAGGGAAGCGCGAGCCAGTTAGCAAAAAAAATAAAAGAAAGAAAGGAAGAAAGAAAGACGGAGGTTACAGAAGGAAGGAAGCACGCAAGGAAGGGAGAGAGAGCGAGTGCGCCGGTGTGAGTGAGTGAGTGAGTGAGTGAGTGAGTGAGTGAGTGAGTGAGTGAGCGTGAACAGGCTCACAGCAGCTGAGTAGGCAACCTGGGTGTTAGGCTGACACCCAGGGCATAGTAGTGGTTGTCGCTCCCGCAGAGTTTTGTATGAAGGATGGGAGTGACTGGAAGGCGGAAGATTCTCCGCGGATGGCAGCGGGAGTCAGGACTTGAGATGTGGTGTCCTCCACGTGAGAGCCTTGGCCATTGGAGGAATTCCCAGGTCATTGTCAGAGGGAGCCGACCGGAGCCAAGGATCGGAAAGACGACTGACAGTAACAAAAGAAGTAGGCAGAAGGTCAGCTGCATTAAGAGCGTCTCGCCTGTTGCAGGGCCTGCATGGGAGAAGCAGGTGAGACGCTAACGCTAACAGAAAAGGAGCATCGGGCATGTCATTTGTTTTTTTTTAAGACTGCTTCCTGAAGTGCGTTTTAACCTCGTTTTAAAAGATTGTTTTGTTTTTGTGTATTTTAACCTCCACGTTTCATTTTATGGATTATTTATTTATTTAATGAAGACTTTGAATGCACTGCACTTGATTTGGACACTGTTTTGACTGTTTTAATAAAAGCACTGTTTGCACATTTATACATCATCCTCTTGCTCAAATGTTATTGCCTCACTGTCTAGCTCATCGGTGACATTACCGACAGTGTTGGGTTCAAGGGCTCCCTAACAGCCGATGGGAGCATAGAGTTGAACCCGCATCGTCACAAAGACCTGGCTGTTCATTTGCTGCCTAACATATCCCACCCCTTGATAGATGCCATTGTTATGAGGTTATCAGTGATCACCTTTCCATGGCTTTAATGTTGTGGTGTATATTGTTATGATCTTTTATGTTAATCAGTTATGAAACTGCTTTGTTTTACTTTCTGTTAAATATGTATTTTCATTTATGCGAGATATGTAGTTATTAAACTTTGTGATTTGTTTTTACCTTTAAGCCTGAAGCAGCAGTCTGAGCCTGCATCCAGTGAAGAGTGCAATATAAAAATAAAATCTATAGAATTGAATACTACATGTACAATGCAGTTATTAAATGTGCTTAGATATCAATATACAAACAACTTATGCTCTCTTCTTCTTTTTCCAAACACAGCCTTTATTTTTTGCTTACTTATTTTTGCTAACACTTTTGCAGTGCATCTTCTTTCTGCTTATGTGCTATTTGTGTGAATTGGGTATTATTGTGGTTGTTCTTTCATTCTCTTCCATTATTAGTGCTTGCTTGCATCTTTGCAGTGTGTACCTATCTTTGTATTAACATCCTTTTTGTAATGGCAAATTCAGATATAATAAGGAAGAGAACAATATTGCTTTACTTTACAGTCAGGGTATCATCATTTTGGAAGCTTTTACTAGCCTTTAAATGGAGAAAATATCGATTTACAGTATTAAGACAATATCCCATAAAAGGAAGAAAGAAATACGATAATTGAATACAGTAAATACAATATTTATCTACAGTATATCCTTCACCATCTTTATATTAACATCCTTTTCGTAATGGCATATTAGAACACATATAATAAGGCAGAACTATTTTGCTTTACTTTACTGTCAGGGTATTTTCATAACTTTGGAAGCTTTTACTAGCATTTAACAGCAGAATAAAAATGATATACATTATTAAGAAAATATCCAATAAAAGAGAGAAGAAAGGAAATACCAAAATTAATATAGTTAAAATATGAATCTTTAAAAAATATTAAAATACAGAATGAATATGTTTATGCTAGTGTCCATGTAATTTATTCATATACTACATTTTTCATTTCTGTTCATGAGTTTCATACTGCTCTTCACATAATTTAGAAAGTATAATTACAATCTTAGTGATACTTTAGAATTACGTTTAGACAGAAAGATTCAGCAAAATACTGAACAAAATTATGTACATAAAATCCACATTTTAGTTGCATGTTTCCATATTATAACATTATTCTGTTACCATGATCAAAAGATCTTGTTTCCTATTAAATATGAGCATATGTTGAAGGATTGTTTTTTTGTAGGACACACTCACTCACTCTCACACCTTTGGCCATGCCTTCCAGGTGCAGGGTGTTTTGTACTTTGCCTCCTAATGTTATGTAGTTAACTATCTGAAACTATTCAGCTCTTCTTTCCTCGTTTACTGAGTTGTTTATACTCTATGTTCTACTTCTTGTGCTCTTTCTTTCCCTTTTTAACATTTCTGTTTTTGTACTTCATGTTTATAATTTGTCGTCTCTGGTTTTGCCTTGGTTTGCTCACTTCACTTTAGACCTTTTTGCCTTTATTTTGCTGATATGTACTCTTGTTCCATTTTGTTATCACTTGTAACTCTGTCATTCTATTGACCTTCTCCTGTTTTGACCGTGTCCTCTTTTCCTCCAACTGTCAAAGTCATGAATACAGCATAAATCTAACCTTTAATAATCTTGACAGCTGCTCCCATCCTCTCAAAGACTGCAGAGTTCCTTGCGCTCGTGAATTGCGCCATTCTCAAAGAGGGATTAACAGTAAGTGCCAAAACAACTTTTATTCTTTTGCAGAACCGATCATGTCTCTAAATGACAACTGCAGTATTTGCTGCAGCATATATTAAAGAGAAGGCAGGATGTTAGGTGAATGAACAGATTATTCATATCTATGAACCAGTTTAGTTTGACAAGGTAGAATTTTAATTTTCAAGAGCTTCTGTATTTTTAAAAAGTCACTCTTTGTAATCCATCCATTGTCACTCTTTGCTCTTTCAGAGTCATGACAGTGAAGTGCCATAGCCTACATAAGGAAACAAATTTAAACAGCAGACCAGTACATTTGCACACACAAAAAAAACTCTTTACAGAACAATTTAAAGAGAACAAAATTGCCTAAAACCATGGATGTGGACTGTGGTAGGTCACAATGGGGAATACACCAACTCCATACATGAGGCATTTTATTCAGAAATCTATCTGCAGTCCAAGAACTGTGAAGTAGCAATGCTTCATGCTGTGCCATTATGCCACCCATATGTTAAAAGCATCTCTGTTATTGCATGCTTTATTTATTTTCTGAGTATCATTTTTTTAATTTGTGCAAAAAGCACATTCCAGAAACCGAGGAGAATATAAAAAAATCCAGATGAATAGATTTTCTGTCATGTCTTTTGATTTGTAACAAAAAAGAGACAGTTTGGCACAAATGTAACCGATGAACGGGGATTTAGTTTGGCAGAATTACAGATATCTAGTGAGAGAAAGAAAAGATGGGGAAAAATTCAAAACATATCATTATTCTGTTTAAGATATTTTAATATTCATTGATAATAAATTAATTATGATAGATGATAACACTGGCCATAGCATCAATTGTTATAAATAGCACATTGCAGGCAAACATAATGTATCTTGTAAACATCAAATCACTTTCCAGTAAATGCATGCTTCATAATTGATGTATGTTTCTTATCCTTTATACTCTGTCGTGTTAAAACAAATATGTAAGAAGAAAATAATTGTTTTTTTTCCCCTTGATGCACAAGATGTATGCTGACAACAGCAGAATTTTAATGTACCTAAATATTCAGAACTAAGATGCAGCCTACAATCCATTATCATAACTGGCAAGAAATGTTGTATACAACACACAGCTGCATAATACAAAAATGTCACAGATAATTATTGCTTTTAGAACTTTTTAATGCAAAAAGGATTCAACACCTTATTAAAAAAACCTATTTACATGAGAGTCCATAACTGGCACATCAAGGATATAGAACAGATTTCTTCAACAGAACTCAGTGTTGTAAATTTTAGTAAAAAATTAACCTACTTAAAGATCGTTCACAAAATGCCTACTGAGAAAAAGGCTAATTAAACCAGAGCTTCAACCAGAAGCAGAGAGTGGTGGCTCTGAGGCTAGGGATCTATGCCAGCAATCAGAAGGTTGCCGGTTTGAATTACATAAACGCCAGATGTGACTCTACTCCGTTGGGGCCCTCAGCAAGGCCCTTAAGCTGCAACTGCTCCATCCTGGGTATGACATTAATCTGCATCCAGCCCTGCAAGCTGGTCCTCTGACTTGCAGGGAAAACTTGGGGGTTGGTGGCACGGTTGGTACTCCAGCCACTGTAAAAAAACCTCACATGGCTCAGTGTGGTGCTGAGGTGTTACCCATTGCATGGCTGCACTTGGTTCTCAATCCAGGTGGTTTGATGTGTGGTGGGTGTGGCAATGCGCTGTAATCAGGGCATGGTCCCAACCTCTCTCTCTCTGTTCAACCAGAAACCCAAAAAGCCATTTTCAAACGTAATATGGAGTGGCTGGTGCTTGAGCCCATTCTTGCAGCATCAAGTGAAAGGGGAAATAACTATGGATGAAATTCCAGATTGAAGGCACTCCTTACCACTTACTCATACAGGGCCAGTTTAGAGTTGCTCATTTAGCCTAACACAGATGTGTTTGAGATGAGGCAGAAAAGTCAGTGTGTTGGAAAAGAGTACAAACACTGGTAAACTCCTCAGAGAGTTTAGGTAACTTGCCAGAGATTCAAACCTAAGACTTTGGAACTGTGTGGCAGTAGCACCAACTACTGCACCAGTAAGCCACCCTGCATTAGTTTAGGACCTTACACTTTTTCTGCATAATTTTCCAATGAATGCATTTGTGCCAGTGCTCAGCTAGCCTTTTACATTGTAGCTTCTTGCCGAACACTATTCAAGTCAGTAAAGGAGTGTTCACTAAAACTTTCATCTGATGTTCACTTCAGAAATGTTGTATTTCTAAATGCTTAGCTCAACAACTAACTTCTTTTTAATGATAGTGTTTGGTCACATATTTTGCTAATTGATTACACAATTATAATTATTAAGGAAACATGTCACTGAATATTTTTAAGTTTCCAAAGGCAAATTCAATTACATCTGTTGTGAAACACAAGTTTGTTGGAGCATAATGGACTTTAACTGTACGCTGCTATGCTAACAACAAGCCATGGATTACAAGTGACATCAAGGGCCTTTTGAACCAGAAGAAAAGAGCTTTTAAAGGCGGTGATCAGCATGAGCTCAAGCACGTGCAGAAGGCACTCCGAGTCCAGCTCAGGGCGGCGAAGGAGCAGTACAGGAGAAAGCTGGAGCAGAAGTTGTAGAATAACAGCATGAAGGAAGTGTGGAATGGGATGAAGATCATCACTGGCTGCAGTTCAAAGCGGGGTACCACCATTGAGAGAGACGTGAAGAGAGCAAACCAAATGAACAACTTCTTTAACAGGTTTGACCACCCTAACCCACTCTCACTCTCACCTTGGAGTACTGCACCCTCCACACATCCTTCTGCTGATACCAGCATAGGAGAGACATCCCCACCCATAATTACAACAGCGCAAGTGAGCAGAGAGCTGAGGAGACTTCGTGCCAGCAAAGCAGCGGGTCCAGATGGAGTATCGCCACGACTGCTGAAGGTCTGTGCATCGGAGCTGGGGGGTCCTCTACAACGCATCTTCAACCTGAGCTTGGAACAGGGGAGAGTCCCGAGGCTTTGGAAAACATGTTGCATCACCCCAGTCCCAAAGGTATCATGTCCTAGTGAGCTGAATGACTTCCGGCCTGTTGCTCTGACATCACATGTGATGAAGACCATGGAGAGGCTTCTGCTTCACCACCGGAGGCCACAGGTTCAACACGCCCTCGACCCTCTGCAGTTTGCATATCAGGAGAAGGTGGGAGCGGAGGATGCCATCATCTATATGCTACATCGATCCCTCTCTCACTTGGACAGAGGCAGTGGTGCTGTAAGAATTATGTTTCTAGACTTCTCTAGCACCTTCAACACAATCCAACCTCTGCTCCTTAGGGACAAGCTGACAGAGATGGGAGTAGATTCATACCTGGTGGCATGGATTGTGGACTATCTTAAAGACAGACCTCAGTATGTGTGTCTTGGGAATTGCACGTCTGACATTGTGGTCAGCAACACAGGAGCGCCACAAAGGACTGTACTTTCTCCGATCCTATTCAGCCTATATACATCGGACTTCCAATACAACTCGGAGTCCTGCCACGTGCAAAAGTTCGCTGATGACACTGCTATCGTGGGCTGCATCAGGAGTGGGCAGGAGGAGGAGTATAGGGACCTAATCAATGACTTTGTTAAATGGTGCAACTCAAACCACCTACACCTGAACACCAGCAAAACCAAGGAGCTAGTGGTGGATTTTAGGAGACCCAGACCCCTCATGGACCACGTGATCATCAGAGGTGACTGTGTGCAGATGGTGCAGACCTATAAATACCTGGGAGTGCAGCTGGATGATAAATTAGACTGGACTGCCAATACTGATGCTCTGTGTAAGAAAGGACAGAGCCGGTTATACTTCCTTAGAAGGCTGGCATCCTTCAACATCTGCAATAAGATGCTGCAGATGTTCTATCAGACGGTTGTGGCGAGCGCCCTCTTCTACGCGGTGGTGTGCTGGGGAGGCAGCATTAAGAAGAAAGACGCCTCACGCCTGGACAAACTGGTGAGGAAGGCAGGCTCTATTGTTGGCATGGACCTAGACAATTTGACATCTGTGGCAGAGTGACGGGCGCTCAGCAGGCTCCTATCAATTATGGAAAATCCACTGCATCCACTAAACAGTGTCATCTCCAGACAGAAGAGCAGCTTCAGCGATAGACTGCTGTCACTGTCCTGCTCCTCTGACAGACTGAGAAGGTCGTTCCTCCCCCAAACTATGCAACTCTTCAATTCCACCCGGGGGGGTAAACGTTAACATTATATAAAGTTATTGTCTGTTTTTACCTGCATTATTATCAATCTTTAATTTAATATTGTTTTTTGTATCAGTAAGGTGCTGCTGGAGTATGTGAATTTCCCCTTGGGATTAATAAAGTATCTATCTATCTATCTATCTATCTATCTATCTATCTATCTATCTATCTATCTATCTATCTATCTATCTATCTATCTATCTATCTATCTATCTATCTATCTATCTATCTATCTATCTATCTATCTATCTATCTATCTATTGACAATAGCCAGTTTTACCTAAATAATGTGGCTATAACAAGTATTCACCCCTTGGAAGTTATTGCATTTCACAATTATACAGCACTGAATCACAATGCCTTGCATCCTGTGCTTGCCAGCTTCCCCGCACCCCTGCCCAGGGTAAAGTTGGTATAGAAAATGAATGGATAGATGGATTTAGCTTGGCTTTTTGAATTGAATAAATCAAAGTGACAATAGAGCACTGCAAAGGGGTCTGAATTAATTTCAACGTAATTGATTGCATAACTGTTTATCCCATTCAAGTCAGTATTTAGCAGATGCACCTTTGGCAGCCATTCCAGGCCTGAAACTGTCTTCATAGGTCTCTATCAGCTTTGCCCATCTGTACACTGCAATGTTTCCTCATTGTTATTTGTAAAATCAACCAAGCCCTGTCAAGTTGCATGAGGATTGTGAGTGAACAGCCACAAATTCTAAGTTCTAAGCCTCTGCCACTTCTGTACATTAACATTGTTGTTTTCACTCAATTCCAGAGTAGCTTTGGCCTTTGGCTTTATGCTCCTCGTCTTGTTGGAAAACTTTCTTTCTCCCAAGGCATGGGGTTCTTGCAGTCACGATTTCCCTGTATTTTGCTGGATTCATTTTATTCTCTACCCTCCCAAGTCTTTCAGGACCTGCTCCAGAGAAGCGTCCCCACAGCATGATGCTGCCACCGCCATTCTTCATGATGGGGATTGTGTATTTATTTAATAATGTGCACTGTTTAGTAACTGGTAAACATTCCATTTCATCTGATGGCTAAAAAACTTTTGTTTTCATCAGACCGTACAACTTTCTTCCAGCTAAAGTCAGAGTCTGTCTTGTGCCTTCCAGCACAAGGTACCATGGGTGTTTTTTTTAAAGTGGCATTTCTGGTGAACTGCATCATAAGTGGTGAAACCTCCAGGCAACAGTTGTTGTATGCTTAGTCTATCCAGTCTCAAAATCTGTAGCTTAATCTTTCTTCAGAGTTATATCATAAGCACTTAGTGACTTCCCACACTTATTCTTAAATGACTACTCATTTTTTGTGAATGACCTGCTCTATGCAAATTTACAGTTGTGCTATATTCTTTCCATGTATTAATGACTGATTTAAGTCACTCCAAAGGGACATCCATTGACTTGGATATTTTGTTGTATTCCTTTCCTGACTTGTGCTTTTCAATCACCTTTTCACTGAGTTGCTTGGAGTGTTCTTTTGTCTTCATAGTGTAGGTTAGGCCACAATACTGACTCACCACAAGTTGGACCTTCCAGATTAGGTGCATTTAACCTGCAATCAGTTGAAAACCCCTGACTACAGAGAGGTGATCTCCACTAACCTGATTATGTGACCGACTGGCTGCACCAGTGATTATTTAGGTGTGTCATAATAAAAGGGGGGGGGGGGGGTGAATATTTATGTGATCAATTATTTTATGGTTTATATTTGTAATTATTTCAGACAACTTTGCAGACACCTATTTTTCACATTGACATTAAAGACTCTTTTTCTGTTAACCGGTGTCAAAAATGCCAAATTGAATCCACTGTATTCAGTGTTGTATAAGAATAAAATGTGAAAAATTCCAGGGGGTGAATAATTTTTAGAGTCACTGTAATCTGACTGGAAATTACTGTTCTAGTATTCCTGTTTTCTAATTACCTTCATAAACATTGATTCATGTAGACAGAGACATAAGCTTGCTTAACATCATGCAGTAGTCACTAGTGAGAAATGAATCTGCCAATCTCTTCTTGTAGATGTGACTTCTTTGACACTACATGTCACTATATATTATAATTTTCAGTATCATGCATTGTCTACTCAAGCATGACATAGTTACATACATAGTAAGTGCTCAGACTGTTTACCTATTGATTTGTCTAAATTCTTTTACTAGTTTGGCTAGTTTGCATGCTGAGTTTATTACTTTACAATATTTGTATTATTATTAATATGAAAAGAACTGTCAGGCAGTATGGTGTAGTTCCATACTCACTGGACTTAAGGCCACAACATTGCAGGTTCATTTCTTGTGTTGAGCATATCTCTTAATCTGCCTGGGCTCCAAATGTCAACAGTTGTGAAGATTTGTGATATCACAAGATGCTTTAGAGAAATGCATCAGCAAAATATGTAACAATAACTATGGTGGAAAAAAGACTGCAAATATGTGGGATTTATATCAGTTAGGCCTGGTATAAATCATGGTAAAACATAGGTGGTTTTCTGTTTAAGCAAAAGAAGATTAACAAGTGACAAGACTGAAGTGTTTGAAATTATGATGGGAATTAGTACAGTGGATTACGACTGTTATTTTAAAATGAGTTCATCAAGAACAAGGGAGCACAGTTGGAAACTTGTTAAGGATAAATTTTGCTCAAACATTAGGAAGCTTTTCTTTACAAAGAGAACCATAGACACCTGGAATAAGCTACCAAGTAGTGTGGTAGACAGTAGGAATATAGGGACTTTCAAAACTCGACTTGATGTTTTTGTAGAAGAATTAAGTGGATTGGACTGGCGAGTTTTGTTGGGCTGAATGGCCTGTTCTCATCTTCACATCTAGATTTTTCTAATAAATACTGTATCTATATATATATATATATATATATATATATATATATATATATATATATATATATATATATATATATATATATATATATATATACACAGTATATATATATAGTTGCAGGTGGCTGGGGGGGCAACCCAGCCGGGATGCCCCGGAGGACCGGAAGAGGGCTTGCGCCTTCCCCAGACCACGTGGGGGCGACCACCCTGGTACCTATGGGGACCATGGGTACAGAGCTTTGAAGCTCAACCCTGTAGGGGCCCGTGGTCCAAATGCCTTTGGAGGCCTGGACCTCAGCAATTCCTCCACACCTGGAAGTGCTGGGGGGAAGAGAAGCGGTGACACTCGGAGTGCTTCCGGGTGTGCAGCCGGCACTTCCGCCACACTGGGGAGTGCCAGTGGAAGATTGCTGGGAAGCACCTGGAGCACATCTGGGTGATGATAAAAGGGGCCACCTCCCTTCATTCGAGAACTAGATTCTGGTGGAAGATGAGGTCTGGAGGAGAGAGAAGGAGGCGGCCTGAAGAAGGAAAAGACATTGTGTTGTGGCCAGGACTTTGGGGACTTGGGGACTATTGTGCACTTAACTGTAAATAAGGAGCACCAAAATAAACGTGTGTTGGGTGACGTGTCTGCCTACCTGTGTCTGGGTCATGTTCCACAATATATATAGGCATACTACTTCAGTTGGAGCTCTGTCACTGTTAAGGTCCAAGTCCAAAATAAATGCCTCTTTCTGCAGAATGCCCATTTTTATGGCATACTGTGCGAAAGGGGCAGAGTCTTCTCTGGGCATTGTGCACAGGGCTAGGTGTCATCCTCGGAAATGCAGTGAATGGAGAAGAAACATTTAGTGCCAGCAACCCCTCTCATCCCAAGGGGGTATTGCTTACTTTCTCAGAAAGGAGGTCCCCAGGTGCACATGCGTAACACTGATCTGTCATGTTATTTAAAATATTTTCAATTTTTAAACAGTATATTTTTCATTCTTGCATTTTTCATGGGAATCAGTATTGTCAAACAAAACAAAATCTTTTCTCCTTTGAATCTTTATCATATACTGTATTTCATAAAGTTACCCCTTGTTAAAATTCAATTAGAATATGCAGAAAGAACTTACTAAATAAAAAAAAAATAAAAAAATATACTGACAACATACTTGCCTGTTTTATTGATATACCGTATGTGGGAAACCCATGGTATAGTGATGCCCCTTGCTATTACATTTTACTAAGCTTAAATGACTGCTATCTTCTCCATAAGAATGCAACCTCTGAGAGTTTTTTACAAATATTTTGCTTATCTGATTAATGAAAAAGAGCCCCCAGAAATCAGCAGTACAAAACGTTTGCTCCTGAGAGTTTATTCTACTAGTAGTCGATCTGAAAGATTACTTTTTAAAAATATGCCCTTGGAAACTGTACTGAATTCTATTTCAAGCTGTTCTACTACAGATAATGCCATGTGAGTCTTGGTATATTGCACTAAAACCTACAAGACTTACAGAATATGCACGTCACTCAGATGTACTGGTGTCTGCCTTACTTGAATTGGTCTCTCTACTCCCCTTTCCTGGCATATAAATTAATATCTACATCTATTCCAGGTGCTTATTTGCTAAAAGCTACCTGGCTGTGTGTTTACACACCTGGGGATGCAAAATTCATTATTTGTCTTCAAACATATCCCCTGCTCTTCTTTTATCTGATGCAACATATGTTAGTGATTTGAGTCTGCAGACACTGACGTAACTTGCAGATTTGACTGCCATCCAAAATGGCCAAAATTGACAAGTGAACATTCCCAAATTTTCCATTTAAAAATATTTGCTCAGAATCAAATTAAACAAATTATTAATGTGGCTGAAGGTTATTGAGGATTCTGATAAGATTCAAAATTCAAAAAAGCTCAACACTGTTTTCAGTGCTTTCTTGTAGTGGGCCCATGTGGCTGCTTGTTTTTCAGGCCAACATTTTTTTCATTTAATTGGCAGCCAAATCCTGCCTTTATTTGGGCTCCTATCTTAATTAAACATGTCATTGTGTCTTCGTTTCTGCACTCATTGTGTCAGTCCCTACACACCCAGCAGGGTTTTTTTATTTTTCTGCTTTTCAGTAATGTATTCTCCAATAAAAAACTCATTGGGTTTAGTTTCCTGGTTACTTGTGAATAGTCTGCATTCTTATTTCTTAAAAGTATATATATTTTTTAAAATCTTCTTTGATGCTGTGCAATGGAATGGAATGCCATTGAATTCACTCTGTGTGCAGAAGCTATATTATCCTTCACGTCAGTGTTTGCATTTTAGTAACTGGCACTTATTGTGATACAGTTCAGAAATAGTTAAGGAAGCAAATAACTACAACAGAAAAATTTATTTATAAAGTACTAGGAGGCTTTGTCCCCCCGCTACACGCCAACCACTTTGCGTCTCTGCCGCTCACATTGTGAAGAGGGGGGCTGAACACACCCCAAAGAGACGCGATCGCTCCTCCAACACCCCCTCTTAAACGGTGATACAATGAGAAACACATACATTTTGTTTTTACCTCCTCTTTGCTCGATCAGCTGCTGGCTTGCTGCTGCTGCATGCTGCGTGATCTGCATTTTGCGCGACACACTTCTGTCATATCACCTATATCCATATCTTCGATCTCTTTTTGCTTTTACCTTTTCATCAGTATCGCACTGAATTTTGATTCCGTGTTTGGAATTACATCGTGACAATGCAATGTATAACTGCCCATGAGTGAATATCGTTTCTTTCTCTCTACAAGAAATGTGTCTGACATAACCACGCAGGACTTTTCCAAATCTCAATGCATAAGCTCTTGTCTCGCGGGGCTTCCAGCCCTGGGCGTGGTTACATCGCTTGGCACGAAGACTCATCTCGTGGGATGTGAAAGTGTCTCTGAGACAATCACGTCTTGTCTCCTTCTAAGATTTTTTTTTTAATAGAGAGACAAATTCATACAAAAAAGTGTAGATCAAACTGCTTCAGTAAGAACAGAGGGAATTCAATGTTCTATTCCATTCTATTCCATTTCGCAGCAATTATCAGGAAATGTTAAGGCTCTAATTGTTATCAAGGTAAAGTTCAAAGTCCAATTTGATCACATACGTCATGGTCAGATGGCAAAGGAGGAAAGTGAAACCTCCAGCTAACATAAGGCTGGAGAAAATAAACCTTTAGAGCAGATAGATAGATAGATAGATAGATAGATAGATAGATAGATAGATAGATAGATAGATAGATAGATAGATAGATAGATAGATAGATAGATAGATAGATAGATAGATAGATACTTTATTAATCCCAATGGGAAATTCACATTCTCCAGCAGCAGCATACTGATACAATAAATAATATTAAATTAAAGAATGATAATAATGCAGGTGAAAAACAGACAATAACTTTGTATAATGTTAAATGTTAACGTTTACCCCCCTGGGTGGAATTGAAGAGTCGCATAGTTTGGGGGAGGAACGATCTCCTCAATCTGTCAGTGGAGCAGGACAGTGACAGCAGTCTGTCGCTGAAGCTGCTCTTCTGTCTGGAGATGATACTATTTAGTGGTTGCAGTGGATTCTCCATAATTGATAGGAGTCTGCTGAGCGCCCTTCGCTCTGCCACAGATGTTAAACTGTCCAGCTCCATGCCAATCTGAAAAACGGCAATATATAATGAACATGTATTTAGTGTATTTCTAGTGTACTGTCAATTAGCACACCAGAAGCGTCTTTGAAAAGCCTGTTAGCTGTGGATCAAGGAAACAAGCATATGAGTATTTATTCTACAGTGTTCGGGAGAACCTATTTTTCAATTCAATGTTTTAAGCTGTGCTATACACCCTACCAATCTGTCCATTATTTTTAATTCATGTTATCCTGTCCATGATCACGAGGACTAGAAACAATTCTGGATGTTTGCTAGGAATCGACTACAAATGGGATATTAATGCACACATGCAAATGGGTCAACTTGGAGAAACCAGTCTATTGTGTACATCTTTTGAATGAAGTTTCACACAAACTTGACTGAGAATTGAATTTATATAACTAATTTAGTATCACTAATCAATTTACCCCAATGCCATCTAACTCTTCTTTATATATAATACGCTAAAGTGGCTGTTCGTTTGTCTGTCCAGGATTTTAAATCACCTGTAGCTCGCAAACCATTTGAACTATTGACCTGAAATCTGGTACACATATACAGTACTGAGTGACGTCTACTATCCGCTTTTGGGGTGATGATTTACCTCCAAGGTTATTCCTCTTTTTATTTTATTTTTATTTTATTGTTGAATCAACTCTCGGCAGCAGCCAGCAGGGTGGCCGTGCAGCACATGTGCATGGGCGCCGTTCTCATTCCTTACCACCTTCACCGTCACTTTCTCTACCTCTTCATATCTTAAATCATTCTTGAGGCAGATTGAAGACTTAAGTGGTAGCTTAAGTGAAAAATTAAGGAAAACGTACTAAGTAATTACAACACAAACACTGAATTAATCAGTTTTCATGCGAAAAGATGCAGATGAAAGAAGAGAAGAAGTGGGCCGCTAGGGTGGAGAAAAGAAGAGCTGCTCACAAAGCAGCAAGCGCATCAACCTCTGAGCAAATGTATGCTAAACGTACAGAGAAACAGTATGAAAACTATGAATGCTTAAGTCAAGTGTATTCACTGCATTTTATCGTTACTGGTTTTAAATAAATAATTAAGGTTAGTAATGACATTAAATATTCACATTAGGAGCAATGAAAAAAAACTTTTAATTTGAGGCATATATCTTATTATGGGACAAAAATACTTCTGCCTATACTGAATTAACAATATTAATACAGTACCTAATCAAAAAGTACATATTTAAAAGGCATTACTACCCCCAATTTGTCCTGAACAGTCTGTAAATGTGTGAATTTGGAAAGCCCTGTTATACACACTGGTGCATGCTGTGGTGTCAGTGGTGCAGTATGCAGGAGGAGATAACTCTTCTGAAAAGATTTTGTCAATACTTGTCAATGCAGCACTAAATGTAAAAAAAATATATACAGTATATAGTAACTTACATTCCACTTAATATTAAATATTGAATTTTTCTTTGCTCTATAATTTTATTTAATTCCTTCTCACAGTTACAAAGGGAAGAGTATGTCAGATATGTACTCCATTTTTGGTTGCTAAGAAACTGACTGCTCAAGCAAAAAAGACTGTGTCCTTGGAAACTAGCACACGCACATCTTTATTTGGAAGGTAGGCTAAAGTATTTATAGAGGGTCGTTATAAACAATTATCATAAGAAATTAATAATGAGAATGGCAATAATGTAATATTGATGTTTGTCATTTCACTAAACATAAACATTGAAAACTGATATAAGAATAGTTATGCCAGATTCTTTATTATTTTAGTGTGGACTGTTTTCCAAGATATGACAAGAAAAATGCAATAGCTATTTTTGTAATATGTTGAAAAACGACATAGGATATTTCACAATTCAGACTGTGAGCAGATATTCTGTTTAATATTTCTTACAGATCAAGTTTAAAGATGGATGTTGCAGTGATTCTTATGAAAGTATGACTCAGGCTGAACTGCCAGTTTTGTTTTTCTCTCAACTCCTGAATGATACTTTTTATTCTGAGCAACTTACAGTATAATAAACAAAACCCAAGAACAGCAAAAACATAGCAGAATAAATCCCTATTGGTTTGTTTTGCCATTATTCATTTTGGAGAAAAGATGGGTTTTCTCCTAATTCTAATAAAATGTATGAACAATTACATCACACTGTAACTTAATTAGTTACACCAGACTAAATGAAAGCTGGTGTAGGACTGCATCAGTGTACACCTTCAAAGGAAAAATGTAAAAGTCATTTCCATGCTGAAAAGGAGAGAAGTTAAAAGACACATTTCAGCTGTATAGCCTTCATTATGTGTGCAACTAAAAGAAAAAGGCAGGTAGCATATATAGGAGGGGAAGAAGGGAACAAAGCCAGCATAGATGAAAGGACAGAAGATGAGAATAGGTGTGAAAAAGCTGCCATTAGAGACAAAGAAGAGAGAGATTGAAAGGTTAGTTGGTCATTAAGGCCTGGGGAAATATGTGATCCCAAGATGAGAATGAGTTTAGCTTCTCCTGGTTTTCTTTGAATAGTATCTTTGAAGCCCTGTGAAAGAACACAAACAGAAAGATCACTCTGGCTATGATCAAGGGATGTGAGGCTTTCTACAATAGACGTTGTAAGGATATTGATTTTAATGGTGCAAACATGATCCCTGAAACTGCTAGCCATTCCCCTGGTTCATCTATGCAGGTGGCTGGACACTTTCAAAGAGAAATACAGTAAATAAGATTTTTAGACTGGCATGAGGCCAGTTGTTTAATATTAAATTTATCAGATATAATGGTATTGATGGTGACATACTATATTTGCAAGTGACAGAGTGGCTCCTGTTACAGCTCAAAGTGCCTGGTGAGGAATGTGACTCTCCTCAGTAAAGTGAGCTGCAGATGAGAAGTTTGCATAGGTTAGGTGGTCTATGAGGGGATATCAAGGGAGGATTGATAAAAAAGGCTCATGTGGAAGGATCAGTCTGCAAAATTGGGAAATTTTAATTACTAATATGAGAGATAGAGTGTTAGGGTGGAATGGGAGGTCCAGCGGAACAAGGTTTTCAATATTGGAGTTCTTCTTTGAGTGTATGTTTCGAGGTCTACTTTTGGCATAATTGAAGGCCCTAACCATAATATGAGATGGGTGTCCTCTGTTAAGGAAGAAACTCCTAAGAAACTCGGAGTGCTTCATTAAAGAAGTCAACCTCATCATTGCAAATGCGGCAGTGGTCTCCAACTCTGGTCCTGGGAGCTGCAGTGGTTGCAGGTTTTCATTCTAACCCTTTTCTTAATTGGTGACCAGTTTTTGCTGCTAATTAACTTCCTTTCCATACCTTTTAATTGGCTTGCTTCATTTGTTTCCTTAAATGGCACCCAAACAAAAATGAAATGTGAAGTGAGTGAGCCAACAGAGGACCAACGAAGTCAGGGCCTCAAACTCCAACCAATTGCTTAATTAGGAGACGATTCTTGCTGTTAATTAAACCCATTCTTTAATTTCATGGCTTGTTGCTGCTCTCATTGTGCAGTAGCATACATTTCTAAAATGGTTGCTTTTCTTTTTTCTAAGAGTACTGTTAAAATGTTTTGGAGACCTGACTAGATCAACATCCCTGAGACCTTCATCTTTCTTTATTTTCAGATATTGTATGATGGACACAATTTGCTGGTCATGTTTTGGCTCATTTTATATTTCATTATTGTTTGGCTTCTAATTTAGAAAAAGAAACAATTAAGGGGTCTGAGTCTTCCAAATAAGTTAATTAGCAGCAAAAACAGGTCACTAATTAAGAAAAGGGTGAGAATGAAAACCTGCAGCCACTGTGGCCTTCCAGGACAAGAGTTGGGAACTGTGAAGGAGGTATTGAGTTTTTAGTATTCCAGGGATGGAAGGAACTGTAGAAATGATAACTGGGAGTGAATTGTCTTGTAATAAACAGAGAATATATGTCATAAAAAGATGATAAAAAGACAAATATCAAAAAATGGTACAGTTATGGTGGAATTGTCAACCAAAACCTGAGAGATAGGAGGAAACTAGTAAAACAATTAATGAATTCCTGTGGACACACCAATGCAATAGTCAATATACCTTTTGTACAGGTCCAATACAAAACCTAGATGATGATGTTGGTGAGATGTTGGCATAGCTAGGTCCAATTTTTTAGTACCCATTGCAAATCCATTGGCCTGGTGAAAAAAGTTGTTATCAAATGATAAAGCACTGAAAGTAAAAAACAGTTCTGTCAGTCTGTTGAGTTGTGTTCGTGGTAGGATCCGGGACTGGATATCTGTTGAATGCCTGTCTGAAAGCAATGAGACCTTCATTGTGAGGAACAACTGTATTCTCCGGTATTTCTCTTTCTCATCTCACTGCATTTTCACCTTACTATTTTTCACTGCCAGCAGAGGAACATCAGTCATCAGTCACCATACTGCAATAGTGATATGCCAAAGGTTCTGATATTTTGTATAACTGTGGCAACCAGCAGCTTATTGACTGACCGAAACTTGGCAGTTATTCCATACACATTGTGTCAGGGTCCCTTCTTCAACAGAAGCATCATTGACTAGATTTAATTGTTGACACCATTGTATGTCAATATATAGCAGGGATTGCTGTTCAATGGGCAGTCATGCCCATGCCACAACATCCTCTTCCACATTCAGCTCAAATGTACTTCAGTGCCTACAGTATGTGTTTAAATAGCACTGTTGGCATACAAGAAGCTGTCAGGCACGGCTAATACATTAGCCATTAAGTGAATGGAATGTGTGTAAGATGTACCATACATTTATTATCCATTACGAATTCATTTAACTATTCAATTTTAGTCCATGTAAAGGCCATCATTTTGATGTGCAATTTAAAAACAAATAGTACTCCTTCAATCCATTTACTGAACCAACTTTTTTCATTATAGGATCCCAGGACACCTGAACCTATCTCAGCAGCACTGAAACAAGAGAGAGGACTGGATGAGTACTAACTGAAAATATAGATCATTTATATTTTGATTTATTTCCTTGAAAAAAAAATATACAGTATATATATATATATATATAGTATATATATATATATATATATATATATATATATATATATATATATATATATATATATATATATATACTGTATATATATGTGTGTGTGTGTGTGTGTGTGTGTGTGTGTGTGTACCAAGAAGTAATATATTACTAAAGAAAATATTTGAATGGGAAAGAAAATGCCTTATAAACATTCTTCCCAATTTAAGCTGAGCTGACCAAGGTAGTGATCATTTAAAAGCTTACCAGCATAGCTGTACTCTTTCTGGAAATCCTGTAAGGCATGGCCTGTAGTTACACAATACCAAAAAAGTGTGACTAATAAAAGATCTCCAAAACAATGAAAATAGGATATATTAGTGTTCAGCAGTTTTCAACTGTCAGATATTTTTTGATGCATGTAGAACCACCATCCTCATGGTATGTGGTAGACAGACTTTCAAGACCTCAAATGTCTGGTATAATTGAAGAAAATTATTTGAAGAAACAGTTGGACGAAGCAGATGCAGCAGCATCTCAAGATTCCTCTTAACCAAAAAAAATCTACTGGTGAAATACTGAAACAAGCATCTAAGGACAGACAAGATATAAGAAATGACTTGAGACAGTGATGTTTCTTTTCATGTCTTGCAAAGCACTTTGAACTACACTGTTTATATGAAAATGTTCTATATAAATGAATGTTGTTATTGTTGTTGTTCTGACACCACCATTATCTTGATCTAACTGATAATTCATGGCTAATATTTTGGGATAGTAATACTATTTCTATTTTTAGACTGAGTTGTGACAGGTGTCTGGTCACACTCACAGGAAATCTAACTTAGACACCATTAATATATCCGACTACGCCACCCAGTTTTATTAAGAGACTGGGAATTCTTGAGATTTACAGAAAATAGCACACAGAGTTCTTTAAGTTGGGGGGTGAGTAAACACACAATGAAAGACACAACAGAAATTTCAGGAAAAGCAACAGTAACTTCTATTACACAAGACAATAAAGTAAATTAAAATAGATAAATGAATATAACAAAAAAAAATCTAACAATATCAGATTTGAAATTCTTTTTTTTTAAAAAAGGAAAGCACACAGTCCACACTCTAAAAGTCCTTTAAAAACAAGAATTGGAGGATACAACCTTTAGTGGTGCAGAGTCCAGTTTGTGCACTGTGTTACCCCAACACTTAATTGTTCAACTGTCCATGGATGCACTCTGTTCAACACTCTCTTCATCCCTGGAAGTAAGTGTTGCCGTCCTTGTGCCTCACGTCGTGCCAGCCAGGTACCCTCGTCTGCCTACAAGCCCCTGTGCTCTGTCCGAGTGTCTTGGCAGTGTTCTCAGTGGACTGTCCCTCCTTGCCTTCTCCTGCCCAGGATTTTAAATCTCCTTCAGTCCTGGACAATCAGTTTAATCAATGGCACATCTAAATTTCCTGGGTTTAACAATTAATGAAAACACAAGTTAACAAAATGTATTGTTACCAACCATTAATGAGTACAGATCTGCTGATTAGAAACCAATATTGTCAAACATGATAATTTCCAAGTCAGGTAAATACAGACAGTAAGGAGCAGTACTGTTATCACAACTTGGTATTGTTTGTAATCTCAACCAGCCAAAAACTTCAAAGCGTGTGACTCCTTTGCAATACAGCAAATACCTACATCCTGCAGACAGCCTTTTAACTTCTCACCCCCAGTCCCAACAATGGGTGCCTAATGGAACCACCCAGTGTACAAAAAATGTCCCTCTCTGACAGAGTGATAGGAACAAATCCAAAAAATTGGGCAACATTTTTTTATATTTGTGATCTTGATATCTTTAGTGTTTCCTTTATAAACTGTTCTCCAAAGCAGCTCTGACGTTAGTACTTCTTTTGAAGAACGATGTTCATACACAGTAGTATTGCTAGCATTATGTATTTATATAAAGTTTCCAACATGTATGTAATAGTAATAGCATCACTCACAGTAATTTACTTAACTTCTTTGATGACATCAGCACATACACTGCAATGTTTGGAATGTATAAAACAAAAAGAGATTAAATAGTCATAAATACATAATTCTGTCCTAAATCAATGGAGAAAAGTGAGACACAAAGCGTAAATGGCTCTAAGCCAATGCAGTCACAGATATCAAGACATTATCTAGAATTTGCTGACAGTTAGAGCTGCTGTGTGTGTGGTTCAACACAAAACATAAACAGCAGTTTCAATTTTGTCACTTAAGATGTCTCCATGGGTGTGCTTATTAATTGATCTGTCTTTTAAACTGTTCTCCCTATATTTCCTCAAGGTAGGTTTAATGGAACAAGATTTTTTATTCTCCCCTCTCTTTTTTGTGTTATATTTTTATTGAATTCTACAGATTAAAGAAGTGAGCTTTGCTTTTCACAATTTCAAAATAATGATTTTAGCGGCAATAGCGTAATAATTCAGGTTAGTATCAGGATTATTTTATTTCCATTTCAACCATGACCCTTGCTCTTGTGTTTTGTACTTGGCAATATTTTGACTTCTCTCAGTATTCAGACTCAAAACATCATCCTGACTTTGACTCTACCTTATCCCAATGGTGTATTTCACCTCCTGATCACCAAATCACACCTTTGCCTTTAGACAGCCCTTCTATGATTATAATACTAACACATGTGAGAGATATCTAAAGGAGCATTGCCAGGAAATATCAGAAGGTGATATTGAATTCTAAAAGGGACATCTGAATTAGTAGATATTAAACCCTAAAGACAAGGAATAATCTTGATTATATTATATTTGATTACAAACTCCATATCAAACATCATTGAAACCTGACTTATGTTCAAATGATGACAAAACTATGTTGTGAGAGAATTAGAATTCTCCAAGAGTAATTCAGAGAATTAAAAAAACTACTTTAACAAATCCAAATAGGTGTGTTGCTGATGAGACCTGAATTGACTTAGATGGCTGACACAGCAGTAAATAAGTCACATCTCCAATTGTTAAGTGACTACAGTTTGCTGGGTTTTACTTAGGACACATGACAGTGTGCCTACTTGCAGGGAACCTGAATCTCATATCTTTGGAAGACTTAGGAATATTTACATTCCAATTACATTTACTTATTTGGCTGACAACTTTAACAAAGGTGACTTACAATATTTATAATACAATTGGTTACATTTCTTTAGGATTTCCAATTGGAGCACAGGCAGGTAAAGTGACGTTGCTCATGGTCACATTATGTCAGTAGCAGGATCTGCACCCACAACTTCAGGGTTTGAGGTCCAAAGCCTTACCCACTACACCACACTGTCTACCTGTTGTGTTAAATTAAAAACAAATGGAATTTTTAAGAACGATGAACATAATAATATCTGGAAGTGTACGCTATAGAATTAACTAAACTGCCCCCAAAACCAAATGTAAAGTCAAGCCTCAAGAGCCAGCCATATGAATGTGGGATCACTTTTGGAGCCAGAATATATTCATACAAGTACAAGGACTAATGGAAACCTTGAGAGAAGGGACTTATGTTCAAAGAGAGATAAGGAACCACAAGAACTGGAAATAGCAATATATTCATATATGTAATAGGAATGATTGTTTGGAAAACAATCTTTAGAAGAAGGTATGATCAAACCATAAGAATCAATCAGATCTACAGTAAATAGGAAGCAAATGTGGAATGTGAGCTAGAAGAATGTGGGACAGAGGAAGAGTGGTTGTTTATCTGATAATGGATTCATAATGAGTGTGCTTTAATTTAAATTAATGTAAAGTATTTGAAGTTGAGAATTTGGTTGACCATATTTTGCAGGAATCACATACTCAAACAGCAAGTTGTGCAGATTTGGTCACTAGAATGATCACATCATGCTTGCAAGAACAGAACAAGCTATTTATTAATAGCATAGACCTTGCAGGACTGCAGCTACATTATGATGCTGGATATTCCATCATTTAACCAGAGACCCAGAACATTTCAACCAACTACCCCTCCCCCCACCCCCAATAGATTTTAAACAACACTTAATTCTTTGGTAGCATTGTTTTAACATTTGCCCATCTTTTATTAGAGTTGAATTAACCATGACATCAGAAAAAAGTAGGCTTAATCAGTAATTTGGTTCTACGTTTTCTTTTTCAAATAATTGCCTTGGTGTATGCTGGAAAGACTGCCTGCACAAATATAAGTCTTCATGTAAGCAAGATCTTGACAACAGATACTGGTGTATCCCCTTCTCCAAAAGACTTTTTAAGCTTTTCAACAATTGCTCAACAACATTACAATCAGGATGATAAGAAGAAGAGTAGATGTGCTTTATGTGCTTTCATTTTTCTTTAGAAATGTATAAAAAAGCAGCTACTGAAAAGGTTATGTATTATCAGCAAGCAGCACTTCTGGCAGTCCTTAATATTCTTCTGTAGTCTCTTTTCCTTTAATGTTTGTCATATACTCAATCTCAGAACATTTAAAATATCTGTGAAGTACAAAAAATTCTCTTTTTCAATGAAATCTGCATGGCTGCATTCTCAAAAATGCACAGGAGTGGTTGGTGGTTTGTTCATTGTGACTTCACAATTCTAAAATGCTGATAAATATTTCATTGTCTTGCTTTTGCTACCAAAAATAATTACAAGATTTTGCCTTTTTTCTCACCACTCCTAAATGCCATTTATGAAATCCTTTAACATCTATACATGTCTTTACCAGAGGCGTGACCACGGGGGGGCTGGGGTGGGCACTGCCCCCCAGAGACGACCTGTGCCACCCCTGCAAAATGCTCTGTCTGTCCAATGAAAACTCTGGAGAAGAATAACATTTGATTTTCAAAACTGAGTTGCTTTCCAATCGGCCCATTTGAATTTGGGGCGTATCCGGCAGTGTCTCCTCCACTAGACAGGCACCGTGCTGCTCACAGTTCACTTCGCCGCACATTTAGCAGCACGTTTTGAACCTGTTGACTGCATTCTTTAATTAAAACAGTGTATACGTTCCATTCTTTTTTATTTTCTGGTTGGTAACACCAAAGGCTATGCATAGGTGGCTTATTAAAAAGCAGATATCTTCAACCTCTGTCCCTCCGCAAGCTGCTGGCTCCACGGTTGAGCCCAGCACCGCTGCTACCAACACGGAGCACAGCGCACCCACATCGGGAACTGAAACTCCAAAAGATGTAGATAAGCCTACACAATCCTCCAGCTCTGCACCCGTATTGGGTACTCCAAACCTCTGCCTTCAACAAAATATACAGTTCGGTCTGCCTGACTTAAATATGGATAGCCCATCCCAGCCCATTTTAATTAATTATCCCAAGCGCGCATTCAGAAAGACACTCAGATGTTTTAGTGCAAGCTGGTATCAGTCTCGCCCATGGCTTGAATATTCTGTTGTCTGTGATGGCAGCTTTTGCTTTGCCTGCCACAAATTTAGTGTTTCCAATTCGGACCATGAGGACATATTCACCAAACACAGCTACACTAATTGGAAAAAAGCTCTAGAAAAAGACAGTGGCAGCTTCCACAAACGCGCCTTTAGTATCCCGCACGTCAGAGCCATGTCTGCATCACAGCACTCATCATTGGTGTGTCTTTAGCTGGATATGAAAGCTCTTTCTCTACTTTGAACTGCATTCTCACTCCACTCCGCCGAACAATGCTGCATTCAAGGAAGAGACATTTAGTCATTCTGGCACATGAGAAAAACATCACAGAAAATCTAGACATGAATGAATTTATTTCAGAATTTGCCAAGAGTAACCGCAGACTGGTCCTGTAGATAATATCCAGGTTAAACACTGGAAACTGATGTCCTATAGCCTCCCATGACTACAATAAGCCATCATTTCTGTTCTTGCTTTCATATGTTGTATACATTTGACTTTATTGATATTTACCTTGTAGATGTAGTTCTATATTTGTTCACAAAAAATAATAATACAAGTTCCATTGCCTCTGTTATTTTTATTGAACAATAGGTTATGATTTATGCCACAATTTTTGCTTTTATATGTTATATAAAACTATGTTGTTATTATTATTTAACCCCCCTACAAAAATGGGGATGGATGGATGGATGGATATTTTTTGCCCCCCCCAGACAAGCCAAATGCCCACCCACACATGATGTTCTGGTCACACCTCTGGTCTTTACAAGTGTCAATTCCATTGTAAAATGCCAGCTATAGTATATCTAATAAAAGATTTTCAACCCACAGGTCTTGCTAGATATCATACGAAATGTGTGGCTTCATTACACCAAGAAAATCTGTAATCCTGTTAGATTTTTAACAGCTTAGAAGGGTGTCATCAAAGTCCATTAATTTGCTTTTTTAGGTGAATATATGTGTGTTCCTACAAAAGTGTAGGTGAGAAAAAGCTGTCATTAGAGAAGATGAAGGGTGAGATTAAAAAGGTAGATCTGGAGATATATGTGATCTCGGGCTGAGAGTGAGCTTAGCTTCTTCTGTTTTCCTTTGGAAAGTATCTTTGAACCCCTGTGAAGGAACTCAAAAAGAGAGACCAGTTTGGCTATGATCAACAGATTTAAAGTGTCCTACAATAGGCTTTGCTAGGTCGTTGACTTTAACGGCTCGGACATGCTCCCTGAAATGCCCTGCTAGCTGTCTCCCTGTTTAACCTACTATATGTAGATTACTGGACAATTCCTATATGAAATTCAGTAAATAAGATTTTTAAACTTGAAAGAGGCCCATCATTTCCTATTGAAGATATGGGAGGTACCAGATTCCAATGACAAAGTTGCTCCTATGACATTTCAAAATGATTGGTGAGAAATGTCCATCTCCTCTGTGAAGTGGTTCGTGGATGAGAATTCTTCATGTAAAAAGTTGTAAGAATCTGGAACAAGCTACTGAGTTCTGCAGATGAACCAGAAACCTTGATAAAAAAAAAAATTCTGCATAAGACATCCTAGCTTTTAGCTAAGTGATATTATGTATTGAATGTTTTTTATTTTTATTTGTGCAGCTATTTTCTCATAATACATTTTGTCTCCAATCCCAACATTCCTTACCTAATCAAATTCCATACAACTGGTATTGTTATGGCAATAAAGTATCTTCTTATATAATACATTACCGTGGCTGTCTGTTTGTCCAGGACTTTAAATCATCTGTAGCTCGCAAACCGTTTGACCTATTCACCTGAAATTTGGTACACATATACTACGTGACATCTACTACCCGCTTTTGGGGTGATGAATGACCTCCAAGGTTATTCCTGTTTTTCTTTTTATTTTATTTTATTGTAGAATCAACTCTCGGCAGTGGCCAACAGGGTGGCTGTGCGACGCATATGTACGGGTGCCGTTCTTATTCCTACCACCTTTGCCGTCACTTCCCCTACTTCTTCATATCTTAAATCATTCTTGAGGCAGATTGAAGACTTAATTGCCAGCTTAAGTGAAAAATTAAGGAAAACTTACTAAGTAATTGCAACACAAACACTGACTTAATCAATTTTAATGTGAAAAGATGCAGATGAAAAAAGAGAAGAAGTGGGCCGCTAGGGTGGAGAAAAGAAGAGCAGCTCAGGAAGCAGCAAGCGCATCAACCTCTGAGCAAACGAACGCTAAACATACAGAGAAAGAGTATGAAAACTATGAATGCTTAAGTCAAGTGTATTCATTGCACGATATCGTGCAGTGCACCATTACTGGTACTAAATAAATCTATTAACTGAGTGTTGAATTCCTAGACTTCACAGTCACATTCTACTGACAACCCTGCATTTATGTTGCCATATGATTTTAGATCTGTATCTTTTGCACGTGTTGACCATTGACAGTGTATATATTTTCATTTTATTCAAATTTGATGTCATTTTCTTATGAAACTGTTGAAATTTGAAACTCAATTATCCTACGTCTAACTCCAGAAAACTGAAAGTAAAGAATTCTAGTACGCATAGACATTAATGGTAATATAAATAAGCATCCAAGGTAAAAAATGACACTCTTGTACTCTATATCTATAGATTACTCTTGATATTTGACACAAACACTAAATTAAATGTCCTCTAAAGAAAACACCTATTTATCATTTGGTTTGTTATTGTTAAGCAGTGATGTAGTGTAGTAGAATATCTTCTTAAAACACTTGTTTTAAGAGCAGTTTTCACTCTTTATGACTAAATAACTTGTGACAAAGTGAAGTGCTCTAGAGTGAACCCTGCACACGAAAAGTTGCCACTTCAGTTCATTTGAGGTGAGGGTAAGAAAGGGTAATTTGTTATATAATGGTGGTTGAAATGGTAGGACGTAAAGGACAAAAAGGCTAAAAAAATATATATATAAATTACGTATATGTCCTTCAGGGTCTTACCAAATACTTCCAGGGTACTTGCCTGAATATAGAATTTACGCTGTCTTTCCTCTTATACCAGCCTTCTCCAATAAGCTTCCCTTCCACTTTTTCCATCTCCTGTACCTTTATTCCTCCATGGAGTTCAAGCTTGCCTGACTAAAAAATGTGGGAACACTTATTAAGCCCATCCCAGTAGTTCTTCTGATGCCATTCTGACTCATTTGGAAGCATTTATGTGTCACCTCTGTTATGATAGAAACTTCTACAAATACTACATTTCCCCTAAACCCTTGCAGCACGATATTGTTGTTGTCCATTAGTGGCCTTGGTAGTTATTGTTTCTATAGACTTCAACCCTAGCCAAGAATCTGTTGGTGTGGCATCTGGGTCAAATACAGACATGGCATCAGTGATGTGTATTACATTGTAGTTTGCTCCTTTCACCTGCTTCCCCTTACACATTTTTCCAGAATATTTAGTCTTATAGGACCCAAAAGGTTTTGATATATACTGTACATAGAAAAAAAAGCTTTAAGATCCAAAATCAAACATTCCTTGGTCAAGTCTGAGCTTTATGCTTTATGTAATCAAACAACTTAAAAGGCAGCTATTGACATTCTTTTTCTCTATTTCGAAATTTGGTTGTAGTTTTTATCATCACTCTATAGAAAAGACTTTAATGCTGTTGAATGTATTTATATAAAAGAAGCATGGTTTATATTCGGATTCTAAACTGAACTAGATCATTTCAATGATGTATGGAGCAAAACAATGAGCTCTTGCATGATATCTTGCCCATCTTCTCTGGTAACTATCAGAGCTGTGAAAGGCTGTTTCTTCTAATTAAATAAAGGTAAAAAGTGATAAGATTGTGGCACCAAAAACCTTTTTTCTTAATGCAAAGATATTAAAAAAATGAATACCACTCTATATAATTGCAAGAAGAGACAAATAAGGGTAAAATAAATAAAAAAGCAAAAATCAGATAAAACAGCAGTCAAACATTCCAGATGAAGATCTTGACATTAGGCTTTACATTTTGCATTGTATTTTTTTCATAGCTTTTTTTACATCAGTCTCTGCTTAAAGCCAACTCCATTTTCTCCTCAGGCTTTTTTTGTTTGACAGCAAGTTCCAGAACAAGATATATAACAACATATTTAAGCCACAGTAGCATGAATAAATTTGAAAACATATCTTTGTTAGTCATCTTGGTCTTGCATCTCCTGTACATTAACATAGTGTTTTGACTGCTACAAATGAATGTTTTTAAATATGCATAGCGGTTTAGATGGGACAACCTCAGGTTTTCAAAAAATGGATGTATGATGGTCATGTGATCAGGCTATGCATTCAGTTTTCTCGTGATAATTCCCTTTGTAATTTCAGCTTCACTGTGAATGATCCTTTCCTAACTTCTTTGCGTCATTTGATGGGTACTGCACCTGTAAGCATTTGAATATTTTTCTGCATTTATTCTGACAGGACCCAGAGTCTTTGTCAGTCATATACTTGTTTGTAACAGTTAAAAGCAGTTTATACTTAATCACTTGTCCAGATAAAGAAGTCTGGTTTGCTTTTTCCTCATTCCTTCAATATTTGATTAACATTGGGTCGCTCTGTAAACAAACATCAGTCTGGGTTAACAAACTTTGCATGCATATTGGGAAATATTTACAGGTTTTTGGTGTTGAGCAATGGATGACAAATGTTTGGAAAGTAATCTGAAAATGCTAGTGTGGGCAGAAAACTTTTGAAATGAAAATAGTATTTTCAAGTTTATCATAAATGTTCATGTTGTACCACTATGGAGCAAAAAGACAAAATTCTTTAATAATTCTTTGCATTTATATAGCACTTTTCTCACTACTCAAAGCGCTCAGCAATTGCAGGTTAAGGGCCTAGGTAGGATCCATGCCTAGATATGAAGCCTGGTGGGTCTGTCATCATTCTGTGCAACAACTAGGATCCATCCACATTGGTCAAAACTCTGTCTCACACAAAGGAACAAATATAGTTTTACCAAAGCGAATATTCATTTATTTCAATTAGTGTGAGGGATCAGAATTCATAGCTGGTGGTAAATATATCTTACAATGATATAAAATCTATGTCAAAGTTTAATACACTTTATTCAAGTTAATGGATGTTACTACCTGACCTGGTTCAATTTTATTTAGATTTTAAATTTTTCTCAATGTTGTGTTATGATGAATATCCCATATGAACGTTGAACCAATGTGTATCTTCCATATTGGAGCAATGAACCTTGCAAATGTTGATGAGTTGAAGTTCAGTGAACTGAGTTTGAATATGGTTGGTTTCTCAACCAAATACAAAAAAATTATTTTCTAAATGCAACCAGCTCTTATTTCTCCTCCATAAACTCAAACTATTTAAAGTAGACAAGGACCTCATGTTGTCCTTCTATCGCAGTATGATCCAGTCTGTGATCACTTTCAGTTTCATTGCCTGGTTTAATAGTCTGACAAACCAAAACTCAAAAAAGCTCCAGCAGATTACAATGTATGCAGTTAAAGTTACTGGGGCTGATGTAGATGATTTGACTAGTGTGTGTCAGAGGGCAATGTTAAAGAAACTGGAAAACATCTCAAATGATGACAGACATCTATTACATGTAGAACTAAAGTTCAGTAAATCAGGAAGGATAGTCGCTTTGAAAACCCACACAAATCGCTGCAGAAACTCCTTTCTTCCTAGTGCCATATGACTTTTCAATAAGAAATATCGGAGATAATGATTAAGGTTGTTGATATATATCCTGTAACCTTTTTTTTTTTTGGTGTAAATATGTATTATCTAACTGCCTTACCTTAACCTTTCTTGTTTCTATTTGTCTGTTTTATTTCATTCTGTCTGTTATTAGATGCAACTGAGAAGGCAAATTTCATGTTTTCTTGTGTAAACATGACTAAATAAAGAAACCTTAAACCTTAAAACCCCTGAGCAAATCTTTGAACGCCTTTGTGACCCTCGTAGTATTTGACTACTGAATACACTAGTGTATTTGTTTGTTGGTTGCGTACATTATAATAAATGGATTAAAATTTACTCTGACTATAATGCAATGTATTCAAATTAAATGGAACATAACATCCCCTACCCATCTATAGAATAAGAAATCTAATGGTTTGATATGAGGTAATCACTCAAGGATGTTAAAGCAACCTCAAGGTTAACAGAGATTCAGAAAGCTTGATTAATTAAGGGAGGCTTTAATAAATGTCTGGCAATATAACAAAAAAATTTGGACAGTTTTAAAGTACTTTTTTTCCTAATTTTACTCTGTAATGGTAGGAAGGATAAAATTATCCAAGGTAAGTAAGATATAGCAACATGTTAATAATGTTGTGTTAGATATCACAATAGTCTGTTCAGTAAGTAGCAATCTCCCATCAGCTATATTTTATAATTACTGTACTTGCCCTTTCACTCATTATCTGAAAGTCTGATTAAAAGGTCCCATTACCAACAGTACCTCAAATGAAGCAAAGGTGCAGCCTTTTAAAAAAGCTTGTATGAAAATACCAACTGTTAGTAGTACATTTTACACAACAGATACAGTATTAAGGGAAGATTAGGAACGAAAACCAGGTTTTACAGCACTAGATTAATGTAATCACTTACTAAACATGGTGGTGCAGTGGGTAGCGCTGCTGCCTCGCAGTTGGGAGACCTGGGTTCACTTCCCGGGTCCTCCCTGCGTGGAGTTTGCATGTTCTCCCCGTGTCGGCGTGGGCTTCCTCCGGGCGCTCCGGTTTCCTCCCACAGTCCAAAGACATGCAGGTTAGTTGGATTGGCGATTCTAAATTGGCCTGTGGGTGTGTTTGTGTGTGTCCTGCAGTGGGTTGGCACCCTGCCTGGGATTGGTTCCTGCCTTGTGCCCTGGGATTGGCTCCAGCTGACCCCCGTGACCCTGTGTTCGGATTCAGCAGGTTGTAAAATGGATGGATGGATGGACTTACTAAACATTCTAACATAGCAGTGGTACTGCATGAGGATCTTCAGTTTAGTTGTCCACAAATAATTAATTCCCATTAATTTGCATTATAATAGGCATGCCCTTTTAATACTAAGCTATGCACTATCATAACCTGACATTCTGTGATATGTTGGATTATATTGTATTCTCATTTTTTAAGGTGTTGAGTATATACAATGGGATTATAGTGATTTTACAATTCATACATGATTTCAAGATGTACCTTGATATATGTAATAATTTAGTCTTCAACACAGGTTGTTGTTATACAGCATCAACACTTTGTCATTCTCTCCTACTTCGCTTAAAGTGTAAGATCCTCCTTCCTAGCTGGAACACAACCTTCGGTCCTCATGTTCAATGCTCTTTGTACTCAACTGGAATGACACACAACTGTAAATTTCAAGCATTTGCTTGCTAACCTGTAGTCCTTGTTCACTATAAGCCTGGTTTCCACAACAGCTGCTTTCACTTAAGTATTTGTTTTTGGCAGTGGGTCTTGGTGCTTCTACTAACTTGAGTATTTTTTCATCAAACTTTTTTGCTGCTTGTTTACTGACTTCCTGCTGACAGCTATTGTTTTTAGCTGTTTGTGCTATTTTGTGAGACAATATAATATCTATTGCTTTTCCTGGCAATATGTCAGACAATAAAAACATTATGTTTCTGCCTGTGAATATATTCCAAAATCAATGTGGCCTCTCGCTTTCTCCTCACTGTTTGCATAATTAATATTTGTATAAGATGTTTTAGATCAGTTACAAAATTCTCATATGGTTCACCAGGTTGCATCATGAGAGAATCTAGATTTTTTTTGTTATAATTTCCCTTTGTGACAAAGATAGAGGGCGTAGCAGCCACTCAACCCGACACAGACAGACGCAGGAGGCACACTAATAAAACACAAATGTTTTATTTTATTTTCTTCACCTGTGGCCAACATCTTCACCGTTTCCCACAGGCATAACACAGTCCCAAAAAGCACAATGATTACACACAATACTTTCTCTCTCTCTTCTTTTTTCCTCCACTCCTCCCGGCAAGCTTTGTCTCCCTCCTTCCAACTGTGGCTCACCGAGTAGTCTCTGTTGGCCCCTTATATAAGTCACCCGGCAGGTGCTCGTTGCAACACTTGGCGGAAGAACAGCCTACATGGGCTCGGGAACAGCTGCAGCACCCCCTGGCAGCGCCTCCGGATCTCAACAGGACTATATCCAACTCCATCTCCCATGAAACCCTGCAGGAGTCTGAGGCACTGCTGCCACCCAGGGGGGCTGCCATCTAGCATACCAGGGGAGGTAATGCTCTGTCCATGCTTGTTCCCCTGGACCATATAAGGAAGAGGCACACCTTTAAATATTGTTTGAACATAAGGCTAGACCAAGGCAGTTTGCTGAAATTCCAGTTCATGAGCAATGCGTGAATTTATCCTACAGAATGCCTAAGAGCCATTGTTTGTAGGTTTGTGTTAATGTTAAATTCACATGATTTTTCCCTCAGGCTATCAATGTCCATAAATATCACAATTCTGTTCTAGCAAAAATCCAAACATAGAAAAACCATAGGAAGCTAACCAGCTGCTTGTGTGTATTAAAAGGTTTGATACTTACCTTCATGGTTTTTTTTTTCCATTCTGTTGGTTAAGGCCTTTGCCAAAACCCTGACTTCATTCTTTAGTAATGAAGTTAGTGTATAGGCAGGGCAGGCACCACCATTAAGGCAAATAAGGCATTCGCCTACGGCACAGATCATGGTGGGGAGGGGACCCAAACAGTTGGATGGCACACTAAGCAGCTTGACCTAGGGTACAAAATAACCCAGCAAGCATTGTGTATAGGATGCACATTCAAATCAATGGTCTTTTTTTTTTCTTTGAAAAAATGTGATTGATGCTTGACGTAACGTTTCAGGAAGGAGGTTTTCTACTCTAGCCTCCTCAGACACAGCATGCATTAGCAACCTTATATTGAAAAGCAAGTTGTCTCTTTTTTCTCTCTAATACACACACATACATACAGACAATAAAAGAGGATATTATGTACATTTTTATTGAAAATGGGAAAGAAGGCCTTTTCTCAAAAATAAAAGCTATAGGTGAACAAATAAAATGCTATTTTGCTGGCAACAGTGCAGAGGACACTACCACAAAGTAAGAAAATAATTTATTCCATAAATCATTTTCTTTACCTTTCCTTTTTGTCAGACTTTTTCAACATACAATATATAGAGATTCAAAAAAATTCAGGCACATGTAATACTAGGGTGTTGTACCGTGTTAGCCATTATGAATGTAGAGAAAAGCCAAGCAAAATGACACCTTTTATTGGCTAACTAAAAAGATTACAATACACAAACTTTCGAGGCAACTCAGGCCCCTTCTTCAGGCAAGATGTACATCTTGGGGCCTGAGATGCCTCGAAAGTTTGCGTATTGTAATCTTTTTAGATAGCCAATAAAAGGTGTCATTTTGCTTGGCTTTTCTAAGCACATGTAAAAAAGCTAGAGTAAATGTGAAGAGAGTTCAAATACTTTGTAATAGTACATAAAGTATCATATTTTTTTAATGTTCCACAGAATCTGCCAGGGCATATTAGTAAAACAATGAAGCATTGCCATAGAAATACATAGCAGTGCAACCTCCATAAAAGGCTTAAATAGCTTAAGCCAATTGTTAACAACTGGTTAAGTAAAAAAAGAAAAAAGTGTTGGTAACAGCATAAGCGAAATTAACTAAAAATAGATCTAAATGTGGAAAAGCAATTTTGTTTTGATCATAACAATAGTTAGCAAGTATCACTTTTTATCGCAGAGACACTGTTGTGCAGGTATTGTTTATTTGTAGTTATCTTTAAGATGTTTTTTTATTTATGCAGTATCAGCCATATGTCACAGTAGTTTGTGCTGTATTTCCTTCTGAAGGTAGATGTAACTGAAGCACAAGACACATTTTAAGAAGGGTTTAATACAATGAACATTGGCCAGCCAAACATTTTGAAAACAATATTTTCTTACCCAAAGGCTATCAAATATCCCATGATATTCTTGCAAATAAAATTTTCGAGAAATTTTCATTGATTCTTTTTTTTTCATTAAGCCACATGAGTTAGCCATGGTACAAAACTAAATACTTTACTTTAAGATCATTATGTCCTATTTTAGCTACTGCAGTCTGGCAGAGATATATGTGCATTTATTCAGGTACGATAAAATACTACAAATAATATTAGGATGGTTGCGTTTTACAACCCCAACTCAGAAAAAGTTGAGATGGTATGGAAAGTGCAAATAAAAATAGAAAGCAGTGATTTCAGAATTTACTTTGACTTATAATCCATCACAAACAATAGAAAGATAAGATATTTAATGTTTAGCCTGGTCAGCTTCATTATTTTGTAAATGTACATTAATTCTTGCTATTGAGGTCTTAACGACACATTCCAAAAAGCATGATGGGAGTAGAAACAGTTCACGTTCACCAGGTAATTGTAATCTTGCTTTGGCATTAAAGCTTCATTCAGGAAAGGCCTAGTACTTTAGGTGCAAAAATGGGCTGACGATGGCCTATTTTTCCACAAATGTGAGAGAAAATCATTCAGAAGTTTAAAAAAAAGGCAGATTGGAAGGGATTAGGGTATTTCACCTTCAACAGTGAATAATATAATTAAACGATTATCGTAATTTCGCTAAATTTCTGTGCGTAAAGGTCAAGGGTGAGGGACTAAGCTGACTGCCCATGATCTCTGATCCCTCAGATGGCACTGCATCAGTCATTCACCAATAAGTGAAATAGCCACATGGGCTCAGGAGTACTTTGGTCATCTTTTATCATGTAACACAATACGTAAATGCTGCTTAAAACTGCACTGTGCAAAAAAGGAAGCCTTATGTTAACAGTGCTCAGAAGCTCCACCGACTTCTCTGGGCTCAGAAGCATCTGGGATGGATGATCATCACACAGTGGAAACAAATATTGTGGTTGGACAAATCATTATTTCAGATCTTTTATGAAAGAAATATACTGTACATGTCCTCCAGTCCAAAGAAAAAAGTGCCATCCAGACTGTTACCAGCTACAAGTCCAGAAGCGAGTACCAGTGATTGTATCGGGTTGTGTCAGTGCCCTGTGAAGGCACCATTCATGCCAATAAGTACATACTGATTTAGGAGAAACATTTTCTGCCTTCAAGATGACATCTATTCCACGGACACCCATGCATATTTCATCAAAACAAGGTAAAACCACATTTACATGTGTTAGAAAGGCATTATTGTATAGAAAAATAGTGCAGTGCTTAACTGGCCTGCCTGTAGTCCTGACCTGTCTTCATTTGACTAGGTGTGGCACATTTCAAAATGCAAAATGTGACAACTAAGACCCCATACTGCTGTATACCTTAAGATTTGTTTCTCGGAAGAATGGAACAAAAGTATACCAAAAACACACAATAAATTTGTGTCTTTGGTACTTGAACATTTACTAAGTGTTATGAAAAAGAAAGGCAATGTTACAAAGTGATAAATTCTTTACTGTTCAAACTTTTTTTGGAATATGCTGCAAGTAAAAACATCAAAATAAGTGTTTCTTTTTTAAATGTTGTGGCAGGTGGCCACCTGCCTATTTAAGGGGCCGCCTCCCTGCAATCAAGGCTGGAGTCGGGTGAGGAGGTAGATGAGGTCGGAGAGGAGGAGGCGGTGAGGAGAGGCATGACGTGTGTGTGAAGAGAGAGAGAGAGAGAGAGACGGCTAAGGAAGAAGCCGGGATAAAGAGAGGTGGCCTAAAGAAGAGCCTAGACTTTGGGAGACTGCTGGGGTTTGTGTTTGGTGGCGGTGCACGTAAGACTTTGTAAATAATAGAGACTGTAAATAAATGTGTGGTGATGGCTGAAAACGTGTCTACCTGTGTGTGTCCGGACCGTACTATTTCACAATGTGTTACTTCCAACTTTTCAGTTTGCTGAAGTATATTGGATTAAATCAAACTCATTTTTTATACACTGCCATGTCTGTATGCTACTACTATACAAGGATTGTGAAATTGTAGCAGTGTAGAGGAATAGGATTCATTTATTTAGTCTGAGCCTTGTGAATTCTGACTAAAAGTTAGAAAAGCCATATTTGAATATGTCATGCTAAAAATATCATTGGGAAAATATCAAGTCTGTGAAGCAATAGGTATAGATTGAAATAAATAATACATCATTTTAATTTACAAATATTACTCTTCCTTGTGAACAGGTTCACAGCAAATTTAAAGAGTTATACATATGAAACATTAATACAAGAACATTAGCAATGCTCTATACACATATCCATAATTTCACATATCGTTTCAGGTAATTCTTTCAGGCAGTTTACTATAATAATGTGATTGTCTTGAAGGTCTTTTTATCACCTTTAAGTCCAGAGTTTGTCTCACCTCCCTTGTCTTGTCTTATTCTATGTCCAAGGGAAACATCTGCGTCATGTGCCAAAATAGAATACTTAGAAGAAAAAACATTGCAAATTAGTAATGGCTAGTAATGATTGTCACAATTTTATGTATAAAAATAGCTAACATATGATTTCAATATAAATACCTAGAAGAAAAAAAAAGGTCTTCAGCTTGGATTTAAATACTAATGGAGCATTCACCTTACCGAGTATTAACTCAACAAAGAAATCAAAGAAATAATTGTTGAAATGTCCATAGGTGTGAATGGTTAGTAAAACTGAATGTTATTGACATGAAAAGTGAAAATTCTGCTTTTTGAGCTAAATTTTCTAAAGACGGCATAAAAAGAGATAATTAAAACAATTCCAGTGTTCAGCACTCAAGGGCACTATGTTTAAATTCACAGTGTGCTATCATTACATGTAGGTATAACTTTATCAGTATGAATCAAATCTCATAAAAATTATAAAATACATTTGTGATATAAATCCAGTGTTTCCCATAATAGCATGAATATGGCCACTTGTAAGGCATCAAGAGCACTGTCTGAAAATTAGGATACATTTATTATATTAAACATGGGTGTTGCAAGAACATTATTTGAGCCTTTAACATTTTAAGTGCATGGAAGAAATGATTATATTTTGAGACAGCATTTCTAAATTTTGAAGGGATTTTTCAATTTGTAGTCTTATTTTGTTTAATTTAATGTTTAAAATATTAATAATATCAGCATTATTAATGCATGGATTCAGTTTTGGTATTTGTCTAATTAGCCGCAACTACAGTAGTTATTTTTATTTATTTATTTGGAATAGTATTCAGAGAATTCAAGAGGATTGTTTTTTACCATTTTTATTCAACTGTATGTGGTCTATCTTTAAACAACAACAAAGCTCATTTTCTGTTTACTTCTTTTGCTTTGATAGAAGCTGTCATATCTAAAGTGTGTTTCAAAAATAAGTTTCATGTATATCAGCTTATATCAATATACTGTTGCAATCTAAAGGTGGTGTTAAAATCTAAATCAAGTTAGGTCATATTCTAATTTTTTTATACAGAGTAAACTTAATTGCATTTTCAATTTACAAAAATCAGTTAATGCCAGTAATTGCGTTTGTTGGATCGTTTACAATTTGGAAAAATTTAATAGCTAAAGAAAATGTTTGTTAATGGTCTGTTTCCACATCTATGTGAATATTAAAGTCATTCATCATTACAGTTTATATAATTAAGATGCCTAAAATATGACCACATATAGCCATAAAAAAGATGTACTGTATAATACTGTCTTAACCTAATGAGACAAGAGAACAAAGGATGGATTCAGCACTTAGACAATGGTGGTGGTAGATGGCAACCCTTAAAATAACTGTTGGCTCTTATGCAGATAAAACTTCTGTCTCTTTCTTTGGCTACCACCTGATCTTCCTGGGTTTCTTCAATGTGGCCCCATACTCTTGGGTGCCTTGTCCTCTGCCTACACATTTACATCACCAGTACTCCTTCAAACTGCTGGTCAGTGGCAACACTAGCTGCTACAATTGTGAGCTGAACCAATGCCAGGATCATACCCATGGCTTGACGGTGACTATGTACCCATGTAAATGAAACTGGTAGTCGAGAAGTGTCTCTAAAGTGCATGTAAGTACTCTATATATCTGCTCTGCTTTCCATAATGTGCACTGGCTCGTAGCTCCACCCCTTCTGATAGTCCATGGACACCTGAACAACTTGTCTCTCTCAGATTTGATCCACAGACATTACAAGACAGCTATATTTTCATCAGTTTTAACCTGTAATTTTTTTTACATAATTTAAGAATAATTTTTAAAAATAATGTTTGTTTTAATAACTGAAATCTAATAATCTGTGATAATATAATAATAATCATCTAATATAATAATTAATTCAGTTTGGTTTCAGGTACAGGAATGGTGTCTGTGTTACTAATCAAAACATCAGTAAATAAAAATCAGTCATTGTACATTAACCAGAACAGCTATATTTCCTGAGTAACAACATTTACAATTTTGTTGTTTGTTATATTTGTTTTCTAGATTAATTTTTTGTTAAAAATAGTGAATATTGTAACAACTTTCTTAAGGTTACAAGGGATTGTTGACTTACTAAATATGCAAAAATCATGTAACAACCATGTTCTATCTAAAAATACGAAATTACTAAACATTAAATATCAGCTTAAGTTGGCACTTAATATTGAAAGATGTCACAGTGTGATTTTAAACATGTCTGACTAATGCTGGGCATCATATTAGTTATATGTACAGTTTTTAGTTTTTTTAAGTTATCTTGGACAGAGGCATTCGGAAAAAAAATAATGTTTCCTGATAAATATTGGTTTAAGACTAATGTACTACTGCTCTTGAATATTTTTATTATAGATACTCAGCCAGATACAACTTACTTTTTCTTTGGGAAACTAAACATGCTAATAATATCAGACAGTTTCCTGGCTAGCAAGTAAATCCCAAATCTCAATAACTGAATTTATCTTTCAGACAGTGTCATCACTCATTTTTACATTTTTTCTACTAGCACTAGTTTTTATATAATTTTAGAAATGTTAAATAGATATTTAAAAATGAATGCCATGCATGCCTTACAAAAATACTCCAATGACTAGCTATGCAAATATAAGACAATACTAAAAAATATTTAAAGAATGCTTTATTTTCTTGCAACACAGAATTATAGTTATAGTCCCATGTTTTCGATACTTTAATATTAAACATTTATATTCCCACAGAGGTTCTTGTATGTTGAACAATTTCTTTGACTACTATTACACTTCAGCTAAATAACTGATTTAAACTCGATCAATGAAAACAATGTACTGTAAGAAGTCTGTCTGCATTTTCAGTATAATGCACCATAATGTGGAAGTACATGCAAGAGTGAAAAAAATAAACATGTTCAAATGACAACTCGTGTTCAAATGGCATATCATTTCCTATTAGTGACGTTGCCATGTATGAATGTGTATGTGCATGTACGACAGAGGCAGAGACAGATTCGATCTCATTCAAGTGGTTACTGGAATATAAAATAAACACGTTTGCAAAGGTGAAACGAAACAAGTGTGCTTTTATTCAAGAATGAAATTGAATAACAAAAAATTCAAGTGACAACATGATACCATCGTTTGTGTGTCTGCTTACACCCCTTCAGCGATATCTTTTACAGGTAGCAAAACTTTACACCGGCTGTTACAGGCTGAAATCAAAGGCTTCTTCTTTTTGGGCACATACACCATCAGGATGACACTGCCAAATCTAAACACTAACGTGGCAAATTTCTCGCGTACTAAAGTGACTTTAGTTGCAGGTAGAAGTCCCATTTTGCTTTATTGTGCAAAAACAGAGTTGCATTGTGGTGCAGCAGTCTATTAGTTAGCGAAAGCGCTGTGAAGAAGCTGTCTGTTGTTACGGTTCTGCCTTTGTCCAGTCTGATAGTGGTCACGGGACATTGTATCTTTGATTGCTGGTACAACAGGCAACAATCTCAGTACCAACTGTGGTCATCGCTGCTGTTGTGAAAATAATGAAGATAAATGCCATCAACTCTGAGAGGAAAAGGCAAATTTGTTGTACCACGTGAACGGCACTGAAAGAATCAAACTGAATAATAACAAAAAGCTCTAACTTTTACAAGTAGCCAAAATTTACACCGGGTGTTACAGACTCAAATCAAATGTATGTTTTTATTATAGAAATAATAATAATAGCAGCTCACTACTCAAAACAGTAGTGACTCAAACCTGCAACCATTTGGTTATAAGACAGCAGCTCATACATCTGCACCATCCAGGAATACGTATGACCTTTCTGTCAATTGACATTTGAGCTTGGGTTTATAACTCATTGACAGCAACATGAAAATTGAATGATTTTTTTTTTTTACTTTGGTTATATTCTTGAATAAAAGCGTACATATTTATTTGATATTTGGACTAAAGTCTTCACACATTATACACATTATTAGTGTTCAGCATTACTTGCCTCACATTTATTTTCTTTCATCCTACACTTACCCAGATCTTTGTAGACACACATGAAATGGATGTGTTCCAAATAATGATATATTGTATTATTTACCCTATATATCTCCAGGCACCTCACACACAGATAAGGAGCCTTGAGCTAGGAGAACTTTTTGCCCAAGTTGAGCTCCATTGGGGTGGGGGTGAGGGGATGGGAAAGCAGGCTGCTTGTTGCTTGTTCTGATTGACACATTTACAAAACAAAAGACACTGATAGAAAGGTGTGAAGGAATCTAAGGTGGGCTGGGATTCCAAGTTTTTTTCATAGGCTTCAGGGATTCTAGTGTTAACAGTGTTGCTGGAGATATACAGAGAAGGTCAGAAGTAATTTCATTGCATGTTTGTGGACTTAGAGAAAGAGTATGACAGGGTGCCTAGAGATGCATTATGGTGCTGTATGAGGAAGTCGGGAAAAGCAGAAAAGTATATGATGGTGATGCAGGATATGTATGAGGACAGCATGACTGTGGTGAGGTGTGTGGTAGGAATGGCAGCCTGGTTCAAGGTGAGAGTGGGATTATATCAAGGATCAGCTCTGAGTCTTTCCTGTTTGCAATGGTGATGGACAGGTTGACAGGTGAGGTCAGACAGGAATCTTCAGGGACTATGACGTTCACGGATGACATTGTGATGTATACAAGAGTAGACATCAGGTTGAGATGAACCTGGAGAGATGGAGGTACACACTGGAGAGAAGGGGAATGAAAGTCAGAAGGAGTACATGTGAGTGAATGAGAGGAAAGGTAGTGGGAGGGTGTTTCTGCAAGCAACAGGCGTGGCGAAGGTAGACAATTGCAAATACTTGGGTTCAACAGTACAAAGCAATGAACAGTATGGTACTGAGGTGAAGAAGAGAGTACATGCATGGTGGACTTGGTGGATAAGAACGGCAGGAGTGATTTGTGTTTGAAGAGTACCTGCTAGAGTGAAAGGGAAGGTCTGTAAAACAGCAGTGAGACCAACTATGTTGTATAGTTTGGAGATGGTGGCACTGATGAAAAGATAGGAGGCAGAGCTGGAAGTGACTGGAGTTGAAGATGCTATGATTTTTGTTTGGAGTAACAAGGGTAGGCAGGATTAGGAATTAGTAGTATATTAAAGGGACAACATAGGTAGGACAGTTTGGTGACCAACATGGAGAAGCAGACTGAAATGGTTTGGGCATGTACAGAGGACAGATGAGGAAAAGAATGTTGAGGATGGAACAACAAGGCAAGAGGAAGGCCAAAGAGGAGGTTTATGGATGTGGGAGGACATGAAGGTAGCTGGTATGGCAGAAAATGAGGTAAAAGACAGGGATAGATGAAGATGGATGATCCGCTGTGGCAATGCATAAATGGGAGCAGCCGAAAGAAGAAGAAGACTGTGACCAATTAACTAAATTAACTGAAGTAACCAAAACTGCATTAATAAAAGTAAAATTTACAAAAATTGCCAAATTTCCCCCGGGGACGAATCAAGTTCTGCCTATATATCTATCTTTTTAAAACTTAAATGGTACAACAAACAAAAAAGAAAAAAAAAAATACAACAAAGGCAAAACTAAATCCCCAGAGCATTGAAACCATAATTTAAATATAACCTAATATCATTAGTGACAAATTTATAGATATTATTTGTTTAATCTCATAATTTAAAAGTTGGGAGCCCAGATTTCAATCAAGACAGGATAGTTTCTAGACACTTTTATGTGATCCTACAAGAATATAATATATTCTGTACAATAAAGACTAATATATTACAGTTACACTATTAAAGTAAATACAACTGATACTAATATGTTCCCCATTTTGATTTAATTCATATATGTAGTTTCTCTGCAAGGTATTGTTATACTATTGCCTCAATACAATGTTAGTTTCAAAGCTTGAATAAGTTGTGCTCACTTTGTCTGTTCTCTCAATATTAATTTGAGTTAAGTAGCCACATCTTCTAATTTATGATGTGCTATCAAATTAATTAAATGATGTAAATTGTGTATAAATCTGTTGATAAATGTTTCCATATATTATATAATACATTGTAGGCACCTGTATTCTAGAAAGGTGCTTCTTCCATGTGAAGTTTTGTAAAGTACATTATTTGCATGTTTCTATATGTCCTCCCACTACTATTCATTTATGCATGTCCTTGACAGTCAATCACAGCGGTTTTAATAATACAGTGTAATCTACAACTGGTTTTGTTTTACATGTCAGAGGGCCACATTCATACTGTTGCTGCGGAATGTTACAAATTAATCTCATTACTTTTGAAAACATTTTTATAATATTAATTTGTGAATAATTTTCAAATAAAACTAAAGATATATTATATAAGAAAACCTAATGAAGTCTGGAAAGAAATTAGTTTGCAAAGCATATGTGATGATTCCACCTTTCACATAATATTGCCTCCAGCCACTCATAGGGCAACAGACTGCTTCACTGCAGAAGGCTGCAGAAGGTGAAAAAGATTTCCCTTGTTAGTAATTACCTTGTCAGGAGTAACACTGAGATTCCAATTGAGAACCAAAGAAAAAAAAAAACACAATCAAGTATAATTCTAGGGTGTAATCTACTGATGCATAACTATGTTGACAGACAACGGAAAAAAGCCAAAATTTAGAAAAAAATGGTGAAATACTTTTATTTGCTGTTGTCTGACTGACTTGAGGTGAAAAGGTGTTATTTCATGTGCCATAAGACATTGTAGACAAACAAATTAAGAAATATTCTCCTGTGTGAAGCCTACTCATTACAAAGTCAATTTCTATTTAAAAATGTCTTTAAAGGGGATGTCAGCAACTGAAGTAACTTTATGTACAAAAAAGAGTGTGCTAAATATGTATCAACATGAGAAGAGTAGTGTTGTATATTATATTTACCACTTATTTTAATATTCTCCATTTCATGCATTGCTTTTTTGATTACCATCTTAATTATTTAATTATATAGATGCATGTTTACACACATACGTTATACACATATCACTAAGTCTGTATTTTATATAGCACCTTTCATAGTTAGCACCAAGTGTTTGATGTATATAACATGATATTCTTTAACATATAGGCACTAATCAGCCACAAATTAAAATCTCCTGCCTAATACTGTGTAGGTTCCACTTGTGCCATCAAAACAGCTATGACCCATCAAGGAATCGACTCCTTAAGATGTCTGAAGGTATCCTGTGATATCTGGAATCAAGGCATTAGCAGTAGATTTTGAAAATCCAACACATCCCCACAGATGCTTAATCAGATTAAGGTCTGAGGATTTTAGAGGCCAGGTCAACACCTTGAATTCTTTGTCATGTTTCTGAAACTATTCCTAAACAAA
Organism: Erpetoichthys calabaricus; assembly: GCF_900747795.2. Taxonomy (NCBI): domain Eukaryota; kingdom Metazoa; phylum Chordata; class Cladistia; order Polypteriformes; family Polypteridae; genus Erpetoichthys; species Erpetoichthys calabaricus. The sequence goes on along the minus strand of NC_041397.2, from coordinate 72,019,451 downwards.
CTGTTCAGTGTGGCAGGGTGCACTATCCTGCAGAAAGAGGCCACTGCCATCAGGGAATAACATTGAAGGGATGTACATGGTCCCCGACAATTTAGGTATGTGGTATATGTCAAAGTAACAACTACTTAAATACCAGAACCCAAGGTCAGGACATTATCCAGAGCATCACCTTGCCTCTGCCAGCTTGCCTACTTCCCATAGTGCATTCTGCTGCCATCTGTTCCCCAGGTAAATGGTGCACAGTCTCCTGACTGTCCACATGATCTAAAAGAAAATGTGATTCATCAGACCAGGCTACCTTCTTCCATTGCTCCATGGTGCAGTTCTGATGCTCACATACCCATTGTAGGCACATTTGGCGGTCAGCATGGGCACTCTGACTGAGGTTATACAGCCCCTTACACAGCAGGCTGAGATTAACTGTGTGTTTTGACATCTTTCTCTCATGGCCAGGATGAAGTTTGTCAGCAATTTGTGCTAAAGTAGCTCTTCTGTAGGATGAGACCAAATGGGCTAGCCACTCACTTCAATAGGTTTTGGTGTCACCGGTTCACTGGTTGTCCTTCCTTGGGCCACTTTTGGTAAGTACTAACCATTGCATTCAAGGAACACCCCACAAGACCTACCTTTTTGGAGATGCTCTGACCCAGTTGTCTTGCCATCTCAATTTGTTCCTTGTCAAAGTCACTCAGATCCTTATACTTGCCCACTTTTCCTGCTTTCAACACATTACTTTCAAGATCTGATTGTTCACTCGCTGCCTGATATATCCCACCCCTTGACAGGTGCTGTTGTAATGTATCTTTTAATGTGCTTGTTACACAGATATGTAAAGACATTGTTGATCAGTGTTGTGTACTGAGGTTTCATGTTTGAGCTTTAGGGACCTATACCTTAGCTGTGTCTCTTTCCATATTGAGAAATTATCAGGGTTCTACAGTATTTTTGTAGACTTAATCAGCTATGTTAACTTATCATATGTGGTGTTTTTTTCCCATTAGTGGTTAGTTTAAGGAGGCTGTTGGCCACACGGACTGTAAAGAGTCAGGCTCATGAAGCTAGCTTTTATGATTTTTACATGGCGGTGCCATTGCAGTAAGCGAGACTGTGGAAGATTATGGGTTCGCTTCCCGGTTCCTCCTTGTGTGGATAGTGCTTTGAGTACTGAGAAAAGTACTATATAAATGTAATGAATTATTATTATTATTTTCACTTCCCATTTTTCACATTAGAGATAAGGCTTAATTGGTTGTTAGTGTTTTCAGTATTTTTTGTGTTCATATTGCTTATGAAACAGGGTGACTCAATGGCCTATTTTATGAAAATTTAGCCATAACTCTTCCTTGAACAAACTGAAGACTGGAATATATTCATTCTTCATGGTTTGTGTATGATTCACTTATTATTAACTACTTGCAACATTAAAATAGAAGCGGAGATATGAGCAGGCTAATTTCACAATACATTTTAATGCCAACATTTTCTCACTTTCTCACAAAAGTTAAAATAAATAATTGCAATTTTCTAAGGCTACATGTGTTTTGACAAGAAAACAAAAGAATAAGAAATAGCACATAATAGAAAATCTATGACCTTCCTAACACTAGTACAGGGTCTAACCAACACATACACACAAAACCAACCATAAAACTCCAGAACTGAAAAAAGAGAGATGGCAGGCAGTAAACACATACACACACACGCACACACACACACACACGCACACACACGCACACACACGCACGCACGCACACACACACACACACACACACACACACACACACACACACACACACACAGAGGTGGAGAAAAACCAAATGTCAAAATTTAAAACATAAATGCAAAACAAAAGTCATAAACATACACTAAATAGTAAAGTTAAAATGGGAGTGCAAAAATGGCAGAGCAGATTAGGTGATCATAACCTTATTCAAGGCGAACTTAGATGACGTCAATGAGGGAGCGATGACTTCGATGGCTAGCCCAGAAGTGACCTTTGGGGAAGCCGACATGGTCAAAACTCCGCCCATTGAGGGTGAATCCGACTCTCTCAGAACGTTATAATTCCAGTTTAAATGCGCCCCGTCATCATTTAAATGTGAGCAGTGGAACGATGATTCCCTTAAGTTTGCCAGGAATGCAATTGTCTCTCTAGATGTGCAACCTACTCAAAATCCTGTTCCACAAGGGCCTCACTTTGCTTTAAAAAATTATCTGTTATAGCGAGTAGCGGAACACGAGGGAGAGGTAAGGTCATTGCCATCAATGCTTACAACATCACAACATTCTGGCCATCTTAAATTCCTGGAACAATGTTACATTTTTATCCAAACAAAACAAAATCAAAAACAAATCAGTGGAAAAAAAATAAGTAAATAAACATGCACAGAACATGTTTATTCCACTGTTAAAAGTGACACAGGTAACATTCAATATGGAGTTCTTTATCCGGTAGGATATATTTTACTCTTACTGTGCACAAAATTATATAGGAATCAAGGAAAAACATCAAGGCTCATTGGAAACACAGAAGGCACAAATCAATACTCAACAACTGTTTTGGCCTGAAATATGGACATATTTGGTAAGTTTTTAAGCTTTTCTTCTGTGCACCATATCCTCCATTGTAAAGCACCAGAATGGGCAAGATATATATTTTTTAAATTTATATAAAGAGTCTAACTTTAGAACACAACTTCACACAGTAAATGCATATATACTATGGTTTTGAAAAAATAACTTTGACTTGAAAAATACCAAACTGTGGAAGTCAACCTTACATAGAATACACTCAAGCTCCATTTGCACAAAGCATTCAACCATTCATTTATCTTGTTTAAAATTGTCCAAAATGTATCCAGGGAGAGATTCAACCTATGAACATTGCTATCTGGCTCCAGCCTCATTGGGCCACATGTTTTGGGCATGCACCAAATTAACATAATTTTGGACCAAAATCTTTGAATGCCTATCATGCAGCCTTGGTGTCACAATCACTCCTAACCCGTTAACAGCTGTGTTTGGTGTAGGCTTAAAGTGGAGAAGGACAAAGAAATCGTGATTGCCTTTACCTCACTATTAGCACGTAGACTTATCTTGCTCAATTGGAAGAATATCAATCCACCACCTTTATGTCAGTGGGTAACTGCTGTTATATACTATTTGAATTTGGCAAAAATCAAATCCTCACTCAGAGTATCTGCTCAAAACCTTTCTTTAAATATGGCAGGATCTAATCGATAACATTTTAGAATAAGCTTCTATATTGGGGAAAATGATACTTTTCCTTACTTGCTGCTTTTAAAGATTTGCTCTGGTTGTTTCCCTTGGGTGTGGGTTGAATTTTGGTTTGTTAAGTTTGACTTGATTGTATGTTTTAGGGATAGCAGGGCGAATTATACCCCAAAGCCAAAAGGTATGTAATTGTTAGAAACTAGACGCTCCCACCTTACCTCTCCTAACAATTCAAAACATCGATTACACCACCCTAAATTTATAAGGTATTGGGAACCCAATGATATTCCACACTAATTCTCCCCCACTGCTCAGGTACTTTTTATTCCAGAGTTGTGGTTGCACAATAACTTCAGGACACCAGTGTAACCACTCTGGATTTTTACTAGTAAAATAATCAACAATATAAAAATAAAACCAATAATTAAAACATTCATCGTATCCCAATCAATACCATAGAACAAAAATGTCAGAGTCGCCTAACATCATTGGATGTTGCGTAAATTGCTTCCTCAAAGCAATAAAAAAACAAGAGGAAAAGAAACAAAATTTTCCTTAGTGTGTCATCTTAGTGATCCCCATCTTAACACCATATATGCAGTCCCCGTCCACAAATATGCTGCCTGGTGTCTTCACTTATGCCCTCCTTCAGCATGGCATCTACAAGAAAATGTACACTGGGCAGCACTCTATGTGTAGCATCCCACTGTTATACATCAATCTACTACACCGCAATAAAAGGGGGTTCTCACACTCTGTCCTGGTCCTGGATTCCCACCACACGCCCGGACCCTGTCACTTGTGCCTTGTTGTGTTAAGCTGCATGGGACACTATTCCTCCATCGTCTTGGACAGCTGCGATACTCCACTCTCTGCAGATACCTCTTCTCATTCTCCTGAGTTCCTCCACGATGCGCCTCTGAAATAGAGAGGGGATCCTTTAGCCATCAGCCAAAAACGATAATCACCTGTGCTCCTGTCAATCTTTACAATGCTCCATTCCTGCACCGTGCATTTCTTCATACCTTAAGGGCACAGCTGTACCGCTTAAAAACTTACAGCACCGCCCCCAACCCGTACATCATTGACCTAAAATCCAATTTATTTGGCCTCCATAGGTGAATCCAACAGTCAATCAAAACATTTACATACAAATGTCCAGGTATAGAAAATTAGTGTGAAAGAAAGAAACTAACCCACAACCAATAACACTGCCACACAATTACAATAATCAAATATATATAAAAATACTTCACTCTATACAATACACATATTTAAAAAAAAGTGCTCAATTTAAGTGCAACAAAAGAAAAAAAGAAAAAAAAGTGCTCTAATCCAACAATGCCAATTCCACCCTGTAACATCCCCCCACTCCAAACCTTAGAAGTCCCTGCTACAACCCTTCCTAATCTCTATAGCCAGCAGGTGGTCATCCCAAATTAGCTCTTGTCGCCCCCCCTCACCTCCTCCCCTTCTGAGGCTCCCTTTTCCCTGACCTCAGAGGCCACCCAAACACTATAAGGAACCTGATTCATACTGGGCTCAGGAGCACATCCCTGGGTCGATTCCTATAATAAATCCTGGGGAACCTGGGGCAACACACACTTTCAAATCATTACAATAAAGAACTTTGTTTCTACCCCCCTATCTCAGGCCCCACTCTATAAACTAACCCTGTTTCCTCCATGGACTCAATCACTACATGAGGGTTATTACTCCACCACCCACACAACTTGCCGATTACTGTCCCGTATCAAAACCCTCTGTCCTGGCAACAAAGGCACTCCCCGTGCCCATTGGTCATACAAAGCTTTTGCTTGTTGGGCAGCCTGATCTCTCCCTTAGCAGCAGAATAAGCCCACACTAACTTCTGATGATGGCTCTGCACCCACCCCTTTACACTTTGCCTACCCTGTTCCTCGTCCACACCAAACCTAACATCTACAGGGGACCTAAGAAAATTACCAGACATAAGGTAGGAATGAGTGAAGCTGGTGGCACTATGGACTGTGTTGTTATATGTAGCTAACAAATCAGGCAAGTAATCAGGCCACCGAACTTGCTTTTCTGCTTCAAGCATACGGAGCATATTCAGCAGGGTCTGGTTCAACCTCTCTACCCTCCTGTTACCAGCTGGGTGATAGGGAGTGGTTAACAAAAAATGCTGAATTCAAATACAACAAAAGAAAAAAAAGTGTTCTAATCCAACAATGCCAATTCCACCCTGTAACATATGGAGTGTTATTTGCTTTAAATGAAAATCAATAATAAAAAACAAATTTAATCTTTAATCTAAATACCTGCTTGCCGTTTTCCAGCAGAAAATAAGAATCAGCAACAGAATTAGAACTTTTCTTATGCAGTCTTTTAAAATACCATTCTCTTAAATCAAAATATAACTATTAATTTAAGATTGAGTAAATATCGTCTTTTAATTCCTCAGAAAGGCAGTTATGAAAAGCAGTCATTAAAGCAGAAATATTCAAGTTGATAAGGAGCTTAAAATAAATAAAAAGCTGTGGTGGGCCACAGCTTTGCACTAATTATTTTTGAAAATGTAATCATAGCCTACTATCATGTGTTTGTTTTCAGGAGATTTTCTGTTTCATTCAATTAACAATTTGTGTGCATTACTGGCAGAATTAAACATAACTTATATTGTTTTGGCAAGGGAAGCATTTTTTAAAGTATACAATTTTTATACTAAATGACAGACCATAGTTACAGTAGTTTAATTGCAGTTGTACAACACCAGTGTAAACAATCAAAACAAAGAAAATGGTGTAACAAATAATTCACTCCAGACATCATAAAGGTTTGGGGCAGCCACCCGTATATTGTATCCTGGCTGTGAAAGTTTTCAAATAATTGAACAGAGATGTTCATCAAGACCGAGTCCAAAACAGAACTGCTAGATTGGAGGTAAGCTGGCAGCTTTAAAGGCCCATAGAGGAAGTCACGTCATCGGGCCCGGAACTGGAAGTGACATCATCCAAGGTGCCAGAACCTGGTGCGATTTCCCGGGAATGGTCTGTAAGGAACTGAGAAAGACGGTCAGCAAATCCTGCCGCCCCCTGGTCTAATGTGGTATTACAATTACTCAAGCCCTTTAGCTGCCTCCTATTCGCATGTGTGTGACAATGGGTTATTCGTAAAAAAAAGATATGTCATAGTGCCTCTTTGGAACATACCAATGTACTTGCTATGCTGTTTTCACTTAAGATGTTATTTGTTGTTAAGTTTTGGTTATTATAGTAAATTAGGTTTCTTCTCTCCTGAACAGTGCCAATGCTCAGTCATACTTGATAAGTCAAAGGAGAGCAGATATGAGATTATCAATAGCTTAATATTGCAATAAAACTGTTGAACTGAAACTGATAATAGATGCTAAAATGTTTAAAAATACCTAGCCAAAAAGCAGTCTAGTGAATGAACAGACTATTGAGATCCGTTGATAGCTTGATAAATGTGTGAGTCTGAGAGGTTAAGGTAACTTGCAAGGACTGCATGAGACACTCATCAATGAAAGTTATGCTGGCTGCTCTTGATGAAACTGACTTTAGTAAAGCCACATTCACACAAGTAGGTTAACATGATTATAGTCATCATAAAAGGGCAAACTGTGTGCTTGTTCTTTAATTGGTGAGTGTTGTGAGCCCAAAAACTGCAATTATAACATTTCTGAATGTCACTTTTAACACGTGTGAGCTGTGGCTTTGTGTCGTCTCTAACTGATTTTTGTTGATTGCTGGCAAAAGTGTCTTGTGTTTAACAGATAGTGTATATTTGACAAATGGAAGCAGTCTTGTTTGAATCTTGAAGTTTTCTCAAAAATATACACATTTCTGAGGCCACTATTGTTCTAGTATCCATATCACAAAGTGTTAGGAGAGATAAATTTAGACTTGTCAAATCAGGCAAAAACAGATTGAATGTCTCATTTTCATTGTCTGCCTTCTAATATTTAACACCTTTTCGCTAGCTGTATATGCAATATGGTAAACATGTTTCTTTCAGAAGTGATTCTGTTTTGCATCTTTGCCTTATCACGCCCACTTTGCCATTGAGTATTAAATGTACTGTTGATAATTTTAAATTAAAATTGTATATATATCCATGCCATTATTTTTGGATGAAGGAATGCAATGAAAATGTGCAAATATCAAGAGACCCACATATATAGAAATAGTGTTTTGGTTTTAAAAACTAAACAATATAAAGGAGGACTAAAATATTAAAAAAGAGAAAAAAGCGATGAACTCCTAAAACTTACGAGATGGAATGGTGTAAAACTGACACCTAAGTTGGCTTGCTCTTTACATGAGTGTGTTATGGCAGTTGTTACTGTGCAAAAACTTTCACATCAGTTAGTGAATGAGCAGTGCAGTTGTGGTATTTGTTGCTACAACTGATCTCATAAATCAGTCAGTCATGTCAGTCATTTTCCAACCCGCTACATCCTAACACAGGGTCATGGGGGTCTTCTGGAGCCAATCCCAGCCAACACTGCGCAAGGCAGAAACAAGTCCCTGGGCAGGGTGCCAACACACACACCAAGCACACACTAAGGACAATTTAGGATCGCCAATGCACCTAACCTGCATGTCTTTGGACTGTGGGAGGAAACCGGAGCACCCGGAGGAAACCCCCGCAGACACGGGGAGAACATGCAAACTCCACGCAGGGAGGACCCGGGAAGCGAACCCAGGTCTCCTTACTGCGAGGCAGCTACCACTGTGCCACCGTGCCACCCTCTCGTAAATCATTTTGTAGAAAATGGAGTTGTTATTAAAGACAGTCTGACTCCCGTAATGACTTTTGCAACACCTGCTAAAAAGAACAGTCCAATGTCCCACCATTTATGTCTAAGGAGGCTGTGTAAAAAAAGCTTTCTCGGTACGGACAGTGTCCCCAGTAAAGAGAATACTGATTGGGTGTTAAGCTGCTCAGCTGAAACACATTGTGTCTTTTAGGATACAAGTCTTAATGATTCTGAAGAAAATAAATGAAAAGATAAACATAGCTCTAATGTTTAATATAGATGAGTACAAATATGTTATCTTTGTTTCTTCTGAACCTATAAAGTGTTTTAAATGTGTTAGAGCTAGAAACATCACTCGCAGGTACCTGAGATTAGACATTGAACCTGAGGTAGAAAGAGCCGTAACAACAGGTGAAGAAAAATGTTCATCTGAATCGCAACAGGGTATGCCTGGGGGAATGTCTAATGGTGTGTCGGATCAAAATGAAATTGATCACAGAGTTAGGATTAGCAAGACTGTAAATGAAGAAGTGAATGAAATCATTAAGGGAAGATGACAGCAATATTAAAAGTAAGAACAATGCAGTTACAGATGTATGTGAGAATGAAAATGAATTGACAATCAAGAGTGTATGAGGAGATACAGAAATGCAACTTGCAGAACAGGATGTCAATTTTAAGGTTCCTAAAGCTGCATAAAGACATTGAAACACTGAAGAGCAGGTCATGTTTAAGAAGTGCAGTTTGACTGAGACACCCAAGATGTGGAAAAATTGTCAGCTTTTGATAGTGGGACTGGAGACATGAGCATTTTTTGATATGGAGGGATGGAGGCATTTGTTAGAGGAATTTGTGAGCATGTGATGCACCATTTATGGTCTAGTGACTCATGTCCTGCTTATAGAGGAATTGAAACAATGCACACATCTGAAACTATTACTCTTGAGAGTCAGAGCTAGGACGGCTGATAGAATGGTCTGTACGGATGATGCTACAGTTGTAACCCGTTGGGATGGCTACTTTGAGCAGCTGTTTAAAGTTGATTATTCAGCTAGGATGATGGACATCTCTGGGTCCACGGTCCTGAGCATGATCCTCCAATTAGCTGTGAACCACTCAATATTACTGAGATTGCACAGGTGGTGAACCAGCTGAGGGTAGGGAAGGCTGCAGGGAACTGTGGTATCTGGGGTGAACTTCTCCAGGCTGGTGGTAAGGATGTCCTCCTGACACTTCAAGGTGGATGTCATCCCAACTGACTGCAAAAAGAGGACTTGTTGTCCCTGTCTGAAAAGGGAAGGGTGATTGCCTGGATTGAGACAACTACAGAGGGATAACACTGCTCTCGGTGCCTGGTAAGGTCCTTGCTAGGGACACCCTTAATAGGTTCCGTGATCACCAGCTCACTTACCAGTGACAGGAACAGTCTGGTTTTACACCTATGAGGTCTACCATTGACTGCATCGTGGTATTGAGGTTCTCATTGAGTGCAAACGCGAATATTGGCAGAATTTCTTTGTATCCTTTGTCAATATAAGTAAAGTGTTCAACTCAATTGATCAAGCTGCCCTGTAGGATATCCTGAGACTTCGTGAGAACCTCTGTGTTTTTCCCAGTTGATTCCAGCTTCGTCAGGGATGTGTTCTTGCTCATACTGTGTTCAGTGCTTGCATGGACTGGGTGTTGGACAGGGATGTGGGGTCCAATGGCTGTGGGGCATCTGTTGGTGAAGAGAGGTTCACCGATCTTGACTGCTGACAATGCTGTGATCTTCGCGGAGTCAAAGGGAGCTTTTATCAGGGCTCTCGAGAGACTGTGCGAGGAGTCTGAGTGTCTGGGATTGCGAGTGTCTTAGATAAAAACCAAGATCCACGCCTTTAATGACCTCTTGGGCACAGCCATTAGCAGTGTGTCTGTCTGCATATGGAATGTCGACTTCATCGAGAGGTTTATTTACCTCAGCAATGACATTCACAGTTAGTAGAGTGATTAGAAGAGCATGGGGCGTCATGAGGTTGCTGGAAAAGGGCATCTGGCGTGCCCGATATCTCTGCAAAAGGACGAAGGTCCAAGTCTTTAGAGTCCTGGTGTTCCCTGTTTTGCTATATCGTTGTGAGACATGAATGCAATCCAGTAACCTGAGTTGAAAACTGGAGTCCTTTGGTACTGTGTGTCTTCGGAGAATCCTTGTGACTTTTTGTCAAATGAGAGGTTGCTTATAGCGAATGAGTCACATTACCTGCATTGTGAAGGAGCTTCAGTTGTAGCACTACAGCCATGTGATGTGATTCCCAGAGGGTATTCCAGCTTGCAGGATCCTCATTGTTAAGGACCTGAGCGGCTGGACCAGACCAAGGGGACACCCACATAACAGCTGGCTGGGGCAGATAGATGGTAATTTCCGGAGGGTGGGACTAGACTGTGTGTCTGCCTGGGAGTTGCCAACCATAATCCTGAGCTGTTTTATCGTGTGGTGGGTGTGGCAACACACTGTACCAGTGCATGCTCCCCAACCTGACCTGACCTGAGGGATGGAGGTTAAAAAGCATTTTGACAAAGTTACGTGCATTTTCTCAGACCTCATATGTTTAAAATAAATTACGTTTATTGGTTGGTTTCTGCTTTTCTTTTATTTCCATAAACTGCAAATGAATTATTTTAATATTTGGAGTCTAAATGTTAATGACTGTAGAGACTGTGTTTAAACCACTCAGGTCTGTCATTTCTTCAAAGGAAAGCACCTGTCAGTAGCTGTTCTGCAGGAAACGCATGGTACTGCAGATGAAGAACTGGAGAGGCAGAAATGTTGAATGGAGTAGGCGATGTATATTTTAGTCATGGGTCATCACTGAGTGCTGGTGTTGCGATTGCCCCCTGTAAGCACTTGTCACTGAAGTTGTTAAAGGGTGGCTGCTTAAGGTAACAACAGTGTTGGAGACATGTCGGTTTGTTTTTATTAATGTTTACATTCTGATAACTGGCAGGGAGAGAGTGTGCTTTTTTAAAGAATTTAATCAGGCACTTAGTGACTGTGATTTGCAGTACTATGTGTTTTTATGAGGGAATTTTAACTGCACTGAAAACAATGTGCTGGATAGGAATCATGCTGAGGCTCACACTCAGTCCGACAGACAGTTACGTGTCATCACAATGTGGCATGCGCTGCAGGATGTGTGGAGGGCTTTGAATGGGACACACAGACAGTGCACCTGGGCACATAAGCGAGGTGATACTCTTGCTGGGCTTGACTGTTGAATGTTTTATACTTTTAGTCATTTTAGTCTTTTTACCTCCTGTGTTGTCATTCCTACATGCCTCTCTGATTATTCTTTAGTTTTATTCACTGCAATACTACCATCTTCCATAAAAGTGCACAACATAAATTCTGTAATAACCAATCTCAATGCACGTAGAAAACCTAGGCAATACGGCATAAACACCAATAATTTAATTAAAATTACTACTTTAGATGAACAATGTATTAAAACTATAAAAACAGATTATAGATTAAGCAAAAAATACACAGAGCGGCGCTAATAAAAATAACTTAGTTCCTGTTTCAAATATCAATAACGCACATAGTATTCATCTCTGCCCCTCCGAAACATTAAATATGGCTCTATTAAATGTTAGAGCTTTAACTAACAAGTCGTTTTTTATCAACGATCTTATTAGTGATAAAAAAATAGATTTTATTGCACTAAGTGAAATGTGGCTTAGCTCAGATGGCGCAGCTGTTTTAATCGAATCTGCGCCTCCGGATTACAGTTTTACTTGTGCAGATCGCCAAGGAAAAAGAGGCGGCGGCTTGGCAAACATTTACTAAACCGGTTAAAATGTAAAGATGCCAGTTTTGGTAAATTCAAGTCCTTTGAGTATCTCGCCGTTGTTATCCATGGAGATTCTCACGTTCTAGTATTATCCGTGTATAGACCTCCAAAATTCAACGCGTCTTTTTTTGAGGAATTCTCTGACTTAATGTCAATTTTAATTACGAACTATGACACACTCTTAATAGTCGGTGACTTTAATTTTCATATAGATAATCAGTGTGCCCAAAAAGTAAAAGAATTTATGAACCTCCTGGACACTCTTGATTTGAGACAGCTCATTAATCAGCCTACACATAAAGCAGGTCATACGTTAGACTTAGTGATTACTAAAGGACTAAAAGTTGATACAAAGCAGGTCATTGATATGGGTCTATCAGACCATTTTCTTCTACTTTTTAATATAGAAATAATGATAGAAAACACTCATGAGAAGCATATTGTTAAAAAACGCTTCTTTGACTCATCAGCAGCTTTAAAACTTACAAACATTCTAAGCAATCAGTCCGTTTATAGTGCCAACTATAATAGCGAGGATAATGTAAATAGTAAGGTGGAAAGATTTAATACTAAGGTGAGAGCTGCTGTTGACATAGTTGCACCTGAAAAGACAGTTAAAAATTTTTCTAGCATTGTTATACCATGGAAGACCCAAAGAGTGTCTGATTTAAAGAGAACATACCATAGAGCTGAGCGTAAATGGAGGAAGACTAAACTAACTATCCACTATGAAATATTAAAAGTTAAAATAACAGAATACAATAACACAGTCCGTCTTGAGAGGCGCTGCTATTTCTCTAAGATTATAAATAACAATGCTAATAATCCCCGAGTCTTATTCTCGACGATTGATCGTCTGTTAAACCCAGGTAACTCAAAGGAATGCCTCCTAAGTACTTCCAGTAAAACCTGTGAGGCTATTGCTGTATTTTTCAATCAAAAAATGAATGATATTAGAAATAACATAGTATATCTCCCCAACACTAAGGATCCTGCTAAACCCCAGTATTCCATTATAAACAAATTAAACTCTTTCACTAGGATAGATTTACCTGATTTACATAAAATAATTTCTCAAATAAAACCCTCCACCTGCATCCTTGACCCAATACCAACAAATTTTTTCAAAGAAGTATCGGGCGTGCTAATTGATAATGTTCTTGACATAGTAAATTCATCATTAGATACGGGTGTCTTCCCAGACTGTCTTAAGACTGCTGTAGTTAAACCCCTACTTAAGAAAAATAATCTTGACCCCTCTGCTCTTGAAAATTTTAGACCCATCTCTAACCTGCCTTTCTTAAATAAAATTCTAGAGAAGGCATTCATTATGCAGTTAAATGAGCACCTCAATAAACATGCTATTCTTGATAAATTTCAGTCAGGTTTTAGAACAAATCACAGCACAGAAACTGCACTCGTTAAAGTAGTAAATGATTTGTGGGTAAATGCAGACAGAGGCCATTTATCTGTTCTCATCATCTTAGATCTGAGTGCTGCATTTGACACCATTGATCATAATATACTTAGAAATTGCCTTAGTCAATGCGTGGGCCTCTCTGGCAGCGTCTTAAATTGGTTTGAATCCTACCTGGCAGGGAGAAAATTCTTTGTTAGTTGTGGTAATTACAACTCAAAGACACATGATATCCTATATGGTGTTCCACAAGGCTCTATCCTGGGTCCGTTGCTCTTCTCAATCTACATGCTTCCATTAGGTCAGATTATCTCAGGGCACAACGTGAGCTACCACAGCTATGCTGATGACACACAGCTGTATTTATCAATTGCACCTGATGACCCCGATTCTCTTGATTCACTAACACAATGTCTAACTTGTATCTCAGAATGGATGAATAGTAACTTTCTCAAGTTAAATAAAGAGAAAACTGAAATCTTAGTGATTGGCAATAATGGATACAATGAGGCTATTAGAAATAAACTGGATGCATTAGGATTAAAAGTCAAAACAGAGGTAAAAAGCTTAGGGGTAACTATTGACTGTAATCTAAATTTTAAATCGCATATTAATCAGATCACTAGGACAGCATTTTTTCACTTAAGAAACATTGCAAAAGTTAGACCTCTTATATCATTGAAAGATGCTGAGAAATTAGTTCACGTGTTTGTTTTCAGTCGACTAGATTACTGTAACACACTCCTCTCAGGACTACCCAAAAAAGACATAAATCGTTTGCAACTAGTGCAGAATGCAGCTGCTAGAATCCTAACCAGGAAAAGAAAATCCGAGCACATCTCTCCAGTTTTGATGTCACTACACTGGTTACCTGTGTCATTCAGGATTGACTTTAAAATTCTGCTTATGGTTTATAAAGCCTTAAATAATCTCGCCCCATCCTATATATCGGAATGTCTGACGTCTTATATTCCAAATCGTAACCTCAGATCCTCAATTGAGTGTCTCCTTAGAATTCCAAGAGCAAAACTTAAAAGAAGTGGTGAGGCGGCCTTCTGCTGTTATGCACCTAAAATCTGGAATAGCCTGCCAATAGGAATTCGCCAGGCTAATACAGTGGAGCACTTTAAAAAAACTGCTGAAAACACATTACTTTAACATGGCCTTCTCATAACTTCACTGTAATTTTAATCCTGATACTCTGTATATCCAATTCATTATAATAACTATTCATGGTGGCTCTAAAATCTGTACTAACCCCTACTCTCTTTTCTGTTTCTTTTCCGGTGTCCTTTTGGTGGCGGCCACCACCATCTACTCAAAGCACCATGATGTTCCAACATTGATGGATGGATTAAAAGACAGAAGTCTGTATGACCATCAGCATCAAGTGACTCCGTGAGAACCCTAACTACAAAGAGGACTATTTCGTTTATGTTAGGTAGAATGCCCAGAGGGGACTGGGCCGTCTCGTGGCCTGGAACCCCTACAGATTTTATTTTTTTCTCCAGCCTTCTGGAGTTTCTTTTTTTTTTGTTTTTTTCTGTCCACCCTGGCCATCGGACCTTACTTCTTTTCTTCATTATGTAAAGCACTTTGAGCTACTTTTTGTATGAAAATGTGCTATATAAATAAATGTTGTTGTTGTTGTATCTATACAGATGAAAATTACCACTGGAATTTTAACAATCTTTTATGTCTTGACTCTCATTTTAAAGCATGTTTTACATATTTTTGGACTCATTGGCAAAAGCAGATCAATGAGTTCTTTTCTCTGAGACAATGGTGGGATATTGAGTAGCAGCTGATTATGAAGTTCATGGGGCTCTGGTGAGGTCTCATTTTCCAGCAGATACTGAATGTGATGGAATAGATGGCTTGTAAGTTGAATTCTTTGACATGTTTTGGGACTTGCTGGGACCTGACTTGTTAGCTGTTCTACATGGAGATTTGGATCGGGGAATGCTTCCTTCAAGTTGCAGAAGAGCAGTCTTCCAAAGTATTACCGGAGTCTTTTGAGATGCTGGTATCAACTGAAAGCAAGCCCTAAGAAAGGTTCTACTGCGTTGTACTGGGTTTTACAAATGCCCATATTTGGTTACCTCCCAATAGACTTTTTGTCTATGCAACACGAATATTGACTGCTGGAATGTCGCAAATCTAGCATCTGATAAATGACACACAAAATGGCTTGATAGCTCAACCAAGGTGGTGGTGGACTTAAAGCTGTGTTCTCTGCGTACAACTGAAAGAAATGAACACTAATTATGTCAGGCTTCCCACAAGAGGTTAAAGAACTGCTGAAAGACTATTTTGAGAATGTGGATACTCCCAAGCCACTTTGTACATTTCCAAACCTTTTAGTTAACTCAAAATTCCAAATTCAATATGGAATACATGAAGCCACACTGGATTTTAAAACACTTTTTTAAAACACTGGGTGCTGCAGAAGGAACTTTATAAACTGTGTGTCCTTGTAGAGACATGAAAGTCAGCTCAATCTGGGTACTCCCTGGAGGGATAGAATGGGTGGATTAGGGAATTATGGTTTATTTTAGGGCAGTCTGTACAGGCCACCATTGAATAAGAGGACTGTTGACCTGAAGTGAAGGATCCTGCATGGTATCCTTCTCCTGAACTCGTTTGTATGTCTAATTGATCCAAGGGTACGTGATAAGTGCCCTTTCTGTTCTGAAAGACAGACTTTCATTGTTCTGTTTTGTTTTAGGATTAAGCCACTTTTAAATGCTCTTAACTCTATCTTTATTGCTTTGGAATTGTATTTTAATTAATCCTTATTTATTTGTGGAGTATCTGATTCAAGGGACAATAGGAGTAATGGCAGAATTGCCAATTTTTTGTTGGACCAGGTAGTAAAGGCTATTGATAATCAAGAAAAGAAAAACTCCATGATCTAATAAATAAAATCTAATTTTATTTAGGCAAAATGTTTACTTCCTTAGTAAAAGCAAAAGAGTATTTTTTGATTGTGCATTTTATATAATGAATTTTAGCCTGCAAACATTTATTAAGCAGTAGTGTATAAATGAAGCAGTTTGTACAATTGGGAATAAGGGACTTTTATTTTGTTTGTAATCCTAATACCAAGTTTTGGAAATTGTGTTTTTGAAATGATCTTTGTGAGTGCTGACTGTAAAGACTTTGATTGTTATTCAGTAATAAAGCGTGTATTCAAAATCTAATCTTTCTTTCTTTCTTGAATGAAAGTTGGTTTAGTTGTCTTCTAGCATCCCTTCCACTCAGCTTCAGCTGCCTCTCTCTCACACACTCTGTCTTGCATTAATAATAATAATAATTCATTACATTTATATAGCACTTTTCTCAGTACTCAAAGCGCTATCCACACAGGGAGGAATCAGGAAGCGAACCCACAATCTTCCACAGTCTCCTTACTGCAAAGCAGCAGCACTACCTTGACCATCTGTACTTCTATACAGATATACTATATTTGTGGACACTTGACCATCACACCTATATGACCTTGTTGGACATCCCATTCCAAAACCATTAATATGAAGTTGCCCCTTTCTTTGTGGCTATAACAGCCTCCTCTCTTCTGAAAAGGTTTTCCATAAGATTTTGGAGTGTTTCTGTGGGAATCATTTATGAGGTCAGGTACTGTTCTTGGATGAGAGGACCTGGCTAAAAGTGGCCTTCTAATTCATCCAAAAAGTGTTCAAAATGGGAATATTTAGGGCTCTGTTCATGTCTTTCAGGTTTCTACATGTTTTATGGACCTGGCATTATGCACTGGGGCACAGTCATTCTGGAACAGAAACGGATATACTCTGAACTGTTGCCACACACACACACACACAATTGTCTAAAATGTATATATATGCTATAGCATTAAGAGTACCCTTCACTGGAACCAAAGGAGCTAGCCCAAACCCTAAAAAACAGCTCTAGACCATTATCCATCCTCTACCATAATTTACAGTAGACACTATGCAGTCCTGAAGGTAGTGTTTACATTCACCAAACGTAAGATTTGTCCACCAGACTGCAAGATAGCGGAGTATGATTCATCACTCTAGAAAACATATCACAGTATGTGGCATTGCACATAGTGATCTTGGGCTTGTGTGCATCTGCTCGACCATGAAAGCCCATTTTATGAAGCTCCTGATGCACTGTTATTGTACTGAAGTTGTTTCCAGAGGCAGTTTAGAACTGTGTTGTGTGTTACACACTATGTGCTTCAGCACTCTGCAGCTGAACTCTGTGTTTTTGCGTAGTCTACCACTTTCTTCCTGAGCTTTTGTTGCTCATAGACGCATCCACTTACAATAATAGCACTTACAGTTGACCAGTGCAGATCTAACAGAGCATAAATTTCACAAACTGACTCGTGGCAAAAATGGCATTCTGCAATAGTACCACATTTAAAGTCACAGCTCCTCACTATTGCAATAGTACCACATTTAAAGTCACAGCTCCTCACTATGACCTATTCTTCCAGTAGATACCAAAGCTATGTCCTTGATTTTATGTGCGTTTTAACAGTGAGTGTGGCTGAAACAGCTGAACTAAATAATTTGTAGGGCTGCTCACATACTTTTGGCCACATAGTGTATGACAGATCTACATTCCCCTTGCAGTCCGTGCCTTCCCACACCAGCATGCTGAATTGCTCACTCCCTGCAGTTTTTTACTTTCTCATGGTGGTTTTGTTTTGGTGGCACAGTGGTAGTGCTGCTGCTTTGCAGTAAGGAGACTGTGGAAGATTGTGAGTTTGCTTCCCAGTTCCTCCCTGTGTGGATAGCGCTTTGAGTACTGAGAAAAGCGCTATATAAATGTAATGAATTATTATTATTATTATTAATTTCCCAAGGTCTTGCCAGCCAGACACCCTTTAATAGCATATGTATATGTTTATAAATACATGCACACTTGCATTGTGCACCTACGAACAACCACATTTATTTAATCAAGCCTTCTGGCCCACATCCAAAGCTGATTGTAAGTGTAAAAATGTAATTATAAATTACTCATCAAACCTTTATTATTCGCCACAATACAAATGTCACCTAATATGAGTATTGGAGTGGTATACTTTTAAGTTTTCTTACTCTTAAACACAAAAATAATAATGAAGAATATCATAGTACTGAAAAATTAACTAAAACAGCATGTTTTTAGTAGTTTATAAGTATACATCAAGAGTTCAAAGTGATTTTTACGTAAATTACGAATATTACCCTTTACTTTCCAAGCAGTCAAGATAATTGCTTTGAATTACTCCTTAAATTTTAGCTCTTTCTTTTAATAGCTGACTAGTAGACATTTAGAAGCCATTACAGTACAGCATTCTTTTTTCAAAGATAATTTTCTTTGTCAATGCTATACACACACATACACGCACACACACATGTGATATGAAATTATTTATTATTAATTATACTGAAAAATATACACATTTCATTTTATTTTTGATCTTCTAGCTATTGAGTTAACTGTCATGAACAAAATAAATGTGTTCAGATCAAAAAGAATGATATTATTTTTCAATTACTTATCTGAAATGCTTTTACCTGTGATTTAATTCATTTTCCATGTCTGTCTAAAGGCATTACATTTAAATTCATTCAGCATATTGCCATTTCATTGTGCTTCTGAAATGTTTGCATGTTGCTAAGCATAAAGAAATAATGCCCTCAATACAGGTGAATTATTCAGCTGAATACGGTATACCTCTGTAAACTTTTAATGAAACTAAATGAAGAAAGCAATATGCTGCTGATGTAACTACTGGACATTTCAGTAATGATTATGGTCTGGTGTATCTGATGATTGTCTTTCAAGATTATATCTGTACTAAATGTTAACTATTTATGCACATCAGTTTCAGGAGGAAATTGTCTCATCAGAGAATATGCTGTGTGGATCTCTTCAACATTTTGTTTACAAAGATACAATAGTGTGTAACCGAAGATTGGAATCAGAGAATAGAGTAGAGTCCAGTGAGTACAGAATGAGATCATTTAAGGTGCAAATGCAAAACAAATTTTAAACACACTAAAATGGATCCAAGTATTAACCATTTAGTTAGAGGTGAACAACTCCTGCCTCCTTCTTATGCTCAATCATGGCAAATTTCATGCCTCTTGGAAGGAAGGAAGGGCTAATGGATGCCAATGGAGCATATCTAAGCCACTTATAGAGTGTTAAGTATCCTGACATTTGTCAGCACCTAGGAGTCGACAAATGTTTGTATTGCAATCATTACCCAAATTCGGACAAATCATCGAAATTATAAATATCATGGTGGTTCTCAGGGGTATATCAGAAATAAGGTAGCAAGTTCCACAGCTTGAGGTGTTTTGTCTCAGACAGATTA
The DNA here is from genome assembly GCF_900747795.2 of Erpetoichthys calabaricus. Taxonomy (NCBI): domain Eukaryota; kingdom Metazoa; phylum Chordata; class Cladistia; order Polypteriformes; family Polypteridae; genus Erpetoichthys; species Erpetoichthys calabaricus. The sequence goes on along the minus strand of NC_041397.2, from coordinate 71,999,847 downwards.
TACCAATTTTGGGAATTTAAAAGTTGAATTTCCTGGATACATGCCTTCTCCTTTAATCAGCCTCTTGCAGATAAAACCCAAATATATTTCTCACAGGTAACTTACTGATCAACCTTCCCAAAATAATACGTGTCTGATTTTTAGAAAGTTATTTTCTTTTTGTTGTGTCTTTCCACTGTGGCTATTACAGAGAAAAATGATTAAGCACATAGAAGTATGCCTTCTAACGTAAATTATGCACAGACAGCCTACACACTTTGGATTGTAACCCTATAAAAAATCTCAAAATGAACCTGTTTTTGTTCATGCAATACAAACAGGAATGGGTTAATATAAGGAAAAATTCAAATTTTTAGTATTCTTTTGGTTTAAGCTGAGTTTTCTTTTGCTACACAGTATCTACTGTATATATATATATAAAATCCTAAACCTAAAAGTGCAACGATTTTGTGCAACAATTTTATGTGATGTTTTTATGTCATGTTATTTGTCACACTTTAAATCAAACTTATTTTAAAACCTACAAATATATGTTTAGTATCATTCTTTTGAGAATTTATCGAACTTTAATGTGATGTTGTTAGATTTTCAGATTCTTATTTCGTTTTTAAATTATAAACTAAAAAATATCAAGAACTTGCGTCCCGCGAGACGTGACTTAACCAAGAGTGCCAAGAGATTTAACCACACCCGGGGCTGGAAATAAAAGACAAAGAGTAGGACAGCTGCTGTACTTTTAATTTTAAATATCCGAAGCGCCTTGTGAGATGCAGATCATGCGGCATACGCAGCAGCAGCAAGCCAGCAGCTGATCGAGCAAAGAGGAGGTAAAAAAAAAACTGTATTTGTTTCCCATTGTATCACTGTTTAAGAGGGGGTTTCGGAGGAGTGACTGCGTCTCCTTGGAGGGTGTTCAGCCCTCCTCTTCACAATGCGAGCGGCAGACTGGCCGCAACTGGGGGTTGGGTGCCAAAGGCCACCCTAGTTAAAGTATAAAATACACCTCTGTCGATAATTTCCCCTTGGGATTAATAAAGTATCTATCTATCTATCTAAAATACCAGATTTTGATTTATGATTACGGGAATCTCAAATATTTCCCACTAAATGATATAATGCAGAATTAAAATAGGGTTGAATCCCTTAGTCAGACTTTGCACATTTTCCCCATGTGTGCTTGGCTGCTTGGGTTTACTACATGATACCAAACTGGCCACCTGTGGAGGTTTGTGTGAGTGGTCCATATGAAATATATATATATATATATATATATAATGCCATATTGAAATTCACACAATAAGATAAAAGAAACTAATAAAGGAACTGATTATCTAGAAACAACAACTCCACTCCCATACATGTCTATATACTGTAGACTCTTTTGCTTTACTTTAGATGGATTGGCTTGCCCTTATGCCCACATAACAAATATCAAAACCACCTGGCAAAATAAAAGAAATGATAAAAATGTATGACCACAAAATATGTTGCTGATTTTCCTTGATTTTAGAAAAGAAAATGCATTCAAAAAAGAAGGGCAAATAAAACTTGAGCACATTTGTAAGCCAATAGCAACTGGTTAGCAAATGCGTATTAAAGAAAACATGATCAATGAAAAAATTCCATTATTATTTTATTAGCACAGTGTCTTTCTTGTACAGCACTACAAATTAACATCATTACTTCTTTAAAGTTTGTTGATAATCTGAAAACACTTAACTTGGGTTGAGCTGATCACAAATATTAGAAATATTCTTTTAGAACCAGACACTTGGCATTGCTTAAGGAGATGATATGTCATGAATAAGAAAACCAAAACCTAGATAAAACACAGAAGTAAATAGCATTCATTAAAATAGAAATACTTCTTAAGACCTATGTCACCAATTATTTCAGTCTCATGGAACAAAAATAAAAATACAGTAACTTTTTTCAGAATAATATTTAAAGTGACCAATAAGAAATGAAAAATAACTTTAGCAGCAGTAAATTTACAGCACAAACCAATGGCAAGTTAGATAATATAAGACTGACAAAATAAGGGATAATGTTTTCAATGTGGCAAATGATTGCAGACTCCTTCCTTAATAGGTAATCGGTAATTATAACTGTAATCACTAAAAACAAGATCAAAAACTTGTTCCTTAGACTCCATCATACTGATTTTTGCAGTTTCTGATCTCATTACAAGTAAGCCAGTTTTGATGAATCTTAAGATGCATGTCCTGGGTGATAAACTAATGGTTTCGTCCTGATGAAACCAGGAAAAAGCTCTGAATCATCCAGACTCCTTAAATCCTTCCTTAATGGTTTTTACTGTCCTTCTAGTTACTCTCACAGAAGGCTGGATACATCTGTTTTACTTAAACAACGACCATACTTTTGGAATGTGGCATGGTTCAGCAAACAGTTCACTGTATTTTAATTATTACCATTACAAAAACATTACCAGTCAGTCAGTGCAAAAATCATTCAAGATATAGCTTCTTTCCTTCTATAGTTACTGTGGTCAATAGCAAATTTTGATTCATCTCCCCAGATCTCTGACCACCTTCTCCAAACCACAAATTATGTGTACTTTTCAATACTACAGGACACAACTGAACTTCTTACATTAGCTAAGTTTCCATCCAGTTTTTTGCGACGTTTTGTTATCGACAAACAGAATATACGTAAAAAAAATGTGCGAAATTTGCTGTCTCCAGCCTGTTTCCATCAAACTGGCTTTTTATCGATAAAATGGTGTGCGTGATGACGTCATCCCCCCCCCAAAACGAACTGTCGCATAACTTTTGTTGTATCGCGAAAAAAATCTGCCCTTGAGCCGTTTCCATGCATAATTTTGTGTATGTCGCAAATTATCTACCTTTTGTTTTCCACGTTACACCCCATCCACTAAACAAAGAAATGGAGAGATTATTCAGACAGTTTTTTGAAATTTGCCAGCTTACTGTTATTTCAGTTTCACAAATAATTGGAATTGTACATAATATCCGAAGACGACAGCAGAATGAAGCAGTTGCTTGTCTGAATAGCCCTAGAGCTCGAAGAAAGTACCAGTGCGACGAAACCCACGGGTATGGGAGAGACGACGGAATAAGACCTTCTGGGAGGAGGTGGTGGAGAGACACTTAACAGAAAATCTCTGGCTGCAACATTTTATAATGACACGGCCGACGTTTGACATGTTGTGTGGATTCATCAGTCCTGATGTTGCGCCCATCACAGGTTGCCACCGACCACCGGTTCCAACCCAAAAGCGGATTGCCATCGCCCTTTACAAGCTGGCAACCTGTGCCGAGTATAGAGTAGTTGGAGAAACTTTCGTGGTTAGTAAAACTACCGTCCATCGATGTGTATATGCTGTGTGCACCGCTATTAAAGAAAAATTAATGCGGCGTTATATCAGACTTCCGACTGTAGCGGAGGCCAATGAAATTGCATACCGCAATTCCTTGGTGCATCTTGTGCCACAGATTTACGGTGCGCTGGATGGCACGCATGTGCCTATTCTTCCCCCGACGGAAGGCTACCGCGATTACATTAATCGCAAAGGGTGGCCATCTATTGTTCTCCAGGCCCTTGTTGATGACAGGTGCATGATACGAGACATTTGCGTTGGCACTCCTGGAAGTGCCCATGATGCAGCTGTGTTTGCAGCATCGGATCTGTAAAGGTGAGCCTACCTTTCAACATCCCTTCACAGTGCGATAACAACTGAATTAACCTGCTTCCCTTAAGGTTTTTAATTAAAACTGAAATTTGAATTAATACAAAATAACGACGTTTAATCAAAAAAAAAAACTCTCTTCATCAGACCATGCGAGCCGCTCCGCCATTCTCGTTTTGATTGCACGTAATGAAAATGTGACACATTTATTTGCGTTAAAGCCCTTTTTTCCGACAAAAACTGTTTCCAATGTAGTTTTTGCGACATCTGAAGTATCGACATGGAATTTATGCGCTAAAGTTAAACGGAAAAATATTATGTCGACACGTACAGCATTTTATCGATAATTAGCATTTCCATCAGCTATATCGGTAAAAAATTTGAAGCGCTAAATATTTTTTCGCAAAAACTCCTTGGATGGAAACCTGGCTAATGTCATATTCTTTTGTGCATTTATTGTGTTTTGTGCACCACATGATTGTTCTCTGCTGTTGTTCTGATGTCATGTGTTGTATATTGCACTGTTGTTTACTCCTTTTGTATGTGGTTTGTAAAAGCAAGACACATTCCAAGCAATTATGTTGACTGACAATAAAGTTCAAGATTACATCAAAGAAAAAGCCATATATTAAGTAATGCTACAATTATTTTCCTATAGCCAGCAGCTGTTCTAACTTATATATTCAAATCGACTTTTTGCAATTGATCAACATAAAACAAACTTTACACTGCTCCCCTTAAGATGATTACTTCTGAAAAGTGTAAGTTGCAAATGATACACCACATAGTCAACAATAATATGACCTTCGTTTTCAATTCTACATGTCTACAAGAGTTCTTTTCTATTCAGTAATCACAATGTGAGAAATGCTTTATAAGATTTCACATTACAAATAAGCACATGTGCCAACTTATGCTGGAAGAAAAATGAGAGATAAAAAAATAGATTTTGGCATCAGAACAGTGGAAGTAAGACGAGCGTCTGAACAGATTATGTTAATCAGTATCCCTATGGTGTATAAGACGGTGGAAGTCAGTGTTGTTTTTTTTAAATAGCCTGAAAAAAAGAAGTATCATTTTTGTTGGAATGGGGACCTGCTTCATTAGAGAGCTACTGGAGAAACTGTAATAAAGCACATCTCTCCTCAGCTCCATGCCTATTCATCTGCCAAAAAATAAAAACACAAATAAGCAGTCTTCAGCCACTTCGTTCTACCACCTTCCAAAATCTCAAGTTACAGAAAAGGGTTATTTTTTAGGTTCCGAAATATTTGAGTATCCATTTAAGTTTAACAGGCTAAATGAATACTTAATTCTTTAAAACATGCTTTTATCTTATATAATGTAAATGACACTGGATGATCGCTGATAATGTGAAGTCAACAGAGAGCACAATCTGAGTCTTACAGTACTTATGAATTTTATATATCTTATTTAATGAAGTCAGTAGTCCAAACTTCAGAAAGACATTAATAGTTGCTAATTTTAAGCTAATAAAAATAACTGCTTTAACAAAACTTTACCTCACAATAAAGTGCAAATAAATGTCAATTAATGCACTTAAACATAATTAATTCATTGATATCCCAGTATCCAAACCCCCGTCCATCAAACAACGTTTCTCATTTCACTTAAAAATTGCCCTTATCTTATCGTTTGGTAAAGAGAGAGTCTCCACAGCCCCTATGTAATCATTTATCTTTCATTAACAATGTGCACAAACTGTAAAAAGACAAGACTAAATATAGTTTTAGGCTGCTTTTGAGTTTGTTATTAAATTATATAATTTCTAATTATCATTCTAAATCTAGAGCAATAGCTAATATTAGTTGTGGGAATTTTTAATATTTAAACTTGTAATGGATTAGGATTTAGCCTCTTTCCCAGCATTATTTGATTCTTATCTCCATGAATGCACTACTGCCATGGAAACATAATGAATTCTGTTATGATTTATAAAACAAAACCTTTATAAGCTGTGTCAGTATATTACTTTGGAAAATGAAATCCATTCTGAGTTCTTTTCTATTTAGATATCAGCAATTATATTTCTTGGTTTGATCTTCTTGTGTTATTTTAAAGTGCAATCACAGTTAAACAGACTCTGATTTTTTTTTTTTTTGTTATTGCATTATTTTCAAAGTTAATCTCCTAAAAGAAAATCACATCAGCTTTCAATATCAAACTAAAAGCTAATATATATATATACTGTATATATATATATATATATATATATATATATATATATATATATATATATATATATTAATTGGGGTTCAGCAAGTGTACACAACTTTACTTTCCCTTGCAGGGTTCGAACCTTGGACCTTAGTTGTGTGTATGTATATATATATATATATATATATATATATATATATATATATATATATATATATGTATACAGTCACACACATGTGCTTGGGAGGCAGGCTAAGGGCTTAAATAAGGGCAAGGCATGAAGTCAGGAGTTGACGAAGTGCACTAATGTCTCTTCTCTAAACATCACCAGAACAGAAGCCCACCTAAACCATGACCAGTTCCTGTATTTCCTTCCTAACCACATCCTACTGACATCACTTCTGGCCAGACACCTTATGGACCCGCCTCTTCCTCTCCTCCACCTTCCCTCACCATCCTGTTCTGTTTTGGACACTGACCTAGAAACTTCTCTGGAGTTACTTTGTTTAAAAAGTGCTGTAATGCAATATATACACTATATAAATGCACACAAACAAACAAACAAACAAATACAATAATCAAAACATATAACAACAAGGCAGCAAAGAGAAACTGCCAATCTCTAGCGGGCTAGTTTTTCAATTTTTAATATAATATTTCAAAAGTAGAATCAGATTCGTATCAAATTTGATTTGATTTTCCAGTGGTATTATATATACAACTAACTAATGGATTGTCATTAAAATAAGAGGTGGTGTGACAAGGAATATATAAATAAAATGCAGTTACAGAAAATACTAAGCAACACCCCCTTGGATTCTTATCACCCCATTAAACTGGAGTTTTAAGTGGTCTTAAGTCCCATGTGAATAGATGATACCTATTAAGATACCTATTATGCCTACTAATTTGTAGTTTTCTTTTCAGTAATTTAATAATGAACAATAATGCTCATGTAAATTAACATGAACAGCTTAATTGCCAAAATTCATTGAATGAAAAAGTGTGAATGAATGTCCTTTTATTTATGAGAATAATGATTAATTTTAATAGTATTTCATGAAACCCACATGTATTGCAATGCAATTTAAGCAGAATAAAAAGTATTCTTGCGAATCATCGCAGCATTCCACCAAAGTGATACGTAGTGTCATCCAGTGACGTATGAATTGCTCTGAATACAATGAGGGTTTATCTTCCTCTTTTATGTTATAATTGCATTTAAAGTATTTTACCTCAGTTACCTATAACCATTACAGGTCCTGACTGAACTTTAAGAAATTATTAATATGCATTATATGCATGGAGCATCCAATGCTTCTTTTGGTTGTGCTTGCACATTGACCCTAACAACACATTCCTATGCTTTCATTTCCATGTGCTTGAAAAAGCTTTTCTTATCCATGAGTGCCACAATTCCAAAGACATTGTGGTATATTTCAAGAGCCCAGACTTGTCAATGCAAGTGAATATATTCCTCTATATATATACTGTATATATACGAGGGGGGACCCAAAAATAACCGGAAATATTTTTAAAACGTGTTTAATTTAATTTTCTGTACAAACTACAATTAGTCTCCTTCAAAGTAGTCTCCATTGGTGGAAATACAATTATCTAACCGTTTGTTCCATTGTTCGAAACATTTTTAAAATTTGTCTGAAGTAATGCCCATTAATGCTCTGGTCATTTCTTGTTTTACCTCTTCGACGTCAGGAAAATGCCTTCCTTTCAAGTCTTTTTTCATCCGAGGGAACAAAAAGAAATCACACGGAGCTAAATCCGGTGAGTAGGGTGGGTGGTTCAGGGTTGTCATACCGTTTCTTGCCAAAAATTGGCGAATGCTGAGAGCAGTGTGAGATGGAGCATTCTCATGATGAAAGAACCAATCGCCCGACTCCCACAAATAAGGGCGTTTCCTTCTCACACTGTTGCACAAACTACTTTTACAAAAAAATTCACTGAACACAAGCACAACCTTCCAGACTGATGGCACTTGGCAGACTGACTTGTGAGGATTGTAACTAGATCGCCCTAGCGGCCCAACCACGTACTACAAGTACCAACCTAACAACAACAAAATTCCGGTTATTTTTGGGTCCCCCCTCATATATATATATTCATCTATATACATTATATTGTGGCGGACCTGGCCAGGACTCCCCTTCACTATATATTCAGAGGGAGCAGCCCTGAACAGTGCAATACCTCCCCCTGGACGCTGGATGGCCACCCCCCTGGGTTGGAGTGGTGCCTCAGCTTCCCACAGGGCTCCATGGGAGATGGAATTCTCCACAGCCCTGTGCTGCATGGGCTCCTGAGTCCATCTGGACAAATCTTCAGCCACACCTGGGAGTACAACCAGAAACAGGTGATCAAGCACCTGGATCACTTCCGGGCGGGCCATAAAAGGAGTCAGCAAACCACCACTCGATGGCCTGAGTTGGGAGGAGGAGGAAAAAGCTTGAGGAGGAGTGGTGGTGAAAGAGAGCGAGAGAGAGAGAAAGAGGAGTTATTTGGTGTGTTAGTTTATGCTTGGAACTGTGTTGTGGCTGGGGGACACGGGGAAGACGTGCCCTCCAGCTGAAGAAAATAAAAGTTTATTTATTTTTATATGTGCCTCTCGTGTCCAATCTGTGTTGGGTTAGGCGCAATATAGCGTCTTGTTACAATATATCTATCTATCTACTGTATAATATATCTATATCTCTATCTAATATATATATATCAATTTGTTGATATTGAGTTGAATTCATCCGACCTCGACTTTAACAAGGGCCCCAGTCCCTGAACTAGCCACACAGCCACACAGCATGATAGAACCTCCACCTAATTTGACAGTAGGTAGCAGGTGTTTTTCTTGGAATGTGGTGTTCTTCTTCTGCCATGCAAAGCGCTTTTTGTTATGACCAAATAACTCAGTTTTTGTCTCATCAGTCCAAAGCACTTTGTTCCAAAATGAATCTGGCTTGTCTAAATGAGCATTTGAATACAACAAGCAACTCTGTTTGTGGCGTGAGTGCAGAAAGGACTTCTTTCTCATCACCCTGCCATACAGATGTTATTTGTGCAAATTGCGCTGAATTGTAGAACGATGTACAGATACACCATCTGCAGCAAGATGTTCTTGCAGGTCTTTGGAGGTGATCTGTGGGTTGTCTGTTACCATTCTCACAATCCTGTGCATATGCTGCTCCTGTATTTTTCTTGGCCTGCCAGACCTGGGTTTAATAGCAACTGTGCCTGTGGCCTTCCATTTCCTGATTACATTCCTTACAGTTGAAACTGACAGTTTAAACCTCTGAGATAGCTTTTTGTAGCCTTCCCCTAAACCGTGATGCTGAACAAGAGTGTTGCTTTGAGGATCCCATGCTGTCACTCTTCAGAGGAGAGTCAAAGGGCAGTACAACTTGCAATTGACCACCTTAAATACCTTTTCTCATGATTGGACACACCTGTCTATGAAGTTCAAGGCGTAACAAGCTAATCCAACCAATTTGGTGTTACAAGTAATCAGTATTGAGCAGTTACATGCATTCAAATCAGCAAAATTACAAGGGTACCAAAATTTTTGCACATCCAGTTTTTCACATTTGATTTAATTTCATACAACTAAAAACTGCTTCACTAAAAATCTTTGTTCGGAAAACACCCCAGTACTCCGATGTTCCTAGGAAATGAAAGACATACCATTGTTATCTTTTTTGTTGAAAGTAGAGTAAATTATTATGCAGGCTGAGAGGGGTTCCCAGACTTTTTCATATGACTGTAATTTATGGATATCACACCTTGAACTTGCCCGGCAGGCCACTTTCGTCAGTTCTTTTAATTCCATTAACTGTTTGTTCCTTTATATCCTGGGCTTTCTGCCTACCATTTAGTGTTGAACTATACCACCTGCCAAGGCTCTTTACTGGCTCTTCCTTAATTGTAGAAATTATTTCTTCGTTAATTTGCCTTTAACAATGGAGATACTTCCACATGTACCCACTTCAGTGTGTCGTTAATCTTCCCCAGCAATCTCTTTGTACATGAGACTGTAGTAGTTATTGTAGTTAAGTCATCCACGTATGCCATAAATGGTGGTAGATGGAGGCCATCCTCTCGCCTTTCTCCACCCACTACGCATTTATATGCCCTAATAATAATTTCCATAAACATAGTGAATAGAATTGGAGAGATAGAACACCCAGCCTAATCACTGACTTCTGTCAGCCCATTACAAAGTCTTTGGTACTAAATAATAATAATAATAATAATAATAATAATAATTCTTTGCATTTATATAGCGCTTTTCTCACTACTCAAAGCGCTCAGCAATTGCAGGTTAAGGACCTTGCTGAAGGGCCCAACAGAGCAGAGTCCCTATTGGCATTTACGGGATTCGAACTGGCAACCTTCCGATTGCTAGTGCAGATCCCTAGCCTCAGAGCCACCACTCCGCCAGAATAAAGCATATTCTGATTTTGCTAAAGTACTACTCCTTTATTAACTCCTGGACACAAGCAGGTATTTTAAAAAAATCCAACATCACCCACATTAAATCATATGGTACAGAGCTGAAGGCGTTAGCCAGGTCCAGGAATACAACATGTCAGTCCCTATTCTATTTCTTAGCACACTGAATTTGGTACCATATCATGCTTACATGTTTGATACATCAAGATTATCCGGGCACGCCTGCCTTCTGTATTGTTGTATCAATTAACTTGTTACCTAGCAAGTAGGAAATTAATCTATTAGCTATTATGCTAAAGAAGATTTGTCCTTCTACATTCAGTAAGCTGATTGGTCTAAACTGACTTATTTCGGTTAAATCTTTCTCTTTTGGAATATAAACTCCTCCTGTCCTCTGCTATGCTCTTGGAATAAACTTACTTTGCCATGCCACTCTGAAAAGCTTTCACAGCCATTTCAGCACCCTGGTGCTTTCTTATAAAACCAATAAGGGACCCCATTTGGTCCTGGAGCTGACCCAGTTCTTTGTTTGTTTGTTTTTTTGAATTTTATTGAATTTATTAAAATCAAATAACACTCCATACACATAACTCTTTTACAAAAAGAAAAAAAAAAGGTTCAAAACAAATCAACCCCCAACCCTGAGAAAGGGAGCTAGGCCAGCAGTCTAAAACTTTATGCTAGTAAAGACATATGAATAGATAAAATAATACATGAATAAAGCTAAATGGAGTAAAAAAGGCCCGGAGGTGGGGCTCGATGGCAAGCGCCTGGTGGCCGGGCTTGCACCCATGGGGCTCTGCCGGGCACAGCCCGAAGAGGCAACGTGGGTCCCCCTTCCCATGGGCTCACCACCTATGGGAGAGGCCAAGGAGGTCGGGTGCAGTGTGAGTTGGGTGGTGGCCGAAGGCGGGGACCTTGGCGGTCCGATCCTCAGCTACAGAAGCTGGCTCTTGGGACGTGGAATGTCACCTCTCTGAAGGGGAAGGAGCCTGAGCTAGTGCGCGAGGTTGAGAGGTTCCGGCTAGATATAGTCGGACTCACCTCGACGCACAGCTTGGACTCTGGAACCAATCTCCTTGAGAGGGGCTGGACTCTCTACCACTCTGGAGTTGCTCCCGGTGAGAGGCTCCGAGCAGGTGTGGGCATACTTATTGCCCCCCGACTTGGAGCCTGTACATTGGGGTTTACCCCGGTGGATGAGAGGGTAGCCTGCCTCCGCCTTCGGGTGGGGGGACGGGTCCTAACTGTTGTTTGTGCGTATGCACCGAACAGCAGTTCGGAGTACCCACCCTTTTTGCAGTCCCTGGAAGGGGTGCTAGAGGGCATACCTTCTGGGGACTCCCTCGTACTACAGGAAGACTTCAATGCTCACGTGGGCAATGACAGTGAGACCTGGAATGGTGTGATTGGGAGGAATGGCCCCCCTGATCTGAACCCGAGTGGTGTTTTGTTATTGGACTTCTGTGCTCGTCACGGATTGTCCATAACAAACACCATGTTCAAGCACAAGGGTGTTCATATGTGCACTTGGCTCCAGGACACCATAGGCCTCAGTTCGATGATCGACTTTGTGGTCGTGTCGTCGGACTTGCGGCCACATGTCTTGGACACTCGGGTGAAGAGAGGGGCGGAGCTGTCAACTGATCACCACCTGGTGGTGAGTTGGTTTCAATGGTGGGGGAGGATGCCGGTCAGGCCTGGTAGACCCAAACGTGTTGTGAGGGTCTGCTGGGAACGTCTGGCAGAGCCCCCTGTCAGAAGTAGCTTCAACTCCCACCTCCGGCAGAACTTCGACCACGTCCTGAGGGAGGTGGGGACATTAAGTCCGAATGGGCCATGTTCCGTGCCTCTATTGTTGAGGCGGCTGACCGGAGCTGTGGCCATAAGGTGGTCGGTGCCTGTCGTGGCGGCAATCCCCGAACTCGTTGGTGGACACCAGGAGGAGGCCCCGGGGAAGACCCAGGACACGCTGGAGGGACTATGTCTCCTGGCTGACCTGGGAACGCCTTGAGATTCTCCCGGAAGAGCTAGAAGAAGTGGCCGGAGAGAGAGAAATCTGGGCATCTCTGCTCAAGCTGCTGCCCCCGCGACCCGACCTCAGATAAGCGGAAGAGGATGGATGAATGGATGGATGGAGTAAAACAGGGGAGAGAACCTGTTTCCTCAATTTAAATGTTTATTCTAAAATGTTATTGATTAGATCCTGCCAGGTTTTGAAAAAGTTTTGTACAGATCCTCTAAGTGCAAATTTGATTTTTTCCAGTTTCAAATAGTATATAACATCAGTTACCCACTGACTTAGAATAGGAGAGTTAGGATTCTTCCAATTGAGCAAAATAAGTCTATGTGCCTTCTCCACTAAGTTGTCCTTCTCCACTTTAAGCCTGTCTGGAAGTACACCAAACACAGCTGTTAGTGGATTAAGAGGGATTGTGACATCCAAGCTGTCTGGAAGACATTTAAAGATTTTGGTCCAAAATAATGTTAATTTGGTGCAGGCCCAAAACATGTGACCCAGTGAGGCCGGAGCTTGATTGCAGCGTTCTCAGGTTGGATCTTGCCTAGGAAACATTTTGGACAATTTTAAACATGAGAGATGCGCTCAAGATATAATTTTAAGTTGAAAAATTGTATGCTTTGCAAATATGGAGCTTGAGTAAATTCTGTGCATTGCTACTTTTCACTCCTTTTCTGAAATATTGAGTAAGAGATCCTTTTCCAACTGTTCTCTTGGATCTTTGAAAGGGAGGAACTGTAAAATAGTTTTATATATTACAGAAATGCTGTCTGAGTCCTCGAGACTGAGCAATATTTTTTCCGGTATAGGTAGGAGGTGGGGAAAATTGGACAGGTTCTGTTTAACAAAGTTTTGAATTTGAAGGTAGTGAAAGAAATGTGTTGCTGGAAAGATAAATTTGGAGTGCAATTATTCATAGGATGCAAAAACATTGTATATGTACAGATCCCTAAGTGATTTAATCCCGGATGTTTTCTAGACATTAAAAACTGCATACGTTTGAGAGGGTGTGAAAAGGTGGTTCTCGTGCAGAGGTGCCACAGATAAAAGCTTCTCTATCTTAAAATACTTCCTGCATTGGTTCCATATTCCGAGTGAGTGAAGCACAATTGGGTTTTTAGTATATTGGCAATAACTTGTATTTATTGGGGTTAGAAGCAAGGAATATAAAGAAGTACTGCAGGATTTTATTTGTATTGTGGACCAAGCATGTATATGTTCATCTATTTGTGTCAGTATCCAGGTTTTTATAACTTGTATGTTTGCTGCCCAGTAATAACCTTTCGCTTTAGGTCTTTGTAGGGTTGCCCATTAGATACGTGGATGTTTTGAATTCCAAATAAATGAGGTTATGGTTTAGTCTAATTTCTTAAAAAATTATCTATTGATGTATATTGGAATGTTTTGAAATAAAAAGAGAAGCTTAGGAAGGATATTCATCTTAACAATGTTAATTCTTCCAGCTAAAGTGAGATGAAGGGTTGACCATTTATGCAAGTTTTGCTTAATTTTTTCCATACAGACGGCAAAATTTTGTTGATAAATAGCTTAATATTTACTTGTGATGTTTACCCCTAGGAATTTAAATTGATCTGCGATGATAAAAGGGAAGGTGTCCAATCTAATATTGTGTGCTTGAGAATTCACTGAGCAGCGCACACTTTTATTCAAATTGATTCTGAGACCAGAAATCTTTTGAAATTCTGTTATTGCTGTTAGGACTGCAGGCACAGTATTTTGTGGGTCTGATATATACATTACCAGTGGGAAGCGCTGCTGCCTCGCAGTTAGGAGACCCAGGTTCGCTTCCCGGGTCCTCCCTGCGTGGAGTTTGCATGTTTTCCCCATGTCTGCGTGGGTTTCCTCCGGGTGCTCCAGTTTCCTCCCACAGCCCAAAGACATGCAGGTTAGGTGCATTGGCGATTCAAACTTGTCTATAGTGTTTGCTTGGTGTGTGGGTAGGTGTGTGTGTGTGTGCCCTGCGGTGGGCCTGCGCCCTGCCCGGAGTTTATTTCCTGCCTTGTGCCCTGTGTTGGCTGGGATTGCCTCCAGCAGACCCCCGTGACTCTGTAAGGATATAGTGGGTAGGATAATGGATGGATGGATATATACATTACCATATCATCTGCAAACAGAGAAACTTTCTGTTCCAGTCATTCTCTGATAATTCCCTTTATCTCAATAGCATTTTGACAGTGAATTGTGAGTGGCTCAATGGTGATTACAAAAAGCAGTGGTGACAAGGGGAATCTTTGTCTGGTACCATGATTAACTTTAAATTTGGCTGAATTGATGTTATTAATACAAACTGAAGCTTCTGGATTGGTATACAGTAATTTGATCCATACACAAATGTTCAGGCCAAACCCAAATTTCTCCAATGTAGTGAAATGGTAGTTCCATTCAACCATGTCAAATGCTTTTTCTGCATCCAATGATAATAATGTCTCCATGTATCGAATGTATGTATGTATCGAAGATTGGAAGCTAAGTGTGTGCCTTTAATAGATCCAGTTTGGTGTTGTGATATTATTGAAGGCAGCACTTCCTCCATCCTTTTAGCTAGGACTTTGAAGAGTATCTTAACATCATTATTCAGAAGTGAGATTGGTCTGTATGATGCACATTTTAATAAGTCCTTATTTTGTTTAGGAAAGACAGTAATTGATGCTTGGTGAAAAGTTTGAGGTAGAATTTTAGCTTTTCTAGCTTCTGTAAATGGTGCTAATAGAAGGGGAGCTGGCTGAGTTGAGAATTTCTTATAAAATTCGGTAGGGTAGCCATCAGGGCCTGCTGCTTTCCCACTCTGCAGTGAGTTTATACCATCTAGTAATTCTGATAGTGCCAGAGGTTTATCCACTTCCTCTGCCCTAAGAGTATCTATTTGTGGTATCTGTAATGCGTCCAGAAATGCCTTAGATTGTGTCTTTAATCTCAGTAGAGTATAAGGATTTATAGTAGTCGCTAAATGTGTGCATTATATTTTTATGGTCAATGATTTGTCTCCGTTTGAGCTGGTGATTGCTGGGATTGCATTGCAAACTTCTTGCTTGTGGATTTTTTGAGCTAAGATCTTGCTGCCCAACTCTCTGACCACTTAGGGGTCTTATATCCATCTCCTTAACCAATTCTCCTGGAAGTGGCATATCCCCTGACAACCTCATTTCCCCCAGCTTTTATTTTTTGGTATATATGTTACACAAATGCCCCTCTAATTTTTCTTTGGACATTTTAAGCCATTCACTTTCTTGATGTTCAAACAAGGATTTTGTAAATTTAAATTGTAAGGCTTCTAAACTCTTTTGAGGCTCCCCCCAATGGGACGGAATGCTGAAGAGCGTCCCAAAGTGTGACCGCTGAGTCTATGGTAGATAGCCTGTCGGTTGCCAGGGCAACAGCTGGCTCCCACTGCTGTGGCAGTTTGCAGCGAAAATAAATCCGATAAGATCGCAATCATGCTATGAGCACCTGCCGTCGATGGGTGATGCAAGGAACATTATAACTGTAGGAAACAGTATTACTTGGCCATTAACCTGGCAATGGCCCTGCCTGATTGCTGTGTCTGTGTATATGAGAGTGGTAGATCCTGCTACAATAAGTAACCGTGCTGTTTCTATTTCAAGTTGAATACAGTTGGTTTTGCTGAAGTACAATAATCCCTCCTCCATCGCGGGGGTTGCGTTCCAGAGCCACCCGCAAAATAAGAAAATCCGCGAAGTAGAAACCATATGTTTATATGGTTATTTTTATATTGTCATGCTTGGGTCACAGATTTGCGCAGAAACACAGGAGGTTGTAGAGAGACAGGAACGTTATTCAAACACTGCAAACAAACATTTGTCTCTTTTTCAAAAGTTTAAACTGTGCTCCATGACAAGACAGAGATGACAGTTCCGTCTCACAATTAAAAGAATGCAAACATATCTTCCTCTTCAAAGGAGTGCGTGTCAGGAGCAGTGACTGTCACAGAGATGGAGAGAAAGGCAAACAAATCAATAGGGCTGTTTGGCTTTTAAGTATGCGAAGCACCGCGGCACAAAGCTGTTGAAGGCGGCAGCTCACACCCCCTCTGTCAGGAGCAGACAAAGAGAGAGAGAGAGAGAGAGAGAGATAGAGAAACAGAGTTTGTTTTTCAATCAAAAATCAATACGTGCCCTTCGAGCTTTTAAGTATGCGAAGCACCATGCAGCATGTCGTTTCAGGAAGCAGCTGCACAAAAGATAGCAACGTGAAGATAATCTTTCAGCATTTTTAGACGAGCGTCCGTATCGTCTAGGTGTGCAAACAGCCCCCCTGCTCAATCCCCCTACGTCAGGATCAGAGAAAGTCAGCGCAAGAGAGAGAGAAAAGTAAGCTGGGTAGCTTCTTAGCCATCTGCCAGTAGCGTCCCTTGTATGAAATCAACTGGGCAAACCAACTGAGGAAGCATGTACCAGAAATTAAAAGACCCATTGTCCGCAGAAACCCGCGAAGCAGCGGAAAATCCGCGATATATATTTAAATATGCTTACATATAAAATCCACGATGGAGTGAAGCCACGAAAGGCGAAGCGCAATATAGCGAGGGGTTAATGTACTGAGACTCAGCCTCGTGTTTTGGGGTGCAGAGACTCACACGTCACAAAATGGTAAATGAAAAAAGCAACCCTTACCTGTACCTTCTTCTTCCTATTTTTTCTCAGATTCTCTGCTATCCTATGTGCTGCCACCCTCAGTTTTGTCTCCTCTTGTAGGACTCTATGCCCTGTCTCTCAGAACCAGAAGGTGCCTTTTCCACTGCTTTCTTAGCTTTATTGTTTCTAGTACTAATTTACGTATTTGCCCTTGGTGATGCAATTGCACAAATACAATTAATAGGATTAATGATTGCACAAACCAGCCTTAGATCACTCAGTGGCCATTAAGTAACAATTTTTTGAAGTATGCAATTCAGGATGACTTACAAATATACAATTATTTTATTAAGAAATTTTTTTTTAACGGTAAATATAAAATAGCTGACAATATTCTCAAATGGAAAACTAACAAAATTGCTCTTCTTTTTATTCCCCAAACTACCTAGGAAGGAATAAGATCGAGCTCAAATATCTTTGATTTATAAGCAATTAAAAATGAAAATAAGAAAGGACCCATGGGTGGGGTCAGGCCAATCCATTACAATGCAGTATGTGTGTGTAGTTTTAATAATATATTTCCTCATGTCCGTACCTCAAGAAAGAGTATAAGTGTTAAGGATTAAATCTGGGATCTACATACTAAAGGGCAGATTAGAAATAAAAAACATGGAATTAGATAATCTAGGAAAGGAAAAGGCCTGGTCAAAGACAGACAAAAGTCAGAATAACAGTGAAACAAAAACTAATCCAAATGTTCGAATCTTTAAATCACAAAACAAGGAGAGCAAAGGAATAACACAACTTGTAAGCATCTTTTAACTTCAACTAATACTTGTAAGATAGAAGAAAACTGTGCTGAGTAAGTGCTTTACATGAATAGCAAATGCATGATAATTACATAAGGCCAGCCAGCACATGCCAAGCCTACATACCCAATGATGGGTGTAATTATTATAAACAACATTATGGCGAATATCCCTAAATACTGCAAAAAGAATACATAAATAAATACGTTCAAAACAATAATAATAATATTTTAAAAGTTTCCTAAACCTTTCAATATAAATTAATACAAAATGTGTTATTCAGCAAAATGATATTGTTTATTCTACCACACCAATTCTGTGTGGGAAATTTTTCATCCACATGACATTTATGTTTTTAAATATGTTTCTGTGTTCTAATTTCAGAACATTACAAAAAGCCTTTATGATACTATGTCATTATATTACGGTATAATCTTCTTAATGAATATAATTTTACTGTTTTGTATTGCTTTAGACATCTTAAGAAAAAAAATTCTAAACATCTTAACTAAATAGTAAAAATTTGCTTTTATGCACTTTTAGGAAATGGAAGCAGAAAATTGATATTTTCTGTTTTGTGGAGCTGATATTGACGTTTAATTTGCTTTCAGTTCTGATTCTTTTACCTAGGCAATGCCTATGCTGAGGCTAGTTAAAGAGCTTGTGTTGCATATTTATTGTCACAGATATGCAGTGTATATCTTAATTTTCCTGTTTATTATTGTAGAAACATGACTTTTTCAAAGTACCTTTATTAGTGTGAGCTTTAACTTTCAGTCTTTGACAAACAGAAGTAACATTCCCTATTTGGTTTTACTTTTACATTACTGATATATTGGGCTGTTCATTACATACCTTTAAGACTAAAACAGTCTTTAAATTGAAACAGTCAAATATATCAGAGCGATTAAAGCCCTACTCCCTTGTCATTTTTTTTGGGTTTCCCCTTAGAATCCTACAATATTTCACATCTTAATCAAAATGTACAGTGCTGTTCCATTTTAACACTTTGATTGTCATAACTTTTAATCATAGCAACAGATCTAAAATGTGTTCCTGAGGGGCATATACCTATACTTAATAAATAAATATATATATATATATATATATATATATATATATATATATTAATAAAGTATCTATCTATCTATCTATATATATATATATATATGTATTTTGCTTTCTTTAATTGAATATATACCATTACAAGGTTATCTATCTTCATTCTGTCTCTCTGTATTATACAAATAACAGAATACTGGAGGGAAAGTGAGAGGGCAATATGTCAGATATGTAAACTTAAGACTGAGGACTTGAACTCCAGTCTCTCTCAAGTCTCCGTTCCTTGAAATTATCACAGATGTGATGTGGCGATTACCAAAAATGCTTGTCACTCAACTTAATTATACTATACCTCTGTGACTCATGACTTGGCCTGGATTTCATCTATGTAACTAAATATGGAAAAAAGGGAATATTAGTTGATTTGATTCCAATTCAAATGAAAATCTATGAAA
Organism: Erpetoichthys calabaricus; assembly: GCF_900747795.2. Lineage (NCBI taxonomy): Eukaryota > Metazoa > Chordata > Cladistia > Polypteriformes > Polypteridae > Erpetoichthys > Erpetoichthys calabaricus. The sequence continues at coordinate 71,980,582 of NC_041397.2, read as the reverse complement.
TAATATAAATAACTATGTAAATTTTTGCAAATATTATGCTACTAATCAAGAGCAAATTCATACATTCATCATGGGATTAAATTATGGTATGAAATTTGTAAAGTGTTGTTTGGTTGGCAAAGATTACCTAAGGAGAAGACAGCATTGGAGTGCTGTGTGTTGAGTATATGTGACACATACATAGCAAAAAAAGGAGTGAAAGGTCTCCAAAAAGACCCACAAACCAGGGCTGGAAACTTCACAGACCCATCTAGAGATTTTGCCCCAAACTGCACAAGCAGGCTTTAGCCTGCACAGGCCATAATTTGGAAATACTCGTTTAAAGTTCAAAAAATACTTTAAAAGTTCAAAATACACAAAAAATACCCTTCAAGGGAGAGGGTAAACCATAACTTAAGGACAAGACTAATGAAGTATTCTTATAAATATAATAATAAATTATTTATATTAAATAAAAGAAGAACAAAAAATGGCACACAAGGGAAAAATATCAAAGAAAACACAAAGGGATCTGCCTAAAAAGATAACCAAAACCTAACCAGGCAAACTGTAATGCAAATATCAATATCAATAAAAGGAAGCAAAACTCCAGAAAGACTACAAAATCTAATTAACACTCACAAAAAAAGAAATGCTCTCTCTAACTACAGTGAACCTCTGTTGAGACCATCTCTTCCACTGGAATATAAAGGTGGAGTGTTGGGCCAGCAGCAGTGACATCAAGGTGGTCTCGCCTCTTGGGGGTTACCACCAACAAAACACAAGAAAGAAAACATAAATACAAAAAAAAAAAAAAACTTTGTAATTTCACAATACATAAATCTTAAATAATAAATCAGCAAAAATTACATAAACACATAAAAAGTGAAATCTCAAAAAACAACACAAAAGCCAGTAAATGAACCCTGGCTGTTGCATAACATAATGGGAATGGGACAGAGTTTGACGAGCTCATGGCAGAGAAGAAATCCTACACTGGCAGTTGGACGACACTTCTAAGTAACAATGTGGAAAGACTGGAAGTAGTTCTGGTAGGAAACTAATAGAGCTTTTCTAAGATCCAAAGGCAGAATCAGAAGACAAGTTTCTGAAAGGCACTTTATAGGAACGCGGTTGAAGTAAACAAGTGTCAGTTTCAACAGTCAAGAGAAGACTTGAAGCTGCAGGCTTGACAGGTCAAAAGACAGTGAGAAAGCCATTGCTAAAATTGCAAATTAAGAAAAAGAGGCTTGCCTGGGCTGGAAATCACCGGCACTCTCAATGTACTATGAAATTACAGCATAGAATAAATAAATAATTGGAGATATGGATACTGCACAGCTGTTACAGTAAATGTTCCTAGAAGCTGATGTTCTATGAGGCGCATATCACACATGCTGTTGACTCTCAGAAACTTGTCTTCTAATTCTCTTGTAGCTTTGGGCTTGTCAGATCTGTTCCAGTCAGAGTTAACTCCGGTTTCTGAGTTCCTTTTGATGGTGTAAGAAGCAGTACTCACTGACATCTTGTCTTTCATGGAAGAAATGACAACTCTACAGAATAAATGATGGGGCACTAACCTAGACAACCCTGATTACTTCAAAATCTTTTTTAAGGAAACAAAAAGGGTGCCAATAACAAGAAGAAGTTTTAAGAAATTAGCCTTTCTGGGGCTTACAAAGACAGGGTTTTTTTTTTTCTCCTTGATTGGTTAGGGAGCTCCTTCTTGTCAGTTGCTCGTTCAGCTAAATGACACATCCTTATGGCTGGCTCAGAGTTTATGGGCCAGAAACCAGAAGGGGTAGGGTCAGCTGCCCTCACTGGGCATCTTCTCAATACTGCGGAGGGAAAAGGAGAAGACCTGATTAGCACCCACACCCCCTCTTATTCTGGAGGGGTAGTACACACCTCAAATGAGCCCCGAAGGTGAACCTGTGACATATGTTCTTGACACTTTGCATGTTCTCTAAAGGTAACACCTGCAATTTTAAAGGGTATTATGGTCCCTATCCTATATACCTTATATCCCTCATTTCCTCTGCTTTACAGTTAATGATTCTAACAACCTACGTCAAGTAACTTCAAAAAGGAATTTTAAGTTAAAAGAATATGTGATTGGCCACATATGAGCTGCTTTCCAAGAATCAGAATTTAAAGAATAGATATTTTTTCTTTTGAAAATTAAACTTCAGGAGAAAAATCTGATCTGTGCTGTATATGTCAAAATTTGGAACTGGGTCAGCCTGCTTAATTAATAGCTAGTTCATAAGTACTTATGACATTCAACTTATATCTATAATACCACTTTTTCTGTCATGGATTTTAGATTGGCTGTAATTGGATGAATTTTTTTTTCTGTCTGAGTCTTCTCGAACTGTCTTACTTATCTTGGCCTTTCATCAGGTGCTCCTGTCAGTTTACTTTTATGTCGATTTTCACAAGGGTATATTTTCTGTACACTTTCTTTTCTTTTTTAACCTGTTCCTTTGTGAATGCTATACCAAGTAACTCTTTTCAAACTAAGGCCTTAATTACAAAGTGAAATATAAACCTGTAACATTTGCCCAGCTCCAACTTAAATAGTAAAATAGTATGGTTTATATACATATATATATATACATATATACTAAGTGCCCTGGAGTAACGTTAGCCATTCAGGCCAGGAGGCCATAATTGGTGGGTGCTGGGAGCAGTTTGTTACCCCTCATGACATGTAGCAGTTTTCGACAGGGCTGAACCTAGTTAAGAGAACCGCAAAGCATCCTGAGCATTGGAGTTCAGAAACACAGCCCTCTCGGGGTCCATGGGTGCCCCCAAAGGGAACTGTCAGGGGAGGACTGCCATGTTTTCCTCATGACTCAGAAGTGCACCAGAAGATTTGTTCATAATACCGGAAACAGTTTCCAGGTATAATTCAAAAGAAGCCCATGCCCTTGACTCGAGAGGTTACTGTTGGGAGGCATGGGGAGACACTCACTTGAAGGGTGGAAGGAGGGAAGAAATTTATTATTCATTGTATCTGAGATTAATCTTTTATCAAATAGTTATTGCAAATAATCGTGTTGGGTGATACTGTGTCTGTGGTTTCTGAGTGTGTATGAAAGTAGGCATACAGTATTTTTTCAATGAACTCATAAATCACATTACAACAGTTAAAAAACTTTCAGTCAAAAATATAACCAACACTACAACGCTATATTCCAGACACACATACGTCATCTCATCCTCACAAACTGCTTATCCTATTGAGGGTTGCGGCAGCAGTAGTAGGCCAAGCATGTAATTCTAGACCTCTTTGACTCCAGTTACAGATTCCAATTCTTCTTGGTCGATTCCCAGGCATTCCTAACTCAGCTGAGAAATATAATGTCTCCAACATGTTCTGGATCTGTCAGTGTCTGGGCCAGCTGCAGTGGGTGCCAGTTGGGGAAGGAGATCCTTATAACATGCCCAAACTGCCTCAACTGGTTCCTCTTGATTTGGATTGGAGTGACCCTTCTCTGAGGCTCTTCTTCAAATCACAGAGTGTCAGCCTCGCAGCCCTCCAAAGAAACTACTGGTAATTGTAATCTCATTATTTTGGTTACTATCATATCTCTTAATGATCGGTAAAGACAGGAATGTAAATTGACCAGTAAATCAATCTCAGCTCCCATGTCTTCACCATGGACTGGTACAGTGCTCACAGAACAGCTGCCACCACTCAAATCCACTTGTTAATCTTATGTGCTCTTTTATCATTATTTGTAAACAAGATTCCAAGATAGCTGAACACCTCTACTAAGGGCAGCTACCCTCCCTCACAATCCACTCTTTTCTGAGAGAGAACCATGACCTCAGAATTGGAGGTATTGATCCTCATCCCTGCAGTGTCACACTCAGCCAATGAATTGCTCTTGTGCATGCTGAAGGTCACAGTCAGATGAGACAAAGGATAGCATAATCTGCATAAAGCAACGATGCTACGCCTAGCCACCCAAATGGACATCCTCACATTCTCAGCTGCACCTTGATATCTTGTCCATGGAAACCACAAACAGAAGTAGTGACAAGACACAGCCTTGGCAGAGTTTGTCACTCACAGTGAACAAATTTGACTTATCACAAATATTTGGACACAGGTCTCACTGTGTTCATATAGGGAATGAATAGCATTCAAATACAGTTTTATATTCCATATTTCTTCCACAACACTTGCTAAGTAACACTGTCATATACTTTTTCAAATCCATCAAACACATGTACACTAGTTTGTCATACTCTCACACTGCCTTCAGCAACCGTGCCAGGGATGATGTCTCCACTCCAGCACCCTAGCAAAAACCTTACCTAAATTAAATCGGAAATAGTTAATTAAATAGTTTATATTATAAGAAATTAAATTAAATTTGGTTTGACACTCTGCTCATTTCAAAGAGTATTCAAAGAGCTCAGAGTGCCCATTGTGAGGTAGTTCCTTATGTATAGCGAGACATCAATAAAGTTAATCAGAAGTGGTGTACTCGAATCATGTGACTCATGCTACTATTGGCTGCTTAAGTGCTTCTGCTTGAGTCCTTTTCACTTTTTCCTCACTACTGTTTGCCTTTGCCATATAAACTTTGTCAAAAACATCATAAAAGATTCAGCTTACCTTGGTACACTAAGAAATGTCTACTTCACATAGAAGATCCTATTTTTCCCATACAAGTCTTGATAAACAGGTACCCTGACCTGAAGGCAGCTCAGAGGAAAATGTCATCTTTCCTTTCATGGTTTCTTTTGTTGATGGGTTTACAGTATATGAACAATGTAGCCTTCTTCCAGAACACGGCTAATCAGATTCTTACTTTTCTTACCATTACTTTCAGTATGATATTGGCATAAATGCCAATGCTGTGTTTGACCCAGTCCTGGATAAATCCCCTCCTCTCTAGTGACATCAGCTTCCTCCTACATCTTGTAGCTTGTGTAAATTTGCTGCTGATCCTAATCTGGTTAATTTATATTGTTGAATTAATTTCCATATTTAAAGAGTACTCTTTTTGTTCTCACAGCTTTAAATCTTGGTCTCGCATTGATTACAATTTTGTTTCTTATTGCCTCCCTTTTGCTGCTACTAATTCTAGTCTTTACTCATCTTGCCTTTCTAATCACAACTGTTTTATGCTATAGATGTCTTTGCCCTCTTTGGTTTCCCGGGCACCAAGATTGAAATTTAATGTACCTTTTTTCCTCATAACTCTAAATGCATTGCTTATTTGGCTTCTACATTTGAAGATGATTCTTTCACTTTTGCCAGTGGCTTGGCACCTGAATCTAAACGAAATATCTTCAGTCTTAAAAATTGACTCTTGCTTACACCCCCATGTGGTGGACCAGGGGCATGAAATCCTCATTGCTATCACTAGGAATAAATTAATTGCTCTGCTGCTGCGTCATACCACAGTTTCTAGTTCACCACACCAGGACACGCTACCTTATTTCCAGATATAGACCCAGCAAACTTTGTGTTCTATGGCTTTGGAATTGCAATTCATTCACTACAATTTCATCCAATAAAACCAAGGAGGAGTCTCTTACTACTAAAAAATGACAAAATAAATGTTTTTTTTAATTATACCCTGATCTGTTCTCTTTATTATCTCTGACCCTTCTGATGTGGAATCCTTTCTAAAATCTCTGCCTCTCCCAAAGTTTTCATAGTCAGAGGCCTTTGCTCTGGATGTTTCCTTTTCACTTAATGACTAAAGGAGGCTTTAGGCTTCTTTGAGCCCTGGCAATTATCTGGGGCCTGATGATGGATTGCCCTCTGAAATCATATCTGTTTTTTTAGTAGCTTTCACCCCTGCTCTCCCATATGCTTAATTCTGCTCTTTCTTTTTCCCACCTCAACCCTTCATTTAATTTGGTTCTGATTGTCTTATTACTTAAACAAGGTAAGGACCCAACTGATTTCTCCAGTCTTTGTCCACATTTCTACCCTTTTTCATGTTTTTCAAGGCACCAGACAGAGCTGTCCTGTTTCCCTGTTTATCTTTATTCACTCTTTAGCGCTTCTATAAGTAGCTCTCCAATACCCCAATAATGGAAGTCCCATATTTGTTAAGGATATACTGTACACACAAAGTATCACAGAATGCTGATGATGTTTTACTTCACCTTGGTAATGCCCTTGCTGATCTTCCCCATTTTCTTAACCTCTCTAACATCTATGAATCTCTGTCTGGCTATAAGATTAACCAATATAAATTTGTTCTTTTCCCACTGAATTCTTCCTGTCATCTCTCCATATTTTCCTCGTTCATTCCTCAGTGTCCTACAGATACCTGGGATTGGACATCTATGTCATGATCCGGGAGTTTGAAACTTTCGCTTCGTTCTGAAGGGAGCCATGGACTACATTATGACATTTGACTCAGGCGCCGCCACAAGTGGCAGCCTTTCCAGCAGCTCCGTGTATGACTTTATCTTTTTACCTTTTTTCTGTATTTTTCTCTATTTCACTGTCAACTCCTACCACTTTCTTTTATGTGGACTAGTTCCCTGGACACTTTTTATACTTTTTTACTACTCTTTACTACTTGGAAATGGATTTTTATTATTATTATTTTTTTATGTGAATTTCCCCTTGGGATTAATAAACTATCTATCTATCTATCTATCTATCTATCTATCTATCTATCTATCTATCTATCTATCTATCTATCTATCTATCTATCTATCTATCTATCATTACCTTTGGGTCCCACCTTCCTCTCTGATTCCACTCTAGATTGGCAATTGTTAAAACGAATTTGTGCCTGCTTTCTCATAGAAACAAAATACTGTATATATTTTTTCATGGTTCAACTTCATTTCCATTTCTTTCTAATGAAATAAAGAGTCTTTTTCCTTATGTTGGCCCTTTGTATATCAGAAATGCCCTCTGGCTGTGGCTGTCTGGCACTACATGACTGAATCCCTCAATAGCAGTCTTTCTCTCCCCATTCCTTTTGTCCCTTAAGTTCTTCTCCTACTAGACCTTTCTTCACTTTTCTCACGTACCCTTTCTGTCTCCCCCAGCAAAGGCTTCCAATGATTGAAACCAATGCAGCTAAGTTGGTTTAGGCCTCTCGCTAGAAATTTCCTGCCCTTGTTTCTTCTGTTCAACCTTTTTTCATTATTTTTTTTTTTGGTCATACTTTTGTGTAGCTCTATGGAATTCATCCTATACTTGTAATATTATAACACAAAAAATAGGTGAGGGTCTATCCTATTGATCCATTCCTTAAAATACAGTGTATGTCATAAAGATTATCAGCTATCATTATGACTTAACAATTATAACTTGTGCAAGTCAAATTGCATTTTCTCTATCTTTTCTGGTTAAGGGCACAGCTTTATGTGTGTGGCTGAGTTTTCTGTAGGTTTTTTAATAAGCCTATTTGTGACATGATAAATTTAAAATTTAACTACAGAAAGTCATGTTGAAGGACTTCTGCATCAATACAACTGAACAATATATAACAACAGTGTATCTTTTACTTTATCTTCACAGACCTTAATAATAATAATAGTTGTTTCATACAACTGTAATAAACTAAATTTTAATCACCATATCATTCTTCAGGAGTTTTTATTTTTATACCCATAATCTATTATTATTATAATTATTTACTGCTCTAAATGAAAAGTTCTTTTGTTTTTACTTAACTCTGTTTAGCCATTATTAATGTATAGCATTTTGGGCTACTTTCAAATATTAAAATGTGCTACATAAATAAATGTTATTCTTGTTGTTCAGGACACAACAATGCTATGGCAGCATTTGAAATGTAATATTTCTGTTTTTTTTTTCTTTTTTAGATTTATCTAATGAGAAAAACGTATTACTACTGTGGTTTGGTTACTTCTAAAAATATGAAAATATGACACTAGCAAGTTACTTTCTTATTACTGAATTCTATCTCCATTAATACTAGATGATAAACTGTACCTGGAGAAACATGAGTCAAACATATAGACTCCTAATATATAATTCATATGCCCCACTTGAGAATATTTACTTTACAGTTTTATTAATATAATTGCATTTATATTTTTCTGAGCAGCACAGCAGATGCAGTTTGCATTAAATGCTTGTAGCACTGTGATCAGAATTAGTATGGAAAGATAGCAACTACTGTGCATGAATGAGGCTTGGTAATTTTGAAGATGGAAGGTGAACAGAAGAGGTAATGAGACAATTATCTTGAAGGGCCAGTGTTCTGAAATTTACAAGAGAAAGGTTTGCCTGTGATCAAGGTTGTAACCTTGTTATTTGACATCAGGTGTGTAGTCAAGAGGTATGACCCTGACATTAGTGTAGAAATAGCTACTGGAGCTTGAATCCTGCTGTGAGTTAAAGGATGCAGAGAAGAACATATGGCATGGGTGCATGTGCAACTTACAGCTGCAAATTTTGCAGATTAAAAAGGTACACTTTTATTACAAGCTTCTCATATTTTTCTTATCTTTCAGATTTTTATTTGGAATTGAGCTTTGACCAAGTGCATTTGTTTTTTGTTTTGTTTTCATGTGATACATAATATTAAAAATGTATTATAAAAATTCTAAATGCCCAATAAGAAGAACTTCTTCTGTTCAGTCAATCATTTTAGTCTGCATCTATGTCATCATTCAATGGATTTCCATTTTTTCAAAAGCCTTTGCTTTTTGAAATTATTTTCTTCAAGTACCTACAGAATATATGTTAGCACTCTAGAAGATGAGCTTATGTTTGAAGAACAAACACAACAACCAGGAGCAAGCTGATTTTGGCAAATCAAACAAATGACAGATGCAGGGTTTAAAAAAAGTGCAGCAACAAAAAATAATGCAACAATGTTTTATTCAAGTTTTTTAATTTAAATAGATGCCCATGCAATTTGCAATTTAATGAAGGCATTTGGCAAGATCTATTCTTTTGGTTCCTTATTAGCTAAAGATAACTATTCTTCTTGCCTCCAGTGCTTGCTTTTATTTCATTCTTCTAGTACAGGCTCTTACTCTATAATACCAATGTATATACGGCCTAAACACTTAAATGCAAATTTCCAAAACTACTGTCTGCCAGAAAACAGTCACAACAGTGAGAGTAAATTATTTTTCCCCCTTTTTATTCATTTTCTGCGCCTCTTTAAACAAATTCAAAGTCACATAGTCTTGGAAGCTATCCTTGTATCAGTGAGCATAAGAAAGGGGCTAACCATAGACAGGCCACTATTCCATCCCATGGCACATTAATTCATAAAAGACCAATATAAGATCTTTGGAATACCCACAGAAAAGTCCATATGGAATTGAAAGGCTACACTTGGACACAGACCGTATTTCAACAAAGTCTTCTGGAACTGCTTGATATTTGCAGTACAAAGTTCATCACCATATGTTCCAATTGCAGTATCTTTAATTTTGTAATCGTGTTATATTTTTGATCCAATATGCAAAACTATTTACTATGCATGCATACATTGTCTGAGCGCACTTAATCAAATTACATAGCATATTAAATTAAATTCCATTTTGCAATTGATTAAATTTTTTGTGCAGTGTAAACACATTTTGCTTACTGTGTACATGGACTTTCTCTAGATGCCTTTCCTCTTCCATATCCTGAAACATTAGATTAATAGATGGTTATGTTTTTCCCCAGGGATATATGCATCAATATTTTCTTCCATGAAATGGCACCCAGTTTGAGGATGGCTGTCCATATTTATATATATATATATGATGGACAAATCAGTCTTAGAATATGTTTGTTATACATGCAGCGTCTATGAAAAGTATTGACCCCCTTGGAAATTTTCATATAACATTAAATCACAGTGGATTAAATTTGGCTTTTTTAACACTAATCAACAGAAACAGACTCCTTAATGTCAAAGTGAAAACAGATTACTGCAAATGTATCTACTATAAATCAGATATAAAACACAAAACCCCTTTAATATGACATACCTAAATCATCACTTGTGTCTTCCAGTTGATTTTAGAAGTCTGTTGTCAAGGGGGTTTCACTTGATTATAGTCTAATTTACTTTTATCTGGAAGGTTCAACTTATGTCAGTATCATGGCCTAACTTACACAATGAAGACAAAAGAACACTCTAAGCACCTCCATGAAAAAGGTAATTGAAAAGAACAATTCGAGGAATGGAGACAAAAAAATATCCAAGTCACTGAAATTCCTCCGGAGTCCAATTAAATCAATCATTAAGAAATGTATGTATGTATGTATGTATGAGTATGGCGCAGCTGAAAATTCTCCACAGAAAACAAAAACTGAATGATTCTGCAAGAACAGACTAAAAAGCGATGCTATCAAAACACTTATGATAACTCCAAATGTTCTTATAGTAGGCATGCATCAAAGTTGTATGCTGACCTCACCAAGCATCATGGGGTGCTGGGAAAAAAATCTTTGTCTAAGCCTGCTGCAAGGTGAATGTCAGGAAAATATTTGGCGAGCACGGTCACCAGCAAACACAAAATCTTCTTTGTGAAAAATGCTTTGGCAAATTTCGCTACACTAACAACAGTAATAATAATAAAATGTGAAAACTTCCATGGGGATGAATACTTTATATTGGCAGTGTTTAACAATACAGTACAACATACTGTAAATAGATGAATGTGAATTTTGGGAAGAGGAAATGTCAGAAATTATGCTGTAGCTGTGTTTACCCAAAATGACCAAAGTTGAGCAGCTCCAGCTTGTAAATGGGATTCAGCAAAAGTCTGATGTGTTGTAATGATTCCACAGACAAAATATCTTCATTTTTAAAAGTTTTAGTTCAAATTCAAAGTAAAACAGTGCACACAAAAAAAGAAAATTAGAAAAGTTTTTGTTTAAGAGAAGTTCTGTTCAAAGCTTATAAGTCTTGTTTAATTTCTAATCATTACAAAATCACTTCTAAATATTTCTGAACCATTTCAAAAAAGTCAGAAAACTGTATGCCTTTCCAATTTCTATGTTGAAAATGGGTCTTTTAAGTCCTTGAGTACTGAGACCTATTCTAAACAACAACTGACTCAATTAACACACTGTATCTTAGTTATGGCAAGAGAGTTCTATCTCATACTAACATACTTACAGGGGGAAAAGACTATACCATTGTCTATGAAAGAAATTTTTATTCTATTCAAATTAAGCAAACACTAATATGGGTTTAACTCAAAGCTTTAACTTTCTAAGATTGGCTCTTACATATGGCATTGAAGTAGATAGCAGAAAAGCACAAAATGTGTTGCACTTAATTTATTTTAAACTTATAAATAAAACATTTCATTAATACTTGCTGAGATCTATAAGAAGGTAGAAGCAAAATGTTATATACTGTTGTTCATTCTTAGATTTAAATTATCAGTCACTTCTGATACATAAAAAAGTCTTAAATTGCTTTCTCTTAAACAGATAGCTGATAATGCAGGAATGTAGGAATAATTCTTACCTATTATACAAATCTACTATAACAGAAAAACTGAAGTGCTACATTTGTCCTTAGATATTATAATGTAAAAAGCTCCAGCAATTATTCATAGTATTTTACATATTGTTGGATTAGCTTTTATTATTGGTACTGTCAAGGTCAACTGGGAACACTTTAGTTTAGGTACTGGGAGAATGCATCTATTACTCATTTCATCTTATTTAACAACAACTTACCAAACATTTCCTTTGGTCTTCATTACTCTTGTAAAGCATCAGTAAAGGAGTTATTCATCTCTGTGCAGCTTGGCATAATATGAGCCTTTTATATTCTAGGGAAATTACTTGTAATTATGAAGGATTCATACAGTAGGTGTTTTACTAAAGTGTGCAATATCATGAGAAATATGTTTCAGTTAAGCTACTTCTGACCTTACCAAAGTGACATTATTTTAGTAGGCCACGTTGCAGAGGTGAATAAACACTTTAGTGATGCTTTGTAGGTATTATTAACAATTAAGCTTTAGGTAGTGTCTTGTTACATTAACAGTATGTGGGTAATTGATGCATTTTTGCAGTATCTAAACTAAAGTGTTACCAGTCACTATATCTAACAAGCTTGATGCAGAAATATATTACGTCTAGTTCCCCTTTGCAACACATACCAAACTAAGGTTAACTTTAGCTCTTTTTACTAACCAGGGATCTGAATTGGAATCCGGAGGTAAAGACTTGATGTGCTTCATTTTCCAATTTCCAACTACAGTATTGATATTTGGTGTGTGGTATTTCAGATAGGAGTATGGAAAATTTTGTTCCCAGTGTATAATTGGTACTCAGTCTTACAGAAGAGTAAAAAAAATAGGGAGACAGTGAGGAAAGAAGGTCTATTTGTGTGATTAAAAATCAAAATTTCTATTTTAATATCGAAATTTCTACTTTAATAACAAAATAAACTGTAAGATTAAAGGCAAAATTTAGAATTCAATCTCAAAATTTCAAAATCTTGATGTTTATTTCATCACTAAAGTAGAACCTTGTAAACGTCATCTTAAAATCAATGTTTAATTTGTTAGTTTCCCAAAATCCTGTCCTAACCTCTTAAGTATTAAGTGTGGCAGGAGGCTGTGGGCCACACCCAGCCGGGACGCCTGGAAGGACCGGGAGGCATTCTTTACATCCTCTGGGCCACGAGGGGGCAACCGCCCTCGATAGTAAGGGGACCACGGGGAAGGAGCACTTGTGTAAGAAAGGACAGAGCCGACTCTACTTCCTTAGAAAGCTGGCTATCAAACGGTTGTGGCGAGTGCCCTCTTCTACGTGGTGGTGTGCTGGGGAGGCAGCTTCTTTTTTATACCTTGCACTTTTTAACTTGCACTGTGTTTTTATCACTCTTTAATTAATATTGTTTTTATCAGTCTGTATGAGTATGTGAATTTCCCTTTGGGGATTAATAAAGTATCTATCTATCTATCTATCTATCTATCTATCTATCTATCTATCTATCTATCTATCTATCTATCTATCTATCTATCTATCTATCTATCTATCTGATCACTATAAACAGTTATCAAGAATAAATAATTGACTAGTATATAAAATAAAAACTGGGTCTTCAGTTTTTTTTCTTTTTGTTAATATGAAAGACAACATCACAAAGTTATTCTATTGTATTGTTGGTAGTCATATAGCTCATTTTTATATGTTAGATCTATTAAGATTCTTTAGGGCTTCATTTGATCTTAAGCTACATTACCTCAGCCATGCTTGCTTTCAAGCTTCAAATTCTTTATTTGATTTTTTATATGCTTTATGATACTGATTTCTCTTGTTTGCTGGTTGTGGGAACTATGTGTTTAAGTTATTCAGGTGAAAATAATAATAACTCGGCTCAATATCAAAATGTTTCATAATGTTTTTGAACCCTATTAACAAAATAGGAGAAGAAGTGAAAAAAGATATTGCTGCTCAGCAGATGGTATTTTTCTCACTTCAGTTCTATGTCAGGTTGATTTAAACACTTTGTGCAATGAAAAACAGTTTTATTGACTGAAAGCAGAAAGCTGTTCTAGATAGATAGATAGATAGATAGATAGATAGATAGATAGATAGATAGATAGATAGATAGATAGATAGATAGATAGATAGATAGATAGATAGATAGATAGATACTTTATTAATCCCGATGTTCTATACTTTTAACTGTTCCAGAATAGGTGGAATGTGGAATAACCAATTATGCTGTAAGTCATCTACTTCAAGTATTAAATTTCTTTTATATTTCATAAACTAACTTTAATAGTAACATGTTATATTATATACAAACTGTACTTTTATCTACATTAATTTTCCACATAACTGCATACTCATCAATTTTATTTAATACAAATAAGACATTCAACAACTGGATAAATCCTGAACAACAATAATAAAAGAACATTACTTACATTGGGACAAAACAAGATCATCTAAAGCAGAAGGTCAAATTAAAGTGAGGTGAGCATTTCCCAACCATGATGTCATGCAGGCAGGTGCCTGGCTGGGTGTAAACTCCAAAGGTGCTATATTCTCCCTGACCACTAATGGCAGCAGCATTTCCCTGTTGCAGTAATTACATACCTTCTGACATTTCAGGGACATATAACATTTGCAACAGCCTGTGAGAGAATGAAGGTGACCTGGAAGTGCTTCTTGGCAGCCTCAAGTAGCATTGGACATACTTCTGGGAATAACCTTAAAAGGGTCTCCAGCTCTCCGTTCAGGTCAGCTTTGAGTCAAGAGTGCAGAAGACAAGGAAGAGGAGATAAGGTATGCAGGCAAGTAGGAAAGAGAGTGTTTATTATATCTGAGCCCATATTCAGCTTCCGCAGCCACCAGATACTTGCCAGAGGAAAAATCTTATATGACTGGCTCTGGGAGTGGCTCTCAGCATTCCTTTCCTAGATGGGTTTGTGTACTTTTAGTATTTTATTTGCTCATTGACTGTCCCTACTCCTTTGAGTAATTTGCTAAGGGTAACATGACAGGGAGTGCAAGGCTCCCAATAACATATCACTAAAGAGCCTCAGGGAATACAAATGTCTAAACCACAGCAAGGTATTAGAGGGGGAATTAATATAACTGACTAATCTAATTGTTTTAAATGGTAACTGCACTTGTTTTAATGACACAGCCAAAGCAAAATGACAAATTCTATTGAACGTATAGCAGTCCCACCATCCCTTCTCAGTTCTTTAGAGTTCTACCTAAACATATGGCTCTGAGACAGAAATGTGAATTATTAATGCTTAGCACACTGTTTAGGATTGAATAAGAAAAGAAGGGCAAGCAATTATTTCCCAACAGGTGTATTAACTACATTGTTTAAAAGTGTAACTCATGTTTGAGTTTTTGTGAGTTAGCAATACAGTACACAGTTACCAACTTATCCATATATATATATATATGAGATTTCCCATTGGGATTAATAAAGTATCTATCTATCTATCTCTCTATCTATATATATATATATTTTACTTTAAATAAGTACTGGTAAGGGAAATAACTTTCTTATTGGATTTAAAATGAGCTATAAAATGTGACCGCCTGTTTAACTAGACATTCTGTGACATTTGTATCCAGCATATTACCAAGGGAATTGTGACATAGTAACAATACTTTTTTGTTTTTGTTCTCAGTATGAATTTATAAATAAGAAGTTTCTCTTTAGATATAAATGTATACCAAAGACTCTTAATCTGTTAAACTATTTTGGGGCCTTTAGATAATATTAAGAGATTGGTGTGTTACAGATTATACCATTTATTTGTAGGCTGATTGTTTTAAGCTGACATGTTTGTTCCTTTGTTATATTCCGCAATCTTGTCATGCAGATTTTATCCAATTATATTTTGGGGCTCCCTCAAGGATATCCAGCAGATGGAACTATTTGTAATGGTGATCTCAATTTTGTTTTGTTTGAAATTTATTTAAAATAACTTCCCTGACATGTTAATAGATTAATTTATTTATTCAATGAAACAATCTGCTTTAAATAATATAGGATGGAGTGTACAGGCAGGAAAAATCCTGAATGGCTGAATCTTTGCAGCAGTTGTAGAATTTTGGAATCATCGAATAAACACAGCTACAGTACATATAATTTTGAACAAAGCAAACTCTTACATTTTTCAAAGAGTCCAACTGCATGTCGTTGTTACATTTGCAATACAATACAATACAATACAATTTATTTTTGTATAGCCCAAAATCACACAAGAAGTGCCGCAATGGGCTTTAACAGGCCCTGCCTCTTGACAGCCCCCCAGCCTTGACTCTCTAAGAAGACAAGGAAAAACTCCCAAAAAAAACCTAGTAGGGAAAAATGGAAGAAACCTTGGGAAAGGCAGTTCAAAGAGAGACCCCCTTTCCAGGTAGGTTGGGCGTGCAGTGGGTGTCAAAAGAAGGGGATCAATACAATACAATACAATACAATACACAGAACAGAACAAATCCTCAATACAGTGTAAAAATAAAAATTTTAGAAGTACGGAGCAGAATTTAACAGTAGATGATATCACATAAGAAGATTTGGATATATTTAGAGTCCTGGAGACCTCATCCATCAAGCTGCCTCCCCCATTTGGCCATTCCATGGCTGAAACAGTGCTGGGCCAGCCAATCCGATGAAAGGACCCCCCCTTCCCATGATTCCTGCGATCCTCCATCAGGGATAACTTTACCTTAGGCAGGCAAAACAACTTGACAGGTGGGCCGTGGCACCAACTGCCACATTTGAGTACAGAGAAGAGAAACAGAACAGGTGAGGGTTAGTATCCAATTATAACTATCATGTTACTTATGTTTTAGTGCTAATGACTGACAACAGAGATGCAGTATGTACAGTTAATCAGCAGCTCTAGTCAGGATATGCTAAACTGAAGTAGTGAGTCTTCAGCCGGGATTTAAAAGCTGAGACCGAAGGGGCATCTCTTATAGTAGCAGGCAGATCATTCCACAGTTTGGACATTCCAATAACAATCAACATTCAGCATTTGTGATTTGTGTGGGGTGTTATGTGGCTTGACAATAAAATCTACTAGGGAAATTAAACAAAAAGGGGACTATGTGATAGACCTCAGCCACAATAATTCAGAATTAAGAAGCACACATTTTTTTGTCTTGCCCATGCTGAGTTTGTCTTGTTCAGAATATGGAAGAGACAGAGAGAGAGAGAGAGAGACTAAGGATCGCATATTTGAGTTAGTAAAAGTAATTAGTAACTTTTACTGTTTCTTATCGGTAGAATAGGACCATTATGATGATTAGGCTGTTCTAATTTTAGGCTTTGATATTGATACAGAGTTGTGATTCATAGCATTTTTTATCTAACTTCGATTGAATTCATATTTATAACATTACTGAATACCCCTATGTACAGTATGTTGTCTCCTGCAATAAGGAGTCTGACTGTTTAAGCCAGTGTTTTTTCCTGGCTAGCATTTATTTTCTTTAAAGAATTTTAATGTTTAATTGAAAGAATTTGTAATTTGTTTATCTAATTTTTGTTAATATTCTTATGTTTATGTTTTACCAAGTGACAATGTATTTTGCATTATTCTGTCAAATTCCTTGATGCTATGTAGGTGAAACCCCAAGAGGTGAGGGCCATTCTTACATTGAGGGACCAACTTCAGCCTATATACTGTAGATTCTACAGCTGCATGCGGCCGTGGGCAAGGACTTTGGCGGCCGTGGACGTGTATATTAAAGTGTACGTAATGGCGGCCGTGCAGGTGTAGGGTCTCTGGACTCCAGAGAGTAAGGGGTCTCAACGCCGCGGAATCTTTGTCGGCCGGGTCGGTATGGTGACGCCGAAAGCCGATTTGCTTACTTGAATATTAAGTTCGGTTGAAATGGGCTGACACCCAGGAGTACATTTGAAGTCACGTGACTAGCGGCTAGCCAATATGGAACTGAGAAGGAAATGGGAGTGTACGCCTGTACGGCCTTGTGGCTAAGTCCATACACTGCCTATCGCCATTAGCAAACGGTCATCATATGTGCGAAGCAGCGTTTTCCAGAATGAAATATCTGAAAAACAAGTACCGAACCCGATTGGTAGGCAGCAATCTAGAGTCTGGAATACGGCTAATGGTCTCCAGCGAGTCCCCTGACTTTGCAAGTCTGTCTGCAAACATGCAAGAGCAAGGAAGCCATTAATGGCGATGTTTTCCAAACTTCCTGAAACAATTGCTGTAAAGGTTTTTTGTCCTATATGACGTTTCGTAGACATTTTTTTTACATATGTAGACCAGTAAATTGAATATTGTCAGATATATCATACTCTGTTTTAATGTGTAATCTGTAAATTTTTACATAAATCATAAAACATTATTAAGTTTACTTGGACTTACTGGCGGCCGTTATTAAAGTAAAAAGTCTGTAGTGCGGCCGTTATTAAAGTAAAAAGTCTGTAGTGCGGCCGTCAATAGCGGAAAGGTTGCGCATGCCTGCTGTAGAATGTTAAGAGGAAAGCCCTGGCTAAAACATAATAAAGTTCAACACCCACCTCGGGCCATAATCAACATGCTGTTTGGGATTAAACTAGAATTGCTTGGCAATGAAGCTTTAAAAGACATTTGTGACTGCATCAGATTCCTGAATCATCTACCAATTGCTCTTAAAGCAAAGTGCAGTTGGTAAACCGTAATCAAGACTCTGCTGTGAGGCAAAGATTTACTAAGACCCCCAGCAACTGGATGAACATTTTCTTCACAACTTTTTGCCTTTTTGACAAATTTCCTGATTACTGCACTCTTCAGGTTTGGCAGATACTTAGTTCTAAATAGATTCACAGTTGTATTATATTTTGTTCTTGTTTATAAATATTTAGGGATTTTACAGAACTTTTATACTTCCATTTTCTCTTCTTCTGAGTGGTGCATTTCACTAGGTGTGTCACACATTTCCTTTAAATAGTCTCTGTTTGCACACATTAAATGTTTATATTAACCCCAATGCAATTCAACTTTAAAGCTTCTGAACAAAAATGCATGTGAAACATTTTGACTGCACTTAGGTCAGCCTAATTCAGAAATTTTATATACATGTAAGTTATTGAACCTGTGTTCAATGATTTGGGAGGCTGGAACTTACCAAAGCACCATTACTGAAGCAGTGCTAGATTATGGGGGAGCAGTATGACACTAGCTGTGTCATGGTTGGTGTGTGCGTATGTGTGGGTGTGCATGCATCTGTATGTGTGTTTGTGTGTATGGTGTCTAATTTATTTTATTCTGCCCTCAGCACTGGGATGCACTAGAACCATGAAGGGGTGATGATGCAATAGTGCAAAGGTCATTTACTTTTCTGCTCTATGAATAGGGAAAGGTTGCATGAAAAATATTTATAACAATATGGCCATATTTGTAATGTAAGAAAAACATGATGTTTAGATGGAAAGGGGACCTCTTTTCCATAAAATGAGGCACTGTACTGCAAAGCATTGTGTTTGGCAAATTATGCTAAAGTTAAGGCACTTGGATACTGTTCAAACAGTGGGTTGCGGGTTTATGTGCTTTACAATGATGATAGACTATTAAAAAGTAAAATTTGCTGTGGTCATGAGGAAACTGCAAAGATGTCTTATTTGAATTATGTCAGTTCAAAATGTATGTGAAATCATCATGGGGTGCATTGGAAGGCCCAAATGCTTCAAATGTAAGCTAAAGCTTCTGGTGTTTGTTCTTTAGATTCTATGCATTTTCTTCAGATGTCATCCAGTCTTTTAAGGAAAAAGAAACATTGTATTATTATTATTATTATTATTATTATTATTATTATAGTTCTAGATGGCAATGTTAGCAACAGGTTCCATTTGAAAAAATATCTTTTCAATTTTACTTTTATTTACATTTTAATGGAATCAGTGTTGCTTTCTAATCTGCACCGCTTCATGCTAGATTGCTTAAATAAGAAATAATCTATCATGCTTAGTGATTGCATACCAAAACATAGTAATAGACTAATGAAATGCTATAAGGATTAAAACTGCTTCCCCCTACTAATGAAAAATGTAACTACTATTTCTGCTGGAATTTATAATTCTTTTGAGTGTGATGATGGCACCTAAACCCTCCAGAATATTGCAGTTTAGCCAGGGGACATTTAACATGCATGCATGCATTGAGAGGAATATGCTTATGCAAATATGGAATATAAAACTGGCTAAGGACATTATTCACCAGCACGTCCATAGAATTAATTTAAGCCTGTGCATATATAAATTTAGTTTAATTTATTGACATGCCTTTAAAATTATTTTATTCATATTTTCCTGTATCCTAAATTTGATAGAAAGTTTATATTTTATATGATGAAACACAAAGTAGAATAACTTTTTTTTAGCAATAAATAGTGAACAAGGCATGGTTTAATGAACATACTCTAGTTGTTATGGACAAAAGTATTTGATTATAACCCGTCTTCATTTTTTATCAACCTTTTCATAATAATACAATGTTAAATACGGCTGAAAAACTCTTAAATACTGAGAAGAATGTAAATGAACATTCAAAGCCAATAGGAAATTTTTAAATTTGCTGTCTGTAATGAACAAAGTTTTTTTCTTGTAATTTTAATATTCATCCATTCATTCATTTTAGAATCACAACAAATCAGGGTATATACGGATTTGACACTAGCCCATTGTGGAATACAGTCACTCTCACATGGCCAGTGTTTAATATAAATACAAATTAAATTAAAGTTCAAATCATTGGTTTGTGGGAGAAAACCCAAGTGCCAACTGAGAAAATGTTTAGACTACACTTAGTCACTGACTGGGCCAAAATTTGAACCCTGGAGTTGTGAAACAGCAGCACTACTCTACCCTCTTGTTTTGTACATTCCTTAGAGTTATTAAAATATTACGTTTATAAGGAAAATTATGTTAATATTTATTTTTAATACGTAAGTACTGTTGAATGATTTATAGATACACAACACACTTCTCTGTATTTCTTTCCACTTTATATTTTGTAAATATTTGACATTACTTCCCATTTTCCAACCCGCTGAATCCGAACACAGGGTCACGGGGGTCTGCTGGAGCCAATCCCAGCCAACACAGGACACAAGGCAGGAACCAGTCCCAGGCAGGGTGCCAACCCACCGTAGGACACACACAAACACATCCACACACCAAGCACACACTAGGGCCAATTACGAATCGCCAGTCCACCTAACCTGCATGTCTTTGGACTGTGGGAGGTATATGACCAAGGAAAAAAACACAGCTGTTAATCATTTATCTGGAAGAAAACCAACAGCTAGCCTGTGAAAAGAGTTTATGTTGTATATGTATGTGTGTAGTAACAGTAATACAACGATTTTAAAAATGTTTATTTTGCCCAGTTTTTTGGAACCACCACCCCCTGTATACAAGTGAGAGATTCATATCCTCCTCGTATAATATTGCCATTCATTGGTGATGCCTAGAAAATAGAGAAAAACGGTTTGCAATGCAAACAAAAGCATAATGAGTAAAAAGTTCAATTGTATTTCAATAAAAAATAATAAAAGCTGAGCTATAATAACGTAAACATTAAAGAGCTGTATGTCTCTTTAAAGGGATAATAGCATTCATAACCAAAAGCAAAAGACTTATGGTGGCCAGTTTCTACTCTAGAATTCAGAACTAATACTATTACAAGGTTTAGTGTTAAGGGCCCTTCAAATAATAGATAAGTTCTCTCCTGGTATAGTTTCCACCTGAAAGCTAGTTCTCATTTTCTCTATCCAAATTTTAGGATTCTCTGTCCATGCACTTCTTCACATAATGAAGCTACTGCTTCTGGTAATACTTCTTTAATGAATGCTAGTGCCTGGCCTGATCTGTCAGATTTGTGGACTTAAAAATGCCGTTCTTAATCATGGAGTCAATTATTTGTGGAAACATCTATCTCAAATATTGATATGTTTCCCATTTCTTGTAAAAATTTTCATCTTTCCTAGTTTTATATAAAGATGAGGTAAAAAATATCTTTGATGGGTGGACAAGTGGTTTACCACACTTTTCTGCCCTAGAACCAAATAATTACAGAGTAGCAAGTTCTTTGAAATATAATAAGTCTCATTAGCATGGCTGTCCCATTTGAAAATGAAATAGACATACTTGGTACAACTGAGCTTCATTTCTAGTAGCAGTGTCTACTTTTACATCACCACAGATGTTCCAGTTGTAGTTGTTGTCCTGTAAATGTTTCAACAAAAGTACCATGCTTTCTTTGTTTCATTCATGTGTACTGCACAGCCAATGGATATTAAAGGGTGGACAATGGCATTGCATAACAAGACAGCTTTCAATCTAAAAAGTGACAAATCAATAAAAAGACGCCATTGTTATGTGTCATGCTTACAGTCCAAAGTTTTGGCAGAACTGAACAAAACAGCTTAATTGGTGGGCAACAAATTAGTAGACTTAAATGAGAAGAAATCACAAAAATAGACAACTGCAATAAATTGGTACATGATAAGAAAATGTTAAGGTGATTTTTGTGATACACAGGCCAAAATGCATAAGATACACTGAAAACTGTTCAGGAAGCAAAACCATTGTTGTCTAGTGTTTTTAGGTTCCTGTATTGTCCTGCCAGGGTTAGTGCCTGCCTTGCTCCTGATGCTAGTGGGATAGGCATCTGTGGTGACCCTGTTCTGGAGTAAGTCACATTGCATATATGTGGATGGACTTCTGTTTAGAGCAAGTTATGAGTGATCAAGAAGCCCAATGTCCATAGTGTACATAAGACTCACTTATTACTTACACACTGGAAATACAGCTGCTTAAAGGGGTAAAGAAGACATAAATAAATGATATAAAATAAGCTATGGATGGTATTTTATGTGATGTTATGCTTTGATAAGATGAAAGGCCAAATCTGATTCTTGGCTGATCAGCCAATTACATTAAAAATTTGAAAATCTTAACTTATTAAAAGCAAAACTCCCAATGATATCACATCTCCTGACAACTATGACATTTCAGGAGTGTTTCCACATTTGTTTATTCTTCATAGAATTGAGCAATGTTATTCTGAAAAAAGTAAATTCGTACATTGCTACTTTGAAAGCATAAGCTTTAAACATTGAAATGCAACATGAATGCTGTTCAGTGACCAAAGACGAAAACTGGACTCAATAGGTACCGTGTCTCTTCGGAGAATCCTTGGGTACTACTGGTTTAACTTTGTGTCAAACGAGTGGTTGCTCACGGAGTCCTGAATGAGGCACATTATCTGCATTGTGAGGGAGCATCAGTTATGGCACCATGGCCATGTGGTGTGATACCCTGAAGGTGATCCGGCTCCCCAGATCCTGATTGTTAAAGACTCGAGTGGCTGGACCAGGTCAAGGGATCACCCATGTAACACCTAGCTGCGGCAGATAGATGATCATCTCCGGAGGGTGGGACTGGACCGCATGTCTTCTGGGGGGGTTGCCAACCGAGATCCTGATCTGTTTCATCATGTGGTGGGTACAGTAATGCTCTGTACCAGTGCATGCTCCTCAACCTGAACCTAACCTGACCTGTGCAGATGTGGAAGGATTAAACATGGTATAAGAATTCTTATAAATATTCTCTAAGGTTAAGTATAGACAAACATGCCCTCTCAATCACCAAGCCACAGCTCTTCATAAGGAATAAAGATTCCAAAGATTCTGTAACATTACTATAAAACATACAAACTATTGAAAGCATTCAGCAAACATCTTTACATGTATTTGAGTCCAAGTCTAAAAGGGAACACATTTACAATGATACAATATAATTCTTAATATTGATGAATGGTAGCAAATCAACACTTTCTTCAATGCCCCAATTATATTAGTATAATTTTTTGTTGAGGTATCTACAACCATTATAAATATACTTAGACTAGTTAAAAGGATTTTTAGTAAAATATTAGCAATGGACTTGTTAAGGACATGACATGGGAGTAAACAGAATAGAAAACAACAATCCTATTCATGTTCACTAGACTTAGTATCTCTGGGCCCATGAAAAATGGCAAATATACATATTGCTTCAAATGGTACTGTAGCTTGTGAGTTTTTTTTAAAGGAAGCAACTCAGGTCATTTGCCTCAATAAATTCCTAGTCACTACAGGTGTTAATTGTGTAAATCCAGGTGGCTGTCCTTTGTAACAAGTGTCAGTTATAATGTCCTTTTTGTCAGAGGGGGTGTTTATTAGCCCTATGTCTAATGCTGCTCCTATGCTCCACAATAGTGTTAGCCACTGTAAAACAGCAGTGGACAGGGGTATTCAATAAATAAATCATTATTCTGTAGGAGTTATTTATTATTTCATGTTTTAAAATGTTAGTAAGCATGAACAATGTAAACAGTAATAATGTCCAGGCTCTAAATTATAGCTAAAGGTCAATTGGTTCAAAGATGAAGTAGAAAATAGATGCTTAGTTACTTTTTCTCAAATATTGGAATGTTATGAAAATGTAAAAAGCAGCAGTTGTTTTAATGAAGGTATTTTTAGAATAAGAAAAAGTGCATACAGTACGATTCTATTCTAGATCTTTATTAGATGTAAACAAAGTAAGGGTGTCTCTGTTGTTTGTGTAAAGCCCATTTGAATCCACTTTTGATACACCCTGATGAGTATCCCTTTTTATAGAGGTTACCTTGGTAACCAATTAGATAAAAGTATTTTATTATTATTTTCGATAAACAGTGAAATGACAAAATCATTCTCTATGTATATATATATATATATATAAATGTGCAGGAAAGAAGTGACTACTGTATAATTATAGTGTGAAAGAGAAATTGGAGTTACATTTGTTTAAATAATTATGGGACTGTAGAAGAGAGGCCAAATTACAGCTCCAAATCATAAACATGTCATCAATGAACCTCATCCACTTAATTTCATTACGCTGAAAAGGATTATGATTCCACAGATATTGAAACATACAGATAAGCAATATTGCAGTTGAATGCAGTCTCCATGGCCACTCCTTTGTGTTGTCTATAAAACAACTGTTAAACACAAAATAATTCTATTGCACAGATTTTGAAGTAAAATCATGTATAAATACAATAAAGTTCAATTTGATATGAAGACAGTTGTAGTCAGGTAGTGTGGACCACTACAGACAAGACTGGTTGAGGGGTTTTAATATACTATAGAGATTCTATGTCAAACATTAAAAAATAAAAGCTAGATTTACAAAGAATACAGTACAGGTGACATATATCTGCCAGATCCACAAAACTGGAGGGAATAGTTGTGGGCCGATGGGTGTGTATGTGGGGAGGGTTTTAAATTCATGTGTATTTTTTGTAATGAAAACGATGAAAACTTACTATGGCTATGGAGAAAATCTGATATTTTCATGACTAGCAGACCTTTACCTAGTGCCTTTTGTAAAATTAGTTTTATTAGACCTGTACTAACTGTACATGTTATGGGAGATCCTTTTGTAAGAAGTTTATGTCAAAATGAATTTCAGACATCCAGCTAAATATTTTTCCTTATCCACAAAACTATGGGCATCACCTTTATCTCCCTAATAGCTGCGTTTTTAATGGTTTTCTTTTCACAGAAGACATATTATAAAGCTGAATTTTTACATTTGTTCATTTTTATTACTTCTACATATCTCATTACTGCACAGCACAATATCTCAGTCAAAGAATGAATAGGACCCAATCAGTTAAATCTGGATTTAAATATTTTGTGTGATCAAGGGGAGGTTTATTACAGTCTTTGAAAAAGGATCTTTAGAAAAAAAAATGCAAAAAAAAATGTAGCCTAAGTGTTAAATTAATTACTGTATATTTAATTGTAGGAAAAGGTAGGAGGTCTTTTGCTAATACAAATAATTGTGTGTATAATGTTCTGGAAGAAATATCATTATTGGAATCTTATTTTTGTTCTGGATCTGAAATTGTCAGTAAATGCCTTAGATGCCTGGTTCTTCCCGATTCTAAAAAAGACTTGAAATTATTAATTTATGACCTCTCAAAATATATCCATAGGAACTGGGAACTTCTCAAAGCATAACATCACATAAAATATCATCCATAGCTTAATTTATTTCTTTAAGTCTTCTTTTCCCCTTTATACAGCTGTATTTCCAAGATGTAAGTACAGTAATAGGGGTTTTAGAGTCTTATGTACACTGTCGACATTATCAAGTCAAGTCAAGTCAAGTAGAGCTTTATTGTCATCCTAACAATATACTTACAGTACACAGTGGGACGAAATATCGTCCTCCAGAGTCAAAAGGTGCAATACACAAGATATATATATATAACTATGATAAAAAAAAAATGTACAGTATTATGTAATGTTATGTAATCCAGAGAGTGTGTGGAGTAGAGAGTCCAGTGTGGAGGAGGGCAGCATGGTGTTCAGGAGCCGGAACTGCTTGGGGAAAGAAACTATTGCACAATCTCCCAGACCTGCTCCTGATACTGCAGAGTCGTCTTCCAGATGGAAGAGGAGTAAACAGTTGGTGGGAGGGATGGTGGGGGTCAGCCATGATGCTAGTGGCTTTATGAAGGCAGCGTGAGGTGTAGATCTCCTGCAGACTGGGTAGAGAGCTGCCAATGATGCACTCAGCATCTGCACAATCCTCTGAAGGGCTTTGCGGTCGGAGACATGGCAGTTTCCATACCAGACTGTGATACAGCTGGTCAGGTCGCTCTCTATGGTGCCTCTGTAGAAGGTGGTAAGTAAGTATGGGTTTGGGGAGGTGCACCTTCTTCAGTCGTCACAGGAAGTAAAGACGCTGCTGGGCTCTTTTTGTAAGATAGTTGGTGTTTTTGGTCCAGGACAGGTCCTTTGTGATACGAACACCGAGGAACTTGGTGCTCTTCACTCTCTCTACTGTGACGCCATCAATGCTGAGTGGGAGATGGACAGCCTTTGTCTTCCTGAAGTCAACAATCAACTCTTTTGTCTTTTCAACATTAAGAGACAGATTATTGTCTTTGCACCAAAGTGCCAGTCATTCCACCACTACTGTAGTATCATCGGCAAACTTGATAATGTGGCTTGTGTCAGAGTTGGAGGTGCAATCATGGGTCAGCAGCCTGAAGAGTAGCGGGCTCAGCACACAACCCTGGGGGGCACCTGTGCTCAGTGTGATGGTGTTAGATCTTATATTCCCAATCTGTACTGTTTGGGGTCTTTCAGTGAGAAAGTCCAGAATCCAGTTGCAGGTGGAGGTGTTGAGTCCGAGCAGATCCAGCTTACTGATCAGCTGCCTAGGGATGATAATATTGAATGCTGAGGTGAAGTCAATGAACAGCATTCTTACAGGTGCATTGCGGTGATCCAGGTGTGACAGAGTCAGGTGGAGTGCCATTGAAATTGCATTATCAGTTGATCGGTTTGATTGATATACAAACTGTAGAGGGTCCAGTTTGGGGGGCAGCTGGTTCTTTATGTGACTCAAAACTAACCGCTCAAAGCACTTCATAATGATTGGAGTAAATGCCACTGGGCGGTAGTCATTGATTTCCGAGGCTGTGGCTGTCTTTGGGACAGGTCTGATGGTGGTATTTTTAAAACATTGTGGCACAACAGCTTGGCTCAGGGAGATGTTGAAGATGTCCACTATTCGAAATGCATGCTTTACAAAAGATTATAAAATATCATGTAGCTCCAATGCAGGACTGACCTGCACAAGGAACAAGTTCAGATCACACAATATGCCCTCTCAAGTAACCCCTAATGATGTAGTTCTAATGGTTATTTGAAAAATGAGATGTCTTCCTCCAAATGCATAAACTACTCTGGTAGGTATGTAATTAACAAGAATTAACTTTGAAGGTATGGAAGTGACACACACACTTTTCTGAAACCTCTTAGCTCATTACAGAGTTAGGTTAATTGAAACTCGAGTCTGTTCTGGATTCAAAGCCGGAAGCAACCCTGGAATTACAGTGTCAGTCTTCACAGCTGTGAGGCAACAGTGCCAAACACTGGAAGAAAATTGAAGTGGGCTAATTTTAAAATATTAGAGCATTAAGCAAGGGAGCAGTGATATCTTACAAGTAAGGGTATTCTATTTACTGTATATTATCATTTGGAGTGGATTTGTATATGTACTACTGAGCTGATAATGAATGTCAAAAAAAGAAAATGAACAAAAAACAGCTGCATATAATAAAAATCAAGAACAAAGAGAATCGTCCAATAAACGAAAAAGAGAAAAATATCCCAAACAATATGCAAACAGAAATGTAAAAAAGCAAGGTTTATCGAATGTAAGTTAGAGGATAAAGTAATTCACAATAATACTTTTGACAATTTCATTTTTTATTTACTTTTTATTATGTTTTATTACATTTTACTTTTTAACCTCTACTTTTTACTACGCTTTATTATTCATTGGTATTTAAGACAGACAATTGTAGTGAAATGCTCAAGTAACTGATTTTCTGTCTATAATAACTAAGGACCAAACCTTCTTCCTTCTGCTCACTGTACACTCTTCTATATACCATCTCTTTAAATACAATCACTTTCTGTAACAGAGGAGTGCCCCGACACCCTTCGAGTGGCTCCCATGGGGATGGCAAGCAGAGTAAGCAGGGGACAGAACCCCCTAGTTATTATTATTATTATTATTAGTTAAACATATTATTATCTTATGTAATTAAAATACATGGTACAGCTGGTAAACTCACCATCATCATCAGCTTCATTCTGATTTTCCTAGTAAGTCTCACAGTAGCAACATACTGTACACTTATCCAGATACCCCCAGACCAGTAAAAAGAATAATCCTGCCTGTTTGTCGATGTTCTGCTGGCATTCTTCTCCCTGTGGATCATGTCTTCACTTCTCCTATGAGAGGCACACAGCGGGTATCCCAACCACATGCCTAGACCACCTCAACTGTAGCAATTATACTCTGAGCTCCTTTTACATTGCACAACTCTTCACTGTGAAGATGTAGTTGTTTTGAAATAGCTGTACTGCATTCTTTGTTATGTTATGCTATTTGTGAATATTATATTCTACATTATAG
The DNA here is from genome assembly GCF_900747795.2 of Erpetoichthys calabaricus. NCBI lineage: Eukaryota > Metazoa > Chordata > Cladistia > Polypteriformes > Polypteridae > Erpetoichthys > Erpetoichthys calabaricus. The sequence continues at coordinate 71,952,125 of NC_041397.2, read as the reverse complement.
CTTGGGAGAATTATGTTACTTTGAGAAGAATTGTCACAGGTGTTCATGGACTGTACTTCTTGATATCAAACAGTTAATGAATGAAATAAATTTTTATTTGATAATGCTAAAAAATATTACAAAACCTACAATTCTGGTGTATTTGGTGCTGGCAGAGACATCTGACAAGATTAATGAAGATAGGTCATCAAAATAACCAGGCACTGCAGACGGATATACCAGCAGAGCATGTTTTATACAGTTGGTTCTTATCATCAAGATATTTCATATGGATGCTGTCCAGATGTTACATTACACTTTAACACAGAATTGTGTACAGTAATTGTTCAGTTTTGCAGAGTATTCTAGATATGCCATCAGTATATCAAAAATACTATATAAAAAGAAAAAAATAAATACAACTTGTACAACAGGAGTGGTGTTTTAACTGGAATCTTCACAGACAGATCAGAATGAGTGAGGGATTTTTTTCTTAATAATGTGGAATTAATGGGATCTCTGAAGTACAAGTGACATTAATTTAATTAAGGTGGTACAGTAAATTAAGGAGGGTGGCATCATTAAAACCAGTTTTACAGCAAATTAAAAAAAACTGGGAGTATTGACAAGGACTTTTCTTTTCTGAACTCTGTGATTAAACTAAAGTGATTTACAAGATTAAATAAACAGTGCATATACATTCTTAGCATGTTTGCCACAGATTGGAGAGAGCACCATAACATATATGTAAATTGCATGCTGTTTTTTCTAAGATTCATGAGAATGACAACAGCTACTAATTTATTCAGTTATCTATGCAGCTTGGTAATAGGCCCTTCTCATTGCGTCATGGAGTCATCTTCTGGTCATAATTCATAATTTGTCAGAACATATCCTTTCTCATCTATCCATACATCCATCAGATAGGACTTGAGCCTTTAATAAAGAAATAATTTTATCTATTAATGTCTCCCACTCTGTTGCTATTAAAAGATGGCCTATTGATATACAGTATAAGTCATTTTCAGGTGAATATTACAAGGAAAACTGAGAATTGGCTTTCATTGGCCCACAAAGCCTTCTCAATAAGGAAGAACCAACATGGGATACACATGCGTAGTTAGCTCCATCTGTATTTCAGAGCTGATAAAAGATTTTGAATTTATTGTTGCCAATCAGAACTAAAGTCTTCACCCTGAGCATCAGCCAGCTTCTGGTTTAAAGCAAAAAGAGCTATGTATTATGATAAGGAGAGAACTCTTCAGGCACTGCTATACATTGACACTCCTAGGGACAAAGACTGCAGCATGGAAGAGAGCTCTTTCATATCTTAGCTACTATGATAGATAGTCTTTATTAATTTTTACAAGTTTTTCCATAACTTATTTTGCTGATCTTTATATGCAATTAGAATTTTTTTAGTTTCAGAATTCATTTCTGACATTGTTTACTTTCTAACCTATTATTTTAGACAATTATAAACATTCTAGGTACTATTTTGATGTCATCATGATTTTCATACATACTGGCACTTTATGAATCCTGTTGTTAGGATGCACTCCCAGTTGACAGGGGTGTAGCTTTGGAGGTTGTGGCACCTGACGACACATCATTGACACAACGGGTTAATGGATGTCTCCTCATCTGAGTTTTCAGATTATTAAAAAGAATAAAATAAAAAAAATATTAATGTGGGTTGTTTTGTGCTTCATTAGACTTTGATTTTGTGCTAGGCTTTGATGACAGAATGGATTCTCAGTTACAGTCTTTTTGGTTGTATTTTTTTGACATTTCTTCTCCCAGTCACCTCCATTATTCGAAGTTACCCTCCTTTTACAGCAAACATAATGTTAGCTTATTGATGCTGGATGTATAACATCATCTCTAAGAAACTACCGAGCCCAAGACAAAGATCTCAGAAGAGAGATTAGGTTAAAAATCAGGCAGATCATACTATGAACAACACTGACCCACTTCTTAATAAAAGATGAGCATATACTCTACTACATCCATCAGAGCTCTTCATTCAAACCCATATTACACATTGTGGCTTTTGCCAACTGAACATCAGGAATCTTGCTAAACTCTGTGTCATTATTCACTGCTTTATCTGTGCCACAATACATGAAAACCTTTGACAACTGGTAAACAGCTGGTCAAATATTGCTTTATATTGTCTTGCAGTGTGTAAATCTTATTTGTGTAATGCAACTCAGACATAACTGGCTACTACCAGCTTTTAGAATATGAATTGCATAAACAAAATCTAAGAAATTATTCTTTCAAGCATAGCATTTAGTTCCTTATTAACCAAAACCTCTATTTTGGAAAAAGAGAGAATACTAATAGCAAGGAGGAAGTAAGGACAGCTATGAAGAGAATGAAGAATGGAAAAGCCGTTGGTCCAGATGACATACCTGTGGAAGCATGGATGTGTTTAGGAGAGATGGCAGTGGAGTTTTTAACCAGATTGCTTAATGGATTCTTGGAAAGTGAGAGGATGCCTGAGGAGTGGAGAAGAAGTGTACAGGTGCCGATATTTAAGAATAATGGGGATGTACAGGACTGCAGTAACTACAGGGAGATAAAATTGATGAGCCACAGCATGAAGTTATGGGAAAGAGTAGTGGAAGCTAGGTTAAGAAGTGAGGTGATGATTAGTGAACAGCAGTATGGTTTCATTCCAAGAAAGAGCACCACAGATGGGATGTTTGCTCTAAGGGTGTTGATGGAGTATAGAGAAGGCCAGAAGGAGTTGCATTGCGTCTTTGTGGACCTGGAGAAAGCATATGACAAGGTGCCTCGAGAGGAATTATGGTATTGTATGAGGAAGTCAGGAGTGTCAGAGAAGTATGTAAGAGTTGTACAGGATACGTACAAGGGAAGTGTGACTGTGCTGAGGTCTGCGGTAGGAGTGACAGATGCATTCAAAGATTACACCAGGGATCGGCTCTGAGTCCTTTCTTATTTGCAATGGTGATGGACAGGCTGACAGACGAGATTAGATAGCAGTCCCCATGGACTATGATGTTTGCAGATGACATTGTGATCTGTAGCGATAGTAGGGAGCAGGTTGAGGAGACCCTGGAGAGGTGGAGATATGCTTTAGAGAGGAGAGGAATGAAGGTCAGAAGGAACAAGACAGAATACATATGTGTAAATGAGAGGGAGCTCAATGGAATGGTAAGGATGCAAGGAGTAGAGTTGGCCAAGGTGGGTGAGTTTAAATACTTGGAATCAACAGTACAGAGTAATGGGAATTGTGGAAGAGAGGTGAAAAAGAGAGTGCAGGCAGGGTGGAATGGGTTGAGAAGTGTGTCAGGAGTAATTTGTGACAGACGGATATCAGCAAGAGTGAAAGGGAAGGTCTACAGGAAAGTAGTGAGACCAGCTATGTTATATGGGTTGGAGATGGTGGCACTGACCAGAAAGCAGGAGACAGAGCTGGAGGTGTCAGAGTTAAAGATGCTAAGATTTGCATTGGGTGTGACAAGGATGGACAAGATTAGAAATGAGCACATTAGAGGGTCAGCTCTTGTTGGACGGTTGGGAGACAAAGTCAGAGAGGTGAGATTGCGTTGGATTGGACATGTGCAGAGATGCTGAGTATATTGGGAGAAGGATGCTAAGGATAGAGCTGCCAGGCAAGAGAAAAAGAGGAAGGTCTAAGTGAAGCTTTATGGATGTGGTGAGAGAGGACATGCAGGTGATGGGTGTAACAGAGCAAGATGCAGAGGACAGAAAGATATGGAAGAAGATGATCCACTGTGGCAATCCCTAACGGGAGCAGCCAATAGAAAAAGAAGAAGAAGAGAATACTAATAGCCATGAGTCAGTGATGGCACAAAAGCTGAGGACAAAGAGAAAATAGCTTAGTGGAAAAAAATAAAATGTATTATTATTATTATTATTATTATTATTATAAAAATCAAGTAAACCGTGCCCCTCCGGGAAAACAAGATGGAATTTAGAGAAGCTGTTACTGTGTTATTGCTTTGTACTGTCTGGTTAAATTGATAATTAAATAGAAATATTCCCTCAGTTTTCCTGCATTATCATGAGATGCTCAATCACTGTACAGGAGAAGAAGCTGGTTTTAGAGTGAAAGGAGTTGATTTTGAAACTGAACAGACAACTTTGAATAAAAGAAGTAACAAGTCTAAGGAAGGAGCGTGATAGACATCAATCATTGCAGGTAGACATGAGAAATTTTAATTGTTCCACTATGCTTGACGGTCACTAATGTAGTAATTTTTTTAAAATATATTTTTATGATTACTGTGTGTTACAGTAATTCAATGAAAAGACTAAAGCTTTTTATTTAACACATGCCAATCTTCAGTCTTTTTGCCTACTAGATGCTACATTCCCGAGTATTGCTGCATTTCCAGTGCAGAAGTAGTAAAAGTGACAAAGGCAATGCATCAGGCTTTGGCATGTACCTTCTGTCCATGAAATAATTTAATAGTGAAGCAATTGTTAGGTCCACGTGATATTGCCTTGAAAACACAGAGAAACTGTCTGAAAGATGGTCTCAATATAGCTGAAGTTGTTTGAAATCACCTGAACAAGGAAAAGGGCAAAATTAACCTAAAATCAAAGGAAGCCATATAAAATATCCTGCAAGAAGCTTAGAATTTACCATAGGGAGTCTTGAAAAAACATACAGTAGTATACCAAAGTGAATTGGTTCAGCTTTGCATATTAAGGGAGGCAACACAAAATACTAACTTGCTTTAAAAACACAAGATATTCTTAATTATATTGTACCAGTGGTCATCTCTGTTTATTGTAATGTTATATAATGTTTACACAAGAAAATAAATGCTTACTGAACAGGTAGCCAGCTTTAAAAAATGTTCTGAAGTGGCCTAAAACTTCTGCTCAGATCTCTGTGTTTCAAAGAAAAAAACTTGTCTCCTCCAGTGTGTAACTTGGCTTAAAATCTCACCTTAACTTCATCCCATAGCAGAACATGTTGCAGAAACATTACATTTATTCATATTTAAAAAAATATTTAATAAAAATAGCCATAAATATTGGTTAAACCTTCCTTAAAATACAGTGAGAGATTCACTTCTATGAAATTACTTTCAATAAGTACTACACATATCTGTTAAAAAGTTACACTGCCTTTTTAACTTTGCTTGGTAGTTTTTCTAGAAGGAATGAGAGGCTGGCACCCTGATGTCTCCTTGTTTTTGTTTTTTTATTGCTTTAAGGTATGTGCACTAATCAGAAAACACAACCAGGCAAAGAACAGTTGGATGGTGCAATAATTAACTTACAAAGAAAACAAATGCATACCAGTCACGGGGGGATGCCTGTACACATACTACAGGTTTTGTAGTTAATGACAGAATTGCAGAATTGCTACAGTGTACTGAAAATAAGTAAATCTTTTTTCTTTTTCTTCTGTTAATGAGTGTTTTTTTTGCCACTTCACACAGTATAGACATGCATACCTGTAGATAGATAGATAGATAGATAGATAGATTTTTTTTATTTTTCCCTAGGTAGAAATTTGGCTTTTAGAAGCTGCCCATTAAATTAGCTTGCTGATTCAGTGGGACTATTTTGAAGTGATATTACCAGAGCAACACACAACAGTGTACACATTTGTATTTACCATCACAGAGCTGTTAAAGATGTGTAGGATGTCACTCCTCACATTAAAGAAACACAGTATCCTAAGGAAAAAGAGTCTACTCTGGTCTTTCTTATATAGCTCCTCTGTGTTCTGAGACCAGTCCAACTTGTCATTGATGTAGACCCCCAAGTATTTGTGTCAGTGCTCTACCTCAAAATCAACGGACACAGTAACTGTATGATGCGGTGAAAGTCAATAACAAGTTCCTTGGTTTTACTGATGTTAAGATGTAAACAATTGTCTTTGCACTAAGACGCAAAGTTCTCCACCTGACTCCTAAACTTTGTCTCATTCCCCTTACCAATAAACCTAATTTTTGCAGAATCATCTGAAGATTTCTGACATAACCTGGTGTTATATTTATAGTTGGAGGTGTACAGAGCGAAGAGAAAATGAGACAGGACTGCTTCTTGTGGTACTCCAGTGTTGCTCATATCCAAATCAGAAACACAGTCCTTGTATCTCACAAGCTGTGGTCTGTCTGATAGATAGTCCATTATCCAGGACACCATAGACTCATCCAACTGCATATGTCTGAGCTTACCCCTTAACAGAGATGTCTGGATGGTATTGAAGGCACTGGAGAAATCGAAAGACACAATCCTCATAGTACTGCTGGCTTTGTCCAGGTGGGGAGATAGATAGATAGATAGATAGATAGATAGATAGATAGATAGATAGATACTTCATTAATCCCAAGGGGAAATTCACATGCTCAAGAAACAAAAAGTAAAAAAAAATGCACATTCATTTCAGGATTATGTAGATGTTTCCAAACAACAAGTCTTTGGGACGTGGGATAGAATGGAAAGTTTGGGGGCATTTCCCTGATTACACATAGGGGACATGCAAACAAAGAGGGTCACTGAACTAGGAGTCAAAACCAGCTTCTTATACAACTCAAACTGAAGTTCTAAACTGAAGTTCTAACCATATTTTTCCTATTCCCTTTATTGTTCATTATACTATGAATGCAAAATTTTATATACTATAATAAGGTAGCTGTTGAAACAACTCAATTGCTCTTGGCATTACAATGAGAGGTTTTCACCCTGTAACTCACAATTGGAAACCTGTTTCTTGCTTTATGTCATTTAACCTGTGGATAGATGTCAATTAACATCCATTACCGCAGCTATTCATTTGCGTTTTTTTTTTTTTGTACTCAGCTATCATAGTATGAATGTTAATAATGTGCATCTGGTTGTTTATGAAATTCAGAGCTCTGCTTCGTGTAAGAGTTAAAAGCTTTGCTTTTATTCCTTTACTTTTTTTCCCTTGAACTGCACAGCTTTCTTTCTTAAGATGTAAAATTTTGATGAATGTGACTGACACATTCCAAGATCAATTATTTGTTTATACATGTAATCTTGCCTTTTTTATGTTTTTTTAATCATGAGGGTTCCATTTTTTATTTTCACATTTTGCATTTTAATTAGAAGCTAATTTTAATCAACACCTTAGTTTACTTTATTTATGCCATGCTGTTTTAAAGGTCACATGACCACAATTGACACGTTAATGATGTAACGGATGCTACAATATAAATACAAATATGAATATGATGGCATTCACACTTTATGTTATTCTTTTTTTTTTCTGTTTATTAATTTTTATTGTAATCATTCCATACAAATAGATCAATTTATAACCAAACAAAATTGAGGACAAATCAAACCCCACCTTGCTTAGGGCTTTTTAATAAGGCAACAATAAATAAAAGAAAGGGAGAAATAAATATATAGGTAAATAAGAGATGGATGCGGTGGGTTGGCACCCTGCCCGGGATTGGTTCCTGCCTTGTGCCCTGTGTTGGCTGGGATTGGCTCCAGCAGACCCCCGTGACCCTGTGTTCGGATTCAGCGGGTTGGAAAATGGTTGGATGGATAAGAGATGGAGAAGGGAATTAAATGCGGTAATAGTTATTTCTCTTATTCTAAAATAATATTGATCAGATCCTGCCAGGTTTTGAAAAAAATTTGTACAGATCCTCTAACTGAGAATTTGATTTTTTCCAATTTCAAATAATAAAAAACATCGGATTCCCACTGACTTATCAAGGGAGAATTAGGATTCTTCCAATTTAACAGAATAAGTCTGCGTGCCAAGAGTGTAGTGAATGCAATCACCGTTTGCTTGTCCTTTTCCACTTCAAGTCCGTCTGGAAGAACACCGAACACAGCTGTTAGTGGGTTAGGAGGGATTGTGACCCCAAGGCTGTCTGAAAGGCACTTAAAAATTTTGGTCCAAAATGATGTTAGTTTGGTGCAGGCCCAGAACATGTGACCCAGTGAGGCAGGAGCTTGGTTGCAGCGTTCGCAGGTTGGATCTTGCCCTGGAAACATTTTGGACAGTTTTAAGTGAGACAGATGAGCTCGATACATAATTTTTAGTTGAATAATTCTATGCTTTGCACGTACGGAGCTCGAGTGAATTCTCTTCTTTGATACCTTCCACTCCTTTTCTGATATATTGATTAAGAGATCTTCTTCCCAATGTCTTCTTGGATCTTTGAAAGGTAGGGACTTTAATAGGATTTTATATATTGCGGAAATGGTGTTTAATTCCTCGAAATTGAGCAGTATTTTTTCCGGCATTGTGGAGGGTGCGAGGTGGGGGAAATCGGGCAGTTTCTGTTTAACAAAATTTCTAATTTGAAGATAGTAAAAGAAACTTTATGTTATTCTTTGGTGGATGAAAAATCCTTTTGATCTTTGTAGTGCTAGTTAGCTTTATTTCCATGTAGGCTCTAGCATTAGGATTTTGTTGTTTTGGTTACAATCTGTTGTGGTTGGTGCTTTTTAATATTTTTTTGTGCTTTTTCTGGAAAGTTTTGGGGACTTTTATATGGCTTAATGATTTTATCTTTTGAATCAGACTTCTGATGTTGCCCTTTGCTTGTGTTCATTATTTTTGTTTTGGGTTCTCTGGTATTCCGACCCTTGCCTGTATTTTTGATCACAATTTCTCATTTCAAAGTAATCCACTAGTTGTTTTGTGCTTTCTGTAATCCTTGGCCTGTTCTGATGTCAGCAGCATAATTTAATTTTGCTAGCTTTAAAAAGTAACGTTGGCTAACTTTTAAAGACAAGAAAACTTCCAGACAGAGGCACAGACAAAGATTGATGAGCCCTTCGGGACAAAATTACCACACAACTTTTAGATTAAGCTTTATAAGGTTAATAAGAAAGCCGGTCTTCCACCATCATCATGACTGAGGTATACATGTAGCACAAAAGAGATTAAGAGGCTGAGCAGCAACACAAAAATAGTCATTTTTGTTATATAAAAAAGCTTATTTAATATGTTAATATGCTGGTTCAGTTTTATAGGGCAGTGAAAGCATTGTCACTTGTTCCATTATGCTCTCAATTATGAGTGCATCTGCCCACTCAAACCATAGATTGCGATATGTTGTTTGGATAACAGAAATAATTTAAAGCCGGAAACTACACTCTGTCTAGGATTTACACACATCCTGGCTCAGGTAACAATCTCTCAACATAAAAAAGACAACACTTATCTGGGACACCATCTCTTTCAGTTGTTTCCAAATTGGTATGTCAGTATTTTCTTTCCTAATATTTTTAGCCGTAACTCTTGATTCACCACTGTTTTGGCCAAATCTCTAACCACTTCCATCTAACCTAAATTATTTTAAGTCAAAACACCTGTGGCGAATTATGTATTTTCCAGGCATGATATCCATCTAAGATGGGTTGAAATCTAAGTAATCAATGTAGTGTTTGCAATATACAGTACTATCTATTGGAATGTATATTGTAATATATATAGTAATAAAATGCATTACATTTGTCATTTCAATTGATGGCACATCACAAACATTTGTAGTATTAAAAGGCATTATCAGAAATATTTATGATGCGTCATTTGTTGGAATGATAGATGCAATACATTTATTTTTCTTATATGCTCTTTGGTATGGGATTTGTAAAAAGCAGTATGTCATCTGTTGGAATCAAAGAGACATAACAACTGCATGGACACACAGGTACACAGACACTTATCCTTGTATTAAGGTGGATTTAAGGTGGATTTATATCATCATTTGCTGCTGTTCCATGTAATGTTATGATCATATCATGTAATGTGTAATATGCTGTCTACTGTTATTTTATAGCTGTAACATCAACTTCTTAACAATTATGCTACTTAGTAATAAAAGCGTTTGACATTTTTTCATATTAATATTTTTTCCTTGTTCTTTCAGTTTGTTGTGCCCCAATACCCTGTTAAAACAATTTGTGTAATGTTTTCTTTATTCTGTTAGTAGTGAGAAGTCAAGCAAAATGACACCTTTTATTGGCTAACTAAAAAGATTACAATATGCAAGCTTTCGAGGCAACTCAGGCCCCTTCTTCAGGAAAGATGTAATCATTATCATTATCATGTAATTTATTCTGTTAGTTACTGTAGCCGCATGTGCACTTTCAAAGTGTGAAAATACAAGAGGATTTAAAGACTGGAGTGCATCTTGATGAAGGTATGCCTTCAGTTTGTGTGCTTGTCTTGTGGCCATCACAGCTGCTGCTGCTGTCAATGTGGAGTTTGCACATTCTTCTCATGTCTTTTTGAATTTGTTCCAGGTACTCTGATTTTGTCATACAAGGTGTTCAGGTTCGTCTAATTTAGTATTCTATGTTTGTTAGGCAATAAATTCTGATCTTATCTACCAAACTAACAATATTAACCAAGCAAGCTTTAGGAAAAAATGTGGCATATATTGTGTAAGACGCTAGAGATCGCTGTCGCCTCTTTCAACCCAACAGATGGACACACTGCACACAGGGTAAAAACAACAAGAAGATCTTTAATGTGTTTTCTTCTCTATGTAGTGCCACAAAGCACCTCCATCACCATACACAAGCAAAACAATAATCACTATTCACAAATCTCTCCTCCAAACCTCCCACAAAGCTCTGTCCTGCTCCCTCCCAACTCCGGCTCGCCTGGTGAGTCTCCACCAGTCCTTTAAGTAGTCTTTGACCCGGAAGTGCTTCTGTCCTTCTAGCCACGTGACTTGTCTGCACTTCCGGGTCAGATGGAGACTTGAGGATTTCTTTAGCCAAGAAGTACTCCTGTGGTTCCGTCCCCGTGACTCGTGAGTTCTTCCAGGCTATATGGGAAATATAAATTCTCGAGCCTCCCTGCAGCATCTCCTGGTGGAACCCACGGCACCCAGCAGGGCTGTGAAGCCGAACTCCAGCTCCCATGGTGCCCTGCGGGAATCTGGGGTGCCGCTGTGCTGCAGGGGCATCTCCATCTGGCGTTCTGGAGGAGGCAGTGTCCCTCTGTAACTGCTTTCCCCCATCATTCTCCTTTCTGGGCGTCCCGGCCAGGTTGAGCAGCCAGCCGTCCGTCACAATTGTTACAAAACTACTCATACATATGCAGAATTCTTAAATTAACCTGCAGCAGTAAAGTGAACCTACATGAAGGCGTTTGAGAGTTGCACCAGTTTGCCTTGTGATGGACTGCTGATTTACACCTTTAGAGAAACATCTTTCTGTGAGATTGAAATCATTTGCACTCTCTGATATTCTGCTTTCACTCTTTTCTGGTGCAGCTTACTTTGAAATACATCTTAATAAATGCTGTTGCCTTGGTGTATTTAGATAGATAGATAGATAGATAGATAGATAGATAGATAGATAGATAGATAGATAGATAGATAGATAGATAGATAGATAGATAGATAGATAGATAGATAGCATTTTAAAGTACATTATTGTAGGTCTGGAATGTAATCTCCCATATGATAATGGAAACAAATGTCCTTAAATGATATCTTAAGTTGGGAAAATGTTCTGAGTGTTTAGTACAGTCCAGAGTTTGCCCAGAGGCATTAATTAGGGTATACATTAAATAATCCATAAAAAATTAAGAAAATATTTTGAAGCTAAAATATTTAAAGCAAATGTTGCCTCAACTTAAAGTAAGAATATTCTCATTTTGATCTAATATACAGTAAGGAAAGAAGTTCAGAAGTCTCCAAGATGAAGATTGGTCGTCAGATGGATGACATGAAGAAACAAAGACGGGAAAGATGGAAACTTGATTTGTGATCAAAGAACGAATGGGATTAGTTTATAGTGTTTTATTTTTTAAAGGAAACTAACTGTAGTTTTTGTAACTGTGTGTTTTTGTATAAAAAAATCTTACAGTGTGACCCACTTACCGTATCAGTTATCTGTAATAATTATATGTCACAAGAATAAAGTCCAAGATGACTAATGATTTAATAATGGATAATCCATAATTTCACCACAAATTTAAATAAAACATATTTGTTCAGCGGGATGCTGTGTTATGAAGTATGATAATAAATATACAGTGATTAATGAAAGCCACGAAAATATCATGAAATTATTAAGAAAGTGCATTAAAAGCTTATTTTACATTGACTATACCAAAGTGTCATCATGGGCATTCTGTAATAAAAACAACATAAAATGTAATTTTCAATGCACAATAATTATACTACATTAAGATTTATTTTCATAGAATATGTTTAAATGCATTAAAAAGAATATCAAACAAATCACAGATGAATAATTTAATGTAGATAAAAAAAATACTGTGCAATATTTATACTCAGCAAGAAAGTGAAATAGCTGACTTCACAGCTTCAAAATTAAACACTTCATCCTGTAGTTTGTGAAGTGTAACCAAGACTGAAGTATACTGCATTAGTGAGCACAACAATAAGAGCTAGAACAAATACTTTTAAGAAAAAAAACTATCAGAAAAAAAGTCTGTTGTTTAATACAAAGAAAAAAATATATAAGCAAAAACAATGTGTTTCTTTGTGTACAGGTTAAAGAAATGCAATGAGATTGCAAAAAAGTTTCACTAAGCTGTTAAATTAAATATTTCTTGTTTACTAATACTGCGGTGGGCTGGCGCCCTGCCCGGGGTTTGTTTCCTGCCTTGCGCCCTGTGTTGGCTGGGATTGGCTCCAGCAGACCCAAGTGACCCTGTAGTTAGGATATAGCGGGTTGGCTACTGGATAGATGGATGTTTACTAATAAAATTAATTGGATTGTAGCCATCCCCAAATTTTAGAGGGGTGTAAAGTTTGCCAACAGTTTTGTGTGATACTTGGGACATGACAATTCAATAAAGAGAGCCAAGTGAAGTTAGACCAACACCCCAAAATCTTATTCTGTTTCCCCATCACTGTGCATTTATAAAGATAATCACATCAGAAAATATCAAAATATGAATATATTACAAACATACTAAAATATATGCAACTATTTATAAACACTACAAACAAACAACATAAACACAGATAGTCCTCACTAAGCTCGCTTAATCGTGAGCTGGGTGACCATGGGCTGGAGCCTGTCCCAGCAAGCATAGGGCACAAAGAAGGAACAAACACCTGGAAAGTGTGCGAGTCCATTGTAGGGTGAACACACACTCACACACACACAATTACAAGGGCAAATTTTGCATTACCAGTCCACCTAACAAGTATGTCTTTGGACTGTAAGAGGAAACCAGAGCACCTAGAAAAAAACATGTAGACATAGGGAGAACATGCAAACTTCACACAGGGAATACCCAGGGACATGAAACCTGGTCTCCTTACTGCAAGGTAGGACTGCTACCACTACACCAGCATGCTACCCTCACTGTAAATGATGCGCTGTAAATCCAAAAAGACTGTTTATCCGAGTGTTAAAGATGCAATTGACTCCCCTTGACAAGCCGTTTACTGTTAAAGGGATTAATAAAACAGTCCTACTAACAAAGCTGTTCTGTGGCACGTCTCCTCCATGAATAGCACAATTGTGTAAGCATGGCCCAAGAGCTTACCACTGCCCTTTTTAGTTTCTTATCTCTGTAAATCTGACCATTGGAGATCAAAATTTGCTTAAATAGTCCTCTCACTGTTGAAGTATGATTAAAAAAAATTCTAGTTAAAGTTTATATAGCTTACAATGCAAACAAATAGACAAAATCTATAATACCCATAACCCCCTCTAATCCCTGCTAACTAGCTTAAAGACACAGACCCCACATTGACTTCACATGGCATCTGTGCAGTTAGTCTTCTTTACAACATCAAATAGGACATCCTAAGCAAGAACTACTTGATATGTGGCATGACTACAAGACACTGAATGGTGGTTTAGTAGTGGAAATTAACCATTGCTATTTTTTCTGACAGGGAGGCACTGTCGCTCAGTGGTTAGTGCTGCCATCTCACAGATCTGAATGTCATGTTCTGTCACATTTCAGAACACATCAGATAACCCTCACTTCCGTTTTTCTTATTTTCTGATTGGATGGAGGATGCTTACACATTTCTGCTTTATTCATATTTATTTTCAGTTTTATTTTTGGATGTTTTTTACAGTAAATAAATTGCCAATTTACATCAGATGCATTTTTACTTTCAATCTTGAGCATTTTTTGAGTTTTGCATGTTCCAATCTTTAAATATTTTTTATATTTACTGTATCTGCTGCAAACCATTTGTAAGTTCTTATTTTCAATCTTTAGCATTTCACCTCCTGATTTTATCAGTATCTGCTGAACAAACTGTATTATATTCATAAAAGTCTGTTTTCTATATTTCCAAACATTTTTCCTGTTTTGGTTGCACACAAGTTCTGCAAGCAAGATGTTACTTTTCAGTCTTTTGCATTTTATTTATCATATGCCGAGAAAATTATGTTGTTTTCATAAATAGCTATTTTCTACATTTGTAGTATTCTTCCTGTATCTGGCACACTCTGATTGCACACGGGATCCATCATGCATCAGTGCATCAGTCCAATGCAGAACACACTGATTTGTACCAGGTCAGTCTCATTGATGTGGGAGAGAATCTTGTGTGCTTGGAGAAAATGAGATGCAGACACAGGGAGAATATGCAAACTCTCCAATGCAGTTCCTGTGCCTGGGATTCACAGCAGCTTTAGTGGTAAGGCAGCAGCAATACCCAATATGCTATTACCCCTAAAAAGATGACGTATGGAGCTACTTAATCGTGAGATTTAAAAATAGTGTTTTTTGAACCATTATTCTGTATGTTGGCTTACTTTCTATTGAATAATTTCTCAATGTGAAATCATTATTTCCTTGGCATCTGCAGTTAAACTGACAAAAATCTAAAAATGTAATGAATTTAATAAGAGGTAATTACATCTTCACATCACTGTGCTGTATATGTTTTTGTGTGTATAATATACAAATTCAATATTTGAAACATTCTTTTGGTTTTAAAATTCAATTTCCAAATGTCTACAACAGTTTCAGATTGAGCAATGGTAAGAGTGCATGGTGACAAATTGCATCAGCCTGGCAATGCTCTCACCAATGGATCACCAACAGAGCCAACTGTACAGGTGCCTAAAAATGAGGCAAGACTGCTAAAGTCGCAAGCCATCATTCTAAGGATGGGACAGCATTGTATTGTTGCCAGAAGTGGAAGGAAGAGAAGATCTACAGTGTAGAAAATGAGGAGAGGTTTAACTTGATTAATCAATTATCTGTTTTGCCTTTGGCAATGCTTGTAATTAATCAAATAATTTGATAAGTATATATTGTCACGCTTGGGTCACAGATTTGCACAGAAACACAGGAGGTTGTAGAGACAGGAACTTTATTCAAACACTGCGAACAAACCATATGTCTCTTATTCAAAAGTTTAAATGTGCTCCTTAACAAGACAGAGATGACAGTTCCATCTCACAATTAAAGGAATGCAAACATATCTTCCTCTTCAAAGGAGTGTGTGCCAGGAGCAGGAAATGTCAGAGAGAGAGAGATAGAAAAGCAAACAATCAGAATCTGACAGGTGCTGTTCGGACTTTTAAGTATGCGAAGTACCACGCGGATCGCGCGATAGATCAGCCACATGTAAGCCCAGAAAGCAAGGAAGCAATGTGAAGGTAGTCTTTCAGCGTTTTTTAGATTAAAGTCCATAACTTGTAGGTGTGCGATCAGCCCCCCAGCTCACAATTAATCAAATAATTTGGTATGTATATATATACTGGTGCACATGATGGCGTCACTTCTGGTCCAGACGACATCACTTCTGGTTCAGGTCCCAATGATATCACTTCCTGTCTTGGCCTTTATAGCTGCCTTCTTTACAGCCTTAAATCATTTCTGTTTTGGACCCATTTTCAGCCAGAGCATAATATACGGGTGGCTGACCCAAACATTTTTGATGTCTCTGGTTGGTAATTATGACAATATATAAGTCAAGATGCAGACAGACAAAGAGATAAATAGTTTTACAATACAAAGTCTTTAAATGTTATGTCTGATGTAATGTGGAGTTGTTGCTTTGTTGTTGCTCCAGGTTCAAATAGTGGATTCACCCTGCATTGCAGTGCACTCTTTTTCTTTGCTGTGTGGTCCTTTGTCTGTGGTGTGCAATGCTCTCCTCAGTTAGACCCTTTACTGAGGCATCAGTATCTATCTATCTATCTATCTATCTATCTATCTATCTATCTATCTATCTATCTATCTATCTATCTATCTATCTATCTATCTATCTATCTATCTATCAGCAACTTCATAGGGAAAAGCATTACTCTTTCTGGCACAAGAGTTTAGATGCTGAAATTCTCTTCTTGAAGTAATTCCTGCTTCTTAGACTCTGAGCCCACGGGCACATTCCTTGGCCTGACATGGTAGATCTCAGCTTTCTGGCCCACACAGAGAAGAAGTTGTCAGAGCTTTCAGCTCCCCAAAGACAGAACAGCTCATCAGCTTCCTGGTTTCAGGGTTTGTCTCAGAGATTGTCATTAGGGAATTCAGTGAGAGTGTTTCTCTCTCCCTTTCAAAGTTCCTCCATAGGAATATGGGTGCAGCTAGTTTTAAAGGAATGTGTATCCATTCATGATTAGATGAAAGTCACTTCCAGTTTCAAAATCAGGGTCTGCTAATAGCTGACTTATTCTCTCAATTCCAGTTGTCATTCCTTGAATTATACATCAGTGTTTCTTTACACCTTCTAGCTCAAGACGTTTACAGAGTGCCTCTACAAAGATGTTAATTCAACTCTGATATACACCTTTCTTATCAAATGAAGTACAGGTAGATCCTGGTACAAGCTGGAGTTTGGTCACTTGGGGTTTTGTGCAGTTGGAGGTCTGCTAAATTTTCTTCCTTAACAGGCCTGGTGTACCACTAAAGACTAGCAGAATGTCAATGCCCACTTTGTCCTGCACTGTTCAATTAAGCAAAGTACCATGTGCCATAGAGACCCAAAGTGGACTTGCTGGGATTTTCTGAGGAGCTGCTGGAAAGTGCTAAGGACAAAATCTAGAATCACAGAATGCTGGTTGCAGTATCAGTACAGAAATGAAGAGACAGGTAGATCTGCAGCTGCTCACACAGAAGATGTAATGGGCACAAAGACAAGCAGAGTTAAATACCTCAGCACTCAACATTCCCACTGCACCATCTGACATTTGGAAATTACTTACTTTGAAAGTAGGGCTATGTAATGGCACCGAGGATGGGCACTGGGGATGTTAACACCTATGGGTCACCAACAGTATAAGCTGGCATACCATTATTCAGAATGAGCAGCTTCAGAGCCAGCAATGTAAAGAGCAAGAATCCATTGGTTCTGGGCACACCAGCTTGGTGTTACCATATACAGTATAAAGAGAAAATTCTAATTTTTCAAAAGAAAGATTTCTAAAAGAGCTGCTAGTTGTATATTCTGATAATTTACTTCTGTGAAATATACTGTAGATGGAAAAATATGACAGGTATCAAAGTCAGCAAATTCTATTTTTTATTTTTAAACTATAGGAACAAATAAACAAAACAAATTATGAGCTTCAATTTCAGTCAGCTTTTTTACTCCGGGTCAACATAATTATTGTACCTTGTAAGAAACCAATGGACGCCAGGGTAGAAAAATATGAAAGATATAAGAACCAGCAATCTTGTCCTACAGTACTATAAAATGCCAAAAAATAGTTATTTCAAATATTTCTCAGTTTCACATAGTTGTGTGCACTGATTAATTATCAAAATTGTTATCCCAGACCTCAAACTCTAAGTAGACAAATATGAAGGGCAAATTTGACGCACACTCAATCTGTCACTGTTAAAGCTGAAAACATTTAAACAGCTGTTTACAAATGTTGTTTTGAAATTCTCTTTCATCAGTATTAATTTTAAACATGCCCTTTGATATGTTTTTTATTTACTTTTCTATTTTGTTTTCCTAACCCTGCACATTTTACATTTCTGACTCTGAAGGCATCAAACCACCAATGTATGTTCTCTCCGTGTCTATGTGGGGATTCCTCCAGGTAATTGGTAATTTCAAATTGGCTTTGTATGTGTGGCCCTAGGTTGTGTGAATGAATAGGCCCTGCTTTGTACTAGCAGCCTGTCCAGAGCTGGCTCCTGTCTTGTGCTAAAAGCTCCAGTGATAGACTGTAGCCCCACACAATTCCAAACTATATGAGATATAGTTTATACAGTACATAGAATCTAAAACTGATATGGCATGGAGATCACGGAGATCATGATAATGCTGCTAAGGAGGTGAAAGCTATATTGTTGCCTTTGCCAAATAACTGGGCTGCATACATGTAGAAAAATGTAGAACATGTATTAAGTTACGTTCAAACAAGCAAAGCTCATTGATCCTTCATTCACCAAACTTATGCAAAATATCATCAAGTTATAATGTGAGGGTCCACAATATACTACTATCAACCACACTACTTGCTGTCTTATACCATATATCTATAGTTCTCTTGGTGAAAAAGAAAAAAAATTCTGACTTTTGTTATAATACAGTGATCCCTCACTATATCGAGCTTCGTCTTTCGCGGCTTCACTCCATCGCGGATTTTAAATGTAAGCATATGTGAATATATATCGCGGATTTTTCACTGCTTCGCGGATGTCTGCGGTCTACAGTACGTGTGCTTCCTCAGTTGATTTGCCCATTTGAATTCAAACAAGGGACGCATTTGAATTGAAACAAGGGACGCTATTGGTGGATGGCTGAGAAGCTACCCAATCAGAGCATGCGGTTAAGTTCCTGTGTGCTGCTGATTGGCTCAGCGACGGAGTGCTGCATTAACCAGGAAGTACTAATCTCACTCATTCAGAATTAACGTGCACAAGCGCCAACAGAAGATGCAAATGATTGCAGAAAAGGTAAAAGTTTTGGATATGTTGAAGGAAGGAAACAGCTGCACTGCTGCAGGACACCATTACAGCATAAATGAGTCCACGATTCTTTTTATTTAAAAAGGAGGAAAAGCATATAAGATCTACGGCCGCAGTGTCTTTTAACCAGGGCACAAAATGAGTTGCAAGTGGACGTTGTAAGGCAGTAGTCTGGATGGAACCTGCTTTAGGGATTTGGATTGAAGAGTGATGGAAGAAGAACAACGGCGGTGCTAAACAGTCACCTGAAGAGGCTCCTTTAGAAGAGCTGTAACGCTATCCTTTGTTGTGCAGTAAAATTAAACTCATCGTTATCGGACAAGTCGTCGTGTCATTGTTGGTGAGTAACCATAATTAATTATTTACGTACAGTACTTATTACATGTACATAGTTTAGTGTCACTGTACACACATTTTATTGTATACAATTTTTCTTGCATTGTACGTATTTATTGATGGTGGCCTGTCTGTCGTAATGGCTGTAAGATATGTGATATCGGAGACGCTCGATATCTTTAAAATAATATTTAGGTTTTACTGTATGTAAACTGTGTTTACATACATAATTTCAATGAATCTTACCTAATATCTAAGAGAATACAAAGGGTTTATGCTGTATAATTGTGCGTGAAATGTTTATAATAGTGTGGGAGAGTTTATAAGGGCTTAAAATATATAAAAATAACCACATGAACATATGGTTTCTATTTCGCAGATTTTCTTATTTCGCGGGTGGCTCTGGAACACAACCCCCACGATGGAGGAGGGATTACTGTATTGATATTGTTAGTGAGGAAGGAAGCAAAGGAAACCTAACAAAAATCTGAAGTCCCAAAAAATGAACAAAAATGAGAGTGCAGTGGCACACATGAAATTATTTGTGATGGAAGCTTATTCAGGTTGTAAGGTTTCTCAATACAATTAGCTCTCTTGAGTGGGCCATGTTCTAGGAGCTCTGACATACGAGGTCTGCTTTCCTGTAGTGAGATGCCCTCTTCTGGTAGATGAGAATTTTACATGTTCCAGAACAGGCGGGGTTTTGGAGACACCAAGTGGGGTTAGTGGCCCTCAATATGTGTCTTCTAGGCACTATAGGGGAAATAAAAAACAACATAATTAGTGATCACAAAATGCCTTTACAAGGCAGCCAAGCAATTTACCTTGGGGATTAATAAAGTATATCAAATCAAAATCAAAAATCAAACAAAAAATTTCCAATTAAAAAAGGTAAAACTTATCATGGCTTCAAACTCCAAATTATTTCACTAAAACAAATTTCTCAATTAGAAGCTGATTCTTGTCGTGAATTGAACCCATTGTTTAATTCTGTAGATTGTTGGTGCTGCCATTCTGCTGCAGCAGACATTTCTTAAATTGTTGACTTTTTTTCTAAGAGCCCCATCAAACTGTTTTGTGGACCTGAGCAGGTCAGCATTGTTGAGATCTTCACTGATATTTATTTTCAAATAATGTATGAGAGACACAGGTTAGTGGGTCATGTGATGACTCATTTTGTATCTCATTATTGATTTATGGCTGCTAATTAAGAAAAAGAGAAACAAATAAGAAGTCAGAGTCTTAAATAGGAAGTCAATTTAAATTAATGCAAAGGAGATAAATAGCAGCAACAACTGGTCACTAATTGAGAAAATGGTTAGAATGAAAACCTACAGCTACTGCAGCCTTCCAAGATCAGAGCTGGATGAAGACTGCACCTAAAAATTGCTACAAAAGTTGTGTTGTGTGACACTAGGTTTAGTTACACAGCTTTCAAAAAAATACTTGACTAACTTACCGAATATTTCCCATTATCTACTGTGGATCTCTCATTTAAATAAATTCCTTCTAAATATGTATGAGGCATGGCTGTATCACCAAAGTGGACATTGCAAGTCTCTCTTTTATACTTGGGACAAGACGCAATTTGTGAGAGATGCATTATGACATCTTCAGCACCTCTGTCAAGTTCCCAAGTAAAATGCAGGCATAGATTTTAAAAATTACTGAATACAGAATTAGTATATTTAAATACACAGATTTATAAAAACAGACAGAAAACAAAGTAAAAACTGATTAGCATACAGTAAGTGGAAACCAGCAATATTTGCCCTTTTATTAATTCCTGTACTGTAGTCTATTGACAGTTTTAGATGTTCTTGGCTTAAACCATATTACAGCAAACTTTTCACCTTTTTATCAGAGAGCCTAGTGATCAGAACAATTCACAATACTTTAACAGCACTATTTGGCGTTAAACCCCAATGAAGCATTATTGCTAAAAAATAGTCGTTACAGAATTCGCTTCAGTGTTTTTAGCATGGTATTTAATTTTGTAATATTGGAAGAATCCTAGCCCACCTACCATAGAGCAGTGGGAAAATGATGCATTTTTATATTAGAAACAAAATCATCTCCATCTTATAAGTAACACGTCATTTTCTTTATCTGGGAGGGTTTTTATCAATGATACTGTATCTGTGACCAAATTAATGTGCTAGAAGAACTAAACCTATAGTTATGAGTTTCTTTTGAGTGACATCTGCATATTCATTTTTTACCATATCACCACTCTTTTGATTGGTTGGGGAAAGGATATTTGAAAATATATTAGGAGTTTTATAATTGACACACAGTTTCAAACACAGATACTTTTAAAGATACTTCATTAAATATCGTGCCTGCTGCCACCCCTGATGTAATGTCAGATCAGCAAGGTAAAAAACTCGTTACACAAGTAACAGAAATAAGAAAAATACAGCAACAAAAAGAGAAGTTCAAATAGTCAAGAACAAAAAGACACCTATTAAAAAGTCAACAGTACTAAATTCTCAAAATCTGATATTTGTAGAAAGTTAAACAGAGCCTAATATCAGACAATTTTCACTTGAGGTTGAATTGATTGGCACAACTAAAGATGCCTCTTTTAAAGGAATGTCCAATATAAAGCCAAATATTGTCAAAACAACTGCCATATTTTAAGTAAATAGTAAAAGTAGTTGATAAACACATGAGATTTGGTTAGATAATTCATTTAAATGTTATTTAAGATGCCTAAGGTTCTGGAAAAAGAGATGAAATGTGATGTTCTAGTAAGGGTAAAGAAAAAATGTCTTGACCATTTCTTTCAGTGTTACAAATGTTATAGTTTTTTAGACTTTAAATTACAATGCTAAATATATATTGTATTATTCACATCAAATGTAATTTGCATTATTAATGCATTTACCTTATAAAAATAATTTCTTAGATTAAAATAGTGAATGTTAATGAACATTGGTACCATTTGTTAACTGTCAGCTAATTGAGTTTATTGACTTAATTTTACTCGTCTTTTTAAAGTAAAATTGTGACCTCAAGTGTGCAATAAAACAGGAAGCTTTTTCTGCCCTGTTGGGTTACTTGACACACCAACTAAAGCGGTAGTTAACCCTCTTATATCATTTTTAATGCACCTCTTTTCCCTGAACTTCCTGCAGCAACCTACCAGTGAACTACCGCCATCGATAAGGTGTCATTTCTGCCACTTCAAATGACATGCCAGGTGAGAATGTTACTTGAATAAACCGTACATGTAATCATTTTGAAACATTAAAATGGTGTTATTTTCCTCCGCTGCTACTCCAGTGTTAATTTTATGTAATGCATTCATTAAACCAGATGTCTGCAATCAGTATGAAGTTAAACAACCTAGTGTTATGAATATACATAGCATATTATTTCAAAATTGCAAAACAAAGCTGCTTTTGCTTACCAGAAAATCCAATCTGTAGAGGTCAAACAAAAATTGCTAAGGTATTAAAATAGACTCTTAGAATAAACACTCAGCTTTCATAGATGTGTATTTTATTTATATAGACGAGCAAGATGCACTTGATTCAAAACTTTCAATATGTCCAGATGAAAAGAAAACTGTGCTTCTATTGTACACATATTATCACAATTCTAATTAGACATTTATTTGTACATATTTTTACAAGTTAGTGCTAGTGTTTGCAGTAAACTTTTTTATTCAGTATCAGTTTTGTAACCATTGAGATACAGTCCATCTGGTGCATTTTTAATTTGCAAATAGCTTTTAGCAGTTTCTGAAGATTATCAGATATTAAAGGTTTGCAATTCTGACCTTTAAAATTCTACAACCAAATGGGAGCTGAAAAATTATGTAAAAAAATTGCTTTTGTTTCAAATAGGGTGGAGTGAGAGAATCATAGCACATAGACTCAACCCTTCTCCCTGAACCTGAAAAACTAACATATTTTTAGAAGCTTTTTTTTTTTCAAAGCATTTATTCAAAATAATTAAAGTAACAAAATGTCACCATCTAAGAAAGTGAGCACAACACAGAGTAATAAATATAGAAAATGTGTGTTAGCCCTGTCTGGACCTTAGTCAACATGTGCCAGGTATATTTCTATTTGATGAGACAGCTAATCTGCTTTTTCATCTCATGTGCTGTTTCCCCTCACCCTCTGTTTTCTAAACTTCTCTCTTATTACCTGAAGTTGAACATCTTTCCATTCTGTTTTTGCCTGCCTCATTCATCTGTGGCAGAAAGCTGCAATGTTAAATCCAACCTGGTGCTCAATTATGGACCTGAAATCACTTCTGCAGTCAGTTGTTTCTGTAGACAACGCTTCAGCCTGGAATATCAGGCCTCACATTTTTTATGTCTTTTTATGCAATTCTTTATTTGGGTTATCTAATAATCATTAAAGATAAACTATAATGTAATCATAGTAAAACTGATAACAATATACTTAGTAATCATCAAAAGTTGCTTTTTTATTACAAAAATGTTAAAAAAATGAACAATGAAAACTGAAGTTGTGTATGGTCACAAATGAGCAGGTCTATATCTCTATAATTGAAGCATGACTGAATGCAAAAGATGAGGATGAGTATAATATAAATGGAAACACGTTATTTTGAAATGATAACAAGACTGCTAAGTCAATGTGAATTTAAGTATGAGGTTTCTTCAAATGGCAAATGAGACTTCCTTTAGTGATGTTATCATGGATTGAGCATAAACCTGCAAAAATAAAACACATAATAATGGGAGTGTTTTATAGACCCTTAAATATATATAACAGTGTCAGTTGTCAGCTTTATAATTATATCAAAAGGGTATTTGAAAGTCATAGGAACTTAATTACTCAAATATACCTTGGAAAACCCAGTAGATAGTGAATTGATAGAACTGGAATTCACAGAAACAATGAATGACTGCTGTTGAATTCAGTGTGGTAAAGCATCTAGCAGACATGGGGCCTATGTTGACTTAATATTCTGTAATTATCAAAACAAAATGTAGAAGAAGGCAGGATTTTTTTAGTTTTTTTTTATAATACAGCAGTAACAAAATTAAGTTTTACATAGTTTTCACCTAGAAAAGAAAGATGCTACATTTAATTTCAAATGGTAAATTTATAATTTATCAAATAGTGCTACAAAGAAATAGTAATATAAAGCTATTTTATATATATAGTAACTATTGTCATGCATGTGCACTTAGGAGGCAGCTTAAGGGGTCTAATGGTGGTAGTTACCTGCTGAACTTGGGGTGCTAAAGTCTTCTCTCTTCCTCCCACTGCAGAATGGAAGATTGACAGCCATTCCACCTTTGACATCACTTCCATTGCCTGCCCTCCTGAATCTGTCCCTTCCTGACTGGAACCCAAACATCTTTGAGTCTATAATGATTTCCATATCAGACTCCCATCAGAAAAGACGTCATCAATATTTTTGTAAAAAAATCATTCTTTCTTGATTTATTTTCATTATACATGGTCACTGATGTGTCACATGCCTTTTTCCGTTTCTGCTCCTTGTTTTACATGATTATATATATATATATACTGTATATATACAGTATATATATAACTATGCTTTATTACCATAACAACACTGGTTACGTTGAATCTGATTTGGTAATCATCATAAACCAAAATCCTACATAAAACCAGTTTAACACTAGAATCCTTGAACCCTAGACTTCAGGGGTTCTAGTGCTAACAATAACACATTTGCACTTACCCTTCATATTTCTCTGCTGAAGATGTTAAATTTATATATCTCATGAAATGCATGGATGTACCTCATGAAATCTAATAATCCTGGCCATCATTGACCTTAGCCTTTAATTATGGCAAAGAAGAGTAAACTACAGGGGCAGGTTTGGTTTTATGAGTGAGAAAAAACACTTAATGGCTTTACATTTCAAGTTGTAGTGTGGAAGCGACAAGCAATGATTTTAGGAGGATCACACATCAGTTTGTCCAGCTGGTGGTTTCTTCCTGTCCACAGCACAAAAATTGATACATAAACACTTTGATGTAAGTGTAGTGTGGACCCGTACAAAAATCACCACTGCATCATGTGGCACTCTGAACTTCTTTAACTGTCTTGGAAAGAGCAGCGTCAGATGAGTTTTCTTGACCTTAGGAAATATGATGACCTCCCATGTTAAAGTACTGGAAATGGGGATAGGTCTGTAACATGCTTATAAAAATTAGAAAGAATAGGAAGGAGACAAGCATAACATTATTGAAAAAGAGTAGGTCTATAATATGCACATACAAGTTAAGCAGTTTATAGAAATGTTCCTGTGTCCTTTATTATAAGGACATTGATATTCACAGCAAGTGATTCACTCCAACAAAGACTTTATTGAGCACAATTTAAGCATCTTCTTGGATCAGTGTATTTCTACAAGGCACTGACTGATGAGAAGCACCATCTGTTGATTTAGCCATTGATTTAAATATTGATTTAGTTGCCTTACATTCTTTTTTAAAATATTAATAGTAAATGCCACTCACGCTTTATCATGCTAGTAAAATTACTTTGAAATGTCTTAATGAAAGGTTTATTTGCTGATATCTAATGAACAGTACATGTAGACATTTTTTCCTCTATGCGTGGTTGTTGTGCAGTTATATATGAGTTTTAAACCTTACAGATATGAATCTAAACATAAAGATGCACTCCCTGTAAGTATATAGAAAGGGTGTGCCAGTTGTTGCGGGACATCACAGTGGCAAGGTGTGCAAACACAGAGCCAGCTTTGGCAAAGGAAATTTATTTGACTGTGAAATTAAACTATATACTTTTAAAAGTATGTGTTTGCATGTGCAATACAAGTTGTAAAGAACCATGGTTCTTTTGATGATGACACTTCAAGAAGGTACATCGCCTTCCTACAATAGGAATCTGTCTGAGGATTATAGCTGCAGTACATAAAATGCTAATTACTTGTTTTTGTTTCTTTGTTTTTTAGTTTAAATTAGGTAAATGGGATTACTTGTAATGTTGTCACACACATGTGCCTGAGAAAAAACTTCAGGGCTTATCACCTTGTAATTCCACCCCAAGGCAAGGGTTAGTGCTTTCTTGTAATGCTTCTCCTTTCCTTCCATCTGCAGATCCCGAAACCTGCATATCACCATCAAATGAAGTCACTTCCGATTCTGGGGCTCCTGGACACACCCCTTCCACCTCACTGACTTCATTATCTGCACTGCTGCCATTTTTCTCCAGTCTAATCACAGACTTGCATCTTGAAAGATGTTTCACAAATCACATGTTAACTTGTTTATTATTTTTGACATCATATTATACAGGGTTTGCCTTAGGGTATCCCCCAACACTTTATCTGTGTTTTTGTGCTTATTTACAATATATTAATTGTGCAAAAGTGAAAACCTTTTTCAAAAGTAAGCAATCTTAGCTTTGCATCACCAGCCAATTAGGTAATATGCACATTTTCCCGAAATAGAGCTCATCATGACTGACAGACTATTCTTTTAACATTCATTTTTAAATGACTTCATGCTGTTGTCAGTCACAACTGATAAAATGACTTTGCACAGCAAACAAACATCGGGTTTTACTGAAAAAAACGTGCACTTCTTTGTATTCTTTTGGGTACATAGGCAAATGAGAGACTGATGATAAACAAATCAGACAAGGCACAGTATACTTTGCAAAACTCACATGCCATTTCAGGAAAATGAGCCATCTGGTTAATCCTAGTATATTCCAGTACTTTAAAGAAAAGTCATCGTTCTGAAATTGTTCTAACATGATGTTTATTTACAAGAGAGGTGGTAGGCTCTTTTGTTACCAGCTGTCCTTTAATTCCTGATGGTGTTCATCTGCATACAATACATGCTCTTCAGGCTAAGAATCCCATAGGTGTAATTCATCGTCCTTCTTCTGAGACACTGTTGGTGCACATGGTTAAAAGGCAGTGCCCAGGATCTTCTTTATATTGTATATTACTCATTTAAATTTCAGCATTTCAGTAAGATCTCAAAATTTTCAAACTAATTATACTTTGGTGATTTTGGAGTTTAATTGATTTTGATGAAGGATCTTTGAAACTAGGGCGGCACGGTGGCGCAGTGGGTAGCGCTGCTGCCTCGCAGTTGGGACACCTGGGGACCTGGGTTCGATTCCCGGGTCCTCCCTGCGTGGAGTTTGCATGTTCTCCCCGTGTCTGCGTGGGTTTCCTCCGGGCGCTCCGGTTTCCTCCCACAGTCCAAAGACATGCAGGTTAGGTGGATTGGCGATTCTAAATTGGCCCTAGTTTGTGCTTGGTGTGTGGGTGTGTTTGTGTGTGTCCTGCGGTGGGTTGGCACCCTGCCCAGGATTGGTTCCTGCCTTGTGCCCTGTGTTGGCTGGGATTGGCTCCAGCAGACCCCCGTGACCCTGTGTTCGGATTCAGCGGGTTGGAAAATGGATGGATGGATGGATGGATCTTTGAAACTAGGTCTTTGAGTGAGCACTGATTTGCTTGTCAAGACTTACAGTATATTACTTGACAGTGAAAGCTGCTTTTTGTCTCCTCCATTACATTGCAGAAATGCATTCCTGTCAAACCCTATCACATACAGAAGGCAGTCTGTGCTTTCATCATGTCAAGATGGTGCTGTATTCAAGCACTTCCCATCAATTTTTTCACATCATTAGCTGCTTTCATTTTCTGCAAAAGTCTGCAGCCTGATACAATACATAACAACAAGCTGTCATAGTGGTCATAGGTCTTACCAGGATGATTGGCTACTAACACCTTGCTCTGCAAGTAACCATGCAGACACTGTATTGTTTAGTAAATGAGAGAGGTTAAATGAAAGACCATGGAATATGTATGTGATAATTTTGGACAAGCTCAATGCCAGGTGAACTGCCAAGTCTTCAGTAATCATTATGCCCACCTCACTATATCAGTATCATGTCTTGCATTAATATATGTTGCTTAACTTGCCTTTATTAATAAGGACAAAAAATAAAGTGTCACAATATTACTTTGAAATAATGTTCACTAAAAATAGGAATAACGTTCACTAAAATTTATGAAATGTCTTTTAATGTCATGTTTTAATGCATGATGCCACGGGTCATGCTTCCCACAGAGAAACCTCTGTTCACTACATCGGTGATCTTTCAATTATTTGTCCTCTACAACAAATATTACCTAATTAAGCAACAGGCTACATACATTCATACATGTTAACCTTTTCTATCTGCTGTCCCTCCTGCTTATCTGCTTACTTCCACAGTTGGCCTTTTGCTTCTATGTGGTATAACTATTATAGACACACACACCCATACAAAAGATTATATTTGTCTTACCCTTACTCTAGGATATCATTGGGTGTTAGCTATTAACATTTGGGGAACTAATTTTATCAGAAAAAGTTGGATAGAGGCAATTAAAAACCATTACTGTAAAACTACTATTACTAAAAACTACTTTATAACTAATTTTAATAATTTGGGTAATGGTTATATTACATTCAGCAATGGATATAAACCTCTATATAAAACACTGTACAAGTTAGAAGCTGTTCTGATAAGAATTATTGTTGACAAAATACAGAAAATATAACCAATCCCCCAGCGCATGATCATTTGGCCCTTGAGAATATTCATATCAGAACATTAGAAAAACTGTGAAGAGAACCGGCCCTTTAGCCCAACAAAGCTCTTCTCTTTAACACATTTATCCAAAAGTAACATTAAACTGAAATGAAAAGGTCCCTAAAGTTGTACTCCTTGCCACAATACTTGGTAATTTATTCCATGTGTTAATAGAACTTTCTAACATTTGTGAGAAATTTACCCTTACAAGATTTCTACTGTGCCCACATACTCATTTTAAAGTAACAACTGGTATTGACTGTAATAACTCCTTTCACAAGTTTAAAGGCTTCAATTAATTCACCACTTAATCTCTGTTTTTTAAACTGAAAAGGTTCAACTCTTTTAATTTGTCCTTGTCACTTATAATTGCAGTCCTGGAATAAGCCCTAGTTGCTCTTCTCTGAACTTTCTCTAGTGCTGCTGTGTTCTTTTCTAGCCCAGAGACCCAAACTGCATGCAGTACTCCAGGAGAGCCCTCATGAGTGCATCAAAAGCTAAAGCATAACTTCTTTTGTCTTGTATCCCTCACATCGTGATATATAACCTAACATTCTGCTACCCTTCTTAATGGCTTCTGTACACTGTCTAGATGTAGGTTCTGATGAGTCCACTCCAATTTCAAAGTCTTTCTCATAAGATGTATTTTCAAATATCAGATCTTTCATGATGTATTCAAAAATAACATATGCACTTCCTACATGCAATATCCTACACTTACTTACTTTAAATTATAATCTGCCACAAATCTTACCAAACTTGTATTCAGGTCAAGACCCTGATTTTAGACTAGCTCTCATTTCACTTAGTTTGGTTTAATCTGCAGACTTAACCAGTTTGTTATTTGTAGTACTATCCAGATCATTAATATATACTAAAAATTGAAGCAGTCCCAGCATTGATACTGTGGAACTTTTAACATCACCTAACTCTGATAAGGTTCCTCACACCATAACCCTTTGCATCCTGTGTTTTAGACAGTTTTGCACTTTGCACCTCTCATGGTGGGACCTTATCAAACGACTTGTGAAAATAAAGATAAATGTGCTTTTGTTACTTATTTATAAAATTCCAGCATGGTAGTAAAACACAACCTCCCTGTTGACTGAAACCATCTTGAATGCTCACTAATACTCTTGTTTTTGCAATGATACTCTTAATCTTTTCATCTTTTTGAGACAAGCGAAATAATACAAAGAGAATAAAGACCCAGGTCATTGCCGCTGAGCCCATCATATCCCATTCTGAAATGGCCATCCTATACATAATGTTTACAGCAATATAAACCATTTTTAATAAGTACAATTCCTTTTTCTGAAGATGATATATTGGATGAAGAAGAGAAATTAATATGAGCAGCTGAAAGGTCTAAAAGAAACAAGCTGCAAAAGAAATACCTCCTGGAATTTATTAAACATTGGTTTTGGCTTTTCAAGAGAGATGCCAGGAGGATCTTAGCAGCTAAAGAGTTTACTGAAAATAATTTCTTATCAATGGATGAAAAGCAGTAAGATAAAAAATTAAGTATTAAACAAAAAAGCTGTGGAGATCATGGAATAAAAAATCCAAAATGAGCAAACAAGAGGTTGAAATGGAGGTCAACAAAGATGCAACAGGAGGATAGGACCAAAACATACGAATAAAGGAACCAGGCACTTTAAGTGACCATAAATTACAAACTGGGTCAAGCGCTAAACCCATTAAACATTGTTTTAATGAGGTTGCAGAAATCATTTATACAGTTGTATATTATATAAACTTGTGATTAGAAATGTTGTCTTCTTTAAAGATTTAATTGTAGTTCAAGGCAGAAGAGGGGTACAGATCATCATCCCATTTAGCTGAAATAGCTAGAGGCTTTTAACCCAAATTATGAAGAAAAAACTTGTTATTGAAATAAAATTGAAAAGGAGATAAACCTGAAGGTACAAGAAAAAAATAGAGGAAAGTACTGGAAGTTTAGACAAAAGATTGCAGAATGAATGGTGCCTTGACTCCCTAAAATGATTGCTGAGTGTTGAAATATTCAAAGGACACACACCAATGTCAACAGTCTTATGAATGATTTTCACCATTTCTGCGCTTAATGAAATCATGTCTCAACTCTTCTAGAAATCTGCATGCATATACTGTAATTATTTTCTTAATAGTTCCATTAATTAATCATAATCACCTTCTTTATATATCGGAATAATAATTGCTATTTTCCTCACAGTGAAATTTGAAAAAAAAAAGTGTTTTTACTTTCACTTACTATCGTTAAATACTTTAGGATCCTATTTAATCTAAGCAGTGTTTTATGCTGTACAATTTCCAAAGCACTAAGTATGTCCTTAGTAGTCCCTGTTACTTTTGGGAGGATATAGACTACAGTAATCCCTCCTCCATCGCGGGGGTTGCGTTCCAGAGCCACCCGCGAAATAAGAAAATCCGCGAAGTAGAAACCATATGTTTATATGGTTATTTTTATATTATCATGCTTGGGTCACAGATTTGCGCAGAAACACAGGAGGTTGTAGAGAGACAGGAACGTTATTCAAACACTGCAAACAAACATTTGTCTCTTTTTCAAAAGTTTAAACTGTGCTCCATGACAAGACAGAGATGACAGTTCCGTCTCACAATTAAAAGAATGCAAACATATCTTCCTCTTCAAAGGAGTCAGGAGCAGAGACTGTCATAAAGGCAGAGGAAAATCAATAGAGCTGTTTGCTTTTAAGTATGCGAAGCACCGCGACACAAAGCTGTTGAAGGCGGCAGCTCACACCCCCTCCGTCAGGAGCAGACAAAGAGAGAGAGAGACAAAGTTTGTTTTTCAATCAAAAATCAATACGTGCCCTTCGAGCTTTTAAGTATGCGAAGCACCTTGCAGCATGTCATTTCAGGATCAGTTGCACAAAAGATAGTAACGTGAAGATAATCTTTCAGCATTTTTAGACGAGCGTCCGTATTGTCTAGGTGTGCGAACAGCCCCCCTGCTCAATCCCCCTACGTCAGGATCAGAGAAAGTCAACGCAAGAGAAAGAGAAATGTAAGCTGGGTAGCTTCTCAGCCATCTGCCAATGAAATCAACTGGGCAAACCAACTGAGGAAGCATGTACCAGAAATTAAAAGACCCATTGTCCGCAGAAACCTGCGAAGCAGTGAAAAATCCGCGATATATATTTAAATATGCTTACATATAAAATCCGCGATGGAGTGAAGCCGCGAAAGGCGAAGCGCGATATAGCGAGGGATTACTGTACTTCACATGTGAAAATTTCAGAAAAATGCAAGTTTAGAGCAATCACTATTTTAGTGTCAAATTTCAGTCTCCCTTACTGGTTCTGATGCACTTTACCTCCTCCTTTGCTGTTCTTTTAATATTAAAATGCTGAAAGAATCTTTAGAAAATTTTGCCCTTTCTGCCATATTTCTCTCAAACTGCTTTTTTGCTTTCATAATATCCTTCTTATTGGTTTCATTCATAAATCTTATGGCTACTACAGGGCTTATTCTATACTAACCCATCTGCTTCATATAGATGTTTTTTTCTTTGCATTTTTATCTCCTTATTTAGCAAGTGACATTTTGCATGTTTCACTGATTTGGAAGTAAGAATTTCACTGTACTCATTAATACTGCTACAACTACTACTACTTATTCAGCTGTTTAAAGCAGTTTGTAAATACTGACATATTGTCCATTTCCAGGTATTGAATAACAACTTACAAGGAAAGTACAAATAACTACATTTTCTTCTGTAGTCTTGATTTGTTTCCACTGCTGACTTCCTGAACGAGGTTTCAGTACATTCCTTTTTTTAATCAACTGACCAGGAATGCTTGTCTGTTTGAAATTTTCAAATGTAACCATGTTGGTATGATTTTATTTGAGTATTCTGGATTTTCTACCACATTCCAAAGACATTTGTTTCAGGTTAATTGGTGTAGGACAAAGAGGGTATTGTGGGCATTGCCCATTCTACTAGATTTTTGTGGAACACCACTCCTGCTAAGAAAGCAGATTTAACAGGGCTGCAGGCATCTAGCTGCACCTTTCCCAACTTGCATTTCAAACTAAGTGACGGACTTCCAGCTTGAACTAGGATCTGCCTGGACTTCATCTTATAACAAAGGTGTAAATCAGAAGTGACCTGCCATCTCTCCAGAGGCCCTTCTGCAGACCTCTTGAGGCAAAAGGCATGAAATGGACTCAAGCACGGACAAAGACATGTAATTCAAGGCATGACAACTAAGATGGACAGAACAACCCACCTATTAGAAGACACTGAATATAAGATTGGAAGTGACTTCAATCCGGTTAGGAGAAGGTGCAACAGTCCTTTAATACCACATGCACTGCATCTCTCAAAAGGAGAAGAAGCTGTCTCCGGCATATTTGCTGGGCACTCACTATAATCCCTGGGGATTCTCACTGGGACCCCTCTCTGGGATTCTGTCTGGGAGTGCAAAATTTTCCAAAATTAATGAAAACATGTAAATCCTGATGTCTTAACCTAAAAGCTATGTAACGCTTCCTTGGAGAGTTGAAGCCGACACACACTTCTCTTTGTGAGCCTAAAAGCTGAGATCCAAGTCTGCCAGGTTAAACACCGAGCCATGTCTGCTTAGGAGCATCCATAACTTCAAGAAGGGAACTTCAGCATCTAATAACTTATGCCTTTTCCTTATGAATTGGCAAAAGGTAGCAGGAGGCAACAAACAAGGATCATGCAGCAAAGAAGAATAGTGCAATATAATGTATGAAGAATCTTCCACTTGAACCCAGAACAATAAAAAAGCAATAACTCCACACTGCATCGGACATCATCCATAAAGACTTGGTGCCGTAAAATTATACTTTGCCAAGATAAAGTAGAACTCTAAATACCTGTTAATAGCCAGTCTATATGTTTGTCTATCTAGTCTGACTGCATCCCGTCTTATATGTCATTATATAATGTATATGTGCATTTATGATACTTCTATAATCCTTGTTTATCGATAAATTGTATTATTCTTTTCCTTAAAACTAGTGGGCTTCATTTACCTTAATATAAGCCCAAAGGCTGAAGACCTGCCTCCTACAACTAGCTAAGGTAAATAAAGTAGGAGAAAGCTAGGGTAAATAAAGTAGGAGCCTTGCCAAATTATTGGATTAATTACCGGTATTACAGAAGCAAAAACTGATAATTAATTAACCAATTTAAAAATGTATTTTTCAACATCCACATTATTATGGCATCCTCCTGGGTGGTTGCCTTATTGATCAAAATTCCCACATTGCTGATTCTGTGAGTATGGGTGACAGAGTGAGTAGACCAAGTGATAGACAGATGTCCCATTCGATGATGGTTCTTTCGTTAAACTTGATACTATTGGGATAGACTCTGGCTTTTCACTAACAGGCACCAACTGCTCATTCTTATGTATCACAGTATCTTTTATCTTACAGGCAGGAAGATGCAAATGTTAGGAAAAATATACTGCGAGATGCTGACGAGAAGGCTGTGTTTTTTTATATGTTATAAAAAATTTACTTTTATTTATTAACTTGTAATGAGTTTCAGGAATTTAATGCAACTTTCTTCTAAACCCTTGTTACCCAATGACACCTAAGTAAGGAATGATATTAAAGGTAGTCCATGTCAGTTTCTCACTGGTAGGTGTCTGCTAATCAGTACTTCATGTGTAAATTACTGCTGTGGTACAATATACATAACATATTCCAACAAGTGCATCTATTCTTTCAAATGAGTGTCATCCTAGCATAATGGGGGCTTGGCTAAAGCACATTATACACCTGACTTCAACTATACTGTATATGTGAAATATATGCTAATAACTTACATTATTCCAATATTTTTTCCCATCTTGTGTTTTCCGACACAAGGACCTATGCCAAATGTGATAATTTTGTCAGTTTGTTAAAATGTTTTTTGCAGCCATTCAATTTATATAGCAAGTGAAGAAAGCTGTCTACTTTGTCTTATTTCTGTTGTATTGTGACTGATAAAATTTCAATAACCAACCATTTTTGATTGCAGCCTCTTTGTGTTTTCTTGAAAACATTCTCACGTTAACAGGAATGAATTTCTATAAAATGTTACTGTTTAAAACAGAATTTCTTTTCTATTCTGTAAGAATATAATGCCTTTGGAGCTACACTTCTCCACTTACATGACATGAAAAAAGGTTTATGTTGTTTTAAAGTGTATTTGTTTAATAATATCTTTTCTTCAAAAATATGTAGCTATTTAATATTTAAAAATGACCCAGTAATTTGCATTTCGATGATTTCACAATGAAATTTAGCTAATTCCTACCATTCCTATCATCTTCCTCTAGTAATTTCAGGTTTTCTACCTGAAAAAATATTAAAAATACTGGTTTCATTTCCTGTCTGGGGTGAACATTTTCTTAAGCCATGGGATGTGTATTATTGTTGTTGTTCTGGTTGTACAATGCTCGCTTTGCCAATTATGATGGCAGTCCTATTGATAAGTTGGAAGCAGAAATGACACTCTGTACATTTCTCCAACCTGCTTGGAGTGTGCATATTCTCATCTGCACGAATCAAGAATCAGAAAATGATGGTTGCTAGTTAACAGCCAGGGATGTGTTTCCATGCAGTGAATTATTCTGCAGAGAAAATACGATAGTGTAAATAATGGTGCATTCTGTTGTGTCTTCATGAAGAAAATATGTCACACTTTTTAAAAAAATGCTCTGTGCTGTACATTGGTGGTGTTTATTGGTTAATGAGGCCAATCATGTCATATATGCAGAATACAGTGACATTCTTACTGAATGTGTCAAGCAATGTACAACACATCACCATTTTCCTGCGCCCTGATAATTGAGCAGGACTACTTTAGTGATACTGTGGTGAATACTGATATACCTGAAATTCATAAGTAGGATTAATTAACGCAAATGTGGTGTATGTGAATGAGGAACACAAAAAATAATTGATTTTACTGGTGTGATGAAGATTATCTGCTCTTTAAGAAATACTACAACCAATGGATGATTCAGTTCTGTTAAATTTATTTTTATATGCCACAATGGCAGTGCTGCTCCTTCACAGTAAGGACACCAGGGTCTGCGTCCCAGGTCCTCTTTGCATGAAGTTTGCATGTTCTCCCCATATCTGTTTGGGTTTCCTCCGGGTGCTCCTATTTCCTCCCACTGTCCAGAGATGTGAAGTTAGATGAATTGGCAATGCTAAATTGGCCCTAGGGTGTGTTTGGTATGTATGTGTGTTTGCCCTGCGATGGACTGGCACTCTGTCTCGGGTTTGTTCCTGCCTTGTGCCCTATGCTAGCTGGGATAGACTCCAGCAGCTCCCCTGATCCTGGTCTGGATTAAGCAGAGTAGAAAATGTCATGACATGACTCTTCACTGAATGAAGGCTCAGAGAACAGTAACACGGTAACAAGGGTAACTACAAATTAAAAGTTTAATAAATGACATAATTTACACAAATACAAATACAGATTAATTTATAAACATGCTAAAATAAGGCAATTTCAAACTGATTGATGTGAAAGTATTCCAACATCATATTTTTGGTGAGATCTGGTCAGCTGACAAAAGAGAAGAGAAAAGCAAAAATTACAGAGCAGGAGAATCTTTCATGGTGGTTATAATACAGCAATAGACAAACTCAAACACAGTCACAATTCTGAAGACCAAAGCCCACTGGTTGCCCACCCTCTCCTGTGCATTTTACTTGATAAGTTTGTGCTGGGCAGACTAATCAGAAGGAAAAAGTTTTTCATCCTTGGATTCTAAGGCCCTATGTACATTTAAATATTTTTGGTCATGAGAAACAAATGTTTACATGCTGCAGTTTTTAAAGATTCAATTTAATTTGGTAGATCGAGTATTAAGAGTTATAAAACATCTTACATAAAGTGACTGATATTAGAAACTGTTCATTTAAAGGTTTAATAAGTAATCTCACATTATTCTGCATTATGTGGAAATGATATGTCATAGGCAAAACCTTTGATGTTTATCATTTATGCTCTGGCCACACTATGTTAGAAAGAGATATTTTAATATTCTAGTCACTGACCTCTCTGCCATACTGTAAAAAAACAAGTAACCTTTGAAAAACTCTCTAATAACATTGCAGCTTTTACCCTCTGGTGCGATCTTCCAATTAATATTAGAGCAGCCAGTTTGCTTACAGAGCTCCAGTCTAAGCTAAAGACTCCCCCGCTTTCCTCTCACTGGAGCATCTGTCTTTTCTTGCAAAGCTGATTTTAAAACGTGTTTGTTGAAAGCTGGGAAAGTGTTTTCCCTTGAGTGGCACATGCATATGAAAAAGTTATACACATGGCTTGCACAAACAGCTATCAACGTTTAACTGAAATAGCTCTTTAAACACAATAGGTAACAAAACAAATAGGTTTAGCACACCCATACTTTTAAATTTGAATATAAACCAAGACTTTAAGTGCATCTCCTTCTTGGTGTATATCAGGCTAGAGAACAGAAGTAGATATATTAAGATAGACAAGATGGATCTGGACTTTTTCTGTAACAAAGTTGCGTTTTCCTGTGAAACCCACTTTACTTCTCTGTGCTCCAAATACACACAAAAAGAATGTGTGATTTTTCTGTTGGACAGATAGTTTAATGTACTTTCAAATTATATTCACCATGTACAGTAGTGTATAAAATAATTAATTTTTATAGCTATAAGTTATCACTATAGATGCAAGCCTTGATAACATATACTATATGAAGGTCAGTTACGCAGACCATTTGTCATTAACAGTTAATTTCCCCAGCGACTAAAGTTAACATTTATTAATTTTCCAGAAGGCCTGTAAGTACAATTACATTCTTTTTATCTGATGTTCACAAAAAATAAAATTAGATATGAAGCTATAATCAAAGCTCGATTTAGCAGAAAAAAAGACAAATTAAAATTCAACTATGATGCAACTCCTGGAGAATGACAGTTCTTTAGAGACCAGTCATCCTTGAAGTTAAATTACATTGAACATAAAAGAGAGTAACGTATCAGTCCCTATATACGTATACAAGCAAAACTGCACACGAAAACGCTGAGGACAGAGGAAGTAACATATCAAGAAGCAAAACAGATCTAAATCTAGGATTAGCCTGAGATGTCTCCAATTTGCCCATCTTCTGTTAAATCATGCCCTACAAGTAGGAGGATTTAATTCATCAAACTTTCATGTGGTAGCTAGGAGTCTTAGAAAAAATAAAGAAGACTTATACCTGGCATTTGTAGTTACTAGAATATATACTGCCTGGCCAAAAAAAAAGTTGCCACCTGGATTTAACTAAACAAATAGGTACGAGCCTCCTATTGGATAATTACTGCATGGGCGGTTATCTTTCAGCTGGCAACAAGTTATTTAACCCCAACTGGTGCAATGAGTTGCTTCTCTTTCTTAAACAACCATGTCGAAAGACACATCTCGTTGTCGTGGAAAAGATGTTAGTCTGTTTGAGAACGGTCAAATCATTGGCATGCATCAAGCAGAGAAAACATCTAAGGAGATTGCAGAAACTACTAAAATTGGGTTAAGAACCGTCCGACGCATTATTAAAAACTAGAAGGATAGTGGGGACCCATCGTCTTCGAGGAAGATATGTTGCCGGAAAAAAATCCTGAATGATCGTGATCGGTGATCACTTAAACGTTTGGTGAAATCAAATCGAAGAAAAACAACAGTAGAACTCAGGTCTATGTTTAATAGTGAAAGTAAGAGCATTTCCACACACACAATGCGAAGGGAACTAAATGGCTCAATCAATGGATTTTTTCTTCCCTGATGGCACGGGCATATTCCAAGATGACAATGCCAGCATTCATCGGACTCAAATTGTGACAGAGTGGTTCAGGGAGCATGAGACATCATTTTCACACATGGATTGGCCACCACAGAGTCCAGACCTTAACCCAATTGAGAATCTTTGGGATGTGCTGGAGAAGTTACTTTGCGCAGCGGTCAGACTCTACCATCATCAATGCAAGATCTTGGTGAAAAATTAATGCAACACTGGATGGAACTAAATTTTGTGACATTGCAGATACTTATCGAAACAATGCCACAGCGAATGCGTGCCATAATCAAAGCTAAATGCGGTCCAACGAAATATTAGAGTGTGTGACCTTTTTTTTGGTGGCGACTTTTTTTTTGGCCAGGCAGTGTAGTTCTTGCATTACACCTGATCATGCTGGGATGGGCTTTGGTACATTCTAAAACCTGGATTGAGCCAGAAGTGAGTTTGAGAATGTTATGTTATACATAAAGATAGACAAATTTGTAAAAGGTATTAATAATAAAACTAGAAAGCTTCATGCTGTTGTGCTCGGGGTTCATTCAGTTCAGGCATGAATTATTGAGTTATTATAATTTCATTTAATACTTCAAAATTCTGAAAAAATGAAGTGTAAAATATGGTTGATATTAAAAATTCATTTTAAATGCAATACAATATAGTATAATTTTATTGTCTCACGGTTACAGATTTTTTAAAATTTATTTTTAACTTTACTTACTGTTTGAAAAAGACTTCCATTTGTCAGTATTTTGTTATCTCTTTCTTTCTGTTAGATCACTGTAGAATGAGTTATGTTTAATCAAAAACTGTATGATGTGACTAGTAAGTTTTTGGAAAAATAAGCTGCTACTCAAAAGAGCTATAACCTCGGTTTCTATTTTACTAACCAAAGTGGACCTCAGATGAGCTCTCAGCTGTCATATTCCATCTGTGACAAGGATAAACATGCCCTGATATTCTTAGTTGATTGCCACTTTTGCACTCAGCTGTCTATCTGTTACTTTTCACAAGTCATTTCAGCTTCCATAAAGGGTCTGTTTTCAAACTAAAGGTCACCAATAGATCAGGCTTTTTTGGCGGCTCTTAGATATAGTTTAACATTTAAGGGTGACAGGGCTTTTGGTTGTAAGGCTCCCAGACTTTGGAATAGTCTTCCTTTCTGAGTCAGTTTTGTTTTAAAATCTTAAAAATATATTTATTTTCCTGTCGTTTTATGGTTCTAATATTTAATCATATATTTTTTACCTTATGTTAGTTATTTATTACTTTTCAAATTTTAGTCTTTGCATATTTTCTTTGTGGGATACTCTTTGCTATTCTTATTTATTTTATCTTTTTTATTATTCTTTATCATTTTATTATTGGTTATTTTATTTTTTGTTCTTGATTTAAACTGAAAGTTAAAGAGGGACAGTCAACTATAGACTAAAAGCAATTAGTTTATTTAAGGGAATAGAAATAAACATTTTTAATTTCACCAGTTTTCATTTCATTTCATCTTGATTTCAACTAGGCAGTTTTAATTTCAGTTTTAGTTTTCCACTAAGTTTTTAGTTTTGTTTATATTTCAATTAACAATATCCTTTTTGTCACTTTAGTTTCAGTCTTCTTTAAGAATAAATTTTAAAAAAAATTTGTCAGGAAGATGTCTTGGTATAATTTAATGTGATGAACTGCACACTGGTTCTAAACATTTAGTCAACTTTTCTTTCTTTAAGGTGCTCAAACTAGATATCAAACAAAATGTAGCACAATTAGAATTCTCACTCCTTCTCATCATACAGGAAAACATTCATTATTCATGACTGAAGTTGGCAGGTTTTTTTATTAGACTTAGCTATAAATAATTATCAAGTATGTTGAATGGTGATTTATATTAATTTGGAAAAAGACACTTTATCAAATGTTTCTAATGCCAAATAAGTTTGATAGGGCTATTCCAAATTGTTAAAGGATCAACTCACTCTCAAATCATACTTTATATCTAATTACAACTTATGATGCTTCATTCAAGTGAGTATTTTACAGATTAGTGAACCAGGAATTGAATCATTAAATCAGGAGGTCATTAAGTATTCTCAAGTGTTAAAAACTATGAGCCCCCAATTAGGTGAGCCCTTTTACTCAGGTTATAGAAACTGTCCTACCTTAAAGAAGATCAGCTGCTTCTGAGAACATTGGGCCTCATGTACGTATAAACAGTGCATATGCACAAAAATGTTGTGTTCGCCCATTTCCACAATCACTTCAAAATGTATAAAAACTAAACTTGGCATAATGCTATGCACATTCACACGCCAACTTTATCCTGTGCATACACAAGTTTCCACATAGTTTTGCAAACTGGTGGCACCCAGCATCAAACCAGTGCCACTGTTCCTCTGTGGTTTCCCGTTCTTTGTTTAGATTCACATCCCTGCCGCGGCTTTATCAAATACACTGAAATTAACCGCATATCGTTTAAAAAATTAAGGCATCTGATTGTAATCAACCTGTAACAATATAATGGTCGACAGAATGGTCAAACTATTCCAAATACCATAGCAGTTTTAGCATTGTTACTCTCAGTACACCACCACAGTATTTTAACCCACTGTATCTGAGTGTGGAATCACAGCTGTACAGCAGCTGATTGGAAAGTTCTACAACGGGTTGTGTCAAAAGTGCAGAAGATTATTGGGATACAACATCTAGCTCTGGAGAACAATTATAGCACATGCTGCCTCCACCATGCGTCCAGTCTATTTGAACTTCGCTCATTCAGCAAATGCTTCAGAGAGTTTCCTGCATGAACCTCGAGGTTGAGAAACAATTTCATCCCAAGGGCGATAAACGCACTCAATCAGTTC
Organism: Erpetoichthys calabaricus; assembly: GCF_900747795.2. NCBI lineage: Eukaryota > Metazoa > Chordata > Cladistia > Polypteriformes > Polypteridae > Erpetoichthys > Erpetoichthys calabaricus. The sequence continues at coordinate 71,910,714 of NC_041397.2, read as the reverse complement.
ATCAAGTGCTCCCAGTAGAACTGTTCATACTTAGAATTACAATTACTTCATTGTAAACTTGCACTACAGTTGTAATATTGCACAACCTGAGCCACTTTAAGAACTTTACTGCACTATATGTACATGAATATTGTACTTATGCTTTCATATTTTATATTTTTCTTTGTTTTTTATTGGATTATTATCATTATTATTGTTATTTTATTATTTTTTAGGAAAATAAGTTTATTGAGGATTTGCACATTGAATCTCATTGTACCATAAAATAACAATAAAGGAATTCAGTTCAGTTCAATAGAAGTGAGTGCGTATTTACAGATGATAACAACTGGCTTCTAAGTCAATTTAAATTTCCAAGATCTATCTTCTTGGAGCTCTTGATATCATTTTTAAGATGACATGCATTAAAGTATGTACAGTATATTACATTATACTGATAAATTTTTAACTTCATTTAAATAATGCATACTGTTAATAATTAAATGTGTGGGCATGGTGGTGCAGCAATAGCGACGACCTGGCGCTCCATCCAGGGATTGGTCCTGCCTTGCGCTGTATGCTTGCTGGCACTGGATGGATAGAGGAATGGGATCATTAAACATGTACTATGAAGATATTTCAGCATTCCTTAAAAGTTTTGAAGAATTGGCATTCTAAGCTTACAGATGTCTGACATTTATTAAAGAGCTTATTGTGTGGCAATTGGTTATGTGGATAAAGAAAAGGAAGGACAGGAATTGGGGTTGGTATGTTTGAAAGAGACAGTACTGCTGCATTAAATTATTTCATCAAGGGTCGAGCATGTCCCAGCAAGCATCTTGTAAGAGGCAGGAACAATCTCTGGGTGGGGCACCAGCTCATCGCTACCACTGCGCCACCGTGCACCCATGTTTAATTCATGCTTTAATCAATTTCATCATGAACATGATATCAAGCATTCATCTTAGTATTTAAATTGTTCAGAGAGCTGTAATATCATGAATGTAATGTATTCTGTGTCCTGTCGGCATAAGAGAAAGCCTGTTTAAGAAGCATGTAGTGATTGACACACAAAGAGAACATAGAAGAACACATACAATCTGAAGCATTTAACATGCTACTTTAGTAACAATGGGGTCTGAGAAACTCTATTAATTTTAACATTGATTTTAAGATTAAGTTTGCAATGTTCTACTATAATGACAAAATAAACTACAAGGTTAAAGTGAACATTATGACCTTTTTTATTCACTGTGTACCTATTTTTTTTCTTTTCTTTCTGCCCTAACACGCTTCCATAACACATTCAGACAGTGGGCTACGACTCGCCTTTTCACGTTGACTTTGATATCTGACCACTTCTTGTTTATTTCGGGCACTGTGCGACTTTCTGAACTTGAACTTTCGAGTTCTCTACCACTCTGTATCACTCAATCAACTTCCTTTTGTTGTTTATACCACTGCTTAAGCCAACAAATAATATGTTTTTTCTTGCATCCACTTTGAATTCACTGAAATTCTTTTTTTCATGTGCTTTTGCCGTTGTCTTTTAACAAAACACTGAACGGGGAAGGTGATATTTATATTGATTTGCATTTTAAAATATGCAAAATTCTGGGAGGAGTCGGGGTGGGACGACAGACATGTGCACGTGCATTAATTTTCCTGCTGTCCAGAATCTGTGGAGGTGAAGTGCGTGGAAGTTGTGCATCTGAATTTTTTTGTGCTTACACACATGTCCACTTTTGTCCGTATGCCATGTTTTAGTGTGAGTTCTACATACGGCATTATGCATGAGACCCCTTGGAGGTATGTAAAAGAGGAAGACATTTCTCAATCAGCTGATCATCTAATTTAGGGTGCTGACCTTTACTTTTTTCAGAGTGCCAAGTAATCTATTTTTAGAATATTTCTTAATATTTTGAGCACTACATCAATGATTAAAGGCAAATGTTAATCATTATGCTGTTGTTAGGCAAATAGGTGCTGTTACTAGTAATGGGTGTGTGTATGCCAGTGTGTGATGTTACTTGGCGTTGTGTTATACAAGGGGAGCTGTTTTGTCTTTGTAGAGTAATATATATTGCTCTACTTTCCCCTTTTGTATTATTAATAAGTAGCCTTTGTCAGAATGCCTATTCTCACAGACTTACCACTGTTTATAAGGTATTATATAACTTATCCCCACCTTCTCTTCTACATCTATAACCTCAGGCAATTAGGTATAGTAAAAGACAAGCAAGAGTTAAGTTACACATAAAATAATGTATTATTGATAATATTCATAAATAATAACAATATGCAAAGTACATTTGAATATTGGCAACCATACAACCTGATTAAATGGTGATGTGTAGTTTCAGGCAGCACAAAGACTTGTAGTTATTTAAAATGTCTCTAGTTAAGGCATCATTGGTGCTCAGCTTTCTTCAGAACAGGCCGCAAGCCTGTTCAATATGGCTGCCGAGCTGTGCTCTTCATTGTGTTGCCTTCTTCATCAGATGTTAGTAAGAGAGATATGCTTCTTCATCATCAGATGTTAGTAAGAGAGATACTTCTTCACCATCAGAGGTTAGTAAGAGAGATACTTCTTCATCATCAGATGTTAGTAAGAGAGATACTTCTTCATCATCAGAGGTTAGTAAGAGAGATATGCTTAGGTTAGTAAGAGATTTATAGATTCTCTGTCCAACCCCTAGAGCCACTAGGACATCATGGTACTTAAAAGCTTCTTATCCAAGCCAATTCCAAACAAGCATACTTCAGACCAATGAGGGAATACAACATCTTAAAACCTGCCACCCCCAAGACCATATGTTAAGCATCATGGCTTCCTTGCGGGGGTTGAAAGACTTTAGCAGAGAAATACTCGCCAAACTGGTTTAAGGCATATCCTCCCCCAACTCTGTCGTAAAATTCAACTCTTGCCTAAATTACAAATAAAGACATACAAAAGTTATCAAGTTCTATGCAAAATCTTTCATCACAACAGGAGCTGTTTTTATTGTTTATATGAATTTTAGTGAAAATTAAATCTTAAATGAAATTTTAATTTTTTAAGTCAATTTCTGCTTACCATCCACTCTGTCCCTTACCTTGCCCTTGTACTCTGAACACCAGATTCATTGTTAATTACAGTCTTTGCTGCCCCGGCTATGTTATTACTTAGCCCTTTGCTTCCACCTTTCTTCTTAAAAAATATATTCTCTCCAGAACAGTGGATCTTTTTTTTTTCCTTCCAACAGATATAGCCACATCTTCATAGGAGAGCCCAAAAGTCTTTCAGTTCTATTATCCAATCACACATGTTGTTCAGCCCTCTTTTGCTAATGTAGCATTGTGACTGGTAAGGCATGCATCTACTCTCTTAAGAGCCATCCTGGTAATTGACCAGATCATGTTGTTCCTCTCTTTGATTTAGATAGGAACACATTTTCTTTTGCTGCTTTAGAGGTTGGTTTTGTCAATTGTTAAGGAGCATTATGTGGTCTGTACTACAATAAGGTTTTCTAAAATATTTAAAAATAGAACATCTGAAAGAAATAAAGTAAACATAATGTTGGGTAAAGTTGTATTAAGTATTCATGCCTAGCATCTAGACAAGATGAAATCCCACATCCCAGATTATGTTCTTTGGTAATTAATAATAAAAATAATGCATTTTATTTATATGGTGATTTTTTTGCATAGTGTCCTGGTATTACTATACCTTCTGTATTATTATTATATTCATGATTGTTTTACATACTGAATGTCTTATCTATCTGCAGTCAACCTGCAGTAGTGCTCTATTTGTGGACTACTGAGGATATGCCTGGCAAAAACCTAGCTGCAAAAAGAGTAAAATACTTAAGGAGTGGGCAAAAAAAATCCAAAAGCATGAAACAATTTAGCTTGGTCACTTGAAAAAAGCCAAAAGATAACTCAAAATTACTTTCAAAATGCATGGAACATATTGTATCAACAAAACTTAATTAAAGAGAAAGAAAAATATATTTTTAAGAGACAAATGTTAACACTTGGAGCAGATGGTAAATAAAATGTGAACACACAGACACGTACTTATCTCAGAAATACAATTAAAATACATTTAATGCTATTCATGGCTTTATTATTTCTAGCATAGAACCAATACATCTGAGATTGCTTATGCATCTACTGTATGGCTATTGGGATTCTTTTTTGATTTGATTTTATAATTTCAGGGATCTGTAAAAAATTCTGATTTATCATTCTTTCTAAGTTTGCCACAAGGGATTTAGTAAAGAAAATGGGAATAGTACTTGTCTCAGCTTAGAAGCAAATGTAAAATTCAAAGCTGTCTTAGGTTATGCAGTGCAGTGACTTGCAATATTCACATTAGATTTAGAGTCACATGGGGCTTCAATAGCCTTTTTCATTATTAGATTTGCAGGATCCCTCATGATTTCTAGCTTCTTCTATAATAGTTTACCTACCCCTGTCTGACCTGAGAACAGATGCAAGAACTTAAAAGATTATCTAAGAAAACATTTTATTCCATAGGGTTTGCTATTCAGAAAATCTGTATTCACTGATGTTTTGCCCTTTACCTTGCCCTTATCATCAAAAAGTGTGTTTTCTCTCTAAAGGCAAACTTCTTTCACCCCAGCCTTGCAATTAGTTATCATCTTTGCCCATCTTAAAAAGACATGCACACAACGATCCCTAGGAGTCCGTAAGCTTTGTTTTTGGATCAGCTTCTTTGCTTATGAAAAAGAGCAAATGTTTTTAATTGATAGCTATGTCTCTGAGTAATGTGGTAGCATTAAATTAAATTTCTAAAAATCAAATACAATGTTTAGTGAGCATTTCAGGTTGCACATTGGTTGTTTAAAAGTACCTGAAACACTCTGGGTATACTTCAGGTTTTGTTCATTATAACTGTAATGTGCTTATTGTTGATTAGGAAATATAAAAAGTATCTCACAGTTGTTAATTTTGCTCCATCTCTGGAGACTCTTTTTGTTGACAGTTGACTGCTTCCTCTTATTACAAGTATTTCACCTTGCATTTAGATTGCAGTACAACTAGAGTGCACCTTTCACTTTTATTGGTACTTCAAAATATAAAAGCAGCATTCCATTTGAGAGAGGCATTTAGTCTAATGCAGATCTTCAACAAAATGTGCTTTAATGTTTATTCATCAGGAATGTGACAGGGCCAACAAATAGCTTGCATATAATTTGTGGCTAAAATGTCATTTAATACCTTGTATCAGTATAAAATGAATTATAATCTCTTCTGTCATCTTTTTCTCCTCTAGTCTCGTTTCATCCCTGGAAAACATTGAAAGCTCACCAAGTATAAAAGTTCAAAATGTTGTGTCCTCACCAAAGATGAAAAGGTAACTTATTTCAGAGTGTACTCTTAACACCAAATCCGTGAGATTTCCACAATCTCTTGCTTTGACAATCTGTCCCATCCTGAACTTCAAATAAAAAACTTTTCATGTGGTTAAGGACAACTAACAAAGACTGAACAGAAGTGCATAGGTTTTCATTACCTGCTTGGCAGGTCATTTAAGTTTTTAGAATTTATATATTATTATTATTATTATCCAATTGCAGCCACAAGGACAATTATGTTTCGTTTGTTTATCAAACCAGTCATCTAGATCAGGGTTTCTCAACCTTTCTTTAACCATGGCCCCCTTTCAACCTCGTTTCCTTCCTATGGGCCCCTTGTCTTACCAGTAGAAAGGTAGCTATTTAATTGTTTTGTTTGTAAATAGAAAATGTTTTATTATAACACAATACAATTTATCACATTACAATGCAAATTACATACAATAATTTCTTCATTTATAAAATACAAAAATTTATACTTTAAGTATTTCTTAATCAATGTGACCCTTGTGCTTGATGACTAGAAAGAAGGTTTTTAAAATCCATTTCTATTGCTGTGAGGGATAACTGAAGATCACCTCTGTCCATTATGTTAAGACAATTCTGCGTTTGGCTAGGTAAATAATTCACACCACTGAAACCTGATTCTAAATTACTGCGACACTGGTACAGATTTCGCAAAATGAATGTGGGTAATTTAATTTCAGACATAGGGGTCTCACATATTTCTTTCAGTCAAAATGGTTAATATACATTCTTTCGGTGATGGTTAATATACATGCTTTGCATGATTTGAGATGAAATCCCCCATTAGAATATCTCAACAAAGGTAATTGAAATGCTATGTTCTTCTTTTTTTGCTTTTAACAAACATGCAAATATTAAAAGAAATTTTTGCATTCTTTAATATTTTGCAAAATTAGTCTATTGTATATTTTGAATATGCAGATTGATTGGAAAAGGTGCATCCCTAATTTCAAGATAAACTCTCAAATTGGGAAAAAAAGTTATTAAGCAGTTATCTTCAACAGCAGTTGCAAAAGGAATGGAAAAAACAAGAGCTAAAATACAGTACCTGTAATATTCGTAGGAAGAAACAGCACCAACACTGCTGCAGCCACTCACCTTTCCCGTGACACATGAGATACTGAAATCGCCCCAGGGTACTGGGTGGAGGTTGAAGTGAGGAAGTGGGAGGAGGATGGAAGGGGAAGCGACGTTGCCGCCACAGAACGCGCTTGGCGATTCATTGGGAAGCACCGTCACTTCATTTCTGTTTTCTTTTTTCTTCACGTCTCTGTTTATTTCGCTTCCTACTTCTCTTTGTGGCCCCCTAATCTCGTGCCGTGGCCCCCCTTTTACATAATTTTCACCTGTGGCCCCCTTGGAAAATCCTGTAACCCCCATAGGGCCATATGGCCCCAGGTTGAGTACCCCTGCATACTAGATCTATGCTTCAATTCTAAAACTTCTCATTTTCTGAAGATTTCAGTCTTCCTCATTGCCATAATTTTGCATCCTTATATTTGTATCTAATGGTTTTCCAATTAGCAAATGGTGTTAGTATTTCTTGGTACTTATTTATAAGTATTTTTAAGAAATACTGGTAAAAGAATCAAAATATCCTCTGTAAGATAAGAATTACCTTGCTTCTGCTTTTATAAAATAACCTACACTATCTTTTGCTATCTGGCAGTGGTTACTAAGCTGTTTGTCCCACCAAGATTGCTTTAGTGATTGGCCCTGCTACTTTGCTTTAGCTCAGTGCTTAAACTTGGCTGGAATATCCAGACACTACAAGGGACATATAAATTGGCTCAGCAGAGCCTACTGTAGATCTTTTTTTTCATCCATCCATTTACTAACTTGCTTTTCAAGTTCAGGGTTACAGGAAGGTATTGCCTGTAAATAACTTTTATTAAAAACTAATCAAAGTATTGGGAGCTGTATTTGTAATGACGGGTGGATTGACAGAGCCTATTAACTAACTGGTGTGTTAAAAATGTCTCTGTGGCTGGTTCCTTGCACTTTACAGAGGATGGCTTGATGTGACAAAGTACCAAGTCAGCAGCTATCACAACATGATCTTTGTTAGTTTACATGTGTTGGATGTTTAGATTCTCCCACAACCAGTATGAGACAGGGCTTTGTTTTCATATTTACTAATTACCTTCTACATTTTTAGATGAGCATATTAGAAGGAACACCCACATCTTTCTCCCACATTAATATTGATTCACATTTGTCAACTTAACAAAATTAGTTGAGCTTATAATAATAATAATAATATATTTTATTTATATAGCACCTTTCCCACGCTCAAGGCGCTTCACAGTCTTAGAAAAAACAGCAGGGTATATGTAACATTGCATACAAATGTTTTCCTGAATAGAACAATGAAACAGATAACAAAGCATTAAGTAGAATAAAGGACAATAAAACAGAGTAAAATGCTAAATTCAATACTAAAAGAAAAACCTAACAAATACTTTTAAGGTTTCGGAAAGAAATTTGACGTTTACAGGTAAGAGAAGGGAGAGGTAATGAGACAGTGAAAAGCACTGCTTTATGGTCAGAGAGTCCCAAATCACTGCTATAAGTATTGACGACAGATAATCCAGATGTGCAGATCAGGTCCAGTATATGATCACCAGAGTGGGTGGGAAAATCAACATGCTGCACCAAGTCAAAACAGTCCAGTAAGGATAGGAATTCATTTCTCAGTTTACATGTAGTAATGTCAATATGAATGTTGAAATCACCAGGAAGAATGACTCTCTGGGAAACTGAACATAAGTGGGTTAATAATTCAGTCAGATCAGATAAAAAAGACGCATTATATTTCGGGGGACAATAGACAACAATGAGTGAGACAGGACCAGATTTTGTTATTAGCTTAAGAGCCAGACACTCGAAAGACAATGGGCAGTCAATTGGGATTCTTTTAATGTTTAACTGCGATCTAGCAATTACTGCAATTCCTCCACCTTGTCTTGAGCTGTGAGGCTCCGTGAAATGAATGTATCCGGGTGGAGTCACCTCCGTGACAGATGCAAAGTCATTTGGTTTTTGCCAAGTTTCTGTTAAGCATAGCAAGTCAAGGTTTGAGTCTGTAATGAATTCTGATAGCACCAGTGCTTTGCCATTAAGAGATCTTGACTTAAATAATGCAATATTAGCTGATGTGGGTTCGTTATGCACAGATCCATGACCAGAGTTTATTTTAACATATTGCAGATTTGGCACACTGACACTCCTATTTCCAAAGCCATGAGTAGGATGGCATATTCCTTAGCAAATGCTGCCGGTGAACTTTTCATTCACAGCCTGGTTGTGGCGGGGACCTGACCCAAGATGTAATTATTTTGGGTGCCCCACAATACCATTGTCTTTTAGGAAATTCCAATCTGACCATTTGCTCTGGACAAACTGTTTAATATGAAGGAGTTTGTCACGAGAGTATTTTAGCATAGTAGAGAGTAATACTTATCTGATAGTAGCAGAGAAGCAGCACAGCACAGCGGAGAAGGTGAGACAGGAGGCGCAGATTAGCGGCAAGCAGCAGAAAAAGCAGGAGATATTTAGAAAATGCAAATGAAGATACCAAAATTTGGAGGTTCAACATATAGCCACATACACATAATGCTGGATATTACAGGCGGGATCACCCAGAGCCGCATCCAGCTGGGTGTAAACCTCAGATCATTTCTTAGTCCTTAAGCACGTATAGAAGGAATCGAGAGCAATCCAGTGTATAAATTATAATCAAGAAAACAGACCATCCCCGGCTCATAGATCTTGATGTTACAATCCGTTATTGGTAACTAGCACCTCTTTGCTTTGTGTACCTAATGGAGATAAGGGGGGTAACAATATATCATTGGGGTCATCAGAAAGAAGCCTTGAACAGTCCCTGTAGACAATGTACTATACAAGTCAATCAACAATGACAACAAAAAAAGAAGCACACCATCTCACATAAATTACTATACTATAAATTATGAAATTCCATTTCATAATTAGTCAACAATGCTACTTATAGCTGTGCTATATAGTCTATAGTCTGCTGCTGTGCAGTATATAAACTACAAAAAAGAGAAGCAGCTACATAATAAAAAATAAGTATCAAAATTGTTAAATGTTAAAAATGAAACTACGTTTTTACAGTTTTCATTATCTTCCTTACTTGAGTGTGTTTCTATACAGAAGTTATAACTTGGACTGCTGCTTAATTATTATTGTAATCATTATATGGAGTTTGCATACTTTCCTCTCTCCTCTGGGTGCTCTGGCTTCCTCTAACAGTCCAAAGACATGCAGCTTAGCAGGACTGGTGATGCTTATTTGTGTGTGTGTGTGTGTGTGTATGTTCATCTTGCAATGAGCTGGCATTGTGTCCAGGATATGCTCCTGCCATGTGCTTGAAGCTTGCTGGGATAGTTTCCAGCTTCCCCGCAACCTTTCTCTGGATAGGTGGGTTTGGAAGGTGGATGGATGATTTCTTAATTTGCTGTATTTTGTGTAAAATGTACAGTACTAGTGGTGCTTGCCAATTTTTTGCTTTTGAGGCTGTATTTTTAACTTAAGGAATCTTTAATGGGGTTTATACGTAGCACCAATTCAAAGCATCTGGCTAATAAGTAAATTGATATTTTATTGTCGCCTTCATAATCACAGGACGTCTGATTTGGCAGATCTTATAAATATGCCTGATGTGACTGGTAATTCAACATAACACACAGGTGTACCTATCAAGGCAGTTTGAGGTGCTACCGGCACAGTTTAATGTTTGTAAACGTTATATCACTGAGAAATTAGTCATGTCTAAAACACAGGACAACTAATTTTTTTTTTCTTTCAAAAATCAGTTGATGCCACAAGTTTAATAGATAAACCAAACTTTCTGGAAAGATAGGAGGTGTCTGATCATCTTATATATCAGATCAGTATTGTATTTCAAGCCTACATCAGCTCATCATGTTATGCTATATGGACTGTTATACTGAAGTTTAGCGTTGACAAATTTGGTTTCCAACTCAAAGTGCCTATTAATCAAGATATTTGTGTTTTTCAGGTTTATGCCAGTTTTACAATATTACCACCATTCAAAAAATTTTTTTTTTTTTGTTTTATTGCGTGGTGCTGCCGTTAACATCATGCATTTACATATTTTGGTTGTCTAGTGACATCTATTGCAGGAGAGATTAAGCAGGCACATAGTGTTAAATCAAGTAACAAGAACTAAACAAATGCTATAGATAAACGTTTAGTTTTACTCAGGTTAAAGTTTAATAACTTTGGTACAGGTATATTTTAATATAAGCAGAGTGACAGCACAGAGCTAGAAAGCCTGCCTTACATTGCCAGGGTCTCCATAGGGTTTACATATTCTCCCTGTACATTTGTGGCTTGACGGTAGATGATAACCTGTTTTAACACTGACTACTGGAAATGTGTCTGTAATACTTGCCAATTAACAAAAAAATATAGTCCTGCATGTGCTATGAAGTAAATAACATCCATCCCCTTTCTCAATCCCCAACCTTATTCCTTAAAAATTCAAGGTATGAACAATAGCCACTGTGCCAATATAAACCGGCTTCAAATTATGAATGGCAAATAACTGCATTAAAACTAAACAGAAACTCTATTTATAGGTTTCCTTCATTGGATTCCAAACAGCACACTTTTCTTTGATTGGCTGTACGATTGAGCCTGGCAAAGGACCAGCGTACCCCTAACACGTTTGCTTGTAGCCTTACACACATTGCTGCTGCAATAAACACTGGCTTCCTGTAACCCTAAACTGGGCAGATTTAATTTAGCCCACAGCATATCCAGGATTAAATATAATACCTATAATATCTGTTCAGGTTTTTGTCACTTGATTGAATGCTATCTACATGCTGAAACTCTCCATCAATAGCTGTCACTAGACAACCGAAGCGCACATGTACATGATGATACCGACAGCAGCAGTCAATATTTTCACCAAATAATGCGATACTTTTGCAAAAGTACTTTTTTATTTTAAATGGTGGAATATGCTTCCGTACGATTTTGCTGGAATTAGTAAAGAAATATCATTTTAATCATTTGACGTTTGGCACCTCACAGGGCCAAGTGTTAAGTGTAATTTTAGGCAAACTTGCATGTTATTCATTTGGGTGTGTTTTAAGGTGTGTAGATCCACTGCCTGTTCACTTTGTACACTTTGATGTTCTTGTGTACCTGCTTTCCATATGTCACTATCCAAATGAGCTTCTTGAAACAGAGCATTGGATAAGCCTCAGAAAAAATGAATGAATAAAGGGCGGCGCAGTGGTAGCACTGCTGCCTCGCAGTTAGGAGCCCCGGGTTCGCTTCCTGGGTCCTCCCTGTGTGGACTTTGCATGTTCTCCCCGTGTCTGTGTGGGTTTCCTCCCACAGTCCAAAGACATGCAGGTTAGGTGGATTGCCGATTCTAAATTGGCCCTAGTGTGTGTTTGTGTGTGTCCTGCAGTGGGCTGGCACCCTGCCCGGGATTGGTTTCTGCCTTGTGCCCTGTGTTAGCTGGGATTGGCTCCAGCAGACCCCCATGACCCTGTGTTTGGATTCAGCGGGTTGGAAAATGGATGGATGGATTACTGCTCCACATATGAAATCTACAGATTTTCTGAACTTTTTCTTGCACCATTATGTCTTCTTGCAATAATAACTATTTATATATGATCATTTATGAATTTCAAATAATACAATAAAAAGATGCAGTATTATTTTTAATTATGGTGGCCATAATTACCGGGGTCTTGACATTTATAGAAAATTGCAAAACCATTTAAAGGATCTAATGGACTTTACCAGGAAAAGTAGATGAACATTTAATACTGATTGTTTTTATGATAAAAACAAATATACTCTAAGAACCAGAACATGATGTCTTTAAAAGCATGTCTTGGAAGTTTCAGTTATGTTGGTTCTTTTTTCACTTATGTTATCAATTACTACAAAAGTGATGAATAGAAGAGAAGTTAAATCCAAATATCTGCAACATTATAATATATTTATTTGCAATATAAAAATGTAGAAGCAAAATAATTCAGTAAAGTTCTAATCAGCCAAGCACATGCTGGATTTTTTCCTGCTAAGAATACTGTTGCATGTGTATAGAAAGCACAGTTGGAATAAATTGAATAAGGTGTTTTCTATTGCAAAGAATTAAAAAGTAACATTTCGAGGCATTTCACATTATAGATAAGCAACAGCTTTTGAGAAATATTAAATGTCAAGCTTCTGAATTGTTCTCTTCTTCAAACCAAACTAAAATTCAAATGCAGGATTTTCTCAGCATTGAAATAACCCTGCATAATGCATGACACGGCTCATTATGAGTACAATGCAACACAACAATAATACAGTTGTCTTTCCCAATGAAAATAAAAAACAAATCTTTTTTAAAGATTTACACAACAATAAACAATAGCTTATATATGAATCATGTTCTGTAAAACTAGATTGAGAAACCTTTTAGACTGCTTTGACAGTAATATGAATCATGAATTGTAGTCTTTCTAAGAGATGTTGGAAAGACTCTGAGTAGACCCAGTAGTCAGGATTATTTAAATATAATAGGCTTAACACGGGAACCTGATTCATGTTATTCTTATTGTCTTTATAGAGACAATTAACACATCATTGTTTAAAAGATAAATCTGGTTTATTTCTATTTTAAAAGCCAAAATACTTGTAACCAATGTAATCTGCCACAGGAGATAAACATAAAGACTCTTAAAACAATAAAGAAGGACAACTAAACTAATCCAACTCAGGAGCAGTACTATTTTTATTTAGTGTCTGAAAATGATACCATTAGGGAAAAGTGTACACATACTAAACAATGATTTTCAAGTATTAGTCACAAATTGTATTGGAAAGGGGCTTATTCATTTTTTTGTAAAAAATTAACTCAACTGTTTTAAGATGATCTGAAACATTTGATTGTTTTGTAATTATTACACCTAATGTGGAGATAAGATGTTACCAGTGTTCATGAGGGATTTGCAATCTTTACTAATCTCTACTTTTCTCTGCTGTCTTTTCCAGTTCTTCTGTGATGGCACTTTGCACCACCATCACCTGATCAAGACACTAATAATGCTGGAATGAAGGTGGGTGCCCCAGCTGTCAATCAGACCAACTTCAACGAATCATCTCAGATGAAGTCTGGAAACAAAGAGGAATGAAATAAGAACATTAATTTTAGGTAGAATGCCCAGTGGGGTCTGGATGGTCTTTTGGACTTGGAACCCCTGCAGATTTTTTTTTCTATCCTCCTGGCAATCTGACCTTATCACTGGACTCATCTTTAGATACTTACATCATAATCTATATATATAAAGGAGAGTTGGGATCCGAGAGACTGTGTTTGTGTGTTTGTGGAGGGATGGAGAGTTAAGGGGGGTGGGGGAGTCACGTGATCATCTCCCCTCCCATTCACCTCATTTCATTCACTTCATTTCGATCCGAGCTGAGCTCCACAGCTGACGCGGTCTTGCCGTTCTTGATTTACTTTTCACATAGCCAACTATACGTTGCATGCTCAAGAGTAAGCTCAGCGCACAGCTTGGTCATATTACAACCGGAAGGGCAAACTGACAGCGTGGTATACAAAGAGATCCTTAACAAATAATTATTGGTACATTTTCCCTCAGTTTATTATTTAAAATTTTAAAGCAGTACTTCGCTGCTGCGAAGCGCAGGTATTTTGCTAGTATTGTATATAAGGATGCTACTCTTCTACTAGTTATATAAATGTTTTATAAGATTGTACTGTATATATTTATTTGTTTAAGTTTCTTTGTTGCTTATTTATTAATCTTTTGTCTATTCTTGTTTGTTTTTCTTTTCTTGTTACTTTCTTTTTGAAATCTTGTAAAGCACGTTGAGCTACATTGCTTATAGGAAAATGTGCTAAAGAAAAAAAATTTGTATTTGCTGTTATCAGTGCAATTTGAATTTACTAGAAATGTGGAATGGCTGCCAATTAGTCATAGTCATTTGAAAAATAAAATAACATAGCATTCTGTTACTGTATCTTAGAAACTTGATATTCTTAAATATGCTGCATTTTAGACAGTGATTAACATTAAGACTGATTTACTGCTAGCCAATAAATCTGTAACATTTGTTTCACTGTGTATCACAGTCTAAGCACAAATGAACATTGCTGTTGTCAGGACTAGGACATAACTAGTGTTGCTGGTTTTCCTTAATTTGTACAAATTTGTTTAGAGAAATACATTTTTATTGTTCTGTTTTTTTTTTATAATTTCATGTGATATTATATACTGATCAATGATTTCTGTTCGGGGTGGCTGTTGTTATGGCTCTACATTACTTACAGTTGAATTTGTACTTTGTGCAACACAGTATGTGCTGTCACAATCAACATCTTATTGAAGGCCATTTCATAATCTGAAAGAAAAATATTTTGATGAATAAAGAGTTTCAGGTTTTGCTCCTCTACCAATTAAAGTTACTATAAGTTTTTATTCCACACTTTAAATATTTGTGTTTGTGCTTTTATTTGTACTAATCTTTTCTTCCGCTTGCTTCTCTATATGTCATTTTCCCTTAAAAAGAATCTTTACCACTCACAAAAAATGTAACCACATTAGATCCATTTATATTGGCTCTGACAGTTTTTAATTATTTAACATTAGAATCCCTGTAGCCTCCGAAAAAAGTTGTAATCCCAGGCCACCTTAAATTCCTTTGCACCTCCTCATCAACTCCTTTGTCTTGCAAATGTGTCGATCGCCACCTAAAGCAGGCAGCCTGTTCACTCATCTCCCGACTGACGCAGCTGAAGTCAACTCAGATGCTGAAAGTTATCTGGCAGTGAGGTGTTTGGAATTGTAATATATTATTTTATTATAATAATATATTGTTATTTGGGATACATACATTTCATGTGTGTTCCATGTCTACAACAATCTGTGTAAATGTAGGATGACAAGAAATGCGAGGCAAGAAATATTGAACATATACTGTAACTAGAACAGAAAATTTTTCATCTTACTGTAATAATAAAATGCAGATGTGAAGTGTATAATGTGTGAAGACTGAAGACCAAATATCAAATAAACAATTTCACAAAAGGTATAATAAAACAAGTGCGCTCTTATTCAAGAATATACCCAAAGAAAAAAAATCTTTCAATTTACATGTTGCTGTTTATGCGTAAAAACCCAAGCCCAAATATGGGCCAGCATGTCTGCTTGGTTAGTGCAGAGGTAAGTTATTCCTGTTTTGAGTAGCTGCTGTTATATAATAAAAACATAGATTTGATTTCAGTCTGTAACACCTGGTACAAATTTTTGCTGCCTGTAAAAGCTATCACTGAAGGGATATAAGCAGACACACAAATGCTGGTGAATCATGTCATCTTGGTATCTTGTTGTCACTTGAATATTTTTTTTATTCAGTTTTATTCTTGAATAAAAGCACACTAGTTTAGTTATACCTTTGCAAAAGTTTTATTTTATATTCCAGTAACCACTTGAATAACATCAAATATGTCTCGGCTTCTCTCACATATACACACACACATCCATGCATGAAAACGTCACTATTTGAAAGCGCTATGTCATTTGAACATTTATTTTTCCAATCTTGCTTGTACTCCACGTCATGGTACAGAGAATGCAGACAGACTTCTTCTTTTGGGCGCATACACCGTCAGCATGGCACTGCCAGATCTAAACACTAGCTTGGAGAGTTGCTCACGTACTGAAGTGACTTTAGCTGCAGGTGGAAGTTCCACTTTATTTATGGTGCCAAGCAGACTTGTGTTGTGGTGCAGCAGTCTATTAGACAGCGAAAGCAACACAAAGAAGTTGTCTGTTGTTACGGTTTTGCCTTTGTACAGAAATGGCTCCATAAGGTTTATGACCATAGTCTCTGAAAGTCTTTCTCCAGTGGGACAACTGGGATCTTATCCTGAATAAGGAGTGGCATTGCACATGCACTTTGTCTCCAAATCTGCTGCAATCCAGTCAGGCTTGGTTGAGATGTATTTTAAGAAAGGACATAGCTATAATGGTAATATCCTAGAGTGGTCAAGTCAGAGTTCAGGTCTAAATCCAAATGAGGATATGTGGCTATACGTGAAAAAGAATGTTCATTGATATTCCCCATGCCACCTAACCGATCTTTAGGCGGCTTTACAAAGATGATTAGGTACAATTGCAGTGTCCAGATGTATAAAGTTGATAGAGAGAAACCTGCCCACACATACTCAAGGCTGTCATGGCTGCCAAAAGTGCACCTACTAAATACTGACTTGAGGGTGATGAATACTAAGGCAATCAATTATTTTATGTTTGTGTATATGTTTATGTGTATTGTGTTTATTATGTATATTATGTGCAGACCCCCGTGACCCTGTAGTTAGGATATAGTGGATTGGATAATGGATGGATGGATGGATGGATGTACAGTATCTATTGTATTTATGTATATCTATCTATCTATTTATTTGTAATTAATTTAGATCACTTTTCTAGACATCTATTTTCACTTTAAAATCAAAGAGTCTTTTTCTGTTGGCTGGTGTCATAAAAAGTCAAATTTATTCCAATGTGATTCAAAGTTGTATAATAATAAAATGTAAAAACTACAAAGTGGTGAATACTTTTTATTCACCACTGTAACTTGTGTGGTAGTCAGTCACCTGGTTCCTTGTCATCTAATTTTCTTTTTCATGAGTTATGAGTTCCCAACACTATTATCACTGTTTCCTACATTAAATTTTACTTTTTACTGCAGTAATAGTAATGGTGGGATACTGAGAAAAGCAAGAATCAAAACCTGGTTAAAGATCAATGATAAAAATATTGCTTTCTTCACTTGAGGACTTTAAAGAAAACCTGAAATAACTACAAAATCCCCATGCTGATTAGAGAAGAAACTAGAGGGTAACTGCTTTTAGGAATTAAAAACCAAACTGTCATGTCTGTACATCTACATATCACATTCTGGATCAGTACAACATAAAATGAGTTTTCAGTATTAGAAAGTTTTTTTAACTTAATTTACAGGTGAAATTCTCAAACATCATTAGCATAATATTCTCAAACCCACTCAGTCTAATTTAGTGTCACGAGGTGGCAATAATCTGTCCTGCTGGTACTGGTAACAAGGCTGGAGAACCTTGGACAGACTGTCTGTATGTTGAAAGGCTTGGCATACAGAGTATGATGTGAAAATATCTTTGTGAGTAACTTACTGAGAGTATTGGTTCAGGTCAGTTTAGGGATCACAAGAATAACCTGCCAATTTAATGCACTACTCATGTTGCATCCCAAGCCTTTTGTTCTATGCTGAGAATATAATTAATCAATAATTTACATGTAGATGTGACTTGTGGTTTGAAGGACATATATGTTTACATACACACACACACACACACACACGTATATGTAATATATTGTCAAGCTTGGACCACCGAGTTGCACAGGAGAATGGAAAAAGGATCAGGTTTCCAAGGTACAAAATTTTAATTGCTGAACTAGCAGGTACAAACCCAAGACTTTATTCAGAAGGGGTTTGTCAACAGCAGTAAAGCACACAGGTTGCAGCTGTCAAATGTGACGGTCTAGCTCCCTTCTCCAGGTCAAAAGGACACAAATTCCTCCCCATCAACCTGGTTCAACAGCTCGGTAGCGGCGACTGGAGCAGACGCAGTCTGAGGGAGAGAAGACAGGAGAGTGAGTTGTTAGGTTGGCCAGGGCTTGGCCTTTTAAATGTTCTAAACCTTGTGTGGGAAGCATGTTGTCTGGTAAGCCAGCAAGCCTACAGCTGATCCTGCAAAGGGGAAAGGTAAGAGTGTGTTTGTTTCTTATTGAAATACTGTTTAAGAGGGAGTTTTTGAAGGGCAGCTGTGTTTCTTTGCCATAGGTTTACTGTTTAACAGAGAAACAGCTCGCAGTTAAAAGTGTAAGAGTGTACAGCTGGTGGAGCTATGCGGGAGGAAAATCGGAGCAGGGGAACTACTGAACTGCACATGACAGACAGCTGCCACCACTATGGGCAGCTAACCGGCAGCAGCACCACTCACAATATATACTGTATATAATCACACATGTGTGAACTGGACACAATTTACAGGCTCAAATAGTGTTATTTGTCAACTGAACCAGAGGTTGGCACTGCCTTCAAATACTCTCTCTTTTGTCCCTCTGCAAACCGAGTGAAGACTGCACCTCCCAGTAGCACCACCTCTGATCCACCCACTGATAACATCACTTCCGGCACAAACTAATGACATCCTATCCTGTCCAGAACTCACCTCTTAAAAAACATCACTTCCTTTTCCGGTGTTCCTGACTCCTCCTCTTACTGCATCTACAATATATAAACCACAGAACTTCCTTGTTAGCCATTTCCATTTTGAATTGCATTTGTAAAGATGTCTGTTTTGTTTTGCTGCCTGATTTTTCAGTATATGGGGTGGCCATCCCCAAACCTTTTTCTCCCTGACTATTTTCTATTATACTATATATGCCATAAATATATAATACATATATGAGAAGCATGGTTCCACGGTGATAAGAGCTCCTGCTTCAAAGATCTAGATTGCTGTTTGTGTGTAGTTTGCAAATTCTCCCCATGTCTATGTGGGTTTTATCTGGGTACTACATTTTTCCTTTCAGATCCCAAACATGTGCATACTAAATTAATTTGCAATTCTAAAGTGGGATTTTGAGTGCTTGTAGGCTCCCTATAAATTGCTACATTGCTCGGTGTTGGCTCCTTCCTTGCACCCTTATGACCTTGAATTTCACTAAGCGGGACTGATGTTATTGCTATGCTATGTTGACATTTGTAAAAGTTAGGTTGCCTATAATATAAATAAACATTTTTCCCGAAGTAACATACAATATGTAACAAAAGGCATAATTTATACTGCAGTAGACTGCTGAGAAGTAGAGAAGAGAGGCAAACACAAGATCAGAATACCAGAAGTTTACAAATACAAGTAGGGCAGAAAAAGGTGCAAGCAATGAGAATATTTAGTTGAGGATGTAGTGGTTCTTAATTAAATTAGCTTTATAAACAAGGACCAAGAAAAATTAATGAGCCAGCACACCATGACTCAAAACTTGCTACATGATGGCTGCTGCTGAACACAAAAAGGAGGAAATAACAGTAAGGTGGAAAGTTTGGACAGAATCCGAGTAACATGAATGGTGAGAGATATTTAGGTAATGAGCATGCTGGGTAGGCAGATAAACTGCTCTTTTACTCTAAATAAGATGAGAATTAAGGTGTTTTTTTCTTCTTCATTTATTTTTAATGTTTTGTTAATAAATGTTATTCATTGGTGTCTCTTTAATGTCAAGAATATTGTGTATTCTTAGGCTGTGACAAAATATGGTAACACTTTAGTTGAGGTACTGCAAAAAGTTATCTATCATATCACTCATTTACTGTTATATAGCAAGACCTTAACAAAGACTTCCTTTCACTTTCATAACACTTACAAAGCATCAGTAAAGTGTTTTTTCATCTCTGCAACGTGACCTACTGAGAAAACTTCACTTTGGAGTGGTCTGAGGTGAAATCACTGAGACACATTTCTCTTGATATTACATGTTTAGTATAAGACCTGTGAATCCTTCATATTAAAAAGTAATTTTATCATCATGCCAAGATGCACACTGCGCAGAGATGAATAGCCCATCCACTAATTTTTTATAAGTGTTATGAAGACCAAAACAATCCTTTCTTAAGGTCTTGTTACAAAAGAGTAAATGAATAACAGATGCATTTTTGCAGTACCTAAACTAAAGCGTTTCACAAACTTTTAACAAAAAGTGTCAAAAATTAAAGGAGTGTTATTCAGATGAAATAAAATCACAGGTATCTTTTTCATTGAATTTTTACTTTTGATTTACTTTTTCTGTTTGCTGTTTCTTATATTTTAGATATAATAAAAAATGTCCATATTTGCTTTGCAGCTGGCTGTATTTTTAGCTGATTTGGTTTAAGAATTACATTTATTAATCCCAAGGCCTTTCACCATACTTCACTTTTTTTTTAGTAAATTAAAGTTCAGTCTAAACTGTTGGGATCAGAAAGACCAGTTATACTGCTGACTTAGCTCAGCTATACTAATCAATTAATATAGATTTCAATTCAATTTCAACATTTTAAATTTTCTGCTATCACTATATTTTGAAAAACAGGTTTCTGATAAATGAAAGTTAAACCAAGTTAACTTTATCTTCACAAGCTCCAATAAAAAATACATTACTATAAACAGCATAAGAGAGAAGGGTATGCCTGCAGGCTGTTGTGTGATGCGCACAACTGGATTGAAATACGCACCAGGGGCTGAACTCATGCATGTACTGGGAGAGAGGCCAGATTGTTTGGTTCTGCTGAATAAAGCAAGGCACAGTACTGCTGTAAAATTTGTGAGTTTGTATTGTCATTCTGTAAATGACACTTTTTAGTAGTCCTTGTTTAAGTTAATGCTAATTATTCTTCTTTAAAGAAAATGCTGTATATGTATTCTACACATAGAATGTACTTGTGACAGCAATAGAAAAAGTAATATGCAATACAAAAGAACAACAAGTAACAAACCAATCTAAAAGGCAATTATACAATTGCTAGGAAAACATTTGAGGAATCTGTCATTGTTGAAATATAAAGAAGCTTGCTATTCAAATTATACTTAAACTCAGAAGTCTATTATACCATGTACAATCTACAGAGGGTGGCACAGTTTGGCAGTGGCCTCACAGATCAAGCATCCTGAGTTTAAATCCTGTGTTTGGTAATTTTCTGTGCAGAGTCTGACTCCCCATGGTTGTGTGCATTTTCATCAACTCAGTTCAGTTTTCCTTCCACATCCCCAAAGATATAGATGTAAGGTCAATTGGATTTTCCCTGTGCAAGAGAGTGAAATCTGATGGAGTGGTGTCCTGTCCAGAGTTGATTCCTTCTAGTTCTGCTGGAGTAGACTCCAGCATTTTGCAACCCTGAAATGGATTAATTGGGCTTGATGATGTGTGCTTGAATTATCTAAAGCAACATGAAGCAACAATTGCAAGTCTTCTTCTTCGAGCCGGTTCATGTGAGAGACTAATTTGAAAATAACAATAGTTAACTATTTCTGTTTACAGTGCATATATAATATAACTTGTTTCAGAAATATCATAAAGAGACTGCTGAAATTTTACTTCCTTAGAAGGCTGGCGTCCTTCAACATCTGCAATAAGATGCTGCAGATGTTCTATCAGACAGTTGTGGTGAGCGCCCTCTTCTACGCGGTGGTGTGCTGGGGAGGCAGCATTAAGAAGAAAGACGCCTCACGCCTGGACAAACTGGTGAGGAAGGCAGGCTCTATTGTTGGCATGGAGCTGGACAGTTTAACATCTGTGGCAGAGCGAAGGGCGCTCAGCAGGCTCCTATCAATTATGGAGAATCCACTGCATCCACTAAATAGTATCATCTCCAGACAGAAGAGCAGCTTCAGCGACAGACTGCTGTCACTGTCCTGCTCCACTGACAGATTGAGGAGATCGTTCTTCCCCCAAACTATGCGACTCTTCAACTCCACCCGGGGGGGTAAACGTTAACATTTAATATTATACAAAGTTATTGTCTGTTTTTTACCTGCATTATTATCAATCTTTAATTTAATATTGTTTATTGTATCAGTATGCTGCTGCTGGAGAATGTGAATTTCCCATTGGGATTAATAAAGTATCTATCTATCTGAAATGGCCAAGGAAATAAACATAATGTTCCAGGGGAATAGTTCAAGAACCTGGCTGATGCAATGTTCTTTCATGCACCTAATAAGACTTGCTGGTTGGCACATAACAGTTTTCAAAACAGAATAAGAGCTGAATTCAAGAGATATTTAAGAACAAGTATATGATGGAAGAAGACTTTTATTTTAGGATGGTTGTACTCTATGCTAAAGCACCTCATGTCTTTTAACCATTCAGAGTATGATATGTAAGCATTAATTCAGCATGGTTATGCAAATTCTGTTGTCTATAAATATAACCTTCTTCCTGTACTTTTGGACCATTCTAATCATGCTGTAACAGACTGTTGTGATGGATGCTCTCTTGTGCTGAAAAAGTGAATAAGAAGACACAATTGACAACTTTTCTCCTGCCTGGTTTCTGACTTAAGAAGGTTTTATCAAACTTGTCCTGGTAGAGGATAAGTTTCTTTCTTTAATTAATACCACATTAAGCGGCTGGGAAACATTGACTGGGGCAAAAGTGTGTGTGTACTGAAAATGGACAAAATGTCTTTGATGTGCAAACAAATTTAAATTTGGTACAGATTATGTCACACCCGGCCAAGTCAGTAGGTCTTCAATACCAAAACACTAAAGAAAATTTCATGTTCACACCAGATGTAGTATGTTCAATAGAATTTTATGTACATTGGAATTTTACAATTCTCATGTAATTTATTGCATTTTTATGCAAATATGCATTCAAAAGGAGACAAACAATGGGCATTAGACCTTTGTGTTTCCCTAGATGGAAGAATATGTCTTACTGAAAATCATCAATATGACATAGTATACACTTGAACTCTTTCTTTTTTACTGTTTGCCTCAGTGTGATATTTAGAGTTTAGGTTTTGTTTTTAGTTTGGAAGTAAATGTATTCCCACAATGAAAAATAAACTGTCTTTTCTAATTTTCTGAAAGAAATGTTTTAGCAAACCCAGTTGCTTTGTGGAAGTTTTGTAGAGGAATGAAAGTAGCAGTTTTAGAAAACCTGTCCATTAATAATCCTAAAATAAGAGTGTATCCTTTGGTGGAGTAAGTAAGTGTCGAAATCCATATATATTTTTCTGTGGTTTGTCTGGGACTGGAAGAGGTTGGATTAATCCAGCAGGAAAGCAATTAATTGATTGTGCCCATTATATCTTCAACAGTCTCTCACGTAATCCTTCATATCCTGATTTATAATTCATTGCTAAAATGTCTGGCAATTAATTATTTAGAGTTTAAATTACCTGGATGCCCTGACATGAAATAATGACGGTTCCAAAATAAGTTACCTTGTTGTTTTGAGCTAGAATGACATGACAATAAACCTTAACCATTAATGTAAAAGTTTTTTTTCTAGATCATCATTTATCTCTTTTTAATAAGAAGTGATTTGGGGCTTGATTACTCTTCCAGTTAAATATCCTCAGCTTTATGATAAAAAGCATCTGCCTTGATATTTTTATTACCAGGATCATTATAATATGATGAAATGAAGCCACCCAAAGAATAAAGTTCATCGGGCTTGTCTTACATTTTGCCATTACAGAGTTTTTTAGATATGTAAAGCTCTTTTGATCCATGAAAATCAGTGACAGGTTTGATACTGCAGCATCTCTTAGAATACGGCATGTCTATACTGTAGAAACAAGATGAAGACAGAAGCTTTCTATTAAGGTAGCATTTGACTTAGTTTGCTGAAATTGAGGTCATATGCAATCCCAAGATTTATTGTGCATATGTCAGAAGTAATGTTGTGTAGTTTTGCTACCAGACTTCATGTTGATGACATTTTCTATGGTGCAGGAAGATACCGAGGGGTCCTCCAGAAACAAGGAAGTTCACTTCAGCTGTGGACTCTGCAAAAGACAGAACTTTACTGGAGAAACTGCTCCAATTTTTTTTTAAAAAGGACTGAAGGCTTCTGACTTTAGTCTTATATATCAATTGAAAGTTCAAAATGGGCATGAAGACTATTGATTCCTTCACTTACCTCTGTCTCCACTTGATTGGTGAAGTCTACCTATTATGCTTCAGTCTGGATTTATTGCCTGGCTTATGTTTATTCTCTGTTTAATTATTGTTTTAATTATTGTTGAATTATTTTTCAGGGTTTTGTATCATTTATTTTGTATTTATTTATCATGCATTATTTGGGTTCTGTATCTTTAAACACCTATCCACTTTTGTGTCTTGTGGGAAGTCAGCAGATGAGGTTTCCCTAATATTACTGCTGTTGGGTCCTCCCTCTGCCTTCAAACTGAAATGAGAAGGAAGTATTCAACACCTGTTCATTGTTTGTCTGAAGATCTAGAGTGCTGATGGTTACTGCTGATTTTCTTGTTTTCTTGGATTTGTGCCTCTCTTT
Organism: Erpetoichthys calabaricus; assembly: GCF_900747795.2. Classification (NCBI taxonomy): domain Eukaryota; kingdom Metazoa; phylum Chordata; class Cladistia; order Polypteriformes; family Polypteridae; genus Erpetoichthys; species Erpetoichthys calabaricus. The sequence goes on along the minus strand of NC_041397.2, from coordinate 71,886,206 downwards.
TTAAGGATTCTGGTTATTAGATTGTGTTTTGGTGTTTGGTTGCCCTAAATTTATAAAGATTACTTGCTGGATTGGTCTTGCTAGCAAGAGTGTTATGGTTTCCTTTACACAGAGGCATTATTTATGTATTTTTGTAATATTTGAGACATTATTTATATATTTTGAACTTTTAAAGCCAAAATCCATTTTAGGGCCATGTTAGCCAAAACCCAGACAGTAAAGTATTGGGGTCAAGCTGCCTTAGGCGAGGCCGTTTCTGGTCTGGCTTGGGGGAACTCCGAACTCCGGCATGTCTTATGTGTCTTTTAGAGGCTTCACATCATTATTGCTGTAAAAGTAAATTGGGTTCATGATATTACCATTACACGGTACAGTTGCACAGTGCTTGAGAGTATTCACACACCCTCCCATTGATCTCACATGGGTCAGTTTTAGAGCAGGATTTACATGTCTGTTTGCTGTTCACTGAGTTTGACTATATCAAAGTAGTAGTTTTCAACCTCTTGCATGAGTTCTGGTTCTTCCTCCACTATATGAGTCACATTCCAACTTACAAGACTGTGTTTCCTTTGACAAGTTCTAGTGTACCAGAATCCATCTAACTCTTATTTGTTACCAAACTGGCATTGCTCCTTGCCCTCATCCTTCACTTTGTGTATTATCATGTTTGGTCAGGTTTGGGCTCATGTACTGGTACAGCATGTTGCCACACCCACCACATGACTAAACAGTTCGGGATCCTGGTTGGTTTTGCCGCAGGCAGACACGCAGTCCAGTCCCAATCCCCAGAATGACCATCTATCTGCTGTAGCCAGGTGTTAAGGGGGCATCCCCTTGGCCTGGTTCAGCCACTTGGGTCCTCAACAATGAGGATCCTGTGAGCCGGATGACCCTCAAGTATTGCATCATATGGCTGTAGTGCCATAACTAACGCTCCCACACAATGCAGGTAATGTGCCAAATAGCAAAACAGGAAGCATCGAGACTCTAAATGCTGCCACACACAGCTTTCCAGCGACCTCATGACCCCCCCATGCTCTCCCAATCCGTCTATTTACTTCATAAAACAAGTCACTAGAGACATAAATGTCGCTGCCAAAGTAAGTAAACCTCTTGATGAGGTCAACATTCTCCTTTGCAGACAGACACACTGCTGATGGCTTGTCCCAAGAGGTCATTGAAGGCCTGGATCTTGGTTTTTTATCCAGGACACTCACAAGCCCAGACACTCACACTCCTTGTTCAGACTCTTGAGAGCCCCAAACAGAATCTCCATTGATTCTTTGAAGGTCACAGTATTATTGGCAAAGTCAAGATCAGTGAATCTTTCTTCACCAACAGATACCCCACAGCTGTGTATTATATTGTGTGTTAGAAGGCTATATAAGGGTTATATGTCACCTTTTCAAGTGTTCACTAGTGAATTACACTCCCAAAGCCAGCCCCAGGTCTGGATCACAGTGTCCCTGCCCATAGAGGGATTCTCTTTGATTTAATCAAGACTATTATAAGGGTCAATAATAAATTATTCTTAATGGATTATTTACAGAGCTGTGCAAGTCTTCAGCCACCCAAGAAAATAATATTTTTAAGCTTATTAACTGGGAAGTAGGTGTCTATTTGCTTGTAAAAACATACACAGATACACATTAAATGTATACTCTTTATTAGGTTTAAAATCAAATTCATACAGGAATTTACATGTGAAAATGTTACAGATGACGCATTTAAATTCTGCTTGAGCCCTGGCTTCAGCATCTTCCTTAAAGTAGCTCCTGTACTTGATAATGAAGACACAAGGGTGCAAATTACACTAAATTAAGTTTTCCATCTGTAGGATATTTTGGTATTTTATACAAGAGTACAGTATGATCATTTTAATTGGCTGCTTTGAGAAACAAAAATATACTTTAACAAGTAAATTGAAATTTGGCAGAAAACAGAATATAATGAATAGACTCCTGAGTACTAAAACCCATAATAAACTGTTTCTAATGAAAATAATACATATACCACAATTCTTAAACCTACTTTTTCTAGTCCAGGGTCACAAGTATAAATAACATATAGTATTTAGATATCTCTGATCCAACAGATAAATATGTTGAAAAAGGTGAATAACATTAATTAATGACTCAGGTGCCGCCGAGAGTGGCAGCCTTTTCAGCAGCTCCGTGTACGACTTTATTTTTCTACTTTTATTATCTTTTTTATTGATCACTCCTATCACTTTATTTTATGTGGATTCGTTCCCTGGACACACTTACTTTTACAACGTGGGCATGGATTTTTACATGCCGAGACTCATCTATTCAAGTACTCAACTTCGAGCGCTGAGAACAAATGCCAGTGCCGGTGTGGTTCCCTATTTACCCAACGAGGTAAGAAGGCGGTATCGTGGCAGCAGAGCCGGCACTAAGCTAAAAATGAAGCGGCTTGCAAGAAAGTGGAGTTTTAAGCCTTCGGTGCCTTCTGTGATCATGGGAAATGTGAACTCAATATCAAATAAGATCGACGAACTGGCTGCGCTGGTGAAAAATGTCAGAACCTACAGAGAATGCAGTTTGTTGTGTTTTTGCAAAACGTGGCTAACTACCACCATCCCAGATGCTAACGTGGAGCTACCCGGGTTTAGCACAGTTAGAGCGGACAGAGACGCAAGTACCTGCGGGAAGCACAAAGGAGGAGGTCTAGCTCTCTATGTCAATACACGGTGGTGTAACTCTGGACATGTTAATGTCAAAATCTCCACTTGCTGCAGGGACATCGAACTGTTGGCTGTAAGTTTGCGTCCCTATTACTTGCCCAGAGAGTTTGGAAACATCATTGTTGTTACTGTTTACATCCCTCCTCAGGCGGACGTGGAGACAGCGAGTGACATCATCCATTTTGCTGTTGCTAAGTTACAAACGCAGCACCCTGAGGCGCTTGTGTTAATCGCTGGAGATTTTAACCATGTGACGCTGGACAAAACATTGCTTGCCTTCTCCCAGAATGTGGACTGTAACACCCGGGGAAATAAGACTATTGACTTACTGTATGCAAACGTTAAAGACCCCGCTACCTGCGCTTGGGAAAGCAGATCATAACCTGGTTCTGCTTCAGCCTCACTACAAACCAAAAGTGAGGGTCCTACCTACAACCACACGCTCATTCAGGAAGTGGTCCCCTGAGGCAGAGAAGGCTCTGAGAGAATGCTTTGGAACTATAGACTGGGATATCCTGCAGGGACCGCATAGTGAGAATATTGAGGAGGTTGTTGACTGCACTACTGACTACATCAACTTCTGTATGGACATTGTAGTTCCAGTAAGAACTGTACGCTGCTATGCTAACAACAAGCCATGGATTACAAGTGACATCAAGGGCCTTTTGAACCAGAAGAAAAGGGCTTTTAAAGGCGGTGATCAGCATGAGCTCAAGCGTGTGCAGAAGGAGCTTAGAGTCCAGCTTAGGGCGGCGAAGGAGCAGTACAGGAGAAAGCTGGAACAGAAGTTGCAGAATAACAGCATGAAGGAAGTGTGGGATGGGATGAAGATCATCACTGGCTGTAGCTCGAAGCGGGGTGCCACCATCGAGAGAGACGTGAAGAGAGCAAACCAAATGAACAACTTCTTTAACAGGTTTGACCACCCTAACCCACTCTCACTCCCACCTCGGAGTACTGCACCCTTCACCCATCCTTCTGCTGATACCAGCATAGGAGAGACATCCCCACCCACAATTACAACAGCGCAGGTGAGCAGTGAGCTGAGGAGACTTCGTGCCAGCAAAGCAATGGGTCCAGATGGAGTATCGCCATGACTGCTGAAGGTTTGTGCATCGGAGCTGGGGGGTCCTCTCATCTTCAACCTGAGCCTGGAACAGGGGAGAGTCCCGAGGCTTTGGAAAACATCTTGCATTACCCCAGTCCCAAAGGTATCACGTCCTAGTGAGCTGAATGACTTCCGGCCTGTTGCTCTGACATCACATGTGATGTTGACCATGGAGAGGCTGCTGCTTCACCACCTGAGGCCACAGGTTCAACACGCCCTTGACCCTCTGCAGTTCGCATATCAGGAGAAGGTGGGAGCGGAGGATGCCATCATCTATATGCTACACCGATCACTCTCCCACTTGGACAGAGACAGTGGTGCCATAAGAATTACGTTTCTAGAATTCTCTAGCGCCTTCAGCACAATCCAACCTCTGCTCCTTAGGGACAAGCTGACAGAGATGGGAGTAGATTCATACCTGGTGGCATGGATCGTGGACTATCTTAAAGACAGACCTCAGTATGTGCGTCTCGGGAACTGCACGTCTGACATTGTGGTCAGCAATACAGGAGTGCCACAGGGGACTGTACTTTCTCCGGTCCTGTTCAGCCTATATACATCGGACTTCCAATACAACTCGGAGTCCTGCCATGTGCAAAAGTTTGCTGACGACACTGCTATCATGGGCTGCATCAGGAGTGGGCAGGAGGAGGAGTATAGGGACCTAATCAAGGACTTTGTTAAATGGTGTGACTCAAACCACCTACACCTGAACACCAGCAAAACCAAGGAGCTGGTGGTGGATTTTAGGAGGCCCAGACACCTCATGGATCCCATGATCTTCAGGGGTGACTGTGTGCAGAGGGTGCAGACCTATAAATACCTGGGAGTGCAGCTGGATGATAAATTAGACTGGACTGCCAATACTGATACTGATCCTCTGTGTAAGAAAGGACAGAGCTGGTTATACTTCCTTAGAAGGCTGGTGTCCTTCAACATCTGCAATAAGATGCTCCAGATGTTCTATCAGACAGTTGTGGCGAGCACCCTCTTCTAAGCAGTGGTGTGCTGGGGAGGCAGCATAAAGAAGAAGGACACCTCATGCCTGGACAAACTGGTGAGGAAGGCAGGCTCTATTGTTGGCATGGAGCTGGACAGTTTGACATCTGTGGCAGAGCAATGGGCACTCAGCAGGCTCCTATCAATTATGAAGAATCCACTGCATCCACTAAATAGTATCATTTCCAGACAGAGGAGCAGCTTCAGCGACAGACTGCTGTCACTGTCCTGCTCCACTGACAGACTGAAAAGATCGTTCCTCCCCCAAACTATGCGACTCTTCAATTCCACCCAGGGGGGTAAACATTAACATTATACAAAGTTATTGTCTGTTTTTACCTGCATTTTTATTGCTCGTTTTTTTTTTTTGTATCAGTATGCTGCTGCTGGAGTATGTGAATTTCCCCTTGGGATTAATAAAGTATCTATCTATCTATCTATCTATCTATCTATCTATCTATCTATCTATCATGTATAAGCAGACAACAGTTTTAATCTAGAAGAAAATAACTAAATACTATACTGTACGTTAATGCAAAATGAGGAACACCTTACATTGCTTGAAGATTCCAGGCTACTGCCTGAAAAGCTGACAGAATACAGGAAATAGATCAGAAAACTAAGAAAAGTACTTTTAAAATACACTCCGCTTAACCATGAGTCATGAAGGCCTGGAGCTTATCTAAAAATCATCAGATGCACAGCAGGAACCAACTGTGATTGTAACCCCATCCATTACAGGGCACACTTTCATTTGCACCCACACTCAGTCATGCACACAGCGTCAGTTTAGATTTGTCAGTTATTCTAATATGCACATCTTTGTTATGTTGGAGGAAAATCTAGAGAAAATCCAATGTAGACACTGGTAAAGTATATACTGTAACATCCTCAAAGTTTGTGACCAAACTAGGATTAGAATCAAGTGTCCCGTAGCTGTGAGGTAACTTTTCCAACCATTGAATCACCATGAAAGTTACTGGGATAAATCATTCTGACAAATAATAGAACATATGCAGAATACCCCATTCAGAGTTTTGTTTGCTGGTTAGAACAGTTATAAGTCTCACTTGCACTTTTTTCTGTAAAGGATTTACATAAGTAAAGGAGACATTAAATAAAGAACACAGTGTATCATAGAACATCCAGTCATTTTAAGTACAAACTTTTTCAAATATAGGTTGGGAGACTCGGTTACTTCAGCTACAAGAAAAAAATCAGATTACATAAGTGAATAAGAATAATTTTCATGAGAAAAAGGCAGTCGCTTCCCTTATGTTTTTAGTTTTTATAATAAGATTGCGACTACTATCTCACAATTCCAGGATCCTGCTTGTGCAGAGTCTGCATGGATTTCCTCTGGGCATTCCAACTTCCAAAGGCTTGTATGTTACATTAATTGCTAACTATAAAGTGTTGTGCTGTGAGTGACTGTGCCCTACACTAAATCAAAGAAATATACTTTGAGGTCTGCTTCTCAACTATTTCCACATTTATTAGATTTTGAAACTTTATTTAGGCTTAGTTGTATTTAGTTGTATTTTTTTAATACCTGGAGTAAACCCATATACAGAAGAGGAAAATACGGACATTCTACAACCACAGGTGTCTTTCAGAAATTAAACCCAGCGTGTACCAATGTATAGATGAAATGTTCATATTTTATAGTCAATTAAGTCCTTTGAAATTAGAAAGGTATTAGAATAAACTAAACAAAAAACTCCCTTTTCCCTCACAATTATCTATGTTGCTGTGGCTCCTTTCTCACTTTCATTACCACCAAGATCAGATATTTAGAAACTGATATCTCTTCTTCACTCATAGTCATAGCTTGTCACAACTACTGCTACACATTGATGCAGTTTTTTCTATCAAAAGGTGGTCAAGCACCCACTCTGATTTAAGTAACATCTTGTTATTATTAAAATGAATATTTTCCCTTGTTTTAATTTTCTTAGTTCTATGTTACCCATCTCTTCCACTACTAAATACTGGTGGGACATCAGTTCATTCCTTTCTAATTTCTCATGGAATGGAACAAAACCATCCCTTAAATATTTTAGTTTACGTTGAGAAAACTAGTGTCCTTTTCTGTTGTAGAATTCTACCACTGGGGCATTCACTCCATACTCAGTCTGTTCCTGGATTTGTTCCTGGAATCTTCAATGGGTTTATCATCAGTCTATTTGAAATGAAACTTTTCTAGGCTCTGTATTGTGCTTGTGATACCCTATACTATTAATATATGACATCTTGTTGAGAAGTGTACTGCCCCTTCTGTGAGATGGCATACTTGCACTCCTGTGTTTCACAGCACTGCTTTTTTAATCAGTGACTTACCATGAGTACTTTTTCCCTTTATATTGTATGGGAGTTGGCCTGCTTGGAGACCTGTTTGATAACTCAGGCCTTATGATGTTCCAGTCTTTGTAAACTCACTTTAATCTTCCTACTTCATCTTTCTTCATATACTTTCAACTCAGGTTAGTGATCAGAACATGTGACATCTATGACGGCTTGTCTACGCTCCTTAATCTGTACACCTAGAAATATCTCCCTCAAATTCCACTCTGGTCCAGTGATCTCTCTCTCCATTGGGTTGCCATTATATTCAGGAATGATTACATTTTTGTTCCTGCTCCAGGAATCCCAACTATTAGTTCACAGAAATTTAAATAATTCATACACTGCTTTCAAATAGGTCTCTCCACTTGTGTTTGCTTGGTTTGCATGGCATCTTTTTATACATGTTCTGGCACTGCCCGTATGTCTTTTCTCATTGGGTTCAATTTTCTTAATCCATCCATCCATCCATTATCCAACCAGGGTATTATTTTAGTATTTTTATTTTTGTATTATATTCTGGTTTATTGTCTTTTATTCTACTTCAATGCTTTGCATAGACTGTATTTATCTTTATTTAGTGTTTTATGAAAATATTATTGTACTTAATGATGTATATGCCTGTTGTTCTTTCTGAATATCTGTGTAGTGCTTTGAGTATGGGAAAGATGCTACGAGGGACGTTCAAAAAGTTTACTCACTTTTATATTTTCGTTGGACACAGTGAAGGCGGGAGGAGTAGTAATTGGGCATTAAAAAGTTGGAATGATGCCTAGAAAACTGCATCACAAACGAAGATGACTATGTAGAAAATTGATGTAATTTGTTTTTGAAATTCTTAATAAATAGCAACAGAACTGACACCAACAGGTGTCTTATAAAATAAAACAGTCAACACAAAACAACTCTAAAGGCAGTGAAAATGCAACCACAACCCACATCTCACCCCCACACAAAATTTGCCCTGTTAGGTAAAAACAAAACCTATGAGGGAAACACAGCCCAAAAGCCAGACCCCACCAAGTCAGGATTTAAGAAGAAAGAAGATTAGAACGACAGCAACCACTGGCCATGTGGCTCCACTGAATTTCCACTACAGCACACTGTTTTTTAATATATGAAGCAGACAACCCATTGATCACCACTGCTCAGAGTTCAAAAATATCGGATTTTCAGGTAGAAGGTACTATTGTGCCTAGACAAAACCACCTCTGCTGGATAGAAGTAATAGACCAGAGGTCCAATAAGAGAACAATTTGAGGAAGGGAAAGGTATATTAATGTGAAAAACATTTGAGAATAATTTAGAGATATACTGTATAAGAGGGGCTCTCTTAAAACATATGCAAAAAAGTATCTAGAATACTCGTATGGCAGAAGGGAGAATAAGGATCAGTGGACAGACACATGGCAAAATGGTGTCAACAACACACTCTTAATCTTTGAAAAGGAGAATTTGATTTATAATATAAGGAAGGAATGATAATTGATTTGGCATGGCACAATATATAAAGAAGAAGATGATTTTCTTTTGAAAACATTTTAACAGTATACAGCAGAACCAGCCATGCTTAAAAGAAATCACTATCAATGATCTTCACTTGCAATATGTGACAAAAAAGAATCGGCACATCTTGTTTCCAGGAGTTTGCCATCACAGACACAACAACTTTTAGTGTCTATTAAAAAGTCTGCAGGCATCGTAAGCCTGGAGTTTAATTTCCTGCAGTAATGCTACATCGGCCTTCTTTCTCCACAGCTATTCAACCACACTTACCCAGTAGAAGTTAGACCCAATGCCACAGACATTCCAAGACACTATTTTAAGGTTAGATATTTAAGTAAAGAGGAAGGAATTGAAATTAAATATCAAAAGATAATACAAATGAAAGGAACATGATCAGGAGTTGACACTAGTCTGTTGTCACCCTCCCGGCAAATTTACCCATCCCAAGCTAACTCAATAACCCTGGGAAGAGTGAATCAAATCAAACAAACAAGTAAAAAAATTCATTCCAACATCCCCTACACCCTGCTACCCCACACATTAACATGTAGGCATGAATCCCACCTATGCAATGCACTTAAACTGTGCAAGTGCAGCAAACTCATCAGAACCACCTCCAATGTATCCTCTACAGGCATTCTATGTAAATGGTATGTAATGGCATTAAGTACAGAAGGAGTCCAGAGTGGAAAAGAACAACATTCTGAGAACAGATAATTAAACAAAAGCAGCCAACCAGAGAAGGAGAATGTCACACCAGGATGGCTATAGAAAAGCGCAGCACTTGGCCCTCAGGCTGTCCACAGAACCATGCCTGCCTCCAGAGGAATAGAGTGAAAAGTCACTAAAAGTTAAATAAAAAAAGAAGTTAACCACAAATAAGTTAATTATATTAAGGAAGTAAGTTTTGGCAGACACCAATCAATATAATTATGCAGTGGTCCTATTATTAGAAAAAGTCCATCTTCTTTGTGATTCTCACAAACACTGCAAAATGCAGCAACAGAAAGAAGATGAATCTGTGTGTCTCTGCAATTGAATAAAAGTTCAGTTATTTTGGATGTTGTCAGTCACCTCAGCAGCTAGCTTCTGATCGTCAAACATTGTATGTCCTGATGCATAGAACAACTTGAGACAGCCAGTATGCAAGAGAAATGGCTGTAGACCAACTCCATAAGCATGCTTTATTGCTGGATTTAACGTCTTTTGAGTTTAAGCAGTAGGTGAGCTGAAATTGGAATATAAATAAATTTGTTTTCCTCATAAGGAAGACCGGTGGCTTTCATCACTGTCCTCAAATTGATCTGGCCATCAGCATAATTTAAAAATCACAGAATCAGGGACCAGGGATGAGAAGAGTTCCCAGCTGAAAAATATATTCTGTGGCAGTGTTCAATTAGTAGAGAAAATTCTCGAAGTCTGAGGAAGAGAACAGGCCACAGCTTTTTTTAAAAACTGAATGACATCACCTCCTTCAACATTATCTTTGAGACCTATAGTATGGCTATTATTTCACTGGATTCAGTCTTCCAGCTAAATCATTCAGAAGAGAGGGATGCAACCTGATTTGCAGTGATGTATTTTGATGTTGTGAAAAATGACTTTGTTTATCACTGACCCAAGCTACTTGGATATCTTTTTCTGTTCCTCTTTAACCTTTTTGACATCATGGTGAATAATAGCAAGGTCTTCCCTGAAATTCAGCAGTAGTGTTGAAATTTTGCATGCAACAAACCTCTTCAAGTCAGCACACATGGGCTGCTTTAAACAGTCCTCCACATTTTCTTCAGGCAAGGGTTCTTTTATTGCGGGCTCACAATTTCAGAGTGGAACTCCTACCAGATAGCATAATTGGATATGTCAGTGAAAGGTGAGTAAAATGTAGTATATTAATTTTATCTCTTGGAGCAAAAAGTAGGTAAATGAGAAAAATCTATTGTGTATAGTGTTAGTGTTAGTACACCAGCTGTTGTTGACGTACAGGCATAATCCTCCCTCTTTTCTCTTACCAATGTCTCCGGTTTCTGTCCTGCTGGTGTACTGTGGGGCCTGCTAACTTGATAGCCATATCCAGAATGAGTGAATGAAGCCAGGTCTCTGTAATTAGCAGAATGAAACTGTCCTTAACAATCTTATTTGCTGCAAACTTTTGGCTTCATTCATCCATCTTATTTGCAAGGGATTTAGTGTTGGTGAGAAAAAATACTAAGAAGAGGCAGCCCTGCTCCTGCCTCGATCTCCTACATGTGGGGACAATAATCCACGGGTAGCCCTGTGCCTGGCTATGTCCACCAGGATGTTGTGGAAGCGGAGAAACTCGGCTATAACAGTCTGCTCACTGCATAGTCCTTTTTATAGGAGATTGTGCCGGCTGTAGATGTTATTCGCCCAGCAGAATGTCATTACGACAAACAGAAACACGTACACATAAGGGCAAAAAAAGTGCTGAAAGGAAGAGCACCGAGCCACTGCGCTTATGCAGGCTGCCGTACATTTATTATACAGTACTTATGTATTTTGTTTATTGTTTTCATGTTTTAATTTATTATTTGGGATATTTAATTGCAAATAATAATAATAATAATCCATCCATCCATCCATTATCCAACCCGCTATATCCTAACTACAGGGTCACGGGGGTCTGCTGGAGCCAATCCCAGCCAACACAGGGCGCAAGGCAGGAAACAAACCCTGGGCAGGGCACCAGCCCACCGCAGTAATAATAATAATAATAATAATAATAATAATAGATAGATAGATAGATAGATAGATAGATAGATAGATAGATAGATAGATAGATAGATAGATAGATAGATAGATAGATATAATAATAAAGAAATACATAAAATATAATCATGGCTGTATGCTATGTGGACTTGTTTCCTGGATAGTTATTACAACTCCTACAACAATTAGGTTTAATTGGTCATTGAGCATATTTACCTGTATTAACATTATTTTAAAAATGTTCCAAAAATTTCCTAAATTAATGCTGTCTAATGGTAGATAGAGTTGTACACTTTGTTCTGAGATCTTTAATGTAAGGCAGACAGGAGTTTTGAAGCAAGATTTTTATATTCATCAAAAATGGCTTCTAATAGTGGTTATGTGTTACATATTTATTTACAGTAAGAATTTCACTGTACTCTGTACATGTGCCAATAATGACTCTATAAACCTAGAAGGGTTTAGTAGCATTATTTAACCCAGATATTTAGAGTCTAGTTTCCTACTCCAGGTGGAGTAAAATTCCAAGAAACAATATATTCATTCCTATGTTTCTTATTAACCATTATTACTTATGCAAGCACTGAACCCCACTTTTATGGATGCTGATACATTTTATAGAGATTGATTAAAAAAAACATTTTGCCTGCAACCGACTGGTTTTTTGTCCATGGCTGTTTTCTTCATTGTGTCTGATGCTAAGATAATGGGCTCTGACCCCCTTTGATGCTGAATTAGATTAAACAAGTCTAACAATGTTAAGAAAGGATACGATGCTAACTCAATAATCATCCCTCTGAAGCCTTGTAATGATTTCAGTTCCTATAGTCAGGTAAGTCTGATCATCTTTCAAGCACTAGTCTCTAGTAGGGCCAGTCGAAATACTTCACAATCTATTCACTTCATTATGGTGATGGACAGTGTGTTCAAAGGACAGAGACTAGAAAAATGCAAAGCTTCGTGATGTTTTCATTTAAATGGACTGTGATTGTGAACAGGAGAACTAAAAACATGAAACAGCTTGTTGCAAGTTAGGAGTGTTCTGTCTCTTTATTTGCTACATAAAGGCCCTATATAAATCAACAGCTGTTTGTTTTTTGCAAAATAAGGATAAAACTATATGATATACCGGATATTTTTTATTTAAACTAGCCACAGGTAACCCAATTAAGAAAAACTTACATTTACATTTGCAAACTTTTTAATTTTACTGTGCATCTATTTAAAAAAAAAAATTACTGTTTCAATAAACCAAACGAAGCATGTAATTGCAATGATAAATTGCAGAATGTGACATCTAAATGTCTGTGCCACCTATCAGATAGTTCTGTGCTACAGATACGAATCAGACAACTGGACTTTTGATTTCAAGAACAGCTTTCTAATTAAAATGCCAATTGCTAAGTCAAATAAGCAGGAAAGAAGCTTAATAGAAGTAGATGCTAGGTGAACATTTCAGCTTGAATGGTTTTATATAATTGCTGTCTGTTGCTTACTCATATTAAGCAATTGTCGTTTTATAATACAAAAGGCTGTTATTAGAGTTCATTCAGGCTTAAGAACATGCTTCAATAACATTTGCACCTGCTGCAAATACTTTTTAACTTTATTCAGCTTGCTTTTTATTTATTTTATATTCTCAGGTGAAAGGGTTATTGATATCTAGTTAAAAATAATATAAGAGTCGAAATGGTGTGTCTCCCGCCTTCTTGTCTTTTCATGTGGAAATAACCTTTAACACCTTTTTTCCTTTCTACAAAGTAGTAATATAATACAGAAGTATTGTTTTAATGTAAAACGTTATACTTAACACAGTCCAAACACACATTTTTACTTCTACTTATATATTCTTCTGCACCTCTGAATGAATGGACATTTTTTATAATCAAATATTTATTGAAGATTAAAAATTAAAGAGGCACAAAAGTAACATACAAGATTTTTTAACATTGACAACATGAGGTATAGATAAGCAAACAGAGAGACAGTAGAATATTGGCCTGTTAATCCTTAATGCTGAAAGTCCTGAAATACCAAGATTAAAAAGAGAGGATTACCTAAAAGTGAAGGAAAGAGAAATAGGAAATTTCCTATGAGAAACGTGACGTTTTATGTCATGAGATTATGTCCAGGCTAAAGAACATGGATAGATGTAAGGGAAAGAGAGGAACGATCCAACAGAAAGAAGAATTTGTGGGAATAGAAGAATATTGGTGGATGGAATAGCAGATGTAAAATTACAGATGGAGGACAAAAAAGCAGTAAATGTGTGACACTCCCAAAACAAACATAATAAAGCAGAAGGAGTGTAGCTCAGCACATTTACTTAACGCAAATGTGGTCAAATCCATAGCAAAGCACTTACAGGGGCAACGTGAAGGTGTAGCGGGGCTACATAATAATAAGTATTTTTTTTTTTCTTTGTGCTGAATGCGTTTTGTTTTCGTTGTTCCGTTTGCTGTACTATATGTGCGTATCAGTAAATGTTGTCCCCATAAGTGCAAAGGGGAAGGATGATGAATGGAGACCGCAACCCAAGACGGAAATCACCTGTTGAATCCACCAGTTACATCCAGGACATTCTGTATTTAAACGAGAAGACCAAAAGGCAAAGGAGAAAGGAGAGAGTGAGAGAGAAGAAAAAGAATAAGAATCATTTATGCATCCATATTTCATCTAATTTCTGTTCATCGTACAATTCCATTACTTGCTTCTGAAGGATCCGGACATTATCACAACTGCCAGCACCGAGAAGCCCCAGGGTTTGTATACACATCAACCATTGCTGAGGACACTTATGGTGAGGTTGTTTTTTGTATTCTCGGGAGGAAGCAATATATCATATCTGCCAATATTCAGCTGTTACTGGACTTTATTAGGTTTTGGACTCATTTATCACTTTCATTTCCATTGCAATTTATCATTCATCTGTGTTTGTGTTTCATGTTTTTTTGTTTATTATTTGGGACAAGGGAGGGTTTTGTAAATATTGTGTTTTTGTTTAATAATTATTCACTGGTGTCATTGGGTTAGTGGTGGTTTGTGTGCACATATATATATATATATATATATATATTACTGAATATTCGTCTGTCTTCGTGTGTATTTATATGTATCATTGTCAATATATCCGTTTTTGGTTTTACATATCTGTGTACTGTTTGCTGGTTATTTCATTGTATCGGGAAAATTAAGATAATCTGTAAGGAGTATGGCTTGTTATCATCTCGAGAGTCTTCAGGCTAATCCAAGGAAATAGTCTTGGTAGGGTAGCGGCCGGTCTGGGTAAGGGGTCGGTCATTACAAAAGTTATAAACAAACTTGAACTGTACAGTTTAAAGTTTGGGGATCTTAGAAGAGGAGGAGATTTCCAGGAAAGAAGAGGGTGCAGATGTAAGGTCACACTACCAAACAGAACAGGAGTCGGTAGGATATCTTGTGCAAAGAAATATACAGAGTAGACACTGGATGTGAGAAAAAGGATAACGAGTTAGAAAAATTGCAAAAGCAATGTGAAAGAAGAAAAGGCAGGGAAAGTCTAAGTCTTAAGGACAGATCTTTGTTGAAGATTAAGGATATCCATACCAGCTTCTTCCACTTCTGGGTTACCAGGGTGAGGAAAATGCCCTTACTGGTAGCCCTGGGCACACAGCAGGAAGCAGGCAGCCCTGAGAACTGAGGTAGTTGTGCAGACACAGCCACATAAGCCAGTGTTTTTCAGTCACTTTTCTGTGCAACGCCAATGAAGGTATTGATACAGCCAGCGAGACTTTTTATCTACAGTACTTTCTAATCATGCTCCCTTCAACCCCCCTGGCCAGGCTGCTGTTTGATTTTATTTATCTCTTGTGATTGCTCATTTTCCCCTTCCCTGTCATTATTTGGGGAGATGGGGATAAAGTGAACACGATTAGAAACAGTATAAAATACAGTACTGTGCAAAGGTTTTAGGCAGGTGTGAAAAAATGCTGTAAACAAAGAATGCTTTCAAAAATGGAAGTGTTAATCATTTACTTTCATCAATCAACAAAATGCAGTGAATGAACAAAAGAGAAATCTAAATCAAATCAATATTTGGTGTGACCACCCTTTGCCTTCAAAACAGCATCAATTCTTCTAGGTACACTTGCACACAGTTTTTGTAGGAACTCGGCTGGTAGGTTGTTCCAAACATCTTGAAGAACTAACCACAGATCTTCTGTGGATGCAGGCTTCCTCACATCCTTCTGTCTCTTCATGTAATCCCAGACACACTCGATGATGTTGAGATCAGGGCTCTGTGGGGGCCATACCATCACTTCCAGGACTTCTTGTTCTTCTTTACGCTGAAGATAGTTCTTAATCACTTTGGCTGTATGTTTGGGGTCGTTGTCCTGCTGCAAAATAAATTTGGGGCCAATCATACGCCTCCCTGATGGTATTGCATGATGGATAAGTATCTGCCTGTATTTCTCAGAATTGAGAACACCATTAATCCTGACCAAATCTCCAACTCCATTTGCAGAAATGCAGCCCCAAACGTTCAAGGAACCTCCACCATGCTTCACTGTTGCCTGCAGACACTCATTATTGTACCGCTCCCCAGCCCTTCGACAAATAAACTGCCTTCTGCTGCAGCCAAATATTTCAAATTTTGACTCCTCAGTCCAGAGCACCTGCTGCCATTTTTCTGCACCCCAGTTTCTATGTTTTCGTGCATAATTGAGTCGCTTGGCCTTGTTTCCACGTCGGAGGTATGGCTTTTTGGCTGCAACTCTTCCATGAAGACCACTTCTGGCCAGACTTCTCCAGACAGTAGATGGGTGTACCTGGGTCCCACTGGTTTCTGCCAGTTCTGAGTTGATGGCACTGCTGGACATCTTCCGATTTCGAAGGGTAATAAGCTTGATGTGTCTTTCATCTGCTGCACTAAGTTTCCTTGGCCGACCACTGCGTCTACGATCCTCAACGTTGCCCGTTTCTTTGTGCTTCTTCAAAAGAGCTTGAACAGCACATCTTGAAACCACAGTCTGCTTTGAAATCCTTGTCTGGGAGAGACCTTGCTGATGCAGTAGAACTACCTTGTGTCTTGTTGCTGTGCTTAATCTTGCCATGACATGAAACTGTCTTCCACAACCTCACCTTGGTAGCAGAGTTTGGCTGTTCCTCACCCAGTTTTAAGCCTCCTACACAGCTGTTTCTGATTCAGTTAATTACTGTGTTTCAACCTACGTGTGACACTGATGATCATTAGCACCTGTTTGGTATAATTGGTTGATCATACACCTGACTAGAATCCTACAAAATCCCTGACTTATAGTGTACCTATAACAATTGATGCTGGTTTGAAGGCAAAAGGTAGTAACACCAAATATTGATTTGATTTAGATTTTTCTTTTGTTCGCTCACTTTGCATTTTGTAAATTGATAACAAGAAACAATCATTATTTATATTTCTGAAAGCATTCTTTGTTTACAGCATTTTTTCACACCTGCCTAAAACTTTTGCACAGTACTGTATATTTCACAGCGCTGCCTATCCTTTGTTGACGGGTGGGAGGATTATACTCTGAACAAGTCACAGAACAATGCTTCTGACACAGCAATGCAAGTGGCATGTTATAGTGACAGTCAAATGGGCGGGTTAGGAGAGAAAGGGTGAAAGTTTGGGAGGGACCAGTACAGCATAACCATTACTCATCGGTATGCTAAGAAACATTACCTGTACTAGAAATTGAAATTGATAGAGCACTGCTCAGGAAATTAATTATAGGGAGAATGTGCAGCAGACAGCCTCCATGTATAGTAATTGAACCCATGGCACTTAAAATGTAAAACTGCACACCTCAATGCTTCAAAGTTATACTAAACAGTACTTACAAATCAAGCAGAGCCTTAGATCCTTCATCAGACATGTCATTCTCAATAAAATCAAATCTTTACTCAGAATCTGACTCATGTGTTACACTTAATGATGTGTAAAAACTGTTACATAGGCATTATATTTATTGCCTTTTACGCATAGCTGTGACATGTAGTACAAATGACCAATCATTGACCACTATACATCATTAGAATCTCAACTGTCCAATGATAATGAGCGTTTTACTGCATAAATATTCCACATAGGTGGGATATTCGAAAAAAGCAGACTAACTCAACTGTAATGCATGTTCAAATCACATATCTAAATAATGAAAGAGAGGAGACAACATGGAAACTTATGGTATATCTTAATGAAAACACCTTTGGTTATAATTGACATGTGGGTTATTGTATTGAACATAAAAAAAATAGAAATATGGATGTTTTCCACCTGGCAGAACACCTTGTGAATATGTGGTATCTCATCTACCAAAGAGATACATTGGTCACAGAAGAAATGATTGGGCACCAACCAGGTCGACATGTTTAGTATTTGCAGTCTCCAAAAATAAACAGGCGCTCCATAGCATGTAGAATAACAATAAAATTCAAAGCAGTGCAAAAAGGGGAATAATCAATGTGCTTCAAGGCTCTGTAGAGCAGTCAATACTCAGGCAGGAGCTCTGTTCTGCTGTATGCTCTTTACAGAACAAGATGAATGTCTCGGCTTTATAGTGGACAGACTAGAAGGGGTGGAGTCAGTTAGCCTAATTGGACAGTTTCTTAGGGCTGTGAGAAAAAGAAGAGATGACACTTTCAGTGGCAGCACCCCCTTGTGTCCCAGAATGGTGGTGCTTACCTCTGGTGAGTCAGGAAGATCAACCTCATATGCACATGTGTAACAGTGGTTAAATATAACAAGTATTAATTCAAGTGGTGTTTCCATTGTGGAGTTGTGTGCATGTCTTGTAAAAACATTTTAACAATGTTTGCTTTTGATGAAGCACTGTTTGCAGCAATGAAAAACTTAGATAAGCAGCCTGTTAAAACCAGGACATTTTGGCATTCTTCACTTATTTATTGGGATGCACAGCATGACTTCAGGACTATCTTTGTCATTGGGATGTCTGGTCACCCTAGTATATTATAGTGTCAGTGAAAAATTCATGCCACAAGGTACTTCATTCATACCTAGATAATGTCTTATTTTCCTTGCTTGCACTTTATAGTTTTTACTGTTAGTAAAATCATTTAAGTTACATTGGTTTCCAACCATTTTGACAAGTGGACTGTTTTTGTTTAGAGAATCTACTCAATGGAGCTTTGTGTGTCTTGATTGTTTAATGCTTAACCAACCAGGGAGGGTCCTCAGTGAGAATTTGATTGGCTTAAGCAATTAATAATAGATAGAATAGCAGGTTGTTTTTGGGTTTACTTTCAGAGGAGCTGTGCAGACTGACAACAATTCATAGTCAGCTAGCAATGGGCAATAACAAAGTAAAACTTGCCATGTCAGTCTTTTCATGGCCTGGCACAAAATATCTATAGATCTATATCAGTTTATGAGAGACACTGGCTTATAAGTATTAGTAAGTACATCAAGCAGATCAAGCAGATAAAACGTGCTGATGGATAAGTTTCTGCGCATGCACAGATGGACTTAACAAGTGCCTGTACAAAAAACCAGTGACAGTGAGTAACTTTCTACCCATGCACACAGTCTGCTTGTGTTTCATTAACTTGTATTGGGGATCTGCTAGCCATCAGTAGTGGCTATCAGAGGTAAAACAGAGGAAAGTATACAAAATATACAAAACCAAAACAGTAAACCAATTTGTTTTTTTACATCACACAGAATGTTTATTTGTTTTATAATAGATGAGTTTTCAGATTCAACAATGCTATTCAATGCTTGCTTGAATTTTAAAACTTTGTACAGGCCGATCTGCATGAGATATGTTAATGAAAACTTAACTATCTTGACAAATTTCCTTGAAGAATAACTGTGGCACATTTCAATAAAATCTGTCTGCGCGAACCTGCAGGGGTTTGACTTTAAATACAAAGTTGCCCAGGGTGCGTTGCGGTGCATGTCATGAATGTGGTAGCATCTACCTGGATAGGTGCGTGGGGTAGATGGGGTGGCAGATTGGTTGGACAATTTTGCTGGTTATATTTAAGGAGTTGCCGGCCAACAGGGGTCAAGAGTGGACCTAAAGGCGAGGTAGGGTTAAGCATTGCTGAGCAATTGGAGGAGCAGTTGTGATTTTAGCGGCTTTGTATATATTCGTTTGTATATATAGTTATATATCTCCTAGTGATAATTTTTGGTGGAGGTATATATACTTATTTGGTGCTGGGATAATTCTGATTTTCTGATTCTGAGTTTGGTGCAACTGTTTTTTTCTTTTTGTATATACACACACTTGTTTTTGTTCTTGTGCATTTTTATTCTTTTCCTGTTGGAGGAGCTTCTTGAGCAAGAGATGAAGGAAGACTGCCTTCATTGTTGGAGTGTATGTTTTTGTAGGAGTACACTGTTTTTGTAAATACACCATATTTTTCCTTTTTTTGTTTTTATTTATTTCTGAAGAAGTGTCAGTGCTGAAGGACTATGCCTCAAAGCCCACCTGACACTACTGCATTTTTGGTTGTACAGCACTCTTGTAAATAAACTTGTACCATTCACCCTTCAATTTTTGTCTGTGTCTCATCTCTCCACTGATATTGTTCTGTTCATAAACTATCAGATGTCCAGAGTGTAGGCTGGGGTCACTACACGGGATATCACACCCTATATGTACAGCAACTTTGAACTCTTAAACTCATTGCAATTAAACAGCTATTTACTAAAAGTCACCTAGACAGAGGTCAGACTTTCAAATACCTTCACTGGAATTTTGGGAAAAATAAGAGAGTCACCGCAGAAATAAGTTATTGCCTGTTAATGATTAGGAATTAATGAAGAATTAAATAGTTATAAAAGTAAAAGTTTCCTTCTCATAATTTAGACATCAGGAGACACATATTAAAACAATTTTATCAACTATTATGAAAGGGGGATGACACAGTGGCAAAATGGCACTTGTGGAAGAAACAACCATCATCTCTTGATTGTCGGCAGAAAAAAAAAGGACCTCTCTTAACAAAATATGTCTTTGTGTTTATCCGTTTGTCAGGATGTAACACAAAAGAAACTTGTCCCAATTATTAGCAATGTAAAATACTAGAAACCTACTGCTTTTAAACAAAAATTGCACCAGTAGAGTTCTGTCTATGGAGATAATGATTTGTATCCCAGCAGCAGTAAAATTGTGGAAAGTGAACAAAATATAATTCTTCCATTCATTTCACAAATAACAAATGTTCAGGCCAAACCCAAATTTCTCCAATATGGTGAAAACGTAGTTCCATTCAACCGTATCAGATACTTTTTCTGCATCCAACAATATAATATTTCCGGGGTGTTAGGCTTTGTGGGTGAATATATTACATTAAACAGGTGTTGGAAATTGGAAGCTAAATATCTACCTTTAATAAATCCAGTTTGGTCGTGTGACATTACCGAAGGAAGCACTTTCTCCATCCTTCTAGCTAGGATTTTGGAGAGTATCTTAACATTATTATTCAAAAGTGAGATTAGTCTATATGATGCACATTGTAATAAGTCCTTATTTTACTTAGGAAAGGCGGTAATTAAAGCTTGATGAAAAGGTTGAGGTAGAATTCTATTGTTTCTAGCTTCTGTAAATGTTGCTAATTAAAGGGGAGCTAGGCTAATTGAGAATTTTTTTATAAAATTCGGCTGGGTAGCCATCTGGCCCTGCTGCTTTCCCACTCTGAAATGAGTTTATAGCATCTAGTAATTCTGATAGTTCCAGAGGTTTATCCAATTCCTCTGCACTGAGAGTATCTAGTTGTGGTATCTGTAATGCATCCAAAAATGCATTTGGTTATGTCTTGTCTTTTTTACACTCAGTAGAATATAAGGATTTACAGTAGTCTCTAAATGTATGCGTTATATTTTTACAAGTAAGCCCGCGATTCGCTAGCGAATCGGAAATCCAAGAATGGCAATCAGTTTCTGTTCCGTCCGATATCTGGATGGATGACATATCATGGAGGGTGGGCGCGTCTGGGGAAATGTCATTTAACCACATAAGCATATCTGTAGTAAAGTGGTCTCGTTTTGTGGAGACGTGATTCCGTTGCCTTTGTGAAACCGACTGCTGGCAGAGTTTTGCACAGCAAGTTCAGTTTACAGGTTGTGGTGTTCGTGTGCCAGCCACTGAGTGTGGGAAGCCACTGGGTTAGAGTCTGTGACCGTTATGTGATCTATATTACTGGCACAGTGGATTAGAGCAGGTGTAGCTCACAGGTTGTGTTGTTTGGGCACCATGTACTGACTCTGGGAAGCTGCTGTGTTTTGGGAAGCCGCTGCGTCTGACTCTGGGGCGGGCACCACGGCGCATTACGTTGTGTTATTTGGGCGCCACCTACTGACTCCGGGAAGCCGCCGCGGTTTGGGAAGTTGCTGCGTTTGACTCTGGGGCGGGCGCCACAGCGTTTTGGGACGCCACTGCGTTTGACTCTGGGGCGGGCGCCAAACTGAATGACCGTTATGTGATCTACATTACTGGCACAGTGGATTAAAGCAAGTCTAGTTTACAGGTGGCGGGCTCATTGCAGTGCGCGTGACATCCGGTTTACAACCTTCTCGTGTCTGTGTTTTCTGTGCAGTGCGGCAGTGCGTGTGCGCCTCGATGCGCCCTGCGCCCAGTGCCCAGCGCCCTGCGTCCATATCCGGTTTACAACCTTCAGTTAGTAATATGGATGGTCAATGATTTTACCTCCATCTGTGTTGGTAATTGCTGGGATTGCATTGCGAACTTCCTGCTTGTGGATTTGTTGAGCTAAGACCTTATTATCTTTCTCTCCGTGTTCATAGTAATGATGTCTTGATTTAAAAATTAGTTGTTCTGTTTCTTTAGTTGTCAAGAGGTTGAGTTCTGAATGCAGAGCCTGTCTTTTCCTATGAAGTGCTTTATTTGGACACCTGGCATGTTCTTGATCTATTCTGGTAATTTCACTGATTGGCTCTGATACCTTCTTGGTTTCCAATTTATTTTTGTGGGAAAGATATGAGATAATCTGGCCTCTTAAGAAAGCCTTCAGAGTTTCCCAGAGTATTCCTGCAGAAACCTCTGGGGACGTATTTATCACCAAAAAAAATCAGTTTTCTTGGATATACTTTCTGTACAGTTCTCATCTACTAATAAAAGTGGGTTAAAACACCAGCTGCGAGATGAGTATGTGGGGCATTGTGATTTTAACTTCATGATCAAAAGGGCATGGTCGGAGATAACAATAACGTCGTATTTACTAGATTTAATCATAGGCAAGACATTGTTATCTATAAAAAAATAATCAATTCTTGAGTAGCAGTGATACACTGGTGAGTAGAAGGAATATGCTCTTAAGTTTGGGGTTAGGAATCTCCAGAGGTGTGATAAGATGTGATCAGTTACAAACTGTGTAATTGTTTTTGCCATGTTAGATGTCATCGCCCCTGTGGCAGGAGACCTATGTAGGTCTGGATTTAAAACACAATTAAAGTCCCCAGCCATTATAATGTTCACATTGGGAATGGATGCAAATATGTTTTGGATGAAGTCCCTATCATCCACATTGGGTGCATAGATATTTATCAGAATCACTTTACAGTTAAATAAATTACCCATGACAATCACATATCTCCCTTTAGGATCAGATACTGCAACTGATACTACAAATGAGATTGTACTATGTATAAGAGTTCCCACTCCTCTAGTTTTTTTGTAAAGCTGGAATTGAATATTTGGCCAGTCCAGTCTCTGTGCAACAGAAACTGATCCTTGCTTAATAAGTGGGTCTCCTGAAAAAGTACTATTTTAGCATTTAGACCTGTTAGGAGAGAGAATACTTTCTTTCTCTTTAATTCATAATTCAGCCGTTTTAAATTTCCACCTCACAAATGTAACTGTTTGGTTATGGAGACATTGCTTCTGAACTTTTGTTGTCATTTTGCAGTCTTAACTTAAGATAAGACAGCTTTGACCTTAATTTTCAATTTTCCCAGGAGTTATTGCCATGAAGCCTGATGTTATGTTGGCACTTATAATTATAATGATTAAAAAGGATAGATTAGAAATGGCTTGCTCTCCCCCCCCTCCCCCTCCCCCTCCCCCAGTCCCCCAGCCCTTATTTTGCCTCCCTACTTAAGGCTAGACCACACTTCACAAAGTCCCAGTCTTCTGTCATGCCTAGAGACAGAGTATGTCCAAAACAAAACAAGCCCCCCAGCAGCAGCATATAAGATTAAAACAGAGATATCTATTGACAATGCAGTCCAAATACCATAAGCATAAAATACAATCTTGAACAGTCCTGAGAGAGTAAACTCAGGAAATGATTTTAAATAGTAGCCCTGGATAAACATAGTATGCCCTAAAACAATAAACCAAGGGTATGATGTTAAACAGCCTCTTTAACAAAAAAAAAAAGTACACATACATACATATACACATATAATTGAAATTAAAACATAAACAAAAAATGGCTGAGAAATAAATAGGATGTACAATAATGGTACCAGTATCATTGCAAACAGCCGATAAATGTTTGCCATGCCAAGATAGAATGCGACTCACAATCATTTTTCAGAAAGTGTCGGGATCAGTTTTTTTCGCTCTTTTTCTGTCTCCTCCATAGAAGTAAAAAGGTAGAGCTTGCCTTGAATGTCAACTTTCACGCTGTTTAATTCTGTAAAATGCAGCACATTTAGCAGCTGTTGAGGGCGAGAAATCAGGGAGAATACGAATGTGGTTATTTTCAAATATAATCTCTTGTTTCTGTCTGAGAAATAAGATTATATTTAATTTAAACTGTAATTTTTCCAAACGCACGATGAGAGTCCTAGACTTAGAGGTATTTGATCCCCGTATACGGAAAGCTGCTTCTATCTCGGGGTCTGATTTGAAGTCCGCTACAATTATTTTAGAGAATAGTTCAGCTATAAATTTCACTGGGTTTGGGCTTTCATAGTTTTCAGGGAAACCTTTGATTCTAATATGATTCCTTCTGCATCCATCTTCCGGTGCAGTTAGTCTGCCCCCGAGTACTTTGCATTTGGAATTTGAAGCTGTTGCTTTTCCATCACCTGTAGATGCCAGTTGTTCAGCTGTTTCAATGCAAGTTGGGAATGTTGTAACAAGGTGCTATATGGGCGCCTGACCCGACACAGACTCACCACCAGAGGCACATTAAAATAAATACACTTTTTTCACCTGAGTGGCACGTCTTCCCTGTAATCCCTACAGGCACAACACAGTCCCCAGTACAAATAAAA
The DNA here is from genome assembly GCF_900747795.2 of Erpetoichthys calabaricus. Taxonomy (NCBI): domain Eukaryota; kingdom Metazoa; phylum Chordata; class Cladistia; order Polypteriformes; family Polypteridae; genus Erpetoichthys; species Erpetoichthys calabaricus. Next base: position 71,861,585 of record NC_041397.2, on the reverse strand, counting down.
CACCCAAAACACACTCTTCTCCTTTCTTCTTCTTTTTCTTCTTCTACCACTCCTCCTCCAAGCTTCATCTTCCTCCTCCTCCTCCCCACTCTGGCCATTGAGTGGTGGTTACTGGGCCCTTTTATAGTCCACCCGGAGTGCTCCAGGTGGTTGATTGCCGAGTTCTAGCTGCACTTCCGGGTGTGGCGAATACGCTGCCCATACGAGCTCAGGAGTCCCAGCTGCAGCTCCCCCTGGCGGTGCCTGCGGGACCCAACAGGGCTGCACCCCACTCCAATTCCCATGGAGCCCTGCAGGAAACCGAGGCACCACTCCAACCCAGGGGGGCGGCCATCTAGCGTCCAGGGGGAGGTATTGCACCATCCAGAGCTACTCCCCCTGAATATACAGTGAAGGGGCGTCCTGGCCAGGCATGGACCCCGGCACTCTGCCACAACCTTTGCCTAATGTCTTCCAACTGAACGCCATGTGCTCTAAGTTTATTCTCAAACTTAGATGCATTTTCTTGTATTTGATCCTCAATTTTTTGTAGCATACCTTTAAAGGTCGCCTCAAAGTGATTATTTAAATGTTTTTCTTGGTCTTTAATATCCTGAAGCAGCTTCTTGTTTGTCTTGTGCATGTCCTTTATTTCTTTCTTTAAATCATTTATATCCTTCTTTATATTATTCTTAATGTCTTCCGCTCCTTTATGTCTTGAGCGGTGGCCAATGTGGCGATTATTATCTTCAGCTCAGACAGATCGTTTCAGTCCCAGTTGGAGTTGTGAGGAGTAGCTGACAATATGGAAAGTAAGGCCATTTTCAGTTTCAATGAATCTACTGGAATCAATGAGCTATCCTGGCCCAACTCACCTGTACAATCACTCCCACTTTTGCTCTCGACTGGAGATGATGCAGCAGTGTCAGGGCACAGGAAATCTGTGTTTTTGCCAATGTGTTCCAGGTCAGTCTCTGAAAGGCCATACCTTGAGCTTGGACTTGATGCCTGTCTAGGCTTGGATGAAGCATTAGCTAGATATTTTCGTTTCTTTCTGAGCCCCTTTTCTGCTGGTCATATTTATATATGCTTGTATAGCAAAGTGTAAAATGTTATTTATAATTTTATTTTTTTTTAGTTATGAACTTCCCCAAAAAGAGTTGATCCCTGTAAATAGTTAATAGTATACCAACACTATAATCTGTTGTAGTACAGGCGTTAATTAGCGTCACACCTCATAACCTACATGCACCACGTTTTTGGCTCTAATGCCAGAAGTGCAGTGGACGCTGTAGGAGTAGGTTTTTTATTTTCATTTACCTTATGTTATTAATTTATAATCAATTTAATTTATTATTTAATAGGCAGAGGGGAGAAGACGTTTATGTGACACCCTGTCTATTTTTTTCCTTTTGTTTTGAAAAGGTATGCTATATATATATTTCTTTTATTTTTATTTTCATTTGTTAAGAATATATAATTATAAAATTAGGATTTTTTTGTAAAGCTATGTGTATTATAAATAGTTCTCTTTGGAAAAGTGGAGTAATTTTTTTGTAAATAGTTTTATGTGTAATGTGTTTGTATAAATAAAAACGGCAGAAGCCCGGTGGACACTGTAGGGGCAGAGGGGAGAAGATGTTTATGTGATGTCCTGTCTATTTTTTCCTTTTGTTTTGAAAAGATTTTCTGGAAGAGGAAAATAAAAGCTTGTGTTTTAACTCTACGTGCCTACGTGACGATCATTTACACAACGCAGGGAAAGGCGGATTGCAGTTGGTTACACTTGCATATACTGTAATTTAGCCTACTTGGGTTGAGTAAATACAGGATACCTCGGGATAATACAAAAAGAAAAAAAAAAATAACATTGCTTCTAACGGAGTTCTGCTTTAGATGTCCTGTAACAGACAAGACCAACCAGCCTATGCTTTTTGGGGCACAATTATTTCTTTAAAATTCATGCAGCACCACAGACCACTTATCACAGGAGAAAGAAAGAGATGACAAGGTTAGTGGCAGCACCCCCTCTCATCTCAGCTGGCTACTACATACACCGACTGAGCCTGGGGGAAGTGACAGCACAAACAAGCAAGAAAGCAATATTATAAAGGGGAATTTAGGAGATGTGCCAAATCTGCTTGCTAAATGTATAATGGACTTTGTGACATCATGTGATGGTGAAGAACATATTAAAGGGATGATGGTCTGAGGAATGGACAGACACCTTAACTTGGCATACCCTGTTCTGTCCATTGTATCTCTGATTCTGCATGCAGAATTATAAATAAATCCTTGATTCTGTGAGCTAAATTATTAAGACTATTGTTTTTTTTTCCACACTGATATCCGTTCATACTTCCAGCCACTTGAAGCCTATTTATACCTGCCACAAGGTTTTTCTGAATTGAATGACCAGGTGGTTTTACAATTACAAATGACTTTTTATATACATCTGTGGAAAAGTGGCTATCTGAGTCAATGCAACAATCTCAAAAGACAAGAAATAGTAGGTGGTTGACCACCACTGAGTGATAGCAGGTATCCCCTGTTGACACATGTAACCAATTCTCAGACAGCGGCCAAAGAAGAATACAATGCAGCACAGTAGCAAACTCAGCCTCATGGAGAGCAAAGCATAAATATATAGGCATAGCTCTATAGAAAGTGAAATCCCTCTGTTTTGATAACTTTGCTGTGTTGAAATTATTTTGTATGGTATTCTGCACAAAACTGCTCTTATGGTAGCCAAGGTGGCGGGGCAGAGTGGTGGCTCTGAGGCTTAGGATCTGTGCTGGTATCCAGAATGTTGCTGGTTCGAATCCCTGTCACTGCCAAAAGAGATCCTATTCTGCTGGGTCCTTGAGCAAGGCCCTTAACCTGTAATTGCTCCAGGGGCACTGTACAATGGCTGACCCTGCGCTCTGACCCCAAGGGATATGCGAAAACTAACTAATTCCTAATACAAGAAATTGTATAAGGCAAAAAAAAAAAAGAACAGAGGGTGGGTGTATATCAGGTTGATGTGGAGGCTAGGCAGATTATTATCACTATTGTTTTTACATAGTTATTTTGTTTTGTTGTCAGTTTGTAATTAAGAGACTTTGTTTTATTTCATGATACTTGAGCTATTCCATCTACATATTTCTGAGAAATAAACACCACCGTCTGAGAGAGTTTGAGAATTTTTTTAATGCATACTAGAAAATATTTACTCATCTTCATTTTAAGATTGCAAAAAATAACAGATTACCTAAATGAAATACATACACAATTAATTCAAAAATGGCTACTAGGCTGTTGACTTAGCTTCTGTGTGTCTGAGAGTAAAATCATACTGTGATTTGCAAATGCTTATTCTTTTCATTGTCTTCTCCCACTTTTGTTTATTCTCGGAAAGACAGCCACGTGCCTTAAAAAGCAACAATCCTCCACTGTCACCTAAAAGAAACACAAGCTCCTTAAACAAGTGTGGTTTTGTTTTACACCTATTGTTTGTTATTTCTTTTGCATTCAACTTGGAAACAGTAGTTGAATTTATTAATATTGTACATTTTCTCTTCACTGTTCATTACATTGTTATTTTTACTGTGTAGTGTATTTCACAAGTTTATTTTATCCCACTTAAGGGCCATAAACATCACACTATAATGAAAATATATCGATTGCTTTTCATTTGACTAATGATGCTTTTCTGTCAGCAACTTTAGGGGTGGAGTTAAAAAGTAGTACTTATACTCATAAAGTGAGTTTTGCATTTATTTCAGATATTTTTGCCTGTTTCCAAAATAATTCAAGAATTTTTTTATGAAGTGGATTATACACTTATAAATGTAATTAGACAAAAGGTGTACCAAGTACATGTCCTGTTTATATATTATATTGTTAGTCTGCATTCCATTTCGTATTTATGTTCAATACTGTACATGCAGATTTCTGCCTACAACTTTTTTTGAATTTAAAATTAGAAAACAAATGAACACCATTTGTATTGTCCCTGTAACAAAATGTAAATTAGAGCTCAATGTAATAACATGATATCAACTTCCTTGTATATAGTCTATGTATAATGAAAATCATTAAATAAATTGCAAAAGCTTTTAGAACGCATTGCCACATCTTTAATTAAAGTTTTTGTTCCTGACACATGTTGATATTGTAGATGTTCAAATATTTTCTCTGCTTTGGAGAACATTTTCATCAAACAGGCTTTTGAGACTTCGCTGATCCTTTCATCAGGTGTGAAATGTTAATTAAAATTAGGGTAAGCCACTCCACTCACAGCTGGCTGCCAAGTGCTGTGACTGCACTAACTTACTTTCAGTTAATTGCCTTTTTACATCTGATGAAGGGGCCAATGTGATGCTGCAATTGATTTCTATTCATTTATTTATTTAGGTCTACAAAGGGCATCAAACCTTCGCTAAGACTTGAAAGATATATGTAGTTCTGCATATTCCTGCAATTGTGAACATCTAAAAAATTTTCAAAATAAACTGGAAAATAATTATTGTTTTCCAAGAGAAGTCATTGTTTTTACTTTATTTCTAATATGTGAAATCTTGAGATTTTTACACTGAGGACATCTTGATGTAAATTGACATTAAAAGTACAAACTACAAACAAAACTACACCAAACATAACAGTTTTGGAAAATAACAGTTGACTGCAGGTTACCAGTAACAAAATCACATTTTTATTTTAAATCCTCTTTCTATTATATATAGAGTAATTAATGTTTAATAGAAGCATACCATATTAAACAAGTGCTTTTGTTATATTATCAATGCACATCTTGTAGTTATTGTTTTATGAAGCTTTTGAATTATGAATATGTCCATTCAATTTATATTGTATGTTGTTGGATGATAAATTTGAGGAGCTTGCATCCTGCATTTTATCTGAGCTGAAATTGTAACCTATAGTATGGCTTCATGGCGAAAGATAAACAACGACTACTTAATTGTTTAATGGAATCCTATAAAAATTAGAGACAGATTAATTTATTTGATGACGTGCAGCTTTTCTCTATGTAAATGAATGTTAAGATCAATAATTCGGTTTCAGGAAATTATCCTGAATGAATTATAACAAGACTTTACTTTCCCATTAGAAATCCATTAATTGTTACAGTGTGCATTATTAATGTGCAATCTACTCCTAATGTGTAAAGTAGGCTTCCTAAACATTTGAAGTTAAGCAATGCAATTAAACTGCACTTATTGCAAAATGTTAATTAAACTGTAATGAATTCATTAATTAAGAATGGGGAAAAAAATGACTATCATTTGCATCTGCTGTCTATGATAACATTCCACAAACATACCATGTTTAGTTTTTTGCCTTTTCTACAAAATTAACTTTCAATTTATTCTTTACAATGACTATTATACACACCCAAGCACACCCCTTATATTACAGGATCAAGACGTGATAGAGCTTATCCAGTAACATCAGGTCACAGTGTGATGCCCTGCATCTTCTCCATATTTTTTCATAATTGCCTGAAAGCAATTTCATTTTAATTATTTTTGAGAATATGTGGACATGGAACATGTAGTTTTCCAATCTCATCTTTCATTGAAGGTAACTGAAAAGTGAGATTGGTGGGGATTGGGAGTTTTTAAAATTTTTGAAGGACTGTGTAGCTAAAGGGTGAGAAAAGAGAGAATTTTGAAGGGACTCTGATTGGGTATTTGCCATAATAAATTATTTTCTCACTTTTTATTTACAAAAGGTAATAGCTGGCAGCCTAAAATATTCACAGTTCATAATGCTTCTTGTTTTATTACATCTTTATTGTTGTCTTATTTTTTTGGAGAAGTGTGGCTCAAGGTTACACTTATCCATGGATCTGAAAGCTTCTGGTTAAAGAGTAGGTGGCAAAAGGACTGCATTCTTTCACAGGTCCAATGGAAGTGCCATGGGAATATTGCATGTGATGTATTTGCCACGTAATTACAAGATGTCCATTTTATGGATAGCCCTAGTAGTCTTCCATTCCAATGAAAAATGGTTATCATTCTTTCGGTTCTTAGCCCATTGAAGTTTCTAGGGGGAAGGTAGTGATGTTCCTGTCTGAAGTACAGTGTATGGGTATGCATATTTCATATTTGTTTTAGTTTGCAGTATATCTACGCTTGACCTGCAAATATTATATATTTCTTTAAAAAACATTTTGTCTTATTTTTTTAGGAATGGTTCTATCACCTCTTTGGTTTTTGAATACATTGTTCAGTATCTACAGTATATAGAGTAGGTAATTCCCATCGTAATCACTTCATACTCTGTATATACACATCCAGGACACAAAGGAAATCATAGAAAGATTAGGCTGAGGGGGTAGCATCTTCTGCAAAAAAACATTGATGTGTCTCTTTAATTCCAAAACTGGATATTCTGCAAACATCAGCTGTTCCTTAATAGCATGTAAATAGAAATCAAAAACAGGACAGAGACTAGGTGCAATAAAATACACATGAACAAATTTTTAAGCTCAGCAGTCAACATTTTTTCTTATTCCCAGAGATGGAAAGTAATAAAGCATGAATAAAGATAATCTAAGGTATAGTTGAAAGGAGCAGAAGCAAACTTTTAGCTATTATAGTTGTAGAAGAAAACAAACTCTTGGTGGTCAGTCACATTTTTTGGAATTATATGCTGTGAAATGATACAAATTGACACCACAAAGAGTTTTGGGGCAGTCATCCTGTATACTTGAAAAATGGCTGAATAAAAGGCAAAATAAAAAAACAGGTCTTTACAAATTTTAGTTCAAGACAGAACTGATTCAGCAGACAAAACATGGCAGTTTTAAAACTGGACGGGGGTGATATCACTGAGACAGGATCCAAAAATGACTCCATTGGGTCTGGAATCGGAAGTGACGTCATCTGCTCCGGAGCTGGAACTGACGTCATCTGGCCTGCAACCAGAAGTAGCGTCATCACGGCCAGTCCAGACCCATGAGGTCGGGCATTCCTGACCAAGAGGTTGTGAACTGGAGAAAGAGTATCGGCATAGGCCTGAACAAAGCCCGGTGATAAACGACCAAAAACTTGTAAGATTGCAGGTCTAAAAACCACCTTGTGACACGCGGGCTCGATTCCTTGTGCAAGGCCAACCACTGTAAAGTGCATGATATGTAACCATGTGAATTTGTGGCCCAAGAGATAATACCTCAACTGAGTAATCACCCATTTGATCACCAAAGCCTCCCATTCCATTGCTGCATACCTGGCTTCCTGCTCCAGCAGTTTCCAACTCTGGAACATGACGGGGTGTTCAACAGCATCAATGCTTTTGCTCAGCATGGCAACAACACTTGTGTCTGAAGTGTCCATCTGAAGGATGAAAGGCAAAGAAAAGTTAGGAGCTTTCAAGATCGGTGCTGAAATAAGAGCCTGTTTTAAGTCACTAAATGCGGTTTCTGTGTTAGCATCCCATACCACATTGTTTGGGGCCCTCTTCTTTGTAAGGTTATTTAAGTTAAATAGGTTAGTCAAGGGCGCTGCTCTCTGTGAAAATTGGGGTACAAACTGGTGGTAGTAGTCCGCTAAGCTGAGAAAAGCTTGTACTTGGTTCTTGGGCCATTTCAATATGGCATCTACTTTGGAACACTGTGGCTGTACAGTACCTTGGCCCACTAGGTAGCCTAAATATTTGGCTTCATCTAACCCAAAGAAACATTTCTTAGGATTAATTCGAATACCAGCTTCCCCTAATGCCCGCAATACTACTTGGACCTGCTGTAGGCATGCTTCCATGTGCTGGAATAGATGACCACATCATCCAGGTAGGTTGCACTAAATGAGTTATAAGGCCGGAGTAGTTTATCCACCAGATGCTGGAAGGTTACGGGTGCCCCGTGCAACCCATGAGACAATACTACCTGTGACCACTAGGGGTGCTAAACACAGTCTTAGCCTTTGCAGAGTCCATTAAAGGAAACTTCCAGTACCCTTTTGTCATGTCAAGTGTGGTCAAGAACTTAGCCTGTCCTAGCAGCTCAAGGAGATTGTCCACACATTGGATAGGCGTCGAATTGGGAGACTTAATTAAGCTGCCAGCAGTCATTGTTAAACCTCCAACTCCCGTCAAGCTTAGGGTCCAAGACAATAGGTCTGGACCAGAGACTATAACTCTACTCCATTACACCTAATTCAAGTTAGAATTGACTCAGCAGACAAAACATGGTGGTTTTAAAGTCAGACAGGGGAAGTGATGTCACTGGGACAGGAACTGGAAGGGATGTCATCAGGCCTGGAACCAGAAGCGATGTCATCGAGCTCAGGTGGAATTTCCTGTGGTTGGTCTGCAGAGGAAAAAGATAAAGGATAAGTGCACTCTGCCATCTGGCATGGAATTATCCCCTTGATGTTTTTGACGCCTACATGCTTGCCTGTTATTAGAAGTGAGGTACAGTATTTTGCTTTTGTTTTGGAACTTACGGCAATGTTAGCAAGGATCAAGACAACAGCCAACAAAGCCAAGGATTTAACAAACTATAGTCTCAACCATTCAGAACTTGATCAGCCACTTTCAGCAGGGCGGCCGCTTGAAAATGCCCTTCAGTGTGTTCACTATTCTTTCTGTAAGACTGATCTGGTTGTATTTCTTGTAGATAATGCTGATTGGCTCTTCATTTTTTCCAATTCACTCATTCACTTACTGCATTTGCAATTTATTTGTTAGCCTTTCAATGTTGGCAGAATCCATGCTGATTAATATCTTGTTGAGAAATGCATTGTATCATTATATATATATATATATATATTGCTTGTAAACTGTCTTTTGGTTGTACTTTAATTCAATCATTTATTACATATGTGTTTAAAAGTATATTGGGAATTTTTCTAATGTAAATAGTGAAGGGTCTTGATGATTAATTTGTTTTTTGTCATGGCTGTTGGCTAGATTGTCTTCAGAATCATGTTTTTTTATCACTCTAATTGTGAAAAACATACAACTAACAATGGTAGAAATACTCTTTAAATGATCATGTGATAACATTTGAGGCAGCCAGCAGCCTGCAATACTAAGTCACACTTTTTGCACAGCTGACATGGTTTTTTAACTGGACTCTCATTGTTACTTTCTTCAGACAGCTCAAAATTCTCACGTGAAAGTGCAAAATCTGAGTCATCAACAATACACAAAACTTCTGCTTCAGAGAATTTTTTGTGATGAGAGTGACTGTCAGTTATTTGATGGTTTGCTATAAAGAAAATGAAGGGTGATTCAACTTTGCCTTGTGGTCTCTGTTGTGGTTTCTGTAGTGAATAAGACCAAGTAATACATTCTAGGTGACTTTTCTCGATATTTAGCCTTCATTCTCACTTTTCGGTGGCTTTTGTCAACACCTGCCTTCTAAACTTTATGTTGACTTTTGTCAAAACCCACCTTTAAAGTGTTGAGTGTTTCTGTTTTACTGTACATCGGTAGTATACAGTATGAGAATGTTTTAAAATATTTATGTATGTATATACAGATTTATAAGTGGTTTGAATTATTATTATTGCTGCAGGGTTATTTGCTGTATGTAAGTGTTATCTTTCTTTTCTTCTCCAATACATTTATGAGACTTTCACTTTGTAGTCGTTTTTAATAATTAACTTGGACCTTGAGAAGAATATAGTCCAAAACATTTCACTCAGAGTCATTTTGGTCTTAAGGTATGATATCGCATTTTTTAAGTATGTTGAATTCTATTAATATCAGCCCTATTAATAGTATGATAAGCAAAGACAGAGTCTTTAGTGTTCATTTAAATGCTGGCAGCGCAAAATCATTTCACTGCCAGGTAGATCTTTCAAGAGGCTTGGGGGTTCAATAAATAAAGATTATACCTCCCTCAGTAGTTTTATTATATCCTTGGATCTGAAACAAGTTGAGAATAACTGTAGCAAAAATGTTTCTGTCGAACCAGAGCAAGAATGGAAACCTGTTCTTAGGCAAAACTAAGTAATTTATAAAGTAACACAATGATAATTGTAAAATAAGACAAGAACATTTTTATTTTAATGGCACATTTTCATACACAGGATGTAACTCAAAGTGCTTTACAAAATGTCGAAGAAATAGATGCGAGAAAAGGAAAAACAAACTAAATTAGGTAAAATTCAAAATGAACAATTAACAACAGAAATCAATAAGGACTTACATAAAATTAGACATATAAATGAAAGACCTGTGTGTGTGTTTGTGCTTGGAGCAGTCTGCGTTGCTCACACTCACCAACATCCATGGGAATTGGTGTGAATTCTACGGGAGATGTAGATTTTTATACAAGTGTGACTTGCACTTGGTGAGATGACACATGCATGCACTTTGAAATTTTTTTCGAGCTTACATGCACCTCAATTCTCATTCAATCTAAGCAGACAAACTGAGCTTTGTGGTACATGCACGTTAAACATTCACACAGCAAGAAACCATATGTTTGCCTTAGACAGGTCCCACCCTGTCCCACTCAATTTGTGCTACAGCGGCACTCGACTACACATCAGTCTCAGACAAGATACATCTTGTCCCAGCCACTTAGCTGATGCTTTTGCAAGTTCACCAATATAGTAAAACTGCTAGGGAATCTTTGGGTTGTTTTTGTCCCGATGACCACATGCAACTAGTACATGTATAATTAGTAGATATGTAGAGTCCTTATATATAGTATCCTTTTATAAGTCTCTATAGAAAAGTGAGATGAAAAAGTTAGATGGGTGGAAGGACAGAAAAAAGCAAAAAATAAGCTGGAGAAAAAAACAAAATTTGCAGGAGTTTCAATGCCAAAAGACCACCCAACCCCCACTGGGCATTCTACCCAAAAAAAATGAACTTAAGTTGTTCCTTATTATTTTTAGTGAGATAGTTCTAATAGTAAATAACATAAGAGAAATAATAAAGGAACAGCACAGTAGGAATGTAGAATATGTTAATACTAAAGAGAAGGCCCATCCAGTGAGTTCCATGTCCAATTCTGAAGATGTGTACAGCCAAATGCTTCATCTACATTGTAAGCAGCAACAAAGAGTGTGGACTGGGCGCAGTTACGCAATTAGTCACTGAAAAAATGAAACTAAAACAAAATATTGAAGATGTCCACTGAGCCAGCCTGGCATATCTTTATCATCAGATCATTCCGCAATTTAGGGGCATAAGCTGTGAAAGCCAGCTCACCATAGTATATTGTACAGACCAATGTTGGAGGATCTCGGATTGCAATTTGGAACGTAGAGTGAGAGACACTGCAAAATACAGGCTGGAGCAAAATTGTTAAAAGCCTTATTTACTGTCATATACGTGTGAGTAGGAGACAGCTAAAGGGCCTGAGTAATAGTAATTCCATGCCAGACCAGGGGGTGGCGAGGTGCACTAACTGTCTTTCTCAATCCCTTGCAGACCATTCTTGGGAAATCCCGCCTGGTTATGGCGACTCTGATGATGTCACTTCCATTTCTAGCACCTCTGACGAAGTCACTTCCGGTTCTGGCGCTAGCGATGATGTCACTTCCAGCCCCCGATGATGTCACTTCCGGTTCCGGCCCCCGATGACGTTACTTCCTCCACTGGCCTTTAAAGCCGCCGTCTTACCTCCACATCATCAGTTCTGTTTTGGACTCAGTCTTGTGATCATCCCACAATTATTCCTATCTGCAGCCAAGGAATATTATATGGATGGCTGCACCAAACATTTACGATGTTTTTGTGTCGTTCTTGTGACAATACAATCAACAATATTTTAATATCACTCCTAAAGGATATCAGCAGCCAGTGTAACAAAGCTAAAACTGGCAAAATACACTGTTTCTCTTTTCTTGGTTAAGATTCTTGCTGCTGCGTTTTGAACTAGTTAAAGCCAATTTTTATATCCTTCTTAGAATTGCATTAAAGTAACCTAGCCGACTAAAATCAAAAGCATGAATTCACTTTTCAGCATCATGCCATGTAAGTAGATATCTAACTTTTTCAATACTTCTTAAATGAATGAAGCAGTTATTTAAATATGATTAATATGGTGTTTATGTAAGTAACATATGAATGTTAATGTTTTGGGCACATGCACTGTCCTTACATACACCGTCCTTTATTTATTTACTTACTTCCTACAATATAAAGTCACAAGTAGAGTGCATAGCTTCCCATGTACATATACAAAGTACAGCAATGGCAAAAGTGCATTTCTTGATCGGATGTAGAACCGTCGTCATGATGTGAGTTTACCTCTGTTATAGCACGTCTATGTGAAAACAGCAGTGTCAAATGCGAGGGGGGGTTGGTATCATGAACGCGGCTGAGAGAATAAAACTGAATAAAAAAAAACAAAGCTAACCTTTACAAGTATCATAAATCACACCGGCTGTTACAGACTGGAATCAAATGTATGTTTTTATTCTAAAATAGTAAGAATACGAGCACCTCACTTCTCAAAACGGACTCGTCAAGGATCGAACCCGTGAAGTTTAGATTACCAGTCAACAGCTGATACCGTTGCACCACTGAAGCTATCATAGCAAATGCGTGTCAATGTCGCACCCTAACGCGGGGTTGTTTTTCTGCAGTTATATTCTTGAATAGAAGCGCACTTATTATGTTATACAGTATTTGTACCTTTTGTGAAAGTGTTTCTTTGATATTTGGAATTCAGGCTTCACACATTATACACTTCATGTCTACATTTTGTCAATTATTACTAAAACATGAAAACGTTTCTGTTTTAACGATGTGTTTACATAGATCGTTGTAGACACGGAACACACATGAAATGCAAGTGTTCCAAATAACAATAAACTGTAGTATTTATAAAAGGTGTCATTTTGCTTGACTTCGCAGGTAAACAGACTTGAGCTGAGAAAACTGTGCGGGGTGGGGGGATGTGATAGCAGGCTGCTTGCTGTTTGCTGCTTATCCACACATTTACAGGACAAAAGACAGAGACGGAGAGGTGAGAAGGGATTTAAGGTAGGAAGGATCTACGAGTTTTTTCGTAGGCTCTGGTAATTCTAGTGTTAAGGAAGTTGAATCTTAACCTTTCGATAATGCTAGCAAGACACTGGATATGAGGGTTAAGACAAACTGTGTTATTCGGTGCTGTGGTCGTTAGCATAGTATTGAAATAATCTGATGTGAGGGGAGCGTAAAAGTAAAAATAAAAGTGAGCCATGAATGGACCCCTGTAGTACACCATATTCAATTTTGTGAATCACTGACAAAGAGTCTCTATCATGAACTTGTAGCCATAAAGCACATAACTGCCAATAAGTTCCAAAAGCACTCCCAAAAATATCCCAACAGAGGAGGATATCATTGTCAAAATCCTGTTAGTAAAAAGGACAAGTACCAAATCTTTATTAAATAAAAAAGGTCTATTTCACTAAAAACGCTGTAGTTCAATAGAGCACACTATGCTTAAAGGAGTTGCCAGCAAGGGAAATCACAGATGAACAAGTCCCAAAACAGAAATCCAAGGCATGGTCAAAAACAGAGCAAAAGGGGCAGAAATCTAGAAACTCACAAAAACCACAGATAAAGACACAAGAGCTTACCAACTCCAGAGTGCATTCACAATGAACCACCAAGAATTGTGAAAGATGGTCGGAATTTACAGGGTGGTGATTGGCAAATGACCCTGTCTCTTAGGGGACCATCCACAAAACACATTAAACTGAGCAAGGACAACTGATATACATAGTGTCACACACGCATGTTTAGGGGACAACCAAAGGGCCTGAATAAATGCAGTTCCACGCTGGACCAGGGGGTGGCGAAATGCGTTAATTCTCTCCCTTAATTCCTTGCAGACCATTCTCGAGAAATCCCACCCTGTTTGGGGAAGCCAATGACGTCACTTCTGGTTCCGGTCCTGATGACATCACTTCCCCCGTGAGGGTTTAAAAGCTGCCATCTTAAAGAAGATATTCAGTTCTGTTTTGGACTCAGTTGTGTGAACATGTCTGTTCATAATAAGCATTTTTGCAGCCAGGAAATATTATATGGGTGGCTGCCCAAAACCTTCGCAATGTCTTTGTGTCGTTCATGTGACAGTGGCGTAGCCGGCAGGATGAAGGAAACCCTGAAGAGAACGGGACCGGACCTGAATCATGACCAGGTGGGAGAGTACTGGGGCCAAGTTTTCAGGTGGGGGGTTCATCCCGGATTTCAGAAAGAACCGGTGCAGACTTCGCTCCCTTTGTCTAGTTCCGGGCCACCTAATACAAGTAGGGAGGGTGTCTATGGGACACACACAAGTGGGCTGGTCTCTGTAGGGGAAGTGACAGGGACTTACTATGCTCAACCAGCAGGTGAGGATACTGCAGGCGTGGAAGCTGGATCCTGAGAGATCCACTCAAGAGCAGGCTGATGTGCTTTGGGAAATGGTGGCGGGATGGTTAAGGCCCACCGAGTGCTCCACCTTCCAGTTTGTGAAAAAGGTAGCCTGCTTCCTATTAATGAGCAACCTTCCCACCCACTTTACCCAGCAGGTCTGGGGAGAATTTACCTCTATGGACGTGCTCATCAAGCTCGGGGAAACAGCTAGGTCGGCCTCGCAATTTGGGAGAGCAGAATGGTCCTTTAGCAGACACTACGGAGATTGTGTCCCTCCTAATCTGCCCCCTCTGCATAAACCGTTTTCCACGGGTGCGGCCCTTACCTGGGAGCGAGGCAGCATGCAACTGGGGGGGTGGGAGATTGTGTTCACTTTCAAACCCCCTGTCTTTGGCTCATATGGGAGTGGTTGTTGTTAACGGATTTAAAGTGGAAGCCCTCTTCGATTCCGGCAGCAACATCTCCATTGTTGATTGCCGGTATGTATTGCTGTAACAGTGGTTGAAAGTAAACACCAGTTTAACCTGGGTACATGGAGACATCCGGTTCTATAAATCTGCCCAATGTTTCATCAGCCAGGGAGGATCGGTTATAAAACTCACTGTTATGGTCCTCCCAAATCCACCTTTCACTGTGATTCTTGGACGGGACTGGTCTAACATTTAAAGCGGTGAAGTACTACTGACTCCTGATGCTAAGTTATGCCTAGTAACAGATGGGAACAATACGTTGCAGGTTGTCTGCACGCCGTGTACTCAGCCGGCGGAGAGCAGTGTGGGAAGCCAAGAGGTGGATGGGGAGTTTCCTGGTCTGTTGCAACCCATGACATCAAAGAGTGCGCCTCGACGGATCAGGCTGATTCCCCACCCCTTGAGGTCAGACCAGACCCACTCTCTGATCTAGGTTTTCAGTTTAGATAAATGCAGGCCTCGTTTAAATGGGAGCAATGGAATGATGACTCCCTGAAGTTTGCAAAGAATGAAGTGGTAATAGTCAACGGCTAATGCACCAATCAACCCATGCCACAGGTCCCCCACTTTGTCATTGAAAATGATTTATTATATCGGGTTAATGAACATGGGGGGGAGGCACCAAAGTTGTTGTTGATTCCGAGAACCTTCTGGCGGCACGTTTGCGAGTTAGCACCCGCCCACCTCCTAGGAGGCAACCTGGGCACCGAAAAAACATTGGAGCGAATTAAGATCCAGTTTTATTGGCCGGGAATTAATGAGGAGGTTCGGCACTTTTAGATCTCTTGCCCGGAGTGTCAACTGTGGCAAATTCCTAGGAGGGACCGTGCTCCTCTCGTTCCCCTTCCCCTAATTAATGTCCCATTTGAGAGAATAGGGGTCGATATCGTAGGACCCTTGGAGCCCCCAGCCCGAGAACATAAATATATAATCCTTGTGGATTATGCAACCCGATATCCAGAAGCTGTTCCATTGCGCTCAGCTAATTCCAAAGCCATCGCATGGGAACTGATAGGAGACTTTTTGCGTGATGGCATCCCTAAGGAAGTCCTTACGGATCAAGGGACGCCGTTTACCTTGGAGACACTCAAGGAGACAGCCAAGTTACTTAAAATAAAGTACTTAAAGACCGCGGTATATCATCCTCAAACCGACAGTCCAGTTGAGAGATTCAAACCGATGCTCCACAAGGTCGTTAGCAGGGACGGGAGGAACAGGGTTCCTGGGGTGGCAGAGTGCACTAATTCACTCCCTTAATTCCTTGCAGATCATTCTCAGGAAATCCCAGCCTGTTTGGGGTAGCCAATGACATCACTTCCCCCCATGAGGGTTTAAAAACCGCCATCTTAAAGAAGATACTCAGTTCTGTTTTGGACTCAGTTGTGTGAACATGTCTGTTCGTAATAAGCATTTTTGCAGCCAGGAAATATTATAAGGGTGGCTGCCCCAAACCTTTGCAATGTCTTTGTGTCGTTCTTGTGACAATAAACAAAACCAAAAATAAAGAATGATGTATATAATCAACATAAATAAAAAGACATAAAGCCTTAATTTGACATAACAGTCTCCATGACATACAAAATACTTCCTACCTGAAATATGCGATTTAACACTAGAATTACCAGAGCCTACGAAAAAACTCGTAAATCCGTCCCACCTTAAATCGCGTCTTAAATCCGTTTGCACCTCTCCGCCAGAATCCTTTGTCATCTAAATGTGCTGATAAAGCTACTAGCAGCCAGCTATTCCATCCCCCCACCGACTTAGAATGAACTTCTCTCCTAGCTCAAGCCTTGCCTTGATTTGATTACCTGGGATTGAAGTGGAGTTTTACAGTGGAAATAATTCTAGCGTTATTTGGAATACACGCATTTCATGTGTGTTCCATTTCTATAGTTGGCTGTGCAAACACATTTTTAAAACAGAAACGTTTTTCATATTCTAATAGTAAATGACAAAATGTAGGCATAAACTATATAACGTATGAAGCCTGAAGTCCATATATCAAAGAAACACTTTCACAAAAGGTACAAATAAAAGAACACGTGCGCCTTCATGCAAAAAAAAAAAAAAAAAAAAAAGCCGCGTTAGCATGCCACATTGACATTCTTACTACAACCGCCGTGGTGGCGTAATGGTATCAGTGCCTGACTGGGAATCAGAGGGTGGCGAGTTCGATTCCGCACGGCTCCACTTCGAGAAATTAACTGCTCTTATTCTTACAATTTTAGAATAACAATATAAATTTGATTTCAGTCTGTAACAGGCGGTGTAACTTATGATACTGGTAAAGGTTAGCTTTTTTTTTTTTTTTTTTTTAATTCACTTCTCATTCTCGCAGTCACATTCAGAATCAATCCATACAACCCCATCTGACACAGCTGGTTTCACATAAATAAAAGTGCACTTTTATTCAAGACTATAACCGAAGAATAAAGAAAGCAAGTTACAGTTGGTGGTTGATACAACAGCTTGCGTGGTGCAATGTTAAGAACTGCTGATTTCCGATCCGTGCTATATAAAATCATCACATTCAAATATTAACAGTTCCCACACACCCAAGGTCCGCCATTCCTACATTTACAACATGTGTACTTGTTGCAGTGTACACACCTCTCTGTGCTATGGTTCCTATTACAGTGAATGAGCACCTGACACTGTACTTTCTTCCCTGGGGGAAGCTGAGGTCTTAGAACGGAAGTTTGTTGACGCTGTATCATCTTTTCTTTTTCCATCGCCTTTTCCTGTAAGAAGCGACGACGAAGTTCCTCTGCAAGGTGAGCCATGAACACTCTTCTTTTCTCAGCGGACCCCGTGCATGCCTTATACAATACGTGTGCGTTCATCGCTGCTAGGTCAAGGATGTTGTACAACACAGCAACCGGCCACCTGCGTGTTCCTGTGCGCACTGAACAAGCACGCGCCTTCTGGTCCATGATGTCAACGCCACGCTGGGGAAAAAAGAAAGACAAATATATGTGACATTTTGAAGAAATCATTTTATCACCAGAAGAGCACCAGAGTACTTCGTCACACTAATATTTTTTTCATTAGCATACCTTCATGTGGTTGTAGTCTGTGACCGTGTTTGTTTTTTTTTTTTTATCTTGCCCAATCTCCACATCATGGTGCATTGTGCTGAGAATGCAGACAGACTTCATCTTTTTGGGCACATACACTGTCAGCATGGCACTGGGAGATCTAAACACCAGCGTGGAGAATTGTTCGTGTACTGAACTGACTTTAGCTGCAGGTGGAAGTTCCCGTCGCACTTTATTCATGGTGCCAAGCAGAGCTGTATTGCGGTGCAGCAGTCTATTAGCCAGCGAAAGTGACGTGAAGAAGTTGTCTGTTGTTACGGTTCTGCCTTTTTGGATTGCGGCAGATTTGGAGACAAAGTACATGTGCAATGCCACTCCTTATTTAGGAAAAGATCCCAGTCGTCCCACGGGAGAAAGACTTTCCGAGTCTGTGGTCATAAAGCTTATGGAGCCATTTCTGGACAAAGGCAGAACCGTAACAACAGACAACTTCTTCACGTCACTTTCGCTGGCTAATAGACTGCTGCACCGCAATACAGCTCTGCTTGGCACCATGAATAAAGTGCGACGGGAACTTCCACCTGCAGCTAAAGTCAGTTCAGTACACGAACAATTCTCCACGCTGGTGTTTAGATCTCCCAGTGCCATGCTGACAGTGTATGTGCCCAAAAAGATGAAGTCTGTCTGCATTCTCAGCACAATGCACCATGATGTGGAGATTGGGCAAGATAAAAAAAAAAAAACAAACACGGTCACAGACTACAACCACATGAAGGTATGCTAATGAAAAAAATATTAGTGTGACGAAGTACTCTGGTGCTCTTCTGGTGATAAAATGATTTCTTCAAAATGTCACATATATTTGTCTTTCTTTTTTCCCCAGCGTGGCGTTGACATCATGGACCAGAAGGCGCGTGCTTGTTCAGTGCGCACAGGAACACGCAGGTGGCCGGTTGCTGTGTTGTACAACATCCTTGACCTAGCAGCGATGAACGCACACGTATTGTATAAGGCATGCACGGGGTCCGCTGAGAAAAGAAGAGTGTTCATGGCTCACCTTGCAGAGGAACTTCATCGTCGCTTCTTACAGGAAAAGGCGATGGAAAAAGAAAAGATGATACAGCGTCAACAAACTTCCGTTCTAAGACCTCAGCTTCCCCCAGGGAAGAAAGTACAGTGTCAGGTGCTCATTCACTGTAATAGGAACCATAGCACAGAGAGGTGTGTACACTGCAACAAGTACACATGTTGTAAATGTAGGAATGGCGGACCTTGGGTGTGTGGGAACTGTTAATATTTGAATGTGATGATTTTATATAGCACGGATCGGAAATCAGCAGTTCTTAACATTGCACCACGCAAGCTGTTGTATCAACCACCAACTGTAACTTGCTTTCTTTATTCTTCGGTTATAGTCTTGAATAAAAGTGCACTTTTATTTATGTGAAACCAGCTGTGTCAGATGGGGTTGTATGGATTGATTCTGAATGTGACTGCGAGAATGAGAAGTGAATTAAAAAAAAAAAAAAAAAAAGCTAACCTTTACCAGTATCATAAGTTACACCGCCTGTTACAGACTGAAATCAAATTCATATTGTTATTCTAAAATTGTAAGAATAAGAGCAGTTAATTTCTCGAAGTGGAGCCGTGCGGAATCGAACTCGCCACCCTCTGATTCCCAATCAGGGGCTGATACCATTACGCCACCACGGCGGTTGTAGTAAGAATGTCAATGTGGCATGCTAACGCAGCTTTTTTTTTTTTTTTTTTTTTTTGCATGAAGGCGCACGTGTTCTTTTATTTGTACCTTTTGTGAAAGTGTTTCTTTGATATATGGACTTCAGGCTTCATACGTTATATAGTTTATGCCTACATTTTGTCATTTACTATTAGAATATGAAAAACGTTTCTGTTTTAAAAATGTGTTTGCACAGCCAACTATAGAAATGGAACACACATGAAATGCGTGTATTCCAAATAACGCTAGAATTATTTCCACTGTAAAACTCCACTTCAATCCCAGGTAATCAAATCAAGGCAAGGCTTGAGCTAGGAGAGAAGTTCATTCTAAGTCGGTGGGGGGATGGAATAGCTGGCTGCTAGTAGCTTTATCAGCACATTTAGATGACAAAGGATTCTGGCGGAGAGGTGCAAACGGATTTAAGACGCGATTTAAGGTGGGACGGATTTACGAGTTTTTTTGTAGGCTCTGGTAATTCTAGTGTTAAACCAGTGCAATACATTGTCAGAAATGCCAACAAAGTCTCTAAGGCGATTTATGACAATACTGTGATCTATGATGTCAAAAGTTGCACTCAGATACAAGAGGACGGGGATAGAGATACTGTTGGCATCTGCATTATGGTGCAGATCATTAACTATTTAAGTTAAGGTAACTTTGGTACTATGATTGGTTTGAAATCCTGACTGAAACTTATTAAGGATAGAGGTTTGGTTAAAATAGTCACTTAATTGCTGAAAAATGCCCTTTTCTGTAATTTTTCTCAAAAAAGGCAGGTTGGAGATAGATCTGAAATGGCTGATATCAGAACAGTGTAAATTGTTCTTTTTAAGCAAAGGTTTAACTATTGCCATCTTTAAACAAGCTGGAAAAATACCAGTATCCAAGGAGCAGTTAGCTATATGCAGAATGCTGTTAATTAATACCTCTGAGACTTCTTTTAATAACTTTGTTGGAAATGGATCAAGCGCACAGGTAGATGACTTAAGCAGTGTAATTATTTTCTGCAGTAAAGATGAATTTATTAAAGCAAAGGTATTTAACTGATTGAAATAAAAAGGCAGAGGTTCTGCAAGGTTTATTTTCACTGTTTGCATTATTCTTGTATTATTTATTTTTTCTTTAACAAAATACTGCAAAAGCATCACAATTGGCTTTTGAAGGTTCTAAAATGGGTTCCATTGTAGAAGCTGGGTTTAACAGACAATCGATAGTAGAAAATCTTGGAATACATGAATTTTCATTTATAAGTTTAGAAAGATAAGATTGTCTCTAACACTGCACTGCTATGTTATATTCAGCTGTACTAACTAACCTTGAGAATTTCATAGTGTATCGTTAATTTACTGTACTTTCCCTCCATTTTGTCTCAGCCTTACGGTATTTCCTCTAAAGCTTGCAAAATGTTGGAGTTTTTGTGAGTAAAATCACTGTGGATGATCTCACAACATGATTTTTCTGGGTCTACTTTGTCAGCTGCCACTCTTTTTACTCATGTTGCAATTAAAATTTTCCCCCTTAGTATTTACATAAGTGGCTACTCTCAGGTTGCCTGCTAAATATACCAGTGAAGCATAAAGTAGCCATTAAAGTGTAATTTAACAATGCATTTTTTTTTAAGTCTAAGCACAAATAATGATACATTAAAAACTATACAGAAAAGATTAGATATTTTGAGATCTAAAGTCCATGTCCGTTTGTAAATTTCCAAATCTGATTTATGATCAGCTTTATGTGTTGGCTATTGACAAAGACTGAAAGTAATCAATTATCTAAATGAAAGTTATAATTGCCTACTATTAGTAGCCTATCATAATTAGTTACAATTAACGGTAATAGATCAGAAAATTCTGTATAAAATGAGGTATTATGTAAGTAAGAGAGAACAAGGTACTTTCTGAAAAACAAGCAATACATTCAAAGGATGCAAAATTCCCGAAATTAATGTTTTTATAGCATAAGTAACTGGAGATACAGCCCTGTGAGCCCTGGATGCTCCCACATATACTGTATTAGCAGTGAATTAGTATTGTTTTAGGTTTTTTTAATCTAATGTGATTGGACAATTGTCAATGCACTATGTCATGTTGACGTCAATAGTTCACAGTTCACACCTGCCTTTAATGTTACGTTAACTACAGATGAGCGAGTGCGACTTTGATGTACACTTCAAGCGGAACTACAGAATCAAAGAAAATTTGGTTACAGTAATCCCTCCTCCATCGCGGGGGTTGCGAGCCACCTGCGAAATAAGAAAATCCGCGAAGTAGAAACCATATGTTTATATGGTTATTTTTATATTGTCATGCTTGGGTCACAGATTTGTGCAGAAACACAGGAGGTTGTAGAGAGACAGGAACGTTATTCAAACACTGCAAACAAACATTTGTCTCTTTTTCAAAAGTTTAAACTGTGCTCCATGACAAGACAGAGATGACAGTTCTGTCTCACAATTAAAAGAATGCAAACATATCTTCCTCTTCAAAGGAGTGTGTGTCAGGAGCACAGAATGTCACATAGATAGAGAAAACAATCTCTAGCAAACAAATCAATAGGGCTGTTTGGCTTAAGTATGCGAAGCACCGGGCACAAAGCTGTTGAAGGCGGCAGCTCACACCCCCTCCGTCAGGAGCAGGGAGAGAGAGAGAGAGAGAGAGAGAGAGAGAGACAGAGTTTGTTTTTCAGTCAAAAATCAATTCGTGCCCTTCGAGCTTTTAAGTATGCGAAGCACTGTGCAGCATGTCGTTTCAGGAAGCAGCTGCACAAAAGATAGCAACGTGAAGATAATCTTTCAGCATTTTTAGACGAGCATCTGTATTGTCTAGGTGTGCGAACAGCCCCCCTGCTCAATCCCCATATGTCAGGATCAGAGATAGTCAGCGCAAGAGAGAAAGAAAAGGAAGCAATCTAGCTTCTCAGCCATCTGCCAATAACGTCCCTTGTATGAAATCAACTGGGCAAACCAACTGAGGAAGCATGTACCAGAAATTAAAAGACCCATTGTCCGCAGAAATCCGCGAACCAGCAAAAAATCTGTGATATATATTTAAATATGCTTACATATAAAATCCGCGATGGAGTGAAGCCGCGAAAGGCGAAGCTCGATATAGCGAGGGATCACTGTATTTCTTTAATGGAACATCCTTTCATAAATTGTTCAGTTGAAGAAAAGAAGAAGATAAAGGATCTTGGATGGGACCAACCTGACTAAAGAATTCAGCAGAAAGAAAGTTTACGAGTACGAACTTACACATTGAATTTTTCTAATACAGAAGGGGCAGGTCTTTGTGTGTGTATTATTTGCAAGGAGATTGGTATCTGAAGTTTTTATATTCTCGAGTTTTTTGGGGTTTTTTTGTATCATCATAAGGCCATACATACCCAGACAGCTGGGTCTTTGAATTTATGTGCATGCATCTTACAATGTTGTGCGCATTATTGAGCAGGGTTTTATTAGAGGATCCCCCTTGTTCGGCTGCTAATGGTGAAGTTCTTTAAACTGTATTGTATGGGTGAAATTTTATTCGCCTGCCTAGTTTCATATTTTCCCACCCATCAACACATTTCTGGCTACACTACTAATAATAATGAAAATAATCTTTACATTTATATAACACTTTTCTCACTACTCAAAGCTAACATTACAGCTTGTGTATGTTTTTTGTTTCTTTTCTTCTGAGCTATGAATTGCTGCTTCAGTTTGACCCTCTAAAACTCTGCCACCCACCAATTTTTTTCACCAGCCACAACTGGTTGGAACCCTAATATTAAGTATAGTGGTGTCTTGGTTTGCGAGCATAATTTGTTCCGGAAATGTGCTTGTAATCCAAAGCACTTGTATATCAAAATTAATTTCCCCATAAGAAATAATGGAAACTCAGATGATTTGTTCCACAACCCAAAAATATTCATATAAAAATGATTAATAAAAAATATAAAGTAAAAATACATAAAAGAAATTAACCTGCATTTTACCTTTGAAAAGAATTGTGGCTGGTGTGAGGGAAACAAGAGAGAGGAGAGGAGTAGAAGGATTATTGTGTAGGACAACTTTCACTATAACTAATGGAATAACTGCTTTCTGTTGGCTCAATGGAATCTTTTTCTTTTTTTTTTTTGCAAACTTAACAAGGAACCTATCCAATGACAATTGCTTTTGCCTCCTTTTGAGGATTTTGCGGAAATGTGACATTGCATTGTCATTAAACAGATTCATCGCTCGCACTGCTACAGCCTAATTCGGGTGTTGCTTTTCTATGAAATTTTGCACTGTTTCCCACATTGTGCACATCTCCCTAATAAAGTCCAGTTACTAAAGAGCAGTCACTACACTTGGACACGAAGTAAAACAATGCTTTAGGCACACACACATGGTCACAATGCTATAGTAAACAGCATACGTTCGTATGGATGTTAACTATATGAGTGAGGCATGCCGACTGAGACTGAGCATGGGAGACGATTACCCATGATCCCACAGCGACAGAGAAAGAAGAACCATCGGCTCAGTTGTGATCACGTGATGCTCGGCAGACAAAGTGTATACGTACTACTCATATTGCTCGTTTATCAAGTTAAGTTAAAATTTACTAAAAATTTTTGCTTGTCTTGCAAAACACTTACAGACCAAGTTACTCGCAATCCAAGGTTTTACTGTAAAGCCATATTAATCATTTCAATGGGCTGTACCAAGACATTGTGACCAATGTTAACACAAAGCAAGTTATTTATGTTAATAATGGTTTGTCTATATTTATTACTAAATCTATAATTCTTTATTATGGGGGAGATATACCAAACATCTTCATTTAAATCAGCTACATGAGTTCCCGGTTCCTCCCTGTGTGGATAGCGCTTTGAGTACTGAGAAAAGCGCTATATTAATGTAATGAATTATTATTATTATTACAGTCATGTCTATTATTAAATATAACATTAATAAATCAGTCATGATTTATTACTTTTGCAATATTGTTGAAGAGGGCACACAAGCCGAGTCCTTTCAAGTGCACCCTATCCCATTTGGAGACTCAGGGTGTCTACCAAAACAGCTCAAAGTTGTCCACAAATGACCTGTCTTGTGCAGAAGAATCTCAGCCAGTTCAGGGCTCAAAATCAATAGTGAACCTTGTCAGATTTTCTCATCATTTGGAGTGGCCCAGACACGACAACTCTTGCAGCCGAGGCTCTCTCCTTATTGTTCTGTTCTGAATCAGCGAAGAGAAGTTTGTTTTTCTCACCACAAACTGGCAGTGTTGAATGTTGCTTGTTCTAGCGTGCAGCACTATGATTCCAAAGTTCCTGATCCTATGCATTTCAAAGGCAGACAGGACTTTTTTTAATATTTGGCACACACTCACCAGGAAAATATGAAACAAAAGTTTTGTTTTTAGAAGACAGAAAGTTTAAGTTACAAATGATGGAGTTACTAATAATAACAATCTTTTTCTTTGATAGGAGAGCTGAGAGGTGCAGTCCGGTTGTTTATTGATTGATCTGGCACTGGAATAAAACTGAATTGGCCCAGGGTCCAGATGCAATGTTGTTATGGAGTTGATGTTTTTGCTTTGATTCTGTGGAATCCTCCTATGTGGCAAGAATGTCACAGGTGTCTGGTCACACTTATAGGTAATCTAACTTAGACACCATTAAATTATCCGACTACGCCACCCAGTTTTATTAAGAGACTGGGAACTCCTGAAATTTACCAGTAATAGTAGCACATAATAGCACACAGGTTTCTTTAAATTGGGCGGTGAGTAAACACACAATGAAAGACACAACAGTAATTTAGAAAAAAAACAACAGTAAGTTCTATTGTACAAGACAATATAAGGTACATTAAAAAGATAAACGAACATAACAGAACCTAAACATATCAGGAATTAATTTCCTTTTTTTTAAAAGGAAAATACACAGTCCACACTCTAAAAGTCCGTAAAAACAAGAATTGTAGGATACAACCTTTAGTGGTGCAGAGTCCAGTTTGGGCACTGTGTTACCCCAACACTTAATTGTTCATGGATGCACTCTGTTCCCGGCAGAAGTTTTGTCAAATTGTTGACTCCCTGTCAGCGTTTCTTCGTTGTTCCTTTTTCTTCCACTCTGGGCTCCTTGTGTGGCTGGGACCTAGGCACGCCTCATTCCTCGTCTGTCAGCTTTGCTTGGTCCTCTCATGCGGCTTCCCTCTTTCGCTGGACCCACAACTGGCGTCTCCTTGTGGAGCTGTCTCTTCCTTCCTGGAAGTAAATGTTGCCGTCCTTGTGCCTCACGTCGTGCCAGCCAGGTACCCTTGTCTGCCTGCGAGCCCCTGTGCCCTGTCCGAGTGTCTTGGCAGCGTTTCCTGTGGGTTCTCCCTCCTGCCTTCTGCTGGCCAGCAGTTTATATTTACTTCAGCCCCTGCTGTTGTCAGTCCTGGACAAACAGTTTAATCAATGGCACATCTAAATTGCCTGGGTTATCAATTAATGAAAACACAAGTTAACAAAATGTATGGTTACCAAACATTAATAAGTACAGATATGCTGATTAGAAACCAATATTTCCAAGCCAGGTAAATACAGACATTCTCCCTTGCAGGACAGCAAATACCATTAATAAGTACAGACAGCCTTTTAACTTCTCACCCCCCAGTCCCAACAGTGGGTGCCTAATGGAACCACCCAGTGCACAAAAAAATGTAAAAGTGTCCCCCTCTAACAAGAAGATAAGCTTTCATTTCTGAGTTTGGACTGTCCCACAAGAAGAAGCTGAATCTGTTATTTTCAGCTCCTCATCCACGCTGCTGCTTGCAGACTGCCATGTTGCTTTCCCAGGATTCCATAAACACTTTCCCAAAGCTCCTTGAGAAGAACGAATCTTATTAAATGAAAACAAAGAAATTAATAAAGAGTCACGGAACCTCATGGACCTGTAATTTGAAAAGACAATCACTTCTAGTATGAGAGTCCTCCTCGCCCAGGCACAGATTCAGTTTAGAACCTGTTCTGTACTGAAGGCTATTTAAAAAAAAGTGGTGAGCAGTGGTGATAAACTTCCTTGTTGTCAAAGTGAAAAATGAGCTTCTTAACAAGAACTATGTATAAAAGGCTTCATAATGAGCTATGGTGCAACGTGCCACAGTACAGCAGTATAGCTAACTATAGCCTTACCTTTGTTTTTTAAATGGTGTCACACATCTGTGCTTGGGATACAGTTTAAGGGCTTAGATAATAGTGATTCTCCACAAAACCATGGAGTGGCACTGTGTGATAATGCTGTCTCTCCCTCTGCAAGCCAAAAGATTGATGGCACTACACCTATGACATCATTTCCGGTGTCTATCCACCAGGACCTGTTTCTTCCTGCCCAGCATCCATATGACCGGAAGAACCACCATCTTCGGCAGTCTGATAAAGGGAAACTGGAAGATTCAGTGCTTTGCACTTACATGCATTTCATTCCACTCCTTTTGCTCCAAATTATTATCTTTGTTTTGGGCTTTTCTTACAATTGCTATTGAGAAAAATGAGATGTCATGACTTGGGAAGGGTGTGAAGACATGGCACAGAGCAAATGAAATGCTGATGAAAAGTCAAGTATATTTAGGAGCTGCACTTTACTAAACATTGGTTAGAGCTAAAAGAATTTAGAAGATGGCATAAAAATTTTCTAACTTACCTTTTCCATTACAGTGTAGTAGGGAGTTGCAACTTTGATGCAAGTTAACTACAAAACATTACAAGACAGACACACACTCCTTTCTAGTTTACAGCCAAACAGCTTAACCAGGACTTGAAGATGTTTGTAGATGTCATACTACCAGGTGCAAATCCATATGAACATAGGAAGAAGTCTTAATCGAGTTAGTGCCAATAAACAAACATTCACTAAAAATTGTAACTTGGCAAATCTCAGACTGAAAGTAAATTACAATCAGGATCTCTAAAAGTATCAAAAGTATAGGATCTATATGTTTTGTTCTTACCCTAATATACTACCACATAAAACAAAAACATGAACTTGTTGCTAATTTATTTGATTGACATGTTGTCTTTTACTCTGTTTTAGACAGTTAGAGAATTCATTTGATGCATAGTCTTTTTTGCCCTACTTTGTAGGTCCTGCCAGGTGAAATGCATCTAGCAAGACTTTGGTTCAAATCAGAATATACATCAAATGTACAAAACAAAGGTAAATCAGAACTCATCTGGTACAAAGAATTATTTACAGTGTATCCTCACCTTAAACACTGTATGACATTCATACCATTCTTCATGATAGTCTGTATACATTGCACACTTTGTATTCACTATTTTTAATACTTTATAACCATTAACTGTTGATTTTTTCTTTTTTAAATCTACTGTATATTTTGTATTTTGATGCAGATAAAATATCCCATAACAGACACATACAATATTTCTATTACACTGTGAAGTTAAGAGAAAACTTGCTTTATCAGTAGCTATTTCCGCAAGCATCCGCTTTCAGACTTCTTTAAAAACACAGTTTAAAAGCAAGTCCATTTCCAGTGACTGAAGTTCTTAGCAATAATGCATTAAGGTCTGAATAATTTACTCACAAACATCAAATATTATTGATCTCTGGAAGTAAATGTACAAAAATGTATCAGATGTACTGTTTATACCTCATATCCATCCTGGTGTTCTGCTGAAGTTTTGTGATAGGTTCTCTATTAGGGTTAAGAAGTATGTAGCAAATAGTATAGCAAGTTGCCATGATGAAACCCAGGCATTCAAAATGGGAGTTTTTATGCAATATTTTCACATATTTTTTGTTATAAACACTGCAATGAGAAAAGCTGCTAAAATATTGCTAAATACTCAATTGTCACTGTTTATTTTTTATATGTACACTTTCAGCCAGTGTTTCAGCTTAACTATTATTACTGCTAGTAGCAACTTTGCCACAGTTCTTTGATGTAAAACAAGTAATTTGCATAGTGAATTGTCACTTTCTTGATTGCAGTGTCTTATATACTGTAGTTAAATGATATTAAAACACAGCAAAAAAACTATTGCATACATTTACATTTGTCTAACATCCCCAATATCACCTCTCCAAAGTGGCAGCCTAATACACTGCACATTTTTAAAAATCTGTTAACCTTCTAGCACAAATTAAGGAGGAATCTATTCTCTGGAAAGTACAATAGTGTTCAACTCATTGTTTGCAATTGTGAATATAAGATCTTTATTCCAGTTCTGTTTAACAGAGACTAAGTTTAAGTGTGCTAGAAGATACTGACGTACACTGAACTTTTGAAATTATTTCTGTATCTGCACAAATGTTTTATAGTGGTGTCTTGATTGTAGACCATTTGAGGATAATTACACACCTAAAAGAGCATGCAGAGAAGAAGAAAATAGTACACTCCCTTTCCTTTGTAATATTCTTAAGGGAAGGTTGAGAAATATTTAGTTCACTTGAGAATCATGTCATTTGAGTATACCTTACCCAGTAAGACAGCCAGAAGTCTGAATCCCTTCTGTCAAACGTCCTCTTCCCAGGAACAGAGCCAGAATTTGGTGGCACTGAATCTTCCTCTGTTTAAAACTCTGAAGAAGCAGTGATTGCCACAGACATGGGCATTTCTTATTCAAAGCATAATACAGATACAATTAAGTGCATAATCACAAAACATTTTAAAACCATTTACTTAAAATAGAACTGAAAACAGCATAGGAACTTTAAACTGCATAAATTTCCTCTATCAATGACATCTGTATATTGAAGCAATTAGATGACAACTGATGATCTATACTTAGGCAGATGCAGTTTGGTTTAAGTGTGTGTTTATTGTCACACAATAAATAGTACAGTTACTGGTACAATCTGCAGTCACTAAAATTTGTATTAACTTTTGTGAATTAGGACGCTGTATTATGCCCGTCCCGGCACAGACTCAGACAGAGGCATGTGTAAAAACACAAATACTGTATTTTTCTTCAGCTGGAGGGCACGTCTTCCCCGTGAATCCCCCAGCCACAACACAGTCCCAGAAGCACTTGAAATAAATCACAAACAACACTCCCTTCTCGAATCAGCATTCCTCTCTGGCAACCTCGTCCTCTTCCTCCCGATTCTGGCTGCTGAGTGGTGGTTGCTGGCCCTTTTTATAGCCCACCCGGAAGTGCACCAGGTGCTTGATCACCTGTTTCTGATTGCACTTCCGGGTGGGGCTGTAGAGTTGTCCAGGCCGGCTCAGGGACCCATGCAGCACTCCCTGGCAGCCACCCCAGATCCCAATAGGGCTATGGAGAACTCCATCTCCCATGGAATCCTGCGGGAAACTGAGGCACCATCGTCAGCCAGGGAGGCTGCCACCAAGCGTCCTGGGGGAGGTACTGAGACGCCCATGGTTGCTCCCCCAGAACATATGTAGAAGGGGCATCCCTGCCGAGCATGTGACCCGGCCACCTGCCACACTTTATATTACTATTTCTTTTTTTTTTTTTTTTTAAATAGCATCACAATCAGCAGTCACTATATTTTTTCTAGCATATTTATTTGCAATACTTAAAAACCAAAAAGAAAGAAATTATAACACTGGTTCAAAGAGCTGTCCATTCACACCCAAACATTTTCACCTTTGCCTTCCAAAGTGTGGCACTTGTTCTGACGTAAGTCCTTCTGGAAACATTTTTTTCACCATGTAACTGAACAATGAAAAAGAGCAGCAGATTAGAAAAAAATAAAAAATGAATAGTAAGAAAGTAAAGCTTATATAATTGTGTTTATGGAAGTAAATTAAATATGCTAATGTACACACTATGTTGTGCTATTGTGGAAAAAAAAGCTTTCCATTTAAAAAGATGATAATTTAGGCAGGATAAAAAGCTGAATATTTTGGCCAGATCTGAACATTTTTACTGCTATGGTATCTTTTTTTATACCTTTAAGAAATGCATGCTTAAATGCCACAGTAGCAGTGTTGCCCTTAGCCAAGCTGGGGTCCTAAGCAGAATCTTCTTGGGCCCTCCTGCCCCTCCCTGAATCCACTACATTAATATTTCTTATAAGAGCTTTATTTGAACAATGAATAAAAAATAAACAAAGAAGCAAACATCACACACTTTATAGCTTTTAATTTCAAATATATATTTTTAAATACATTTCTTCTATCTCTTTGTTGCACATCACAAGAGCACATGTCTACAATTTCTGAAGGTAAAGTCATCTATTAAGTTATCAAACGCACCTTCTGTGGAAAGTCTGAGCTGCTTATATGTTTTTATGCCATGGATGACCTTGATGTCTTGATGAACTTAAATTTTGAAAAACTGGCAACTGGGAGGGCAACCCATCGATTTGGACTTCAATGGTCTTTAACTGCAAAAATATACTAATTGATTTATTTCCTTTATAAATGAAGGCCTAATAAATAATAATAATAACAACATTAAAAATAATGGTCCAGTGTATCGATGTTCTGACATAGCCAACAGTATCACTTATGACTTCTTATACAACAACAAAAACAATTTTAATACTACTTCTACCTCTTCTACATCATCATCATCATAATAATAATAATATAAAATATTTTTATTATATAAAATACTACTAACAATTATACAAATAAAATAAATCTACTATTACTACTACTACTCAAAGTTCTTAATAACCTTATTTAATGCAGTAAATATAGGGTCAAAATTAAGCTGAGTATTTAGATATTTAAAAAAAACAACATGTGACTATACAACCTACATTTATGAATTTATATAAATTTCATTTTCTTCTTCCAATTAGAGCAGATAGCAATAAAGAATTAACTAAATTAGTAGTGCTAGCTGCCAATAACATGAACCAATAATTAAAGGTAATCTGCACTAATTGATCTTTGTGTGTATTAAAGTTGCTTGCATGATGCTTTCCCATCATTTAGCCAATAGTTAATTTGTAAGTGTCAAACATGTGCACTTGGAAGCAATTTGATGGTCTTGACTAAATGTGTTGTTACTCCAGACCAGGGATTGACAGTGTGCACTAATACCTTTTCTCCTTCTTCTAGATCCGCAGAAGGAAAAAGTGCTTAACCTGACTTCCAGTTCCTCCAAAGACTTCACTTTCGTTTCTGCCTTGACAAACCTCCCTAATCCTGACCTCACTTCCAGGTGCAGCCCCTCAGACGTACAACTTCCTCACTACCTGCTATGAAGACACCATTCAAAAATGTTACCTTAGTGAAGTTCTGGATTCAGTCCTGTGAGATTACTCATTTGTGCTTATTTCTTTGAGCTTAATTTTCAAGCATACAGAGTGGATACCCACATCTTTTTCTTGCTTCTGTTGTTTATTTCCTTACCTAAGAAAGAGAGCCTGTGTAATGGTGAAATTTACAAACACGTCCTCAGTGCAACAACACTCAAAGCACTTTATGTGTCTACTAACATCAGCAGCCTTTTACATCGTGTTTAGGTCCGGAGGTCTATATGGTAGTAATAAATAATCCTCAACCATGTGACAGCTAGTGACCAGTAACATCAGTAATTTATCTGCTAAACACACAATATCAAAACTGTTACACATAATGCTACTCTGTTACACCAGTAAACTGCTAGCTTTAGCATAGTGACAGCTGATGTCAAGTTAGACAGATTTCTAAACACAACTGCAAGTGCAGAACAAGCTGTTTCATCATGCTTTCTTTTTTGTTGTTGCTTTTTTCCTGACTGTTGACTTAAACCATTGTGACCAAAAGGAGGTGTCCTGGAGCAACAGACTTCAAACAGTATACAAACAGAGCCCAGGGTACAAATGAAGTGTATTTAATTTCACTAAATACCTTTCATAGTTTCTTCTTGTAACACCAGTAACCTCTAGATAAGCCTTGTCTCCAACTCACCTGGATGAGGTTGATTGGCTTCTTTTATCTTAGACCTTAGAGCACTTCCAGTGCTAGGACAGAGCACTTCTGGGTGAAGTGGAAGTTCCTACAAAGTAGGTATCATGGAACCCTGCAGCACACCCTGGCGGCACCCATGGACCCCAACAAGGCTGCCCCATGGAACTACACCAACAGTATGCCTTGCAGTTGTCCATACAGGGAGTGTCTCCCAGGAATACCGCCATCTAGTGTCTTGGGGGAACATGTAGTCTTGCCAAATTTTCTCCTTTTGTCCTTCCATCACACCAAGCTGGGTATTGTTCCTTGGTCCAACCCTGCAGGGACACCAGCGTACCCACTTCCACACTGGTATCTCGTGCCTGTCTCATGGTCATGCATAGAAAGGGGCAGCTCTGCCCAGCAGCACAGTAGCAAGTCAATACTCCTTCTCCCTTGCATGGCAAAGTGCTTGCAGTTTTTGATCTAGTTTTGGTTTTAGAGTGAGTCTTGTGCCCACTCTAAGTGAAGTGAAGATGACTCAATTGAGAATTATAGGTTATTAATGATTTATTTTATATATAACCTTTCTATAGTGAACACTTGTCAAGGTGCACAAATGATTGCCTGTATATTTAGCAATTGGAGCACACACAAGTTAAATAATTTGCTCAGGGTTACACCAATGATTAAATCAGAAAACATATGTTTTAAAGCTCAGTACCTTTTCAGAGTTTCCATGTAAAATGGTTTCACATTCCAGAAGAAAATATTGCATCATTGACTTACTTAGAGAGCTGATGATTAGGTACCCCTCCTGTTGTGATGTGAAATTTTGCATACAAGTTGATGAATATTTTGTATGTCTTTATTTGTAACTTAGACAAAGCAATGTAATATTAGTGTGACATTATGGATAATAACAGCAATGGTTTGATGGTTTAAGAACCACTTCCCCCGTTTTAGGGTAATTTTACGACAGGGTTGGGGGGAAGTGCCTCCAACAAGTTTGGCAAGTGTTTCTCTGCTAAAGTCTCTCTCTCAACCCCCACAGGAAAGCCAGGCTACCTAACTGCCAAGTTTTACCGTAACATATGGTTTGGAGGGCAGGTGTGAAGGTGTTCTATTCCCCCATTGGTCTAAAGGATGGCTGTTTGGAACTGGCTTGTATTAAAAGCTTTTAAGTATCACGACGCCCTATTGGCTGTAGGGGTTGGACAGAAAACCTATAAATTTACTTGATTTACCTCACCCTGTCTCTCTTTTACCAAACTGATGAAAGACCATCTCCCACCATGAACTAAAAAGGACAACACAATGAAGAGCACAGCTTGGCAGCCATATTGAAACAGGCATGCGGCCTGTTCTGAAGAAAGCTGACCACAAAATGATACCTTAACTAGAGACATTTTAAGTAACTAACAAGTCTGTTAGTTACTTTATCAAGTTGTATGGTTGCCAGTATTAAAATGTACTTTCTTATATTGTTATTATTTATGAATATTATCAATAATACATTAAAGTGTAACTTAACTCCAGCTTGTCTTTTACTACACCTAATTGCCTGAGGTTATAGATGTAGAAGGGAAAGTGGGGAGATGTTATATACTATAATACCTTATAAATATTGGTAAGTCTATGAGATTTGAGGCATTCTGACAAAGGCTACATATTAATAATACAAAAGGAGAAAGTAGAGCAATATAATACTCTACCAAGACAAAACACCTCCCCAACCCCATTCTTTGAAAAATGCTCAGGATTAATGCACTTAAGGAACAGTATATGAATAATATATTTGCATCTTATGAACAATTACACTTCAAATTTAACTTCCCACCAACACCATTTTTCAACTTCTTTCAAATTATAAAATTTGTTAAAAGAAAGCTGTCCAATTTTCCACACCACTCACCCATTTCCATTCCAGAGCCAGTACTGATCAGTCATGAAGACTCTGGTAGCAAGTGAACAACTTAAAGAGTCTTCCCTGCAATGATCCTAGGGTATGGCGTATAAATGACCTCACAGTTAACATTTCAGAAAAGCACTGGAAATCAGCCATGCATAGAATACAGTCTAGCTCTAGCTACTGTATATGCACAAAGTGTTTAATAATTCAATTTAAAATCTTTTATTGATCAAATGTATTTTGTTTAATATTGTCCAAAATGTATCTGGGATAAGATCCAACCTGCATGCACTGGGCCACATGTTTTGGGAGGGTACCAAATTAAGATCATTTTAGACAAAAATCTTTAAATACTTATCAGACAGCTTTGTTGTCATAATCACTCCTAACCTATAATAATAGTTATATTTGGTGTACTCTCAGACAGGCTTAAAGTGCAGAAGGGCAAATTGGTTGTAACTGCCTAGACCAGGGGTCACCAACTCCGGTCCTGGAGGACCACCGTGGGTGTAGGTTTTCATTCTAACCCTTTTTTAATGGGTGCTCTGTTTGTGTTGCTAATCAACATCTTGTGAATTCATTTTAATTGTCTTTTCTTTTAAGATTCGTTCCCCTGAATGTCGTCATCATTCCTCTGAATTGCCTAATTCCTTTCCTTAAATGGCACCCAAAGAGAAATGAAATGTGAAGTGAGTGAGCCAACAGAAGACCAACTAAGTCAGGGCCTCAAACTCCAACCAATTTCACACCAACCAGCTGCTTAATTAGGAGCCGATTCTTGTCGTTAATTAAATCCGTTCTTTAATTCTGTGGCTTGTTGCTGCTTTCGTGGTGCATTAGCAGACATTTCCGAAATTGTTGAGTTTCTCTTTTCTAAGAGCACACTGTTAAAATGTTTTGTGGAGTTGAGCAGATTGACATTCCTGAGATCTTCACCTTTCTTTATTTTCAGATATTGTAAGATGGATGCCAGTTGTTTTGATGCATTTTGTATCTCATTATTGTTTGGCTGCTAATTAACACTAGAATTACTAGAGCCTACGAGAAAACTCGTAAATCCGGCCCAATATTTGTATTTCAGGCTTCACACATTATACATTTCATGTCTACATTTCGTCAATTATTACTAAAACATGAAAAATGTTTTTGTGTTAACGTTTTTACATAGATTGTTGTTGACACAGGACACACATGAAATGTACTGTATGTATTCCAAATGATGATGTACTTTTTTAACCTATAAAGCTCCAGCACTTCACTCGAAGATAAACACTGAGCACTGAGAAACTTCTTTGCGAATTGAACTGTGGCGGGGGGATGGGATACAAGGCTGCTTGTTGCTTATCGACACATTTACAGGACAAAAGACACTAATGGAGAGGTGAGAAAGGATTTAAGGTGGGCCGGATTTACAAGTTTTTTCGTAGGCTCTGGTAATTCTAGTGTTAAAGAAAAAGAAACAATTAAGGGGTCTGAGTCTTCAAGAGCAAGTCAATTAAAATGAGTTGAAAAGAAGTTAATTAGCAGCAATAACAGGTCACTAATTAAGAAAAGGGTTAGAATGAAAACTTGCAGCCACAGTGGTCCTCCAGGACCGGAGTTGGTGACCGCTGGCCTAGACCATACTACTAGCACGTAGACTTATCTTGCTAAAATGGTATAATCCCAGCAGACCTATTATAACGCAGTGGGTACCTGAAGTTCTTTGTTATTTGAAATTTGAAATTGTCGCTTATAAGATCTGTCCAAAACTTTTTTTTTTTTTTTCATTTAAACAAGCTTTCATTTAGGGGGGAAAGAATTATTTTTTTTCTATGTACACTTCTCTTTTTCTTGGATGGGGGCTGAATTTTTGTTTTGTTTTATTAGGTTTCTGAAGTTATTCATTGTATAAGTTCTGCAAATTTTATTTTCTTGATTGCATACTATATTACTTTATTGAAATAAAATGAAATAAAATAATAAAAAAGAAAACTGAGGTACATTGTGGCTGTTTTAATGTGATTGCTTTCTTTAAAGATAACTGCTGCTGCTATTCAAATATCATCAGTCCTTATTCACTTTTTGTGTGTCAGTCTCCTATTGTACAGTACTTCAAAA
Organism: Erpetoichthys calabaricus; assembly: GCF_900747795.2. Classification (NCBI taxonomy): domain Eukaryota; kingdom Metazoa; phylum Chordata; class Cladistia; order Polypteriformes; family Polypteridae; genus Erpetoichthys; species Erpetoichthys calabaricus. The sequence goes on along the minus strand of NC_041397.2, from coordinate 71,825,188 downwards.
TACAAACAATAACTCAAAAGGAAATCTTGATGATCAACTATTCTGAGTGACTTGTCAGCTGAAATGGTTGATTTTATTTAAAAAAATCATTAAATGTCACCCACAGCCATCAGTTGCTGCTCTACTGAAGCAGCATTTCCAATCATCAAATCTTTGCTTCTTTGCGACCTGCAAAGTGCCTCACTGCTGATTTTTGACTCAGAAAGCTCCAGCTGGTCCTTTCATGAGCTGTTCTGCAACTCCTGCTAGTCACAGCATCTCTGGCCATACTAGGCACAATAGTTATATAATAAATATGCTGGAAACTGACTGCCAGTTCACAACAAAGACTTGTGGTTTGTACATGGCAGCATTTCAAAGAACACATACTTTTAGTACTCCAGTTGCTCTTCAAATAAACATTATATGCTTTGCAAGATTATTTTATTATCATACTCACAACTACCAAGCGTTTCTTATTTTTTGTGTTGAATTATTTATGTAGGTGTTCCTCAGCAAGGCAATTCCTGCTGTGTGCAGCATAGCTAATGTAGACAGAAGACAGCAAATCACTAGCACTAATAAAGGGCAGATTTTAATGGTATTGCACCATTGAGTACTTCCATCAACCCATTTCTGTTTCAGCAGATTTTGTCAGCTACTTTATAATTCCCAAACCTCTTCGACCTATTGCATCCATGCAGCAATATATAGCCTCATATCAGTACAATAAAGAGAGGAGAGAAAGACGGAGGGAAAGAGGGAGTTTGAACATGGGAGGGAGAGGGGGGCTCAAATGACCTTACTTATTGGCTTTAAAAATGTCACCAAAATTGCTGAATCAATTGTTTAATATTACTATAATGTCTCTTTAAGGATTATCAGAAATCAATTAAATCTACTATGTGAACATCCAAGTGTCAGAAATAGATTTATGTAAAGGATCGATAAGTTTGAACAATGTAAATGTAAGCTTCATGTCTGCAATCTAGGCAATTAGTAATAGAAAAGGTACTGTACTCCAATACCATTGTAATAAGGGATTTATGAAGTAACAACAGGGGTGCACTTTGTGTATTTAAAACGTAAAATTAAAAAATGAAGTATTGAAACAACGGGTGTACTGTTGTTATTTATTTAGTATTAAAGTTTAATTCTGTTTTGATCAATATTTACTCAGTGTTGGAATTAGTATCATGTTTTATTTATTTTCTTAACTGATTTTACTTAATATATTTGCATTAATAAAAAAAATAGTATTGTAGCACAATGGTTAGTGCAGCTGACTCAAAGCTCAGGGCACCTGGAGGAACTGGGCCTCTATCCATAACAGCAATCTAATATCTAGGAGAAACCAAAGGAGCTCATGTAAAAGGTTTATTTAACAAGTAAACATGGGAAGCAGAACAAAAGAAGAAACAAGTAACTGGAAAGCAACAGAGAAAGGAAACTATTTCTGTCTCCCTGGTGCCAACACTACACAATTTACTGTAAATCTCTTTGTATTTTCTCTTTCTTTTGATTCACCCACTTGCTTTCCTTTTTATTCTACTCCAGAGCACTTTATTTTATACTTTCCGTGTCTCTCCTTCTTATATACTTTCTCCTAGTCACTCTTCCTTCCATCATTTGAGTGCTTGCCTACAACTAATCTCATGATTTTTAGGATCATAAAGGGACATAAAGCTAGAAGGCCAGAATATATTAGACATAAATAAACGAAAGACCTGTCTTTGTGTATGTGTGTGTATGGAGCAGACCGTTCTGCTCACGCTTAATCACAGCCACTAGATGGCGCATGCATGCACTTTTATATTTTTTTGGCATTTGCATGCACCTCAGTTCTCACTACGAAAGACGTGTGTGTGTGTGTGTGTATGTGTAGAGCAGTCCGCTCTGTTCACACTGGACTACAGTCACGGGAGTTGATATGAGCTCTATGGAAGATGTAGAAGCGTATACAAGTGTGACTTGCATGACGCATGTATGAACGTTTACATTTTTTTGACGCTTGCATGCACCTTACTTCTCATTCAAACCAAGCAGACAAACATAGCTTTATGGTACATGCACGTTGTACGTTCACATAACAAGATACCATACATTTGCCTGAGACAGGTTCCAGCCTGTCCCACTCAGTTTGAGACACAGCTGCACTTGACTACACATCCATCTTGGGCAAGATATGACTTGTCCTGGCCCACTTAGGTGATGCCTCTGCAAGTTCATCAATATAGTAAAATTACTAGGGAGTTTTTGGGTTGTTTTTTTATTCCAGAGACGACATATAAATATATATATATATATATATATATATATATATATATATATATATATATATATATAGCGGGTTGGAAAATGGATGGATGGATGGATATATATATATATATATATATATATATATATATATATATATATATATATATAGTGGAAGATCAGTCCGACCACAGACAGACACAAGACTCCCAATGTCCAGAACACACACGTTTATTTTGCTTTTCTTCTTTACAGCACACACACAGTGCCCAAATCCCCAACGATTCTCACTGTCCTTTTTTGTCTCACTTGTCTTCTTCGTCTTCTTCTTTCCTCTCTGCCGCCTCCACTCCTCTACTGCAGGCTCTGTCCTCTGCCTCCCAACTCCGGCTCCCTGAATGGAGTGAGGTGGCCTCTTTTATACTGCACCCGGAAGTGCTCCAGGCGCTCCCCTATCATCTTCCGGCAGCACTTTTGGGTGTGGTGGAAGTGGTCCATGGGAACCCAGATCCTCTTCTGGCAGCACTTCCAAGCTCCATACCCGTAGCCCCAGTGCAAACCAGGGGGGCTACCCTCTGGTGTCCTGGGGGAGGTACTGCTGTTGACATATTTTCTCCCCTGGTCCTCTGCTCAGAAGGGCGTCCCGACTGGGTAAGACCTCCGGCCATCTGCCACGATACAGTATATATAAATATGTATATATAAAGTGCCAAACTGGATGGACTGGCATTCTGACTGGGTTTGGGGATGATTCTCTACCCAGCTAATGTACTCCATTCATTATGGCCTAACAATGAAGATATAACCTGGCTGGGATGGTGTTCACTTTCAGTCCCAGTTGTGATGATCAGATAATGGATGGATGAGATACAAGCTAATATGTTGACCAATTCTTTCTGGGCTGGGGCCCAGTCTGGAAACCCAGAGAGCTGCCTGGCAACTGTAGTATGGAAGGGCAAGCCTGTTAGGGTCCTTGGTTGCTGCAGTGGGTCACTGTGAAGATTGGACCTCCCTATTTCACAGATGCTTCTGTATAACCCAGAAATACCTCCAGCATGCAGTGCCTTGACACCAGAAGTGCTCCCAGTTCTACCATATATGAAAGGCATCTTGCCTCACTCATTGAGTCTGAATTTGGAAGTAGTGGGCAACACTTGCAATGGAAGATTGGAAGAAGATGGTGATGAAGCATTTGCATTGAATGATACAGTGTTGGACTGATCTTAAAACCCTATGAATGTGTCTGTGTGTAATAAAAACCTTTATTTTTAACCCTAAGCTGTGTTTTGTGGAGTTGTGTCTGATGTTCGAGGGTCAGTGGTGCCCCCATGCACTCACACATAAAATATATATATATATATATGTATGTATATATATATTGTGGCACGCGGCTGGGGGTGGTACCCATCCCGGGACGCCCAAGAGGACCGGAGGTGGGCCCGCGCCTCCTCCAGACCACGAGGGGGCGACCGCCCTGGTTGCTTTGGGGGCCACGGGTACAGAGCTTTGGACCTCAGCACTTCCGCCACACCAGGAAGTGCTGGGGGAAGAGAAGCAGGGACACCTGGAGTGCTTCCGGGGATGCAGCCGGCACTTCCGCCACACTGGGGCGTGTCGGTGGAAGATGGCCGGAACACACCTGGAGCACATCTATGGGAACATAAAAGGGGCCGCCTCCCTTCATTTAGGGCTGGAGTCGGGTGAGGAGAAGGACGAGGTCTGGGAGGAGGCAAGGAGGCGGCCTGAAGAGAGAGAGAAAAGGCATTTGTTGAGGGCCTGGGCTAAGGGTGATTGGTGCTGCGGCACTGGGTTGTGCATTTAGAACTGTAAATAATAGTTGTAAAATAAACGTGTGCTGGGTGACAAAATTATGTCTGCCTGTCTGTGTCTGGGGCTCGTTCCACTATATATATACAGTACTGTGCAAAAGTTTTAGGCAGGTGTGAAAAAATGCTATAAACAAAGAATGCTTTCAGAAATATAAATAATGATTGTTTATTGTTATCAATTTACAAAATGCAAAGTGAACGAACAAAAGAAAAATCTAAATCAAATCAATATTTGGTGTTACTACCTGTTGCCTTCAAACCAGCATCAATTCTTATAGGTACACTTGCACAAAGTCAGGGACTTTGTAGGATTCTAGTCAGGTGTATGATCAACCAATTCTACCAAACATGTGCTAATGATCATCAATGTCACACATAGGTTGAAACACAGTCATTAACTGAAACAGAAACAGCTGTGTAGGAGGCTTAAAACTGGGTGAGGAACAGCCAACCTCTGCTACCAAGGTGAGGTTGTGGAAGACAGATTCACGTCATGGCAAGATTGAGCACAGCAACAAGACACAAGGTAGTTATACTGCACCAGCAAGGTCTCTCCCAGACAAAGATTTCAAAGCAGACTGGGGTTTCAAGATGTGCTGTTCAAGCTCTTTTGAAGAAGCACAAAGAAACGGACAACGTTGAGAATTGTAGACACAGTGGTCGGCCAAGGATACTTAGTGCAGCAGGTGAAAGACACATCAAGCTTATTACCCTTTGAAATCGGAACATGTCCAGCAGTGCCATCAGCTCAGAACTGGCAGAAACCAGTGGGACCCAGGTACACCCATCTACTGTCCGGAGAAGTCTGACCAGAAGTAGTCTTCATGGAAGAGTTGCAGCCAAAAAGCCATACCTCCGACGTGGAAACAAGGCCAAGCGAGTCAAGTATGCACGAAAACATAGGAACTGGGGTGCAGAAAAATGGCAGCAGGTGCTCTGGACTGATGAGTCAAAATTTGAAATATTTGGCTGTAGCAGAAGGCAGTCTGTTTGTCGAAGGGCTGGAGAGTGGTACAATAATGAGGCAACAGTGAAGCATGGTGGACGTTCCTTGAACGTTTGGGGCTGCATTTCTGCAAACGGAGTTGGAGATTTGGTCAGGATTAATGGTGTTCTCAATGCTGAGAAATACAGGCAGATACTTATCCATCGTGCAATACCATCAGGGAGGCGTATGACTGGCCCCAAATTTATTCTGCAGCAGGACAACAACCCCAAACATACAGCCAAAGTCATTAAGAACTATCTTCAGCGTAAAGAAGAACAAGAAGTCCTGGAAGTGATGGTATGGCCCCCACAGAGCCCTGATCTCAACATCATCGAGTGTGTCTGGGATTACATGAAGAGACAGAAGGATGTGAGGAAGCCTACATCCACAGAAGATCTGTGGTTAGTTCTCCAAGATGTTTGGAATAACCTACCAGCCGAGTTCCTTCAAAAACTGTGCAAGTGTACCTAGAAGAATTGATGCTGTTTTGAAGGCAAAGGGTGGTCACACCAAATATTGATTTCATTTAGATTTCTCTTTTGTTCATTCACTGCATTTTGTTGATTGATGAAAATAAATGATTAACACTTCCATTTTTGAAAGCATTCTTTGTTTACAGCATTTTTTCACACCTGCCTAAAACTTTTGCACAGTACTGTATATACTGTGTATGTATATGTGTATATATATATATATATATATATATATATATAGTCACACACGCATGCTTGGGGAGCAGCTAACAGGCTCAATGACACGGGATAGCGCAAAGAAAGTGGGTTTTGTACAAGGCACTAACATCTCTCTCTCGTTCAACAGAAAAGGGGAAGAATAAAATGTACCATGAGAAGACTGGCAGACGATTCCACTCACCCGTTAAACCCATCACTTCCGACCTTACCTGACGACTGCACTTCCGGCCTCACCATTCCACGTCATTTCTGCTCGACATATATATAGCCAGCACTATCTTTGTATTTGCCCATGCATATATGCAAAATGGAGACAGACAGACAACAATATGGAATGCTTTTTATTTGAATGCAAAATGTGTTGACAGGACTAAAAACAAAATTATACAATACAATACAATTTATTTTTGTATAGCCCAAAATCACAAAAGAAGTGCCACAATTGGATTTAACAGGCCCTGCCACTTGACAGCCCCACAGCCTTGACTCTCTAAGAAGACAAGGAAAAACACTCAAAAAAACCCTTGTAGGGAAAAAATGGAAGAAACCTTGGGAAAGGCAATTCAAAAAGAGACCCCTTTCTAGGTAGGTTGGGCGTGCAGTGGGTGTCAAAAAGAATGGGGTCAATACAATACAATACACAAAACAGAACAAATCCTCAATACAGTCCATCCATCCATTATCCAACCCACTATATCCTAACTACAGGGTCACGGGGGTCTGCTGGAGCCAATCCTAGCCAACACAGGGCGTAATGCAGGAAACAAACCCCGGGCAGGGTGCCAGCCCACCGCAGATCCTCAATACAGTATAAAATTAAAAATTTTACAAGTACGGACCAGAATTTAACAGTAGATGATATCACATAATATGATTTGGATTTGTTTAGAGTCCTGGAGACCTCAGCCATCAAGCTGCCTCCCCCATTTGGCCATTCCACAGCTGAAACTTTGCCTAGCCAGCCAATCCGATGAAAGGACCCATCTACCTCACAATTCCTACGATCCTCCATCAGGGATGACTTTACCTTAGGTAGGCAAAACAACTTGGCAGGTGGGCCGTGGCCCTAAGCGCCACATTTGAGTACCGAGAAGAGAAACAGAATAGGTGAGGGTTAGTAACAAATTATAACTATCTTGTTACTTATGTTTTAGTGCTAATGACTAACAACAGAGATGCAGTCTACACAGTTAATCAGCAGCTCTAGTAAGGATATGCTAAACTGAAGTAGTGAGTCTTCAGCCGGGATTTAAAAGCTGAGACCGAAGGGGCATCTCTTACAGTAGCAGGCAGACCATTCCACAGTTTAGGGGCTCTGTAACTAAAAGCTCGACCTCCCACTGTTATTTTATTAATCCTTGGAATCATAAGCAGACTGGTATCTTGAGATCTTAATGTGCGCTCTGGTTTGTAAGTCGTGATATGTTCAGACAAGTAAGGTGGACCTTGGCCATTTAACACTTTATATGTTAAAAGGATATATATGTTAATATATATATATATATATATAAATGTTAAAATATATATGTTAAAACCAATCTCCTTGAGAGGGGCTGGACTCTCTACCACTCTGGAATTGCCCCCGGTGAGAGGCTCCGAGCGGGTGTGGGCATACTTATTGCCCCCCGACTTGGAGCCTGTACATTGGGGTTTACCCTGGTGGACGAGAGGGTAGCCTCCCTCTGCCTTTGGGTGGGGGGACGTGTCCTAACTGTTGTTTGTGCGTATGCACCGAACAGCAGTTCGGAGTACCCATCCGTTTTGGAGTCATCACGGATTGTCCATAACAAACACCATGTTCAAGCATAGGGGTGTTCATATGTGCACTTGGCACCAGGACACCCTAGGCCTCAGTTTGATGATCGACTTTGTGGTCGTGTCGTCGGACTTGCGGCCACATGTCTTGGACACTCGGGTGAAGAGAGGGGCGGAGCTGTCAACTGATCACCACCTGGTGGTGAGTTGGCTTCGATGGTGGGGGAGGATGCCGGTCAGGCCTGGTAGGCCCAAACGTGTTGTGAGGGGCTGCTGGGAACATCTGGCAGAGCCCCCTGTCAGAAGTAGCTTCAACTCCCACCTCCGGCAGAACTTCGACCACGTCCCGAGGGAGGTGGGGGACATTGAGTCCGAATGGGCCATGTTCCATGCCTCTATTGTTGAGGCGGCTGACCGGAGCTGTGGCCGTAAGGTGGTCGGTGCCTGTCGTGGCGGCAATCCCCGAACCCGTTGGTGGACACTGGCGGTGAGGGATGCTGTCAAGCTAAAGAAGGAGTCCTACTGGTCCCTTTTGTCCTGTGGGACTCTGGAGGCAGCTAATAGGTACCGGCAGGCCAAGCGGAATGCGGCTTCAGTGGTTGCTGAGGCAAAAACTCGGGCATGGGAGGAGTTTGGGGAGGCCATGGAGAACGACTTTCAGATGGCTTTGAGGAGATTCTGGTCCACCGTCCGGCGTCTCAGGAGGGGGAAGCAGTGCAGTGTCAACACTGTATATGGTGGGGATGGTGCACTGCTGACCTCGACTCGGGACGTTGTGGGTCGGTTGGGGGAGTACTTCGAAGACCTCCTCAATCCCACTAACATGCCTTCCAATGAGGAAGCAGAGCCTGGGGACTCGGAGGTGGGCTCCCCCATCTCTGAGACTGAGGTCACTGAGGTGGTCAAAAAACTCCTTGGTAGCAGGGCCCCGGGGGTGGATGAGATATGCCCGGAGTTCCTCAAGGCTCTGGATGTTGTAGGGCTGTCTTGGTTGACACGTCTCTGCAACATTGCATGGACATCAGGGACAGTGCCTCTGGATTGGCAGACCGGGGTGGTGGTCCCCCTCTTTAAGAAGGGGGACCGGAGGGTATGTTCCAACTACAGAGGGATCACACTCCTCAGCCTCCCTGGAAAAATCTATTCGGGGGTTCTGGAGAGGAGGGTCCGTCGGATAGTTGAACCTCGGCTTCAGGAGGAACAGTGTGGTTTTCGTCCTGGTCACAGAACAGTGGACCAGCTCTACACCCTTAGCAGAGTCCTGGAGGGTGCATGGGAGTTCGCCCAACCAGTCTACATGTGTTTTGTGGACTTGGAAAAGGCGTTCAACCGTGTCCCTCGGGGAATCCTGTGGGGGGTGCTCCAGGAGTATGGGGTACTGGACCCCCTGATAAGGGCTGTTCGGTCCCTGTACAACCGGTGTTAGAGCTTGGTCCGCATTGCCGGCAGTAAGTCAAACCCGTTTTCAGTGAGAGTTGGACTCAGCCAGGGCCTGAGTGTTAAGGGGATCCGGTTTGGTGGACTCAGGATTGGGTCACTGCTTTTTGCAGATGATGTTGTCCTGTTTGCCTCATCAGGCCGTGATCTTCAGCTCTCTCTGGATCGGTTCTCAGCTGAGTGTGAAGCGGCTGGGATGGGAATCAGCACCTCCAAATCCGAGACCATGGTCCTCAGCTGGAAAAGGGTGGAGTGCCCTCTCAGGGTTGGGAGCGAGATCCTGCCTCAAGTGGAGGAGTTCAAGTATCTCGGGGTCTTGTTCACGAGTGAGGGAAGAATGGAGCGGGAGATCGACAGGCGGATCGGTGCGGCATCCGCAGTGATGCGGGCTCTGCATCGGTCTGTCGTGGTGAAAAAGGGTGAGAAGCTCAGTCATCCGGAAGGGGCTCAGAGTAGAGCCGCTGCTCCTCCGCATCGAGAGGAGTCAGATGCGGTGGCTCGGGCATCTGATCAGGATGCCTCCTGGACACCTCCCTGGTGAGGTGTTCCGGGCACGTCCAACCGGGAGGAGGCCCCGGGGAAGACCCAGGACATGCTGGAGGGACTATGTCTCCCGGCTGGCCTGGGAACGCCTTGGGATTCTCCCGGAAGAGCTAGAAGAAGTGGCCGGAGAGAGGGAAGTCTGGGCATCTCTGCTCAAGCTGCTGCCCCCGCGACCCGACCTCGGATAAGCGGAAGAGGATGGATGGATGGATGGATGGATGGATGTTAAAAGGAGGATTTTGAAATCTGCCCTAAATTTAACCGGGAGCCAGTGTAAGGATTTAAGAACTGGAGTTATGTGTTCGTATTTTCTTGTTCTTGTAATAATTCTTGCAGCAGCATTTTGGATTAATTGGAGGCTGTATAAAGAACAGTTTGAACATCCAGTGAACACCGCATTGCAGTAGTCCATCCTACTAGAAATAAATGCATGAATTAATTTCTCAGAATCTTGTTTATTTAGAAAGCACCTTAATTTCCCAACATTTTTAAGATGGAAGAAACATGATTTGGGCAACTTTGTAATGTGCGCTTTAAATGACATGCTAGAGTCAAAGATAACTCCTAGATTGCGGGCTGATTCACTAAAATTAATGGGGATTCCAACTGAGTTAAATGATGACAAAATATTGTTGTGATCAGCGTCGTTCCCTCCAACAATTAACATCTGTTTTATCTGTGTTTAAAGACAAGTAGTTCTCATCCATCCACTCCTTTAATTCACTAACACAACTAATTAAGACAACATCGGAGAAACTTCATTTGATCTAAAAGAAAGATATAACTGGGTGTCATCTGCATATGAGTGAAAATTAACATTATGTTTCCAGTGGAAGCATGTAAAGTGAAAACAATAAAGGTCCCAGTACTGAGCCCTGCGGGACACCATATTGAACTTCTGTGTATAATGATGGAGCACTGTCAGCACATTTCTGTACATGTTGGAATCGATTTGATAAATAAGAACTAAACCAAGCGAGCGCGGTGCCTGTAAGCCCAACATCATTTTCTAGCCTGTGCAGTAAAATAGAATGGTCAATGATGTCAAATGCTGCACTTAAGTCTAACAACATAATTACAGTGGAGTTTTCTTCATCAGTGGATATCAGAATGTCGTTTACAACCATTTAGTGCCATTTCTGTAGTATGACCAGTGCAGAAACCAGACTAGAATTTCTCAAATAAATTGTAATACATAAGGTGTGATTGAAGCTGATTGGCGACTACTTTTTCTAGTATTTTAGAGAGAAAGGGGAAATTTGAAATAGGCCTATAATTATTTAGTATGTGTGGGTTTAGGTCTGACTTTTTAAGTAATGGTTTAACAACTGACACTTTTAGTGCATCAGGTACTGTGCCATGCAATAATGAACTAATGATACTAAATGAACTAATGATAATTCCAAATAACAACCTTCTGCATACATGACCCAATTATTTATTAAGATGTTTTGAATTTTACTTATTTTACACTTTCACAAAACAAGCGTTTCTAATACTAAAGTTAGCAGATATAGAGGGATTCAACAGCATAATACTTTTTTTTCTTAGCAACTTGAATACATTTCCAGGATGACCAATAATATGGATTTTTAAAATCCATTATTTTGTATGCAGCTATTCTGCCCATGCTACTATTACACAAAGGCTATCAACGGAATTATATCTGGCTTGCAGGTTACAGTCTTACTGAGTGCAACATCCACTCTATTAAAGTGATATGTCTGTACTTTCGCTACAATAGGAAAAAATGTGTAATAAATGTTGAAGAGTTAATGAACTTGGCTTTGTTGAACACAAATGTAAGTAGACATTTTGTATATTGTATTTACAGATTTTATCACGGCAATGAAACCTCTGAATCTCAATGGCTATTTAAAAATAAGTGTCATAAAGTACATAAAAGAATCACACCTATTGTCAATAAAAGAAAGAATAATATAATCTAAAAAAATAAAAATACATATACAGACAAAAATGGTATTATTTTTATAATCATGAAAGGTGAAAAATAACACATAATCAGTAGTTTGATGATTAGCATTACAACCTCAAGCTTTGAAAATGTTGAATTTGAATCCTGGCTTGGTCACTTCCTGTCTGGAGTTCACATGTCTTCTGCCTGTCCGTGGATAAACTCTGACTTTCTCCCACATCTTGAAGATGTGCTGTTAAGTTGCAAAACACTGTCTTTCATCTATGCTTGTACCTTTTACAACCAATACAGCTAGGCTAGAGCAGAAAAGATTGTAAGCATTAGGTCTTGATCAAAATGAGGGTTTAATCTGTATATAAGTGAAATTTTAAATTTAGCTGTATAATAATCTGAATGGTTGTAGCTCTTACCAGAGGATAAACCAAAATATATTTACAGATTATAAAGATAAAGAAAACATTGAAACCATTTACAATTGATGTTGGAGTCCACATTTTACAAAGTATGTAACTTTCCTTGAGTAAGATATTTGCCTGAAATTTCTGTTTTTTTCTAGGTTTATAGTTTTTCATTCATGTCTGAGATGCAAAGTGAATCCAACCGCCAGAGTTTAGAGTAGCCAAGAATGATGTGCACTAAAAAGTTTAACTGGGCTGGATAAAATGGATCACACTCAACAGAAAGAAAACGGAAGCGAAATTCAATGCCAGGTTTTGAACAGCTAAAATATATGAGCAAGAAGTTTTTCATAATGGTTAAGTTAAATTTAAATAAATAAAAGGCTAAATAATCACTAGAATGTTCAATATGAGAGAAAATAAGAAATGCTAAGTCTCTGATTTTATAAAACGTTTCGTTTCGACTGATTATTCATGATGAAACCCAGCTCTTTAAATAACACCAGTGGAAACAATGACTTATGCCTTCAAAATGCTACAATCACTGATAAGCAAACACATTTGCCTGCTGGAATAGCCAGAGGATAGCAGCTAACTTAAAGTCAAACACTGTAGACCCACAGAGTACATGTTTAAAAACTTATATTCACTGAAATGATACACAAAAATTTTGTAATCTTTGGTATAAAAAGCTGCATTGAGATTTGGCAGATTTAATACACCTTATGATTGAGAGTTAGCAGTCATTAGGCAGTCAGTATGTGCCATAGCAATCTCAATGCATGCTGCAAAGCAGGGCTTCTACTTGTGCCTTTGCAACTCTTTGTCAAAGAACAGTGACTCGGATCACCCTCAGCTAGATCCAGGAACACTGAAATTAAATTCCAAGTATAGTAAAAAAAAGTCTCAAAAATATTCAAACTCCAAAATTTAAAAGACAAATTTGTAAAAACATCACTTAGACAAGAAATAAGAAAAAAATGATTGTGTAGATAGTAAAGCCTGCCTTTGACAATAGTTTTTGTGTACATAGCCACCTAATTTAATTGATTACAGAAGCAACAACATGACAGTTCAATAGCCCCAAGTAGAAAGAATTTCCCCTGCTTTTCAGTGTGGCAGATAACCTAAGTAAATCTTTGTCCAAACCAGGATACCATACTCCTTGGACCTTGGATAACTTAAAAGTATTTTTTTGGTTCCATCATATGATTTGGCCACATCCAACATTCCAGACCCCACTAACCTAAGGTTTACAAGCCAAAACAGTCATCTATCTTTGAAAATTAATAAAAATAAAAGTTTCACAGAAATGCAGGGAAATCACAAAGAAAGATTTACTCTCTTGTTCTAAATGACAAATTTGAAAGCAAGAACCTAGTTGGTATGCCTTCAGTCCAAATGCAAATTATGCACTCACCGATGCTGCACAAGCAAAGGTGGGAGTTTGAAAATTGAGACAACTGAACAGTCATGAGAAGTTCAGGAAATAAAGAGATCAATACTTACTGTAATTCAGTAAAGAGAGTAAGGAAGCTGGTGGTCAGCCATAAACTCCTCTCTTTAACACTTCGAATGCAAGCTATTAGAACACTATTAGAAAATAGCCACTATAAACACAGCTGGCTTGCTGGCGATCTTTGCGGCTGCACCTCAGTTACCTACTACATGTTGCCATCTAGTGGAAAGCCATAGATTTTTTTTTTTTTGATGGCAACAACGTGCAGAAGTTGTTATAAATAGTTAGCCATAGTTATGTTGTCACAAAAAAGAATCGAAGCTGATGATGTTTTGAAACAGGTAGATTTATTTCAAGCTGAATATTTTGATGATAATGACAGAGATCAAAATAGTGACAATCAGTTGGATGATGTGGAACCAGTAGGCTCTGGTACTGATGTGAATAGTTGCCCTGAAGGTATTTTTTCATCATAAGGTGTCCAACTTGTCATGACTGTCAGGACAGCACTATATAAACATTTTGCCACCCACTGAGTTCAAACAGTCACAAACCACCAAATGTGTTGCATGCAAGAAGTATGGACAGCGCAAAGAAACATGTTACATTTGCATTACACATACTTCTAAGTTTGCACTGTACATGGTGCTATACTTTTAGGGCTCGCAATAAACTGGAGACAGTTAAACTAAGTTAGACAGTTAAATTAGAGTTAACAGAGAAATTAACAGTTTCTTTACATTTCTGTTACTGTTCATAATAAAACAGTTACATTTTTTTACAAGTTTTAATAGAGTTTATTATTTATCACATATGTATAGACCTAGACTGCAGTTAATATGTTAAATCAAGTGGCCACAGTCAGATCCTAGGTTCCTTCACTGTAATTGCCAGAAATATTAGAAAGCAAAGATTGCCACAACAGTTGACTGTTACCAGTAGCAAAAATTAGCCAGGCTGTGCCTCAAAGAAGCTTCGTCATCTTTCTGAAAGAACACATTGAACACATAAAAACCATCTCTTAAAAAAATGACTGAATGACTCATAGATGCTAAAATGCATAATACAATTTGCTCAACTGTGGAATGGGCTGCTGGAGTAACAAAACTGTCTTGCATTACTTTACACAGAATAGAGAGACAGAAAATTGGTCTGTAGTAAATCGGTCTTGCATGTCACTATCAAAATTTGAGCACTTTAGAAGTGGTGTAATGGCTGCCAATTTAAAATGTAATAACACCTTTTCTGCTGTTAGAGACGTGTTAATTAAATCACTAATATATTGAGCTTGATTAAAGATGTAGGAATTCCAAAAAGACTGCAAGCTCCATAAGAAAAACGTATTAACTATTGGATCTATTTTCTCTTCAATAAATAGAAAAATTCTCTTGCTTTTGCTTTAGTAAAACAGAAGTTAGCAAACATGATTTAGGAGTCAAGATCATGTAGAAGAAGGTGGATTTAAGATATTGATTCTGTTAAAGTAGAGCAGTAGATGGAATAAGCTGCTTTCAAAGCTGCAGACGCACTAACCTGATGTTTTTTTGGAAAGACATAAACATTAAGGTCAGATTATCTCCACATAGACACCAACATACAGCTGTGGTACTTTGCTTTAATAGATGCAACACTGTTTAAAGTGTCCTCTTATTGTTCACTCTTACTGTTCAGATCTCCCATTCCATTTAAAGTTAATCCACAATGAACAAACCCCTGGGCAAGGTTGGTGGATTTTAGAAACAAAAACAGATCAATAGACTTCAGTCTGTGAAATTGTGTTTGCTAAATTGAGCAACATGAAAATGTGGAAAGGGAATGAAATTCTAACACAGTCCTCTGATTAAAAATATTAACTTCTTATATTTTCAGTCAAGAAACAGGTACAATAAGATGTACATATTATGTGTTCATGATTACACAGAGGTAACTTTAAATGTTTTACAGAGATGAAAGCATCCAGCAAATTGATCAAATTAATATAGAATTCATATCTGTCATAATGACAATATTGTTTTTATTTTGCTATGATACATCTGATGCCAGCTAGGGCACATTATCAGTGATGTTACCTAAGGTCATTGGGTGTTTCAGGTCCTTCAAACATCGGACACCCTCACTCAGCATGACCTAGCTTTTTTGCCCTAGCAGCCTTCTCGCAATGATCTGCTCTCCTGAGCCAGAGCCACCTTGAGGCTTTCTCTGTTGCCTCAGTGTTATTGTAGATGTTCCCTCCTCCTCTTGCCTGTGATGCCGAGTGCAGTATAAGCCCTGCAGAGAGATTGTTCTGCAACGTTTCTACATCCTAACTCCATGGGCAAGCACCTTGCCTCCCAGTCTTGCTTGCTGTGGTTACTAACTAAGCCCTCATACTTCTCTCTCTTTTGCTCAAAGTCCTCCTCAATTTGGTCTTCACCATGGCATGGTGAGCTGTAGCATAACTACACTCTTTGTAGTTTCTGACACCAAAACAACATCTGGTCTAAGAGTAGACTTGGTGATGTGCTCAGGAAACTTGAGTTGTCTGTCTAAGTCTCCTGTCAGTTGCCAGTCTTGTGTGGTGTAGTAAAGCCCTGAGCTAGCCTTAGATGTTCCTTTTGTTTTCTCTCCAGCTCGAACAAAGCTGATCGTCTACTTTAGAGGCTTTATCCTCTGGCAGCCAGTGATGGCACTACCAGTGCAAAGGGTTGTGACTGATCCTAGCCTGGCTCTTCCTCTGGCTACTGTTCCCACCAGGGCTCTATAGTGTAACTGTGACTCTACCTGCTCCACTGCATCCTCTGCTCTCCACTTTCTACTGGTCCTGACTGTCACCCCTGCTCCAGAAACTTTAGGATCATTAGACTCTTGGAACTGCAGCACCTCCCTTGCTTGCAAATCCTTGAACTGCTTCTCGATGGATTTGAGGGAGAGTCTCAGTTTGTAGGTGTTCACATAAAGGGCGATACTGCTCAAGCTCCTCGGTAGACCAAGCCATCTCCTCACGCAGCAGCTAACTCTCCTTTCTAAGTCTGAAATTGACGATATCGGAAATTCATAGAGGAGTAAAGGCCACAGGATCCTTGGTAAACTCCCATGCTGCCATATCCATACCTTGAATTTTCCTGTATTGTCAACATATATCAGCCACTACTTGCACTGCTTGTACACCTTATAGATTGTCAAGCTTGGTCCTGGTGCTGACTTGGACCTTGCTTTCCTCACCCATTTCTACAGTTCCTTCAGGGATGGCTCCCTCAGGTCAAATATCTTGACAGGCTCCTGTGGTAGAATATTGTTCTTAGCAGTAGATTTTATGAATCAAGGACCATTGGGGCACAGCACCACACACCGATAATAGCCTTATATTTTTTTATTGCTTTATATTCACTTCTTTTTATGTTTAAGGTTTTATGTATGTCTTGTGGTACTGTAAACTAAACAAATCGAATATTTTCTCACAAAGAACAGCATAAAACCTTTTCATAATTTGGTAAGAATATAATGGTAGGCTAACTTCTTTTGATGGGCTTCTGTCTCAGTTTTATTATCTGTTGATGACTTAATATAGCCTACATAAGAAATTAATTCATGATTTTTAGGTCTGCATGGTTCTCTGAACTGGGCATGGGTGTTGACTATGGTTTTAATGTATATTAATTTTTGGGAGTCTTGAATTGTGTACTTTTGTTTTAATTGTGTTTTGCTTGTTGTAATGTGATGTTAAGCTTAATTAAAGATATATTACAAAATAAAGGAAACATGAGGCTTTGAAGAGATGTGTTGCTATTTCCTTTTTATCCCTGCTAATTCGCCCTTTTTATTGGCACAGCATTCTATTTCTTTGTCACTTACAAAAATTAAATATGCACATTGTTTCTTGTTACTTATTAATGCATTATTTATTATATTTTAATTCTGTTTTTCTTTTAAACTGTATTATAGATTGCTAGCATGCGTAGTAAAATACTACATAATTTATAAATGTAGCAAGAGTAAAGAACATTGCTGATGGTGTTAAATAGATATTAAGCTGCAGGAACATCTGGACTTTTCTCAAAATATTACATTTTCCAAATTGGATAAGCCACTTGAAAGGCTAATTAAAAATAACTCTGCTTATGTTAATAAAAGTTCAGGGGTAATTAATTGGATATGAGCTTTATCTAAGAAAGAACATTCAAAGGCAAAATGTCTTGCATAAAAATACAATCCAATGTTATTAAAAGGGGTCTCTGGTCATTAACTGCTTATGAATTTTGTCTTCAGGGAAAGAGAAGGAGAGAATTGTTTCTTGTATGTCTGATTATTGGAGCTGATTATTAATTCATATTTTAACCTAGTTTATCAATACTCACATGTAGGATATGTACAGTGCAGAAGACATTTTACTAATGGGACATTTTGGTCTTTATTTTAAATAAATCTAAAAAGCCTATAATTGATTTAATGGAATCTTCCTCTCATGACTCTAGCTCTTCTTAAGTATATTATTTTCATATATTAATCATTTTTTAGAATGTGTTTTATCACACTGATGATGTTGGGCTCCAAAACTATTTTTGACAGGCAAATGAAGACATGTGCTGTGTGTTCTCAAAGTCTCCTTTGGTTACATTTATTCATTGTTTTAAATCGTATAACTATAAATGCATATACACTGTATATGCACACTGTACATAGGAATAGTGCTAACATTTGCATAAGAAACATCAGATTTGAGTCAGCAACTATATGAGCTGGTATTTCATTATTCATGTTATGGGAGCCTCTAGAAGAAGCGACCTGTGACAGTCATTCTGTCACTATGTTAGTGTGGCCCAAAGCAAGTTATCTCAAAGAGAAATAATCCATTGAGTCAGTGCTGATTAGCACCATGCAATGCTAGAATATATATACATTTAAAGACTATATAGACATATACTGTAGGCAAACTGAAAAATTGGCTCTGCTGTTTTGCAACAAGCCACGGTAACTGGAAATGGAAATTATTTATTTTTGTAAGTGGCCAGGTAATTTGTAACAGGAAAATAACAAAGAAATACCTCAATGTCTATGAACACAATGAAAAATGTAATAGAACAAAATCCATATTCAGTATTCAAAAAATACACTGACTGAGTTATCCAGTTAATGCAAGGAGAAAGTTGTTAGGTGAATAGACACCTGAACTCAAAGATTGAGTTTGGCTTTGCAGTATGGGCAGCAATGACATACAAACACTTCCTCCATAAGGCTACAATGGCAAAAATTAGTACGTTAAAGAGTATGGACATATCTGTATTCATTTGAGCATTTTTCTCCTCCTTTGTTCCTTCTGGCTTTCCCTTACTTGGGATCAGGTCCATTTCTAATACTCTCCTTAGCACACTGTTTAACTATTGTCACTATACCTGTCCAGCCCATTAGAGCCTTCTTTTCATTATTTTTCACCATATCCCTTTCATCTTTAAGCATCAATGCATGTACCTATTTTCTACTCTCTCCATTTTGTTCACCTCACACCATCCGGGAATTTTCATCTCTTGTACAACATGGCTGGTCTCAGTACTGTTTGCATATTTTACCATTTATGTTGGCAGAATAATTTATCATAATTGCCGACCCTACTTCTTCCATCTCATCTGCTCCCAGCTTCACTTTTCCATTCATACCCACTCCACTATAGCTACAGAACTATATTTATTTTGTGATCTACGTATCTTCATTTCATACCCTTCTAGATGATTTCTCCACCAGTCTAATTTCATTTGCAGTCCCTCCCATATACCTTCATATAACTTATGATCATCTGCAAAAAGCATTAACCACAGAGGCTCTTCCTTCACTTCCTTGCTGATCTTATCTAATACAGTATTAGTATAAACAATAATTCAGAGCTCTTCAATTACAACCTGGAAGGCTGCAGTGACTGCAGTTTTTTGCTTTAATCAATTTCTTAATTAGAATTGTTTTATTTACTACTAAAGCAGTATTATATTTTGGGCTTATTTGTTATGATTCAGAAACTTTAATTGACTATTTCAGTTTGAAACAGCTGCATTACGTTTTCAGCCATTAATTAATAATGAGGTACAAATGACAAAAGGACCACCAGTTCTCCAGCTAACATGCTTCTATTTAAACCAGCTCATGTGCATCATGAAGTATTTGTTAATAAAATATTTTAAAATAAATAAATGAGAGGGGTAGGACCAAGAGGCAGAAATCTGTTCCAGACCACAAAACATATGGATAATGTTCTCAGAAAAAGAAATATCTGCAATGTGGTAAAGATTTGTCTTGGAAGAATGAAAGCACTGACAAGCCATATAATTAAATACCAAGTTTCATTATCTGCTAGGCTTAGCTCCTAATTATAAAACTGGTTGGAACAAAAATCTGCAGCCACTGCAGCCCTCTAGGACCATAACTGAGGACCCCTGCAATAATAAATCTTTGAGAAATACGGAAAAATGAAGGTAAACACAAAAAAAGGCCTACAGTAAAAGGAGCAAGCTGCATGTTCTAAAAGTTATCCACAGTCCCATTTCAGTGATATATGTACAGAAGAAGCTAAGGGATAGGCTGATAGCAGTTTACACTGCAGAAAAAGAAAAATGGGTCATTAACAGCTGATAATGATAGTCGCCACACTTTTATTTAAGAAAAATAAACTATTAAAGTTAGAGCAACTGGTATTCGGCCAAGTTATAAATGCTGAGGCCAGTGGCGCATTGCTTAAAGTATCAGGCAAAATCATTCCACAGCTTTAGGCTCCTGTAACTGAAGACACCTGCTGTAGTTTTGTTTTTCTTTCTGAAATGTTAAGTCAAAGACCCTTTCCCCATTGCACTCTGAGATCTTTGAAAGAAAGGGATTTTAAAATGTTTTTATAAATTGTAGAGATGCTATCTAAGTCTTCAAAATATCCAATCGATATTTCTTCTGGAATAGAAATAGGTGAATTGTGAGGAAAATTGAGCAGGCTCCATTTAGCAAAGTTTCATTATAGTTTATGCCAACATTTTGTCACTTACTACTAAAATATGAAAAACGTTTCTGTTTTAACAATGTGTTTACACAGATTATTGTAGAAAGGGAACACACATGAAATGCATGTGTTCCAAATAACAATCTATTATTTCCACTCTAAAACTCCAGTACTTCATTCCCAGATAATCAAGGCATGAGCTGGGAGAACTTTGTGCATGTTCTGCGGTGGATGGAATAGCTTGCTGCTTGTCTTTATTGGCACATTTACTGGACAAAAAATGCTGACGGAGAGGTGTGATGGGATTTAAGATGGGCCGGATCTACAAGTTTTTTCGTAGGCTCTGGTAATTCTAGTGTTAAAGAATAATGGTAACACATCTGCCCAGGTGGCGGCGGGGTACACTAATTCTCTTTCTAAGTCCCCTGCAAACCATTCCAGGAAAATCCCACCAGAAACCACTGCCTCAACTCGGGACACATCACTTTCAGTCCCAGGCCCGAGGACAACATCACTTCTGGCCCCTGCCCAGAGGATGACATCACTTCCCCCAGACCTCCTATAAAGCCCCACTCCCTTCCTCTGGAATTCAGTTCTGTTTTGGACTCTGGCTTGTAACCATTACTTGCTTGAAACACCTTACTCTTTTTTGCAACCAGCAACATATTATACGGGTGGTGGCCCCAAACCTTTGCGATGTCTGGTGTCTCTTCTTCTCACAATGGGAAGGTGTCCAGTCTAATATGGTGTGCTAGAAAGTTGTCTGTTTTTAATAAATCCAGTTAGGTCTTGTGATATTACAAAAGGAACATTTTCTCAATCCTTCTGGCTAGAACTTTGGAGAGTATCTTAACATCATTATTCAGGAGTGAGACTGGTCTGTATAATGCACATTGTAGTAACGCACTTGAATTTTCATTTAAGACCAAAAGGAAGCAACTTACCACTTCTTAGATCAATACTTTTAATTAGTATCAAGTCAGAACCTAAAGATCTTTGACTTACCTTTCTTAATTTCCTCACCACTACCATTAATTACCCTTTAATAATCATAATTACCTTGTAAGTGTACACATAAGAACACACATCAAGCTCTGCCCAGCTGCCACCCTGAAACAACCATATACTGTATGTATCATGCTAATCAACCTCTACATATACAATGAACAGATTTACCTGTAAGGCGGGACAATGACATTAGAACAGAGGCAAAAAGCAAAAACTTAGAAGACTGCAAGACAGAAGTTCTGTCTTTCTAATCCCAGACTTAATTCAGCACATACAGTAGTTCCAGGAGAATGGCTATCGGGAGCCTAAATTAGGTCAAAACCCAGTCATCATCAAGACCAAAACATCCTGCTGGTTCCTAAAAGCTTGTTCCCTACGTATATGACCAAACAAGTCATGCTGTGTCAAAACATTAGGTTATGAATAGGCTATAGGACATGACATTAATAGATTTCTGTACACATGGAGTGAATCATGTCTGTGTTTTTACTTAATGCAAATGAATGCACATTATCGAAATCCTGAGAAGAGAAATCAGTAAATATAACGGGAGGAAAACCTGTGAAGTTCTTCAGTGCAAAAGCATAGCATTGGCCCTTCTTAAAAGGCAACCGCAATAAAGTGCATATGTCATATTCATCGCTTTTGAGTTTTAATGTGTTTGTCACGTCAACACAAATATAATAATGGCTCAGTGATATAAATTATTATACACGTGAGTAGTTATTTAGCTGGTTTTGATGCATATCACTAATTTATCAAGGATTTCGTTAGTTAAGTCAGAGTTGCCTTAAAAATATGCAAATCCATCCATCCATCCTCTTCCACTGGGTCGCGGGGGCAGCAGCTTGAGCAGAGATGCCCAGACTTCCCTCTCCCCGGCCACTTCTTCTAACTCTTCCAGGGGAATCCCAAGGCGTTCCCAGGCCAGCCGAGAGACATAGTTCCTCCAGCGTGTCCTGGGGCTTCCCTGGAGCCTCCTCCCGGTCTCAACAGGGAGGTGTCCAGGAGGCATCCTGATCAGATGCCTGAGCCACCACCACTGATGCGGAGGAGTAGTGGCTCTACTCTGAGCCCCTCCCGGATGACTGAGCTTCTCACCCTATCTTTAAGGGAAAGCCCAGACACCCTGCGGAGTAAACTCATTTCAGCCGCTTGCATTCGCGATCTCGTTCTTTTTGTCACTACCCATAGCTCATGACCATAGGAGAGGGTAGGAGCGTAGATCGACTGGTAAATTGAGAGCTTTGCCTTATGGCTCAGCACCTCTTTCACCACGACAGACTGATACAGAGCTTGCATCACTGCGGATGCCGCACTGATCCGCCTGTCGATCTCCCACTCCATTCTTCCCTCACTCAAGGGAACAAGACCCCAAGATACTTGAACTCCTCCACTTGGGGCAGGATGTCGCTCCCAACCCTGAGAGGGCACTCCACCCTTTTCCAGCTGAGGACCATGGTCTCGGATTCAGAGGTGCTGATTCGTATCCCAGCTGCTTCACACTCGGCTGTGAACCGATCCAGAGAGAGCTGAAGATCACGGCCTGATGAAGCAAACAGGACAACATTATCTGCAAAAAGCAGTGACCCAATATTGAGCCCACCAAACTGGACCCCCTCAACGCCCTGGCTGTGCCTAGAAATTCTATCCATAAAAGGTATGAACAGAATTGGCGACAAAGGGCAGCCCTGGCAGAGTCCAACTCTCACTGGAAAAAGGTTCGACTTTCTGCCGGCAATGTGGACCAAGCTCTGACACCAGTTGTACAGGGACCGAACAGCCCTTATCAGGAGGTCCAGTACCACATATTCTCGGAGCACCCCCCACAGGATTCCCCAAGGGACACTGTCGAACACCTTTTCCAAGTCCACAAAACACATGTAGACTGGTTGAGAAAACTCCCATGCACCCTCCAGGACCCTGCCAAAGGTGTAGAGCTGGTCCACTATTCCGCGACCAGGACGAAAACCACACTGTTCCTCATGAATCCAAGGTTCGACTATCCGACGGACCCTCCTCTCCAGGACCCCCAAATAGACTTTTCCAGGGAGGCTGAGGAGTGTGATCCCTCTATAGTTGTAACACACCCTCCGGTCCCCCTACTTAAAAAGGGGGACCACCACCCCAGTCTGCCAATCCAGAGGCACTGTCCCTGATGTCCATGCGATGTTGCCAACCAAGACAGTCCTACAACATCCAGAGCCTTGAGGAACTCCAGTCGCATCTCATCAACCCCTGGGGCCCTGCCACCAAGGAGTTTTTGACCACCTAGGTGACCTCAGTCCCAGAGATGAGGGAGCCCACCTCCGAGTCCCCAGGCTCTACTTCCTCATTGGAAGGCATGTTAGTGGGATTGAGGAGGTCTTTGAAGTACTCCCCCCACCGACCCACAATGTCCCGAGTCGAGGTCAGCAGCGCACCATCCCCACCATATACAGTGTTGACACTGCACTGCTTCCCCCTCCTGACACGCCGGATGGTGGACCAGAATCTCCTCAAAGCCGTCTGAAAGTCGTCCTCCATGGCTTCCCCAAACTCCTCCCACGCCCGAGTTTTTGCCTCAGCAACCACCGAAGCCGCATTCTGCTTGGCCTGCTGCTACCTATTAGCTGCCACCAGAGTCCCACAGGACAAAAGGGTCCTGTAGGACTCCTTCTTCAGCTTGACGGTATCCCTCACCGCCGGTGTCCACCAACGGGTTCGGGGAAATATACGCAAATTCTCTGTCAAATTTTCTTAAATCCTGAGTTTTGAATTGTTTTGTATGCACAGTTTTAAGCATTATAAATCTGCCACAAGTCTCTTCTAATTCATTTTGTTGCAGCTACCCATTTACTACTTACTAATACAGTCTCTGAGTGTTGTTGCTGCTTTCCTGTTATTCCTAGGCAATATTGCTTAGTAGGAATTCCAGCAAAGGAAAAGATGAAAATTACAAGCAGAATAACACCTGTCAGTACAGCACATATTACTTCCATACACATCAGTGGATACAAACTGCAGAAAAAAAGGCAATTGTTTGGTTTCTCTGTTCACAGATAGATTTGGCCTCCTCATACAAGAAAAAAATTGCTGCTAGATAATATTCTATGCTTGTCAAAGAGGGCCTGAACAATTCAAAGACTTGTATAAATTTACCATCCAGATCCTTCACCATGAGCAAAAGATCATGATCCTCTCTAATTTGTCATGACTTTACCTATCTTTTCCAGTTAAGATTAGTGCTCTCTGCTTATCTCTTTTCAGCACATCATTTCATACTAATGTAAGCCACCTTCACCCCCATGATCTTTTCTTACTACTTTTTAAACTGTAACTTTATCTGATTTCTCTGAAATTCCTTATCATTCCAGGCCCACTACCTACTCTCTAGTTTAGTTACTGACATCATTATCAGTTCATGATGTAACTCCTTTTATCACTCACATTCAAAATTCTTCCCATCTGTAAATGTCTGAAAAAAATTCTTAAATATACTATTTTATACTCTTTTTACAACTCTCAACCACATTAATTGTCCAGAACTCCTGCAGATTTACTTTTTTTCTTAACTGGAGTTTTTTTTTCTGTTCTCATGGTCATCTGACCTTATCACCAGATTCATCTTTTAGAGACTTACAATATGATATTGTATATAAAGATGCTACTTTTATATTAATTATACTGTATATCTATGTTTTATAAGAGCATATGGATTTTTTTCTTTGTTATTTATTCATTATTATTCTTACTTAATCTTATTTGTGGTCATAAGCATGACAAAAGAGGCAGAAAAAAAAGGTTTAGGGCAGCCACCCGTATATTATTCCTGACTGCAAATGGATAATTAAGGTATCGATTTGTACAGATTGGAGTCCACAAAGATGGTGGCTTTAAAGGTGAGTGGAGGAAGTGATGTAATCATTGGGCCAGAACCGGAGGTGGTGTCATTGGGGACAGGGCCGAAAGTGACGTCATTAGTAGGGCGCGGAACAGGAAGTGACATTAATGGGGCTAGGTGGAATTTTCCGTAACTGGTCTGCAGAGAAGTGAGAGAAGGAGTTAGTGCACTCTGCCACTCCTTGTGGCATGGAATTATTCTCATTCAGGCCCTTTAGCTGCCTCCCATGTGCACGTTTGTGACATTGTCTTGTAACTTTCTCTTTGACATCTTGTGGAGCACTTTGATCTACATCCTTATTTTGAAAATGTGATATAGAAATAAATGTTGTTGTTTCTCCCCAGGCCATTTGAAGCTTTCTGGTCTTTTTGACACCACCACATCATGGAAATGGCTTTTATTGTTATTCTTATTCTTCCTAACAGTGTTATGATATAAACACTGATCATAAACTCTGAGGCTGGATTTCAGCAGAGCATATTTTTTTCAAAAATTACAGTATGGATAACAGAATTGCATAAAATCAATCCTGCAATGTTTATTACAAACAAAATTGGAAAGGACTCTATACTCTAGTTCTGTCCTGTTGTGTTTGCATCCTGTACCCACTGAGTGTTCTACATGTACGCATATGTTTTGTCTGTCTTGCTGGTGCTCTTTTCTAGATTTCAGTGCATAAGTACAACATTCTACCAATATAATATTTAACTTAATGTATATAATTATGCCTTCAATATCCATGATTCTGTTCAAAATGTTTAATGCTTTTATTTTTTGGTTGTATTTTTGTGCTGATCTTTGGTTAACTATACTGCAGCTTCTGAGTAAAATGTCTATTATGTTGATGTTAGTTCTTCTTCTGCAGGGCAGGATGTCTGCCCATTGTGGTAGTGACTTCTTGTTAGGAGTCGATTCTTCAGTCTAGTTCTTCATTGGTTACAGTGTAGCAGCCAGCAGACTGAGGCACATATTAATCAATGGGGGGCCAAGTGCCTGCAGATTACAAGGGGACAGCACTTATGAAGTAAAGGGGAGAACCCTGGTTAACAGCCAACTCACTAGAAGCATCCTGTCTGTTCCACAGCTTTCTTGAGATTGCTGTCTAGCAGATGGGCATCCTGCAATATGGGCTATTTAAACAGGAGTGCTGCGAAGATCAAGAGTTTCAGTGATAAGAGGTGATGACACAGCTCAGCCTACGCCTGGATTACAGTAGCAGGTTGGAGCAGTCTAATGGACATTGTTACTTTGAACCTTTGAAATTTCTGTAGTACATTGTCTGTACAATTTTAAAAGTATGTGCATGTGTGACCAAAAGGGAGACCTTTTGAACTAACTGCAATCCCCAAAAAGCATAAAGAAAGCCCAAGTATTTTAGAAATAAAATAAATACAGAAAGGGGTAGATAATATAGAAGAAGTTAAATAATAACAATGGCATAAAGATATCCTAAGCCTCTCATAGTCTTATTTCACAATAGTGGACTTCTGACTCTTTATGGGGTGACCTTTTCACTTTCCCACACCAATCACTCCAAGATAACTACTGTTTCTCACTTCTGTAACCACAGTCTTCTCTTCCTCTTTGTCAGTCAACAGCTTGGCAATACTCCATTCCTGACACCAGGCCATCTATACTAATGACCAGAAGGGGTTTTTAAAATTCCTTGTGTAATCACTTCTGGGTGAAATTTCTCTCAAATTTCTGAAGTCATTACTATCCTAGAGAACTCCTGAGCTCATTTTTCCATGGCTAGCCCGACAAACCAAATTGTTTTACAGTCCTGAACCACAACATACTGTATATAATTAAAGGGTTAGACCAATCTGCAGTAATTTGATCAAATAAAGTAGAAGGCCATACATTGGGAACTATGCCTTTCTGCTGGCAAATAAAATCCCCCAAATAGTTTATACTTGCAGTCCCAACTATGCTGAACTGGCAATGCTGGATTGGCCCTAGTGTGTCAGTGTGTGTATGTGTGTGTTGACCCTGTGATGGACTGGCCCCTATCCAGAGTTTGCTCCTGCTTTGCTCACTATGCCAGCTGGGATAGGTTCCAACACCCCCTCCAACCCTCGTCTGGATTAAATAACCTGGAATACTAGATGCAATTTTTGTCACCATGCACACACAAGACATGGCAGCACTAGAAACTGATAAAATAGAGAAGCAGTAATCTGTGGCAAAAGCAGTAAAGAAATGCATTCTGACACAAAGGACATTGTTGCAAAGCAGTTGCTCCCTAAACTGTAAGGTTACTAGTTCAATTCCTGCTCCTGACTCACTGTGTAATCTTAAATAAGTCACTAAAAAGCATGTGCTTCAATTGTCAAATAAAATATACCAAAAAGTATACTATAATCTGATCTCCTTTGTCACTGTAAATAAAAGAGCATATTCTATTGACAGTTGAAGGGAGCTGAACTCCTTTAGTCTTGAAATGTGAAGGCTCTATGGGAACATGTCTTCAATTTTTGAAAAACTTTGATACATTTTTCCCAGCAGAAATGTTTCACTTAAATAGTGAATTATGTACTAGAAGACACCAATGCATTGGCATTCATCATGGGAACCAGAGAGTACTTACAGACACATGGGAATGTGGAACAACCTACCAAGTGATATAGCTGAAGCAGAAATCCTGAATGTTTTGAAAAACACTTGTAATAATTCAACAGTCAGAGCACCAGAAAGCTTGACTTACTAAATGGTTTCCTCTGTGTTGCTAAATTACGCTATTACATATTCATAAGATTTATGGATAAATTATATTGTTTTGTATTTTTATATTATGTATTATGTTATTACATTATATATATATTTTTTATATTCCTGCCAGCTTTTTAAAATTCTTTTCCATCGTACTACTTTCTTCCTCTACACATTATCACTGGGGAGTCTGCCGTATGTATACAAGCCGTCCTTATATTACAAAATTGCTATTGTATATACTATTTAGAATTATTCATTGGCATATATTACTGCAAACAGGAGAAGATACAGAGTAGCATGCATCAGCTACTATACTAAAGTAAGTAATTAAAAAAAACTGTGAACAGCCTATAATTGATCTATAAACTTTATGAAAGTAATCCACACTAATATAACTTATTTACTTTGTGTAGTGTAACGTGTTTGGCAACCCAGATGGGAAGCCTCAGTAAACAAGAGGGTTTTGCAAGTAGCAACAAGATTACATACAGTATGTATTTCATTTGAGACTATGCAGAAGAATCGTCAGCATACTGTAGTAAGAACACTAAAATCATTACTTTTCTGTTTTATTAGAAATTACCATACTAAAATCAAGGTCACAAAACAAAACATGAGTCAAAACCAGATTTTCTTTTCTTAAATGTTTTCTTTGTTCTTGATGTTTGTTGGTGGGTCTCTAACAAAGACTTTCCTTTGAGTGGTCCGAGCTGCTTTGTTGTTCACTCTGCCTACTTTTATAATACATCTGTGTCGGCACAAATGTGATCTTCATTACTTGGAACAAAATGATAGAACCCATTTAAAAATACCTAAAATGTAAATCTAATTCAAAACAGGAAGAAATCAAAATTAGTAACACATGAGAGCAAAATGAAAATGTCAGACATTATATGTAGTTTTACTATATTTCTGAGCACAATGTTAATGAAACTAACAAAGAAAGTAATAATAAATTGGAATAAAAAATAATAAATATAAAGAAGAAACACAAAAACATAATCAATCAAGCACTCCTTCATAGAAATTTCATAAAGCAAAACTGGAGTGACTTACAATTCATGAGCCTCAGAACTGTAAGCCTCATATAGTGTTGTTACCAAAGATGGAGGAGTATCAGTCAGTACATTGAAAGTTTATTTTAATTTTCAAACTGCTCAGCATTCCTACCGTATTATCACACACAGCTGTTCATCACAATGTCACAATAGGTGGAGGTTTTGTTAATTTCTATTTGAATCATTCAGGAGAAAGTAGGGTGAAATGCCACCTTTTATTCGGGCCTTAGCTGCCTCGAAAGCTTGCATTTGTAATCTAGTTAACCAATAAGAGGTGTCATTTCACCCTACTTTCTCCTGTATCAATTTATGGCTAACACGGTACAACACTCTACTATTTGAATCATTGTTTTTTTTCTCTAGGTACAGTCCCTTGACTCCCATTAGTCTAATATGACTTTCTCTGCTGCTTGTAGCAGTTGAGATATGCTCTCTCTCTGTGTCACCCATATTGAAACGTTGTAGGGGGGAATAACTCATTGAACTTAAAATAAATGATAAATTTAAGGCAGCACAGAAATTCCAAACCTGCGTAAACCAATTCACGATTACAGACAGAGGAATCACTGGGCACAAAGCAGGAAGCATCCAAGGACGGGTCAAAATGATGGGCGTAGCATATGCAAATAAACTTAATCTATTTTGTGGCTTTGGGGAGCCGAATCTATCATAACAGAAGTAAGCCCAAGTCTAAAAAATGGGCTCTAGATAGGCTGCCACACTCTCACACTTTAAAATCGATCACTTGGATTCAATTTGTAATCTCCTATCAACCGATCCTGAACATCTTTGGAAATGTGAGGGAAAAACCAGAGTGCACTTGCAGACACAGGTAAAACATGCAAAATGCACATGAACAATGTTCAGGTACAAGATTTGAACAATGATGGATGCAGGGTCAGTGAAGTGGCCATTAAATTATAACTGTGGAAAAAAATATTGAACATATTTTATCACCAAATACACAATGCGAGCAATTATTGTTGTTTATTTCGATAAAGTAAAACAAGATATGATGCATTTATATGGCAAAGGCTTTAACTCTGCTATTTTCAGGATAACCTTCTCAGTATGTCACCTTAAGATTTCAGCTTTAAGAGCTGAGGGACAGCATTTAAGTATTTCATTATGAAAATGGCATAGCGATCCCTAAATTTCACATCAAATTGGGGGTATACCCATCTTAACATTTCACATTGAACATGGCAGTGTTTTTAATACATGAGTTATGCCATAAGCTAGTGTAATGTCTGTGAAACCTCACTAGAGTGGGGCAGCCTAAACGAACAAACCTATGCTATTGGCAGGTTCTGTATGATGTAAGAAAGGTACTATATATGCGCCTGACCCGACACAGACTGGACACTGAGGCACTCGTAAAACAAATAAATTATTTTATTTTTCTTCAGCTGGAGGGCATGTCTTCCCTGTGTCCCCCAGCCACAACACAGTCCCAAGCACAGTACACAAAGTAACTCAGGTTCTCCTTTTGATGTTGTCCCACCTTCTCTTTTTAAAGAGATTATTTCTGTTTTAGGGCCATCTGTTCTTGCTATTATCAATAGCAGCCTTTCCTCAGGCGTAGTTCCTAATTTATTTAAACATGCCATAGTGCAACCATTGCTTTTGATACTATAGATCATAGTATTTTATTATCTCGTCTGGAGCATTGTGTGGGCATTCGTGGTACTGCCTTGGCATGGTTTAAGTCATACTTGACTCAAAGAACTGTTTCAGTGAGGCTAGATGAATTTAGATCCTCCTCTGCTTCACTATCATGTGGGGTTCCACAAGACTCCATACTTGGTCCTCTGCTATTTTCTTTGTATCTCCTGCCTCTTGGCTCTATTCTTAGAAAGCATAAAATTGCTTTCCATTGTTATGCAGACGATACTCAGGTTTATGTATCCCTCAAATGCAAGGATGCTTACTCCATACAAACTTTGGTTATGTGCCTAGAAGAGGTGAAAGCTTGGATGGCAATAAAATTCTTAAATTTTAATGAAAATAAGACAGAGGTTATAGTTTTTGGTCCTGGGGGCACCAGTGGGTCTATTTCTACTTCTGCTCCTGTGGATTTGGGTGCCCTTGCACAATATGGTACACCTGTCATTACAAATCTGGGTTTTAGGATAGATGAGGATTTTAGACTGGACGGTCAGATCAGCGCGGTGGTGAAATCTTGTTTTTTTCAGCTGAGACGTTTGGCGAAGATTAAAAAACATTCTTTCCAAAGATCAATTTACAACAGTAATCCACGCTTTCATTACAACCCGGTTGGACTATTGTAATTCGTTGTATGTTGGTGTTAGCCAGTCCACCCTGTCTCGGCTCCAGCTGGTGCAAAATGCTGCTGCACGCCTTTTAACTCGCACGCGAAAAAATGAGCACATTACACCTGTGTTATCCTCACTGCACTGGCTGCCTGTTCAGTTTAGAGTTCATTTTAAGATTCTTTTATTTGTTTTTAAGTCCTTAAATGGGCTTGCTCCGCCCTACCTCGCTGAGCTGCTGCATATGCACTCTCCTTCCCGCTCACTCAGATCAGCTGGTCAGCTGCTTCTGGATGTGCCTAGGACTCAGCGAAAGCTCAGGGGGGATAGGGCTTTTTCCGTTGTGGCTCCAAGGCTCTGTAATTCACTGCCGATCCACATTAGACAGGCCTCCTCACTGCCCATTTTTAAGTCTGCTCTTAAGACTTACCTCTTTGGTTTGGCGTTTGATCCTGTGTGAGCAGTTGATTTTACTCTGTATTAACTCTGTTTAGTTGTGTTTAGCACCCTGCCCGGGATTGGTTCCTGCCTTGTGCCCTGTGTTGGCTGGGATTGGCTCCAGCAGACCCCCGTGACCCTGTGTTCGGATTCAGCGGGTTGGAAAATGGATGGATGGATGGATAGTTGTGCTTACTATGTTTTAATTAGTTTCATTTATTGTATTTTATTTTACTTATTTATTATTTTGTTTTTGTTTAAAATTTATTTTAGCCTATGTTCAGCACTTTGGTCAGCGGCTGTTGTATGTAAAGTGCTTTATAAATAAAGTTGACTTGACTTGACACTCCTCCTCCCAGGCAACCTTGTCCTCCTCCAATCAACTCTGGCCGCTGAGTGGTGGTCGCTGGCTCCTTTTATTGGGTACCCGGAAGTGCTCCAGGTGCTTGATTGCCGACATCCGGCTGCACTTCCGGGTGTGGCGAAACCAATGCCCAAAGGGGGCCAGCAGCAATCCTTTTCACCCAGGCAAACATTACTTTTGTTGGCCTCCACTCGACTCTGGCTGCTGAGTGGTGGTCGCTGGCTCCTTTTATTGGGTACCTGGAAGTGCTCCAGGTGCTTGATTGCCAACATCTGGCTCCACTTCCGGGTGTGGCGAAACCAATGCCCAAAAGGGGCAAGCAGCTCCTGCTGCAGCACCCCCTGGCAGTGCCTGAGGAACCCAACAGGGCTGCACAGAACTCCAACCCCCATGAAGCCCTGGGGGAGTCCGAGGCGCCGCTGCAACCCAGGGAGGCTGCCATCTAGCGTCCAGGGGGAGATACTGGGTTTCCCATCCTTGTCCCCCTGGTACATATGTTGCAGGGGCATCCCGGCCAGGCATGGGCCCCGGCCATCCGTCACAATGTGTGCCTCCCATTTATATGCATGTGCTACATGGGACCCTGGAAAAAACGCTTTCTTATCACAGGTTACTGTATATGAATAGTAAATGCCTTCACTGAGCTTAATTTAAGGAGAATGCATACTGTATTACACAGGAAGATGATAGATCTGAGATGGTAGGAACATTTTACAATAAATTGCTGTAGGTAATATTTTGAGACTTCTGTTCCCTCATAAGAAGCTAAACTATAGACAATTAACAAGTAATACTAAAAATGTAATTCCTAATTTAATGAAATATATTTGAGGGTATAAGACAAATCACCTGCCATGTCTGTACTGTGCATTTCAATAAAGTTTTTTATCCCTTGTTTTTGAAACACAGAATCTGTGTTCTTTGATAAGGACTATTCTCTTAATCATGTATTGTGAGATCCTTGTACTTGTTTTAGAGAGGCAATAAATCAGGGACAGAGACATTACCCATCAAACACACTGGGATCTTTATGCTTTCTATTCATAGCCTATTCTTCTGGACCAGAAAATTGAAAATGCTGCCTGAATAATATTTAATTGAGAATTCACTTCAGAATAAGTCAGTTATGTTAGAACAGAATTACTTAAAACTTTGTTACAAAAGAGAAAAGAAGAATAATTTTATTTTAAGTCAGATGGTTATCCTGTCAGTGTCAAAATTACTCAGCTTGGTAACAGAATACAAGTAGCATTCTTTTTAACAATTTTCTAGCATGAATGCAGAAACTGTTCAACTGCTGATTATATTACATTAACATTTCCTGAAATGTGAAAATATTCTTAATGCACTTTAAGTGAAAAACAGGCATTATTCTGATTTAAATATCCTGCAAATTGCTTTCTTGTTGCTTTTTTTTTCTTTTTTAAACAGCTATACTAGCCTGTGTAATTGGAACACCTCCTAGAGGATGCTGTTTCCCCGGGTAAAAGTAGTTGAAAGAGCTTCAAAATATCAAGCATATGTTTATCTATTCAACCAAGTAGAATATAAATAAAGCATATACGAATAAAGAATCCAGTAAACCCTGAAGAAAAAGAAAATAAATTATCTCTGACCCACTGGGCCTTTTAGCCCTTGAAGTGACTCACTCTGCCACTCAGATCTTATTCTCTTTCCTACTGTTTCTAACAATTGGCCACACTAATTCCTGGTCTGTGGAGCCCTCAACATCTAAAATAAAATAGGTGCTGGTATGTGGTGGCATTCTAAGACAAATTTAAGATTTCTAGCAATCCTTTTCACCCAGGCAAACATTACTTTTGTTGGCCTTCTTTATTTTTGTTTAGAATCACTGTTAAGATACATGGGTTTGTGCCTTAGTAGCAGTTCACTAAACAGCCTCCAGACTATTCACCCTTGCTTTGTCATCACTGTCTTTCTGTTGTACACAATACCTTTACTGTATTTCATTCAAATAAAGGACCTGGGTCTGTATATATTAAGTGTTTCAGAAATATTCTCCTAGTAATTGAACTAAAAGTCTACCTTATAGTAGGACATGAGAAGAATTTACAAGTGTCCTAGTTCAGGCAACAATGAGGAAAAGAAGGTCTAGTCTGAGAATGAATAACGTCACAATCTTACAGCACCCCTTGCAGTAAATTGCCACTCATGGTTAAATTTTATAGTTTTCTGATACAAATGCTAAGGTAGATGAAGAACGGTTTTGTGGAATGCACAACTTAGTATACCTGTGTGACATGTGGCTGTCATTCACCCATCCAGCCTCATTTATCTTCAGGGTGCTAAGCTGACTGCTACAATGCAGTTTGCATCACTGACCACCTGATTGTTTTGAAACTGTGATATTGCTTGTGATTGACATATGCATGTTCATCCACACTTGGGGCAATGATCTTTATCATTATGCATGAATGCAGCTTGTTTTAACATTACCTCATGTTGAGTAGTGGTCAATTGTATAAATCTGCATATTACCTCGCTCTTTGTAAGGGTGAGGTAATTTGGTGCAAAGCTGCCTTTTCCCTGTAACCGAAAAACATTACATTATCAACATTTTAAATTCGTCTATAAGCAAATGGGTTCTCTGCATAACATACAAGAATATTCTAATGTTATATTATTCCATCTGTGTAAAATCAATATATTTTTTACAAGTTAATTGTTGTCCAATAATTCCAAAACATTCAGCCATTCCTGGGATGTGCATGCTGATCTCTGCCTGAACACCGTAGGAGCAGTTTCCTAGCTTAGGAAATTGGTAAAATGCTTTTACTCATACTCCTAAGAGTAGAACCAAATTTGCATCACTTTGAGATCTCTGAGCCAGTTAGGACTGTTTTCCTACTCTGAGATAAATATGAACATTGGAATAATAATTGAGTGGTCAGCAGTCAAGTAAGCTTGACTTCTTGGCTCCCCCTTAGATGATAAGATGCCAAACAGACCTTTATCAGTTTCATAAAAAATACTCTTCAAGAGTATTCAGAGCACCACTTTCTGTCACATTCACTAACTTTATCCTTTTCTAAAAATGGTCTTGCACCTAAATAGCATGGCTCCTCCCCTCTTTAAAGGGATATAATTATTTTCATCCCTATTGGTAAACATATTAAAGAACCACCATAACACTGAAGCTAAAGATTGTTGCCAATAATTATGAAGTGACCATTACATGGTCCAAAACCCTGGATTCAAGTGAGAAACCAAAGGAAGGCTTTATGTTAACAACATTCATCATTTTTTGATTGCATTCTGATACTACTGCATATTCAATTCGATAATTAACTGGACCTAACATTCACTTTACAGAATTTGGTCCGAAATATTTCAGTGAAAGGGTGAATAAACATATTTCAAGATGGGAAAATTGGCAGTCTGCTTTGTTGTAAGCCACCTTTCTACGTATGTTCATTATAAATAGTCAGCTTCACCCCTTCCCATATGACACATAGATCAGTCAGCCAACTGATGTACTGCAGACTACAATCTGAAATGACATATTTTGGTGCCTCCAGGCGTGTGATGTCTTCCTCTAAGAATGGAAATAGGCAATGCCTTGGCCTTTGGCAACACAAAGAGCAATCTCAAATTTGTGTCCTCTATACCTAGATAGAATTCACCGATACACAACTACTTGTAGTTCCTCAAAATGGACATGCCCAGTTCTTGTTACACAGTCCTCCCTGAACGCCTGACAGACAGTACAGTTGGTTTGTGCTTGAGCTATCTGCTACAAGTCTAGGGGTATTTAAGAGCCCAATTATTGCCACAATCTCCTCTAGAATGTTTTTTATGTATTTGTGACATGACATCCAGAACTGCAATGGTATAACTCTACTGATAATGCACATTGAATATAAATTCCTATAGTCACAACATGCCCTCGATTAAAGGGGAGGATGCCTTCAAATACTTCAATACCTAGATCAGAACATTGTAATCAGATAAGATATAGTCTAGAAACAGTGCCTGGAATATCATGTTTTATTACGTAGATGTCCCAGGATGATATGAAGTGTAAAGGGGATTTGGTGGCTATGATAATATACAAGTAGGATGTGGTCCAACTACTTGAATATGTTACTTTATGTGTCCTAGCACTAGCCTCACAAAAGGAGTAAGTGCCACTGGCATGCAATTTACTCTTGTAAGCAATTGGAATGGATGAAATACATTTATTCTAATTCTTACCCCATTGCTCAGTTATGTCAGTTTGGAATCAGGAATTTTTTTACCCTTTAGATTTCATTGGAACTAGTTTTTTTTTTAATGTTCTTGGTATCAAGAAAGACAAATTACCAACAAACTCAGTTTAAGTTTGTTTCTTATTTATATTTCACCCCCTTGGGACTAACTTCTGACCCTAACTGTCTTAGCATATCATTTGAACACACTCGGCGAGTTTATGCACATGTTTTGGGACTATCCTTCTGTGTTCAGTTTTGAGGCTGGTCTGTGTTGATTTCACTCGACAACACATTTTTTCAGCCGGTCTACTTTCTGAAAATCTTTTTTGGTGATTATTACAGAAGCTTCAAGCTGAACAGAAATCTGTATCAGATTCAGCCTATCATGTAGCAGTTTGGAAAAACATAAAGTTAACTTTGACTTTTGATTTTAGAGTATTTAATCTCTTATTGATGCTGACACATTGTATTCATTCAATTGTGCTCAAAATGTTTTGCTGCTGATTTTGTTTGTTTGTTTGATGCTTCTTCTTTCAGTGTCTAAGAATAGTCGACCAGTATTGTTGGATTCCACTTTCCTTGACATTGCTTGTTCATCATTGCGATGTCTTTAAATGTGTTGATCGCTGTCTGCACCAAGATTAGCAGGGAAGAAGTTCAAGTATTAAAGCAGAAAATTTATGTTTAATGGCATATTGTACTTCAAGGCTTTGTATGCTTGAAACATGTTGTCAACCAACTAGATGTAGTTTGGTGCTATGTAGCTGCCAAGAAAATTCTCAACAACATCCTTGAATCTCTTCCATTTGATTTCCACCAGCTCCAACAGAAGATCTTCAAACCACTTGTCATTGATGATATGCCTGATTTGTTGACCAATAAAAATGACTTGGCGTCAAGTTATTCATGAAAACATTTGTTTGAAATATTAAAATTGTTCACCTTATTATTCATTGCTTTTCATCAGTCCAAGTTTTATATAAAGAGGAGGAAAAAATATTCTTGTTGGATTGACAAATGGTTTATGTGCCACATTTTTTCTGCCCTGGAATGAAATATTTACTGAGCAGCCAGTTGCTTAAAAATTTTTGCACAGCTATGCTAATTGCAAAATAAACAGCAGTACTTACTCTATCCAAGCTGCATTCCTACTAGAGTGTCGCTACTTTTAAATCATGACAGATGTTCCAGTATAGTTGTTGTTTTGCATATGTATACATAAAATATGAGAGGAAATCACAAAATTAGCTGACTGCAATAAAATCATACAAGAATTTAAAGTGTTATTTTTGAGATCAGCAGGCCAAAATCCAAAAGATACACACAAAAGTATTCAGAAAGCAAAATCTTCATTGTCAGGAGTTTCTCACATCGATTCTCTATATTAAAATGTCACTACTCCCCCACATTTTTCTACTTTTAGATCTTCACTTTATATATCTTTTATCCAGCAGAGGATATTTTGCTTTAGAGCAAATTACAGCAGAATCTCTGTTTTTATTTTCTTTCCATCGGGAAATCTACTATTTTTAATTTGAACCTTTTGGGATACTCGACGGCGAGAATCAATAGAGCATCGGGTTCTTACACGGTTAAATGGTTTGATAAGATACAAGTAGTCTGTGTATGGATATCCCTTGGTCCTAGCCACAACCATTAGCATTTTTTCCTCTTAATGAGATTGATGCTGTGCTGTTCACTCTCTTGTTGGTCCACATGGGCTCCTTGTTTTCTCAATTGTTGTTTTCAGTTTTGAATGTGGCAAGACTGTCTTGTGTTGAGGGATGCAGTGGGCAGTGGGCAATGGGCATAGGATGTTAATACTTGTTAAAATGGTTCATGTTCTTCTTTAAAATGTTGGTTCATGTATTTCAATAAAGATTTGATTAAAAAAAAAACACTGATTCTAATGCTTATGTACTTAGGTGAAATTTCTAAGACAACAATGTGAATGGCTCCCAGGGTGACTCATTACGATTTCTGGCCTGCTCACTGTTCTTTTGGAATTTTCATAATTTCCCTATCTGTATGTTTTTTTTTTCCCATACACTCTCACATTGCAAGAGTCAGTGTGAATGAGTGTGTACGTTTATGTATGTAATATGTTATATACTATATTCTAACATCTAACATATTCTACATTCTAACCCGTCCTGTGCTCTGTGCTTTATTGTACAGACCTTCCAAAATTAACAGGGAATTTATTCAGGAATTCTCTGGTTTTTATCAGTGACTTTACCTGCAATAGATAAACTTTTGATTCTTGGTGATATTAACATTCATATTTTCTGTCTTTCCAAATGTTTAGATGGAGAATTTTTATAACTTCTCAATTTATTTAATTTGACTCAATCAGTTATGGGCCTTACACATGAACACGGACACACCCTAGACTTCATTTTGTCATTTGGGCTTTCAGTGAGCAATATAGACGTGGTAGATGACCATTTTGATTCGCCTATATGTTCTGTTTTCCTTAATCAGTTTAGAACCTGTATTAATGTATTACTTAACTCACTTAATAATGCATATGAGGCCTACCACATGTACACTGGATGTGATCCGCACATCACTTCTCAGAGATGTGCTGCAGGCCATTGTTCCTAGCAGTCTTGCTATAATAAACAGCAGTTTAACAAATTGCATTGTTCCATCAAGTCTTAAACAAGTTGTTGTTCAGCCTCATTAAAAAAGCCTGGCTTGGATCCATCAGTTCTTAATAATTTTAGACACATCTCTAAGCTCTACATAAGGTCAAGGAGAAAGTGTCTTTTTCACCAATTGTCCTCGTTTTTAAGTACAGTACACATAATATTCTGCACAAATTCCAGCTGGGTTTCAGAGTACTCCATAGTACAGAGTCTGCCCTTTTGAGGCTTTCTAATGATTTACGTCTAGCTGCTGACTCTGGAAAGTGTGCCCTCTTAATTTGTTTGGACCTGAGTGCAGCGTTTGACACTGTCGATCACACTGCTTTGTTGGCATTCAGGTTACTGCACTAAAGTGGTTTTCCTGTTATTTGGAAAACAAAACATTTTCAGTTATGATGGGAATTTGTCACTCCTCCTCTGTAACGATTACATGTGAAATACCTCAAGGCTCTATCTTAGGCCCTAATTTTTTCTCCTTGTACATGCCTCCTCTTGGGTTCATTTTTCAGAAATACAACATATTATATCACTGTTATGCTGATGATATATAGTTATACCTCCCACTTAAGCTAGGTCAAGATGAAGCTCTGAACCTCATTTTGAAGTGTCTAAGGGACATTAAGTATTGGATGTCACAGAATTTTTTTCTTAACACTAGAATCCCTGAAGCCTATGAAAAAACATGTAATACCGGGCCACCTTAAATTCCCTCGCACCTCCTCATCAACCAAAACAAAACGGATTTTATCATATTTGAGAATCCTGACTTTGTCAGATAAACAGTAAATGATTTGGGCCCTCTGTCAGCTAATATACACAGCCATGTAAAAAAACCTTGTTATTTTTGACTTTGCTCTCAAATTCGACAAGCAAGTAAACTCAGTTGTTTGTGGTAGCTTCTTTCAACTTAGGAATATATCAAAACTCAAATATATTTTGTCTTTTAAGGATCTAGAAATAGTCATTCATGCTTTTATTTCCTCATGTCTTGAGTATTGTAACTCTG
The DNA here is from genome assembly GCF_900747795.2 of Erpetoichthys calabaricus. Lineage (NCBI taxonomy): Eukaryota > Metazoa > Chordata > Cladistia > Polypteriformes > Polypteridae > Erpetoichthys > Erpetoichthys calabaricus. The sequence goes on along the minus strand of NC_041397.2, from coordinate 71,785,360 downwards.
TCTATCTTGGTATCTGTCAGTCAAGTTAATCGCGCCTGCAATTGATCCAGAATGCAGCTGCGAGGCTTCTAATAGGCACCAAGCAAAGAGAGAGCATCACTCCTGTACTCGCATTATTGCATTGGCTTCCTGTTAATTACAGAGTTGAATTTAAGGTTTTATTGTTTGTTTTTAAAACTCTCCATGGCATAGCTCCAACCTATATTCTGTCCTTGATAGCCTCCATTCTACCTCTGTTGCCCTACGGTCCTCTGATCAGGTGTTTTTAACTTTTCCACACTCTCGGTTGAGGTTTAAAGGTGACCGAAACTTCCCTGTAGCTGCCCCAAGACTCTGGAATAGTCTTTTATTAAGGCACATTAGATATTATTAAGTCAAATTTAAAAACCTATTTATTTTCACAGGCCTTTGAGTTATTTTATAGACTATATATTCAGATGTCTGTTCTGTCGTGTTTTGTATTGCTGTCAGCTGATTGTGGTTCTCTCCTTTTATTGCTTTCTTAATCTGTTAGTCCATCCATCCATCCATCCATTTTCCAACCCGCTGAATCTGAACACAGGGTCACGGGGGTCTGCTGGAGCCAATCCCAGCCAACACAGGGCACAAGGCAGGAACCAATCCCGGGAAGGGTGCCAACCCACCGCAGAATCTGTTAGTCATTTTATTAATTTTAAAATGTGTCTTTTTTACTCTTCTTTTTATTTTGTTTAAATGTTTGCTTTGTTTTTGTTGACTTTATTGTGCAGCACTTTGGTAAACATTTGTTGTTTTTTAAATGTACTATATAAATAAATATGAAATTAAATATACACAGGAACCTGGTGATATAAGCTTACAGTGCTACACATCCTTGTAATGGAGTAATTAGTCACATTCAAAAGATGGTTGGATAGACAGTTGCAAGGGTTAAATGAAGAAGTCAAGTAGGCAGAAGTCTAATCACTTCTTTCTAACAGTTGCATGCAACATTTATCTGAAATGTTTCTGGAGTATTAAGCAGAAATACTATGCTACAAGGAATACCAAATAAAAAGTCTTTTGTAAAAATGTAAAACATTTTAATGGCTCATTAACAGTAATGAAATTTATTGTCACAGAGATGAAAACTGAAAATGCTAACAGTGAACTGAATCTTTTATGGGTTCCAAATGTCTGTCAATAATTTTGTCATATTGGGAGCATTGTTGCATATAATACAGAGACACAAAATCAGTCAAAGCTAATGTCCCTTTACTTAATGGCACCCTACACTATACTATCCATTGCCAATCTAATCAGTAAAGAATCATACTGTATCTGCTTCAGCAATAAACCACCTAGTGATTGGTCAACAATTTGGGCGTTCTTAGGTTAACAGAGTTTCAAAGTTATTAAAAGCAAAATAATTTATGTGTCACGTGAAAGCTGTTTAAAACCCAATCCTTTTGTTTTCACTAAATTTTTATTATTAGTATTATTGTTATTATTATTAGATATTTTTGTAGTGTCTATTATAAATGATGGAAAGACAACATTTATATGCAATCAGCATCTCAGCATTCAGATAAAGATCTGACTGCTGGTACATCAGTTATGGTTTTTTATGCTGTATGAGAAAGAAAATAATTAGCTGCAGTTAGAATGAAAGGACTATTGGGACAAGCAGTTAAAACATTAAATACATTTTTGCAGAAATGTCCATTTTATTCACTTGTCACATCTTTATTTTCTAAGCCAGTAGACACATCTGCTTACCAGCACACATTTACCTGCATATATGCCAGGGATTCAGCTTCCTTTCAATGATCATCTGTTCTCATCATAACTTGGAATATGTCAAGCTGTTCAGCTATTGCTGAAATGACAACCTTTGAATATAGTGGCCCTGTTGGGAGATGGCTGCAAATGGATGAATGAAGGAACTCCAGCCAGTGAATGAAAATGCATCAAAAAGTTAAAATTACCATAGAAAATAACACAAATATTCTGTATTGACATTTTTTTATTTTTAAAATATCCTTACTGATTCAAGGATCTAAGGGAAATAATTTAAATTAGGTGACCATCAGAAAAAGCAAGATTAAACGTTTGACACATAGAATGATAATAAATATTACAAATACTTTAAAGACATTTTAATTAATGTGCACCACTCTTTAAATAGTTTTTTAGGTTGATTTTAGAAGCTGGCACTTTGCTGTCTGGGTAGTTTACATGTTCTCCACAGATCTGTGTGGGTTCTTAATAAATGTACTTTCACATCCCAAAGAAATGTCTGTTAGATGAATTGGTGATTATAAACTGGATTGATCTCAGAAACTGTGGGTATGTGCTTGGACGTACCTTGCAATGAATGGCTTGGTGGCCTTTCCAGGGTTTGGTTCCTGCCTTATGTTCCAATTTCATGCAATAATGAATTGGTTGGAGCAGCTCCAGATAATTGGTGGATGAATATTCCAGACATTTATTTTTTCAACACAAGTTTTCTTCCCTTTCATCCACTGCCAGCTGTGCTTATCCAGATGTATTTAAAAACAAAATTTAAAATGTACAATTTAAGTCGTAAGAACTTTATCAGTTTATGTACCTACTTGTATCTAGCTATCATAAATGCATTGTGATGAATTACCTGCTCAAAAGGAGAACGGCAAGTTTGGAAGAGAGCAGGGACAAACTTGGCAGAACTCAAGGTAAGTGAGGAAAGCATGCACTGGCAGAAATACTTTAAGTCATCATGCCAGCGGCATTGCACTGCCAGTCAGCAGTATGCCTTGTATAGGTACAGAATGCTTCTCAAAGGATAAAGAAAAGTGAAAGTTTTAGATGGCTGTGAACTCAGCAACCCCCAGAAACAACTAACCTTCTTTATAAAAAGTCATTAGAGAAGAGTAACAAACATCCAGGGCAAAAGAGGACAACTTATGGCCCCCAAGCTAGAAAAGAGTTGACCCTTTAAGTGAGTATACAATGAAAAGGTCATCCTGGAAACGTCCCCTTTAAGAGAACTGATGGCTCAAAGATGCAGGAACATCAGAGGCCTCTGGATGGAACTGTAGACTGTTGTCCCTTTGTAAAAGTTGGCAAAATTTTGGGGCTTGTGAAGAAATGACCTCTGGGATGGAATTTCATGCTGCTTCAAGCCACAGAATCAGTGATTATGGACTCATGAGGTAAGTCATTAGCAAAGACTTTACTTGGAGGAGCAAGAGGTCATTTTACAGAAAAAGAAAGACATAGACAGAGAGTGAGAGTGAGAGATGTGCGAGGTAAGGGTGTAGCATCTGGTGCTGCTAAGATTCACACTGTTGATAAGACAGTGATTTATTTATTTGTTTTGGTGGAGGATTCCAGGGACGCACCCAGCCTTGGCCCAACCTGCACACACTCCCTCACAGAGGCATAAAAGCAACTGGTAATAAAACAACAATTAAATAATGTATTAAACAATAATAAATGAAACATAGGCAAACTACAATGACCCCTCCCCAGTTCCCCTTACGGCGATGTGAAATAAACACGAGTAAAACAATAACAAAACAGTAACAAAAACCACAGACTATGAAGTCCATGAAAACGGCAACTGATGAAATGAAATGATGGTAGATAGCCCAGAGATCAGCACTCTGTATATGAATGTAAAGGTCAGTCCTAACAGTATTTCCTGATGAGATGATGGCATATGAATAGGACCAGGAGCACTTCTTTCTTCACAAGATGACAACAAATCCTCAGACATTCCTCATGCAGCAGGAAGACACTAGACAGTCCATACACCCGTAACAGAAGACGATCCAGGACAAAACAAAAATCTACAAGTATCAAACGGGAAGGCAAACAGACAGGCAACTCCAGGCACAAAACACAAAAGACTTCCCCATTTTTGTATCACTGGCCCCCTTTTAAATGCCGCACCGTCCTCCTTGTACCCAGCAGCCCCTGCACCCTCAGCCAAAGACCAATCAGATCTACTGCAGGGACTGCTGGGAATTGAAGTTTCAATCCCCAGTAGCACCGCTACAAGGTTGGAAGTATTTGTGGTATTTTAAAGTGGGTATATGGCGAAGTCACTTTACATGGCAGACAACATTTAACCTTTCTGCAGGGTGGCCAGAAGTTTAGTTTTTTGTTGTTCTTGTAGTCTTATTTCCTGTATGTATTCTGTTTGTGTTTATCCCTTTCCAGTGTTTATTTTGATCAATAAATAGCACTGCTTTGCACATTTTGGATCACTTGGCATTATTCTGGGTACAAGAGCCACTGGAATTGCCTCCTCCTATTTTGTTAAATTACAGTATATATGGTTATGTAATGGTTTGAATTCTACCTCAGTTACTTTTTTTCTAAAGTTTGCTTTTTCCAAAACTTTCCTATCACATTGTGCTCATTTTAGGCTTACTGTTGATAAGCTGGCCTAATATAAGTATTATTATGCATATTGTTGTGCACTGTGATGGAGTGGCACACATTCTAGCATTGCTCATGCCTTCCGCCTAATCCTGCCTGCATAATCTTCAAGTTACCATGAATCTAAATATTTGGATTAAGCAGGTAGACACTTATTTTTGTTAACATGCTGTGGTGTTTTTGTTTCTTGGTTGGTGTATTAGCTTTTATTATTTTTGAAAGTATGTGAACTGAATTAACAACTTTACTGGGAAGTGAAATCAATTTCAATTTCATTTTCACTGCAATCATATTCCTAAAAAGTTATCAAGTTATGTTGGTCTAACTTTACCTTGACACTGATAAAGTAGAGCTTTATAATTTTAGCATATTTAAAGAGAGTGCAGAAGTGTACTTTAAGTCACACTTGGACAGCTCTCCAAGGCTATACTTTAGTCAGAAGTCAGCAGAAAGCACTCAAGGTTTTCCCTAAGCTACAATCTATTGCAAGAGGTAATGACAGTAGTGCAGTTGTTGTAAAAAGGTACAAGCAGCATCCATCATAGCTTTGATTGCTTTAATAACTGACTCCTGGCACCAATTTGTGAAATTATAGTGAAATGGCTTCAATCTTTAAAATTATTGTGAAATTATATCCATGTGTAAATGGTACATTTAATTCTTAATGTCTGTCACCCAGTCAAGATATTGTCCTGCTCTGTTCTTAAATGCAGAAACAGTTGGCCTCAACCATATTCCACTGTTTATTTCATGTTATTGAGAATCAATATGCTTGGATGTCAGGGACTGTCTGTTTCCTAACAGCCTAAGCCAGCCAGCATTTCAGAGTGGGAAGTACTGAAAGCCATCTAATACTAATAGTAACAATCAATTCAAATTTTCATTTGTTATGGAAATATTCAGTTGTTATTACGCTCTCTGCAATATGCTACATTATTATTAGTTGTAATAGTATAACATGCATGAGCAGGATTTTATATATTTCATTCCACACAATGTTTTCCTACTGCAGAGTTGCCAAAATTACTTTCAAATCAGAATACAATTGTGAAATTATCATTGAACCAAGAAACTATGTTTGATACCATGATCAAATATATGGGTACTTACATCACTGGAATGAAAGTCAGATTTTTACACATTTTTGCATTTTCTTTCTTACAATTTAAGGTCATGGAGGTTAAAAGCCATTGGTTATTAGGTGCCATTTTATAGTTATTTTGCATAACCAATGAAACAGCAAAAAATCTTAACAGGAAATGAAGGCCTAGTTTTCAATGCTTTTGTTTCTCAAATAGCCCTTTTAAGGTTTGGAAACTATAGTAGCCCACACTGTATTCAGCACCTGTTTAGCACTAGAACCACCACACGTTTTAGTACTAAGCAACCAAGGCTACACGAAGTTGAATCTGAATCCTTTTATTCTCATTAATGCTCAGCAGCTTGCCATCCTGATAAGGCAACCCTACTGCCCTGCCCCCAAAAGCCACAGATAGCCTAAAACAGCCTAACTGAACACAAAAATAGCAATATATGCCGTATGCTAAGAAATTGTTTATCCCTGATAAGGTGAGATGGATGTAGACAATCTCTTAATATCCTGTTTCATTTTTCCCATGCTGTCACACAAATTGTGTTGAAAAAGATTTTTATATTTACTTGTGATGTTTAACCCTAAATATTTTAAACTCTTTTCATAGAATGAATGGATAGATATCCAATTTAGCATGGCTAACAAAATAATTCACTTTTATTCAAGTTTATTTTAAGTCCAGATGTCTTATGAAATTCTGCTAATGTGTTAAGGACTAATGATAAAGATATTTGTTGGTCTGGTATGTAAAATACTATATCATTTATTTATTTGGCTGACATTCTTATTATCCAAGGCTATTTACAACATTTATGACACAATAATTGTTTTTTTGCAATCGGACCACAAGCAGGTCAAGTCACTTGCTCATGGTCACACAGTGTGAGTAGCAGGATCTGAACCCCAAACCTCAGGGTTTGAAGTCCAAAGCCTTAAACACTATGCCACACTGCCTGCCTGATATTTGCATGATATAGCAGTAATACCTTTTGTTTGAGTCATTCTTTGATAATCCCCTTTACCTCTGATGTATTTAAAAAATGAGTGTAAAATGGTTCAATCATTATTGCAAAAACAAGTCAAGTACCATGTTCTAGTGTGAAGTATTCTGAGTACAGTGGAACCTCAGTTCATGAACGTCTCGGTACACGTACACATCAGTTTACGACCAAAAAGTTCGCCAAACTTTTGCCTCAGTTCACAACCACACACTCGGTATACGAACAAGCCAGTTTCCCTTTCGGTTTGTACATGTTCAGTCTCTCCCTGTGCATTTCCTGTGCAGCGAGCAAGAGAGAGAGAGTGCAACACACACACACACACACACACACACACAGGCAGTGTGAGAGAGAGACGCACACACACAGGCAGCGCAAGAGAGAGAGACGAACTCACACACGCAGCGTGAGAGAGAGAGAGACGCACACACACAGGCAGCGTGAGAGAGAGAGCTGGACGCATAAGGTAGGAAGGCAGTTAAAGAATGCACTGGGCTTGATTTTGTTTTCACTTCTGTTTACAGCAATTGGTTCATAGCGTGCATTGTTGCAATGTTACTTTTCTTGGTGGTTTATTAAATAACGGATTTTTTCAAATGTTCATTTTTTTCCCTGTGCTTAAAACTCATTAAAAAAAAGTGTTTTTAGCCAGCGGTTGGTAGCGCTATAGCACGAACTGTTGCAGTGTTAGTTTTCTCTGTTGTTCAAGGTTTTCTGTGTTATTCAATGTTTTTACATTTAGTTTACTATTACACTGTGCATTCTATGGTTTAATTAACTATATTTGTGCTTAAAAACTTAAAAAATATATATATTTTCATACAGTTTGTATGGTCTGGAACGGATTAATTGTATTTACATACAATCCTATGGGGGGAAATTGCTTCGGTTCACAACCAAATCTGTTTACGACCAGAGTTTTGGAACGAATTATGGTCGTGAACTGAGGTTCTATTGTACATGCTGTTAATACAAACTGAGGCTTCAGGGCTGGTATAAAGTAATTTAATATATGCAGATATATTTGGGCCAAACCCGAATTTGTGCAATGTGGTTAATAGATAGTCCCATTTCACTCTGTTAAAGGCTTTTTCTGCATCCAAAGATAATAGGATCTCTGACGTGTTATATTTCAAGTGTCAGTATACAGTATTATATTAAACAGATGCCAAAAGTTTGAGCTAAATGTCTTCCTTTAATGAGTGTGATAATCTTGTGATATTACAAAAGGAAGCACTTTTCCAATCCTTCTGGCTAAAGCTTTTGAAAGAATGTTAACATCATTATTTAGAAGTGAAATTGGTTTACATAATGCATCTTGTAGTAAGTCTTTTTTTACTTGGAAAAACAGTAATTAATGCTTAGTGAAAATTTTCAAATTTTGTTGTCTCTAGCTTCAATTAATATTGTTAATAATAATGAAATTAACTTGGTCGAAACATTTTTTATAAAATTCCACTGGGTAGCCATTAGGGCCTGCCGCTTTCCCAATTTGGAGTGAGTTTATAGCTTCTGGCACTTCTGAGAGTGTCAAAGGTTTGTCAGGATCTTCTGTACTAACAGAATCAATAAGTAATATTTGTATAGTATCAAAAACTCCTTAGATTGTGTCTCATCTTCTTTAAACTGAATGGAATATAAGGACTTATGGTACTCCTAAAAATTTAACTCACCAGTTGCATTTGTCATTTCTGTTATTGTATTGTCAGCTTCCTGCTTATGAGTTTATTGAGCTAAAATCTTTTTATCCTTCATTCTATGCTCAGTATCTTTTGTTCTCAAGAGATTAAATTGTAATTTTAAAGCCTGTCTCATTTGGAGATGTGATTTATTCAAGATCTGTTCTGGAAATTTCACTGATTAACTCTGATGCCCTCTTGGTCTCCAGTTTACTTTTATGAGAGGCATATGAAGTAACCTGTCCTCTTAAAAACATCTTCAAAGTTTCCCAAAGTATTGTTGCAGAAACCTCTGAGGATACATTAGTCTCTAAAAAAGAATTGATTTGTTAGGAGATGAACTACCTTAAACTTACATCTGCTAATGACAGGGTGGTAAGATGCCAGCTACCAGATGAGTGTGTAGGGCATAATGATTCAAGTTCCAAGATATGAGGAGCATGATTAGAGAAAACAATAACGTTGTACTTGCAAGATTTGATAGTGGCCAATAATTCTTAATTCTTGAATAGCTATGATGTACTGGTGAGAAGAAGAAATAATCTCTTGAATCTGGACTTAACAATCTAAATTGGGCTGATAAGTTATAATCCTTTACAAACTGTATGATTACCTTTATGGTATTACTGTAGATGTTATCATTGTTGTAATTGAAGATCCACCCAAGTGTGGATTTAAAACACAATTAAAATCTCCTGCCAGTATAATTTTTTGTGTGTTCATACTGGAAATGGATAAAAACATGTTTTGGATAAAATTTCTACCATCCACATTAGGTACATATATATTCATTAAAATTACCCTAGAATTGAATAAAGAATGTATCCGATACTACGTCTGATACTACAAATGAGATTGCTTTTTGTAATAAAATCGTCACACTTTTGGTTTTCTTTATATAAATGGAAAAAAAATGGTCCAATCCAGTCTCTTTGCAGTCGAAACTGGTCCTTACTTATTAAGTGAGATTCCTGTATAAGTACTATATTAGCCATTAGGCCTGTTCAGTGTGAGAATAAATCATGATACGATTATGATTGAGACCATGGAAATTCCAGGTTACAAAGTTTAATGTTTGGTCAGGAAATACTGCTTCTGAATGTCTGGGAACATTTTGTAATCTTAAGTAAGAGTAGTGCATTATTTGAGAATTTAGCTTTTATACTAATTTTGTACTATAATTGACAGGTAATGGTAACTTGCTCTTTTTAACACCCCAAACAACACACACACATACGCGCACGCACACACACACATATTTTGCTTTCCCAAAACAAGGTTAGATCACATTTAAGAATCCCATTCCTCTGATATGCCAATGCCATGCTCTGACATGCCAAGAGACAGGTCACACCCAGGACAAAAGAGACTCCCAGCAACGGTGCAGTAAAGATTAAATTGAGCTATAATAGTACAGTCTAGATACAACACACTTAGGGTAAGATGTTAAACAATCCTGTGAAAGAAGAAGAAGAAGAAGAAAAGGGCAACCAAGCTGTTTTATTCAAATGGAACATTCAAAAGGGATATGTGGCGTGTACTACATACTTTATATAATCCCCTTCAGTGGTGTAAACAAAAGTAACTGAAATTTAAGTATTTTCATAGACTTATATACACATGTAAATACATTCAGACCCCATTTATACATGTGATAAATCTACTGTCACTAACAGTTATGTAATGGTTATGCATATACACATTTGTTTAATAAAATAAACAATAATATTGTAATGAAAAAGTGTCTAAAAAGGAAATAATGGGGTAATTACATCAATTGTGTTATATAATAAAGATAGACCAAGTTGCAAGCAAATTCTTCTTTCTGTTACAAAGACTTGATACGACTCTTGTTCATGTTTTAAAGGATTCCAGGATTTCTTCTTCTGCTTCTTTTCGGAGAGCTAAAGAAACAGAATTGGCCATCAACTGTTACTTTCAGTTTAACTGGAAACAAGAGGCTATATCTGATTTCAGCTTTGAGTAAGTGCGCTTTTATGCTGTAAAATACAGCTCCTTTTGCAAGAGACAAATGAGGAAAAAAACACGTTTGGCTGTTTTCAAATATAATCTTCTCTTTCTGTCTGTGAATTGACATTAGATTTTCTTTATCTGATAGTTTGTCAAATTGACAATCAGTTTTCTAGGCTTTGAGGCACTCGATTCACACATGCGATAAACAGCTGAGTTGTTAGTGTCAGATTTAAAGTCCTCTCCTAATATTTTAGAAAATAATTCAGCTATGAATTTTCATCAAAGTTATTAATTAAACTTTCATATCCGATGTTTAATTTTCTAGTTCAGCTTATCTAGTCTGCTGTGTGTTCCCTTTATATAATTCTTTATAGTTGAGTCCCTCAACTCAGACAATAAGTCTTCATCTAAGTTGTCTTTATGCATAGAAGGCAGAGTTATGTATCAAGAAGCAGTTGATGCTGTTGAGCTGCAGTGTTTGATTTTGGTAGTGGCTGACGGTGGAGGCGTGTTGAGTTTTTACTGGCTGCCTCAATCCCTTTTTCGCTCCCACATTCACTTTTAGCTTGAGTGGATGCTGCATCATGAGGTTCTGGCTGATCTATTTCTTCAACCGTCTCCTTAAGCTCAGGCTATGTTAGGCCATGTATCAGATAATTTTGAGCTGCTTTTTCCTACTTGTTAATGTCTTTTTCTCCCCTTGTTTTCTTCTTCATATTTTTAATATAATTGTAAATAATTCCTCTCTGGTTAATGAAATACAGGATATTGTGAATAGAAACAAAAATAGGGCAAAATAAACACCACTGCAAGCAGAGCACTGTTACAGACATCCATCTCTCACAATGGATGTAACCAACATAATGCATTACTTATTTTATTGAAATATCTGTGTGACATAAAAAGAGACAGATATCACTGCAAATCTTATTCCTACCACTCAAAAAAAAAAAAAAATACTGCTTTATTTTGCAGTAGTATTGTGTTGTGTAATATCAAGCATTCAGTTATCTGGCCAGTGAAATGTGCAGTTTTTCATACAAGAAAAGAAACTCAAAAGTAACACTGTTTGTAATTACATTGTGAAATAAGTAAATATATATTTAGTTAAGTTTTTTTGTAACTAATGAGTAATGTAACAGTTAATTTTAAATGCAACATTCCTCAAAACTGCTTTTTACGATGACCTACAGAATATGTCTAAGATTTTACAGCATTACTTTAATTGCTTCAAAAGACACCTGCCAATGAGAAAAGGCCAATTCTCAACCACAGTGCTATAGTAATACATATGTTATAGAAAATAATTATTATTTTTACTTAAAAAAATCACTAAGCAACAAGTCCTCATGAATCTTCCTGATTTCCAGCACACCCCTGGATCAGATGGAGGCCTCTCAATCAGATAGTAAGTCACATCCTATGACTGCGATCTTAACCCAATAAGAAAACTTAAAACATGACAGAAAATAATAATGAATTTGGTTTTCATTTTTCTTTGGTCACACGGACGTTGTTTCTGAGTTTCATATCTTGGCATAAAATTCAGTAATTCTATACCAACTGTACCATCTGCTAGTATGAAGATAGCCTGCCCTTTGCGTGGTGCATTGAATGTATTAAAATAATTATATTATTGTCATGCTGTTAAGGCATGACATAAATTCATTGAATGTCTAAAATATGTCATATTTAAAATGTTGGTCAAATAGAAATGATCTCAGCAGATGGGTCTATTGACAATATATTCAAAAAGGCTGTTTTTTATACCGAGAACCAGTACAACTCTGTGTCTACAAATTTTCATTCTTTCAAAGCATTCAGTTATATTATTTAGCTCTTCACAGATGCAATGCTACATGCTTTAGGGATAAAGACAATTAGCACATTTAAGCAAACAAACCTCACTTTCACTGTTTAAATTAAAAGATCATTATGAATTGGCTTTAATTAATTAGTTTAATGATTTTCATTGTTGATTCACTTTCCTAATCTGTCAGAGTTCACAGGATTTAATAATGAAATTGAGAGCTTTAAGGACCTATGAGAAAATTTATTTAGGTACTTCATGATGGAATCAGAAAATACTTTCTTAATGTGCTTCATGCACTTTTGAAGCATACCATATTAGTTAAATAATTTTAAATATTTGTTATACTTATTATGGGGCATTTTTTTGCAATTTGGAAATGTATTAAAAAAAATTTAAAAGTCTTTTTCATGTAAAAGACCAATTCCATTCATGTTCACTTTTACGTGGTTACATTTAAACCCTCAAATCAGTTGTATATTTACTGCATAAATAATTAAAATATAATTTATTATTACCTCTTCTGGATAAAGTAATGCTTATTCTCCTTTTCCACACACAAGCTAAAAAACTGAGTGTAAATCAATACATTTACAATGTTACACATCACAAAGTTAAATGCTCTGTGCTTACACATCATGGCTCTATACAACACATGAAAGAAAAAAGAAAAAAAAAAAACTAAACAAAAAATTCTGTTTACCAACAAAATGTCCTGGCATTTTATGTATTTTTACAGTCTTTAATATGTGATGGGCATATACTGGGAGTGCCAAATTAGTTCACTGAGCTTATTTAGACTTATTATTTAAAAGCACTACTCAGAATTTATCGATTTATTTTTAACTGTGGCTTTACATTTTTTGTACTGTTCTGGCTTTAATTTGTAAGGTTGTTTTATTTTATAGACAGTCTTTTGAAATGTGTTAAGAATACTTGCAAACATTTTCTTTGTTTTCCAGTGCATATTTTTCTTTATCTATTGGTATTGTCAACATGTTTGTTTTTGACACAAAATGACCTGCAATGTGTCTTGTCATGGTGTATATTGTTATTAACACTATAAAGTGTATATTGCAAAGATTCATTAAATAATAAATTAAGTCCCACCTGTAAAATGATTTGGATACTAACTGTAACATTTTTGATAGGCCAGCAAAAGAACTAAAAAAATAGGAAATAGGAAATAACTTTACAGTAACTAAGCAACGTGAATCCAACTGAATTTCATCATGTAGTTCTTTAAAACAACCGTAATGTTTCTTAAATATTAAGGTCATGGTTTTATAATCCATCAAAACACAGTCATTAGTCTCTTAATTTCTATTTTCTATTTTATTTCATTTCTATATTCAAATACCCAGTTTAAGAATATTTCTTCCTCTTCCTCATCATCTTTTCCTTGATCAAACTTCTTCATACAGTTCGGTCCTGCATCTCCTCCTCAGTCAAATCCTTTTTTTCAGATCTTCTTTTACTTTATCCATTCACCTCCGCTTTGGCCTCCCGCAGTTTCTCCTCCCCTGTACTTCCATTCCCGTCACACTTTTGCCAAAATATATTCATTATCTCTCCTCATCCCACATCAATACCACTCCAGTCTGCTTTTCTGTACTTTCTTAGATATCTATGGCTTCACTTTTGTTGTGCCACTGATTATCTCATTTATTATTCTGTCCTTCTTTGTAACTCCGCACATCCATCTGAACATTCTCTTTTCTGCCACATCTAACTTCATCTCCTACACTCCATTTACTACCCATGCTTCAGCTCCCTACATCATTTCTGGTCTTACTACTGTCTTAATAAACCTTACCTTTAACCTTCACCTTAATTCTTCAATCACACAATACTTCTGATACCATCTTCCAATTGTTCCGTCCACACTGCATTCTATGGGTTATCTTTGCATGTAGTTTTTCATCTTGGGCTACCTAGATATTTAAATGTATCCACTCTTTTCAATAGCTCTGCCTGTAAGCTAACTTCTGAATCCTAATCACCATTAAACCTCATATATTATGTGTTCTTACTATTTATCTTCAACCCTCTGTATCTTCCAAAGTTCTTATCCATTCTTTCAGCTTCCTCTCCTTTTCCTCTTTTCTGGTACTACACAACACAATGTCATCAGCAGAAAGCATGCACAAGGGCAATTGGTCTTTTATCCCATAATTCAAAACATCCTTAACTAGATCAAGTTAAGGACTTAAAAGATCCCTGGTGCAGACCTACTCTAACCGGTATCTAGTCTGCTACCCCAATAATGCTTTTAAGCTAGATCCTTACCCTTTATACATATCCTGGACAATCCTCACATACTTATGCGGAACTCCTTTCTCTTTCATGCACCTCCAAACCGCTTGAAATGGCCCGCTTTGCCTATTTGTTTCTCTGCCAATACATTTCTCTGTCTTCCTCCCTCCCTGATTGGTACCATGTCTTTGTTGCCTCCTTCTTAGCTTTTCTCTATATACTTTTATGGATGGCTTGGTAAACAAAGGAAGGTAAGAAAGGGTGAAATAAGAAAGAGTATAGACCAGGAAGGTAGCATTTTATTTATGTACCATGGATTTCCCAAGAAATAAAGTCGGGGCATGCAGGAGAAAGAGACAGAGAAGTGACCAGGAAGAAACATTCATTGTTTCTCTGGACTGATAGAGCATAGGCATGTGTCAAGAATGCCTAATCCTACTATACCAAAACGATGTGGCTGTAGAGGAATTGGATTGGTATAGGAGAACAACAGGCTAACAGGAAGGCAGTGCACAATTCCAAGCTGATTGAATGGGAATCACATTGCCCTTTTAGGAATACAGTTATTATGTAGTCTACTCTGAAGACATGGCCCTCCGTATAGCAAAAGAAAGCACAGTGGTTGCAGGGACTATTTGGAGACCTAATTTGTGCTTCCTTCAAATGTAGGGGTGCATTTTTATTTTCCAAGGCTTGGTTGGAAGTGATTTTTGACTGAAGTTTATCATCAACTCAAACATTGGGTAAATAAGTCTGGAGACAGAAGGAGGACTTTCAGGTGAACACTAAAGAGTTGAGATTAGCACATTGACTGTGAGTTGCAGAGAGAGAAAAATAGAAATGACTGAAGAGGAAAGTTTTTCTGCTGCAGTGGTGGGTGAGTTGACAAGTCATTCTACCCGATAGACAGTGTATGGCATCCATTTACTTAGGCCCAGAAAGCCAGTAGGGTTGTTATTTCTCCATAGCTTAGTTGTACTTTTTGTTCATCCTTTAGTCACTCATTCTTTGCATTTACTTATTTAATAAAAGTAATTTTGTGCAATTTGGTTTCTCCTTTTTAGAGGAGAACCCCCTTATATTTAACAATATACAAATGCCAGATTAAAGTAGAAATCAAGTGGTTCTATACTACTATGGTAGGAGATACTTGAAGGCTGAAATGTTCCTGGCAAATGTATTTTTTTGACATAACATAACATTCTCAAACCCTGTTTACCTAATTCACAGATGTAGGGGACTAGAGCCTATGAACATCAGAGGCATGGCAGTAATCCATCACACTGTCATTCCATCAAAGGGCTGAACCATTAAAATATACATTTCTGCAATACCTAAAATATGCTATATTCAATGTAATGCCATTCACTGAGACTTGCATATTATCGTGGTGTTTGCATCTTGTTTCAAGTGGAAGCCTTCATAAAAGTATTTGTTCAATACATTTAAGTTAATTTTGTGGACAGAAATTCTCCTCCTGTATTTATTTCAGTCAGTCAGTCAGTCATTGTCCAACCCGCTATATCCTAACACAGGGTCACAGGGGTCTGCTGGAGCCAATCCCAGCCAGCACAGGGCGCAAGGCAGGAACAAACCCACCGCAGGGCACACACACACCAAGCACACACTAGGGACAATTTAGGATCGCCAATGCACCTAACCTGCATGTCTTTGGACTGTGGGAGGAAACTGGAGTACCTGGAGGAAACCCATGCAGACACGGGGAGAACATGCAAACTGCACACATGTCTAATACTGTAAAGCTGTATGTTCTTTTGTTGGAAATTTGCTTGTAGTGGTGTGCAGTCAACGTTTTTTCCTTGTGATCCTTTGTGTTTAGGGATTGTCTTCTTTGCCTATCTTTCGGTGTTAAGTGCTTTGCGATGACTTACACAATTTCTTTGGGAAAAGCATGATTCTTTCTAGCACACAAGTTAAGGTTATGAGATTCCCTTCTTTAAGAAAGGTTTCTCCTCCCAAATTGTGTTCAGCCCATGGTGGAGAAATTGGCTTGGAAGGTAGGATTTTAGAGATAATGATCACCCAGGATATTCAGACGGATTACAGGAATGTCCAGCTGTAAGTGGTCTAAGGAGTGAAAGAAACACACCCAGGACCAGAAAGAACTAGTGAGCTTCTTGGTCGCAAAGAGAGTGCCTTCAATCTTTAAAAAGGAAATGGGCGAGTTTCCTGGCTCCAGGAGATTCAAGCACCTACTGTAATGGAGGCTGTGGCTCCTACTGATGGCATCGGTGTACAATTCCAGAGACAGGTCAGTGCCTGCTTATAGTTGCAAGAATGTGTCCATCAGAGTCAGATCAAGCAAAACTGAAGCTTGATGTTACAACCTTAAGATAGATATCCTTTCAGTTACCTTTTGGTCAGGCAAAACTCAGCAATCATTGTCAGAAGAAATTTATAAGGCAAACTGCCCAAACATTAGTTATGGGTGTGCTGTAGATAGCTCAGATACTTAAATGTAATGTTCTTAGATATTTTAGCATCCCTGTAAAAGCCATTCCTTTAGCCGAGGAGGCACTCTGAAAACCTAGCAAATCTGAGCAATGTCCACCTTGCCCTACAATGGAGAAATTCTTTTTTTAACTTCCATCTTTTGGCAAAGATCAGTGGGTTTTGTGCTAAAGTGTTTTAATATTTGGAGCTGTTAATTTACAGGAATTGTCTTCCAAGGTAAGAATGATGACAGTTGAGCCAAAGTGTATAAACTAAAGAGTATATGAAATAATTACACATAGGATGAATGAACAAAGGGGAATACAAAGTACCCAAGTAAAATAATAATAATAATAATAATAATAATAATAATAATAATAATAATAATAATAATAATAATAAAAGTATCTAGCCTCTCTGGACCTACCTTATGAGATGCTGAATCAATGTCTAACTGGTGTACTATCTCACCTCCCATCTCTCTATTCATTTTCTCTGTCCACATTCTGGTTGCTATTCTCTGGTCACCAGTGTGTCCTTTTGTAGGCTCAATGCCTTACTGAAGACTCCAAGAGCCATCTGAATTAAAATAACTTTAAATTCAATCCCATGAACAATTCCATCCAAGCTCTACAATCACTTTAGGGGTTAGGGAATGACATATGTTTGCTATGGTGCATTATTTCTTCCTTGTATTTTTTGTCACCTTAATAGCACTGGATACCCCTCCAGTTACCTGCCTTCTTAACAGGTCAATCATGGACTGTATGCTGCTGCCTTCCACTGCAGTGGACACTTTCCACCCTCTCTTAAACCTTCTCTTGCATCATCTTTTCTATAGCATGTATACAGTATGTAAACACATTTCCTGAATTCCTTGTCCTTCACGCCATGCATTACAACATATGGTATATATATATATATATATTTGCAGTTGGAGATCCACAAAGGGAGAAAAAACGAATCACGTATCATAAAATAGTTTTATTCCTGAGCTTTCAACCCCTATCAGGGGTCTTCATCAGAGGATAATGCTTAGACTTACAAGAATCAAAGGCAATATATAGCAACACATTCAGGGGGGGGGTGGGTGGAGGTGACTAAGTCCGTATGATCAAAAGGGGGGGGGGGGGTTATCGTTAAATTAAAGTGCATATGTCCTTCTTAAGTTGGCATATGCTGGGTTTATGTCCAAGTGTCTGTTGATGGCATTTTCATCTGATAGCCAAGACTCGGCCAACTCTCTGGCGCTTTTTGTACTGGCCTTAAATTTTACTTTCACGTTGTCCCAGTTGAATGTGTGTCCTGTCGATTTAGTATGTGCATATATCAAAGATAGTGCGTCCTTTCTTCTGACAGCGTTGCAATGTTCCTGTACACGTGTTGAAATTCTTTTTGACGTTTGTCCTATGTATACAGCTGAGCAAGAATTGCATGGAATACTATAAACTGCGTTTCGTGTTTCTGCTGTCGATTTCTTGTTTTTAGCATTAAACAGGACCATGCGCAGATTGTTGGTGGGTTTATGTGCTATTTTGATGCCCCACTTGGTCAGGGTGCGTGCCGTGCCTTCTGACACATTATGGTGGTATGGGAGTGAATGCCAGGTGGGGTGGGGGTTCTGATGTACGTCGCTTGTATGCTGATTCCTTTGGCGCCTGCTGTGTAGACTCCGATTAATGAATATATATATACACACACAACATGTATAATGTATATAATATTTTTTGTATAAGGAACAACAGGAAAAGACAAATTAGATCCTGTGGCTGTCAACTGCATAACAATGCAAATGAATATCCTTCACATCTGATTTCTGCACATACTGGAAACTAATTACAAACTTAGATAGATAGACAGATAGATAGATAGATACTTTATTAATCCCAAAGGGAAATTCACACTTGGTGTCATTTGTGTGTTTCTTCTTGTATTTGTTTTCCAGGAGTTGTACAGAAGTGCCTTATAATGTTGTTTGCGGGCAAATAATTAAAAATTGATGGCAAAAAAACCTGACAATCTACCAAAATTCTCTAACCCAGGTAGAAGGGTAGTAGCAGTCAATAAAATCAAGTCTAAGTATAGTAGGAGGATAAAAATTCATTGTTCTTGACAAAAATTAATCCTTTTCTCTATTATAACCAAACAGAAATCCAGAATGAAAAAAATTTCAAATACACTGTTGATCTTTAAGTAGAACTATAGTTTTTTATTCAACACCAAGAGTTGGTTTCAGTGATTTGGAAAGGCACAATGAAGCAACAAATAAGACATAAATTAATGTGCAAAACCAGCATGAAAATGTTTAAAACAATTGTTTATGTTTAAGTAGAGCTACAGTTGTTATGCAAAAACTGCAGTTACTTTAAATCATTTTGAAAGGTACAACAGAGCCACAAATAAGATATAAGCTAATTTCCTCTTTTTACTTAATGTTCCTATTCTATTGCTTTAAGCAGAAAGACAACGCTAGTATAAAACAGTGTTCTCTCTTTTTTGTGCTTTAAAGAGGCAGTATGACGTGGCTATTCATTTACACACAATGGAAGGAAACTAAAAGACTCTGTATCTGTATTTTAATACATTATTTCCCAAAGTTTAAATAATATAGGCCTCCATTTTGATTTATAGTGATCCTTTGTTGTATGTCTTCCTTTCCTGTATATTCTAGTACGCATGAAATACACCTCTTTATTTAAACTGTTTTTGTTTCTGTGTAGAAAAGTTTTTCCTAAAACTCCTATATACTACAAAGTTGTTCAGTTTTACTTTAATTAAGTTGTTGTTGATGTTGATATTTGCAAACAAAGTCTTACAGAAACTTGGCATAACTCATCTGAGTCTGGCATTTTACCTCCCCTGCTGGGTGTTCAATCTGTAAAGCCTAATCATGTGGGAATAGCTGTGGAAAGGCTTTCTATTCAAAATATAAATGAAGTGCAAAACTCTTTCTTATTCTTAGATTATCAGCATCATTCCATTTTAATTTATTTATATACCATAATAAAAGTCACCTGCTATTATCATAATAAAGATTCTAGTGCATTGAGGTTTTACCAAAAAGGGTTGCTTCTTTTACAGTAACTATTACAGAATATACATTACCTTATATGACAATTTCACTTGTTCCAAAAGTGGAATGCATGATCTAATCAGCTAAGAAATGTTGTAGTAATAAACTCAGTGAGGACGACATTTGACAACATATTTAAACATTAATAGTCACCATAATAAATTGTATACCAGATAAAATTTTAAAAATTGCTTAAATGGAGTTCCTTAAATCTTTTTTTTTTTTATTTTGAAAGTTTAACATAAAGCTACACTGCTTACACTATGCAATATTTGTCATGATTTTCCAGCAGTATTCTTTTAAGTTAACAGTGTATCACAGTGGAAATTAAGTGGAATTACATTTAAGGCTGAAGCCAGGAAGCACTTCCTTACGCAAAGAGGTGTGGGAATTTGGAACAAACTACTTAGTCATGTAGTTGAGGCAGAAACCTATGCAGCCTTTAAGAAATACTGTGATGAGATATTGGGACATTGGGATATTGGGCTAAACAGTTAAAAAGATTGATTTACTGTAGCATAATAAAGTAAAATGATCTCTCAAGTAATACAAATGTGTTGAAATATTTTTGTGAACTCTTAAGCCTGCCGTCTTCTTTTTAATGTCTGCAAATTTAAGCTACATGTCCCTTTTCAGTTACAATGACAAATGAAAATAATGGCCAATGCCTCCACAATTGACACATCATGTTTTTCTTGAAAACAAATTCAGATGACTACAACCGTTGTTAAATAAAGGTTAAACAGAATTTAAAGTCATAAATAACATTATGTTTCTCATAAGCTCTCAGCCTCCTTCAGTTCAGTTAAAAAAATCCACCAATAACACAAATTCTAGTTCAAGATTATAGTAATGTAAGCAAATAGAATTTTAAGTAATCAAATATCCATATCTTGTTGAAACAAATTGGTTTTGGTTTAAAAAACAAGTATTTCTCATCTCACAAACTAACATCCAAAAAATGTAAAGTAAAGTGGTTAAGTCACATGTGGATGTGTAAAATATATAAATTCTGTTAAAAATTATGATCTGGTCAAAATATTTTTCTATTTATTTTAAAGGTCAGTGACAACAGCAGTAGAAGCAGCAGCAGCAATGAGTGCACCCTAGAAGGTGGAAGTGCATATGGTTTGGACTAGGTGAACTGTTAGATACTGTAAGTTAGTCACCTGCTTCCACAAAACAGCTGTAAAAACCCCACAGTCACAGCTAGACATTCACCATACTGATGAGTGAATCTTGCAGAGTTAATTATGTTGTGATTTTGTCAAAATCATGAAAATGTTCTCAAACTTCATCAAGCTTTGCAAAATCCATTGAAGTCAACTGGGAAAGAGGAACTGAACTAGTTGTGAGTGGCTTATAATTGTGCGATGGTGTTTTAAATGTCCCTGAGGGCTAGGGAAACATCTGCCATCTATGCTGGACTGATTATTTTGGCCAAAAATCTGTGCTTTGATGTAAGCAGTGCTAACCACTGTGCACCCATGCCTCAAATACAAAAGACTGATAACCACAAATAAAATACAGCAAACAGCCAGAAACTATCAATAAGTAAAAAAGAATACATACAAGGTCTGTACAAAAATAAACTGAACTTTTGAAAAAAAACATTTATTAATAGATTTACAAGTTAATCAGACATGTCTTCTTCAAAGTATTCCCCTCCCCTATTTATACACCATTCCCAATGGTTTTTCCATTTCTGAAATGCATCCTAGAATTAATTTTGTGGAATATCAAATAGGTATAATGGCAAATTTTCTATTGTTTGAAATCAACAGCTTTTCATGGGTGGATTTTAACTTCTGGAACTGCACTCCCATGTCTCCTCACCTGTTAGGACATGTTTCAAAATGTTCTCTTCAGTATTTGAACGATCTTTAAACTCCTGACTGACTCTGACATGGTTCGCTTTTTGCTCATCTGTCAAGAGACGAAGCACAAATTTTACAGCAACATAATGCACCTGCAGTTTTTCAGTTAAAATTGTTTGACACAACTTTTAATGATGCCTGTTTCTTTAGCAACTTCATGGCCAGTTAGGTGACACTTTTCACGAATCAAAGCACCCATATTCTCAAAGTGATCACCATCATGTTTTGGGTTTGTCTGCCAAAATGTAATCAAATTTTCTATTTGATTTGAAATGTTGGTACTATTCATAACATTGCATGTGGCTTAACAAATCCTCTCCATACATTTGCTGCAACATTTGAAAAGTCTTTGCCAATTTCACACAGAATTCCAGGGAAACACTTTCCACTTCAGGAATCTTCATATATAGCCCAACTTGCAAAAAACTGCAAAAGGCACTAGAAACAATTTCACTCTACTGCACGAACTCGATGACTAATTGACATGGTGTGATCGATCAAGTAGAGATTTTAAAGGTCAAGGTCACTGCTACACACCAGCACTATTACAAGTCTGTTATGTTTGCTCGTTGGCACCATATTTAAGAAGTTCGGTTTCTTTTTGGACAGTCCTTGTATCATTGTGCATACATAACCTTTGAGATGAAGCAGTGGCATGAGGTGGCTTGTACCATGTGCAGCTGGACATCATTTTTCTTTCCAACCTCTGTGTAGAGGTTTTGCACTTACAGTATATCTTGCATGAAGAAGATAGAAACACCTTGTAAACAGTCATAAATCTTTCGTTATTATTATTTTACATGGTCATATGTGTTGAGCTCCTTTAAGGTTTGTTTTGAAATGTAGGTGGGCACATGGCTAATTATGCATGCAGATTATCTATGTGGTACTACTCGGCCAGCACATAGGGATCAGTACTGTATGTCCCGTGTCAGTACTCACAACATTCTCATTATAGACAGCAAAAGCACACCCTTTTTTATAGCATGAAGTGTGGAAGTCTACAGTAGAGTACTGAGGAGGCAATAACATCATGCTTGCTTGAAGCAGCTCGGCAATGATCTTAAAGTGTGCATGCATGAAAGTTAGGCACATGGCTGCTACAGCTGTGTAATGTCACACTGGCCTCGCAGAGTTTCCTAGGGTGCTGAAAAAAAAATGTTCATCTAAGCTGGCCACATTGCAAATTTACAGAAAATAATTAGCAAACAAGCATACTTGCTTCAAAAAACACTTTGGAAATGTTGCTGATCAACAATAATTCAAAGTAAATGAATGAGCTAAAAATATATAAAATTGAGGTGTCTTCCAGCGCATAGCTACAATATGTTACAAATATAGGTATCTACATACAGCAAATATATCTGAATAATTTTGCTCAATGTGCAGATCTCACAATGAGACCACTGGAGCAATGAACAAGATTGCCCATTTACTAGTAGATCACTAACATTGAAATAGGAGACAGAACATGTCACCTGGGTAGTGTACTATTCCAGTTCTCCATAAACAACGGGGATCTAGTTATGACATTTAAAGCAAGTTACAGGCACTGACTGACAGGCTGTGGAAATAGGTTATGGATTTCTTATAAAAAGTATCATATAATTTAGAGTAGTATGTACTATTTAATACTATGTAAAAATTACTTGTGATGAAAAGCGCTATGAAATACGTTCTATAAGGAATTACTGTACATATAAAAAACAGACTCTTAGCAGAGCATTAGTATTTAGTATTTTCAAGAAAACAGACTTTGTGACAAGTGACAAGCCAGCTAAGTTGAACAAATTTGGTCATCTCTGTGACAATGACTTAACTTAAGTATAAGTCAGGTTGGAGTTCAAAAGAAGAAGGTTTCAAAATATCCAGTATCCAGTGTCTGAATTCTGCTGATGAATCTGGTTTAACTTGTATGTCCAATATGCATTAGGGTAGTAATAAGGTGTTATATAAAACAAATAACAATTTAAAGGTTTAAAGATTTACATTAAAAACTTCATATATATTACCAATACCTTTTATAACATTTTGACAAAAAAATAAAACCATCGTTTACTTTAGCAATACTTCTGTGGTTTGTCACCATATAAACTTTTATCCTCCAAATTAGTATGGATGACCTGTTGACTTAGTGACTTTAGTACATCAGAGCTGCCTTAAAGCTCTAGAGTTGTGGGTTCGAATCTCAGACCAATTGCTGTCTACAAATTTGAGGTTGCATATTCTTCTATTGGTAATGTACACTATTTTTTACTCCAAAATTACACAGACGTACATTTTAGGTTAACAGACAACTCTAAACTGAACCCATGTGAGTGAGTGTATGTGATTGCAGGAATATGACTGATGTCCCAGTAATGTCCATGGTTGTTTTCTCTCTTGTGCCCAATTCTGGCATTATAGGGTTCAATCTTTTTGATCCTGAACAGGGTTTTTATGATGGATGGATGACTGTAACTATAATTGAAATATTTCAAGATCTAAATATCTAAATTATAATCTGTAAATTTTAATAATTTCTTTTTGCAGATTTGGTATGCAATGCCTGGACATGGACACTGTCAACTTCTGATTGTGCAGGCTATGAAAATAGATTATATTTAATACAACTGTTGGATTTGGGGGGGATATATCATATTGGTAATACTATGACACTGAGCACAAAACATTCTGAAAACCAACTTTCACAAACTAATGAAATCCAACTGTCACAAACTACTATAATCCTGAGGACATTTTAATTAATCTAATAGCATCCAAATTCCATGTATCTACATGAAACCTGCAAGGAAGAGTAACAACCAATTTATTTTAGTAGATGACACTAGCTTATAAATAGTTGACAAAGGAGATGTGTAATGTAGCGACTAAGTCAATGGACCTTAAACCACAAGGTTGCTGAATCAATTGCTATATTTGACTCCATGAGTGACCCAGGGCAAGTCAGTTAACCTGCCTGTGCTCCAGATGTAAAAAAATACCATGTAAATAAATGTTCTGTATCCTGATGTTGTAGGTAGCCTTGGATAAAGAGGACAACCAGCTATACAAATAATATTATAGATCACAATATAACATGGGCTTGAATATTCTATAGCATACATTTTGATCTGGGTTTAACTTTTTACGTTAATGAAGAAAAAGTTTTGGTTTTACATCTGGATATATGAAAACTGGCACCCAGTTATATTCCTTTTACATAAATAACAGCAACCTGAGAAAAGTCCATTTTCATTCAATATTTTGAGCATTTAGTGTAGATGAGAATGGCATCACAGTCATTGGGGTAAGGCCAATAAGACCATCACACAAGATTAGTTTTTAATTCACAAGGGAAAAATTAATTATAAAACATGTTAGTAAAATGAATCTTTAGTATGCTTGTGACACTAAATTAATAAAGGGGATGATGAGTTCTGCATGTAAATTAGAACATATTTTTATAGGTTTTTACAAGGCCCTTAGCTTGTAAAGATTCTTGAATGAATAAATAATATTTTAGTAATTACAGCATTTATAAATCCAATACAGGTAAAGGTTGGATAAGGTAAAGGGTACAATATGATAATTAAAACAATTATTTAACACTGCATTGTATTATACTGTAGATGCTCGGGGGCTTTTTAAACTGTGTTTTTTTTTAAACTGTGGTAATCGTTGAAATTACTTTTAAATAATTATTTTCCATTCGTCCTCTCTTCTACTGTCTACTGTGGCAGCATTTCGCATTGCTGCACCTTTGACCAAGTTATTCCTTTTGCCCTTGGAAAGGGATCCCAGAATAAATGGAAGAAAGTAGCATCATATTCTGTAGTTTGTCATGGTTTAACCAGAGCTCTGTCCCTGACTTAAGTTTCTTTCATTTTTGTTTACTGTATTTATTTTATTGTTGTGATTTACTTTTGCCATAATTTTGTTTTCTTTGTGTTACAGAGATTTTGTCATTTTCTTTCTGTCTTTTGCTTATGTCAACATTATTTGTTATACTTCTTTTTTTCTATATATTGACCCCAAGGGAATTGGCTCCTAGTGCTGTAATTACGACTACTTGTCTGAGTCTGTTTAAAGGTCAGTGATACCTCAACCTTGTGCTGAAGCATTAGCTGCTGTTTGTGCTATTTGACTCCCTAATTTTGGAGTACTGATGATTTTGTAAATTTTTTGGTTTTGATTCTTTGGTTTATAGACTTGTCTTTGGACTGGTTTTATTTGCTTCTAGGTTTCCTTTTTAAGGCAATATTTGTTTAGTTCTAGACATTATTGTATGCTTTATTAATCATTTTCAATAGATGCTATTGTTATTATTTTGTTCTTTTGGCCAGAGATTTTACAGTTCCCTGCTCTCTTTATGAAATATACTGTATAGGATTGGGCTATCATTTATAAAACTGTGTGTGGATTAGATCATAAAAGTAGGCAAACACCAAAAAACAGGAAAATTCATATGACAAAAAAAATCTGATTTATAAAAACTGGCATATGCACATTTATATGCAATTTACCCTTTATAAATTACAATCATTTTATGCCCTATTTGTTTACCGCCCTGAAACAACCATATATAACTTATGCTAAAAAAACTCATACATATGCATGCATGATGCCTTTCATTGGTTGGAATAGCAGCCTCCCACCTGATACATTCAGACACCGCCACAAGAATCTGAAGAGTCCTATGGTACACTCCACAACAGAACAAACCAAGAGCATGTGTGGCCATGAGTCACGGGTGATATACAGTGCCATTTTGTGCTTGCTCTTCTCTTATACCCTTTTGAAGTGGTGATGTTATGTTCTTATCACATTCTGGATTCTCTAGGTTTCTATGATAGGGACTTGAAATCTTTTGATGGGCTAGTACCCTTGACTGGTCTGACTTGAACCCTCATCTTGGTAAACAGCTTATAATAATCAATATAATAAATAAATAATAAAAATCATATTTCGAAGCACCATTCCGAGTAAACTCTAGAGGCTGTTATGCGTAAAAATCGCAGGAAATCAGTAGTTACAGAAATACTCAAACTGGCCAACACTCATACCCAGGTCAAAATCACTGATCAGGATCATTATGATTTTTTGCATTTTGCTTCTGCAACATGTATGGCTGATTAGAGAATTGCACAGATAAGCAGGTGTACAGGTGTTCCTGATAATTTTGCTCAGAGAATGTGTGTCTAACTTTGGTCCTTGTCATCAGTAAGAAAGTAAGAGAAAACAGAATCTATAGACATATTAATGCCACAAGGAAAATCATTTCAGAAATATCTTGTTGGTAAGTGTCTGTGTGAAAATAGTTGCAAAGCCATGATTAGAGCTTTCCAGAAGTGGTCACCATGCCAACATCTGATCAACAGCAAACCGCAATATTTTCCATGAATTCACAAAGACCAATGGCAGAGTATCAAATGAGCTGTAGTGCTCAAAGAATGTGCCAGTCAACAGGCTGGTGTCCTCACAGACATCTTCAACACATCTCTGAGCCAGTCGTCAGTCCCAGCATGCTTCAAGGCGACCACCATCATACCAGTGCTGAAGAAATGATCAGTGACATGCTTGAATGACCACCAACCAGTTGCACTCACTCCAATCATCATGAAGTGCTTCGAAAGGTTAGTCATGTCACACATAAAGACTTATCTCCCTCCCTCCCTTGACCCTCTTCAGTATGCATACCGCTCAATCAAGTCAACTGAGGATGCCATATGCTCTACCCTTCACCTCTCTCTGACACATCTGGATAAAAAAGACATGTCAGGATGCTATTCATAGACTTTAGCTCTGCCTTCAACACAATCATCACTCAAAAGCTGGTTGTAAAACTGAGCAGGTTGGGCCTGAACACCACCCTCTGCAATTGGATCCTGGACTTAGTAACAGTGAGGCCCCAGTCAGTTCAGATAGGCTGCAACACTTCCAGCAATATCACACTGAGCACTGGAGCGCCGCAGGGCTGCATACTTAGTCCACTGCTCTTCACCCTGCTGACTCACGACTGCACAGCCATGCACAGCACCAACCACATCATCAAGTTTGGGGATGATACGATGGTGCTGGGACTGATAAGCAGGGATGATGAAACAGATGAAACAGCATACAGAAATGAGGTGGAACGGCTGTCTGCATGGTGTGGAGACAACGATCTATCTCTCAATGTCGACAAGACAAAAGAGATAATCGTGGACTTTAGAAAATAACATCCTGCCCACATCCCACTCAGCATCAACAGTCTAGATGTGGAGAGTGTTAGGAGTACCAAGTTCCTCGGTGTGCACATAACTGAGGAATTTACGTGGATGCATAACACCCCATCACTAATCAAGAAAGCCCAGCAGAGACTACACTTCCTGAGGTGGCTGAAGCAAGCAAGTCTTCTCCCTTCCATCCTCACCATGTTCTACAGAGGCACCATTGAGAGTGTTCTGACCAACTGCAACTGCAACATATCCGACCGCAAGCGCCTGCAAAGGATACTGAAGACAGCAGAGAACATTATTTAGGGTGCCTCTCCCTTCACTACAGAACATATTTTACAAACGTAGTGTCCGCAAGGCCTGCAGCATTGTGCAGGACCCCTTACACCTCTCACATGGACTTTTTACACTTCTGCCATCCAAGAGAAGATACTGCAGCATTAAAGCCAGATCTGCCAGGCTGCAGGATAGTTTTTACCCCAAGCTGTCAGACTCCTTAACACCATGCTGCCACCTGGGATCTTCCACACTGCCTCAAACACCTCTAAAAACAGAACTTTTATACATGCAAGCCACTTTCCTGCAAAGACTAGTGTGCATGTAGAACTGAACTGAAAGAACTGAAAATCTCATACTGACCTTTAAGTATTTTGACACTCCTTATATCCTTCTGCTGTGAAACATTCTGAACTGTCATTGTTTACACGTCTTAAACAACTATTATCATACACTGATAATTTCTGTATTATCTATATGTTATTTATTATCTATTTATTATATTACATATCTATTGACTATATTTATGTATCTAGATTGCAAATACCATACACTGCATCAATGTTCATATTGCTAACTACATGTCAATATTGCTGCTACTTCTTTGTCTTGTCTTAGCACAATGACTCGTCTTGTTTGTGTTTTAATTTTAAATTTAATTTTTAATTTATTATTTGCACTTCATGTTGTTACACTGTGGACCCTGAACTTCGCAATTTCGTCTATCTGTATACTTGTATATGGTTGAGATGACAATAAAGCTCACTTTGATTTTGATGCTCTGGCAAATGCTATGAGCCATGACGTCTCTAGAAAAAAATTAGATGCTTAATAGGAATCCAATATGGACACCACTTACTTAATTGTTTTAACTGATGCACCTAACTCAAAAAGTTCAAATTAACCTCTTAGTTTAGTTGAGGAAAAGGAAGAAATGTCAAAACCTTCTACCTGTTGCCTCTTACCTGTCTTACTGTCTGTATTGTACATCATATATTTAGGCATAGACAGCTCTGTCAGCAGGTTGTTTCACCGATGGGGACTGTCTTTACTTTCATACCTTTACTTCAACCCAGTTTACCACTACTAGAAGGCTTCACAAGAGCGTATCTTATGTCCTTAAGGGACCATAGATACTTTTACTTAAAAATGATATCTATTTGCTTGAAAACCACTAACAGCAAATGAATAGTGATACAAGGAATCATGCAACTTGGGTCTCTTACTCTACTCAGAGTAGAAGTGATAAGATGCTGATGACAATTCCATTCCTATTTTTGAATTATGTGTTCTCAAGCAAGAGAGGTGGTAAAATATTTGGAGGTTTTTAAAAGCTTCTGAGAGAAAGGGGTGGTACAAGGGTGGGGGGCTTCTTTGAAAAGTGTCTTATTTTACAACATAAACATCTCTCCCCCGTTCTTGCCCACAATAAGCACACAAACCTGGCTTTCTTTTAATAGCAGGTGTAAAATAAAGAGAAATGCAGCACAGAAAGGTTTGGGGTTTCCAGCCCCGTATACTGTACAGTTTGCAAAAATATATCACATAAGTCCAGAGTATTCTTAACAGAGAATTACTGAACAACAGTCTGGTGAGATGGGGGAGCATTTATAGGGCGAGCCGGAATAAACAGGGGGAGCGTGGGTAATGAGTTGCGGTGCATCCTGGGAACGTGATGTCATCAGCGGGTAGGAGGATGAGGAAGTGGAGGAACGGGAGCTTGCTCAGGGTGTCGGCGTTTCCTTCTTTCTGGGAAGAATAAGGAGAGAATGGTTAGTTGCTCGCCAACCCCTTATGGCTTTTGGGTTTCCGCTACTTCCTGAGTCGTTCTGCGGCTCCCCAAGCACGCGTGCGTGACATGGCCCCCCCTTAGCCCAGCCCCACCGGGGCGGGTGCACCGGACCGAAAGGTCATGAACCCAGGAGAGGGCGTTCATGACCTCTCGGTAAACTTGTACGGCTGAAGGTCCAAAAACCACCTGGTGACCCGGGGATTCGACTCCCTGTGCAACGCCATCCACTGCAGGGCGGCATGGTCTGTCACCAGGGTAAACTCCCGGCCCAGCAGGTAGTACCTCAGGTGTGTCACCGCCCACTTGATGGCCAAGGCGTCCCTCTCCACTGCCGCATACCTGGTCTCCCGTTCCAGCAGTTACCAGCTCAGGTAAAAGACGGGGTGTTCGACACCGTTGATGCTTTGGCTCAGCACTGCCCCTAGGCCTGTGTCCGAAGCGCCGGTCTGGAGAATAAACGGGAGAGAAAAGTCAGGTGTTTTTAATATTGGTGCTGAGGTTAGGGCCGCCTTTAGGTCACCGAATGCCTGTTCTGCAGTAGGATCCCAAACCACACACAACGGAGCCCCTTTCCTTGCTAAGTTTGTCAAGGGTGCTGCCCTTTCGGAGAAGCGAGGTACAAATCGGCGGTAGTACCCTGCTAACCCCAGGAAAGCCTGCACCTGTCTCTTGGTACTCGGACGGGGTCATTCCAGGATGTCTTTAATCTCAGAGCATTGTGGCTTCACCTGCCCCCGCCCCACCAGGTAGCCCAAATATTTGGCCTCTTTCAACCCGAAAAAACATTTACGGGGGTTTATACGGAGGCCGGCTTTCGCCAGGGTGGCCAGGACAGCATACACCTGCACAATATGTTCCTCCCAGGTGCCGGAATGGATGACAACGTCATCCAGGTAGGCGGCACAATAGGACTGGTGGGGCCATAGCAGTCTATCTACCAGACGTTGGAAGGTTGCTGGTGCCCCGTGCAGCCCAAATGGGAGAACCTTATAGTGCCAATGCCCACTAGGGGTACTGAAGGCGGCTTTCTCTTTTGTGGATTCCGTTAAGGGAATTTGCCAGTACCCTTTGGTCATGTCAAGAGTAGTCAAATAATGGGCCTTCCCTAGCCGTTCAATGAGGTCGTCTATCCTGGGCATAGGGTAGGCATCAAACTTGGAGACCTGATTTAGACGTCGGAAGTCATTACAGAATCTCCACGAGCCATCAGGCTTGGAAACGAGGACGATAGGACTGGACAACGGGCTGTGACTTTCCTTGATAACGTCCAAGTCCAACATCCGCTGGATCTCTAGTTCAACCTCCGCTCGTTTTGCCTCCGGGAGACAGTAGGCTCTTTCCCTGACTACCACCCCGGGGTCCGTGCTGATGTCATGCTCAATCAGTGAGGTGCGGCCAGGTGTCTCGCTCACCACCTCGGGGACGGCTAGGACGGTTTGTTCCAGCTCCTGCCGTTGGGAAGGTGACAAGTCTGGGCTGAGGTTAAGATGTATTTTGTTTGAGAAAAGGGAGAGGGATGCACCGGAGATCGGGGCCTCATCCCGAACTCTCCATGGCTTTAGCAAGTTCACGTGGTACACCTTTTCGCGTGGGTGGCGATTCGGCTGTCGGACCAAATAGTTGACCAGCCCCTTTCTCTCAATAACCTCGTAGGGCCCTAGCCAATGGGCCAGTAATTTGGAGTGAGAGGAGGGCACTAACACCATCACTCGATCCCCAAGCTGAAATTCCCTGAGGGTGGAGTTTTTATTGTAACACCGCGCCTGCGCTGCTTGAGCATGTATCAGGTGGTCTTTGAGAAGGGGCCTGATGTGTGTCAGTCTATCCCGCAGTTGCGCGATATACTCTACGACAGCTGTGCGCAACCTGCGGCCGTACGGCCGCATGCGGCCGTGGGCAAGGACTTTGGCGGCCGTGGACGTGTATATTAAAGTGTACGTAATGGCGGCCGTGCAGGTGTAGGGTCTCTGGAC
Source organism: Erpetoichthys calabaricus (assembly GCF_900747795.2). Lineage (NCBI taxonomy): Eukaryota > Metazoa > Chordata > Cladistia > Polypteriformes > Polypteridae > Erpetoichthys > Erpetoichthys calabaricus. The sequence continues at coordinate 71,753,522 of NC_041397.2, read as the reverse complement.
TCCAGCGAGTAAGGGGTCTCAACGCCGCGGAATCTTTGTCGGCCGGGTCGGTATGGTGACGCCGAAAGCCGATTTGGACTCTGGGGTCTCTAGACTCCTGCAAGTGTAGAATCTCAAACACCGCAGAACCTTCCTTAGCCGGGTCGGTATGTTGACCAAAATGTTGCCCTTTATATATTCATCGTGGAAATCAGCAGTAGAATACCCACAACTACGAGAACTGGCCAGGAACATTCTCGTTCTTTTCGGAAGCACTTATTTGTGCGAAGCAGCGTTTTCCAGAATGAAATATCTGAAAAACAAGTACCGAACCCGATTGGTAGACAGCAATCTAGAGTCTGGAATACGGCTAATGGTCTCCAGCGAGTCCCCTGACTTTGCAAGTCTGTCTGCAAACATGCAAGAGCAAGGAAGCCATTAATGGCGATGTTTTCCAAACTTCCTGAAACAATTGCTGTAAAGGTTTTTTGTCCTATATGACGTTTCGTAGACATTTTTTTACATATGTAGACCAGTAAATTGAATATTGTCAGATATATCATACTCTGTTTTAATGTGTAATCTGTAAATTTTTACATAAATCATAAAACATTATTAAGTTTACTTGGACTTACTGGCGGCCGTTATTAAAGTAAAAAGTCTGTAGTGCGGCCGTCAATAGCGGAAAGGTTGCGCATGCCTGCTCTACGACATTGGTAGAGGGGAGGGCTTCCTCCTCCCATCCTTCCTTAACTATATCCAAAAGCCCCCGGGGCTGGCGGCCATATAACAATTCAAATGAGGAAAAGCCAGTGGAAGCTTGGGGTACCTCCCGGTATGCAAAAAGCACGAGGGGCAGTAATTGATCCCAATTCCTACCGTCTGCGCTGACTACTTTGCGTAGCATCTGTTTAAGCTTCTGGTTAAACCGTTCGACTAAACCGTCAGTTTGGGGATGATAGACAGACGTCTTCAGATGCTTTATGCGGAGTAACTTGGCCACCTCCCTGAACGTATCCGATGTAAAGGGAGTACCCTGGTCTGTGAGGACTTCTTTGGGTATTCCCACTCTGGAGAAAAGGTTTACAAGTTCCCGTGTGATGGTTTTGGTGTTAGCAGAGCGCAGCGGAACCGCCTCCGGGTATCGAGTCGCGTAATCCACTGTGACCATTATATACTTGTGGCCTCGGCTCGAAGGCTCCAGGGGCCCCACAATGTCGACTCCGAGTCTTTCGAAGGGAATATCGACTAGTGGGATTGGCACGAGAGAAGCTCGAGCCCTCCTAGGGATCTAGCGAATCTGACAGTCTGGACAGGATTGGCAGAAACGCCGGACCTCCTCATTAATACCGGGCCAATAGAACCGGAGCTTTATCCTCTCCAACGTTTTCTCGGCCCCGAGATGGGCGCCTAGGAGATGGGCATGCGCTAGTTCACAGACCTCCCGCCGGTAGGTCCGCGGGACTAACAACAATTTCTGTATCTTGCCTTCGTGAGTCGTGACTCGGTACAACAGATCGTTGTCAAGAACAAAGTAGGGCTCTGCTGGTCTGGGATCATTTGACATATGGCCATTTACTGCAACAACAGCATTCCTAGCAAACTTCAGGGAATCGTCGTTCCACTGTTCTCGCTTAAAGGAGGCCGGGGTAGCCCTGTATTGGCATTCCATCCAGCCTAAGGGATCGTCCGTCACCGTATAGGTGTCGACACCCTGGCTCGGGCCCTCACCAAGTGGTTCCGGGACAGGGTCCGGCGCCTGGGAATCTTCCCCCCGGCGACTTACGTCATCATTGTTTGCCGCATGGCACGGCGTGGGAGCCGCAGCGAGTGTCTCCTGTTTACTCACGGCTGGACCCAGGTTAAGGTAAGGAGTGGTTTTTGTTTTACCGCATTTCATGTTTGACCAGTCATGCCCTAATATCACTGGGAAGGGAGGCTCAGGAAGAACAGCGACCGAGAGTTGTATTACGTCTCCCTTCCATGTAATAAAGCAATTGGCAGCTCTATATGCCCTGGTCTCTCCATGCACACAGGTAACTATTTTGCGCTGGCTTGTCCACTGTCGCGGTAAAACATAACAGTGAGCAACAATGGATATGTTACTCCCGGAGTCAAATAATGCCATCATCGAGTGCCCATTCACCAACACCACTCCCACATTTGGAACAGCCAAGGGATTTGACAAAGCACCATACCTTTCAGCTAGTGTCACGGTACAATCCATCGCCTCTACGTGCAGCGGACAGGCTGGTAGGATGTGGCCGAGCTCACCGCACTTGAAACAGCGTGGCTGGGCTGGCCTCTCTCGGGGCTTAGCTGGTGCTTCTGCCGCGCGGCGGGTGGGCTCGGGGTGGCTAGCGCGTCCCTGTCGGGCTCCGCGAGCCGGCTGTTCTGGCCCCCCGGATCGGTGAACCGCGAGCTGGCGCTCTAAGACCTCCAGGAGGCCCTTCATATCCTTATATGGGTGCCGCCGGACCTGCTGGGCGAGGTATTCTGGCATGGCGTTTATGAGGCCTTCACAGGCCACCTGCTCCACGACTTTCCGTGCATGGGGGCCTTCTGGCCGTAGCCATCGGCCCATTTTGCCCCAAAACTCGAACACTTGTGCTCGGGCTGGGGCTTCTGGGTCAAAGCGCTACAGCCTCCACTCACTCGCCTGCTGGTCCGGCGTGACGCCGTAGCGACTAAGGATCTCTGATTTCAGATTGTCATAGCTCGCGGCCACCTCCTCGGGGAGGTCGTAATAAGCCCGCTGCGCGGCTCCCTTCAGATACGGCGCCAAGATGGACGCCCACTCCGCAGTCCTCTCGAATATGTCCAAATATGATTCAATGTCGTCCGTCTCCGACAACGGCACAATAGGCGGAGGCCGTGCTGGCTCCGGTCTTACCACGTCTGGAGAGTCTAGCCGGGCCGTGGTCTCCTCCAGCTTCCGTTGCGTCGCGGCATGCTCTACTTGGAGCTTCTGGAGTTGTGTAGCCAGAGTCGTCAATACGGCATTCAGGTCCTGTCCTTCGCTCATCATCGGACGTTTTCTCTATCCTGCCGACTACGCCACTGTAAAATAAAGAGAAATGCAGCACAGAAAGGTTTGGGGTTTCCGGCCCCGTATACTGTACAGTTTGCAAAAATATATCACAACAGTCCAGAGTATTCTTAACAGAGAATTACTGAACAACAGTCTGGTGAGATGGGGGAGCATTTATAGGGTAAGCCGGAATAAACAGGGAGAGCGTGGGTAATGAGTTGCGGTGCATCCTGGGAACGTGATGTCATCAGCGGGTAGGAGGATGAGGAAGTGGAGGAACGGGAGCTTGCTCAGGGTGTCGGCGTTTCCTTCTTTCTGGGAAGAATAAGGAGAGAATGGTTAGTTGCCCGCCAACCCCTTATGGCTTTTGGGTTTCCGCTACTTCCCGAGTCGTTCTGCAGCTCCCCAAGCGCGCGTGCGTGACACAGGGTAGACAATTTTCTCAAAACACAGAAATTGATACTAAATCATTATCACAAGATCATGGTTATATTCCCATGTGAATCAAGAGCTAAGTAAAATACTTTAAAACCTACATTTTCGCTTTTCCAGAATATACTGTACTTCTGTTCAGCATGACAAGACTTTCAGGCTAAAGCCAATTACCTGCAATCTGTCAGCTGAAATGGTTAATATATCTCCCGCACACAACTGCTCATTAATATGTACATGAATTCTTAATTTTCACTACTTTAATAGTATGCACCACGATGATCACCCAAACTCTGGAACAATTTTTCATTGAAAGATGGGTTAAACAAGGACTTTTTAGCAAATTGTAACATTGCTTCAAACAGAATTTTAGGTGAAAATTGAGCAGAAGAGAGAAAGTGTTGGTGTTTTTAGGATGTTCCAATGGGATGGTCTTTAAATAGGCAGACGTCTGATGTACATTAACTAAGAGAATCTTATTTAAAATGTTGTTCAAAATTCAGAACTTCAGGTAACTTCATAACTAAACCTTCTCTTTTGTTTTTATGGCCTGTTACTCTGACTCCAAACAGCTGTACTAAAATTTAGTCAAAAAAGCAAAGCCAAGTTTATTTCAGATTTTCTCTTTTGAATTCCACTACTGTTAAGCTATCATGGGTCATTGCTTTATTTGTTATCTTCAGTTCAGGTCTGTTCATGTTGAAGGCAAAAAGCATTTCTCCCATCAAGAAAACAGCAATGTTCATAAAATAACACACAAAATACTGCCACCTTTCAAGAAATCTACAAACAAAATTATACCACAATAATATCATGGAAACAACAAAAACAGTATTTCCAAAATGAACTAAAACAAATCAAGATGTATCAAATAAGATTCTTACAAATAACAACAGAGGTCAAAATTGAATAAAACAAATGTGAACATTCTCTGATTAGATACTGACACAGACATGAGATCTGTTTTAAGACCATTAGAACATCAAAGCAGTATGGCCATTTTTCCTGATCACTTTTATGCAAATCTTACATTCTGTTCCACAAAATTAATCTACTACTTAATGCTGTTGCATCTCTGTTTGCTGTGAGAGGAACTCAAAGCCCAATTTTGTGCCTAAGGTAGCCCACACATCTAATTCAAGAGTTGTGTTATGTGTATTACAGCCTAAGCTGTCTTTTGAGACCAACACCAAAGTTGAAATCCATGGGTTTATAAGTTTTTGCATGACAGACAGACAACCCTTTTATTTATGTAGATAGAATATCAGGTCATCTAACCATTGCTGAAACTGAAGGTCCGTTCTGTTATATAAACCTACATCAGAAGGACCAAAAAAATCAGAGTCTGAAAATGATGTTTACTTTGAAGTGAGAGCGAGTCCATTCTGCACAAGCACAACACATATAACACATCACACAAAGGAGTAAATACTTCTTACTCAGGGCACCCGAAGCTGTGTAGCATCCTTGAATAACTAAATATCAACATTTTGTTTTGCTTAATCTGGTAATTTTCATATAATTTGTTTTTGTATGAAAAATGAATAATTATGTAATTATGCAATCATTTTCAAACTCAGACAGGTGACCATTTTTTGTATGGATATGTGTTTTAGTTGATAAATGTACATTTAATGTACTATACAAATTGAACTGTATTTTGCACTTTTATTCAATACTGTTTTGTTTGTCAAGGTGTTTGGTGTTCTTTGTTTTTCAGTGCGTTCTTTGTTATATAAAAAATGGAGAACTAAATTGAATTTTTATTCTTCAATTAAAAAACAGTTGTGGGCACACAGGAATAGAATTATTTTGTTTGTTTTGTACTTCAGGTTTAATCTCTAACTCACCAGTCTAGGTCTGCCATCTCCTGAGAAGCCTTTTCATTTATCTAGCATATTGGAGACACTTATTTTTTTTTACTGTTAGTGCCATATGTGAACAAAACTCATTTAAAAAACACACACTATAGTTAAAATTGCTCTTTTGTTAGATGTGCCATGCACCTGAGTAAACAGAAAAAAAAGCTTCAGTTGTTTCATTCATTTCTCTCATAAACTCGAGAAAAGTACCTGATGGGAGGAGGTTTGGGGTCTTTGCCTTTATTTCTGTTTAGGGGTACCAGATTAGAAAATTAGAAATATGGGACACTCCTAAAATCTCTCTCTATATTATTATATATATAAATTTATACATGCCCCCTACACACCCAGACCAATATATTATATAAAAGTAGAGACGTGTTAAAAACATAAAGCAAGGATTTTAATGGGCTATGAGGAAAACAAAAGTTAAATCATTTGAAAATTATTTAATACAAGCTAAAATAAAAATTCTGTTAAAGTAAAATCATTTGAAAATATTTATTTAATACAGACAACAGAGAAATATTATTATTTAATACAGGCAGTTAGAAAAAAAGTTGGCCATGGCAAGTAGTAACAACACACTTTGTTAACACTGTATGTTGCAATGCTGATACAAAACTGCACAGCAGCGTGGCTGGAGAGCATAACGGTAAGAGTGTCGCTGTCCTCAGCCAACCATAGCAACTGAACAAGTTGAAAACAGGCAACAAACACTAGTTTCCTTGTTACATTTGGGTTATTTTCATCAAGAGAATCTGAGAAAAGAAAGTATAATTACTTATAAAGTTACAACTAAGTGCCTTAAGAAGGTAGTAAAAATATATTTTTATTACGAAAGTTGCAAATGAACTAAATACGGGACATTTGGGTGTCCTTGAAAAGGTCAGTACGGGAAAGGGGACAAAATTATTAAATATGGGACAGGTCCCGCATTTAAGGGACGTCTGGCAACCCTTTTTCTGTTCCAACTTGCCACCTGCCCGGATGTACATTTTTCTAGGAAAAAAAAACCAATTGAGTCACATACAGAAAATTAGTTTGTCACACGCTAATATGCCAAATTCTAAAAGAAAATTAAAATGTCTGCAGTTTTTTTTTGTTATTATTAGTTCCTGAAGGACATTCAGTATGTAGAGGGGAGAGATTGAAAACTCAGTACATCAACTCAATGTTAAATACAAAGTTTATATTCATCGATGTAATACTTGAGATACAGATAGATTTTATGCAGTTCTCTTTAGTCTTTGCACATGACATCATTAAAAGGCATGGTGGATTGATGGATGTTTGTTTGATGTAAAAGACACCTAAGTTAACTGATATCTGCGTGTTTCATTCTTCTTCATTTAAGTACTAGTTTTTGTAAAATTGTGTTGTGTGCCCCCAAACTCTTAGCATCGAGTTGCAATGTTCTTCAGATACCACACTACTAGGAGCATATCAAGATGTAAACCACTAAGTGTGATATCAACAGGAGCTTTTCATCAGTTCCACATTCCATTGTATTGAACATGTGGCTGTGATTAGGACTGAACCTGACTAGTCCACAGCTGAACCTGTTGTCGTTTATTATTTATATTCTAGGCTGTCAGCTGAGTGTTCAAAGATATCGAAAGCCTATACAAGATATTGCACGCTACTTAGGCCTTAGTAAGTATGTCTGCTTAATGACTTACACATTTAGCAATGGTTCCTATTCTAGAATTGTTTTTTTTTTTTTTTTTTAATGCAGCATACTACTACTTAATAAAGTGCTATGGTGTCCTTAGCACCACATTTACAGTATAGGGGGGGCAGCATAAAAAAATGAATACTAATTTTATACTAATGTTTACATGTTTTCACTTTCATTAAATATTCTTGGAAGTAGTAGAAATTAAACCTATAATATTTTTAAGAAAAGACAGTCTTTATGAGGTTCAGTGTTACATCATATATTGCCATATAATCTAACGTTGTTTTGAGAGTTTACTAAAAGACTTTAACATTCCCAATCCATACTAAATGAGTGCAAACATATTTTCAGTTAGATGTACTGTGGTATAAATTTAATAAAAGTTCATCCTCTATTTATTTTTGCAATACTAACCATTAAATGTTAAGCATAAATGTTCTATTTTTGAGTCATTACACAAGGCAAAGGTATCATTAAATAACGAATAAAAGAATTTGGTAAGACAGCAGTCACAAAAATAGTAAGCTATGTGTAATTAGACTTGCATCATTAAGTGCCATTTCCTGTTACTTGATTATTTTCCACTGGGTGCTGTTACTTCAAGCTCCCTGCTCAAATCTTTTTTTACACCGTGAAGTTCAATTTAGATGTGTCAAGGTTAAATTTAAAATGCAACATTTTTAAAGATATTGAAAACCTGGACAAGATGTTCCAGTTAGAGCTGAACAGAGTTTCATTTTTATAAAGTATACATTTTGTCATGGTTCAATATTCTAAAGTTGTAAAATATGGTTATTTTCATAACTACCGGTATAAATAATTAGTATGTATTGTCTATCGATTTTAACTTTATGCCATTAAGCAAATTACTAAGTCCATTAAATCTGCTCATGAGACACATTAGGTTATTATGAAACTTTCGAGTATGAGCACCATTTTTGAGATTTGCGCTGTGGTTGAAACTTTGTGTTAGTACACAACTCATCTTAATCAGCTTGACATGAGCCTGTGCACACTGAACACTGCAAACGAAATATAAAGACTAGCACACTTGTACTCACCAAGCAAAATATATATAATAAAGAGGTGGGAATGCATAGAGCAGTGTGGTGCAGGGGCTAAGGCAAAGGGTGTACTTACAGTATGACTGTATTCTAGGAATGGGCTCAGCCAAATAAAGTATTTCTGTTAGATAAAATGCCAGTGACGTTTTCAATTATATTATTATAAGAGTATTCCACTAGCACCCAGTAGTGTGTGTAAGTCCTGCTTTACTTTACAGTGCAGTACTATACAGAAATGTACAGTAAAACGTCACTTTCTGCTTCATGCAGTGAGTGTCAGTATGGTATACCAATCTATTCATATTGCAACTGATTTCCCTTAAAATAGTTACATTCCAGTTAATTAACTCACATTTTAGATCCTAGTGTCAAGCCTTTTTCTAATTAAAACCAACGCGCACAATAAGGAGTTGGAATATGAACTAGCACAAGAAGATTAAATGGAAGTGGCACACGTTAATTAACTAAAGATGAACTAAAATCAAGTAATGTTAATCAAAAGTTTATGACTAAAGCATGATTGTCTTTACCAGACATGTAAGCCAAACGATTACATTTGTATAAATACATTTCTCCATAAGCAAATTATATCTGTCTGTGTTTTAGTTGTTGATTTATCCAAACTGCTTATTCCAATTTCAAACTTGCAGGTGTATGAATCCTATTCTAGTAGTATTGAATACAAGGATCTCAGCTCCTTCTTTCCTCCTTACATTTTATTTTGCTTCAGTTGAAGTTCACATTGTCAGGTGTATCAGTCAGCTGAGTGTGTTTTCTGCTGCTCTGGTGTTGTTTTATTATATAAAATGGGTGATCTTGTATTCAAAATCCAAAATGGCTGCTATGCCATGTTGTTATGAACATTGTTATGTAGCACAATGTTCATGGTTGGCTTGGTTCAACAGTGAGTTTTCCTCTACTACCACATGTGAGGCCAGCATACAGTATTGTAACAATCGTAACAGTGGTAAAATAAATAATAAATAATAGATAATAACATTAAGTAATATAAATTAGATTTAAGCAAACATGGACAAATGTGACCTCCTACAAAATAATCCATTTCACACCAATATTGTGCATTTCAAAATTTTTATGTATTTAAATATTATTTTGTGACCGTTGCTTATGATATCTTCAGACTGGACTGTTGCTTACTGGAGTATATTAAACAACCATGATGGTCAGGAGCAGATTAACTAATTTGGGGGGCCCTAGGCTGAGGCTATCGTTACCCTCCACATTACCTTCCTGTTTATACTAATGCCCCACCTCTCTGCATCTTACCTTAAGCTAGTGATCCATAGCAAGCAAATTCAAATGCAAACCACCGTGTGGCATTTAATGCACATGATATTGCTTTTATAATGCTGTACATTATGGGGCATAGACATGTTGTGGGATATGGCCGGCCATTCATCCCGGCCAATACCCCCAGGCCGCCAGGTGGAGCCCTCCCTGTAGCATGGAAGTGCCCCGAATGCCAGCAGGGAATTATGGACAGTGGACTGTTAATTCACAGCCCTGCTGGATACCATGGGGGCTGCCAGAGGATGCTGCAGGGAGGAGTAAGGACTATTTTCCCTACACCCCGGAAGTACATCCCAGTCACATGGACAGAAGAAATTATGTGCTTCCGGGATGAAAAAGAAGAGTTTTTGATCTGACCCGGAGGTGCTAGGAAGTCACATGGGCTGACGGTTCAGAAGCACTTCTGGGTCAAGGACTATAAAGGACTCTGGGAAATCCCAGACGGATGAGCTGAGCTGGGTGGAAGGGTGGCAACACGTCTGGGAGAGTGGAGGATTGATTTATTGGTTATTGATTGTTATTGTATGAGTATTGTGGAGAGGATGGTGCTTTGTGCACTGAATTATTGTAATAAAATCAATATTTGGATTTTACCTGGTGTTTGGCGTGGTGTCCGAGGGTTCAAGGGTGCGAGAGCGCCCATATCTGTCACAGTTGGCGTAGTTGGCAGGATTCTCTGGCCGTCGGTTTGGCAGAGGACCTGTATGTAAAAATTCACTGTGGACAGAACCCTAAAAAGGCAGCGTCACGACATTCGGAAAAAATCGCCATAAACCCCGTTTTCCAAGACTGTCATGGGGTAAAAGGAGAACAAGCAAAGCGGTAACACTAGCGGAGGTCTAGCGCTCGGCATTGCCTGCGCTCAAGATGAGCCATGGAGCGGCTACATGCTTCAGGAGAAGCATCCGGAAGAGGACAATGGCAATGAGGTATGTGCCGGGAGCGAATTTGAAAACTTATTTAAAATAACGCATTTTGTCCCGTGCGCATACCTCCCAAGGGTCCATCTGGATGTTCTGCGGGAGGCAGGAAAGAATCCCGAAGATGGTGGGGCACTCACAACCATGGAGCCGACGAGCGAGAAAGACTTCCACATGTCGGGTGCCAGTGAAGGACACGTGACCCAACCCGAAGGATTGTGGGAAGGAGAAGGTCCGCGTCCAGCTGCTTTTGGCTACACCCAGGAAAAGACGGACTTGGTTTTTCTGAAGGGGAAAGGGGAGGCGAGCGAAGCACCGTTCTCCCTACAAAAAGGTAAGGAGGTCCGGGAAATGACTGATTGGTCCATCGATAAATTGAGACAGACGGATTGCAGTCAGGCCAAAAGTGGCACCGCAGACATCCAAAAAGAACTCCAAATCCCAGGCTCCCTTGCGGAACCCGTCAGAGCACGTGCCAAGAGCGGGCGTGCTCATTGGCTCCCAGCCGGAGGGTAAGGCTAGTGATCTCCTGAGCATACCTCCGGCTGAATTAAATAATTTTTTGGACGTGCGCGAACTGGAGAAGTTGCTTCAGCCCGTGCACAATTTCTTACAGGTTGTGCAGACAATCAAGAAGATCGTCTCGGACTTGGGAGCAGGGGCTGAAGCTCCTATAAAAAGACTAGACAAATACCTGCGGCAATCTTCTCGGGAGCCGCCTGTATTAATTAATGCGGTGGTACAGGTAAGCGAGACCTGTACTGTAAATCATAGAGGGACACAGTGTGATCTGGGCCCGCGATTAATTAGTAGTGGGTGCCAAGTCACTGCAAGCCCTACACGAGAGTATGGAGTGATGACAGAAGAGACGGGTGAAGCACCGATTGAACTGGAGCGGCTGAAAAGTGCTGTCTCCGGGAGTGACGCGGTGCTGAAGATGCCGCCCCAGGTCAATTATAAATCAAAAGGGGTTCAAACAGGGAAAGGTCTCTCTCTGACTAATAGAGAGACTCGGACTGTGGGAAAACCCCAGATTAAAAAGGAGATCCCAAGTGAGAAACGGGGGTCTCCTGACACAATAGAGAAGGGAGCTGAGAGCTCAACTGCAGCGGTGGAACCATCCTCAGCGGACAAAGGGGCGGAGAAAAAATTCCCACACTGTTTCCAGTCATGCAGAGGGAGACAAGTAGGAGAACGGTGGCTGTGCTATGAGTGCCGCCAACCGGGCCATGTATGGCGAAGTTGTCCTGGGAGGACTAGGAATAACAGTTCTTATTTATATAATATTCCCCCAAGGTCCTCCCAGGAGTTTTCTGGACATTGCCAAGGCCCGACCAATAGTCCCTCCTGGAGGAAGATGACCCTCGCGGGGCTGGTCGCTTCGAACCATGGTTCTTCGCGGGGGGGGGGGGGGGATTACTGTGGGATATGGCCGGCCATTCATCCCGGCCAATACCCCCAGGCCGCCAGGTGGAGCCCTCCCTGTAGCATGGAAGTGCCCCAAATGCCAGCAGGGAATTATGGACAGTGGACTTTTAATTCACAGCCCTGCTGGATACCATGGGGGCCGCCAGAGGACGCTGCAGGGAGGAGTAAGGTCTATTTTCCCTACATCCTGGAAGTACGTCCCAGTCACATGGACAGAAGAAATGACGTACTTCCGGGATGAAAAAGAAGAGTTTTTGATCAGACCCGGAGGTGCTAGGAAGTCACATGGACTGAGGGTTCAGAAGCACTTCCGGATCAAGGACTATAAAGGACTCTGGGAAATCCCAGACGGATGAGCTGAGCTGGATGGAAGGGTGGCAACGCGTCTGGGAGAGTGGAGGATTGATTTATTGGTTATTGATTGTTATTGCATGAGTATTGTGGAGAGGAGGGTGCTTTGTGCACTGAATTATTGTAATAAAATCAATATTTGGATTTTACCTGGTGTTTGGCGTGGTGTCCGAGGGTTCAAGGGAGCGACAGCGCCCATATGTGTCACAATGTGCACTGTGAAACACCAGTCTGGCTTTTAGACCAATCATATGATATCAGCAATAGTGACTGAAGGAATAAGCAGTTGTAAACAACACAATATGAGCAAAAAGGCCACTTCTACCATACACAGTGGCCTATTGCTGCCCGACCAGTCAACCCACAACATTCACAAAACCTAAGGTCAGTTTTTCTTTCAATTTTATTTTCTCTCAACCCAATCTTGCCCTTCTTAGTCTCTTCAAGATGCAGAATTGCCAACGACAGTCATTCCTTCCCCCTTGGAGAATCGCCTCCACAGGTCATAATATAGCAATGTCAATTGCTTAATTTGACTGCAGAAACCCATCACGAGACACTTTGCAAACTGCACATGACATTTTCTCATTGAATACAATGAGGAGTCATGACTGCGCAACCCAAAATCAGGCTGAAACTACGCCTTAGATGAAGGCACAACACAAAATCGCACAAAAGCACAGTATTTGTCCCTGCATTAATAAGCTTTTTATTCTGTACTTTTTTGCATGAAAATCCCTTATGACTGTGATATCCACAGGGGTACCACTTTCAAAAGGCATCAGTGTTGGGTTTTCCTTCTTGCATTATAGACCCCAGTCCAAATTATGCCAAAGCCTGTTGTGATAAAAGCACTTCTTATTTGCATTGGCGACAGGTACTCAGGGATGGGCTGATACCAACTATTCTTGCACCCTTCAATGAATGAATTTGAAATTACTACTCCCTATTGACTTATAACCCCGCCACAGGGGATGCACAAACCAGTGTGTTTCTTCATGCTGGTCCCAAGCCCAGATAAATGGGGAGGGTTACGTCAGTAAGGGCATCTGGTGTAAAATTTTGCCAAATCAATAAGCGTACAACAATACAAATTTCCATACCGGATCGGTCGAGCCCCTGGTTAACAATGACTGCCACCAGTACTGTTAGCCAACAGGGTGCTGGCAGAAATTGGGCTACTGTTGGCCGAAGAAGAAGAAGAAGAAGAGGGGGGATGATGTGTCCGGAGGCAGAAGGAAAGTAAAGAGAGTGGAACTGATGGTAGGAACTTTGAATGTTGGCAGTATGACTGGTAAGGGGAGAGAGTTAGCAGATATGATGGAGAGAAGGAAGGTTCATATATTGTGCACGCAAAAGACTAAATGGAAGGTGAGTATGGCCAGGTTAATTGGAGGTGGATTCAAATTGTTCTATTACGGTGTGGATGAGAGGAGAAATGGGGTAGGGGTTATTCTGAAGGAACAGTATGTCAAGAGTGTTTTGGAGGTGAAAAGAGTGTCAGACAAATTAATGATTATGAAGCTGGAAATTGGAGGTGTGATGATGAATGTTGTTAGTGCATAAGCCCCGCAGGTTGGGTGTGCGCTAGAGGAGAAAGAAGATTTTTGGAGTGAGTTGGATAAAGTGATGAACAGTGTACCCAAGGGACAGAAAGTAGTGATTGGAGCGGATTTCAGTGGACATGTTGGTGAAGGGAACAGAGGAGACGAGGAGGTGATGGGTAGGTATGGTGTCAAGGAGAGGAATGAAGAAGGTCAAATGATAGTGGATTTTGCCAAAAGACTGGGCATGGCTGTGGTGAATATGTATTGTAAAAAGAGGGTGGAACGTACAATTACGTACAAGAGTGGAGCAAGATGCATACAGGTAGATTACATCCTATGCAGAAGAGTCAATGTGAAGGAGATTGAAGACTGCAAAGTGGTGGCAGGGGCAAGTATAGTTAAGCAGCATAGGATGGTGGTCTGTAGGATGGCGTTGGAGATCAAGAAGAGGAACAGAGTGAGGGCAGAGCCAAGGATCAAATGGTGGAATTTGAAAAAGGAAGACTGCAAGGTTGAGTTTAGGGAGAAGGTGAGACAGGCACTGGGTGGTAGTGAAGGGTTACCAGACAGCTCAGAAACTACAGCAGAAGTAGTAAGGGTGACAGCAGGATGAGTGCTTTTCATGACATCTGGACAGAGGAAGGAGGAAAAGGAAACCTGGTGGTGGAATGAGGAAATACAGGAGAGTATACAGAGGAAGAGGATGACAAAGAAGAAGTGGGATAGTCAGAGAGATGCAAAAAGTAGACAAGTGTACAAAGGAGATAAGGCACAAGGTGAAGAGAGAGGAGGCGAAGGCTAAATTAAAGGCGTATGATGAGCTGTATGAAAGGTTGGACACTAAGGATGGAGAAAAGGACCTGTACCAAGTGGCTAGACAGAGGGACCGAGCTGGGAAAGATGTGCAGCAGGTTAAGGTGATAAAGGATAAACATGGAAACATAATCACAAGCGAGGAGAGTGTGTTGAGCAGACGGAAAGAGTACTTTGAGAGGCTGATGAATGAAGAGAACAAGAAAGGGAAGAGGTTGGATGATGTGGAGATAGTGAATCAGGAAGTGCAATGGATTAGCAAAGAGGAAGTAAGGACAGCTATGAAGAGGATGAAGAGTGGAAGGGCTGTTGGTCCAGATTACATACCTGTGGAAGCATGGAGGTGTTTAGGAGAGATGGCAGTAGAGTTTTTAACCAGATTGTTTAATGGAATCTTGAAAAATGAGAGGATGCCTGAGGAGTGGAGAAGAAATGTACTGGTGCCGATATTTATGTTGTGTTGGTTTGGACATGTGCAGAGGAGAGATGCTGAGTATATTGGGAGAAGGGTATTAAGGATAGAGCTGTCAGGCAAGAGGAAAAGAGGAAGACCTAAGGGAAGGTTTATGGATGTGGTGAGAGAGGACACGCAGGTGATGGGTGTAACAGAACAAGATGCAGAGGACAGAAAGATATGGAGAAAATGATCCGCTGTGACAACAACTAACAGGAGCAGCCAAAAGAAGAAGAAGACTCCCTATTGACTTATAAGTAAAATAGTGTAGTGCACTGGTACTTCGGTTCAGTCCTTACCCCAAAACCAATGAATCATTTTTACCTTTTAATGATCACATTAATTACTTAACCATTATGCCTTCTCTTGTTTAGCATACTTAGAAGTGTTGTAATATCATAGTTACATGTGTCAGCAATTAAGAAATAGCTATATTTTGCCATATCTTTAAATGTTTAACTTAATGTAATTTTCTTTTAACTCTGTGGGTTTATTCTTTTAATTGTATCCAAATGCTGAAAACTGGTGTGTGACCACTAGGGGGCATTGCAGCATGCCAAAACCCAGACACACTGCACAGACACAAGTCCTGGGTTCAAAATAAATGCTTTACTATAATAAATTACCTTAGCGAAGGCTTGCTTATTAGTATAATAACCTTCAAACAAGCTCAATCACAATCATTTTTCTCTTCTTTCTCTCTTCTCCTCCACACCTCCTCGTTGAGTTTTATCCTTCCACCTGACTCCAACTTGCTTGGGTGAGAAAGGGGGACTCCTTTTATTCAAGACCCTGGGAGTATTTCCAGTGCTAGGGCATATCCAGTTGGAAGCACTTCCGGTTCAAGTGGAGCTCCCTGAATGTAGGGAGCATAAATCCCTGCAGCAACCCCATGGTGGCACCCAGGGGACCCAACAGGGTTGCTCTGTGACACTACAATTCCCAGCATGCCCTACAGGTGTCCTGAGCACCAAAAACAATGAATAGCAAAGTACAGCTATGTCAGTGTACTTGTGTTAGTAAAAAACTCCTCTGAATGTGTTTGAATGTTTGCATTCTTGTAAAACTAAGCATAAAACAGTTTAGATACAGGAGAGAAAATAAAATGAAAGAGAAATCTTTGGACTATGACATTGTCTTGTAAAAACAGGGTGTCACTAATCTTTCAAATTATCCTTTACAACTGCAGTCGCTGATAAATTGTTTTTTTATGTATGTATGTATACACTATACGCTAAAAAAAATGGTATTATATTTTTGTCAATCCATCAAGGAGACATACAAGAACAAATGTCATTGTGCTGATCACGTCTACGTGCTGACCTTCCTGCAGTCCCTTGTGCATAAATCACTTATTTGTTTAATTAAAGAAAAATAATTATCTGTCTCGACTCTCCTCTCATGCATTTTTCACCTTTGCAAAAGTTAGACAGTGTAGGGTGGCCGAGAGTTAATGCCATTGTCTGACTGGACAGGTGCCCTTAGGATATAGCATGGACCAATCATGTTGCATATCTCTCTCTCTCTCTCACTCCTGCGCTTCCTCTGTCTTACAGCTTGTGGCTCGATAGCACTGAGCAGATAGAGAGAGAGAGAGAGAGCACAGTGTGATTTGTCCCATTAGTCCCAATGGCTAGTCCATTCATGCAGGTAATGTAATGTACCATACAGCTGTAAAGTAATGATTCGTTTCCATTTTCCTAAGAAGAACTGCTTTTAAAGAACTTAACCCAATTACTTTTTTTTCCAAGGCACACCCCAGTCAGGGGGCCCCTAGACTGCAGCCTATGCATTAATTTGCCCCTGCCCCTATTGTGAATAAATTCTGGTGGACACTCTTCCCCATTTTCTGGTAGCACACCTCTCTTCAACCCCAAGTCATCCTGATGAAAGCTTCAGCAAGAACAACCTGTTTTGAGTTAAAAGAATTTTTGTGAAGAACAGCAACAGATCTTTGGGTGTGAGAGGAGTATGAGCAGAAGCAAAAATAGCAAGATACATAGAGCAGACAAGGGAAACAGAGTAAAAAACAGGGACAGGAAATCTAAGTAGTACTGAACAGAACATATACTCGCTGCAATGTAGGTATTTCTGTGGCATCTCCAAGATCTTATCATTTGGAGAGAGAAAGATAAGCCACGGTAGTGAAATGTGCCAAAGACTGGGGGTAAAGTGCCTTATGTTTGCTGCTGCAGCATTAAATTCTGGTGAGAAACTACAGTATGATCAAAATTGACATTGTCACTCATCCAAAGCAGCCCTTTGTAGCAGACGCTTTTTTGGAAACATTGCTAGTTTATGCCTGGGTGGTGACAATGAATACTTTAGTTTGTTGCATTTTAGTTGAAGTCATTACATAACATTAATAGATAATCCAAATTTCACTGCATGATGACTAGTTTTAACCAGGTTAAAAACAAATATGAGACTTGCATCAACTAAACATGGAGTAGAACTGTATATATTCAAACTTTATTGCCTATGTACATTTACTTTGTATTGTTAAACGTAACACCACAAAATGTTTATCCTTATTCGTTACCCTCTTCCCAAAACCCAGTTATCCACATCTTCACCATGAGATGTCACAGTTTTTTTCTCTTTTTGCATTTGCACTCTTTTATCTTAATTTTCAACACTGAACTGGTGTTATTATCTGAACATTTAATTCAATACTGAGATAGTCTCCCATGAACAGTTTTTAAGTATTGATTTTAACACCCGCAGTGTAAATGCCAATGGCAATTTGCTTTATATGTCTCATTTAGCCAACTCATATTTTTAAAATCATATTATTAGCCTGAGTCACACTTCTTAACTTACAATTGTGCCTCACATACTATAGAAAGAGCCAAGAATCAGATCCAAAGCAACAAATATAATGGTAAAAAAAAGATTAAACTGCAACTTTCATGAAAAGAAGTTTTATGAGCCTAACTTTGTAAAGTTAGTATTTACTCTACAAAGGCTTCTTAGAAATATTAAAGCAAACTGTCAATTTTATGCACACTGTTTAAACCAAGGAATACATACATTTTGTAATTTTTGCACATGAAATAGAAATATCCAGTAGAACATTTTGTGACAGATGACTGAGGCCCATGCCTGGTCAGGACGCCCCTTCACCACATCTGCCAGGGGGACAAGGGTTGGAAGCCCAGTATCTCCCCCTGGACGTTAGATGGCCGCCTCCCTGGGTTGCAGCGCTGCCTTGGACTCCCCTAGGGTTTCATGGGGGTTGGAGTTCTGTGCAGCTCTATGAGGTTCCGCAGGCACCACCAGGGGGTACTGCAACAGGAGCGGCTGGCCCCTTTTGGGCACTGGTTTCGCCTTACCCGGAAGTGCAGCTGGATGTCGATAATCGATCACCTGGAGCACTTCCAGGTACCCAATAAAAGGGAGCCAGTGACCACCCGATTCTGGCCGCTGAGTGGTGGTGTCCAGGCAGCGTCTCCGCCCCGTTTCTGCTTTCTATGTTGCAGGACCAGACCCTGGAACTGCACAACTGGGAGACCTGCCCTCGCAGGACGAGCTGCTGGCCCCTATGGGTCTCAGCTGGCGATGGGGCACTGTGGCAAGCGGCTGGGGGCGGTACCTAGCCAGGATGCCCAGAAGGACCGGAAAAGGGATTATGCCACCTCCGGACCCCAAGGGGCCAGTCACCCTGGTTGGTATTGGACCACGGGAACAGAGCAGTGAAGCTCAACCCTATAGGGGGCGGTGGTCACCGCCAGGGGGTGCCCAGATGCCTAAAGAGCCCTGGACGTCAGCACTTCTGCCACACCAGGAGCACATCTGGGTGAGCATAAAAGGGGCCGCCTCTCTCTATTCGATAGCTGGAGTCGGGTGGAAGAGGACAGAGCTCAGTGGAGAGGAGTGGAGGCGGTCAGAAGAGAGAGAGAGGCATTGGAAAGGCCTGGACTTGAGGGTGATTGGTGCAGGGGCACTGGGTTGTGCGTGTGCACTTGTATATAGTAAATAAGAATAAACTGTGTGTGGTGTTTAAACCTTCAGTGTCTGCCTGTCTGCATCCGGGCTGCTTACCACAATTTATAATTATCTAATGCAATGCATATGCTTAAAACAAATGAACAAACAAAACAAAAAGCATTAAGAGTAAATTTGACCAGAGTGTTGTTTTGGACTGTGGAGTTGCTAATTCTGTTTTTAATAGCTGGTCGATATCTTTCTTTTCCATTGCTGCAGGCAGGTTTATATCATAACATCTTACCATAACCACTCAACATGTCTGTTTTATTTTTGCACTAGCACCTTTTACATTTAGTCCACAGAGATTTTCAACACATCTTATGTAGTATACACAGGGGAAATGTGAAAACATTAATGTGTCTTTCTAAGAATTTCACTTTAAAAATGACATATGGGCTTAAATGGAAGCTGACCGAGCTCAGATTACATACCTTAGAATGAAAAAATTACATTCTTTCACAAAGAATTCTTATATACGGTATGAAATCATTTTGCTTCCAATACACTGCAAAGGTGTCTACTGGGGAGCTCAATGTCCCAATATGATTTTGTGTTTGAAATCCTAGGCAAAATGGAAAACAATAAATTGAAATAGGTCAGGTTGTCTGTTTACTCCAAAGACCTGTTTTAGAGTCTCATGATCCAAATAGCAAAGAAAAAATGTAAACTTTACTAACACAGATACCAGTTCAGCATTTTTATCTTAAACTTTTCTTATTATTGCTTAAATCAATACACATTTTTCTAAGAGTTTGCATTTTAGCATTGGAGTTTATTCTCATCTGAATTTTAACTATTGCCAGGTATAATGGATTCAGAAAGTATTCAGACACTTAACTTTCTGCACACTTTATTGCATTGTATTTTAAATTTTAAATGAATAATATTGCCATTTTTGCTTCAATCTAAACTCTATAACCTATACTGACAAAGTGAAAACATGTTTTCAGAAAGGTTTGCAAATTTATTGAAAACCAAAAATGGCTGCTCACCTGACTATACCATCCATACGGTGAAGAAAGATGATAACAGCATCATGCTATGGGATGCTACTCAGTGGCAGGGACAGAAAGGTTGGCCAGAACTGAGGAAAGGATTAATGCAACCAAATAAAAAGATGTCTTTGAATAAAACTTATGACCTCAGAGGCTCAGACTGTAGTGATAGTTCACATTTCTGCTCGACAATAACTTGAAGCATACAGTGCAGCTAAGACAATGCTAGAGTGGCTTTGGTACAAGTCTCTTGACTGTTCTGAGTGGCCTAACCAAACCCCAGACCTGAAACTCAGAGACCTGAAGTTGTCAGTTTACAGAAGCTTCCCATCCAGCCTAACAGAGTTTGGCAGAATCTGCCAGGAAGAATGGAATAACCCACCCAAAGGTGTGCAAAACTTGTAAAGATGTACCTAAGCAGACTCAAAGCTGTAATTGCTGCAAAAAGGGATTCAACAAAGTACAGAATTAACACTAGAATCCCTGAAGCCTACTAAAAAACTTGTAATCCCGGCCCACCTTAAATTCCTTTGCACCTCTCCATCAGTGTCTTTTGTTTTGTAAATGTGCTGATCAGAACAAGCAGCAAGCAGCCTGCTGTCCCATCCCCCCTACCGACGGAGCTCAACTCAGGCACAAATCGTTACTACTAAAACATGAAAAAATTTTGTGTTTTAGGTATGTTTTCAGCATTTCTTGCATTTCCTGTCATCCTACACTTACAGTACATAGATCATTATAGACACAGAGCACACATGAAATGCATGTGTTCCAAATAACGATATATTATTTACCCCATACAACTCCAGGCACCTCACATCGAGATAAACAAGGCTTGAGCTGGGAGATATTTTTGCCTGAGTTAAGCTCCATTGGTAGGGCGATGGGATAGCAGTCTGCTTGCTGCTTGTGCTGATCGGCACATTTACAAAACAAAAGACGCTGATGGAGAGGTGCAACGGAATTTAAGGTGGGCTGGGATTACAAGTTTTTTCATAGGCTTCAGGGATTCTAGTGTTAATGGTCTGACTTATGTGAATAACAGATTTCAGATTTTGAGTTTAATAAATTTGCAACCTTTCTGAAAATGTTTTCACTTTGTCATAGTGGATTATTGAGTGCATACTGATGGGCAAAAATGGCAAATTTGTCCATTTAAAATTAAATGTACAACACAAGTGTGCAGAAAGTGAAGTGGTCTGACTACTTCCTGAATCTACTGTATGTCTCTTTACATATTATACAGTATACAAAATTAAGATCACCAGCATGCTTTAGTATGGTAGTTAAAAGACATAAAGCACTGGTCTTAGAAAACTTGTTTAAGTGTTTATTTTACATATCTCTTTTGGCAGCCAGTAGATACATGCATCCAAATAGATGCCTGGCAATACAGGAGCTCCCCAATGCACAACATTCACCCTTTATTTACATGATGCCTTAAATATACTATAATTCTGAGACATGCTTCCTGCAGAAGGTCTTGGATAGGACTCCAAATTGGACTTTACACAGTGGAGCCATATACAAAAGTGGTTAGAATCACCTATATTACCTGAGCAGATCCAGGTACTTTGGCATTAGCAAAACATTTGTTCATATTTTCTGTCCTATCTATCCTACTATACAGTAATCCCTCCTCCATCGCGGGGGTTGCATTCCAGACCCCCCCGCGAAGGGTGAAAATCCGCGAAGTAGAAACCATATGTTTATATGGTTATTTTTATATTGTCATGCTTGGGTCACAGATTTGTACAGAAACACAGGAGGCTGTAGAGAGACAGGAACGTTATTCAAACACTGCAAACAAACATTTGTCTCCTTTTCAAAAGTTTAAACTGTGCTCCATGACAAGACAGAGATGACAGTTCCGTCTCACAATTAAAAGAATGCAAACATATCTTCCTCTTCAAAGGAGTGCGCATCAGAGAGAGAGAGAGAGAGAAAAAAGCAAACAGTCAAAAATCAATAGGGCTGTTTGGCTTTTAAGTATGCGAAGCACCGCCGGACAAAGTAGCTGCAAGGAAGGGAGCAAGCATTTTTCATCATTTTTTAGAGGAGCGTCCGTATCCTCTAGGCCAGTATGCGAACAGCCCCTCTGCTCACACCCCCTCCCGTCAGGAGCAGAGAATGTCAGAGTGAGCGAGAGAGAGAGAGAGAGAGAGAGGAAAGCAAACAATCAAAAATCAATACGTGCTGTTTGATCTTTTAAGTATGGGAAGCACCATGCGGGAAGCATATCACTTGCAAAGCAGCCACGTGTAAGCCCAGCAAAGAAGGGAGCACAGTGAAGGTAATCTTTCAGCGTTTTTTGAGGAGCGGCCGTGTCCTCTAGGGGTGCGAACAGCCCTCGTGCTCACAATATATTTGAGAAGTTTTATTTAATACATAATACGCGCTGAGGTTGGGTAGCTTCTCAGTCATCTGCCAATAGCATCCCTTGTATGAAATCAACTGGGCAAACCAACTGAGGAAGCGTGTACCAGAAATTAAAAGACCCATTGTCCGCAGAAATCCGCGAACCAGCAAAAAGTCTGCGATATATATTTAAATATGCTTACATATAAAATCCGCGATAGAGTGAAGCCGCGAAAGTCGAAGCACGATATAGCGAGGGATTACTGTAATCTAATTCAAACATCTGCTGGTTAGGGAAAGCTATTTACGTTGACAACATTATAGTAGATATATGTTTCTTCTCTGTTTATTTATTGAAACTTGGTTTATGTTAGAAATATTATCCCCTCAGGAGAGGTCTCATGTGATGAATTTTACTTTTTTATTTATGATAATACAAAATTACCCAATGCCAGTCAACATGGCAAAGTTAATACTATTTTTAAAAATGAACTTCTAAAAGATCATCTATCCAATAACTAACCTGCTTATTTGTTTGAGGCAAATGCAGATTTTATATTAATACTAAATTAATCATAAATATATTTGTGAATTTACAGAACATATTTCTAATTCACAGTTGAACTAATAAACTTTTATCTTATCTAGTAATAAAGAAGTACTGACAAATAGTTTTAATAAATGCAAATTTTGAAATGGATGCATTCAGTCACATTTTTGTTCTGCACTTGACTCTGAAGATTTTATTTTTTAATTTTAAAAGGTCTGGCACACTTTCATAATCATAAATTAGATCTATTTATCGCTAATGGTGCTGATGTATAAAATGTAATTATCACTCCCCTTAATGAAACCATTTTAGATCATTATTTAATTACACTTGATCTGTTTCTGTACATTTGTTATTCAGCTTTAGAAATGTATTCACATTGTAATTTCTCTGTATATTTTACATTTTGCAAAAAGTATTTATAGTTGAATTGTGCATCCATTTTTTTACACTCTTTGTTTTTGTTAATTCTGTAGAACTTTTACTAACTAAAATGTCTTTAGGTGTTTTTTAAAAAGGGAGAACATATTCTAGTAATAGCCTTCTATCACAATATGCCCACTTATTTTTCATGTACCCCAGCTATAATGTGACAGGTGTCTGGTCACACTTATAGGTTATCTAACCTAAACACAGTTAAAATATCTGACTACACCACCCAGTTTTATTAAGAGTCTGGGACCTCTTGAAATTAAATGATAATAGCACACAGGTTTCTTTAAATTGGGCAGTGAGTAAACACACAATGAAAGACACAACATCAATTTCAACAGAAACAACAGTAGCTTGTATTACACAAGACTATATAAAATATACCAAGAAGATAAAAGTTAAGAGTCTAAAAATATCAGGAGTGAAAACCTGTTAAAGAGAAAGCTCACAGTCCACACTCTACAAGTTTGTTACAACAATGGAGGATACAACCTTTGGTGGTGCAAAGTCCAAGTTGGGTGCTGTGTTACCAGAACAATTAATCTTACAAATATCCTACTGAAACACTCTGTTCGCTGAATGCTTGTTTACCAGCAGAAGACTTGCTTCTTGTCCGCTGGCTTCACTAGGTCTTCTCATGAGTCTTGTTTCGCAGGACCCAGTGGCTCTCTGGTGAAACTGTCTCTTTCTCTCTGGAGTTGGTGTTGTCGTCTATATGCCTTGCATCTTGTCAGCCATATAACCTTGTCTGCCTGTGAGTCCCTGCGTTCAGTGCGAGTTATCTTGACAGCGTTCTTGGTGGACAGTCTCCCCCTACAGCACCCAATACAATACAATATAATTTATTTTTGTATAGTCCAAAATCACGCAAAAAGTGCCACAATGGACTTTAACAGACCCTGGCTTTTGACAGCCCCCCAGGCTTGATTCTCTACAAAGACAAGAAGAAAACCCTTGTAGGTGAAAAAATTGTAAGAAGCCTTGGGAAAGGCAATTCAGAGAGAGACCCCATTCCAGGTGGGATGGGCATACAGTGGGTGTAAAAAAAAGGGTTTAAATACAATACAATACACAGAACAGAACACAGTAATCCTCAATACAATAGTAATATTACAAGTACAGCGCAACATGAAACAGTAAATGATATCACAAAGTCCAGAAGTATATAACTGCTTCACTCTCACCTGACGATTCATTAAATGATGGTACATACCAGTTTCCTCACATCATCAATTGTGTAAACACATTTTCATTGGATAAAAGAAGAGCATTGCTGTTAGCTGTCAAGAAGTACATATACCACTGTATGCTGATTAGAAACCAATGTCTCCAGAACATGTTCATTTTCAAAGCAGGTAAATACAAACATTTTCCAAGGAAGCAGGCAGTGCTGCAGTACTTATAGTCTAATCTTCAAAGCAGGTGACTCTTTTGCAAGACAAGTAAATATGTATGTCCTGTAGACAGACATCAACAATAACCTATAACAGACTTATACAGGAAATGTGTCTTTTCACTTATCACCCTGGTCTCAGCAAAGGGTGCCTATTGCCTCTTTATTTATTGGCTTTTTTTTACATAATTTACTTGTTTTTTTGCCTAAGAGAAAAATAAAATCACTCATTGTACAAAAATATTCTCCCTCTGACAGCAAATTACTCACCCTAATAAGAACTCAATCCCATATATGCTTGTTTAGTTTAGTTTATCCTAGTGTAATTTTTTCCCCCTGCTTTGCATATTTTGTTTTTTGCATGTGAATAAAGCATACGGCAGGCTCATGTTACACAGCAGGACTGCTTCGCAGTACATTTCAACACTGCTTACTAAGTCTAAAATCTGGACTTTTTTCTTTAGAACCAACCAAGATTTTATTTTTACTCAGTTTCTGCATTAGCACTAAACCTGCTGATACAAGTCATACTTGCAATTAGATTTAGATTTACAGTTTTTCATGATCATTTTGATGCAGTTCTCACATCAGGAAAGCCATTCTCCTCATTCTCAATGCAGTTTTCAAATCAGTAACGCATTTCCCCACCCACATTTGTTCACATTGCTATGGTTTCTACACATACTTGACTACTAAAGGCGTTTTGCCATTGTGTTGATACATTTCTCATCTGACTATGACAACTCATCAAAACAGTTTTGTCAGTCAGAACTATAGATCTCTCACTCACCTTAATTCTGTCTAACATTGCATTAGTGTTTTCAATCAAATCACTTTACTGTAAACTTTTTTCAAATATGTATGATAGAGCAAGTCCAATTATGCACTGTTAGTGTTAGTAGTAAATTGCCCTTCAACTGAAAGCAAATAGAAGCATGTGTTCACATAAGAGGTTTAATTAAAAGAAATAGAAACACACGCTCTCAATCTTTTATCACAGGTGAAAGTCATGATGCTCATGATTTACCCAGACAATAGTGCTTAAAATGGAGCAGGAAGAAAGTGTCATGCAGGTACAATAACCAGATTTTGTGAAAGGGTATACTATCCAAATGCATGGTATGGCAAGGGGGGAGGAATACACTGAGGACAAGTAAGCGTCAGGTCAGGGGTAGAAGCAGAGGATTGAATAGGTTCTATTGGGTATCTAATGAAATAAGGGCAACAATTCTGGATCTTGTTATCAACCATGGCCTAAGTTTGGCTGGAGCTGGTCGTTGGGTGCAGTCTCAGGTGACATGGTCTACAGTGGCAACTGTAATATGAACATTCAGGAGTGAGAACAGGTATCTGATCCTACATTTACTATATTTCTGTATCACATGCAACATCACATTTCTTCAGTTTATTGTAAATAGTCCATGCTATGACCTCTGTATCAATTGTTACAGTGATTCTGTATCAACAGTTATTGTCAGAATAGTACTATTGCCTCATTCTGGTGGGAGAGGGCCACTTTTGACACATGAGCAACAGATGACAATTGTGGACATGGTGAGAGAAAACAATACCATTAGGCTAAAAGAAATCCAGCGAGCTATTGTGAAGGACAACGGAATTTTTCAGAACATTGTCTCTATGAGCTTCTCCACCTTAGACAGGGTCCTGAAAAGACAGCCATATATGGTTCTGTTTGAGAGGAACAGTGAGAGAGTAAAAGATCCTAAATGCTGGTATGTACAGTTAAGGATATAGAAATGTTTTCTCTCTTTTTTTCAAAGCTACACTATTTCAAATATTTCTAATGTGAATATTTGAGTTGGTGGCCAATGAGATGTCCACACAATCTGGTGAATTTGGATGAGGCAGGATTTGACCTGAATAAAGTAAGGAGACATGGCAGGATCATCATAAGTCAGAGGGCCACAGTGGATGTGTCAAGCCAGCATTGGGACAACATCACAATGTGTGTTGCTATTATTGAACATGGGGTAATCCAGCAGCCATTGAGCCCTGCAACATCGACCTACTTCTTCAGTTCTACAATGCCTCTACAATGCCCTCATTCCTGAAAATGAAAGGGTGAATGTAAGAGCCAACTTGCCACTTCATGTGGTAATTTGGACAATGTAAATTTTCACAACTCCAGCTGTGTAGGGGAATGGTTTGAAACCGACCAGCAAATTATAATGGGGTTCCTTCCACCATATTCATCATTCCTCAAACCAGTTAAGGAATTCTTCTCTGCTTGGTGGTGGAAGGTATATGATCAACAGCCTAATAATCAGATTTCCCTACTGGAAGCAATGGATGTTGGCTGGCTGTGAGGACGTCACACGAGTCTTGTCGAGGTCTGGGGCAGGATGCAAAAAGATTTCACCCTCTGTGTCTCACAAGGGAAGACAATCAGGTATGATGTAGAGATGAGAGGCAGGATGCCCCCTTAAGGACATTTCATATTTTGCACTTTATAGTAATTTTACATTTACACATGCATATATACTTATACTGTATGTAGTTTGATTTTACTGCACTATACATTAATTGGTGCTCTGTTCTAAGTTTGTATATGTTTTCTTTATCTGTTTCATCTAAGTTTGTAAATGTTTTCTTTATCTGTTTCATAATGTATATAGTTTCATGTATATAATTTTGTTTTTGCAATTCTATTGTGTAAAGTTTCAAATAAATCCTTCACATTTCATTTTTGGGTCTGAACATTTTTTACTCTACATTAGGCCTACATTTTTTGCAGAACTCTTTTCAGTCAGTAAGGTTTTGATAAAAATATAAAAACATTTGTTGTCTACGTCTTAAAACAGTGGTGAAAGGTTTTTATTCATTGATCACAGTGTTGAAGTGATTGACTGACTTTGCATGTTTTGACACTTATGAAAAAGGTTTTGATTGTTTTAGTGTCTTTTGCACAGATGAGTCTGTGTTATGAGAAATGCTTTTACTGTTTTGAGAACTGCATTACTAGTAGTGAGAATGATGTTCCTGATGTGAGAAATGCATCAGAGATCGAGAAAAACTATAATGAGCCAAGAGCATATGGGAAATGATACAGAACTTTCATTATAATGTTTTAGTTCCTGAAAGCTGAACCCTTCAAATATTTTCATCTTACTTTTCATAACAAAAAGGCACTTGGGTAAATAAAAATCAAGAGTCATTTGCATTTAGTGGTTATTACTTGAATAAATTATGCAACATTAAGTTTTCATCTTTTATTTTTGAAACCCTATATTGCTTACTTAATACACATAAATGTTCATATTAAATTCTTTCTACAAAATAGTGTGTACATTTAGATATTTAGTGGGGCTCAAAATTGATTGTCAGAATATGAAAACAAGCAATCAAATTATGTGAACTGCATATCATTATTATAAAACAAACGTAATCTAAATTAAAAAACATTAATTACCCTATTTTCAAATTCTTTTAAATCTATAGTAGAGTAACAGGAAGCTGGAGCTCATATGTGCAGCAGCTATACATCATTTTCTTTTATTTTTTATAAATAAAACCTAGAATGAAAATTGTTCTTAATGAGCAAAATGTAACTTTATGTAGTAAAACAAAAATACAAATAACAATTATAACAAATTGGAAAAACAAAAACGGGAAATAGAAAACTGAAACTAAAATAAAACAGGGGGGTATTTTCCGTACGTCGCTTAAATCATCCGAGATCAGATGCCTCATCTTGGATGAGTTAATGCCAGTGAAACTCATCCGGGATAAGTCGGTTTTTCAAACGCAGCTGTGTAGTAGATTGGTCTAGCTGGATCTAATCATCCGAGATGAATGCGTGCGCCCGAGCTGAGTGAAAAGCCCATACAGTATACTGTATATTGAGTCTAGAAAACATGATCAGCAAGTCTTTGATAAGCTGTAACAAAATGACGAAAGAACAGGCGCATTTTTTTTTTCACACAAGCAGAGCAAGACCTTTTATTCGAAGGACATGAAGAATTTCAAGATTTAATATGCACAAGGTGTAACACTGCAAAAGCAGCCCAAACCAGAAAAGACGGCTGGCAAAAAGTGGCCGACAAATTAAACGCGTGTGCATTGAAAGCAGTGTTTCATTTCCTATGCGTCAGATTAATTATTATTTAATATGTCATAATTCCAGATCAAACGTGAGCACAAGGCGAACACGGGAACAGGTTAAAGTTAAGTACAAGAATATACTTCAAACTGATAAATATTGGTATATAACTATTTAAAGAATTGTTGACATAAAGAATCATATATAATGTAAAGAACATTAATTTTAAAGCTAATAAGAAGGCAGACAAGCAAAAAACAGGTGGAGGTCCACACGGTCCAGACCTAAACCCTGCAGAAGAGTTGGCTCTCCAGCAAAATGCCCATCGCCCTGTTTCTGAGGGCATTCCAGGGGGAAGCTCCTCCTCAGAACCAGTGGCAGGATGCAGTGGTCACTTCATTTCAGGTAAAGGATGGTCATTGCATATATTTGTCCTCAATGTGTGCCATAGGTAGGTTCCATATAGCCCTCTTTTTTTGTTGGGTCAGTTGCAGGGAATGTCATATCCCTAGAACCTGTGTCTGACCAACGAGATATTGACAAAGGTCAAATATTTGATGAAGACACTGTGTCTGAGTATTCATCAGGAGGACAGGTACATTTTCCAAATAATGTTTGATCAAACTCCACTGAGATCAGTCCCATGTGCCCCAATCACATTTGGAAATCCTGGGTAATGAGAATTTTAGGCTGATTGTGAGATTCTTTATGGAACTGTGGGTGTTTTTACCTGTGTATTACCTACCTGCAATGGCATGAAACGCCTCTTTTGTCTGTACACGCAGGTGTCCAGGAAACACTATGAAAACCTGAAGGAAATATTTCAGAGCCAAACAGACTTTACGAATTGCCTGGCAAACTGCACTTTTAGATAGAATTTCTGCATCGCCTACAGTATATAAAAAAAGTGCCGCTTGCAAAAAACCTCAAAGCAATGCATACTGTCTGTGTGGTCATGAGAGCCCGACTTCGCCAAGTTTGACTTCAAATATAAGGTCCTAATAAATTTTTGAGGTACAATATTCCCCCTCGGCTAAAGCGGTATCTTTCGAAAAGAATTTCCTCTGGGAGCAATAAAGGATCTTGCTGATCGTGCAAAACCCTCTCTATATGAAATTCTCTTCTTCTAATTTGCGTACCGATATCAATTGGTCGCTCATTCATGAACGGCAAAGTCATGACTAAATGAATTCCACGCACGGACACTGATTAAGTGTGTGAGCTAATCCTTGTTTACATTGAACAAACCTGCTCCGAGCAGGTTTGGGGATTAGGATGAGTTGCTATGACAACACATCCAGCAAGAGTTTCGAAAAACCGACAGATCCAGGATCACTCCAAATCGTCAACAATTACATCCGGCTAAACGAGTAATCCACGTACGAAAAATACCCCCCAGATGAGTTTTTGAACTAAGCGTTCCAGAATAAACTGGTTGTTGTGAGTTGGAGTTTCAGACATGGGAAAAGGGTGTGAGGTCTCCACAATAAGCCACAAAATCAGGCCAGGACCTTCACTGGCCAGCTCATAATGGCCTCATCCCAAGGCAGCAAGTCCCCAAACTGCTACCGTGGAAGCTTATTTTAAAAGGTTAAAAAAACTCAATGAAGTCAAAGAATAAAAAAGCACCACAAAGAAGAGAAATCATAAAAACTCTGGCTTGGAAAAAAAATTCAAACTGTAATCTTATAAATTGGAAGTTTATTTAACAAAAATAGAAAAACAAGGACAAAATGGTAAAAAGAGCAAAAAAAATGAATTTGGCTAAAAGGCAATCTGAGGTAAATAAGTCCAAAAATACAACTTCCAAAGGCAAATCTAATAAGTAAGCTAAAGTTTTCAGAAATTATCAAAACAAATAACAATGTTCACACTAAACTCCAATGCAACCTCAATGCTCCACTACTGGCTTTCTCTTTTTGGCTGACTTATAAAGCCAGAAGGACAACCCAACAGCAGTGGCATCAAGGAGGCACCACACAAAAACCACAGAAAACAGCAGCGCATATAAAGATATAGAATATAAATACATCTACAAGAAATAACATAAAAACATCAAAAATAATTCAAACTTAAAAAATAGAAAATAAATACAATCTGATGGAAAAAAAATGACTACAACACAACACCAATGCTATCCTTGGTGTGTTAAGTGATACAGGCTGACACCTCACTTTACTTATTGTACTTATTTGCTGCTTCTGTGCTATATTATCAATATCAACCTTATGGGTAACCTCTGACCTTTTCCTGAAAGTCTTGGAGGGCACTCATTTACTGTATTTGTATCACACTCCTATGTTGTGGGCTAGGAAACTTTAATCACACCTATTATCTTTACAGGAGTCCCACCCCTGAGTGGTTAATCCAGGACAGGAGCTATTGATCACATACAAATACAAACTCTCTGAATGAAACTCTTTGTTGCCACAGAAAGCAGAACTTGAAATTCATCACATATGAATTTAATATTACATTTATGGAGCAAAGCCCAGCAGACTACTAGTGTTAACACTATAGAAATATTTTATGTCTTTGTGACTATTACATTCATTAAAAATAAATAAGGAATCCTTATTAACAATCCTCTAGCTATCAGTAACTGCTTTTTTGAATTGTATTTTGATTTTTTCTCTGTAAATTGGAACTCCAATGTGGCAGCAATTCACTCATTAGAACTTAAGGATGCTTTATATTTCTTAGGCTTTTGAAAATCACCAGAGTCTGATTGTTTGCCTCCTGAAGTCCTTTCTGCATTTCAGAAACAATTACCTTCACCAAATATGAAGATGCTAAACTCTGCTATAACCTCCCCCAAACTGAAAACCTCACTGTTGTCTTCAAGATTACCATCATCTTAGTTCAAGTAAAAGAGACTTCTGACTGTTATTGCTATTGCCAAATCTCTTTGATAAATGTTGATGCAAAGCTGCTGTCAAACCTCTTTGCAAGTCTTCTGCAGTTAGTTGTTCATAAATTAATCCTCTTGTAGTAGACTGGTTTCACTTGTTCTTGACAGACAACAGATAACGTTTGTTGCATTTTGAAGCTTAATAAGGAGAAGTATAACATACCATGACTAGAGCTGCTGATTGACTGGAGCCCCCAGCAATTATATTCTCCGGGGATGCTGCTGATTGGAGTTTTTCTTTTCCACTTCTTTGTTATCAACTGGCCATAGTTCAAGAATTAATTAAAGGACAAATATTATTGGCTTCCATTTAAGTTAATCAGTCTCAAACTACTTTATTTTTATGTCTGTTTAAACAAATCTGTGTCTGTATTTGTACTCTTCGTGTATTTAGTTATTTGTTATTTGTAAAATTTGTTTTTGCATTTTATCTGTGAACTTATCACAGTGCTCTGTGCCTGGATTCAGTAAGAAGTACACAAATATAAAAACTGATTTGAATTAACAGTTTTTAGACAACAAAAATTTGATATTTCTTTGGAAGGCCTTATTATTATAATTGTTCTTTTGTATAATTTTTTATGTGTTTTTTATCCATCTTTTAGAAGATCAGATGCTCGTTTTGAGCATTTTACTAATCACTGATCACGATTCTGAACTCAAATTTTCAATTATATTGAAGTACTTTTATTGTTATTAAGATTTTCAGGGCCTGTCTGGCTGCCATTTTATTATTTGTGGTCAGCACTAAATCATGCTCCTGTCATTAGGATAGTGTTCCACGTTGTCATGGGCATGCCCCCCAAGGAAGTGATGTACGGGAAGCAATACAACAGATAAAAGGTCTCCATTGGGAATTTATCCTCATTCTAACAGATTCCAAACATCCTTCTTGCTTTTCAAAATAATTAGCTTCTTTGACTCTCCAGCTATTTGATTTGGGTCTTATTTTTTGACTTCAACTTTTGTCTTGTGTTTTGGTAAGTGTATGGCTGTTTTTTCGATATTGACTTTTTTTGGCTTCCAGACTGCATTTCTTTTTCCAGTCGCGTCAATTTTTTTCTTTTTTGCTAGTGTAACTAGTATAACACTTATACTGAATGAGTTTTGGTGAGAGTTATATTAAACTGATAAAGACATTAGACCAAGGGATAAAACCAGACCCTCCACCAGGGGCATCTGTAATAGAAATTTACCTCAAATTAAAACAAAAAATATATCAGCAGTTCAGAAAGAACCATGCAGTTTTAAATGCTGCTTATTGAACATTCACTCTCTTGGTACTAAAGCTGTTTTGGTAAATGATATTATATTAAGTACAAAATCTGATCTGTGTCTTCTCACTGAAATCTGGCTTAGTAAATGTGACACTGTCCCTCTAGCTGAGGTGTCACCAGATGGCTACTCGTTCCTTCATAAGCTAGAGATTTTGGTCGAGGAGGAGGCCTTGGAATAATTCATTGTAACAAAATGCAAATCACTTCTAAAAATTTAGGCAACTTTACATCCTTTGACGCATTTATTTTAAATATTAAAACAGATTCCAACACAATTATAGTGCTAGTCTACAGACCACCAGGGCCGTATTCATTGTTCATGACTGAATTTAGCAACCTTCTATCTGATTTGGCTATAAATTATGATCACGTAGTATTGATGGGGGATTTTAATGTACACATTGATGTGGAAACTGACACTTTTAGCAAATGTTTTACTTATTTGTTAAATTCAATAGGATTTTGTCAGATTGTCAATGGTCCAACTCATAATCATAACCACACATTAGATTTAATTATAACTTACAAAGTTGGAATTCAAAATTTAAATATCACTCTATTAAATGAAGTTATTTCCGATCACTACTTAATTACATTTGATTTAGTCCTGCCCTTGTCAACACACTCCCAGATTAAAACAAAGACAGTGTGACATCTAGATTGTAATTCTGCTTCAAAATTTATAGATACTTTGAGTAAGTCAAGTGTAATTGTGGAAAACAATTTAGATAGATAGGTAGATACTTTATTAATCCCAAGATCAGCTAACATCACATTATAATGTGACCTTGAGAGATGCTCTGGACACAGTGGCTCCCCTTAAAACAAAAGTGATCAAAGCACATAGAAACACTCCCTGGTTTAATGAAAACACTCGAGCTCTTAAATTAGAGTGTTGAAAACTGGAGCGCAGATGGAGAACAACAAAGCTACATGTCTTTCAAATTGCATGGACAGAGAGTGTTTATAAATATAAAAAAGCCCTCTTTAAAGCTCACTCAGAATACTGTTCTGCATTAATAGATAACAATAATAAAAATCCTCGGGTACTGTTTAGAACAGTGGCTAAATTAACAAATGGAAATTCAGATCAACAGTGCAACATACCAACAGATATTAGCAGTACAGACTTTATGAACTTCTTCAATGAGAAAATTAAAAATATAAGATCCCACATCTCTGCATCACACTACAAACCAAATACTAGCTTAGCAGACCCTGTCTCACATTGCATTCAGCACTTTAGTAATTTTAATCCTGTAACTGAGCAGGAAGTCTTAACTTTAATTTCTAAAATGAAGCCCACTACTTGTTCAATAGATCCAGTGCCAACAAAACTAGTAAAAAGTGCAATGAATGTTCTTGCAGCGCCTATTCTAAACATTATCAGTAGTTCATTATTGCATGGCACAGTATGTGATACACTAAAAGTGTCAGTCATTAAACCATGATTTAAAAAGTCAGACCTAGACCCACACATACTAAATAATTATAGGCCTATTTCAAATCTACCGTTTCAAAAATACTAGAAAAAGTAGTCGCCAATCAGCTTCAGTCACACCTTACGCATTACAATTTATTAGAGAAATTCCAGTCTGGTTTTCGCACTGGTCATAGTACAGAAACGGCACTAACGGGGGTTGTAAATGACATTCTGATATCCTCTGATGAAGTAAACTCCACTGTAATTATGTTGTTGGACTTAAGTGCAACATTTGACACCATCGACCACTCTATTTTACTACACAGGCCAGAAAATGATGTTGGGTTTACAGGCACCGTGCTCGCTTGGTTTAGTTCTTATTTATCAAATCAATTCCAATATGTACAGAAATGTGCTGACAGTACTCCATCATTATACACAGAAGTTCAATACGGTGTCCCGCAGGGCTCAGTAATGGGACCTTTACTGTTTTCACTTTACATGCTTCCACTGGGATCTATTATTAGGAAACATAATGTTAATTTTCACTCGTATGCAGATGACACCCAGTTATACCTTTCATTTAAATCAGATGAAGTTTCTCTGATGTTGTCTTTAATTAGTTGTGTTAGCGAATTAAAGGAGTGGATGAATGAGAACTACTTGTCTTTAAATACAGATAAAAACAGAGATGTTAATTGTTGGAGGGAATGACGCTGATCATAACAATATTTTGTCATCCTTTAACTCAGTTGGAATCCCAATTAATTTTACTGAATCAGCCCGCAATCTAGGAGTTATCTTTGACTCTAGCATGTCATTTAAAGCGCATATTACAAAGTTGTCCAAAACATGCTTCTTCCATCTTAAAAATGTTAGGAAATTAAGGCGCTTTCTAAATAAACAGGATTCTGAGAAACTAATTCATGCATTTATCTCTAGTAGGATTGACTACTGCAATGCAGTGTTCACTGGATGTTCAAACTGTTCTTTATACAGCCTCCAGTTAATGCACAATGATGCTGCAAGAATTATTACAAGAACAAGAAAATACGAACACATAACTCCAGTTATTAAATCCTTGCACTGGCTCCCGGTTAAGTTTAGTGCAGATTTCAAAATCCTTCTTTTAACATATAAAGCATTAAATGGCCGAGGTCCGGCTTACTTGTCTGAACTTATCATGACTTACAAACCAGAGCGCACATTAAGATCTCAAGATGCCGGTCTGCTTATGGTTACAAGGATTAATAAAATAACAATGGGAGCTCGAGCTTTTAGTTACAGGGCCCCTAAACTATGGGATGGTCTGCCTGCTACTATAAGAGATGCCCCTTCGGCCTCAGCTTTTAAATCCCGGCTGAAGACTCAGTACTTCAGTTTAGCATATCCTGACTAGAGCTGCTGATTAACTGTACAGACTGCATCTCTGTTGTTAGTCATTAGCACTAAAACATAAGTAACATGATAGTTATAATTTGTTACTAACCCTCACCTATTCTGTTTCTCTTCTCGGTACTCAAATGTGGCACTTGGTGCCACGGCCCACCTGCCAAGTTGTTTTGCCTGCCTAAGGTAAAGTCATCCCTGATGGAGGATTGCAGGAATCGTGCGAAAGAGGGGTCCTTTCATCGGATTGGCTGGCCCAACACTGTTTCAGCTGTGGAATGGCCAAATGGGGGAGGCAGCTTGATGGATGAGGTCTCCAGGAGTCTAAAATTATCCAAATCTTATTATGTGATGTCATCTACTATTAAATTCTGCTCCGTACCTCTAAAAAAATTTTTTATTTTTTATTGAGAATTTGTTCTGTGTATTGTATTGTATTGACCTCCTTCTTTTGACACCCACTGCATGCCCAACCTATCTGGAAAGGGGTCTCTCTTTGAACTGCCTTACCCAAGGTTTCTTCCATTTTTCGTTACTAGGTTTTTTTGGGAGTTTGTCCTTGTCTTCTTAGAGAGTCAAGGCTGGGGGGCTGTCAAGAGGCAGTGCTTGTTAAAGCCCATTGCGGCACTTCCTGTGTGATTTTGGGCTATACAAAAATAAACTGTATTATATTGTATTGTATTGTACTTCTCTACCAGGGTTCTCTCACTATCTCAACTGTCTTTCAGAATCAGATGTGCCAGACAGGGCTGTCATCTATATACCACTACATTTTCAATATCTTCCCTGTACCCCTTACTGTATTTCTTTGTAATCTTGACTTGATCATTCCCAATAACTTTATTTTTCTATATGCAGATGATATTTTGTTTTTTCACCTTTTAATTACCCTCCAATTACTTGATCCAAGGTGTTAGAGGTTGTGGGTTGAAGATGGGTACAGTGGATGATGGTTGTTACTGCTTACTTTGATTATTAGTATTGACTTGAATAGATTTTTGTGATTCTTGTTTTCTTATTGAAATTCAATTTAAAAAATGAGATCAAGTTGAGATCCATTTGTAAATGCCACAACATTGGAGAAATTCATTGTTGCTAGGAGTTATGCAAGTTTTCCAAACTTGTCTCTATATAATAATAATAATAATATGCTCTATAGGCATGGGAAACAATGTACCCCTTACTGTTTTGTGAAAGTTGTCCATGAGTATGGAGTTTTAGAGCAGATGCTGCACTCCACTGAGTCCTGTATTTGTAGAGCAATTGTTGCATTTCATAATTGGAGTTAAGTCAAGTCTGGTTGAGTGTTGGACTCCAACTCACCTGTTCATGATGTTCACAGACATGATATCAAGGAGCAGCAAAGGACTGAAAAGAAACTAGTTTAGTAACCTAAGGATAGTATTATAGGCGATTTATCACTGGTGCATAATAGAATGGTTTAAAGTTGAGTGTCATGTGTTTAGGATGGGAATTTGTACCCCTCAAATGGGGGGTCATGGTCCTCTCCTGGGGTATAGTGTGCGTAGAACTCACATGGCGTAAGCACAAAAGCAGGAATGTGCGTACGCACAGAAAAATCCCGATGCAGGAATCTGTACGTACGCAAACTTCCATGTTTTTCTGCTACATAAATCCCGATCAGCGTGAAAAGTATCGCAAGTGCACGTGCGTGCTGTCCCGTCCCAACTCCTCCCAGAATTATGCCTCTTGAATATGCAAATCAATATAAATAGCCCTTAAGTTCAGCCTTCTGTGAAAAGACAGTGGGAAAAGCATGGGGGAAAATATAAGAATTTCAGTGAATACCAAGTGGAGGCAAAGAAAACCATACTATTTGTTGGTTTAAACAGTGGTATAAACAAGAAAAAGAAGTTGATCGAGTGACATAGCGTGTTGGAGAAACTCGAAAGCTCAAGTTCACAAAGTCGCACAGTACCCAAAATAAAAAAGAAGTTGTCAGATATCAAATTTCCCATGAAAAGCCAAGTCATAGCCCACCGTCTGAGTTTCATATGAAAGCTTACTAGGGTACAGAGAAAAAAAAATAGGCACACAGTGGGAAAAAGCATGAAATGTCAACTTTAATCTCAAAATTTCCACTTTGATCGCATAGTTTATTTTGTCATTAAAGTAGAACATCATAAATCTTCATCTTAAAATTATTTAATTTACTAATTTCTCAAATCCCATCGTAACTAAAGTAGCACGTTAAATGCTTTGTTTTGTATCTGATCTTCTATGTGCTTTATGTGTGTGAATCACTACGTGCTTACCGGCTTTCTCTTCCTCCAACAGGACACAAAATCCATTACATTCGTAATATTACAGCTCTCTGAATAATTAAAATACTGAGATATATACTTGATATATTTTTCATGACGATAGGAGTTAAAGCATGTTATTAAAGATGGGAACACGGTGGCGCAGTGATTGTGCGCGACCTTCGATGAATTTATTGCAGCAATGCTGTCTCTTTCAAACGTAGTAACCCCCAATTCCTGTCCTTACCTTTCTTTCTCCAAATACCCAATCGCCACACAATAGACGTTAAGCCATCTGTAAGCTTATAACGCCGATTCTTCAAAACATTTAAGGAACACTGAAGTATCTTTGTAGTACATGTTTAATTATTCTATCCTTCACGCCAATCCCAGTGAAGCATACAGTGTGAGGCAAGAACAAGCGCCAGATCCTTGCTACCGTAGCGACACTGTGTCCTTTAATTATTAACAATATAGATTATTTAAATGAATTTAAAGTTTTATCTGTATAATGTAATAAATATTATATTAATATATATAATAAATATCTTAAAAATGATATCGTCATCATATGTAAATAAGCGCTTTATAAAGTGGCTCAGGTTGTGCAATATTATAACTGTAGTGCAAGTTTACAGTGAGGTGATTGTAATTATAAGTCCAAACAGTTCTACAAGGAGCACTTGATGAACTGATTGATTGTGTTTAGAGCTCTTGGGATGAAACTCTTTCTGAACCGAGAGGTCCGTATAGGAAAGGTTTTGAAGCATTTGCCGTGTGAGAAGCAGTTCAAATAGGAAGCACGGTTGAGGTAGCGTGTGTTTGATGTTGTATACCGATAATTCTCTTTCCGATCAGCTGCTCCGAGTGGTGCAGTGAGAGTAATATGGAAAAAGATGATCCACTGTGGCAACACCTAACGGGAGCAGCTGAAAGAAGTAAAAGAAGGTGCAGTGAGAGTAACAACGCTAAAGCAGTTATGGTATTTGGAATAGTTTGACCATTCCGTGGACCATTATATTGTTACTGGTTAGTTACAATCAGATGCGTTATACTAATAAACAATATGCGGTTAATTTCAGTGTATTTATAAAGCCATGTCAGGGATGTGGATCTAAAAAAGAAAGGATAACCACACAGGAACAGTAGCACTGCTTTGACGCTGGGTGCCGCCAGTCTGCAAAACCGAGCGGAGAAATTGCGTACGCGAGGGTATTAGTTACCGTGGAAATGTGCGTCGCTTTACGCCAAGTTTAGGTTTTATTCATCGCGAATTGAGTGTGGAAACGTTTGTACGCAACATTTCTGTGTGTATGCACCATTTATACATGAGGCCCCTGGAAAACACCAGGAACAGCTGTCCCAAATAGAGTTCAGGTACCACAGGGTTTTGTTCATGAGTTACATAAGAGGTTATTGAGAGATTGACCATTGACTTGGTGCAGCTAGACTAATTTTGAAGATGTCGTACTAGATGACGGTGGTGAAATTAAAGTTAAAGCCTCAAACACAGCTTTAATTATCTCAACATCTTGATTTTCACCCATGGACACAAGCTCATGTCAATAACTAAATCAATGAAACTATTAGTACAAATAACTGAAAAGAGGTTCCTTCACTGGATTGCTGGACATTTTTTGTGACAGAGAGAGGGGTTTAACAGTATGGAAAAATCTTCAACTATTGCTTTTCAAGATTGAGAGGAGCCATTTGAGCTGGTCTGAATGCCTTCTGGGTGCTCACCTATTGGAGATGTACAACAACACAATTTTCTGAGAGAAGATCTAGGGGCAGATCCACGATACGATGGAGAGTTTATATCAAGAATATAACCAATGAAAAAGAAATCAAATGTAAATTGAATGATTTTTTTCTTCAGTTGTATTTTTGAATAAAAGCACACTTATTTTGTTATACCTTTTGTGAAAGTGTTTATTTGATATTTGGACTTCCATCTTCACACATTATACACTTCACATCATTATTACTTTAACATGAAAAAAGTTTCTGTTTCTGGAGGTGGGATAGCAGTCTGCTTGGTGCTTGTGCTGATTGACACTTTGCAAAATAAAGACGCTAATGAAGAGGTGAGAGGGAATTTAAGGTGGCCCGGCATTACAACTTTTTTCGTAGGTGTTAGAGATTCTAGTGTTAAGATTTGGACTCTCATCAGACAACAGAACTTTCTTCTGACTTAGAGTCTTGCACATGCCTTCCGGTAAACTCTAGCCAAGATGTCATGCATGATTTTTTTTTTAACAGTGGCTATCTCTTTGCTACTATCCCATAAAGCTGTGACTGGTGAAACATCTGGGAACAGTTATTTTCACACAGTCACTTGAGTCTGCTACATTGTAGCTTGTAACTCCTTCAGAGGCCTCATACAGCAGGTGTCTTGGTGGCTTCTCTCGCTAGTCTTCCTCTTCTCAGTCACTCAGTGTTTGTGGACAGCCTGCTCTAGGACGGTTTACAGCTGTGCCGTACTCTTTCCATTTCTTAATTGATAATTTAAGCAGACACCAAGGGATATTGTGTGAATTGGATATATTCTTGTATCCATCCCTTGAATTGTGCTTTTCAATCACCTTTTCAGGGAGTTGCTTGGAGTGTTCTATTTCTCTTCATATTGTAGGTTAGGCCATGATATGATATTGACTCACCTTAAGTTGTACTTTCTAGGTAACGTGCATTTGCACTACAATCAACTGAAACCCCTTGACTGCAAATGGATGATCTTCATTGAACTAATTAACTGCACCAGTGATGATTTGGTTGGTCTTTTAACAGGGTGTCAATATTTGTGTGGTCAATTATTTTGTGTTCTTTACTTGTAATTCATTTAGACCACTCTGCAGAGATGTTAATCAATGTTAAAACAGCTAAATTAAATCCACTGTGATTCAATGTTGGGTAACAATAAAATGTGAAAGCTTCCAAAGTTGTCAATATTTTCCTTGGGCACTGTACTTACAGCACCTTCTCCAAAGGTTGGTGAATAGGAACAATAACATCTGAAGTTGTAATAAAACATAACATAACATTCTTAAACCCATTTAATCCAATTCAGGGTCAAAGCACTGGGAGCAAGGCAGGACAGGAGCACCAGTCTATCACAGGGTCTACAAAGCACACAGTCACACTCATACTTACTCTAATCCAATTTTGTAATCTCTATTTAACTTACACTGCACTTATTTGGGAATGCTGGAGGAGTACTGGAGTAGCTGGAGGAAAAGCCAAGGAACATATATGGATAACGTGCAAATTTGACATTGATAACAACCCAACACAGAATTTAAATCCAGTATACTGGATGCTTGAGGCAGCAGCACTAATCACTTTACCATATCTGTAGTTTTCTATATTAAGGAAATTAAAGGTGATATATAAGTGTTTTAATGGTTTTGGGTAATTTAATAAGAAAAAAGTGCTGGAGACAAAGCTGCAAAGCCATAATAGCAGCAACACTATCTGATCCAACTTTTACAGTAGCAGGATGTGTATTTAAATGAAATGACTTGAAAATGACCCTCAATGTCTACTCTATAAACTATTGTCTTCTTAGTTGTCTGATAAGTGTTTCTTAAATTCCTTTTGATTTATAAATGTACTGACATTTAAACAAATACATTTTTTTACCCCCAACTGCTTATTAAGAAATGGTCTGTGTGTAAGTTAGGAATGGAACTCAAAAAGAATGCAAAAATTTGGAAATATGTTTTTGTAAGTAAATTTGATTTTGCAACACAGGAATGATGTGATCCTACTTCAAAACAAATTATTATCAAAATGTCCATTTTTGCCAGTCCAATTTGGATTTGGCAATAACTTTAACTGCATGTCTTTGAGATATGAGAAAACCTGAAGAAAATCTTCCAGAAAACAGGTACCACATGAGAACTCCAGATAACTAGTTGCTGTTTCTGACTTTTAACCCTGCTTTGCTCCAATGTGATTCTCAAAAAATAAAGAAGTAATTTAAATAATTTATGGATTAAATAAATAATGTAAGTCCACTCATTCTTTCCTTTTCAAACATGATTGTTTCAAGTTCGGGTCATATTAGGCTGGCACCACAGAGCTGCCAGCATAAGAATAAATAAATCTGCTTCCAAAATGTGTTTAATACTAGTGTATTAGAGCTCTACCACACAGTATTTGTATTGGAAATTTTCTTCATGCTTTTCCTGTAGCTTTTTAAATGAAGTAGCAATAAACAGGGCAAACATATGCATAATACAGTACATGCAAAACAGTAATCACAAAGCAAGAACAAGAAAGCAGCTTTTTTCAGCAGTCACAGTGTGTTCTTTAGCCTTGATCAGTGTGTTCACATTTTTGTGAGTCCAAACCAATACTGAAAATCTGTAACTCAAGGACCCCAAAGGAAATAATCAACCCCACTATTTCCTGAATCCAAAAATGAAACATATGTGATAATCTCTTTAGACTAACTTGTAATATATTACATAGTAAATGTCATCTTATGCTTTGAAATGCTGGACACAGAAATATTTTATAAAAACTTTAAAAGTAACTATTGAATTTCAACTGATGT
This sequence comes from Erpetoichthys calabaricus, assembly GCF_900747795.2. NCBI lineage: Eukaryota > Metazoa > Chordata > Cladistia > Polypteriformes > Polypteridae > Erpetoichthys > Erpetoichthys calabaricus. The sequence goes on along the minus strand of NC_041397.2, from coordinate 71,711,049 downwards.
AATCCTTATAAGTTTATATAATAGTTCCTTTCAAGTTAGACAAAAGCTGCAGTGTATTTTGTCTCTGTACCTTTTCATAAGACAGAACAATTCGTTAAAGCTCATGATGAATTACTATCATTTGCAAGATCCTGTGAATACTGTGGCTTTCATGGGTATTAAACAACCTCCTCGTAAACATGCAGAAACGAACTGGCTGCAAAGAATCTAAACATTGTTAAAAATCTAAAAGAGGCAGCTTTGCTTGGATTTCCCTTTACTATGGGCTAAAACAAAATCCTTTCTTTGAGTGCTGATTTTTCTCCTTTTTTGTCTTTTTTCTCTTGACATAAAAGAGATCCCTTAGGCAGTCAGGTCTATATGTCACATGACAAGAGCTATTTGTTATGCATAGGAATCTACCATTGAAATCCATATTTTCAAATGCCATACAGAGTTTTGTTATTTAAGTTAATCGTTATTTCATTTGAAGGACGTTGAATTTACTAATTAGATTTTCTTTTTTTCAGATTTCTTTAATTTCTTAAATAAATTAAACCCCACCAGACATTTTTAGATTCTGTTATTCTTACCTACTCTGCTGTCATGATTGTTTAGTTAGATTCCATTGACTGAATGTATAACTTCATCATGCAATTGTGTTCATTTCCTGGAGAACATGTAGGAAGACGTTGTGATCACTCCATTTTCATTGCACTTGGGAATACTATGATACATAACAAGGACCATCCATCCATCCATCTGTACACATCATTTCCCAGATGTGGATTATGTGGAGCCAGAACATAACTAGGCATCAGTGGGTACAAGGCAGAACCAAACATGAAAGAAATAGGGTACACTTACAGACAGGATAATTCATACCAGGCTAGTGAAGAGTTCAAATTAAGCTGCTTAAATGTGCTTGGACCGATGGAAAAAACAGAGTTCTCAAAGTAAACACATGCAGGTAGCCCATGCAAGCTCCCTTCTTAAGTGACACACAGCATAAGACAATGTAAACAAGCAATGATGCATAATGTAATGTCTTAAAAAAAGGTCCTAATATCCTGTGAATGTCCGGCTATATGAGTTTATTGTAGAAGTGATGGAGCAGTTTATACAGCTTTTTGGCCTGCTGTACTAGAACAATTGTATTCTGCATTTATAGACAAAAAATTTAGAACAGAATACACTCTTATTGAAAACAATTAGTCCTTAATGTTTTAAGTGTGACTCTTACATCATTTCTTTATATACATTCTCTAACTTTGTAAATTCTGTTAAAAATCCTTGGGACATATAGCCTTTCCTTTCTTCTTTAGTTGTAGTGATTGCAGTTCAGGGATCCATGTTATTGTATATGGTGTACCACATGTATCTATTCTGGGCCCGCTATTATTTTCAATGTACATGCTCCATTCAGGCCAGATAATATCGAAACACAAGGTGAACTACCACAGTTATGCAGGTAACACTCAGCTTTACTTATCTATAACAGCAGATGACACTGTAGCTCTGTATCCTCTGATCCAATGTCTTACTTGTATTTCTGAATGGATGAGTAGTAATTTCCTCAAGCTTAATAAAAGGAAAAACAGAAATATTTTTTGCTGGTGTCAGGCCCTCTGGTCCCTATCAGATAAAACTGGCAAACCCCAGTTTGTTCATAGAGGCCAGTGGAACACTAAAAGATGCAGACACAGAGATATAATTTATTGTGCAATAAATGGCTAAAATAGTTCCAAAAAGTGCATGTAGCAAAAAGGTGAAAAATAATCCAATAGCTTTTAAAATGTACTAAAAATGCACAATAAATATCTCAAGCAACAAAAAAAAGAGAAAAAAAATATTGTGAAAATTGCACCCACCCAATTATCATTCCATCTTGGTTCTTCACTCCTAGAACATTCAAACGCTAAGAGGTTCATGGCCCCAAGCTTATCCTTTCTTGCCCTGTTTCTACTTTCCCAATAGGCTTTTATAATTTCAAAGATGACTGAAGATCTAATGTAAACCTTTTGTATTTTACAAGAATCAAAATAAATACCAATTGATTGTTGTGTCATATGATTACAGTATAAACTGGGAATATTGGGATAAGATCATACAGTTTAAGAATATCACACTGACTTTCCTGTACACACCTTAAAACCCACTTGTTAAGATATGTTTAAAAAAGGTCATTACTTTAGGCCATACTTTAAAACACAAAAAGCAGAAATTTATATGTACACAATACTGTATGTAACAAACATAAGCTGCAATAAAATTTTGTAGTTCCTGTTCTGAGCTCTGCATTCCCATTACCCTCTCTTTCCTTAGGGAAACAGATTGATGATTACTCTCACAGTTAAACAACTGACTAATCAGGCACAAAAGGCTCAAGTAAAAGTAGTATGATTTTAAGAAAACAAACCAATATTGTCAAATATACTGTACACTGTATATACTATCTAACAGGAGCAAGACATTGAAGTGGCGAAATAAAGCACATTTACAAATAGGCAATGAAAACAGTGTTTACAACTATACAGCTATTAATTTTTCAAACTTCACTAATTAACATATATACAATAAATACAGATATAAACAATATAATACATTAACAATACTGTACTGCGATACTGTATTCACACTGCTCCATTAGCTGCCTTTCCTAGCAACTTGATGCTATGGTGAGTTCTGGGCACAGGAACACTCCATACCCCTCTTTCCTTAAGCAAGAGTGGCACTGAGTGCCGAGTCCTCTCCTCGATATATGAAAGTTTTTGCCTGATTGGCATTTTCATTCTTTTCAGATTCCGAACTGTTCCACATTCCATAAGCAAAATAAATAATAAAACCGATAGCCATCCAGACACTGAAGCGCACCGAGGTGCCACCACTCATTTGCATCATGAGGTAGATATTTACAAAAATGCTTATCAGTGGAAGGATGGGCAGAAAACGTACCTTAAACAACAGGGATTCTTTGCTCTCAGGTTGTCTCCAGATAATAATGGTACAAACAAGGGACATAACTACCAGCACAGAGCAAAATGCAATCCACAAAATGTCACCATTTGCTATTCTATCAAGTTGAATAGCCAAAATGTAGCAAAGTACAGTGAAGATGGCAAAGATAACAGCTGTGGTAATATAGACGTTTACTCCAGATATCTTGGTTGGAATTTCAGAATTTGGCACAAACAGAAGTGCAACATGAAACTTGTTTTTCAGTGGCTTAATTCCATCAGAATATTCATCTGCAGTATCAGCATCATTCATTGCTGTTTTTTCTCTCCATTTAGCTCTACCATACTTTCAAATTTATCATCATTCTTAAGAGAACCTGGTTGGTATCTGAGAATGAGTACGCAAACTGCCACAAGAGAATAGGCCAAGAGAGTCCCAATTGACATAAGGTCTACTAAGTCTGAAAGCTCAAACAAGAAAGCCATCAAAGCTGCAATGAATCCAGACACAATTGTAGCCAGAAGTGGAGTTCTAGTTCTCTTGTTCATTCGAGATAGAAAACGTAAAAAGAAGGCCATCTTCTGCCATGGCATAGATGACCCTTGGCATGGGAAACATGGAACCTAGCAGACTCGTTGACAGAGCACAGAGAGAGCCAACTACAACAATATAGTGTGCTGGACCCCAACCCACATATCTGAAGGCTTCGGGAGGAGGGCTCCGGTCATTAAGCATATAGTAAGGCATCATGAGTGTAAAGGCTGCAGACACACCAAAGTAAGCAAAGAAGCAGATCAGCAAAGAAGAAACAATTCCTATAGGTATTGAGCGCTGGGGATTTTTTGCTTCTTCACTAGTGGTGGCAATGCAGTCAAAACCCCCAAATGCATAGAAGCACGTGGCTGCACCCGACAAGTCTCCACTAAATCCAATTGGAGCAAAACCTCCTGTTCCAAATTGAGTACTGTTTAAACCTGTGAAATTTGCAAAATCTTCTTCACCCAAACTCCAGTTCTTCACATCTCCCTTCACAAATCCAGATATGATGACAAATGACAATACTACCAATTTTATTCCAGTGAAAATCTTGTTTACAAGTGCTGATTCATTCACTCCAAATGCCAGTAATGCTGTCAACAGCATCACAAGTATTAAAGCGAAAAAATCAGGATATTCATCCAAAACACCTAGCACTTTAATAGAGACTGAATGTTTAAAGAAAGAAGAAATCCTTTCCTCTATCAGAGTGTCAAAAGTGGAGCTCCATGCACGAGCTACACTGGCAGTGCCAATGACATAGGAAAGAATCAGAGTGAAGCCAGTTATAAACGCCCAGATTTCTCCAACTGTAACATAGCTGTATAGGTAAGCAGAACCAGTCTTTGGAACCCAGGCACCAAATTCTGCATAGCAAAGACCAGCAAGGACAGAGGATAAAGCGGCAATTAGGAAGCAAAGAACAATAGCAGGTCCTGCCTTATCCCTGGCTACTTCTCCTGCTAGTACATAGACACCAGCACCCAGAGTGCTTCCAACACCCAGTGCAATTAGATCAATTGTTGACAAGCAGCGTGCAAATCGAGTTTCCTCTACACTGAAATCTAGAGTACGTCTTCGCAGTAGCATCTGTCCAAATTTACTCATCTTTTTACTTACCATGATGAATACCATTTAAAATGCAGCCAGGGACAGGTCAGTGACGAAAAGTGCAAGCAGGCAAGAAAACCAAGCCACTTCTATAATGTATACAGTCCGCGGTATCCTTCTCTAATCCAGGGCGGCACGATAGGTCTTCAATCGCACCTGAACCAACTCTTTTGCTGGGGCACAGTCAGAGGGAACTGCTATAGTTTTCCCTAAAACTGGCTCCCTCTCGAGATGGGCGGGAATTTTATGCCACCCCACTCGTCTCACTGGAGAACATATACAGCTACAGCAAGGTGGTGTTAGTTCAGCAATTTCACTCCTATCTATACACGGTTTGCCGTCGTCACAGTAACCTTAGTGTTTGATAGGATTTCAACACTACCCATTACTAGTACAGCCCCCCGTCCTCCGTCTACCGGATCGGAGCGTTCTCCATTAAACCTTAATTTCCATTATTTACTGCACTCAACATTCATACAAGCACATTCACATTAACTGTACAGTCTTCCACACATTCCATTTAAGTCTGTATGCCCATCCCTTTTTCCCTTACCTTGTTCTTTTTAGAGAGGCCAAATGCCTCTTGTCTCCGTTGGAGGAGCGGACACTCTTTGAAACTTTACACAAACAAGTTTAGCGAAATATCGCTTACCTTTCTGTGTGGACACCATCTGTGTTCATATCATAGAGCACCGTCCCTGCCGCTGGATCCCGCAGCTGCCTTCCCCGATCACGTCGGGGTCACCAAATCTTTCGTGGCGAAAAATTGTCACCAGAAGGCTTTTTACCTGAAATGAAGGCTATTTGGACTCAGGATAGGCAAACAGAGTCTATAATTTTATTGCAATAAAATAACCATAATAATAACACAGACTCAACCCAATACGGCCAAATTGAGCTGAGCCCCAAACAGTTCCGGACTACAAACTGATATAGTCATTTCTTATCACTCCAACCTCGCTCAAATTAGCTCATTTGCTCTTTTTCTCTGACTCCCCTCTGCTCCTGTCCGGCCGATACCTTGAGTTCCCATGGGAACCATTATTATCTCCTGACTTCCCTGCAGCTGGCCCCTCTGGTATTTTTACTGTCTATTGTCCATTTTTAGTTTCTATTTTGCTTATTTTTGATTGGTCTAAGGCTGGGCAGATGGTCCTTCTCCCATATTTGGTCAGTCCCTTATCACTTCCTTTCCCTTGGTGTTCAAGCTATTTTATAATGATGATTTAAAGCTACGCTTCAATTAAAAAGAAATATGGCATGTGATTTTATTTAATCATTTGTTTGGTATGCCTGACTTGCAGTAATATCTACACCAAGGTTGCTTATATATTTCTCTAGACTTTTTTATACTAATACATGAATACACTAATTTAACTTTTTATGCATTACATCATTTTGACCTTGTTAGTAGCAATGCCTTTTGCTGTTTCTGCTGATTCACTATCCCAGCTGGCTTCTCACGTGCCTACCAGGACCATTTTTCTGTATTGTGTCATTGGTATTGTTCCTCAGCTTCCTAACCTTCGAACACAGGTGTCCTGGTCCCCCCTTCTTCTGTCCTCGGGTAGTTTCTGTGCATCATTCTTGTCCTGTTCTATTCTTCCTCTCTTAATACTGGTAATTTTCCTTTTTTACTAGAAAATGTAATATGACTGATTTTTTAGTTAACCATTTGCTTGACCTATCTTATTTGCTTAATATTCTAATTTATGCTAAATCTAATGCTTCAGAATCTATTAATTACTTTTATGGTTATTTATGCTAATATGCTATTTATGCCTAATGTATAAAATGTTTTCCTTCTATACAGAGGATGGACAGGGCACAGTTAACTATACTCATCAGGACTCCTCTGTGAGGAACTACAGTATAAAATGCCCCTACATTGTTCTGAAGGGAGTTGCATCTTCATAGTTGGCAAAATAGAAATAGTGAACGTTTCAGAAATAAACTTGATCCCTTAGCATTAAAAGTCGAGGCAGAAGTAAAAAATTTAGGTGTAATCATGGACTCTGACTTAAACTTTAAATCACACATTAACCATATTACTAGGACTGCTTTTATTTCAGTTAAGGGACATTGCAAAAGTTAGACCTCATAAAATTTCAAGATGCTGAGAAATTAATTCATGCTTTTGTTTTTAGTTGACTAGATTACTGTAAGGCACTCCTAATGGGTCTATTTAAGAATGACATCAATTGGGTTACATTTAGCTCAGAGAAAGGAACCAGCAAGAATTTTAACCAGAAAAAGATAATTTGAGCATATCTTATCCATTTCAGCATTGTTACATTGGTTGCTGTATCCCTTAGAATTGATTTTAAAATACTGTTAGTGGTATATAAAGCTCCAAAAATTCTTGCTCCTTCCTATATTATGGAGTGCCTTTCTAAATACAATATTATTTCAAGAGCTAAGTATAAAATAAAACGTAAGGTGGCTTGATGCTGTTATGTAACAAAAATCTGTAATACTTTACCAATAGAGATAACCCAGGCTCAAGTGGAGCATTTTAATTGCTGCCTCTCCCTCTCTGAATTGATGGTGTTTATATCCATTCTTTTCATAAGAGCAATGCTGTGGATGATGTCTGCTCAGAACTATTTGTTGTACCAGCAATCAAAGATACAATGTCCTGTGACCGTTATCAGACTATTATGCGGTATTTGCGCTTTGACAACAAAGACTTATGGAGCAGTTTCTGGACAAAGGCAGAACCGTAACAACAGACAGCTTTTTCACAGTGCTTTTGCTGGCTAATAGACTGCTGCACCACAACACAGCTCTGTTTGGAACCATAAAGTAAAATGGCACTTCCACCTGCAGCTTAAGTTACATCAGTATGCGAGCAACTCTCCACGCTAGTGTTTACATCTGGCAGTGCCATACTGACGGTGTATGCACCCAAAAAGAGGTCTTTCTGTATTTTCAGTATCATGCACCATAACGTGGGGTACAGGCAAGACTGAAAAACAACATTGTTCAGAAAGATGCTAAAGGAGAGGTGCGAAGGAATTTAAGGTGGCCTGGGATTACAAGTTTTTTGTAGGCTTCAGGGATTCTAGTGTTAAGAACATTTTTGTTAGGTGGAATACCCAGTGGTGGCAGGGATGTCTGTTGACCTTGGAACCCCTGTGGATTTTGTTTTTTCTCCAGCATATCGCTCCTGGACATTTTGTTTATTTTTTTTTCTATATCTCCACGACTATTTGAGCATAAAATCTGACTTATCTTTATAGACTTAAAAATTAATCTATAGATAAGGACTAAGATACTGTTTCTATTACCTGTATATCTATGCTATATAATTGTGTAGTGATTTATTCTTATCTATTATTTTTGGTATGTAATTTATTCATTCATATTTTTATCCATCTCTAATTATTTTTCTTTCCTTTTTATTTTTTCATTATCATCTTGTAAAGCATTTTGAGATACATCCTTATTATTAAAAAGTGTTATACAAATATTTCTGGCATAAGGTAGGAACCAAACCTAGGGTAGATACCAGTTCATCTCAGATCACATTCAAAAGCAAACCTCATTTATTACACAGCACATTTCAGACAATAAATAACCTAGCTGAACATCTTTGGATTGCTGAATGAAACAGGGAGAATGTGTTATGTACTGAGCAATAAAGCTTTTGTTTCTGTATATTTAATGATATACTGTGGATTCAGAAAGTATTCAGAACCCTTAACTTTATGCACACGTTATTGTTTACCCAAAATTTGCAGCTTTAGTTTGCTTCATGGTATCCTAGCAATAGTGTGACAAGTTGAAATGATTCCAAAGACAAAATATCTTCGTTTTTAAAAGCTTTAGGAAAAGTTCAAAGTAAAACAGTTCACACAAAAATTATACATGTTGCAAAATAAAGAAAAGTTCTTTTATAGCTTATATCTTGTTTCGTTTCTTTAAGTTTGCTTATATAGTTGAACCATTTCTAAACGGTCAGAAAACTGTATGCCTATCCCAGTGGTTCTCAAACTGTGAGGCAGGAAGTAACAAAAAGAGATGTGAAAAAAAGAAAACAAGAATCGAAAATATGAAAAATACATCTATTGAAACCAAAACAAATTAACTTAAACTACACTCTGATACTAGAAAAATAAATATAGTTATATAAATGTCGATAAAAGTTAAGTAGGTATAATAAAATATGCATCTATGATATATCATTAATTAAAAGAGAACAAATTAATATTAGTGGGCTCCTTTCAAAAAAACATTGGGGGGGGGGGGGCATGATTAAAACTGTTATGAAAACTCAGATTGCGAATACTTAAAGGTTTGGAAACGCTGGCCTGTCCCATTCACAAACTGCAAATGAGTCTCTATCAGTCCATGCTAACAATAAGACTTATTCCAAACACACTGACTCAATTAACACACTGTATTACTGATATAGCAAGAAACGTCTATCTCATATTAACTTACAGGGGGTGAATGGCTATACTATAATCTATAACTATGAAAGAAAATTGTATTCTGTTCAACTTAAGCAGTCACTAGTATGGGTTTAGCTTAAAGCTTTATCCTTCTAAGATTACAGTGTTGTAGGTTTCATTTTAAATGGATACATTTACCAATTTTGACCACTAATCTACACACAATATAACCCATAATGACAAACTAAAAACATGATTTCAGAAAGGTAAATACTAAAAATTTAAAAAAATTATTCAACAAGTTTGCTGTGGTCAGGGGCACCCTGTTTGCTTGAATTTTCCCTGAGATGTGTCTAGAACTTGACTGGAGTTCACCTACGGCAATCTGAATTGACAGGACATTGTTTAGAATGGCACACACCTGTGTATATACAGTAAGATCCCACAATTCACACTGCATATCTGGAGAAAAACCAGGCCATTAAGTCCAAGGAACTCTCTCTATGGATCACTGTAGTGTGGCATACATCAGATCAAGGGTACATAACCATACCAGAAGTACAGTGGCCTCAATAGTTTTGACATGGAAAAAGTTTAGAACCACCAGGACTCTTCCTTGAGTTGGCTGGCCAGTCAAACTGAGTTACCAGACATGAAGGTCTTTGGACAGGGAGGTGACCAAGATCCAAATGGTCTCTCTCACAGAACTTCAGAAGTCATCTGTGGAGATAGGAGAAACCGTGAGAAGGACAAACCTCTCAGCAGCACGCCATTAATCAGGCATTTATGGTAGAGTGGCTAGAGTAGTGGTTCTTAACGTTCAGTCCTCAAGGCCACACTGTGCTGCAGGTTTTTCTCCCACCCCACTTTTTATCTTAATTGGACTTCTAACTCAATGAAGCAAGCCGTGGTTTACCAGTTTCTATGTTTTTTGCAACCATCTAGAAATTACAGAGGTTATATTATATTTTTACTGAATGAAGAAGAAATGTAGATATTAGATGGGTAAAAATGCATTGTTTTTCCTATTAAATATTTTTGTATGTTTTAATGTTATAGTTATTTAGCAGTTATTCACTGATAAGTACAAAAGTGGGTAACAGTGAAGTAGCTGCTCCTCTAAGTGGCATTTGTGCTGGTGTGTGCTCTGCTCAATATCAGTTGTTTGTATTCAGATACAATGAAGAAAGCAAACTCCACAGAAAAAGTTAATTAAAAGAAAACAAAGTATGCATATAAATATACTGAAAACATTAAAATATGTCTTAATTTCCTAAAAATGTGTCTTTGACCCTATTTTACTTTGCTAAATGCTAAATAAAAGGAAAAAATGGTCAGCTATTTAAATTTTGAAAATCAATTAAATATAACAATGACTGACTGATCGAATAAAAGGCCTTCTGGGAGTTTGCCAAACGACATCTAAAAGATATAAGGAAAAACATTCTCTGCTGTGATGAGACAAAGTGGAGTTCTCTGGGAAGAACCCTAAGCATTATGTCTGGTGAAAACCATGCACTGCTCATCATCTTTCTAATACCATCCCTACATTGAAGCATTTTTTGTGGCAGCATCATACTGTGGGGATGCTTCCCAGCAGTAGGGGCAGGGAGACTGGCCAAAACTGAGGGAAGGATGAATATGGCCAAATCCAGAGAGGTACTTTTATGGAATGTTTAGTTAATATATAATCTTTAGAAATGATTACACATGAATTTGAGATAATGAATTAATTAAAACATAAGGAAAAGGACTGAAGGTGACCAACAGGGTGCTAACATGGTTAACTAAACATGGCTTAAAGCTTTAGCATGTGAGGCTTTTATCTCATCTTAGATGAACCATGAAGTAAATGAGTACTAAACACCCCTTAAAAAGCAAGGACAACCAAGTGAGAAAGCCAAACACCATTATTATGAACTGATGATAGTAGCAATGGAAAATCCCTTAAGATATCCCTATTAATGAAGAAATTGTTAGAATAGTGAAAGAATTGACATGTATACGAAGTTAGTGGTGGCTGCAGTTGATTGGTTAAGATGACAGAGTTCTGCATGTTAAGAGTTAGATGGCATGTTGTATTAGATAAGGTAATGGTAATAGAAAAGTATAAAAGGGAATTAATTGTTTAATAATAAAATAATAATTCATTACATTTATATAGCGCTTTTCTCAGTACTCAAAGCGTTATCCACACAGGGACGAACCGGGAAGCAAACCCACAATCTTCCACAGTCTCCTTACTGCAAAGCAGCAGCACTACCACTGCGCCACCTGTGAGGATTAAACACCTGTGTGTTTAATTAATTGCTCACTCCATGGACGGAGACATTTGTGCATATCCATGTGCAAATAAAGAATTGTTCTGCATTCTCATCTTATTCCGTGACTGACTTCTTTGAAAGCTGAATAAAGGTTTATTGTAACACTTAAAGAAAACCTGCTCCAGAGTGCCTGCAACTACACTAGTGCACTACAAAGTCCTTAAGCATACAGCCTAGATAACGTTGGAGTAGCTTTGAAACAGCAAATGTATCCATTTAAAATTTAATCTGTAACACAGTATATTGTGCATAAAGTGAAAGGATCTGAATACTTTCTGAATCCACTGTATTTGTGTGTTTGGGTGCAAATAGCAAGAACTGAGACTTGTTTTTATATACTGCCATTTCATTTCTTTGGACTGCATTTGCAAAAAAATTACAATGGATGCTTTTATGAAAACACTTTCTGATGCCCACATAACTCATATGTTAGCATTTACCTAATCACACCAATAGACTGGCACACCATCTGGCATACTCCTTCATAAAAAAATATGTGCACAGAATAATACGATAGATAGATAGATAGATAGATAGATAGATAGATAGATAGATAGATAGATAGATAGATAGATAGATAGATAGATAGATAGATAGATAGATAGATAGATAGATAGATAGATCAATCTTTACTTTTCTTGCAATTGTTAATAACCAATTAAATAAAGTTCATACTAGAGAATTGTATCTGCATGTCAGAGTCTGTGCCATGTACAGTATGACAAGCAGGCCAGCAGGTTTAAGAGTGATTTTAATTTATTATAAGCATAGGAAAGAATGTAATAATTGGAAATGCTGATGTAATATTAATTTTGTTTAATTACATTGTGACTATGTTTAATTAGTTTGCTGATCTGATGCTTAATTATTATTTCTGGTGAACGATTATTTTAATAATGTTTTTCAATTACTTTTGTGCACTGCACCATAGCAGTTTGCTAGAAAGGCACAAAGGCAATTATATTTTTTAGAGCTTGTATGGATTCTTATTCAGTATACTAAATTTATTCTCTTAATATATTGAACACTCAGTTTTGGCCCATTCTGTATTAAGTTCTGCCTTGCATTGACCCCCATAACACTGAAATGGTTTAAGCAGGTTCAATAACATTTAAGGAAACATTCTGCTGTCAGGACACTGAAATGTTAGCGGTGGGTGTCTGTCCATACTACATGCTCAGGAAGTTTTCTCATGCCATTTTAGTTGTTGTTTACATTCCTCCAAAGGCGGATGTAGAGAAGCATGTGACATCATACTTGCAACAATCACGAGAATCCAGATGCAACACCCAGAGGCTTTCATTGCCATTTCTGCCTATTTCAATGATACTTCACTGGAGTGGACTCTGACTTCCTTCTTTCAGTATGTTGACTGCCCCACCAGAAACAACAGGACAATTGATCTTCTTTATGCAAATGTGAGTAATGCTTACCAAGCCACTCTGACCCCCCCCAAACGACACCCTAACCCGGGTAAATCTGTCCATTATCTTGTTTACCTACAGCCTTAGTACAAGCCTCTAGTTCAAAGACAACCAACAACCACACGCTACTTCAGGAAATGGTCTCCTGAAGCTGAAAATGCCATTAGAGACTGTTTTGAGTCTACTGACTGGAATATTCTGCAGGGACCACATGGAGAGGATATTGAGGGGATTACAAACTGCGTAACAAGACTATCTGAACTTCTATATGGACAGTTTTTTTCCTGTTTAAACTGTTTGCTGCTTTGCTAATAATAAACCCTGAATTACCAGTGATGTTAAGGGTCTTTTTAACAAGAAGATGAGAACATTCAAAAATGAGAACTAGGCAGAGCTGAGGAGTGTACAGAAGGAACTTAAGGTTAGACTAATAGAGGCTAAGGAGTCCTACAGGAGCATACGCTGCAGCAAAATAACATCAGGGAGGTGTGAGATGGTATGAAGACCATCACAGTCTATAAGCAAAGGAATAGCTGCACAGCAGAGGGTAATGTGGAGAGAGCGAATGTTGAATCTCTTCTACAATTGATCCAACTGCCCTGCTTCTGCTTTAACTGCCACAAACTCACCGGCCACCAAACCCTCCTTCACGGCTAACCCTTTATTTTCTTTACCTTTCTCTGTTATTGGGTGCCTTTGTCCATTGGAATTAAATGATGGTAACTGGAGCACATTTGTTTTAAGAAACAGAATAATACATTGAGAAATACAAGGATTATAGAAATATGATAACTGCATATATATTGACATAGAAGGAAGGAAGCCAGGCAGACAAAAGAATAACACACAAAGAGGTTGACAGTTTACTGGCTATTTGGAGTTCTAATTTATCTTGGCACAGATAGACAGTTTTAAATTATATTAAAAAGACGGATGATGTCCAATGGTATGTTTAGTTGTTTGTTGTTGTTGCTGCTCTGGGTTCAAGTGAAGGGCTTTCCTTGCAATAGAGTGCACTCTTTATCTTTTCTTACAGGTTCCTTTGTTCTTGATATGCTATGATGCTGCCTTCCTCATCTCGCTGATAGGCTTTTTGCTGTGTCCTCTGCAACTTTGTAGGGAAATGCATTACTCTTCCTGGCATAAAAGGTGCTGAAGTTCCCTTCCTGAAGTAATGCTGCTTCTCAGTACTGTCAGACAGTCTCAGTCACTGGCACAGAGCTTGCCTTGGCTTCAGCTCTCCAAAGAGAAGAGGATTATCAGCTTTCAGCTTCCCCCAAAGAGAGAGAAGCTTGTTGCCTTTTGGGTTTTAGAGAAGAAAGATGAGTATAGCTAGTTTTGAAGGAAGGTGTAACCTCAGGTGATTAGATAAAACTCACTTCCAGTTACAGAACCCGTGCCTATTAGGAGATTATTGTAAACTCATTGTAGTTTTATTAAACTTTACTGCTGTGTTTCTAGTCTATTACCAGACATGTGGATGGGACATATAACATCATTACATCATCATTAAATAAAGATGGTGGCACAGTAACCTCAGTATCCTGGTTTAAGAGTCCATTCATTATTTTCTTTAACCTTAGTATAATGGAAGGTAAAAGGCACTTCTTAGTGTTAGGACTTTTTTGCTTATCTTTTCTCACTGCAATGTTTTTATGCTTTGGGCTTTGATGTTGTGGGAACTAGCCCGGACACAGACAGGAAGACATCGTTTAAATCACTACACACGCTTTATTTACAATATTTACAATAAAGTGAATCGCACACAAACCCAGTACCACAGCACCAATCACCCCACAGTCCAGGCCTCTTCCTTAATGCCCTTCTTCACCGCCTCTACTCCTCTCCTCCGACTTCCGGCCTTCTTCCACCCGACTCCAGCCATTGAATGGAAGGAGGCAGCCCCTTTTATACACACCCGGATGTGCTCTAGGTGCCTCCCGATAAGCTTCCGCTGGCCCTTCCTGGTGTAGCGGAAGTACTGGCTGCACACCTGGAAGCACTCTGGGTGTCCCTGGTCTTCTTCCCCCCAGCACTTCCGGGTGTGGTGGAATTGCTGAGGGCCAGGGCTCCATAGGCATTGGGGCGCCCCCTGGCGGTGACCACAAGCCCTATAAGGATGAGCTTCTAAGCTCCGTTCCCGTGGCACCCAAAGCCACCAGGGCAGTCGCCCCCTCGTGGTCTGGAGGAGGCGTAAGCCCTCCTCCGGTCCTTCCAGGGATCCCAGCTAGGTGCCACCACCAGCCGCTTGACACAATGTATAACTTTCTGAATGCTTCTGGTATTTCTGACATTTGCCTTTCAAATGGAAACATGCTGAGCCAGTCCAGCCAGGCTACTCTATCCTCAACATTCATCAGCAATAGATGGCATGTATATATTCATAACAAAGATTTTTAAAAAGTATTTTTTGTTTTCTCAGAATTTCTTTTTTAATCAACAAAAAGCATTCAATAACTTTTTAGGCAATAATAAGACAAACTATGTTCTGTGAGTCAGTCATCACAAAACATAAATGTTTATACAGCAGGTGAGGGGACGCTGGCGCACGGATGTTGTTGCTGCTCCTCCCTGTTAACAACACTTTTCGCAAAATTCGCCTTAATTCTACACTTTCTTATGCTTGTTTTATTTCTTTTATTGTACGTATATTTCGTGGATACAGCTGACT
Source organism: Erpetoichthys calabaricus (assembly GCF_900747795.2). Lineage (NCBI taxonomy): Eukaryota > Metazoa > Chordata > Cladistia > Polypteriformes > Polypteridae > Erpetoichthys > Erpetoichthys calabaricus. Next base: position 71,695,649 of record NC_041397.2, on the reverse strand, counting down.
CGAATTGTATGGATTTGGCTTAATATTTACAGATTTTATGGACTCTACTTTGACTGGGAACAGCTGAGTCTGTGGATCACGGGACGAGAACCTACGGACATTTCCTTGTACCTGGCAATCTAGGACCTCGGGATGATCTGTCTCTGTGATTATATTAAATTCGCTATGCTAATCTGCTCCCGTTTCATCTTACAGTACTCTACGACTGGGAACTGATCTGATGTTCATACTAATCTGGCTTTTGGTTCCGGGGCGATCACACCTGAAATTACCAAGCGTTATTGTTTGTGGCTGTGTATTGGAACCTCCAAATACTGCTACCTCCTCCTGCTATGCTTTCTGCTGCTTGCTATCGCCGTTCACCTATGCTACCACACCCGCCTGTCCTACCGGTTCCGCTGTGCTGTGCTGCTTCTCCACTGCTATTCAGATAAGTATTGCCCAGTATCATGCTAAAATACTCTCATGACAAACTCCTTCTTATTAAATAGTTTGTCCAGAGCAAATGGTCTAACTGGAACATCTAAAGGACACCGGTATTTTGCAGCGCCCGAAATATATACATCGCGGGTCAGGTCGCCGCCACTGCCGGGCTGCGAATGAAAAGACCACCGGCAGCATTTGCTCAGGAATATGCCGTCCTTCTCATGACCCTGGAAATAGAAGTGTCAGTGTGCCAAATTTACATTATGTGGAAATAAACCCTGATTGCGGCTCTGTGCAAAAAGAAGCCTCATTAACTAATATTGCACTGTGTAACTCGAGGTCTCTTAATGGCAAAGCATTGGTGCTGTCAGAACTCATCACTGACACCAAACTTGATATTCTGTGTCTAATGGAGACTTGGCAAAAACCAAACGAATTTACGTCTCTCACGGAGGCGACTCCAATTGGTTTCACTTTCCACACAGAGCCTCGCAGCTCAAGACAAGGCGGTGGGCTTGCAGTAATTGTCAGAGCAGACTTAAAAATTAAACGAATCCCAATTGACTGTCCATTGTCTTTTGAGTGCCTGGCTCTTAAACTAATAACGAAATCAGGTCCTGTCTCACTCATTGTTCTTTATTGTCCCCCAAAATACAATGCATCCTTCTTATCCAATCTGATTGAACTTTTGACCCACCTAAGCTCTTACTCTCAGAGAATTATCCTTCTTGGTGATTTCAACATCCATATTAATACCCCCACATCTAAACTGAGAAATTAATTCTTATCCTTACTGGACTGCTTTGACTTGACACAACATGTTGATTTTCCAATCCACTCTGGTGGTCGTATATTGGATCTGATCTGCACTTCTGGACTATCTGTTGCCAACATTTACAGCATTGATTTGGGACTCTCTCACCATAAAGCATTATTTTTCACTGTCTCACTGCCTTTCCCTCCTCTTACCTGTAAATGACAAATTTCTATCTCTATCCTTTCTGGATCAATTTCTGATCTTTTACTGTCTTCACCTATTCCATCAACACTAGATAGTCTTGTTGATCACTATAACTCAGCCCTTCATTCAGCATTAGATAAAACAGCTCCTTTAAAACATAAGGAGGTTTCCTTTAAACGTTCAGCTCCTTGGTATAACTCAGAATTGCAATCTATGAAAGCAGCTGGCCGACGCCTTGAGAGAATGTCACGTAAGACTGGCCTCACCGTGCACATCCAGGCTTTCTCTGACCACCAAAGAGCTTACAGAGAAGCACTAACTTCTGCCAAGAACACCCATTACGGCAGAATAATAGAAAGTTGTCATGATAACCCAAGGGTTTTGTTCTCTGTAGTTAATAAACCACTCAAACCCGCATCTGGCCCAGCTACCTCTTCTATTGAAGTCTGTGAGGAATTCCTCCACTTTTTCCATAACAAAATTAACGATCTAAATAATTAATCGAACATAAACACATCATCTGTTTATATCTCTCCCTGTCTTCCCACTCCATCCAGCTCCTTCTCTAAGTTCTCACCAGTCACATCTGCGTTTGTTAATAACCTGCTTTGTAAGATGAGGCCGACTACTTGTGTACTGGACCCCATCCCCATCACACTACTTAAATCCATGCCATAATCCTGACTGTTACAACAATAGTAAACTCATCCCTTGACACTGGCTCTGTGCCGCTCACTTTTAAAATTGCTTCTCTAACCCCAGTGTTAAAAAAGTCTGGTCTTGATGCTGACAATCTTAACAATTTCCGGCCTATTTCCCACTTACCTTTCCTGTCAAAAGTTCTTGAGCGTGTTGTAGCTTCCCAACTCACCAATTGCCTAACCTCTAATAATTTGATGGAACCCTTTCAGTCTGGTTTCAGGGCGCGGCACAGCTGTGAAACTGCTCTGCTACGGGTATCCAATGATTTGCTTATGGCAGCAGACTTTGGACAAACCAGCATATTAATTCTGTTAGACCTCAGTGCAGCATTTGACACTGTCAGACATGACATCCTACTGTCCAGAATGGAGAACATGCTGGGTATCTCTGGCACTGCCCTCCAGTTGTTCAAGTCCTGTCTGACTGATAGGCAAGAGTTTGTTAGTCTTGGCAACAGAAGATCCAGCTCAGCGCTGGTCACACAAGGAGTCCTTCAAGGCTCTGTCCTCGGTCCTCTGTCCTCTGCTTTTCTGTATTTACATGCTTCCCCTTGGCCATATTATCCGAAGCTATGGACTGGGTTATCATTTTTATGCAGATGATACTCAACTCTACTTCAATGTTAAAAGTGGAACTTCATCAGAGCTTTGTCTGCTCACAACCTGCCTTAGTGAAATTAAAACCTGGATGGAGCAGAACTCTTTAAAATTAAATTGCAATAAAACTGAACTCCTGCAAACTGGGACTAAACTGCAACTTAATAAAATGAGCTCCTTCCCAGTCTATCTTGGCAGTGATCTTATCAGACCTGCCTCTACTGTAAAAAATCTTGGTGTCATTTTTGATTCCTCCCCCTCTTATTCCGCCCACATAAATCACATTAAGAAACTTTTTTACTTTCACCTCCATAACATATCCTGTGTTCACTCCTTCCTCTCCTTCTCTAATGCTGAGAAACTTGTCCATGCTTTTATCACATCCCGCATCGATTATTGTAATTCCCTACTGGCAGGTGCCCCTTCTAATCTTATATCACAGCTCCAGCTTATTCAAAACACAGCTGCAAGAGTCCTTACTCGAACCAGCAGCAGCGAGCGCATCACACCCATCCTGCTCCGTCTTCACTGACTCCCTGTGTCTTACAGAATCGAATATAAAATCCTACTAATAACCTACAAAGCCTTAAATAACCTTGCGCCAAACTACATCAGTGACCTTCTCCATCACTATGTGCCTGTCCGCCCACTAAGGTCCTCTGATTCTGGCAATCTTGTTGTGCCCCACACTAATCTACACTCCATGGGTGACAGGGCCTTCAGCTGTATAGCGCCCAGACTCTGGAATGACCTACCGAAATTAATCAGGTCAGCTGACTCCTTGAATTGTTTTAAAAAACAACTCAAAACTCATCTGTTCAGGAAGGCTTTTAACTCTACTTGACTTTATCACCCTTCTCTCAGTTTACTTCTCTGTCAAGATGCTAATGTAACCTGTGTGTGTGTGCTGGACCTTCAATTATGTTGTCTGTTTTTTTTTCAGAGTTCACTGTCTTAATCTTCTTTATTTATTTATCTGGTTTGTACAATGCTATATACTGTATACGCTGCCGTTCTTTATTATATTCTGTAAGTGCCTTGAGCATGGGAAAGGCGCTATATAAATAAAATGTATTATTTATTATTATTATTATTATTATCACTTGTGTTCAGTGGAAATTTCAGGCACCTTTTCTAACACTAGCTTAAATACTCAATAAGGTGAGCATACAAGTGTAAAAAGTCGTTGGATACAAAAAAACAAAAGTTACCAAAGTAGAGTTTTGTTATTCTAGTATTTTAAAAGCTACTTTTTGTTTATTTTTAAATGATTTATGGATTTAATTAGTGTTTACAAAGATTCTAAGTAGGATTTATGATATGTATGACATAAACTCTACTGCCCAGATTAAGGCAAAAGTCTTAAATATAAACTTTTAAAGCTATTTGTAGAAGTTTGCATCTCTTTGTCATTTACATGTTTCATAATGGCACGTACAGGGGCTCTGCCATATAAGTGAAAAAGAAGAGGATTTTCAAGGTTCAGTGCTGTTCTTTATAATGTGATGTTGCTGCTAAACAATTTATAACTTTTTTTTTCTTGCAATTCTTTCACATTAGTGATGTCGTCTGAATTGGAAATAACTGTCATGAGCAGGTTGAATTGTGTGCAATTTAGTGGGCTGTTACCCTCAACATTACTTCTATATCTCAGGCTTGACTGAGTTTTTGTGCACTTCAGAATGTGATTTTTAAGTCACAGCTTAGGGAAACAGATAAAAGAGATTTAGCATAAAGATCTGCAGGTGTCTAAGTGGTACAATTTGACATAAATTACTGCAACGTGTATATTCCTGCCTTATTTAGTATTCTTTACTTTGGTGATGTAGTCACCACGAACACATTTGCCACCCTCCATTTCCACACAATTTACAGAAAATTTTAAAAGCTTTTCTATGATATGTATCTTTAGTGTTTTTCTTTATATAGTATATTGTAGTGGTGACACAGTAGCTCAGTGATTAGTGCTGCTGCTTCAAAGATCTGGCATCCTATGTCAGAATTCTAGTTCTGGTCATTTGCTGTATGGCATTTGCATGTTTCTCCAGAGTGCTTTTTTCTCTGCGTAAGTGGGAACTATAATTAACTGGCATCCTGTCCAGGTTTGGCTCTTTCCTTACACTCAGTGCTGATTTTATCTTCTTGTTTGATTTACAGAATCTGATTAATTTATACCACATTACAGAGATCTGTTTTTACTTTGATGGTAAAGCCTCAAATCATATGTAAAAATATCTACATGAATATTTATTTTTTATGTACAATTACACTAGATAATTAGAATATAGTATATACAGAAATTAAAATGTATATTATGATAAAATACTTATTTTAATTAAGCACTTGTTTTACTGTGTGATTCTACACCTTATATGATATTATTATTTCAAAGTAAATTGTAATCTCACCGCCTATGTGGCTTAAGCACATTTAAACTCTGAATTGCACTAAGCCCTGCTATGCACTGAGTCTTACATGTAATAACATGGCCAATGTAAAATGACACCCTGAAAGACTAGGTGGAGGATTAGCAATACGTGGGCAAGGTTGAAAAGGATAGAAGAAAAAAATGTCAACATGCCAAAAGGTGCTGGTTATTAGAATAATAAATAATGGGCTTAACCAAATGGAAAAAGTGGGCTTGTCTACGTTATCAAGCTAACGGTCCCATGGACGGATGCAGTTGACAAAGCTCTTGAACGTAAGAAGCTGCATTACTGCAACCTAGCAATGGAAGCAGAGGAGAGAGGATGTAATGAGAAAGTACGCCTAGTTGAAGTGGGGTGCAGGGGCTTTATAGCCAGTTCCACAGCAAAGTTCCTCAGGGAGGTAGGTGCCAGAGAGAAAGCCCACAGAAAAGCAATCAAAGAACTGCACAGCACCACTGAAAGGAGTGGCCACTGACTGTGGCTGGAAAGGAAAGATTCCGCTTGGACTGCTAAGTTGACCAGCTGACCACAAGACACAAACCCAAGTCTGATCAGCCTGTGGAGGGCCTGCCACAGCGGAGGATGTCTTGTGATAAAAGGCCAAAACACCCAATGATACAGAGGTGCACAAATGATGTGTCCTCATTGTGGCAACGTCGCCTTGTGGCCGTCTCTAAACAGCACCCTCGGAAGACAATAGTGGTGCAGAAACACTAGGGACTGTAACATCCAGTCCTTTGTTTGAAATCTGAATCCATACAAAGATGGCAAAATACCATAAGGTGTTGTCCATTAGCATAATCAGGAATGTCAACATATCTGTGTTAAGCTATGTATAAAAATGTCTCCCACCTTTGGGTCACTCCATGGACCGAGCACAACTGTTAATATCTTTTGAATGTAAGTCTAAAGTAAAACCAGAAAGCTTTTGGGGTCTGCATGATTTCCTGGCTTTATATATTATTGGTTTGGGATGTTATTCTATGACAGTCGTTGTCTAAAAACCCAAACAGTATCTAATGTGATTCAAAAACAAAATGTGAAAACTTCCATGGGTGTGATAACAGAATTTTAATATATTTTTTTAGCATAAACAGTTCCTGAGGTAAGGATTTGCTCACCATAGTCATCTCTTCCATCTAACTATCCATTTTGTGTACCTCGTCAGTATCACAGAAAGTTGGAGACAATCCCAAATGTTCTGTCTTCTCTGGTATTCTACTGTCATTTATTTAAATATTTTGAATGATAAATCAGCAGTGGCTGACTAACTGACTAATTTGTTCCTGAAGAAACTCACCATCTGTAGTGTTAGGAGAAACCATGAAAAGTGTGGAGGAAGTGGAGACCGAACTGAAACCATCACTTACCTTATCACCCTCAGTCTGACAATAAACATCACAGATGAAGGTCTTATAGTGTTATTGCACTATCTAACTAATCTGGATGGACTGCATGGTGGTTTTCATTTCTAAACATGGTGGCAGTGTGACATTTAGTAGTGGTTAAGGCTTTGGACTTCAGACTCTTGAGATTACGGGTTTAAACCCTACTAACACTGTGTGACTATGAGCAAGTCACTTCACCTGCCCTGTGCTCCATTTGGAAATATTAAAGAAACGTGTAAAGAATTGTATCATAAATGTTGTAAGTCACCTAGGATACATGTGCCAGCCAAGTAAGTACATAAAAAATAAACTTCTTATATTCTGTTTGGTAGTGTTGCTATTTTTTGTATTTCAAATATAACAGTCTAAAGTGGTTTTCTTTAGTTCTAGAGATTTATTTCTGATACGTATATTAGCTTTTTCACCACACTGCATGATACTCAGACACTTGGATTATTTGACATTGCTATATTAGGTGGATTTGACACTTTGCAGTTCTTTCCAGCTAGTTTGATTCCTGCTTGAAATACATCTATCAGTTTTGCCTTCTCTCACTGGCATATAGAGCAACTGTCTATTTATTCTGCCACTGTAATGGATTTCACACTTACACTACCAAACTGGAAATGGGTTGAGGGATGTCCTACTGGAAGTAAAAACTCACAATGGCAGGGGTGTAGTAGCTCGAGATTCCAGCATGGAAACGTGGGAGCCATTAGGTGCTGGTAGACCAATTAATTCTTAGCATTATAGGAAAAGCATTCAGAGTCCCTGCCAGAACTTTCACATTTTGAAACTAATATTAAAGTGGCAGCTGCCTAGTTTCTGATATAATGAAGGACAGATCTGTATCCTGTTTACCTTGTGCTTCAGATGAAAGATTAAATATATGAACACTATATTCTCAACAGATTCAGGGTCACCCTAACATTACTTAATTTAGTCACACTTGCTTTGGGTCCTTATATACTGTATACTGTGTATGCATATGCTGCAATGTTTACTGTTTATATGTGAGCATATTCAGTGTTTTTATACTTATGCCCTTTTAATCCTTCTGCACATAATATCACCAAAATGTTCATGTCGAGAAAGGAATTTATTGAAGATGGCACTTTCTGCAGTTAAAATAAAAGCCTCCTTGCTTGTTAGTTCCACTAGCTATTGTCCAATTCTCCTGCTGCAGTCTTCTTTTAATCCAGTGTTTACTCCCTATAAAAAACCACATCCATTAATTTGGTTCATTGTCAAAGGCAGAAAATCTGTTTCCACTGCAGTACAGTTCAATAACTTGTTGTGTCTCTGTAGATTTAAACTTCCTAGCATTTAAGCAAAGCCTCCCATTTAAACTTAAATCACTCTTAGTCTCATCAAGTAGATGATGGCAACAAAGTAGCTACTTTGAACAGCAAGTGCTTGTCAATGATCTGTTTTAATAGACAGTTTATTGAAAATTGGAAAATTAATTTGTAGTTTGACAGTATTTAAAATTAGCTACAGTATTTACTGAATTTTCAGATGAGTCCTACTTTGTTTTGTTTTACACTTTAATTGCAGGTGATTGCAATCCTTATCTTTTCTTTTTATATTTACAACATACTGTATATAAATGCATAGGTCATTTAGGTGTACACCTTTTTAGATACTGTGAATAGAACATTATCTATAAACAACATAATGGTATATATTTAAAAAGTACAACATATCTGCCCAGGGAATACCAACACAAGGCGTTGATCTTTATTTGCTCAATGTGATTTGTAATGCTAGAATCTCAAAGGAAAAATGAATGAATATCCTAAGATTGCCTTCCACATACCAGTATTTTAGTGATGTAGATACAGTATGAGTGCACTTTGTAAAGCAGTACAATTTTGAAATAACTATTTTTGTATTTCATAGCTACCCATTCTGTGCTTGTACATACAGTACTTGCACTCCTGGCAGACATATTCTCTTGCTCTTGTCAGACCTTACTGAAAAGATTTCATCCTCTCCATTCTTTTAAGTCAGGTAGCTCACACATTTTAACCTTTCTAAATACTTTGATTTTCTCTTACCACTGTTCTTTGGTCTTTGAAGTTGCTGACCACTCTCTTTGTGTCAGTGATGCTTGGTTTCAAGTAGTAACATTAAACTAATTATAAAAGGTGGCCTAGCTGCTTTTATTTCCACTTGATATCATACTGGGGAGAAGATAAAAGTAAAGAATTACATTAACAGGTCCTGAAATTCTATACAATATTGCCCTCATGTAGTCTCCAGCCATTGTAAAATGACCAGCCAAAAAAAAAATGTAAAGGCAAGATGCTCAAACAGCATCCCAGTCTTTGTCCAGCAGAGTCTAGGACCCCAACTTAATTTCGGAAGACATAGGTTTACACAATGGTGGCCGCTCCAATACCCTGAAAAAAAATGCTTTTGACTTAACTGATTACTGTACAAAATTTTAATTCACTAAATGATTTGCTGTGAGGATGACAGCACACAACATTATGCATAGCTGTCATCTGTCACCAGAGGTGATACATCCTGTGCTTCCTTATACTGCACCTTTAAATTGAGCAATAAACTCTTGCTATATAGTACAGACAAACTCAAGTATCCTCAGATGTGTAATCATACACAGGAGATTTAGATTACTGACTGCTACATTTTCTTCTCTCTGCAACCATTTCATTTGATTAGCTGATGAAGAATTAAAAATTATAAATTACCTCACAGCTAAACTATCAGCTATGCCTATCTTTCTCATCAATTATATATCAGTTCCCTAACTTACAGCGCTGATATTGCTTCTAGACACAGTTGGGAACTCTACTATGAGTGATGCAACAGAGGACAGGTGATTATTTTAACGCACAATGTGCTATAGCACTTCGCTGCTTCCGGCTCTGTGACTTTGCGTGGTCTACTGTTTTGTGACTGAGCAATTGTTGCTCCTTGACACTTCCATTTCACAATAATAGCACTTACAATTGACGAGGACAGAAATTTCATGTACTGATTTATGATTTAGGTGGCATCCTATGACAATGCCATGTTTAAAGTAACTAAGCTCTTTAGTCATACATGTGCACATGGGAAATGGTTTAAAATAATGTTAAACCATTAGCTCATCGCTAGGTGAATACAAGCACACAAATACACTAGCATCATTTTAGCAGCACCAAATCTGCATATGTTTGGAAGGAAACTGGAGCACACTGTAGAAGCCCAGCAGGAAAACATGGAAACTCCAGGCAGGGAATATCAGCGACGTGACTCCCTGCAAGATACGCTCCACCACTGTGTCACCCCCATGTGTGTAATTATTAATAGTATTCATTATTTAAACAAAAATACTGATTTATCTGTAAAATGTAATATACATACTTTAATGCTTTTCATCATGAAAGTGTTATCAAGTATAAATCTAAGGATTCTAAATGTGCAGAGAGTTGGACTATATCATACATTTAATGTGCTCAGTGTGGTGATCTATTGCTGGTAATCCGCTGCTGTCAGGACCAGAGGAAGCCCTAGAAAAAAAGACGGCACAGAAGATGGTATGTGAGACTTTTAAAATGTATCGTGTCATTACGATCGGGAATATGCGACGCTTGAATATAAAAGCACCACGAATACATCTGTATGTCGGCATTTTGCTTCACCACATCGAACCATTTATCAAACATCGAAGCGCACACATCGATCTCGTAGGATCCGCAAAGCGGCTTTCTGCCACTTGTAGATAGCAAACAGAGACTCTGACGTCACATTCCAACTTTTAGCACACTGCGCCCCCCGACTTTTTGCTGGTACTGCAACTTGCGCACATGTCGCGTTAATTTCTGAGGACCTGCTCAGAGGACGCATCAAATGAACGCTGAGAACGTGTGGCAGCCATGATGCGGGTGCGTATGTGTTCTGAGCGTGAAGTATAAATGAGCCCTTACTGATGACCTCACTTCCAGTTCCAGTTCCAACCTTCCCTGAACCCTCCTCTTCCTGTTGCTACCATATTTATATCTCAGATCCATCTATGTTAGTCAATTCTGTTCTGGACTCCTGTTTGTAAAAATGTGCTTTATGTTACCTTCATCTTTTTCAAGTATACAGGGTGGCCATCCCCAAACCATTTTGTGACTCTCCTCTCTTTATTACTATATATATATATATATATATATATATATAGTTTATAGTACATAGTACTATATATGGCATATATATAGCATGGACCTCCCCAGGTTTTCCTGTAGGTTTTCCAATTTTCCCTCGGACATCCCCAAATTAGTCCTATGTGAATATGGTTATGTGTGTGAGTTGGTCCTAAAATGGACTAGCTCTGTTCAGGTTTAATTCCTGACTTGCCCTCAGCACTGCTGGGATAGACTCTGGCTCTCTGCAACCCTTAAATGAATTTGAGAATAGTAAGGTATGCCACTATCATAGTTCAACTTGCTATGTGTAAATCACTGGGAGAATGCCCAGCTGACAAGGAACCTTTGTAAATAAGCATGTTCTGCAGTTAATATTTTGCATAACAAAAGATGGTATATTCAAAGTAGAAAGATCAAACCATAAGATATACTTCTTGGTAAACCCTTAGGAAAGATAAACATTTTAAAAAAAATTTTCATGTATCTTAACTCAGTTTACTGTAGAACTAGGACTAAGGCATTTAATGTTGTAAAAATACATCCATCCCTTCTTTTTGAAAATCCTCTTTTTCTAGTATACAATAAATTAAATTGCATTTGAACATTAAATATCACAGTGGCTTAAATGAATTTACTGATCCACCTGAGTTTGTTCTAAATCTATTTCGCTTTGTGCTTATGGTGGACAATTGCTCCATTTTTCAGAATGTTGTTGTGCTCAGCTAAAGTAATTCAAACAATAGAAATAGTCTTGATAATTGTTGTTGTTGTCACCATCAAGATTGCCCAATTTTGCTTAGGCCAAGTATAAAAAGAAGCTATTTTTTATTTTCTGTACTTCAGCTGTATGACGTGTTGGTGGAGAAAGAAGATAGTAAATAAAATATCATTTCTTTTTTTTCTTTTCTGATTGAACAAATTCCTTCAGAGCTAAATAAAATACAATTTCTGTATCACTAATAGTTTCTATTTACATTTTTTTCTAACCATGCTTGGACTTATTTATGAAGTCACAACATTTAATATATTAATTTTTGTTACAGTATAATATTTTTTTAAAGATTCATGCATTTCATTCATCATTTTACAAACTGTCTTATTGCACTACAGGGTTGCAGGGAACCATGCTGGGCACACAGTAAAAACCATCTGAGCCTCTTTCACATGTACCCTGAGTGAAAACTCCAGATAGATTCCCCAGTCAACCTCAAATACTTTCAGGAACAGGCTAAATGTTTAGGCAGTGCCTGCCCTGGGGTTTGAACCGTGAGGCAGCAGCCCTAACCACTTCATTAACCTGTTGCCTTTAAGAGGTTTTACTATACTTGTTTCTCCACTTTCAGTATTTTCATCCATCCTTGTTCATAAAAGCAGGAAACACAGAACAGAACCAATGAATAGGTTTAGACAAGGTGGGACTACACAAAAGGCATGCCTCTTAGGTTCTAAAAACACTATCATGAAAATAAACAGACAGAATCCTGTAAAATATATTTTATTTATTGTTATAACAAAACAATCAAACAGACACTACAAAAAGTAATTAAGCAAGTAAGTACTCTGTTGGCCTAACTGTGTCATTTGCATGGAATTTGATTTGACAAAGCTCATAAAAATAAAGCATAAATGGGTAAGGCTTTAGTTTCGGTACTGCACAAATGCATCTATTACTAGTTTACTCTTACGTAACAAGTCCAAGACAAACACTTCTTTGAGTTTTCCTAACACTTACTAATCATTAGTGAAGTGTTTATTCCTCTTTGCAATGTGATTTACTTACAAAAATTTACTTTGGAGTGACCTGAGGGAGCTTAACTGAGACACATTTCCCTTGACATTACATATTTAACTTAATACCTGTGAATCCTTCACTCTAACAAGTCACTTTACCATCAAGTCAAAATGCCAGAATGCACACAGATGAAACAACCTATGTACTGATGTTTAATAAGTGTTATGAAGACCAAAAGAAGCCTTTGTTAAGGTCTTGTTACATAAGAGTAAATGAGTAATAGATGCAAGCCAAAGACCCATTCATCCAGAACATGGGGACACAGTTGGAAAATTGCTAAGGGTAAATTTCACACAAACATTAAGAAGTTTTCTTCACACAGAGAACCACTGACACATGAAGTAAGTTACCAAGTAGTGTGGTAGACAGTAAGACTTTAGAATTAAGTGGATAGCACTGGTGAGCTCTGTTGGGTTGAACGGTCTGTTCTTATCTAGATTATTCTAATGTTCCAAAGTGTTACCCATTTATGCAAACACAAAACCTTTCATTCTACTAGTTCCTGTGTCACATTCATTGGCTTGTATTCATCAGGTACTACGGTTACCTCCCATGGTCCAAAGACATGTAAGTTAGGTGAATTGGCGATGCTAAACTGACCTATGTTTGTGTGTGTGTGTGTTCACCTTGTGATGGACTGGCATCATTATGAAATCTGGTAGTATTTGTCTTGATTGACCTAAAGAAGAAGAAGGAGGAGGTTGGGAGCATGTGCTGATAAAGCACATTGCTGCACCTACCACATGACAAACCACCTGGACTGGGACAGCCATGCAACGGGTGACACCTCAGCACCACACTGGAACAGTGTGAGGTTTTTATTTTTATGGTGGATGGAGGAGGAGTTGGAGAACCTGCTTGCAGAGCTGGATGCAGATTTAGAAATTTCTATGATATTATCCAATGTAAAAAAGGCTACTTTATGTTATAGAAATACCAAACTAATGGCATATTGTAAAAATATTTTATGCTTTTCATCTTTTTGTCTAAGCTACAAATTGGTTTTGAATCAGTTTTTATGCTTAATGCACTCAAATTATAATTTTTAATTTGCAATAATGTATATTTTCCCTAAACACTGCATTGGAAAAGATCAGATACTTATATTGTATCTAGTAAAAACAAAATAGTTTAGCATTCCGACTGTAATAAATCAAGGGACTCTCTTGTGCAAAGAAAGCTTTTTCATTGTCCAAACTTGTACTACTGCAGGCTCCCAGCCATTTTAGGAACCTGTGCATGCTCAAGTGTGTATTTGTTGGTGTTTGGTGTTACATAAAATGTGACAGCCTGTTAGTCTGTGAAAACACATGCGGCTTAGAAGTGTCAGGATTTAAAATAAACCATGCATGGATATCTGAGGACCTTTGAGAGCATGCTGCTCCTGTCTACACTTGTTTTCTTTATTTGGAAATATCTGTGACCCTGGAATGCTTTGTAAAAGATGGCAAGGGAGTATGGGGTGTGTTGGGATTTATCTGCAAGGACACTTACCTGGGAACGTAAGGGAATAACTCAAAAACAAGTACCATCTATTCTCAGGGAAAAGGAAATCTGGGCTACCTTGCTCAGCTTGAACCTCAATCAGTCAAAGATAAGTATACAAGTGTCATCTACTACACTGAATAGCTCTGTAAAGTTAAAAGAAAAATTCAGAAAAAGGTGATCCATAAACTATAAGCCTGTATTAACAGGTGAAGCAATGCATTGTTAATTTTATGTAACCACATCTTCTAGTCACACAAACATAGAAAAGCTATGCTTAACTTACCTAATTCAAATATTAATTTTATGAGGAAAGATTGAATTTAATTATTCACATTTGAAGTGAAGCATTATTCATAAAAAATTGATCTCAAATAGCCAAAACATTTTTCTTCAGTAAAGAATACATATTAATTTAATTTGTGTTGTAATATATTTTTGCCACTAAATGACATAAACAGAATTAAGGGGAGCTACTCTGTGTAATTTCTTATAGTAAAAAGTTTCTGGTGTTCAGAAAAAAAAACAAGCAATGAAGCTATTGCCAAATTACACATATCTGTTCACAAATGCAGAAAGAAAAACATTTCTAAATTGGAATATTCAGTTCCATTATTATGCCACACTTTATCAGAATGCATCGAGATAATAATTTAATGAGTTGTAAGCAGCATTTAATTTTATAAGAATTTTTATCTTTGAATCATTTTTCTTATATTATTATTTATTCTGGTCTTTCAACTGGAAGAGATAGGGCTGGCAAGGACTAATTTCTTCTTCTTCTTTTTTTTTTGTTCTAATTATCAAACTTTCCATTTTCACACCTCGGAGCATTTCATTATTGATTGCTTCAGCACATTTTCACAAATGCTTTTTTTGCAAAAAGCACATATTTTGTTTGCTTACATTTTTGTTTCTAAGAACTCTGTAAACTTTTAATTTCAATGCTGCAATATATATTTTTTGTCTGTGCTTTGTTTTCACTACAATAAGACGTAGATCATTTAAAATTAAACATGCTTATTCCTCTGTTGAACTGACTTTCTACCTTATAGCATTGCAGGATATTACTCTCGATCAGGATGCAAAATGTAAACAAGCACTGTGTAGGTGGGACGTAAGTCTTTTGCAGGACACACACTGATTCCTGGCCAGCATTGTCCCTAACTTGCACATGTTTGAGTTTTGGGAAGTGTGGACCACCAGGGGGCGCACCGCCGCCCAAACCTGACAGAGACAGACGTTGGACACAAGTTCAGGGCAAATGTTTTTTCTTTTTTCCCTGTGGGAAACGCATTCCCCCATTTCCCACGTGTACAGGTCAGTTCCAGCACAGCACAAAACCCAAAGCACACTTCTCTCTTTTCCTCCACTCCTCCTGGCAAGGTTCGTCTTCTCCTACCTGACTCTAGCTCGTGGAGTAGTGGCTGTTGGCTCCTTTTATAAGGCACCTAGAAGTGCTCTGGGTGCTCATTGGTCTACTTCCGGTCACACTTCTGGGTGTGGCGGAACAGCTGCAATCAAGGGCTCAGCAGCAGCTGCAATATCCCCTGGCGGCACCCATGGAACCCAACAGGGGTGCACTAAACTCCAGCTCCCATGGAGCCCTGTGGGAGTCCGAGGCACCACTGCAGCCCTGTGGGGCTGCCTCCTAACGCTCCATGGGAGGTAATGCCTTGGATATGCTCCCTCCCCTGGTCCTTCTAGCATAGAAGAGTCCCAACCGGGCAAGGGCCCTGGCCGTACAACACAGAAGGAAACTACCAAATAAATAAACTCCTTTATGCTAATAGTACATGCCACCCACACGGACCTTCCTCTTCCTTTTGTGTATTGCTCAATTATGGGTTCCTGTGTTAAAGGGTTGCATGGCCATTCTGATAATAGCCACTGTATTTTGAATTAGTCAGAGTCTTTCATTTTGGAGGGAACATAATTTATTTGAAACCAGATGATAAGAGTGTAATTTCAGATAAAGATACTCACTTCAAACAAGCTGCTGTCACTCTTACAAAAAGTACTTGATCCATGAAAAAAAGAAGAAAATGTACAGACACAGCTCTCCTTTCTACAGTGAAACATCCCATTTTAAGATTTCTGATATACAATGTAAATGTCTAACCTCTTTCACATTTTATATTTTAGTTTCTCTAAAGCTTGCACATAGAAGAAAATGTCTGCCACACTCATTGACGAACAGCTCTATCCTTATATGTGGGTTTTCTAAGTAAAAGCCCTCAAAATCAGAATAACTGGATGTGCTTGCTAATAGCAAGGATTATGAGGAAAGCCTCACAAAACCCTTTCAGCCCCCTCCAGGGATTCACTAGCAGACAAAGATGAGCAGCCCCAGCCTTTTACACATTTCCCTCTTGTTAAACAGGTTGATCAAAAAGTGGTTTAAACTTTTAATCTTAATCTTTTCAGATTAAAATGCTTACAATGGATCAGCCCCTATACTGTTTCCTCCATGTTTGAAACAAAAGCACATTTTTCTTTGATTTACCCCTTTGCTGCACAGCTTATACTTACAAATCAAACAATTTCAAAGTGATTAAAGTGCACATTGCAGTCTTTCTTTTAAGGGTATTTGCATACATTTTGGTCATGCCGTATAGATATTATACTGTACGTCTTTTTCTATTTGGTTCAACCATTTCAGGACACCATAACGTTTGTGACACAGCAATGGCAGGCATATTAAAGCAGTCATATTTAGTACTTTATTTCATATCCCTTGCATGAAATGACTTCTTGAAGTCTGTGATTCATAGACATACCAAATGCTGAATATCGTCTATAGTGATGCTCTGTCAAGCCTCTGTTACAGACATCTTCAGCTTCCTCTTGATTTGGGGGCTTGTCCCCTTACGTTTTCTCTTTAGCATGCTCAAATTGGATTTAAATCAGAAGACTGGCTTCACAATTCAAGAATTTTCCATTCCATAGTTTTGAAAAACTTGTGTGTTCCTCATCAGTATATTTGGGATCATAATCTTGTAGGATGAATCAGTCTTCAATGAATTACTGGAACTTGAACAGATCATATAGATCTCAGAATTTGTTGTGCACCTGCCATTAGCAGTTACATCATCAATGATAAGTGTGCCAGCACTTGTGGCAGTCTTAGATGCTCAAGCCATAATCCCCCCATCACCATGTTTAGCAGAGGTGGTATGCTTTAGATCTTGGGCAGCTCCTTTTCGTCTCCACACTTTGCTCTTGCCATCACTCTGATGCAGGTTAATCTTTGTCTCATCTGTCCAGGAGTCCTTTTTCCAGAATTCTGTACTTTTTCACAAACTATAATCCAGCTATCCTGTTTTTGTGGGTAACTAGTGGTTTGAATCTTGCAGTGTGGCCTCTGTATTTCTGCAGATAGTAGTCTCTGACAAATAGATATCTGCCTCCTGAGGACTGTTTCTGATCTGTTGGACAGGCATTTGTGTTTTTTTTCTGTACCAATGGTGATGATTCTTCTATCAGCGGCATTGGAGGTCTTCCTCGGCCTACTAGTTCCTTTGCAATTAATGAGCTCACCAGTGCTTTTTGTCTTCTTAACTATATTCCAGACAGTTGATTTCAGTCTTACCGATGTCTAATGGTTTTATTCTTGTTTTTCAGCCTTACAATAGCTTCTTTGACTTTCACTGGCACAGCTCATGTCCTCATGTTGAACAATCACCTACAGACTGCAAAGCGTAGAAGCAAGCCTGGGTATCTTATGCCTGTACTAATGAAGCCATGAAACACACCTAAGTAATCACAAACACCTGTGACACAAAATGCCCCCAACATTATGGTGCCCTGAAATAGGAGACCATGTAGAAAAAGTGTTGTAATTTCTACATGGTGTGGCCGAAATGTATGCAATTACCCTTAAATGAAAGTCTGCAATGTGCACTGGAATCACATCTGAATTGTTTCATTTATAATTTTAAACTGTGGAGCAGAGGGTGAATCAAGGAAGAATGTGTTTTTTCCCAAACTTTATGGGGTGCACTCTAGATCCTCCAAATAAAAGAATGTGTTCATGTTTTAACTCAACTTCTAAGCCACAAATCTTACATTGAGGTGTATAATTGCATTGATTGCCTTGGTATTGTTATTCTGGAGACTGAGCCACCACTTGAGACCTCATAACATTGCTACAAAGTTAGAACACCACCGTCCACAATAATTCTAACTGAGAGCCACTTTTCTGACATTGTAATCCTTGTCACATTCTTCTTTTTCTTCACCAGCATTTCTCCTGACCCCCTTTATCACATATGCCATGAAAAGGCTTCCTTCTTTTATTCCTTGTACTGACTCAGTTAAGAACTTAAGTTGTTATTGACAATTTAATAAAGAAAAGTGTGCAAAATTGTAGAATTCAGTCCTTGATTACAAGAAATGTGCCTTTTATCAAAGAGCTTAACCTCCCATTCACTTTATATCCCTTTAACATACTTATCACAGTTAAGGATAATTCCATTCTTGAGATCCTGACCCAGAATTGTAGGATCTGTTTGGACCCAGTCTAATGTTGTTATTTGGATATATTGTCCCTTCTACATCTTTTAGCCTTTACCTCTATCTAGGCACAAGTTGTCTAAAGCATAAAGTTGTTTCAATGCAGCACTATTACATGTCTTTACTATTCTCTGTGGCATGTAAATGATATTGAGGAGGATGTTAAAATAAAATTAATCTATATATATATAAGCCAAATACTACTGACTCACTCATCATGAAATGAGAACTTGGGACCTGAAATTTGGAATGTAGGATACCCTTGTCCCATAGGTGCTCGCTAAGACACGGTTTTAAAAATTTCGTGGTCCAAGCGCATTCTGTCTGTATGTCTGTCCACTTTTCACGAGAGAATTACTTAACGGATTTAGATCTGGTTGTTTTTTATAATTTGCTTGAACTTTCCGGTTGATTTTGCGACTTCTAAGTACCATAGTTCGCTTGCGGTACCGATGTATTTATGCAAATCTAAGAGAGTGGCTGTGGGCTGAGAGCAGGGGGCAAGGCCTTCCTCATTCACTCGCTAGCCTCTGTTCGAGTTAGTCTACGTCTCACCACGTGTTGGAGTGCACCTTGCCTCCGCTTAGCTAGCGATACCTGTTTGTTCAACAGACATTATCATCTAAAGATTGTTAAGGAGTAACGTCTGACATTTTTGAGAGAGAGATCAGAGCTCCATGTGTTTTAGAGGGTAGCTGCTGATTGCCAGAGATATGATGGCCATGTGCTTTTCTCCCCAAGCGGGGAATGCTCTCCCATGAGAGCTGAACACGATCAGATATAGTGCCAATGTTTACTGATTTTTAAAGTTTGTCCTGTTTTATTACTATGTGGTTGCAGCCACATGGGAACAGCTGGTTGTGTTTATAAGAATTATTTCTGTGCCTTGTGACTCACTAGTATGAAAAAAAAATCCACATATGATATACCATTTGACTCATCTTTATTTCTAGTTATGCAAGGTTTTGTGCTTTTTGGGGTACATCCCTATTTTTGGCTCTATACACCTAAAAAAAGGGGTTTAGGCCATTTTGGTTCATATTTTGTGCAGGAAATGACACCATAGGTGTCTTCAGCAAAAAGGATCAGAAGGACTTGCAATTGTGCATGCCACATCAACTGACTCCAGGGGTTCACCCACTAATGGGCTATGAGGGATCAAAGTTACTCATTTTCACAAAACGTTTAAAAAATGGGGATTAGTAATATAGTCATGTGTGGTGTCATTTTATGCTATTTTGTGGTTGCTGACCACAATTATGATATTTTTGATATTTTATTCTTTACTGGTGGTCTAAGAGACACTCCCAGAAGGTTGAAAATAACAAATTGCAAACATGGGCACAAGCAATATCATTTTCAATGTCAGTGAATGCAATGATGTTATTTTTGATTTTTGATCCTTTAGTAAGGATCTAATCCTCTATTGACATCTATCAGAGGATGAAAAAAATAAAAAATGTCTATGACATTTTAGAATATTTAGACTTTTAACATTTAAATTAAAGCACACATTTCTGGCTTTTTATGTTCTTCCACATCAGGAAATAAATCTTTACATTTCTTATGAACACCCTGAAGTGTGATAGGTGTGATTTTTTTAATGTGTCACTTTTGTGTAGATGTGTATTTTTAAAACAAGCTTACCTTGCATAGATTTAGTGTTTTTGGCCCTTATTGAGGATGAGTGAGTCCTGTGATGAATTGGTCCTGTCCAAAGTTGGTTTCTGCTTCCATTGATGTCAAAGTAAGTTCCTTGTGCCCCTGCAACCATTAATTAAATTAAGCAGATTTGAGGATGCTATGCCATATTTAAAAAGTGTGTTAGAATTAATGCAAATCACAGTACTGTAAAGAATAACTTTTGTAGAAAAATAAATTCTGCTTTATCACTTCAGGGTCAGGGACAGGGTTGCGGGGGGCAGTCTTTTTTTTTTTTTTTTTTAATATTTTTATTTTATTAATTTTCATTGTAATCATTCCATACAAATAGATCAATTTATAACCCAACAAATTTGAAGACAAATCAAACCCCACCCCTGAGAAGGAGAGCTTAGCTAAAGGAAAATTGCTTTAAGCTTTTTAATAAGGCAACATTAAACAAAAGAGGGGGAGAAGTAAATATCTATGTAAATAAGAGATGGAGAAGGGAGTTAAATGCAATAATAGTTAATTCTCTTATTCTAAAATAATATTGATTAAATCCTGCCATGTTTTGAAAAAATTTTGTACAGATCCTCTAACTGAAAATTTGATTTTTTCCAATTTCAAATAATATAAAACATCGGTTTCCCACTGACTTATAAGAGGAGAATTAGGATTCTTCTTTCCAGGTGTTTTGATCAATACCCACACAGGCATTGAATTCGACTAGCCTTTCTGGGGTCCCCTCCAGGCACTCCAAGAAGGTCTGGTATTCTGAATTGGTATTTGGTGTATAAGCACCTCCTCTTCACAACTTTCAGCAACACAGAGGCAGCCCTCTTATTCTCCAGGACAAACTCCAGCATGGCATTGACCAGGAAGGGACTCAATAAGAAGTTCACTCCCACTCGCCTTTCTCTGTAGGCAACTCTACAGTAAAGGAGAGTCCAGCCACTTTTGAGACTGTTGATGTATGCATGAGTATGCCCTGCAGTGGCCTGAAGTACTTAGACTTTGGTTTCCATAACCTTGTAATGGACTAAATGCTTACTATTGAACTAGGTTAATTAATCTTGATTCCTTTCAGTAGACTTCCCAATTAGACACTTACCTTTTTTTCTTTTTAATGGCTTATTTGTCCAATTACAGACAAAAGTCACAACTATATGATTATTGTGATCAAATGCCCCCAGTGGTTCATTAACTTTATTATATGTGATTATGAGTTAATTATTTAAAATATTAATTTTATTTAAATTGATTTTCTGCTGAGTATACATTTTTACTAGATTACTTCATATGCATGAAATTAAATTGGTCAATTACTGTAATGTTTTATAGATGTTCATAATATAGCCTGAAGTTAATTATCACTCTGTACACCTAAAGAAAATTGTCTTTTGTTCTTTCAGTGTTTTGTTTTGGCAGAAATGTGGTTTTAATATCAGTAAATCTGTGATTCTTGAAATTATGAATTGCCTGGTAGAATATTCCCATATTTGTAAACAAAAGGCCATTATTGCCACTTACCTTCATGTTGCCACAGATGATCCCACGGATAGGTGTAACAATTGTTGATGATATATTGTTTGGCTAGAAAGGCCATTGCACCATTTACAGAAAATAGCACAGTACAAAATAAATACCATAAACTCTCATATTTGTCAATGAAATGAAGTGTGACAAGATTTACTGGTTTTGAAAAATCATCAAGATGAGCTGCCCAAAACTTGCTGTAATTGCTGTCAGGTACTTGACAATAACAGTAAGCAATAATAAATGAGAAGAACCATTTTCAGCATGCATAAAAGAGCTGAATGACTGGCATTCTATACACAATCAAACATGCATTTAATGGGTGTCTCAGTATAGTAGTGTGCAAATGCGTACTAATTTCAGCTGTTACAATTTTAAACAGTTAATTTGGGATTTTAAAGCATTGCCCAGAAAGCTAATTCACATTGTGCACAACATACCATCAATGAAATTAAATGTTATCTGAATTTACATTCTGGTGTGTGGGTGTTTTCCTTGGAAAGCTTATGCCTGCAGATCAGGATTAAATGAAGTTTTCAAAACATCACAATACATCGGTTTATGTTGTTAAACCAATATAGATTTATTTCCAAATTTTGCCTTTTGAATTTTTATGTTTATCTATATATACAGTACATATGTACATGTGTATATTTCTAGCAATATTTTGTTTAATGTTTTTGTATTTTGTAGTATACTATTTTTGTGAATGTGTACAGAACTCTGGATCTATGATCAAGAACTGTGTTGTACAGAAATATTATTAATTCATTGTACTAACTTCTTATTCATCCATTTTAATCAAGATCAAGCTTATTGTTATTTGTGCCATAGTACAAAGAAATTCTTACTTGTATGTTTCTGTCAGACAAATATCTAATAAAATATTAGCAATGAAGAAAACAAACACAAAATGATACAGAATATATATATGCAAGAAAATGTATTTGTCATTTTAAGTAGCTTTTGCCCTGTGAATAAAAACTCTTCCTGAATATACTGGTACTAGTGCTAATGTTCCTGTAACCTTTGCCAGAATGGAGGATGGAGAAAAGGATGGCTGAGATTTTTAATAGCACTGTTAGCTTTTCTGTCACAGCATTTATTATACTGTATGTGTCTTATTACTATTTATCATTAATACTCTAAGATGGCTTCACCACCCTCTGTAGTGTTTTGCAGTCTTGAGCTCTGCAGGCGCCATACCAGGATGGAATGCAGACAATGAGTGAGGATTCCACTGTGCACCTGTATATGTTGTTAAGTACAGTTGAGAGTTTAGGGGCATGCACTGATACAGCACGTGGCCACATCCACCACACAACGAACCACATCAGGATCCCAAATTAGGACCCAAGCACAGCCATGCAGTGGGTGGCACCTCAGCACCACACTAGTTCAAGGGACATCTGGAAAGTAAAGGCATTGGTGAGACATATTCATCAGTCACGATATACTGTATAAGAACTTCAGTCTTCAGATCATCAGTGATAGTCTCACTAAGAAATTTAAAGCTGCTGACCCTCTTAATAGCATCTTGTCCAATGTATATTGGAGTGTGGCTTGACTACTATTTCCTAAAATCTGTGGCCATCTCCTTGATTGTGCTGGTATTAAGAGAGAGATTGTTGTCCTGGCATCTCTGTGTTAATAGGCAGCCTGTGTCGGTAAGCAAAATTATTCTCTGTACACTGTCTCATCATTGCTGGCAATCAGATCAGGTAAATGATGGAATGGAGCTGTGTTTGACAACACAGTAATAAATAATCAGGGAGTACAGCAGAGGGAAGAAGTTCTGCAGCCAATATGAATGTACTGGGGTCTACCAGTTAGGAAGTCCAAGATCCAGTTTTAGGTGGTAGCACTAAGTGCCATGTTTACGTGCCTGATAATTAATTTTAATAGAACGATGTTGTTAAATGCTGAGATTTATTCTACAAACAGTACTGTGACATAGCAGTTTTTATTATAAGGGGTTTCCAAAATGGTATCAAGTGCAAAGGGAGCCTTTGGGATGAAAAGGGAGCCATTTGGGATAATATGCAAGCTGTGCTTGGTCCAGAACATGTGGAGTACTTTGTTTATTGCAGCACCAGTTCTTCAAAGCATTTTATCACAATGGAAATGAGTCCTACTTGTTTGTTGTCATTGAGAATATCCACTTTTAGTTTCTTTTGTACATTGATGAATAGTATTTTTGTAGCAATTATGGACAACAGACTCTGAATGAGATATTAGAAATGTAATTGAAAAAGCCAGCTAAATGGCTGCTACAAGTTTTAGATTGTGCCTAGAGTTTACATCCAGACAGGATGGCTTAATGATGCAGACTTGCGTAAATAATCCACCCTTACATAATTCAAAGCAACAGAAAGGCTAACTTCAAACAAATGTGAAAAATGTTTCCAATGTGGTTAAAAGAGCAAATATATTTGCTGCAGTGTAATCTAATAAAACATTTTTGAAACATCACTGACAAAGCAGTTTATTTAGAGCTTTAATGCACCCTCTTACTTCTGCTTAAGACTCAGGACTGTCTCTTGTCTCTTTTCACATTTTCAATCTCAGTTAGACCTTTGGCTCACATTTTTAAGGCATGTTTTGCATGCTGTACATTCTATATTGACAAATGAGAATAACATACTGTATTTTTAATCTATGTTTTCTTGATTTTTGAGAAATCTGATATTTTCTTAGTTCATGTAGTAAGTGGTATGCCTTGAGTATCATAACCTTTAAAAAAGTAACTATGAAACTAATAAAGAACTTATGTTCAATAATGAAGGCAAGAACAAAGGAGGTCCTTATCCTTTATTGAACCACTTCACAGTATGCACTTCTAAGTTAACCAGCATAAACACATTTTCGTAGAGCCGTCAAATACTACAAATTATACACAAACAAAGCACTCGAGAATAATATTTGTAGTCAGAAAACATTTAAAAATAAAAACAAAATAATCATTGCCTCAAATCAGTGACATCTCGCATTAAGAGCAAGTGAAGCGCATCATCCCAGCCCCCAACAGATGGAGGTATTGTGCAAACTCCATCCATCCATTATCCAACCTGCTATATCCTAACTACAGTGTCACGGGGATCTGCTGGAGCCAATCCCAGCCAACACAGGGCGCAAGGCAGGAAACAAACCAGCCCACCGCAGGGCACACACACACCAAGCACACACTAGGGCCAATTTAGAATCACCAATGCACCTAACCTGCATGTCTTTGGACTGTGGGAGGAAACCGGAGCGCCCGGAGGAAATCCACGCAGACACGGGGAGAACATGCAAACTCCACGCAGGGAGGACCCGGGAAGCGAACTCGGGTCTCCTAACTGCGAGGCGGCAACACTACCCACTATGCTGCCCATAGTGCAAACTCATCTCAGTAATTTAAGACATTATTAAAATGTTTATAGAAAACATAACTGAGTTGTCATACTCACATTTTTCCATATTTGCATTATATACTCAATGTGCATTCTTATATAGAAAAAATAGTTTTCCTTTTTAGAGTACGTAAAATTCCTTTGTGCATGGCACTGTTAGCCATGCAGAGTTCTAGCCACACCTTTGCTCATGGATGTACAGCCTGAACTTTTCATTTTTTGTTTTCACTTAAAGGTTGAGTTGTGGAAGCTCTTTAAGGTGACCCACTTTTTTTTGTGACACAGTTTTTGAGGGGTGCATGAACTTGTTGATCTTGCCATTACCATGAATTGCATAGATTACTTCTGTTTAATAAGTCTTGGCGCTTTGCTCATTAAAAAAAATGGAAACATGAATATTTATTTGTGTTTGCGCTTTTGGTGTTGAGTATTTGAAATTGATGTTTTTTTCATACTGTTCTGAGGCAGTTGTACATTATGACAACATGTTCATAGATCTTCACTTTGTGTGATTTTTATTTATGACATTTTATTATCTTTGGTTCTGGTAGCTTAATACATGATGAAACGCAGAGTTTCTCCTTCACCACCTCTCACAAGGTTTACCGGAGGCTACCTCCTTCTTCAGCTACCTTCCAATGTGGCTGCTCCTGCTTAGATTTTACTTAGCTCCCCTGCTTAGATTTTACTTAGCTCCCTTCTTCGTGGTTCCAATAACTTTTTTTTTCAGCTGCATTCCCTGCAAGTGCATTTTTGCTGCCAGCTCCATCTCACATCACTGACTTGGGGTCAATGGACACACCATCTGCATTCATTTTCCTGAACTCCATAAGTTGATCTAAGACAGGATTGTGATGATCCAGGTGTTCATAGCCAGGGGTATCTTCCTTTTCCAGGGACATCGATAGTCATAACCAAGGATGGACTAGGGCAAATGAGATCACAACAACAATTTACTCAAAAAAACAGTGTCCAAAGGCAGGTGAATAAATGAAGTCTTCAATAGTGCCAGTAGTTAAATACGATAAATAAAAGGTAACAAATAATGAGTTAAAATCAGCGATTAAATCTGTCTTCCTTCCATTGCATTCCCAGTGTTCTCTTTGTCTCATCTGTCTCACACTGGTCACCCAATAGGCATGCTTAGCATGGCTGAAACATGAGCAAAATGAGGTCCACATTATGACTCAGCATTCCAGCCACCTTCCATCAGAAAGAGCAATTGAGATTTGCCCTTGGAGTGACTCTACTGACACTCGGCTCCCCTGATTGCTGTCTTCCTTCCATCAGCACTGTCTCCAGCTTGATTCTGCTTACTATTCCCACAATTTCATTCTCTGATATACTCAGTCTATTTATATTTTTGTGAGTGCAGGGTTGAGGGATGGCCGTGCTGACTGTTCTCATGCACGTAAACAAGCAATTAGCCAATTCCCACATTAAGTCCTCTGTGGCCACACAGCTTTTCTCTCATGCACCTACACTGTCAGGGTCGGAGTCACACTGTTCTTTAAAAACACTTGCACTTGCTCAAATCTACCACAGAACTCAAACTAGCTTCAATACAAGGATCCTCCTTGAGAATACTGGCGGTTGTACAGCAAAACCAATGAATATAAGAAGAGGAGTCTCATAAATTCCGTTTCTTTAAGTGCTTAATTATCTCTATCTTTTTGTTGTTGTTCTTTCTGTCTCTCCTCTGCTCACTCATTCATTCACACTCACACAATACCACTGCACAGATTGTCTGGGTGGTTTCATCCCTTCTGTCAGTATCTAACTCTCCTCCAGGTTTCTGAGGTCCCACCAGAAAATTCATGACAAAAACACCACAGTCTCACATGCATTAGAATATATGATATTGTGCTAAAATTCTAAAAATGTAAACAATATCCAGGATTTTCTTATATCAGATATTGCCAACTAAAAAAGGCATTTATTCCTTGGGAATATGAAGGGTTACTAAAAATGCTGATATTTCAAAATGTTTTCTACATCTTTATCTTTTTTGTAAAAATAACAACTGAAAGATATACTTTAATTGTAATATAAACACTCATTTGTATATGTACAAACTGTGGCGCTGATACAGCTTTTTGCCCAACCGAATGTTTCATTTTTGGAGCAGAATTGCAGAGTAGAATTTCATATTGGAAGTTTTCCATCCCTGATGGCTTACTCTGCTCTCTGTACACCTCAACTCTGAAAAACAAGAACCAGGTGGGCAGTAAATTGCTGGCATCATGATCCATTCAGGCTACTGAAAAGGAAGTAAAAACATTTTTTTCTCTGCATGCTCACTGAGCCATTACTGTTATTGATGATAGACTGTATCTGCATGAGATTTGCATAGACAGGAACATACATATATATATATATATATATATATATATATATATATATATATATATATATATATATATATATATATATATATATATATATATATGTATGTATGTATATATATATGTATATACAGTGCATCCAGAAAGTATTCACAGCGCATCACTTTTTCCACCTTTTGTTATGTTACAGCCTTATTCCAAAATGGATTAAATTCATTTTTTCCCTCAGAATTCGACACACACACCCCATAATGACAACGTGAAAAAAGTTTACTTGAGGTTTTTTCAAATTTATTAAAAATAAAAAAACTGAGAAATCACATGTACATAAGTATTCACAGCCTTTGCTCAAGTCTTGTTGAATATGATGCCACAAGGTGACCATCAGGTTCTTGGTCACTTCCCTGACTAAGGCCCTTCTCCTCCGATCGCTCAGTTTAGATGGCCAGTCATCTCTAAGAATAGTCCTGGTGGTTTCGAACTTCTTCCACTTACGGATGATGGAGGCCACTGTGCTCATTGGGACCTTCAAAGCAGCAGAACTTTTTCAGTAACCTTCCCCAGATATGTGCCTCGAGACAATCCTGTCTCAGAGGTCTACAGACAATTCCTTTGACTTCATGCTTGGTTTGTGCTCTGACATGAACTGTCAACTGTGGGACCTTATATAGACAGGTGTGTGCCTAACCAAATCATGTCCAGTCAACTGAATTTACCACAGGTGAACTCCAATGAAGCTGCAGAAACATCTCAAGGATGATCAGGGGAAGCAGGATGCACCTGAGCTCAATTTTGAGCTTCATGGCAAAGGCTGTGAATATTTATGCACATGTGCTTTCTCAATTTTTTTATTTTTAATAAATTTGCAAAAACCTCAAGTAAACTTTTTTCACGTTGTCATTATGGGGTGTTGTGTGTGGAATTCTGAGGGAAAAAATGAATTTAATCCATTTTGGAATAAGGCCGTAACATAACAAAATGTGGAAAAAGTGATGCACTGTGAATACTTTCCAGATGCACTATATATATATATATATATATATATATATATATATATATATATATATATATATATATATATCAAACGTAATCCAGAATTCCGTGTGATTGTAAACAGTAATACAAAATAATTAATAGAAAACTGTAATCTAACTCATTGACAGAAGTCAAAAGCAAGAATTCTTGACATACTGTCAATAAGACAGCTACTGTAAAATAAATTGTCAGGGTGCTTCAACAAACTGCTTAGATACAACAGGCCAACTGCTCAGAAAAAGAGAATGGAGCAGCTAGTGATTAGTTCAGAGCTAGCAGACCATACAGATGGTATAACTGCAAAGACTAGATGCATCGAAATGCAAGGAAAATAAGAGGTAGCAGCAGCATTTTTCCAGAGAAAAAGATACAAGGTAAGATATAAAGACAAGTAACTGTCCATAAAACTAACACAAAGAAGCTACACAAACCAAAAGTGCTAGATGGTCAACATTCTGCAACATGACCAGGCAAATGACAAAACATATACCAGAAAACTGCTGAGTTGTCTCAGTAGGGCTGGATCTTCACTTCCACAGACAGAATGCATCAGAGGAGCTGAACAGTTGTTACTCAGCAAAAAGGTCAACCTGCAGGAAACAAACATAAGTTGTTTGTGACAAAATGGCTAGTTGGAAAATAATCACACAGTTTATGCTTGCAACTGGTAGGAGCAAAAGGCAAAGCCAAAAGTAAAATATTTGTACTAGGAATTTCCTACAGCTTCAATGCCACTCTTTCAAACAAGTATCCGGGTTCAGAAAGGTATGTAGTACACAACATCATTATGGTGAACACAGAACAGGCTAATAAGATCTTAGATCAAGACATACACAAGCAGAAAGTTCACAACAGAATATTAACCATAAAAATATAAAACTATTAACCATTAAAATATAACTCACACATGTAGGGAATACTACAGTATAAGTCCTTATATTCTATTCAGTTTAAAGAAGATGAGATACAGTCTAAGGAGTTTTTTCACATAATAGAAATGCCACAGCTGGATACTCTTAGTGCAGAGGAACTGGACAAACCTCTGACATACTTAGAACTACTGGATGATGTAAATTCACTTCAAAGTGGGAAAGTAGCAGGCCATATACAATATTTTCAACTAAGTTAGCTCCAACTATTATTAGCAACATTTACAGAAGCTCGAAAGGTATGTAGGAAATTGTTTCAGACTACAATGCATTACTTGAATGACTTTAGCAAAAATTTTATGATCTGTAGTACTGGTAGTCTAATTCTCTTGTAGTACAGAAACATAATCTCTCTCTCTGTCTCTCTCTATCTCTCCTTCCTTCGCTAGATGTTTACTGGATATGTAAGTGTGATTCAACAGAGTGTTATAATTTCATGTTAAGACTGTTTAATGATTTTTTTTCTGTGTGAATATTGAGTAAATTGGCTTCAACAATAAGAAGTAGGTTCTAAATCAGAAATCATTTGCAGGAAACATGGTGGCACTTCAAGAGCTACATTTAAACACCTGACTTAGTTAGCTGGTCAGTTGTTGGCTTGCTTGAATTTCATTATCAGATAAGCTGCTAAAAAACAGATAAATTACATTCAAAGCATATTTTCCGTTAGCAACAGTAATTGATTAATATTTTAAAAAGTGACTAGAACAAAAAACCTGCAGTTACTGTGGCATTTCAAAATCTCAGTTTGAAAACTCCTATATTAGAGTGTAAGGTTGGGATGGATATTACCCAGTCTCTTGACTTAACTTCTTAGACTATGCTTCATTAAATCCATACCTGTGCATATTGCTCAGTAGTCAGTCCATTTTAAATAATTAAATAGCCGGCTAGATCTCTGTGGGTGTGCATACTTGCATACTCATGCGGCTGCAGGAGGTTGGTGTGGTGCTTGAGACAGAGCATGCCTGCGCATGACAGTGTGTTCTGTCTTAATTGCTTCACTGGCTTTCTGCAGTACACTATTGAGGCACTGCGCCCACGGAGGCATGTAAGTGAGAGCCAGTACGGTAGAAGGAAGACAGAGAACTTCAGACGGGAAAGAAAACAAAGAAAGAGCAGAGATACTGTGAAAACAGCATCGGAAGGAGAGGCAGGACAAGTCAACCAGGTGGTGTGTGAGAGGCAGCGCGGCTGATGGCCCCGCAAAGGAGGAAAGGATTGGCATTCTAGGGGTGGATTGTCCCCACTGATCATTTCTTAAGGAGTGGTTGCATTCGAGATGGAGTCTTACCTAGGGATCCGAGGTATGCCAGGGGAGCGAAATGAAAGACATAAGGACAACCGACCCTGACAGTCTGGCCAGCGCTGCTCGGAAGCACCTAAGACAGGGGTCAGGTGGTGAGGATCGTGGCAGCTAGTGTCTCCACCGGCTGAGTGAGGAATGGGTGAGCTGGGTAGACAAAGATAGAGGTGTGCTGGGCTATTCTGACAGAACATGAAGGACCCAATGACTGTTGGTTTTACTTTTGTTTTTAATTCTGATTTAAAAACATTGTGGCCACCAGAGGGCAATACAGCTGCCTAAACCCCAACACAGACAGACGCAGACACAAGTCTTTCAACAAGACACGATTTTATTAGTTTGGGGAAGTGCTTTTATCTTGTTCCCCACTGCATAGCACAGTACAGTACAAGCACCAATAACACAAGGTAGCACAGTCCTCTGGCAAGCTTTGTCCCTCTTCCTCCTGACATTGGCTCTCTGAGTGAAGTGAGGCAGCTCCCTTTATGCTGCACCTGGGAGCACTTCAGGTGACTCATCAGCATTATCTGGAAGTACTACAAGGTGTGGTGTAAACCAAAAGTAGGGCTCTGCAGCTCCCTCTGGTGGCCTCCACAGAACCCAATAGGGCTGCAGCATACTCCAACGCCCAGCATGCCATGGGAGAATCTGTGGAGCTAAGCAACCCAGGGGGGCTGTCCTCTAGCGCTCCAGGGTAGTCAGTGTCCTGTGAACATCTGCTCTCTTCCTCTATATTGCCTTCCTGACCGGGAAAGGGATGCCTGTCACAGTTTGAGGTTTCTAAACTCTTTTGGGACTCCCCCCAACGGGACAACACACCAAAGTATGATCCCAAAACTGCATTCGCCGTATCTGTGGAAGACAGCTTATACATTGCCAGGGCAACTGCAGGCTCCTAGCAGTGCAACGACTCGCTACGAAAGCAAATCCGAGCTGACCGTGGTCACGCTATAAGCGTCTGGCATCGATGGGTGATGTAAGGATTATTATAAATGAGAAAACAGTATTACTTGGCCACGACCCTGCCTGAGTGCTGTGACTGTGTATTGGAGAGTGGTAAATCCTTCTAGAATAAATAACCGTGTTGATCCTGTTTCAAGTTGAATAAAGCTGGTTTTGCTAAAGTACTGAGAGTCAGCCTCGTGTTTTGGAGTGCAAGACAAGGACTCACATGTCACTATATATATATATATATATATATTATATATATTATATATATATATATATATATATATATATATATATATATATATATATATATATATATATATATATATATATACAGTAATCCCTCCTCCATCGCGGGGGTTGCGTTCCAGAGCCACCCGCGAAATAGGAAAATCCGCGAAGTAGAAACCATATGTTTATATGGTTATTTTTAGAATGTCATGCTTGGGTCACAGATTTGCGCAGAAACACAGCAGGTTGTAGAGAGACAGGAACGTTATTCAAACACTGCAAACAAACATTTGTCTCTTTTTCAAAAGTTTAAACTGTGCTCCATGACAAGACAGAGATGACAGTTCTGTCTCACAATTAAAAGAATGCAAACATATCTTCCTTTTCAAAGGAGTGCAAAGCAAGCAGTCAAAAAAAAAATCAATAGGGCTTTTTGGCTTTTAAGTATGCGAAGCACCGCCGGTAAAAAGCTGTTGAAGGCGGCAGCTCACACCCCCTCTGTCAGGAGCAGGAAGAGAGATAGAGAGAGACAGATAAAAAAAATCAATACGTGCCCTTTGAGCTTTTAAGTATGCAAAGCTCCGTGCAGCATGTCCTTCAGGAAGCAGCTGCACACAGCCCCCCTGCTCACACCCCCCTACGTCAGCGCAAGAGAGAGAGAGAGAGAGAAAGTAAGTTGGGTAGTTTCTCAGCCATCTGCCAATAGCGTCCCTTGTATGAAATCAACTGGGCAAACCAACTGAGGAAGAATGTGCCAGAAATTAAAAGACCCATTGTCCTTAGAAACCCGCGAAGCAGTGAAAAATCCGCGATATATATTTAAATATGCTTACATATAAAATGGAGTGGAGTGAAGCCGCGAAAGGCGAAGCGCGATATAGCGAGGGATCACTGTATATATATATATATATATATATATATATATATATATATATATATATAGGGCGGCACTGTGGCACAGTGGGTAGCACTGCTGCCTCGCAGTTAGGAGACCTGGGTTCGCTTCCCAGGCCCTCCCTGTGTGGAGTTTGCATGTTCTCCCCGTGTCTACATGGGTTTCCTAGGGGTATTCCAGTTTCCTCCCACAGTCCAAAGACATGCAGGTTTGGTGGATTGGTGATTCTTAATTGTCCCTAGTGTGTGCTTGGTGTGTGTGTGTGTGTGTGCACGCCCTGCGGTGGGATGTATATGGGATATATATATATATATATACTGTATATATATATATATATATATATATATACATCTATCCATCCATTATCCCATTAACAACCCGCTATATCCTAACTACAGGGTCACGGGGGTGAGCTGGAGCCAATCCCAGGCAACACAGGGTACAAGGCAGGAAACAAACCCCGGGCAGGGCACCAGCCCACCACAGGGCTATATATTATATGGAAGAGAAGGTCTGTGATACGGTTTGCATATTTGCAGCTGGAGATCCACAAAGGGAGAAAAACTGAATTTATGATACGTGATTCATTTTTTCTCCCTTTGTGGATCTCCAGCTGCATATATATATATATATATATATATATATATATATATATATATATATATATATATATATATATATGTAGATCACTCAAATGCGCTTGGGAGACAACTTATGGGATCATCAGATGGTAACTCCACCCTGAGTTAAGGGCTAGCACTGTTGCTGAATGCTTCTCATCCTTTCCCCCTAACAGATATGACAATTGGCAAAACCACTGACATAACTTCTTTCACTTCCACTTTGGCTTCCTCTTATGGGGTTCCACTGCCATCCTGAGTCAGTGTAATTTTTAACTCCTATCTGAAAAGGTATTGCTTGTTAAAAGTAATTTTTTTGTTGTTCATCAAATATATGGGGCTCACCTTATGGTGTCCGAACCATTTATCTTCTCCTTTTGTGTTTTCTATTACATTTACAAATATAAAGATATTGTGGGTGACCTGTGCACTTTAACAGAAAATACCTGATGACAACAGATTGTATAGTTGTGCATTCAGCTATCAATATCATTTTCCATTAAATGCTCTCATGTATTACATATATATACATATATATATTTATATATAGTAACATTCATTGTGTTTTTATTTTAAACTTAAAAATATGAATCAGTTATAAATTGCACCACTTTTTACAGTCTTTACTGTGTTTGTAGTGACACAGACATAAAAATAAAATAAATTGTAAGGGTTTTAATTGATTAGGATAATAGTTTTTAAGATTAAAGACACTGTGGTCCTGTAGCGGTTTATAACTCTGCTCTTAAGTGACCCAGAATTGGACTGAAGGAGTTTGAAAATGTTATGTTAATTTGACATACATTTCAACATTCTGTCTGCTCTGTTCTCCTTCTAACAGAAATAAGGTTCAGAGCCGTTTGAGTGACAGAGTACTTAGCCAACGTCAGTATAATCTTAGCCACCTGAAAAGGCCACACATTTGATACTTCGCATAGACTAACATATGGAGGAATGACACATTTTCAATGATGGCTTAAAAAAGCTAAATGAGAGAAAGAGTGACCTATTTTAACAAGAAACAAACTGATTGTGGGCAAGTACAATGTGTCAACATTTTGTTAGAAACACATTGTTGAGTTAGTTTTGATGTTTGCTTTTATTTTTGTCAATTTTTAATTTTATTTTACATTTTTATCTTTGCATTGGTAATTGTTTTATGCATTTGTTTTTTAAGGCCATAACCATTTTGAAACTATGTACATGGTACATTATAAAAAAAAGCCTGGCTTTAATAATAGCTTAATGAGAGTAGCAGACAAGCAAGTAAATGAGTGATTTAAAAATAGACTGATGACTTTTTTTTGTTTAGTCCATTGCTCACACGATTGACTATTCTTTTGAAAATCATTAAAAGAAACACCTTTACTTCTGCCAATGATAAAACATTTGACAGGCCACAAGGACAGTATTAAGGAACCAGAAAATGAAGACAAATGAAAAAAACTAGTGAAAGTGAAACCCAGGAAGTCAAACAGATGTGTCATTAAGCCCACTATGCAAAACTAATGTGAAGTTCAATAACAAAGTCAAAAACAAAACACAAAAGTTAAAAAAAAAAAAAATTAAAGTTTTTAGAAATTATCCAAAAACTTGGATAACCCGCTCCAGCTTAAATAGTGTTGCATGGATAATGTCACGGCCAATGACTTCTAAGAGGCACAACATTAGCAATGAACACTAGGCTCTTAGCAATTTAGATTCAAAATGGAGGGGACTCACCAGAAAAGAATAAAAAAAATACAATAATAAAATTAATTAAGGAGTTTACATATGACCTGATAATCAAAAAGAAAATGAAGCTAAAATAACTGTTTTTTAGTTTCTGGAAAAAATTTACAGAGTGCAAGAAAAACTTTATCCATCCCAGGAAAAATTCAAGAGGCTTAACAGAAGTATAATACCTCTCTGCTACTAGCAGTAAACAAGGTGTCCATTAGGAGACTGTATCTCTACAAAGACACAACAGTTTCATTATATAGAGAGAATTCTATTTCTACACTTAACAAAAAACTTGTATTTTGTTCTGTAGAAAAATCCGTCAAATCTGTGACTTCCTCAAATAAAGCACAGTAACACATATTGGTGAAAAATTTGTTTAAACAGAGTGACCATATGCTTTCTGAGTAGCCCTGATAAGTAACCACCCTGCTTGTTGTGAATTAGTTGCATTGACTAAAAGCAGTAATAATAATTTTAAAAAGTCATCATTTACTCACTACTCTTGCAAATGTGCATGGAAGGTGGCATGATGAGAAAGCCTGACCTACAACAAATTCACACTTTTCTTTATCCCAAATGCTTAGACTGTCAGATCCTGCTTTATTAATGCAACCTACCTGTTTTTAATTTTTTTCTGCTAAATTATGTTTAATCACATTTTATATTATCTTAAAATCCTTTATAATCTACATATATTAGTTTTCTATCCATTATCACATACACTTATTCTAACTAAGGGTCATGAGGTCTCAAAGTCTGTCAGATGAATCAGTCCTATGGCGGGAACCAAACACTTGTCCATCACAAGATACTCACCATCATGCAACTCATTCCAGGACCAAATTAAAGTCTGCAGTTGACTATATAAACACACCAATGGGGCTTAAGAGAAAACTAAAAAACCAGAGGAACACCCATGTAGATATGGGATGAAAAATATGCAAACTGCGCACTGACTGACTTCAGGTTCTGAACATTGATTTCTCATAGCTGTAATGCAGCACTTCAGGTGGAAAACCAGGGAGCCAAAGGAAAACCCATGCATATTTAAAAAGAAAGACTTGACAATGGCACATTGACGAGCTGAGGATCTGAGCACTGATTCTTATGGATGTAATGTAACAGTTCTGATTATTGGGCCACCATTCCACCCTCAATAACCTAACCTACAAATCTTATTGCATTCAGACATATTTATATATTTTTTAAGTAGGTGTAATTTATTCATGAAAATGCCAAGATAACATTGATGTTTTGTGTGTCCTGATAGAAATGTGTTTGCTTTTTTCTTTATTTATAGGATGTTCAGTGCCATTGTATTATGTTTTTTACATGCCTCCCTGATCACAAAATTACCCACTGAATACTGAATAATTTGCTGTGGAAGAAATGCATGATGTGATCACTTTATTATGAGTAAATTATATAATGCGAGTGCTTTTAGTTTTGAACTACACCACCATTAACAACTAATGTTTAGGATATAATACTGGCTTTAAAAAGGATTTCAGTATTCAAAGATGTTTCAGTTTCCTCAAAGAAAAAAATGTAATTTTTGTAGGTGATGAGGTAAGGTTGAAATTGCACTCATAAAAACTGCTACAGAACATAAAAATATAAAAAAGGTAGCAAAAATATCAATAACAAAATGCATATTGAGAACTGATGTATGTGGTATATCATTAGTTAATAGCAAAGTGAAGTAGATATATTTTAGAAGATATTTGTAAGCAAAACAAAAATGATTTCAATAATACATTACAGCTTGGTTATTCTAAATGTGTGTGAATTATATACCCAAAGTATAAGTACAACTTCCAATCTACAAATCTTTATCTGGTCTGAAAAACCTATAAAAACAATGGCACCACGTTTACTCCATTTGACTGAGATTGTTTATTCAATCAACCACACAAACTAAGAAAAGTTTAAGAATTGTTTTAAATTTAAGGAAGCACTAACATTTTACACAAGTGCACACCTAATTTTCATGCTTTTAATAGAAAATGTGATATACCCCTGAAGTTAATTTAAGGGGATTCAGTTCAATAAATAGATTGATAAATGAGTGATTATTCATTGGTTTTACATACTGTAGAAGTTCCAGGGCTTTAAGCCTTTTAGTGGAAAATTTGTTATATGAAAATAAACTCACATGAACAAAGCAAATTTAATCTACTTACTGACTGATTAATTCCAAAGCATTATTAATATAATTAAGATATAACTATTGTCAAACAAGGTATCTATTTTGACTTTTACTCAAAAAATGTAAAGTGTTTTAAATGCAAGTGCATAATAATAATAATAACTTTATTTATATAGCACCTTATCATACATTTACATGCAACTCAAGGTGCTTTCCACAGATTAATTAAGAAAAACTAAGATATACCACATTTACTTGGAATATTATCATTAATTAATACTATAATAATTTCTAATAAATGTAAGTATACTAAATACAAAATCAACCAGGTATTCTTAAGCAAAATTTAACCACTAAAGTGCAAAACAAACCTTCACTCTTTTCTGAAAAAGGTTTTCTAATTAAAATATTTATATATAAAGGTGGAGAACAGAACAACCAGATCAAATTAATATTTATATAAACACAAATATATACAGTATACTGTATATCTACAATTTACCTAGGCATATGTTCATGGCAACCCATTGACTAGAAACAGTTTGATGTTATTCAAGTTAATTAAAAGACGCAAAAGCAAATCAAACAGTGCATTGCAGTTTCGGTTGATTTACGATATAGATGAAGTTCTTGATTCTTGAAAGTGATTGTTTGACTGGCGGACACAGAGGAGAGGAAAACAAAAGACTCCTATGAGTTATTGTGCTTGTCCTTCCCTTCCATAAGTTTGTAGGCTTGAGGTGACTTTAAATCCTTTTGTAGGTCATTTCTAGCCAAGCCCATAGTATTACTTCTGGGGTTTAGGAAGGCACATTACCTGCATTGTGAGGGAGAGTCAGTTACAGCACTACGGCCATGTGGTGCGTTTCCCCGAGGGTGATCCAGCTCCTAAGATCCTCATTGTTGGGGAACCGAGTGGCTGGACCAGTTCAAGGGGTCGCCCACATAACACCTGGCTACGGCAGATAGAGGGTCATTTCCGGATGGTGGGACTGGACTGCGTGTCTGCCTGGGGAGTTGCCAACCGGGATCCCGAGTTGTTTTGTCATGTAGTGGGTGTGGCAACGCACTGTACCAGTGCATGCTCCCCAACTTGACTTGACTTGAGTTTGTTTGGAAATGTTGTGTGACTGTAGTCATGGTGTAATGTTTCTGGCACTAAAGTAGATTGTTTTGGAAACTGAGTTTTGAGATTTTTCAGGTAAGGAAGCCAAAGGTTTGAGATAAGACATAATTAATTTCTTTGCACTAATCATGGTGCTGGAGAGTGTCAAAGTGTAGCATTTGATAAGAACATGCAGGTAAGAATGTCACTGTTCTCTGTATATGTGACGACAATAACCCTATAAACTACAAAGAGATATTTCTTATTCTACTGCCTATGCAGCTGATATCCAATGATCTAATCTTATATAAAGTTTATATAATTTTTAAAGAGCACCATACATGGAGGTCATTTGTTTCTGTCACCATTCAAGGTGTAAAATGAAGGTGTGATCTTCTATAAACACAAAACTACATGCCTAGACAAAACAGAATCTGGCACACACACTTCCTAATACAGCAAAAGAATATTTACCTGTAAAGTTTAGATGTGCCATCTTTTTCACATGTAAACAGAAAATATAAACATGATATTGGTGATAAAGTGTCATAGAACATAACTTATCTACCTTTAAAGCCTAAATGTAAAATTTCTGTGGTCTAAGATATACAAAGAATAAAGTGAAGTGCAAACTATTATCCATTCACTCACAATGCACCTTTATCCAGTTTAAGAGTGTAATTACATGACAAATGCACATAAAAACCAACATAACAAATGATATTATACATTTTTGAAATGGCCAACATTGAAAAAGCAGTTTAAAGAAAAAACTTAAGAAATAATACAGCAGCACAGCTTAATATTGAAGTGGTCTTTAATGAGGAATGAATTAAGAATTGTTTATTCAAAGAGATTAGTACAGTCACATGAAGGTGACATTTCTTTTTCTAATACTCATCTCATTAAAAACCATTCAGGTTTTTCGACATGACTGTTGGCTCTCTGTTATGACAGGCTATCTTTTAGATGATTTTAAGTCTGGAGGATGCACACTTACTGAGATGTAATCCTAATGTTTTATTTCATTGTATATATAAAAAGAAGTTTGCCTGTGTGTTTGAGGGGAATACAGACTGCAGAATCCTTTTTGGAATATTAAGTGTGCTGACATTTGGATTATAAATGTTCTCCTGCCTTTGCTATTTAATACGCTTGCCTTTCCAATCTAAAAGCCTGCAAGCTAAAATGTATTACTTTAAGAGAAATAATTCATTTTACTATTTTTATGGATATTTCTTGCAAAAACTATTGTGCTGTCATAAAGCACATGTATTGATTTAAAAAGCTCTTTTTATGTTGAAGTAGCTTTGAGGTTCTTTTATGATGACAGGTCACAGTATTTTAGGTTTTTTCTTAGTAATACAGATTATGAGTCTCATTAAAAAATACCCTGCTGCCAGATGTGACAGGATGGCTGAGCTTAGCAGTGTGATTTAAAAGTTTTCAGTGGCAATACAATTTTGTTTAAAAGAGGTGTGGGAGGATGACAATAAGAATGGTCCTAGGTACATCATATGGATAATGACTTGCCCTATCATGTCATTTTATAAAAACTACATTACTCATTTTTTTCATATCAACTGTATGGCTTGAGGTCAGCTCCACTTGTATTTTTTTATCATGGGTGGTCTAGTTTTTGTTTTTCTAAGTTATGAGCCATGTTTATTAGTTGTCAAAATACTATTTGTCAGTTGCTGTATCTGGTAAGGGTTTTCTTAGTGCACCTATATCACCTTTAAAGAGATGTGGATATGGAAGCAAAACAAAATATCACACCTTAATGCATTCATTGTATCTTAGATGTAAAGCTGAATCTAATTTACTTAGTATGTGTAGCCATTATGGTCATTTCATTTCTAGTATCCTGCTCAGAACGTACATGAGCCAAGGCCACTACTTCATCTTGCGGTCTGTTAAGTGGTATTATTACTTTCTTTGTCTAACATTGTCTGACCATTATAATTTTTCGAAAACTTTCTTGTTTTGTTTTTTTTTGTCTTTCAAGTTTGATTCACCTTAATGCTTATTTTACATTCAACACTATGCTGCTGAGTCCAACTCATTTCAGTCTCTTAAAGGTGAACCAAGTTTTAGAGTGTTACACATCCAGATGAAATCTGCACCACAAGTTAAGGATCAGGAGAGAAAATCCCACTTGAAAACTCAATGGGGCAACATTATTCCTATTGGAAAAGCTTGTTTCAGCAGCTGACAAAGCTATAAAAGAAGGACTCCTTGTGAAGAGAGAAACTGTGTTCTTGATTGCTTCACAGGAAGAAGCATCTAAGAGTGCGGCAGAGTCAATTGAATGATTCAAATAATTTAATGTGGCAACTTTTGCTTTTCATAAATGAAGAACGTCCAAATTCTCCAAATTGTTTAATGTCCAAATTGACAATAAAGCTTATTGTAAAAATGTTGCACAGCCAATCACTGTAGATGCTTTAAACCAATTTACAAACACAAATTAAAACATTTGTATATTTTATGAGTTAAACAGAGGTTTGGCAGCCTGCTGTAGATTCCTTTGCAGAAGTTTTTTTGCAGCAAATATGCTATATTGTTTGAGGAATATTTTCCTGAAAATTTGCCATGGTTAGACAAACATTTATTTTTCCCAGTGCCCCATGATTCTTGGCAAGGCCACTAGGCATTACAGAGCTGTAGAAGCCATGTGCCAAATGTTCATACATGTGTATTGTAACAATCTCTGCCAGTCACACATGCATGATGTCATAACACAATCTGTACTCAAGCCTTCCACTCTGTATTCATTAAAAAATAAAAACAAAAAAACTTGCAGCATTTTCATTTGAGAGGTACACTACATGACCATAATAAGAAAATGATGTGTACTGCCACTTGAAATATAACGCTGATTCCTGGACCTAACAATGCAGTGCACAGTGCTGCATGAATAATTTGCATGCATAATTAGCCATGTGCTGTAACTATAAGTCAAAACAAACCTTAAAAGAGCCCTCCTCTTCCCCTCTTCAGAAAACTCAGGAGATCAATTGAAATAATAATAACAAAATATTTCTTACAATTTACAAGGTGTTTCATTCTTCTTGATGGAAGAAATAATTGCAAAGAATCTGCACAGAGATCAAAACAAAAAAAAAAAAAAAATCCCACCTGCACCCAGAGCCACTACTCAAACAATGGAATGTGCCAGTCCCATGTTGTCACTTCATGGCATGACCAGTGTGTGCCTCAAGATTAGAACTCTCTGAGCACAATTATATACATATGTTTTTACTTATTGCTAGTTTATGGCCAGTTATT
This sequence comes from Erpetoichthys calabaricus, assembly GCF_900747795.2. NCBI lineage: Eukaryota > Metazoa > Chordata > Cladistia > Polypteriformes > Polypteridae > Erpetoichthys > Erpetoichthys calabaricus. The sequence goes on along the minus strand of NC_041397.2, from coordinate 71,654,065 downwards.
GTGTTTTGTTTGTGGTTATCATTCTGTCTGTCTTTTGTTGCTTGAGGCACAGTGACACAGTGGTTAGCACTGCTGTTTCACAGCTCAGGTCACATAGCTGGCAGACACTTCTGTAACCTTCAGGGACACTTAAAGGACCATTGTAATCTACTCAAAACTAGTTCAGTTCCCCCTTCTCCAATGGCTTGAATGTATTTCACAGAGTTCTGAAAAGTCTGAAGACTTTCTGTGATTTCAGCAAACTTAAATTGAAGCAAACTCCATGGGGTTTGCTCATCAGTATTCCTTAAATAGCACATAATTTTATTTGAGACTATAACCCTTTCGTATTTCTATCAATGATGCAAATGCAGAATATATATTCTCTTTATTTGCTGGTCGGGCATTGTTTAGGTATACTAGTCTTTTATTCTTTATTAGTAAAATAACTGGGGATGCTTTGACACCATGACACCATAAAAACATGAAATGATAACGGAACTTACTCTGGGACTGGAGATAATAAACCTCAATGCATACAACTGAAAAAGTACTTATATAATCAAGACAGAATAATGAATAATTTCTGGTTTTGTTATTATTAATCAGATGAATTAAAATATAAACTTGCATGTTGCAATTAAGAAAGCACTTTTTTCCCATCAATTTGAAAATACAGTAAACCAATTAAAACTGTGACACTTAAATGGCAATTACCTGCAACTCTCTCTTGCACTGCAATAGTGTTGTTAGGCTGGAGGTGTCATTTGAATAAACCTAATTTTCTTTCGAAGAATGAAAAAGATGTCTCTACAAGCTCTCTACAAGTATGTATTTTATTATTATATGCCTTTTCATTAGTAGCTTTTTGGGGAGATGATTTACTAAATTATGCAGAATAAACTACTGTATTCAGTTCAAATATGGCAAGTACTGCATTAGAATTCCTTAACAAATTCATTATATATATTAGAATTTTGCAGAATAAAGATGATTCTGATTCTAATTCTATAAAAATTATACAGCTGCCTTCAGGATAAATGAATATCTAGAATAGCCCATAGACCTAGGAATCCACAGGTTTTCAGGCCTTTGCCAAATATTTTTCATTTAATATTTCTCATGTTCTCAGTTTCATATGATTTTTTTTTGTTCAAAATTTTATTTTCTCTTATGATTTCATATCTCATCATTATTCATGTCTTCTGTCATGTTTTATGGTGTTATCTGCCATATATGAGGGATGTTCAAAAAGTTTCCACACTTTTTTAATACTGTTTATAAAGAATTGCAGAAACAAATTACATCACTTTTCTACATAGTCACCTTCATTTGTCATGCAATTTTCCCATTGTTGTACCAACTTTTTAATGCCCAATTACTACTCCTCCGGCCTTCACCATTTCCAATAAAAATATAAAAGTGCGGAAACTTTTTGAATGTCCCTCGTACACCTTTCAGATGAAATTTCTTGTTTTTAATTCATAAGCAATTTAAATTGTCATGAATGCTCAACAACTGGTCAGCATAAGGTTACGAGTAATTTTTTCAGTCATTTTGCTTTGCTTTTTAGTATTGGATCTCAAACGTTTATTACCACTGATTTCTGGACTGTAAATAACAGTTTACCTTTGTCTTTGGAGTTCTTCATGAGATTAGGGTTTTGTTTCTTAGCCTGACTTGTGATTTTACACCCACTTCACTTATATTCAGCATTCATTAGAGTCTCATAGCCTTCTCAGTGTTAACATTTGCTGTGCACTATTGAATGCACATGTCTGTATTATATGCTATTTGGTATGGAATTCGTAAAAACAATTTGTGATGTGCCATCTTCTGCAATGACAAATGAATACATTTTATCACTAAAACTTTTTGTGATGTGCCAGCTTTGAAATGAGAGAGGCATAGCAACCAGATGGACATACAGACATTTATCCTTTTGTTAAGGTAAATTAAAGCTGTTATATGAAATAAACTAATGTAGTGGATTCAGGGTAGGGTGGGTAAGGAAGTATTTCAATAAAAACATTTCGCTTAAGTTAGTGGTGACACTAACTAGAAACTTCCTCAAACAAATATCTGCAGAAATTGCATTCATTGTGGTACTTCAGCATCTGAGCCGTGTTATCATTAGATAAAAAAATATTTCAAGCATCAAAGATATGAACAAATGTATTATTTAAACAACCAACAAGTGTGCTGATAAATATAAAAGTTACCCAGGCTGCAAAATAAGAGGACATTTGCTTTCCTCTGAACACATAGGTGCTATTTTGGAAGGTTGCCTCATAATCCGCTAAGCTCAGTGTTATTTTTCACTCTGACTTTCTATCACGTATTGACTAGCTTTGTTTGGGTCTTCGTAAGTACTAGTTTTATTCCACATTTCCCTACTGAAACTCATGGTTTTCTTCTGTTGATCATCTCAAAGTTTCGCATCACCAGTGATAAAGATTAGTTGCTGTATAAAAAAATACAATGTCTAGAATATATTAAACTATGTAAAACACAGAAAGTAAAACAAAGAGTTTACTTTTTCAAAATCAATATTTAAGCAAATACTGAAATATTCCAACTGTAACCTGCCACTTAAGCATAGACGAGGATGCAAGGAAGAGACACTGCCTGTGTAGCTGTTAACACAATTGGATTTCAACATAAATAATGATGGCATGCGTTCTGATCCTTGCTTGTCAATTAATTAAATGATTGTTGTTTTTTTGTTATAAAACTATTAATTTAAGACTGGAGCTTGTTCTGAAAATAAAAACAACGTATACAGTAGAGCAACTCATTGTTAAAACCAATATTTGCTGAAGAGAGCAAATGTTGCCAGTTTGACAAAGCAAAATATGTAGCAAAAATGAGAAAGTTCTTAGGAAGTGAAAGAAAAAATATAAAAATAGTACAAGCATATCAAATAGGTTAAAATATCTGTTTTTTAATGTATTTTTTCTTTAAGCCCTAAAATGCATTTCATATTGTTATGCCATGAATTTCTAAAAATCAGATAAACAAAGATGAGAGCTCTGTGAAATTATTAAATTTACTACTGCGTATCATTTTATTTGGCATCATGTGTATGTTGTACAAGGAAGAAATGTTTCAACTTATTATTTATTTTGGCATATGGCCAGTGTCAAAGGAAGCATTCTAATCATCCAATAATCAAGAGATATATGGATTAATTTAATTTCACACAATGGTAAACAATAATGATATATTGCACCTGAAAAAGAAAATCTTAGATGTTAAATGGTGCTAAAATTACAGCATGCATATTAGATCTTATTAAAAGTAAAGATGAATAACATCTCTTTTAACTGAATGATTTTCCAGATGTAACCTGTTCTGCACTTTCAGCTTTGAAGAACCACTTGAACCCAACATTCAAGTGCACAGCAGTTAAGCATGGAAATGAGGAAGCCACTTAGAAACTATTATGTGCTCTAGTAAAGCAAGTTAAGACACTTATTCTGCAGTTTAATCACAAATACTGTTGTTCCACTAGTAAAATGAAAAAGTAGCTACTGTGTGCTCTGGAACAATTCTGCAGCATCAAAAATGAGACTTTCAGACAAGGTAAAGTTTTACTGTAGAGTACCTATCACAAAGTGTTTTCTAGATGCAAGATTATATTATATTATATTATTATAATAATACCATATTAGCAGATACAAATTATAAAACTAATCAGTAATTAAGAGTAACATAGTAGACAGACATCATGGGAACATGTTACAGACTGAATGTAAAAATGTTTATATTTTTTTCTTCTTTGACTAAAGACAAAAAAGTGTTAGTAGTGGAATGAAAATTAAAATGCTGGTATTTAACGACCATAGCAAAACTGACAACTTTTCAAGAAGGCTAATAACCATACATCTGGCACAACAAATTTTCTTTGTGTAAAGAACAGTCAATGATTTTACAGAAGGAAAACAGCACAATTACAAAATTTTTGTTCTGCGCTCAAAATAAAGGAGAAGAGTACCTCCAAACAATGGAGAAGCGACATGTAGATAAATGTACACATAGATGTCGGTGCTATTCTGTTGAAAAGAGCAATTTAACTGGAGTTCAATAGGCTACATCTAGCCATTAAAATATTTCTGTTTGTCACACTTTGTTTCATGACAGTGAATGCTGATATTAGGCAATAATGTCAAAGAACCATTATGGCATCTTACATGTGAGCCCACATTTATTTAATGCATCTTTAGCATGAGGTATATATGTATTTGATAGAAAGAGATATGCTTAATCTGCAAAATGCCAACAGTGGGTAAGAAAGAGGATGGTTGAGGGAAATGAGACATGTTTAAGCCAGTGGGTCAGAGTGTAAGGAAAGATTTTTTTAACAATAACACAATGAAATGTGGGCGGCACGGTGGCGCAGTGGGTAGCGCTGCTGCCTTGCAGTTGGGAGACCTGGGGGACCTGGGTTTGCTTCCCGGGTCCTCCCTGCGTGGAGTTTGCATGTTCTCCCCATGTCTGCGTGGGTTTCCTCCCACAGTCCAAAGACATGCAGGTTAGGTGGATTGGCGATTCTAAATTGGCCCTAGTGTGTGCTTGGTGTGTTTGTGTGTGTCCTGCGGTGGGTTGGCACCCTGCCCGGGATTGCTTCCTGCCTTGTGCCCTGTGTTGGCTGGGATTGGCTCCAGCAGACCCCTGTGACCCTGTGTTCGGATTCAGCAGGTTGGAAAATGGATGGATGGACAATGAAATGTTATTTCACCAAAAGCACAGATGCTCCTGTTTCAGTTTTGTTCTTTTTCTAATTAAACAAGGGCCACACAGCATTATTTTCTATCTTGTCTCATTTCATTTTCTAACTTTTTTTACTTAGTATAGTTTGTTTGTTATTTATTTGTATCTACTATAAAGGACTTTGACAGATTTATAGGTTCTTTATTGTCATGTGTTCAGTGTACAGTTAAATTCTTTCATGCATGTGCTAGTTAGTAATAATCAATAATGTTGTGAGAAAATAAGCTTATCCAAATTAAATATAAAAATCATTGAAATATTTTTTTTCCAAACTTGCCAGGACTGAGTGAGCATGCCATGTACTACAATTTGAATACACAATGGAGATTTTCAGAGCCAGGGTGGACTCTTCAGTACCCACAGTACATCCAGACAGCATAAAGAAGTTATTAAGAAGGCTGATAGGATGTTAGGTTATGTGGCACAACATGTAGAGTATATGTCAGGGGAGATTATACTTAAGGTATGTATACCACATTAGTGATGCTTCATTTGGTGTACCATGGACAATTTTGGTCCTCATATTACAAAAAACACAGCAATGCTACAAAAACCCCAGACAAGAAGGAATAGCCTGATTTCAGGATCACAACTTATGAGATATGAGGAAAGATTTAAGTTGGCGGCCATACAATTCATTGCTTTCATTGTGGTCCTGTTGGCTTCATCAGGCTATAGACTCCAGCATGCATTGGAACACTTTGTGACCCAGTGTGAAACAGCAGGGATGTGGATCAACACCTCCAAATCTAAGACCATGGTCCTCAGTAGGAGACAAGTGGGCTGTCCTCTCCTAGTGGGAGGTGATTTACTGCCTCAAATTGAGGAGTTTAAGTACCTCGGGGTCTTGTTCACGAGTGAGGTAAAAAGGGATGGTGAGCTGAACAGACAAACTGGGGTGGCGAGCTCAGTTATGCGGCAGCCATACCAACGAAGAAGATGAGTCAGAAGGCAAAGCTCTTGATTTACCAGTCGATCTACGTTTCTACCCTCACTTATGGTCATGAGCTTTGGGTAATGACTGTGGGTGCAAGCTGCCAAAAATGAGCTTTCTCCTCAGGATGGCTGGACCCTCCATTAGAGATAGGGTGAGAAGTACAGACATTTGGGTAGATCAGAATAAAACCGCTGTGCATCTGATACAGATACTATATGACTCATTGTGGAGGTTTTACAGGTATGACCAGCTGGGAGGAGATCCCAGGTATGACCCAGGGCTCGTTGGGAGGATCATATCTCCCAGATGGCCTGGGAACACCTTGGGATCCCACAATATGAGCTGGCAAATAAGGCTGGGGAGTGGGACGTATGGGCCTCAGTACTAAGACTGTTGTTCCTGCATCCTGGTTTCAGATAAGTTGTGAAAACTGAATGAATGAAGGAATGAATGAACATGAACAGAGGCGTACATGTAAACTGATGAATGGAAAATTTTGCAAAACAACTGGATTTTTTTTTCACAATAAGAATCACATATATAATAAGTTTCCAAGTACTGTGGTAGAAAGTAGTACTTTGAGGACTATTAAGTCTTGACTTTATTTTTAGTAAATGTTCTTACATGGGTGGCAACACAAAGTACCTGGAGAAAAACCCACGTAAGCATGCAGAGAACAAAAAAAAAAAGAAAAAACTCTTTTTATGCAGGGACATGCCAGGAATTTAAACTACTAAGTGCCTTGAGCATGGGAAAGGTGCTATATAAATAAAATGTATTATTATTATTACTTGAACCATGAGGTAGCAGTGCTTTTCATTATGCTACATAAAAGGAACACATAATTTTTACTGCTTACAAATACTTGATCGCTATCCTGTAACCTAGCAACCTCTAATCAAGTTCCATTTTTCTTCCATGTATCCTGTAAAATGGCTCTTGTTTATTCATTTTACCTGGTATTAAAACTAATATATCATAGAAAATTGGCAGAATCGATTTTTACCTAGGCAGCAAAACACATGAGGTAATATTATATTAAGGAGCACTCTGTAGCCTAAATAACAGTGAAATTACTCAAAAACACATACCAAGCATTTCCTCACCTGCTGGTAGGAAAAATTGTTAACAGAAACAGATATTAAACCCTGTGGAGGAATAATATTGACATGCAGTTGTTAATAAAAAAATGAAGTGTGCAGATATTGGGTCTGCCATGATTCTGACCAAAATTGGAAATGTAGCTTTCATGATCCACAGAAATGGAAGACAATGATACTGAAACTGCAAAAGCATTTCTGTTGTTAGTGCCGTCTTGTGCCATCTAACAAAATATTTTGTTACTTTTTGTGATTAAAGTTACTGTATCATATATAGAAACATCATGAACAGGATAAAACAGGATTCCACCTATATGTATATTCTTTTTTTTGTTATTTTAATAGACAACTGGGTTACAACATCTATCTTACATCACTTTGGCAGATATGCCTGTACAAACACCTTGAAAATTATTGCCATTTTCAAATGAACTGTTGACAAAGAACCATTCAGGGGACAACGTTTCCAGTGAAATATGTGATGTTCATAATTTGTAAGTGTATGTGTGTGCCTAATCTGGGTGTATTTGGTAGAGATAGTGAGGTTAAAGTCTTAATCCCACCTTGAGTATATAACAGTTAAATCACTGATGCTTGAACAGATTTAGTAGGCATTTATTTTGTCCAAAATGTTTAAGAACTTTAACAGTCCGTTCTTATGCTCACGTATAATAGTTATGTGAACACATGCTTGCCCAAATAAATGTGCATGTAACGTACTTGCTCTCAGCCAAGTTTTCAAATTTTTCATGACTTTTCCTTTCCACAAACTGTTACATGTAACGTTATAGCAATAAGACAGGCTCGTTGAATACCAAGAATAGTCGATGCACTTTAGAGCAAGCCCAATGTCTGATATTTACATGTCAAAATGGGGTCAAAATCAACTGAAGGCTGCAGTCGTGCTTTCATTTCGCCTCTATTAATTTAGAGAAAGTTTGGGTGCGTGCCCTTGGAACCCAGTTATTGACCAGATTAATAAAATATCGACACAGCTGTATTTCTGAAAAATATAAAGAGTGTAAAACTTCAGTGACCTACTTGTTTAACACTCCATTGACTCAGCATTGTGTATGTTGTGACGGATGGCCAGGACCATTACCCTGTATGCCAGGTGGGTGGAAGGGTCAAGCGAGAAAATATGTTTAGGATATTAACTCCCCCGAGATGCTAGAGGGCAGCCAATATTATCACATAAATAAAGACATTTAAATACTAAAATAAAAATACTTAAACATATCTACATTTCAACAGAATGCTGAATGTTTTAGTTTGATTAAAAGTCCAGTGTCTTTTCAGAGTTTTTACTCCATAGGAGCTAGTTTACCATATGTAGTACAATATACTGTGTCAAAGGTAATATAACAATAACTGACAGGATATTTTTCATTTTGTCATTGCATATTTAAAATACACTATTTTATAATCACCTTCTACCTATAATCACATGGTGGCACAGTGGTAGTACTGCTTCTTCATAGTAAGGAGACCATGTTCCAGGTCCTCCTTGCATAAAGTTTGCATGTTCTCACTGTATCATTGTGGGTTTCCTCCGTGTGCTCTGGTGTTCTCCCACAGTCCAAAGACTGTTCTCCCACAGTGAGAACATGCAAACTTTATGCAAGGAGGACCTGGAACATGGATCCCAAAGGTTAGGTGGATTGGTGACACTAAATTGGCCAAAGTGGGCGTGTGTGTGTTCACCTTTAGCAAGCTGCTAAATAATTTGTACGTCTTTATATATTTGATTGGTTATGTTCTTTTGCTGGTGTTTCATTTCTCTGTATATTATAATATTTAACTCAGTGATAATTAAATAATATAATGTCTGCTATGCATCTGAAAGGGTATTAAAGTTATTAAGTGCTGATGTGCAGGTATGCCATCTGTGATTGGTAGAGTGCAGCAGTGTAAACATATCAGAAGCAATGTTTTAGTTTGTATGAGCTCCAAATATCAGAGAGGTGACAAGGCGTTAAATTCCAGAAGCCCATTCCCCCAGGAAGAATGCTTGGAGAGGACAAGTAAAGGTGTATGAGTCTAAAGAAGAAACAGGTTTTGCACACTTCACCATTCCCAACAGCATGTGGGATGACTGACAACAAGAGGAACGTAGAGAAAGTCACCTTCCCCCATGGAGGCCTGGGTTTTGGCTAAACAGGATTGGACTTGAAATGTAACTCTACATAATGACATGCCCTTTGGTTTAAATTGTGGCTAAACAGGATTGGATGAGCCAAGGAAGCTGCCCACACCCATTGAACCATGATTTGTGAATGGAATGGTTGGTCACTCTGCCTCACTCTTTCACCATCTGGCAATGAAGAGAAGACTTCCTCTCTCTCTTACCATTTCTCCATGATGAAGATAGCTCTGTCTCGGCAGCCATGCTGACAAAGGCTTGCAGCTGTACAAAAGAGTGAAAGCTGCCTAGATGCACAGCTGCTTAGGCTGTAATATTATTTTTTATCGCACTCATTTTATTTTGCTAATAATTCAGGTATATTACCTAAATACAATAATTATTTAAATGTATAGCTTCTTCTCCTTCCCATTATTTCTTTAATAGCTTGAGGTTATAGATAAAGAAGGGAAGGAGGAGGGTGTTATACATGACCACAAAGTGGTAAATGTATGGGGGTTTTGGTAAAGTCTACATAATGGTGTATAAAACAGGAAAGTAGGGTCATAGAAGACTCTATACGACAAAACAACCCATGATGACACTGAATAGAGGGTATAAAGGTCAGAGGTCATACACTTCTTGATTACCTGAGATAGGATAGAAACCTAGAAGGTTTCAGAATGTATTAGTTATAGTCTTCTTGGTTTCAGAATTTGTGAAACAGTTTTGTAACTACATTTTTGATTAGTGAACAACGGCAAGGGAAAGATTCACAGTTTTTTTTTTTTTACCTTTACTCATTTGTGATTTACATTTCATTTACTGATTTCTGTTTAAAAATATCTCTGCCTTTTTCCTCTTAAGGCATTGCATAAAGGAGGTTTCATCAATTTAATAATTTACTGTTAGTCTAGTGTTAATATAGTGTTTTGCTATTTTCTGTTGTGTCTGTAAAATTTGATTTTAGTGTATGGCACACTTTCCATAACCACGTGGCACTTTACTCCATTAACTATGGGATAGGAAAAAAAAATGTTAAAAAGTCACCAAAGTAGACAACTTAGCATGGACTGCTGACATTGGATTGACAGCACGTTGTTTAAAGTGCAGTTATTTTAACTCATTTTCAGTCAATGCAATTAGAGAATCAAGTTACAAGTGCAGTCCATGTTAATGAAATTAAAAGGTTTAATTTTACAAAACCACTAATGAAGCACCATGGGCAGACCTAGGGAGAGATTTCCAGAGAGCCTGAAAGCCAAATGACTGTAGGTCAAGAGTTGCAAAAGAAACCTTTGCAATAATTAGAAAGCCAGCATTAGAGAACCTCAGGTATCTGGCACGTTGAAATGTGACACACGTCAATGATGAGTCGTCTGTAGAGATTAAATTAATCACTATTTGAGTCAAGAGTGCAGTTTTGAAGATTGTGTTATATTATGCAGGAAACAAGTTTAGTTGAACCAGATGAGTGGTGGTATAAAAAGCAATTGATCCATGTCAGACTGCAGCAGCATTTGAATTTGAAATGTTTTATACGTTATGCAAGAAGACAACAAAATAAACACAGCACATTTTCATACAGAGGATATAGCTTAATGTGCTTTACAAGATGTCAAAGAAATAGCTTCTAGAAAAGAAAATTTAATTAAGTTAGATAAGAATAATAATGAATAAATGAAAAAGTTAATATGAGTGCACATAAAATAGATATATAATTAGTAAAAAGGTAGAGCACTCATATATAGTGTTGTATTTAAAGATGAGTTTTTAAAGATGAATATGATGATCAAGTCTGATGGCTGCTGATGACAGAAAAAAAAAGCTCCAATTAAGCTCGAGAAGAAAACAAAATCTGCAGGAGTTCCCAGGGCAAAAGACTACCTAGCCTCTATTGGGAATTCTGCCTGTTCTTAAGTCAGTCCTTATTATTTCCAGGCTTTGTCCCAGAGGATTCAATGCTGTGGGTCTCGTGGACAACTTGGTCTTCGCCTTCTTACGAGCATAACGGCAGCACTCAGCACTTAGCAGGAAACAGCCCAGGAGTGGGCACAAGTGAATTGCATGGGCTGTCTTCCAAGATGTAGCTTTTAAACCTAGGAGTGCTATCAATTACAGATTCAAGCCTGGAAATTTTTCCAGGATTCCAGGTGTATATATATAACTTGTGTTTGAAGAGAGCTAGTATCTGTTTGCTCTTTTTGATAGGAAACAGATAGTGAAGCTGGGTTGAATACATTTTACATGTGGATTTTCTAAGTATGTTCATGTAAGTATGTGAGTACTTTTATGGGTCTCATTAAAAATTATGACAGTCTTTATACAGGAATGAGGTCAGCCACAACATTAAAACCACTGAGAGGTGAAGTAAATAACATTGACTATCTCATTGCAGTGGCACTTGTCAATGGCTGGGATATGTTAGGCAGCAACTGAACTTTCAGTTCTTGAAGGTGATATATTGGAAGCAGGAAAAATGAGCAAGTGTAAGGATCTGAGTGACTTTGACAAGGGCTAAATTGTGATGACAAGATAACTGGGTCAGCGCATTTCCAGATCTTGAGGGGGCTGTTCCTGGAATACATTGGTTATTACCTACCAATAGTACTCCAAGGATGGATAACTTGTGAACCAGCAAAAGTGCCATGGATGCCAAATGCTCGTTGGCACATGTGGGAAGTGAAGGCTATCCCATCTGGTTTGATCTCACAGAAAAGCTACTGTAGAACAAATTGCTGAAAAGTGTGTGTAGCCTGATACCAGTCAGAGTGCCCATGTTGACCCTTGTCCACCACTAAAAGATCCTGCAGTGGGCATGTAAGCAACAGAACTATAGCAGGGAGCAATGGAAGAAGGTGGCCTAGACTGATGAATCATGTTTAATGTTAAGTCATGGGGTATTGCCAGGTGTATGCACATTGTTTACCTGAGGAAGGGATAGCAACAGGATATGCTATGAGAAGAAGGAAAGATAGCAGAGGCAGTGTGATGTTCTGAAGGTAAAGTTTGGGTTCTGGCATTCATGTGAGTGTTACTTTGACATTTACCACATACCTAAAGATTGTTGCAGATCATGCACACCCCTTCATGGCAGCAGTATTCCAAAATGGCACTGGTGTCTTTCAGCAGGATAATGCACCCTGCCGCACTGCAAAAATTGCTCAGGAATGGTTTGAGGAGCATGACAAATAGTTCAAGGTGCTGCCTTTGCCTCCAAACTCTCCAGATCTCGATTCAATAGAACATCTGTGGCATGTGATAGAAAAACAAGGTTGATCAATGGAGGCCCCACCTTGCAATTTACAGGATTTAGAGGATCTGCTGCTAAAGCCTTGGTCCTAGATACCACAGAACACCTTCAGAACTCTTGTGGAGTCAGTGCATCAATATATTAGAGCTGTTTTGGTGGCACAAAAAGGTGGTTTTAGTGTTGTGGCTTCTCGGTGTATAATCTGTAATTAAATATTGTAAATAAAGGACTGAAAAACCTGCAAAAGGTTAGGGGTCCACAATACATAAACTCAATTTAATGCCATCAAGTAATAAAAAATGCAAAGGATGCTTTTGCTTTGGCTGTACCGATGTTCCTTGCATTTGTCACTCACTTCTCTTGTTTTACACTGGGAGATGTAGTTTGAGGAGTACAAGTGAAGCATTTGGCAGTATGACTGAAGAAGTAAAGCTACTGTGTAGGATGCCCAATGTTCTTTTTCCACTAAAACTGGTCCATGTAAGACTCATGATGTACCTCCACAATTAACAATGTGGAGAAAATGAAAGAACTGGTGGCAGATTTGTGCAAAGGAAAAAAACACTCTCTTCATTATATTGTCAAGATATGTGTGGAGTTTATTTACAGCCAGTCATTTTGTCTGCAGTTTGCACTTGGCCCCATCATTTAGTGTCTGTTTGCCATGCAACACTAATTACATGACAGTCACGTGATGGCAAGGGCAAGAGTATTAAAAGAAGAAACTTAATTAAAGCTCATTGTCTGAGAATTGTGCTTCCTGCCTCCGAGAAACGTCCTGTCAAACTCCGTGATATTTCCTTACAAGTAAGCCTGCGATTCGCTAGCGAATCGGAAATCCAAGAATGGCAATCAGTGTCTGTTCCGTCCGATATCTGGATGGATGCTATATCATGGAGGGTGGGTGCGTCTGGGGAAATGTCATTTAATTACATAAGCATATCTGTACTAAAGCGGTTTCATTTTGTGGAGACGTGATTCCGTTGCCTTTGCTGACACCGACTGCTGGCAGAGTGGAGCACAGCAAGTTTAGTTTACAGGTTGTGGTGTTGTTTGGGCGCTTACAGGTTGTGTTGTTTGGGCGCCACCTACTGACTCTGGGAATCTGCCGCGTTTTGGGAAGCCGCTGTATTTGACTGTACAGGTTGTGTTGTTTGGGCACTCAGAGGTTGTGTTGTTCGGGCGCCACCTACTGACTCTGGGAAGCCGTTGCGTTTTGGAAAGCCGCTGCGTTTGACTCTGGACTCTGGGGCGGGCGCCAAGGCCGCAGTGCGCATGCGCCTCGGTGCATCCGCCGTGTGTCCGCCGTGCATATATTAACTGTGGTTTAGTAAGATAGATTGTGATGTACTTGTTTTTGGAATTTGTATTTTTTCACATTTTAGTTACCTTTGTTCAGGTTTATCCTATTCATGTATAAACAAGTTTTGACTTATGTTCTCAGTTTTATCATGCTATGCCTGTTTTTGTGTTTGCTTGTCCTGGTGTACATGTCAACTGAAGTGTGTGCAGCCAACTGTGCCTTAAAAAGTGGTGTGCCATGCATTAGTTCTGCTGCATGGTTTTCACTTTGCTTCAGATTTGTTGGGGATGCCTGATTAATGTACATGGCAGCAGACGCTAACAGGATAGGGCAAAAGCAAACTGCAGTTACCAAGAATAGCTAGGAAAGGAACACTAGCCATATTCTGATCAAACATCGATGGCCCAGTTGCCTCACCACAGGCTATTATTTCTGAGATAGTTAAAGTGGTGTGAATAGTCATCCATCCATTATCCAACCCGCTATATCCTAACTGCAGGGTCACGGGGGTCTGCTGGAGCCAATCCCAGCCAACACAGGGCACAAGGCAGGAAACAAACCCTGGGCAGGGCGCCATCCCACCGTAGTGTGCGCACACACACACACACACACACACCCACACTAGGGACAATTTTGAATCGCCAATGCACCTAACCTGCATGTCTTTGGACTGTGGGAGGAAACTGGAGCGCCCGGAGGAAACCCACGCAGACATGGGGAGATCATGCAAACTCCACGCAGTTAGGACCCGGGAAGCAAACCCGGGTCTCCTAAATGCGAGGCAGCAGCGCTACCCACTGTGCCACCGTGCCACCCATGGATAGTCATAGAAAGCAAAAACATTTTTGTACAGGTCATAATGAAAATGTTTTTAACTATTCCATCACACTTTACTATGCTAGTTTCTATGATAAAAAGGACAGAAAACGATTAGGAAGAGGTGATGCTTCCCATATCTGAAGTAATTATTGTGCATCGTCGTTGATTCCCTCATCTTTTGTAGGATGAATTGTAAAAAGATTAACATCTTTGTGCCTTCTCACACCCTGCTTACACTCTGTTTACTCACTTTTTGCTCAGTAAACAGCTTAGGTCAATCAAAATTAGGACTGCCATCTTATATATAAATGTCTACGTGTGGAAGTGTGTGAGTCTGACCAGCCTGAAAGTGAGAGGTGGAGTCAGGCCAAGGGCTCCGCCTCCGAGGATACGCACGTCAGCAAAACGAATCATCCGTAGAGAGAGTCACTCACTTATCAGCTATTACAGAAGCGTGGCGAGCACATCAGCAAAACAGTATCCTTTTTTACTTTTCCTCCCACCGCCCTACACAAGTGAGGCAAGCACGTCGGCAAAACGAAACCTCCTAGGAGAGAGATGCCTAGAGTAGTTCCTTTCAATTACCTGACATCTCTACATTTCAATTTTTTTTCTGATGATTTCAATAGTTGCTAGGACCCCAGGCTCTTTACAGCACGAGCTTACACAGCTAGTATTTAATAAAAGTTCTTATGCACAAGTTGTGAAATACATAAACTGAACATTTTAACCTTGAGTGTTTTACACTAATCCATTGAATGTAATTGTGTTACAGCAAGTTTGTGTTATTTATCAACTTGTTTTCACTGTATGTGTATTTTATGTTTTCTTGTTGTTTTTGCTAAATTTGAAATATTTTCTTGTATTTTTGTGAGTACTGTTGTATTATTTTGTAATTATGTAATGTCCCTTGTGGCGAACGCTGGGAAGGTGGAAGGACCGGGAGAGGGACAATACCTGCTCTGGGCCATGAGAGGGCAGCTGCCCTGGTCTACATCAGGGCCACAGGATCAGAGCTTAGAAGAATGTGCCCGGAGGATTACAGAGACTTGGACTGCAGCACTTCCGCCACGCCAGGAAGTGCTGCCGGATGATCATCACGGAGCACCTGGAGCACATCCAGGGCATTTTAAAAGGGGCCGTCTCATTCCATTAGATGAGCTAGAGTCGGTAGAAAGAGGACAGAGCTTGTGAGGAGAGGAGTAGAGGTGGCAGAAGTACTGAGAGAGAGTAAAGGAAAGAAGGGGCAGTGAGCAATTTAGCTGATTTGTACATTGTGTGGCATTGTAAACCAAAAGGAAGATTAAACATGTGTGTTTTTTAGACATCTGTAGTCATGTCTGTCTGTGTTAAAGGGTTGAAACTCCACACCCTATAAATGTGTCCATTCCTTTTGTTCTGTGGGTGGAACCCCAAGAGGACGGCTCACCCTGATGTCACACTTGAGAGCTGCCCTTTACTTTTATATTGTAGTGGATCAAATGGTTTCCTTCAGGTTGTCATTAAAAGTCGAATGAATCATATTGTAAGAATTGTTTTTATTTGATTTTTCTGGCTTTATGGATTTCTTTTTTTATCTTTGGAGACTAAATTATTGAATATGAATTGAACTTGTTAGTTTTGGTTGCCTCTTTGGGCCAGTGGTTTTTAAACTTTTCTTTTTTTTCTCATGAACCAATTTTACCCTTTTTGTGTTTTAGAGACTCAGAATTGCTACTGACTTTCATCCCAAATCACCGACACAGATCATAGCAGAGCGATGGTGATTAGTTATATAATCGAAGGTGACTCATGGCAAGACACTCTGCAAACTGTATGTGACATTGTCTCATTGATTATTGTGACTCACAGCCCATATTGTAAGAATCTGTGCTTTTGTGCGCTTTTTTCTGTCTTGTAGTAAACTCTTAATTTGTAAAGATTCTTGTTTTGGACTTCTTGACTGTATTTCTCTCTCTTAAATGGCATTTTAAATATTTTGGACCTATCTGAATTGTTTTGAACTTATACATCCAGCCCTTCATGTAAGCCCTCCAACCTGCAGGGAAAAACCTGGGGGTTGGTGGCAGAATTGGCACTCCGGCCACCATAAAAAACCTCACACTGGTTCCATTCCATCTGAACTAGTGTGGTGCTGAGGTGTCACCTGTTGCATGGCAGCACTCGTGTCCTAATCTGGGATCCTGAGTTGGTTCTTCATGTGGTGGGTGTGGCAACGTGCTATATCAGCACCTGCTCTTAACCTCCTCCTCCTAGTCAGTTTCTTATTTCTGGGCCTGCCTTTAATAGTTTATGCTGGCTGAGCGAGGTAAGGCTTTATCTGACCAGGTCAGTCAAGGTCCTGGCTTGCTTTGTCAGACATTTTGCAGAGTTGTGCCCTTTTTGGCCATTTTGAACACCATCTTGCAACTATTTTGTATAGCTGCTAAGGAATGATGATTGCTGTGATTTTTATGTTGAATGTTTGGATTGATGTTTTATTTTCATGATCTTCATAAAATCATGTGTCATGCAACAAGCACTATCATTGCAACAAAATATATGTTCATGCTTTTTCACTCAGGTTATGCTGTGTATTACATTTTGGAATGCAGCAAACATTTCTTGGGCAATTTTATGTTACTGTTTCCTATTTGTCCTTCTAAAGTCTAAGTATCTAAGGGTCTAGTATTTGCTTTATAAACTCTTAATCAGTGTTTTTATCAGATTTCGGAACATGGAAGACTTCTAGCAGTGTTCTGTAAAAGCACAAGCCATCTTTGGACAGGATACCAGTCTATTGGAGGTTACACCAGGTCAATAAAAAATCCACAGTTAGCCTAATCAAAATATTTTCAGCATACGGCATGTAAGAAAATTGAAGTACTAAGGAAAATAAAAACATTAATAAAGGAAAAAAATTATACATTCCACAATGATAGTGACCTCTGGGCAGGAATTAAACCCGGCAATGTGTGGAGAAGCTGCAGTAGCCAGGCTTGTAACCAAAACTGCTGAGAGCAATTTAAGTTTTAGTCTATGAGTATTGTTTTTATAACAACCAAGCAAGTAAAGATTATATTTCACAATAAAGTACAACTTTTTTTTTTACTGTTGACATGTTTAATTATTTATCTGAGACATTGGCAATTAAGTGTTCAACAGTCCTGCATAAAATAAACCATTTATATGTATAGATTCTAGTCACAGAGAATAGATCTGGCATCATTATAACTTATCTGCCTGTGGGAGATAATCAAATTACTTAAAAGCTACAACCTGGGCCATTAAATGCTAATAATGAGTCAATGTGTTAATTAATGACCTGTGGCATCGTCTAATGCTTGATGTTGTGAAGATATGTTAGAAAATGTACCAGAAATATCAAACCCAGAAGAAAATAGTAAGAAATGTGCAATATTCTTAATTAATATTTTTGTTCTTGACATAGCTGTTGACATGTTGTTAACAATTAGACATACTTTTTAGTTTTAATTTTGTAAAACTTAAACTACTTGTCTATAAATTACATATGTTTAATTCACAAATAAGCATAATAATAATAATAATTCATTGATTTTATGTAATGCTTTTCTCCCTACTCATAGCACTTTACATAGACAAAGGGAAAGCAGTTCAAACACCACCAATGTGTAGCATAAACCTGCATGATGCAACAGCAGCTGCTACACTCACCACACACTGGCTATTAGGTTCCTGAGGCTCTACAAATGATTTACACATCATTTTTGTTTCGTTTGAGACACAGGAATCCAATGGTCACATTCATTTTTTTGTTTCAATCCTTTTTTACTTTTTTGTTTTCTTACCCATTAGCTTCTTTTTTTTTGTATGGAAGCATTAAGTGACTTTAGACCAGTGGCATTAACTTCTCATATCGTGAAATCCCTTGAGAAGTTAATTAAGAGACAATTACTTCACAAACAGAGGCTCTGCTGGACCCTCACCAATTTGCAAACAGAAGAAAGAGTGATGTGGAGGATGTTGTTCTTTATCATCCCCCAAAATACAATGCATCCTTCTTATCCGATCTGATTGAACTTTTGACCCACCTAAGCTCTTACTCTCAGAGAATTATCCTTCTTGGTGATTTCAACATCCATATTGACATTACTACATCTAAACTGAGAAATGAATTCCTATCCTTACTGGACTGTTTTGACTTGACACAACATGTTGATTTTCCCACCCACTCTGGTGGTCATATACTGGACCTGATCTGCACTTCTGGACTATCTGTTGCCAACATTTACAGCATTGATTTGGGACTCTCTGACCATAAAGCTTTCCCTCCTCTTACCTGTAAACGACAAATCTCTTACAGAAACCTTAAAAATATCTGTCCCTTTATCCTTTCTGGATCCATTTCTGATCTTTTACTGTCTGCACCTATTCCATCAACACTAGATAGTCTTGTTGATCACTATAACTCAGCCCTTCATTCAGCATTAGATAAAACAGCTCCTTTTAAAACATAAGGAGGTTTCCTTTAAACGTTCAGCTCCTTGGTATAACTCAGAATTGCGATCTATGAAAGCGGCTGGCCGATGCCTTGAGAGAATGTCACGTAAGACTGGCCTCACCGTGCACATCCAGGCTTTCTCTGACCATCAAAGAGCTTACAGAGAAGCACTAACTGCTGCCAAGAACACCCACTATGGTAGAATAATAGAAAGTGGCCATGATAACCCAAGGGTTTTGTTCTCTGTTAATAAACTACTCAAACCCGCATCTGGCCCAACTACCTCTGAAGTCTGTGAGGAATTCCTCCACTTTTTCTGTAACAAAATTAAAGATCTAAATAATTCAACTAACTAACTAACATAAATACATCATCTGTTTATATCTCTCCCTGTTTTCACACTCCATCCAGCTCCTTCTCTTAAGTTCTCACCAGTCAAATCTGTTATTTGTTAATAACCTACTTTGTAAAATAAAGCCGACTACTTGTGTACTGGACCCCATCCCCAGCACACTACTTAAATCCTGCCTTCATGCCATAATCCTGAATGTTACAACAA
This sequence comes from Erpetoichthys calabaricus, assembly GCF_900747795.2. NCBI lineage: Eukaryota > Metazoa > Chordata > Cladistia > Polypteriformes > Polypteridae > Erpetoichthys > Erpetoichthys calabaricus. The sequence continues at coordinate 71,634,758 of NC_041397.2, read as the reverse complement.
TAATAAACTCATCCCTTGACACTGGCTCTGTGCCTCTCACTTTTAAAATTGCTTCTGTAACCCCAATGTTAAAAAAGTCTGGTCTTGATGCTGACAACCTTAACAATTTTCGGCCTATTTCCCACTTACCTTTCCTGTCAAAAGTTCTCGAGCGTGTTGTAGCTTTCCAACTCACAAATTACTTAACATCTAATAACTTGATGAAACCCTTTCAGTCTGGTTTCAGGGCGCAGCACAGCTGTGAAACTGCTCTGCTACAGGTAACCAATGATTTGCTTATGGCAGCAGACTCTGGACAAACCAGCATATTAATTCTGTTAGACCTCAGTGCAGCATTTGACACTGTCAGACATGACATCCTACTGTCCAGAATGGAGAATATGCTGGGTATCTCTGGTACTGCCCTCCAGTGGTTCAAGTCCTATCTGACTGATAGGCAAGAGTTTGTTAGTCTTGGCAACAGCAGATCCAGCTCAGCGCCAGTCACACAAGGAGTTCCTCAGGGCTCTGTCCTCGGCCCTCTTCTCTTCTGTATTTACATGCTTCCCCTTGTCCATATTATACGTAGCTATGGACTGGGTTATCATTTTTATGCAGATGATACTCAACTCTACTTCAATGTTAAAAGTGGAACTTCATCAGAGCTTTCTCAGCTCACAACCTGCCTTAGTGAAATTAAAACCTGGATGGAGCAGAACTCTTTAAAATTAAATTGCAACAAAACTGAACTCCTGCAAATTGGGACTAAAATGCAACTTAATAAAATGAGCTCCTTCCCAGTCCATCTTGGCGGTGATCTCATCAGACCTGCCTCTACTGTAAAGAATCTTGGTGTCATTTTTGATTCCTCCCCCTCTTATTCCGCCCACATAAATCACATTAAGAAACTTTCTTACTTTCACTTCCGTAACATATCCCGTGTTCGCTCCTTCCACTCCTTCTCTAATGCTGAGAAACTTGTCCATGCTTTTATCACATCCCGCATCGATTATTGTAATTCCCTACTGGCAGGTGCCCCTTCTAATCTTCTATCACAGCTCCAGCTTATTCAAAACTCAGCTGCAAGAGTCCTTACTCGAACCAGCAGCAGCGAGCACATCACACCCATCCTGCTCCGTCTTCACTGGCTCCCTGTGTCTTACAGAATCGAATATAAAATCCTAATAATAACCAACAAAGCCTTAAATAACCTTGCGCCAAACTACATCAGTGACCTTCACCATCACTATGTGCCTGCCCGCCCACTAGGGTCCTCTAATTCTGGCAATCTTGTTGTGCCCCACACTAACCTACACTCCATGGGTGACAAGGCCTTCAGCTGTATAGCGCCCAGACTCTGGAATGACCTAACGAAATTAATCAGGTCAGCTGACTCCATGAATTCTTTTAAAAAACAACTCAAAACTTATCTGTTCAGGAAGGCTTATAGCTCTACTTGACTTTATCACCCTTCTCTCAGTTTACTTCTCTGTCAAGATGCTCATGTAACCTGTATGTGTGTGTGCGAGACCATCAATTATGTTGTCTGTTAGGCTTTTTTTTCTCTGAATTCACTGTCGTAATCTTCCTTATTTATTTATCTGGTTTGTACAACGCTATATACTGTATACCCTGCCATTCTTCTTTTATTCTGTAAGTGCCTTGAGCATGGGAAAGGCGCTATATAAATTAAATGTATTATTATTATTATTAAGCCATAGCAACACTTTTGAATTTAGTATGCATGTAGAAGGATAAAAAACACACACAAGATTGCTGTTCATAGACTTTTCATCAGCTTTTAACACGATCCAACCCCACATTTTAGTTAACCAACACACTGATCAATTCTCTTTGGACCCAAACTTAGTGGAGTGGATTCTGAACTTTTTAACAAACAGAAAACAAAGAGTGAGTGTTAATGGTCATTTCTCTGATAGCCTAAGTACATCTGTTGGTACTCCACAAGGTGGTTGTTATGTCCTTTTTTTCTTTATTCTGTATACAAATGACTGCAGGAGTTTACACAGGGATAGACATGTCCTGAAATTTGCTGATGACACTGTCATTGAGAATCTTTTACAAGATAAAGAACACAGCCAGGGACCTGTTGTTGATGAGTTTGTACAATGATGTGATCACTTCAATTTACGACTAAATATTTCTAAGACAAAAGATATGGTGGTGCTCCCCACCATCCAACTTTAATTAAAGGGGAGACAGTGTAAATGGTAGAGCAATACAAATATCTTGGAACAATCATTGATAACAAGCTAAACATTGATTGTAACAGTGAATAATTTTGGAAAAGGGACAGTCACTTTTTTTTCTTAGGAAACTCAATTGTTTTAAAGTGGTCAAAACCATAATGGCATTTTTTTCTAAGTCCTTTTATTAAATCCATTGTTACATTTGCTTTTATCTGTTAATTTGGCACCCTCATCAATAACAAAATAAATCATCTTAACAAAATTATAAAATTTTCAGTAAAAGTATTGGTTCACCCAAACCTCTATCACTGAAATATATTGCAAACAGGTTAGAAAGAAAGCCAGTTCAGTTCTGTCAGACAGTAGCCATTCTCTTAGATAGATAGATAGATAAATAGATAGATAGATAGATAGATAGATAGATAGATAGATAGATAGATAGATAGATAGATAGATAGATAGATAGATAGATAGATAGATAGATACTTTATTAATCCCAAGGGGAAATTCACATACTCCAGCAGCACCTTACTGATACAAAAAACAATATTAAATTAAAGATTGATAATAATGCAGGTAAAAACAGACAATAACTTTGTATAATGTTAATGTTTACACCCCCGGGTGGAATTGAAGAGTCGCATAGTTTGGGGGAGGAACGATCTTCTCAGTCTGTCAGTGGAGCAGGACAGTGACAGCAGTCTGTCGCTGAAGCTGCTCTTCTGTCTGGAGATGATACTGTTTAGTGGATGCAGTGGATTTTCCATAATTGCTGAGCGCCCGTCGCTCTGCCACAGATGTCAAACTCTCCAGCTCCATGCCAACAATAGAGCCTGCCTTCCTCACCAGTTTGTCCAGGTTTCTCTTTTCTCTAAATTCCAGATGTTGCCATCAGGCTGCAGATTTAGGTTTCCAAAGGTAGAGCAACAGGTTTAAGAACTCTTTTATTCCTAGAGCTATAAGCATTTTAAATTCTGTTTCTTGTAGGGATGCTGCTAAATGTTAAATTCTGTATTATTGTTTTGTGTACTGTTGAAAATAATAATTCTTCTTTGTACTAATCTTCACATTGTTTTTATGGAATAGCATTGGTTGTCAAACTTTGTGTCTTTGTTTATCTATTGGAACTCTGTAACAATGTCTTCTGTTTTTTTATTTTCCTGATGCAAACAAATTTCCCTCTGGGATAATAAAGTCTACCTAACCTAACTTAACCCAGTACTGAGACTTTTATAATAGCTAAGGTCATCCAGAAGTGTGCAGTGTCAATCGCAAGGTCAAAGATATAAAGGTTAGCATCATGCACTTCTTGGTTGTTGAAGCCTGTGGATTCAACCCAAAATGATTGTTTTTTTAAAGGTCTCTCTGGTTACAAATAGGCTACAGTGACATGAGCAAATAATCCTCAAAAACTTATAAATGTGAAAGGCTGATGGTAAATTGTAATAAGCATTTGGTTGCAGTCATTATAGCTGGGTGGTGCAATCAGTTATCAAGTGTAAGGGAGCAATTACTTTTTCACACAGGGCCAGATGGCATTGGATAGCTTTGTAAAAAAAATGTAAAAAAGTGCTATGTGTTCACTCAGGTGCCCTGCCTCTAACAATAGATTTTGGTTGAAAACCAGGAAAGGGGAAAATACAGCGTTAGTCAAAATTATGTTAACATTTGAATGGCGGAAACAATTTATTCACAAAACATACTTCATATGTGCAAGACGATTTATGTGATATATATATATATTGTCTGAAACTCCACTCTGAGTCATAACAAGGTTTGGGGCAGCCACCCATACAATTGGTATCCTGGCTGCAAAGTTACAAAAATATAAACAGCACTGATTGCACAAAACCGAGTCCAAAACAGAACTGAGGGAATAGGGAAAAGGTGGAGGAGCAAGGTCTTCTTCCATAGGCTCGGACCCAGAAGTGACGTCAAGAGGGCCAGGTGGAATCTCCCGTGAATAATCTGCAGGAATGGGAGAAAAAGAGTCAGTGCATATAGATAGATATATATATAGATATATCTGTGTCTTCTGTACATAATGTTGTGATGGTATAATGTATTGTATATTGAGTTGTTTAATCTTATGTTTCTTGTTATGTACATATCCAGTCAGCTTTAATGTCTCTTACATCACTAGCTTTACAGGCAGCATAGAAGATACAGTATGTCCAAACATATATGGACATTTTTAATATGTCATTACGTTAGCCAAGTGTCAGTTGCTTAAACTTTCATGACCCATGCTTTTATGTATTGTGTTTATAATCTCTTACTTTAGATTTTTCAATTTGTACTTGTCCTACAATTTTTCTGACGTTCTACATTTTTGGAATTTTGACTGATTTGCCAGTATTTTTGATAATATCCTTGAGTACTACACTTGAACTTAACTTTTTAATGATCAAATAGCTGATTCTTTTTTGTGACTCTATATTATTCAGATGAATCAACCATGATCATAAGCAGCTGGTTCTTGGATAATTTTTGTGTGGCTACACACACTGTTATTCTATCAATGACTAAATACTCCTACTCCTACAGCAAACACAAAAAAGTGGGCCTATAGAGCTTGAGATCCTATATGTGAAAAATGAAGAGGGTGCAATGAGAGTTTAAGGAAAATATCCAGGTGATTAAAGAAAACTGTAGGAGGAAACAGGAAGGAAGCTAGACCAAAAATGGTTTTGAGCAGTTTGATTTCAGATCAGATGTGAGAAGTGTTGATGGGGCTAATGAGTTCAATCAATTCTTTAACAGGTTTGACTGTGATCTTCCAGTTAAAGGTTTACCAATGCAGATGGCTGGGCTATCTGTGTGGTCCAACTCCCCTTGTGTTACAATGACTTACATCCACCTTTCTGCCAAATCCCCAGCTACTAAAGACTAACGTTTACAACAAAGCAGGTGAAAAAAATCTACGAAAACTCAGTCAACACAAAGCTGCTAAATCTGATGGTGTTAATCCTAAGGTACTGAAGGAGTATGCCGGGAAAACGTGTGTAGTTTTTCAGTGTATCTTTAATCTGAGTGTGATTCTACAAAGGGTTCCTGCTGTATGGAAAACATTTTGTGTAGCACCTATCCCTAAAACAGTTCAAACAGAAGTGTTAAATTACTATCAACCATTGGCTCTGACCTCACATATCATGAAGACACTGGAAAGGCTAACATTGGCTCACTTACAACCCCTGGTCAAAACAGCAATGGACCCTCTGCAGTTTGCCTATACGGACCACATGTCATGGACAATGATGTTATCTATCTGCTGAATAGGACCTACTCTTATCTGAAGAAACATTGGAACATGGTGAAAATATTGTTTTTTGACTTTTGTACTGCATTCAACACCATACAGCCCAAACTGCTTGGGGAGAAGCTCTGGTCAATGAGGGTTGATTCTACCAATATGTCCTTGCATTTAAAGGTTGTCTGTTTTAGCCTTGACTATTCAGTGCTGTGTAGCTGTTTCTAACACAGATCATTTTTATATTAAAGTAAGAAGAATAATCAGTTACACTAACATCATTAAGTTATTCAAAATTTAAAACAGGAACTTGGCAATTGATAGCTACAGACAAAGCAAGATGCCCTTTTAATATCAGCCCATATTTTTAGTTTTTAGTGTTATTATCAGAGAAATTTGGAAATACATTGTTACTAATAGCATTATCCAGAAATAAGTCAATGTTAACCACAGTGGAAAAGGGCATAACTGCCTTTACATGTGGACAATTGAGCTCATCTTGCAGCCTTTTTAATAGACAATTATACCTCTGAAATGTATTCAGAAATAATTTTATTTCCATCTATAAAAATAGCATTAATGTTGTTGTCTGTTAATTGCCTCTATGAAATTAGTTAACAAATAAGCAGTAGCGATAAATATTCAGAACATCCACTAGCAAGTTAAAAAGATTTAAACATGTCTATAAATAGGACATCATTAGAAAAATAACTGCATTTCTCTTTATGTATCTGCTGATTTAAAAAGTGTGGATGAGTGGAACATGGCAATATCAGCATACCTTGGAAAAGTGGTTTAAAAATGTACTACTGCTTTACTGTGCCATAACACAAATTTACTGTAGCAGCATTACTTGATGGAAAACAGGTCTAATATGTTAGGCACAGAAGTATTATGTACACAAGTATATATATTGAATATTTTAATTAAAAAATGCAAACAATATATTGTTTTCAAAAATAAAACTCTTGTATACTGCATAATAACAAAGACAATAAAAACAAAAAATCAGGTTCTTATGTCTCTATAATGATCCTCTCTGACATTTGGAGTATAATCATTAACAGTCATTATATAATTCAACTTGTTTTGTTGCTTTACACAAATCCGCAATCAGTTGCAGCATTAAAACCACTGACAGGTGAAGAGAATAACATTGGTTACATCATTGCAGTGGAATGTATAAGGCAACAAGTGAACAGTCAGTCCTAGAAGGTCATGTGCTTGAAGCAGGAGAAATATGCAAGCATAAGGATCTGAGCAACTTTGACAAGTTCCAAATTGTTATGGCTAGACGACTAGGTCACAGCCTTTCCAAAACAGCAGGTCGTGTTGAGTGTTCCCAATATGCAGTGGTTAGTACTTACTAAAAGTAGTTTAAGGAAGGACAACTGCGAATTGGCAACAGGGTCTTTGGTGCCCAATACCCACAGAAGAGCTGGTATAGCACAAATTGCTGAAAAACTTAATACTGGCCATGAGAGAAAAGTGTCAGAGCACAGAGTAGCTGCGTAGATACAGTCTGCTCAGAGTGCCCATGCTGACCCCTATCCACCTCCAAAAGCGCCCACATGTGAGTGTCAGAACTGGACAATGAAGCAACAAAAAAAGATGACCTGGTCTGATGAATCACATTTAAATCATTTACTTGGGGAGCAGAGGGCAGCAGGATGCACTGTGGAAAAGAAGGCAAGTCAGAAGAAGCAGTGTGCAATGTCCTGTTGGGAAACCTTGGATGTTACTTTGACATGGAACCACCTACCTAAAGATTGTTGCATACCACATACACCCTTTAATGGCAACGGTATTACCTTACGGCAGTGGTATCTTTCAGCAAGATAATGAGCCCTACCACAATGCATAAACTATTTGGGAATGGTTTGAGGAACATGACAAAGGGTTCAAGGTGTTTACTTGGTCTCCAAATTCCCTACATCCCAGTCTGATCAAGCATTTTTGGCATGTGCTGTATAAAAACAAGTCTAATCCATGGAGGTCCACGCATCGCAACTTACAGGACTTCTAGGATCTACTGCTAACATCCTGGTGCCAGATAGCAGATCTTCAGAGATCTTGTGGAGTTCATGCCTCAATATGTCAGAGTTGTTTTGGTGGCATAAGGGGGACCTACAAAATATTAGGCAAGTGGTTTTAATGTTCTGCCTAGATTGTTGTAATATTTAGCATTTGAAAATGTATTCATCTATTCAATCAACTTCTGTTGGCAGTCTATCCAATTCAGAATTATGAGGTGTTTTTGGCAAAGAAAAGGCTCCAAAATTTTGGAAAGCAGTACAGACCGGGAGATCATTGAGAAACATAAGCTAGAGAGCAAGCAGAGATCGAAAGCAAGTAATTCTATGTTAATGAAATGTTGCCTCCAAGATACAAACTAGAAATCATTGTCAGAAAAGAAAGCTTTTAGATGTCCTGAGATAAATTAGAAAAACTCATTAGACAAACCAATTAAATAGAATTTATGTGGACAGTGTTTTCTAGTGTGAGGCAACTATAAGTAGCCATATGACATCCCAGGCCAGGGTACACAATATGAGGCACATCAAGACGTGAAAAAATATTTTGGTACCTAAAAACAATTCCAAAATTAAAAGTAATTGAAGAATCAGACTGTCCACATAACAAAACCTCTAAATGGATAAAAACTAATATGCAAAATAGAAGCAGGGAAACACGAAAAGGGGTCCAAAATCATGACAATGGAACATTAGGGGCAAGGCAGGAACTAACTATCTGGAGTGTACTGGTGAACTGATTCCCAAGTGAGAAACAAGATCTTCTTTATTATTATAAATGTAGAGAAACAGAAGAAGATATTGAAAATAGGCATCATCTTTACTATTCACATTGCAATGCTTCAGAACAGTTACACACCCTTGCAGTCCTCACAGTGAAATAAGTAATTATAAATAATTATAAATAAATAATAAATGGATTTCAACGTAAAACTAATGGAGCCTGGTATAGGGAGATAGTCAGAGCCAGAAACAGGAGCGGACTGGGTCTCAAAACCGGCCCAGGCATCCTTCAATGAGTGAGGTGACAAGGTCGATCCACTCGGCCCATTATTAATTGTAATTTTCATAAAATTTATGATGAGTACGCAACTTGCTACTGCTATGAGCCTATGATATGAACTCTATCTAAACTGTTGCCAAACTTAATCTGCACACTGTTGTTTAGACACAATTTAAAATTTGACGACATGCTTAGAAATAAAATTTAATGAAAAATAATAATTTAGTAACATGGCTTACACGTTATTAGAGTACATGTCAAATGTTAATGTCATGTCCAAGTGCCAGTACCCTAGTAGGCTAGTAGCGTACACAGTTCGCTGCTTTTAGCAGCCACATCATCAACAATACTGTAAGTGTCAAGTTTGGCTAGGATACTCTTCTCCACTGACATCAACATGAACGCCTCAAGATATTCTCACATCATAGTGCTCCTCAGGCGGCTTTTGATTCTCTTCAACGCAGAGAATGATCTTTGACACTGCAATTGTGACACAGGCAGTGTTAACAGTAGGTTGCAGGCAAGCCCTATGCTCTTGTAAGCATCAGTTAAAAGGTTCAACCGGAGTAGCACCTTGCAGCAGCAGAGAACAAAAAAATGCATAATACATAATCTAAACTAATCATTAGTACCGAAGAATTTAAATACTAGATATGAGATAAAATAAATTGCAATAATGTATATGCTAACCGAAATGTACCGTTATCGAAACAGAAATCAACAAAAGGCAGCTTTGACCAAATTTTTTTGCTGCAACTTTGTGTACTGACAACAATAGGACTTGTAAATCACAGTATCCGGACAGATAATGTTTAGTAGTTTAGTAGTTTAGAAAATTCATTTTAATGTCAAACAGTAACCAGTACATAAAATTTATTTCATTGAACAGCCGGCCCATGACCAGACCAGAGTCCGTGGCCCACCAGGCATTGCCGAAATGCCCTAATGACCAGTGTGCCCCTGGCCAGAAAGCTAAAGGAGCATTCACTTACAATTACATTATGAGAATTTTGCCTGTGAAAAGGACGGTGTCAAAAGATGTCAGGTAATTAGGAGGTTGATATGAGGCCAGCATTGATGGCAGATTATTTGAAGACAGAGTGTTTTGAAATTTCCAATTTTCAAGTCAATAGCAGAATTTTTAAGACAATTTGATGTTAGGCAGGAAGACAGTTGAGGCATGCTGCGTCTGTTGTGTTTAGCAAGAGTCAAGGCAATGCCAACAACATTTTAAATCTATTTAAGTCCAGCACTATGGACTATGGGTGAATTTTTTAAAGAGTTGATATGCACTAGACAAATGAAAACTTATTTAACATGGAGATTTCACCAGAAGGCAGTCTACTTTGTTAATATCTAGCTCTAGGATGTTCAGACATTCAATATGGTAACATAATAAGGTTATCTGTACATTCATGTATTGTTCCCCAAAGAAGAAGGGCATCACCAATATGTCAAAACAACATAAGGTTATTCTGATGAATGAAAAAAACAGTCACAAATCTACTTCATCCATTTCAATGTCATGGAACACCAAAGTCTATCCCAGCAGAATCAGGCACAATTCAGGAAACAGCCCTAGATGGGGATGCAGTCTGTTCCATAGTGCATATGGGCACACATCCACACTCAGTTAATTTTGAATCAACATTTAAATAAATTCTAAAGTATTTGGGGATGTGAGAAAGAAGTATGGAAATTCATGTGGATTGAGGGAATATGCAAAATCCACACCAACAAGCAGTAGGTGTGGGTGTCTTGATAACAAACAAAATCATGAGCCTTAAGAAACACCAACTGATAGAAAGTCCAGAAGTTCAGATTCACTACCAAATGATAATTGACTGCAGGAGTCCAGGTAGGTGGTAGCAGATACAGATGAACTTGATCAGGCAAAGCTCTTCTGGTACTACAATAAAAATGATGTGGTCAACATGGTCAAAGCAAGCAGTAAGGTCAAGAAGAACCATCACAAAAGGCCATTCAGCATCAACAGTATGAATTGGATCATTTGCAACATGAACGAGGAATGTTTAATTGTAGTAATGAGGTGTAAATCCTGAACTGAAACATTCAAACAAATGGTTATCAATTTAGTTAACACTAGACTCCCTGAAGCCTACAAAAAAACTTGCAAACAGTCTGCTGTCCCTCTCCCCTCCCCCCAAAAAATGACACAGCTCAAGTCGCAAAGAAGATTCTCAGTGCTCAAGTGTATTTATCTGGGTGTGAGGTGCCTGGTGTTGTATAGGGTAAATATATATTTTCATTTGGAACACATACCCTGTACATTTCATGTGTGTTCCGTGTCTACAACAATCTATGTAAATGTAGGATGACAGGAAATGCAAGGCACGAGTTGTTGAACACAGCTAAAACAGAAACGTTTTTCATGTTTTAGTAATAATTGACAAAATGTAAACATGAAGTGTATAATGTATGAAGAATGAAGTCCAAATATCAAATAAACACTTTCACAAAATGTATTTGGACTTCAGTCTTCACACATTATCCTGTCATCCTACATTTACACAGATTGTTGTAGGCACAGAACACACATGAAATATATGTATTCCAAATAATGATATACTGTATTATTTACCCTATACAATTCCAGGCACCTTACATGCAGATAAAGAGCCTTGAGCTGGGAGAACTTTTTGCCTGAGTTTGCCCGGTGGGAGGATGGGATAGCAGGCTGCTTGCTGCTTGTGCTGATCAACACATTTGCAAAACAAAAGACGCTAATGGAGAGGTGTGAAGGCACGGGATTATGAGTTTTTTCATAGGCTTCAGAGATTCTAGTGTTAAATGGTTATCAGCAAAATTTCAAAGAAACGGATTGCAAAAAAAAAAAAAGTAGCGATTGTTTTTCAAAATTATAAGGTTCAAAATTACTCATGTAACAGTGGGATACCGTTTCCAACATTAAATACGGCAAGAATACAGTTAGACCCAACAGAAACATTAATCACAATATGATGAGCATAGAAACATCAACCCCAGTTCTGTCCAAACTATTATTCTTGTTTGCGCATAATAGACCCCTGCCCAGCTCTAGTAATAATACTGACCTTTTCCATCCATTTTTTTGGAATAAAAGAATGAGTCACAACATGAGGGGAATTAGGGAAATTTGAATGTGTGTTAAATTGAGAACGACAGAAAATGAAGAACTTTAACTTTATTGCAAGTTAAAGATGTTAAAGGGTCCACCTTTGTTCTAAACTGTAAATAGTGAGAGGATTTATATATGGTTTTATTTACATTTTCCCTGATTTTTATATTCTATATTCATAGTTTAAATATACCAGAATGCTTGCAATATGATCCATTAACACATTCATAAATGCATTTTCCTAAGAAAACTGCAAATATTACTTAGAGGTCAGTCATTTGGATTAATAAAGCTTTGTCATTCCATTATAAACCTTTGAGTTTACATGATGTTATATGCTTTATCTTTAACAGCATGTTGGTGAACTGTGAGCAAATCCTTTCTTGTTATACTAAAATCCATTTACATGCATAAAAGATCAGGTGCTGGGAAACACAAGCCATTCTTTTACTTTTTTTCTAAAGATAAAGAAGATAAATATTTACTGCCTAAATAATAATAAAGAGCAGAAAGTCATGATTTTTGCAATATGCCTGCTGCTGATGTGAACACTGTGATAGATATCTTGAAGTTGCAAGGTTATAGAAGCAATATTAATTTTACTGCAAATGCAAAATATTTTGGTCTTTTTCAATTTTTCCTTTTGAGCCTCACAGTCTTAGAACAAATTATCTAGTAATTTAGGTTTTTCTAAAATCATCCTTCACATTGCTTTTCAATGTATTAATGCAAATGGCTGCTGCCATAGGAGTCACCACGAAAAAGTGTAATTTAAGATTGCTTCAATAGGGGCTTGGAAGAGACTTTTATGTTCACTTTTTACTATATTTTATATTCATAGTTTTATTTTCTTTGTGACCTCTATGAGGAAATGCTACTAGATTAGATTAGATATATGTTATTAAATGCCAAGGAGAGATTCAAAAGGATAAGGAGTCAGTATATCCACCTTGCATATCCACCCCTAATCTATTAAGGGTAAGTGGTCAGTATGTTATATGTTGCCCTCTCCTTTTAATTACAAAGATTACCTTGAAATTAAAGAAAACAATAATAATGGGTGGTCACAAAAAAAACTTCCACCATAATACGAAGATTAAGAATATCTAATTAGTAAGTTTAAAAGCAGCATTAGTGCATTCATAACTGGTAATCTTTTAATATACAGGCACATACGAGATAGGGACTGTAGGTTTGTACTTAAGTTGAATTTGTATGTAAATCGGAACAGGTACATTATTTTAATAAATGTTATTGTTGACCGACTGTAACCAAGTGCTCTGCCAATGAATGATGGAGTTTCACCTCTCTCTGACCTTTTTATAATTTCTACTTTATTTTCAATGGTGATGGTTTTTCTCTTCTTTACTGTATCACCAGCACTTGCATCAGATTTGTGTTTCAAAGACATTCTTGAAGGGTGAAGACAAAAGGTTAAGATGAGCTCTTCTGCACAAGCACTGTACACGTTATCACAGCAGGAAGGCACCCATCAACACGTCTGATGTACTGACAAGAGACAACTTCCTGCTATATGCATAACAGTATAAGCAGGCTTGCTATTGAGAATGAATGGGGGCAGCGGGGGGCGGTTCATGACCAGCCCACCTCACAGTCACCTCCACTACAGTATGCTGCCTGCAGCGTCCGCCCACCGAGAACGAACAAGGTGCGGCCAAAGGTGGGTAGTGTTTGCCCAACCCCAATTCAACAGGCAGCCATCCGAGGCACACTACAATGCTACCCCCGCCGCCCCATTCAGCCACAACCAGGTCACCGCTTGCAGCATTACCAGCCGTGTGTGCCGGGCAGGCAGTGAAACGCCCCCCTCCGCTCCATCCAGCCTGCGTCCAGTCAGGAGTAGTAGCTGCGGCGGTGTAGTGGGCGGGCAGCGAACCATTGTCCTGCACACGAGCGATAGCTGTGGCCCGGTGACTATGGACCACGGGTCACCACTTGCCGCCGGGGCCGCCCGAGGAACACTACACTGCGCAAGCAGCAAAATTGCCCCCCTCCAGCCACCGCTTGCAGCATCCCCAGGCCGAAGATGACAGAGCGGCAGTTATTGAGGTGCATGTGTCGCAGCTGCGTCCTCGTTCGGAAGTCGTAGGTCGGATGTCCATAACCTGGGGACTACCTGTACTGTAATGAATCACACATTTTAGGTAATGTAAAGAAGACTCCCCGATGCCTCTACCTGCTGAAACATATGAGCAAAGCTGGGACTTCTCCAGTTTTTCAAGTGCATAGTGGACTTCATCCTCACAGGCTGCATCACATTATGGTATGGCAGCTGCTCAGCTCATAAAGCACTGTAGAGGGCGGTGAAGTTGACACATAACATTACAGAACACCAAGGTGCCTTCGGTTCAAGACATACTGTATATAACTCAGTAAAGACTTCTGCTATCCTGTACAGCTGTATTTGTCACTCCTCCCTTCTAACAAATGGTTCTGGACCAGTTACACTTACACCAGAATGTTTAAGGTTACTAAGCAGCTACCCATCATGCACTGCAATTGTTCCAAGGAAGGCTAATGGATTCTATCTATCTATCTATCTATCTATCTATCTATCTATCTATCTATCTATCTATCTATCTATCTATCTATCTATCTATCTATCTATCTATACACAACCATGAGCCACAACATTAAAACCACCGAAAGGTGAACTGAATAACATTCATTATCTTGCTATAATGAAATATATTAGGCAGCAATTGAACAGTCAGTTCTTGAAAGTGATGTGTTGGAGGCAGGAAACTGGGTGACTTTGACAAGTATAAATTGTGGTGGCTAAATGACTGGGTGAGAGTATCTCCAAAATGGTCCACGAAAAGACAATCTGTGAACCAGGGACAGGATCATCAGTGCCCAAGGCTTACTGATTCGCAAGGGGAGGGAAGCCTAGCTCATTTGGTCCAGTCCCTCAGGAGAGCTACTGTATCACAAATTCCTGAAAAACCTAATGCTGGCCATGAAAGAAAGGTGTCAGAACACACAGTGCATCACAGCTTGCTGCATATGGGGCTGCGTAGGTGCTGACTGGTCAAAGGGCCCATGGTGACACCAGTCCACTACTGAAAGCACCCACAATGGCCACGTAATGGTCAGAACCATGGCTGTTCATTTCTCTGTCTAGGATTTTAAATCAACTGTAGCTCGCAAACCATTTGACCTATTGACCTGAAATTTGGTACACATATACTATAGATAGATAGATAGATAGATAGATAGATAGATAGATAGATAGATAGATAGATAGATAGATAGATAGATAGATAGATAGATACTTTATTAATCCCAATGGGAAATTCACATTCTTCAGCAGCAGCATACTGATACAATAAATAATATTAAATTAAAGAATGATAATAATACAGGTGAAAAAAACAGACAATAAGTATGTATAATGTTAAATATTAACGTTTACCCCCCCTGGTGGAATTAAAGAGTCGCATAGTTTGGGGGAGGAACGATCTCCTCAATCTGTCTGTGGAGCAGGACAGTGATGATTGACTCCAAGGTTATTCCTGTTCTTATTTTTATTTTATTTTATTGTAGAATCAACTCTCATCAGCAGCCAGCAGGGCGGCCATGCAGCGCATGCGTACGGGCGTTGTTCTCATTCCTTACCATCTTCGCCATCACTTCCTCTACCACTTTATATCTTAAATCATTCTTGAGGCAGATTGAAGACTTAAGTGCCAGTTTAAGTGAAAAATTAAGGAAAACATACTAAGTAATTGTAACACAAACACTGACTTAATCAGTTTTAACGCGAAAAGATGCCGTCGAAAGAAGAGAAGAAGTGGGCTGCTAGGGTGGAGAAAAGAAGAGCTGCTCAGGAAGCAGCAAGCACATCAACCTCTGAGCAAACGAATGCTAAACATACAGAGAAAGAGTATGAAAACTATGAATGCTCAAGACAAGTTCATTCACTGCACGTTATCGTGCAGTGCGCCATTACTGGTATATATATATATACTGTATACCCCAAACTCCAGACACAATTGACCACGGCACATGAGTCCTATTGTTCAAAAGCCTGTTTTTTTTTGAAGAAATATCTTTTGACGGAGTTCTTCTTCAAACCAGTACAAAGAAAATTCTTTCTCCTCCTTTCCCAACTTCAACTACCCTGGGTGAGGCAAAGGTCTCCATTTCAACTTGGACCTGCAAGTCAGGAAGCATGTCTGGGTCATGCAGAACCTCCACCTGACAGGGGAGCGAGCCTGATGTGAGATTGCCCTGTCAATAGAGTCCCAGTAGGTCTGGCTTATTCTTTGCTTTCAATGGTGACAGGGAAGGCTCAGACTTGGCTCAAAGGCTTGACCTTGTAATGGAAAATCTTCTTCCTAGCATTTGTCCTGCTTAGGCATAGTGTCCACTGTTCTTCTCGCCATTCTCCATTTAATCTGATTGAGGGTCAGCATTTACTACTTGCATGTCATCTATTATGCTCTCCATCTAGCAAGACCCCGTAATGGAAAATAAGGTTATTAACATTTCATAAGACTTGACTATGAGTATAATGGCCTTAAGTGTCAAACATGATTCAAAATTACAGCTATATAAATCAAGCCAGTTTCAAAACCTGGCTTTTCCATTGCAGATTTCTGGAGACCTATAACCCAATCCGACAAGCATCAGACACCAGTCAGAAACCAAACCTGGATGGGATGACAGTCCATGCAGGGCATATTCAGAAATACACTAGCCCTTACCCACTTCAAGTCAGTTTTGAATAGCCACCTAACTTAACATTGAAACACTTGGAATTAGGAGAAAACCAGAAAATTCACATGGACTTTTAAAGAATGTGGAAACTTCACATTTATAATAATAAGAGAAGTAGTTGAACATTGATCCCTCGGGCAATGAAGCAGCAATGCCAACTCGGCCAGCACAACATTTCCTTTTTAATATGATTTTATTTTAAATGCTGCATCTCAAAAGGCTTAAGGCTTAGTTATATGGCAAACATGTATTATCAATAGTCTGCTATGGAGAGAATATATAAAGTACATATTTACTATATGGTTTGTGTTATATGTGTTATAGAATGTGTACTGGGATTTCAGTTGTAGAGGAGAAAAATGGATTATTGACTTTGTATTCATGCTAGGCTGCCTCTGCTAGTACATGTTATTAGATTTGCTGCTGTATACTGTATCTTTTTGTCATTATAGAAGGACCAAACTGCAAGATCTAGTAACAAAATCACTTCACAACAGTCACGCTGAATCATAATCTTAACATTGGACACTGGGAAGCAAATTAGTGAGTGATTTCATTCTATCAGAACAATTTAAAGACATCTGTCATCCATTTATTGAAACCTATTTATCCAATTTTAGGGCCAATGGAGAGCATGACAGCATCATGTGGAAAGTAAGAACCAACTCTACGCATACTTAGGTACAAAATCTTCGCTCACACTCATACCCTAACTGATTCACACAGCAAAACAGCATAGCCATCATAGCTCTAAGATGTGAGAGAAGAACCATCTGCAGAAAAACCAACGCAGCAATGGGAGAACTTTAAAACTCCACAGTGAGCAGTGAATCCAACCAGGAGCTGTGAGGCAAAATTTACTACCCCAACTGAGACTTTAAAATAACTCCTAAATAAGAAAAATAAAAGTATACTTTATAAAAACTTAACAAAAGATCTGGACAATGAAGCATTGTGCTCACAAGAAAAAATAAGCCTCCCACACTATTTCAGACTCCTTCTGCTCTACATTCACTGCCTTTGCAACTAATCAGCAGAACATTAAAGAATAATGGGATTCAGACTGCTACAAGGACAACCTTTAATTGAAATTAGCCTTTGAAAATAAATACGAGAAGGCCATACACAGCAACTGAAAGTGTCCATTTGAGGGCATGACTCACCTTATTGACAGAAAACTTTAATGTCTGAATTTTAAAGTTAAGTTTTGTATTGATATATTGAATAGAGCTATTTTTATGTATTCGAATGCCCAAGGTTGGTTCCTGCAATCTGCCTCCAAAATAATATTTCTTTAACTGTTTTACTTTATACATGTTTTTTTTTTCCAAACCATCTATTACTAGAGCTAGATGAAATCAATATTGTGTTAAACACACACACAGACACACACAATTATAGGGGAATAAATGCTTAAAAGCTTATAAAGAAAAGAATATGTAGATATACAAACACTGAGGTAATGTACTGGTATTTCTAAAAATAGTTTAAACCATTCATACTTTTTGTACTGCAAATACTCAGGTCATGATGACAGAGCCTGTCCCAGCAGCTTTAGGCACATGGCCAGTCCTGGGCCGGTCACTAAGCCACACTTACAAACACCCTCACTATCCTTTTCACAAGGAGAAGGAGTTGAAATTCAACCAAACACACACATCTTTGGCATGGAATAAAAACCAGAGTACCTGAAGAAAAACCCACAAAGACAATGCTGGAATGTGCCATGGCCAGAATTTAAAATCCCGTTTTTTTGCAGCAGTGGTAACCACTGAACTACCAAGCCTATTTCAGTTGCTTTATAAATATGACATTGAACTCCATGCAAAGGTGCTACAGCCAGGAATTTAACTCTGGTATTGACTGAAGGGAAAATGTGTGTTTTTGAGTCAGCCTGGTGTATTATAGCATTTTAAATATCCTTCTTGATCATTTTATTAGCTTAGTTAACAACATAAAGATTTTCAATAGGTCTGCTTTTATCACAGAGACGGAAAATCAAATGTGTTTGCATTTGTAATAAAAGGCTTTATCACAGACTGAGATGGCTCATACTATTTTTATAGAATATTTTTAAAAATGACTACTATCGTAAATCAAAATGGAAAATATAATGGATTAACTATAAAAAAAAAAATCAATTTCTTGAAAGTCATAGAGGTATTGTCTGGTATGAATATTTTACAAGCCTTAAATTCTCTTCCATTGCCAAAGATGGTAAATTGGTATGTTGCGGTGAGTGTGTACCCTGTGTTGGACTGATCGTTGTTGTCTTGCACATCTTGTTGTTAGGTGTAAGTTACATTAATTGACTACTGTTAACTGTAACAGCCAAATCTCTTAGTGTTAATTGTAAATCCATATACATTTTTGCTTAGTTTGAATTGAACAGAATGTAGTTCTCACATAGATAATGGAAGATTCTATTTTTACTCCCATAAGCTAACAAGTTAATGGAGTGTTCTTAATGTTCAGCTATATCCCTGTGGGATAACAGAATGTTCTCAGGTTGTAGTTAGACAGCCAGAAAGAAACACAAACTGTTATTAAAGATAGCATTCTGACCATTATGTATGTATGTTACATTACCACTGCCATTATGTTAAGATTAAGATACACGAGTTACAGTCCTAGTGTATGAAATAACAGAGAATCTTTAAGAAATATAATCTAGACACTTAAGTCTTTAATTGAACATTTTACACAAGAACTTTCCTTTTTTTGTAATATCAATTTTTTTCTTTATTTTTGTGTGAATTGTTTGCCTTGAATTTATAAAATTTTAAAATGAAGACACATGAACTGGGCAGTCTTTTTGAAAACGAATGCCTTCCTGGTACGTGTATTTTGAGCTATTTTGAACTATTTGAATGGATACAAACACAGCTACAGTCCTGTATAAAGCAAGTCATACCAACATTTATTCTGAATTTTTTTTTTTTTTTTTTTTTTTTATATTTTTATTTTATTAATTTTCATTGTAATCATTCCATACAAACAGATCCATTTATAACCCAACAAATTTGAAAACAAATCAAACCCCATCCCTGAGAAGGAGAGCTTAGCTAAAGGAAAATTTCTTTAAGCTTTTTAATAAGGCAACATTAGACAAAAGAAGGGGAGAAGTAAATATCTATATAAATAAGAGATGGAGAAGGGAGTTAAATACAATAATAGTTAATTCTCTTATTCTAAAATAATATTGATTAAATCCTGCCAAGTTTTGAAAAAATTTTGTACAGATCCTCTAACTGAAAATTTGATTTTTTCCAATTTCAAATAATATAAAACATCGGTTTCCCACTGACTTATAAGAGGAGAATTAGGATTCTTCCAATTTAACAAAATAAGTCTGCGTGCCAAGAGTGTAGTGAATGCAATCACCGTTTGTTTGTCCTTCTCCAATTCAAGTCCATCTGGAAGGACACCAAACACAGCTGTTAGTGGGTTAGGAGGGATTGTGATACTAAGGCTGTCTGAGAGGCACTTAAAAATCTTTGTCCAAAATGATGTTAGTTTGGTGCAGGCCCAGAACATGTGACCCAGTGAGGCAGGAGCTTGGTTGCAGCGCTCGCAGGTCGGATCCTGGCCTGGAAACATTTTGGACAGTTTTAAGCGAGACAGATGAGCTCGATATATAATTTTTAGTTGAATAATTCTATGCTTTGCGCATATAGAACTCGAGTGAATTCTCTGCTTTGCTACCTTCCACTCCTTTTCTGATATATTGATTAAGAGATCTTCTTCCCAATGTCCTCTTGGATCTTTGAAAGGTAGGGACTCTAATAAGATTTTATATATTGCGGATATAGTTTTTGTTTCCTCGGAATTGAGCAGTATTTTTTCCAGCATTGTGGAGGGTGCAAGGTGGGGGAAATCGGGCAATTTCTGTTTAACAAAATTTCTAATTTGAAGATAGTAAAAGAAATGTGTAGCTGGGAGGTTAAATTTTGAACGTAATTGTTCAAAAGATGTAAATATGTTGTCTATATAAAGATCTCTGAGCATTTTAATCCCAAAACTTTTCCAGGTATTAAAAACTGGATATACTTGCGAAGGTTGAAAGAGGTGGTTCCCTTGCAAAGGTGCCACTGATAAAAGATTTTCCATCTTAAAATGCTTCCTAATTTGGTTCCATATTCTGAGTGAGTAAAGCACAATTGGGTTATTAGTATATTTGCGATAACTTTCATTTATTGGAGAGCAAAGCAGGGAATATAAAGAAGTACTACAGGATTTTACTTCTATTGCAGACCAAGCCTGTGTATGTGCATTTATTTGTGTCCAGGTTTTTATGGCTTGTATGTTTGCTGCCCAGTAATAAAACTGAAAATTAGGTAAAGCCATGCCACCTTCTGCCTGAGGTCTTTGTAGGGTCGCTCTTCGGATACGTGGGTGTTTTGAGTTCCAAATGAATGAGGTTATTATTGAATCTAACTGTTTAAAAAACGATTTATTGATATATATTGAAATGTTTTGAAATAAAAAGAGAAGTTTAGGAAGGATATTCATCTTAACAATGTTAATTCTTCCGGCTAGAGTGAGATGAAGGGTTGACCATCTATGCAAGTCTTGCTTAATTTTTTCCATACAGACGCCAAAATTTTGTTGATAAAGAGCTTTATGTTTACTTATGATATTTACCCCTAGGTATTTAAACTGATCTGCTATGGTAAAAGGTAGGGTGTCTAATTTAATATTATATGCTTGTGAGTTCACTGGAAAGAGTATACTTTTATTCAGATTAATTCTAAGACCAGATATCTTTTGAAATTCTGTTAGTGCTGTTAAAACAGCAGGGACAGTGTTTTCTGGGTCCGATATATATAAGACCATATCATCTGCATATAGAGAAATTTTCTGTTCCAGTCCTTCTCTGACAATCCCCTTTATCTGATGAGAATTTCGGCAGTGAACCGCCAGTGGTTCAATAGCGATTGCAAACAACAGTGGCGACAAGGGACATCCTTGTCTGGTACCACGTTCTAGTTTAAAGTAGTCTGAGCAAATTTTATTAATACAAACTGAAGCTTCTGGACTGGTATACAGTAGTTTAATCCAAGCACAAATATTCGGGCCAAACCCAAATTTCTCCAATGCAGTGAAAAGGTAATTCCATTCGATCATGTCAAATGCCTTTTCTGCGTCTAATGATAGTAATATCTCTGGGGTGTTTGATTTTGCTGGTGAATATATAACATTAAACAAGCGTCGGAGATTTGAAGATAGATGTCGGCCTTTAATAAATCCAGTTGATCTTGTGATATTACCGAGGGCAGCACTTTCTCCATCCTTCTAGCTAGAATTTTTGAGAGTATCTTAACATCATTATTCAGGAGTGAAATTGGTCTATATGATGCACATTGTAACAAGTCCTTATTTTGTTTAGGAAAGACGGTGATTAATGCTTGTCGAAATGTTTGAGGTAGTATTTGGTGGTCTTTAGCTTCTGTAAATGTTACCAATAAGAGTGGAGCTAGCTGAGTGGAGAATTTCTTATAAAACTCTACGGGGTAACCATCAGGGCCTGATGATTTCCCGCTTTGTAGTGACTTTATAGCGTCTAGTAATTCTGTTAGCGTTAGAGGTTTATCTAGTTCCTCAGCACTTAAAGCATCTATTTGTGGTATTTGTGAATTATCCAGAAATGCATTAGATTGCGTGTTGTCTTCTTTGGGCTCAGTGGAATATAAAGACTTATAGTAATCTCTAAATGTGTGCATTATTTTATTATGGTCGATGATTTCTTCTCCATTCTTGTTGGTGATTACTGGTATTGCATTGTGAACTTCTTGTTTATGAATTTGTTGAGCTAAAAGCTTATTAGCTTTTTCTCCGTGTTCATAGTAATGCTGTCTAGACTTATAAATAAGTTGTTCAGTTTCTTTAGTTGTTAAGATGTTAAGTTCTGTATGCAAGGCCTGCCTTTTCCTGTGAAGAGCTTCACTTGGACGCCTGGCTTGTTCTTCATCTATTCTAGTAATTTCATTTCTTAGCTCTGACACTTTCTTGGTTTCTAATTTATTTCTATGGGAAAGATATGAAATAATCTGGCCTCTTAGGAAGGCCTTTAGAGTTTCCCAGAGTGTTCCTGCAGAAACCTCTGTAGACATGTTTGTCTCTAGGAAGAAGCTGATTTGTTTGGATATAAATTCTGTGCAGTTCTCGTCTGCCAATAAAAGAGGGTTAAGACGCCATCTGCGAGGTGAGTACGAGGGGCTTATTGATTTTAGCTCCAAGACTAGAGGGGCATGGTCAGAGATAACAATTGTGTCATATTTGCATAATTTAATTGTAGGCAGGAAATTATTATCTATAAAAAAATAATCAATTCTTGAGTAGCTATAATGCACTGGTGAGTAGAACGAATATGTTCTTGAGTTTGGGTTAAGAAACCTCCAGGGGTCTGATAAGTTGTGATCCTTTAAAAACTGTGTAATTATCTTTGCAGTATTAGATGTCGTCCCCCCTGTCACAGGAGTCCTATCTAAGAGTGGATTTAAAACACAGTTAAAGTCCCCAGCCATTATAATTTTATGAGTGTTCACACTGGGAATGGATGCAAATAGATTTTGCATGAATTCCTTATCATCAACATTGGGTGCATAAACATTTATCAAAATCATTTTACTGTTATATAAGTTGCCCATGACCATCACATATCTCCCTTCAGGGTCCGACACTACCTCTGATGCTACAAAAGGAACTGTTCTATGTATGAGAATTCCCACCCCTCTAGTTTTCTTTATAAAGCTAGAATGGAACATTTGGCCAGTCCAGTCTTTTTGTAATCTGAACTGATCCTTGGTTAGTAAGTGGGTCTCCTGTAAAAATACTATTTTAGCGTTTAAGCCTGTTAGGTGAGAGCATACTTTCTTTCTCTTTAATTCGTGATTCAGGCCTTTAACATTCCAGCTCACAAAGTTAACTGTCCCATCATGGAGACATTGATTCTGAGTTTTTAATGTCATTTTATAGTTTTAATTGGTAATATGGCAGTTTTAATCTTAGTTTCAAGATTCCCCAGGAGTTGTTGCATGTTAGCCTGTTGCTGCATTGATATTTATAATTATAAGGATTATAAGAATAGATTAGATATAACCTGCTCTCCTTCTCTCCCCCCTTTATCCCCCCACCCCCCCCATTTTGCCTCCCCACATGAGGCTAGACCCCACTTCGCGATGTTCCAGTCCTCTGACATACGAAGAGACAGAGCACGTCCAAAACAAAACAAACCCCACCCTGCAGCGGCGTTACAGAATTAAAACAGAGATATCTTTTACAGTTAAATCCTTAATACTATCTGCCGAAAATGTTCTCATTAACAATATTTAATCTTGAACCAATCTTCAGCGCTTTTAAGTTAAGATATTAAGGTTAAAAAAAAAAAAAAAAAAAAAAAAAACAACCCTGGGAGTGATTTTAAAAACTAGTCCAGGATAAACCTGGTAATTCATACTGTAATAGTATAATGGTAATTGTATAAATAGTAGAACAAGCATTAAACCAAGGGTATGTAGTTAAACAGTCTACTTTAAGGTATAGTAAAATAAAAAAAATAAATAAATAAATAAATTAAAAAAAAATAAAATAAAATAAAAAAAAAAAAAAAAAAAAAGGAAAAGAAATAAAAAAATAAATAAATAAAACGAATCCTACTTTAATCACTTCCACATTTTCACACTCACGTCTATAGCTCTATAACTCTGATTAAAACATAAACATATAACATATAAAGTCCAGATATAAAAAAAATTTTAAAAAAAGAGAATAAGAGATGTATAATTATAATACCAGTCTCTTTAAACATGGATCCAGCGATCAGATCATCGGTCTTTCCTGTGCCTTGATAGAATACGGCTCTTTAATTTTAATTAACTTTCAAAAAAAGTGTCGGAAACAGCTTCTTTAATTCTTTTTCAGCTTCTTCTTTGCTGAAGAAAATATAATGTCCGTCTTGAACTTCCACTTTCAGTTTGGCAGGATACAAGAGGCTGTATTTGATATCGGCTTCCCGTAGCATCCTTTTAATGTCGTTGTAGGATCTGCGTTTTGCAGCTGTTGATGGTGAGAAGTCGGGAAAAATACGAATAAGATTATTTTCGAATATAATCTCTTGCTTGTGTCTGAGAAGTGCCATCACATCAAGCTTACATCTTAGTCGTTCGAAGCGGACAATAAAAGACCTAGATTTAAAGGCGCTTGGTATCTTTGTGCGATAAGCCGTGGCTATCTCATTGTCGAGTTTAAAGTCATCTCCAATTATTTTAGACAGTAATTCTACTGCAAATTTCACTGGGCTTGAGCTTTCTCGTTTCTCAGGTATACCCTCAATTCTTATATTATTTCTTCTGCACCCATCCTCCAGGGCTGCAAGTCTGTCTCCAAGTTTTTTGTATTCCGAGTTCGCAGCTGTGGCTTTTTCATCGGCGTTAGATGCCATTTGTTCCGCTGTTTCCACTCGAGCCGTGAGTCCCTGCTTAACGTCTTCCAGCTGGTCTGAAACGTCATTAATATGATCATCAAGCCTTTTCAGTTTGGAGTTAGTTTCTTCAATGTGTTCCACTAATTTCTCCAACATGCCTTTAAAGTTCACGTCGAAACGTTCAAATAGACGCGTTTCCTTATCTTTGTTATCCTTCTTGAGCTCAGTGGCCACCTTCTTAAGATCATTTGTGTTATCTTTCTTAAGCTCATTCATGGCCGTAACCATGGCAGTGGCCAGTGTAGTGTTCATCTCTTTCTGTGTAGCTATCTGTGTAGCTATCTGTGTAGCGATCATCTCTTTCAGTTCGGACAGTTCGCTTCTGCTTTCGTGCTCCGCAAGTGAAAATGCAGCTCCTGTTACAGGCTCGCGATGAGTAGATGAGAGCACGTCCTGCAGAGCCCTTTCTAGTCTCGAATGATCCTCAGTAATCGGCGATCCCTCGCGACCTGTATCACTTGCGCCTTCGCTCCCATTTTCACTCTCGACTGGAGACGATACAATGGAGCGGGGCCCCAGGAATTCTGCGCACTCTTCTGCCTGTTCCAGGTCAGTCTCCGTGATGCCATACCTTACACCTGCACTCAGGCCGGAAGTCTGTCCGGACTTCGATGCAGCTTTAAGTTTCTTTTCTGGTTCTTTCTGACTTTTCTTCTTGTTACTCATGCTTGTATATTGTAGTGGAAGTTCCTTGGTCGGGTTAAATACAGGATACCTCTAAATAATATGAAATACGTGGGAAAATAAAGCCGCTGCTAGCGGAGCTCTGCTTCAGACGTCCATCTCCTATAAACGGACCAAACCATCCATTTATTCTGAATTTTGTTTATAGGAAGAATTTTGTTTATATCTTCACCACTAATTCAATTTCTGAAAAAAAGAGCCAAACATATTATGGAAACACTTTAGCTACTGTAAAATTATGAAAGAAGACATTAACAAACACGTTTTTGGGTCTTCATAACACTTACAAAACATCATTAAAGTGTTTATTCATCTCTGCAATGTGACCTACTAACAAAAATTCACTTTGGAGTGGTCTGAGGCGTCTTAATTGAGACACGTTATCTTGATATTGCATATTTAGTACAAGACCTGTGAATCCTTCATAATAAAAAGTAATTTTACTATCACGTTAAAATGCCATACTGCACAAAGATGAATTACAAATCTACCGATGTTTAAAAAGTGTTACAAGGATCAGAAAAAGCCTTTGTTAAGGTCTTTTCACATAAGCATAAATGAGTAATAGACACATATTTCCAGTACCTTAACTAAAGTGTTACCAATTTGGGAAATCTTATGAATTCCAAAAGGTTAAACATATGATAATGTCTCTGAATCACTTGATGAAAATATACTTATGAGAATAACAATTAGCAGAAACAGTTGTGCACTTTTGAAAGAGTCAGAACTCTAAATGAAGCAAATATTTTAGATTTTTTTTATCTTGATACACATTACTAATCTCCAAGGGGAAACTGTCTTTTCGCACGAACTTTTGGAAGTCAGAGCCCAAGGTCAGCCCTCATACAGAGCCCCTGGAGCAATTTTTCAGGTTAATGGCCTTTCTCAATGACCCAATGGAGTTGGATCCCTTCTGGCAGTAATGGGATTTGAACCAGCAACCTACCAGATACCAGCACAGACCCTCAGCCTCAGAACCACCAGTTGAACTTGAATATGATGAGTTCGTATTATTGGAAAAGTTAAACAATGACTAAAAAAATCAAGGAAATGTAGAAGCGAACCAGCTGAAAATTACTAAGTGTGAATGAGCAAATATTATTTAATAATTAAATTGCAGCAGCTTGATCTCATCATGGAAAAAAAAATGTTTCCGCTGTGCTTGAAACTTTTTTGACGGTGCTTTCGGGGTGGTGTTCACTGCAAAAGACACTACATAAGTACTACTATTAACCTAGTATCGTCACCTGTATAGAGTATATTAAAATTCTTACTTGCATGTCTGACCAACATACAACATGTCACCACCCTCTAGTGCCATGAGTATTTAATGTCTCCTGAATATTAATAAAAAGAACAGATGACAGAAGAAATGACATATTATACATTTCATTCTCAAACGCACATGAACCAATTCAGGGTCATGGGTTTTCAGAGACTCTCTTTACAGCATCAGGATCAAGGCAGGAGACAGGTTTAAAAAGGGTGCCAATGCACCACAGGGCCCCCTAACTCACAGAGTTGCCTCTTATAAACTACCAACTGAACTATTGTGCAATATTTGAAATGTGGGAGCTAAATCAGATTATGCAGAAGAAAACACATGCAGACACAGAGAACAGTCAGAGACAGAGAACGTTCAAACTCCACAAAGATAGGATGCTGAATCTGTGAGGCAGCAGCACTAAACGTCACACCATTAGGCCGTAAAAGCTTGGGCTAAAGTAACAGATTGCATTGCAGAATAAGACAAAGCACTTATTTCAGCAGTGGATAAGTAACTGGAGCAATCAAGCAATCAACATTAATTTTTTATACAGCCTCTCATAATGAGTACTATCGCTAATCATTTTGTAAAGCTTTCAGTTACCGCAATCCAGCAATTCTGAACTTGTCAAGGGGAAATAAAAAACATTGATTGCGTGATTGCTCTGCTTATGTTTAGTGCTGAAATGATTTGTTCATGTTGCATAATGTAATTACCTTGAAATAAATTCAAAGAAAACAAAAGAGATAATCGGTCAAGCAAGCTGCATCAAAGGAGAACAGATTGAAAGAGTTTAAATTTGTGAATTTCTGGGCATTGAAATGGGAAACAAATTTTGATTCAAAATTTTACTCATGCATGCAAAGACAGAAAAACTTCATCAAATTAATTTTTTTTCTTAGGAAATGAAACTTACTTAGAGTAACAGTGGAAAATTCTGCTGCTTTATAGCTTTATAGGGGATTCATATCCTTTAAAGGAAAGTCACAAGTGTGTAGTAAATTAAATTAATGAGTAAAAGTGAAGTACAATCCAACAAATGAAGTCTACACAATACGTTTCATTATAGGACATCAAGCGTCAAACTTAATTTATCTTAATTTCTCAGCCCCTCTCTGTTTTTAAGTTATTCTTCTTTTCAAAGCAGAAGTAATGCCAAGAAAGGCATACAGTGGACTCACAAAGTATCCAGACCCCTTCACTTTCTGTACACATTATTAGTTGTAGATTTAATTTAAAATGAATAACATTTACATTTTTGCCTATCAATCAAAATGAAAACAAGATTACAGTAAGGTTTGAAAATGTATTAAAAATCAAAGACACTCCAGATGTGTTGCGGTGCATCCTGTTTGTTTTAATTTTCTTTAAGATGTATGTAGAACTTCACTGGAGTTTACCTTGGTAAATTTAATTGATTGGACACAATTTAGAAAGACACACACTTGTGTATATAAAGCTCCACAATTCGCACTACAGAAGGGCAAATATGAAGCCATGAAGTCTAAGGAACTCCTTGTAGAACCTCTACAATTAAATTGTGGTGAGGCCTAGATCAGGGCAAGAATTTAAAACAATTTATAAAGCTTTGAGTGTTCTCAGGAGCACAGTGATCTCAATATTGTGAAATGGAAAAAGTTTGGAACCACCAGGATTTTTCCTAAACTTGGCCAGGAAAGTTACCAAGAACCCAGTGTTCACTCTAACAGAGCTTCAGAAGTCTTCTGCTGGGATGGGAAAACCTTTCAGAATGACCTTCATTTTTGCATCTATCAGGTGTTTATGGTACAGTGGCTAATCGGAAGCAAAGATTGTAGAGATACTGTATACCCAAGAATACTCAAATTTGATTGATTTTTAATACATTTGCAAACCTTTTTGAAAACATGTTTTCGCTTTGTTATTATGGGTTATTTAGTGTAGCTTGGTGGACAAATCTACAATAAAACTAAATTTACAGCCTAATAAATTGTGCAGAATGTGAAGGGGCTGAATACTTTCTGAATCCACTCTAAATATCAAAAAGAACAGTTGTTGTTAATAAATTGGCCATTCAGTGTAGAGTGGCAAGTTAATCTAATATACAGTACTGTAGCTGAGTTTATTCAAAATTACCAAAGTTCTGCAGCTTTTAGTTTGCTTCATAGGATGATTCAAGCACTAGTGTTACGCGTGATCAAATAATTCCACATACAAATTATCTGTGTTTTAAAAGTTTTAGTAAAATTTCAAAGCAAAACAGTTCCCACAAAAATAGAGAAAAAAATTATATAGCAAAGAAAAGTTCTTGTTTAAGAAAAGTTCTGCCTAAGGCTTATAAATCTTGTTTCATTTCCCTACGTTTGGTCATACAGTTGTACTTGAGGCATGTTATGCAAGTTAATCACGTAAGCTCATTAGACACGGTCAGAAAACTCCGTGTTGACTGCATTTGTTATCCATTATTCCTCCTTCAAGGACAGCATACAAGAATACTTTTCATCATACAGTAGCTCCATTCCCTGTTTTTTTTTTTCAAAAAATAATGCCTGCTATCCTCACTGAAGTTAAATCACTTGGTTTGCTGTTTATTTGAACGATATTGCATGTATTCAAACAACATTGTTCAAGACAAATATCTTCAACATTACAGTTGTCAGATTAACCAAAAATTCCCATTTTCTGCAGTCTTTTCAAATTGAAAAATTTTACTGCAGGGGAGGTTTTATTGTCATGTGTTTTGTAACATCAGTTGGCATTTTATCCCGAGTTATGAGTTTAATTATAACAGTCAACTGTAAGATTAAGAGTGATATAATATGTAACTAATTACAGTAAGTGTTTTGAGGTGATATATGTGTTTGCCTTTTTTGAGCAACAGTTAAGTAAGAAGCAATTCTATGAAGTGTGACATCTATTTTATACATATCTTCAACAAGGGAAAATAATTATAGGAATACAAAAAAATAAAGACTTTTGGGAGCTATGTGTTGGCTGAGCAGAGCTGTGGAGAAGGACAGCGTGGGGAGTGGGGAGCTAAATACTGACCTCATTGGATCATGACTCACTCAACCTCCAATATGAACGGCTCACTTAAACATTATTCATTTTTTATTTGGATTTTATGGGGATTTGTGTGTATATTTGATTTTCACTCTGAAACTATGATTGTATGGTGGTTCAATGTGAAGTAATGCTAACCGTAGACCAGTGTTTGGTTTCTCATTGATATTTCACTAAATGTAGATATAACAAATAATTAAGGGGAAGAGAATAATAAATGTATAGAATTAATAATTTCCAAATGCCAAAATTCCTATAAAACAGTCTGCTTCTCTCTTGGCCGACTTTGTGTGGTTTGCTTTATTATTCCTCTTCAAATAAATTCCTTTCTAGGTAATACAGGGTGAGTCAAAATGATGTTAACATTTGAAAGGCGGAAACAATTTATTTACAAAACATACTTCATATGTGCAAGATGATTTGGTTGATTTGTGTCAACCTGCTCGACATCATGTTCAACACATGTACCATATGTGGCACATAAATTGGCCACAAAAATTGTGTATAAGTATATACATAGCAGTACCATTAGTGTTAACATAATTTTGACTCACCCTGTACATATCAATAATAACCAGTTAAAAACATTTTGTTGGATTAACCTTGCCATATCAATGTGCTTACATTTAATTTCTATATTTTTAAAGTGGGGCGGCACGGTGGCGCAGTGGGTAGCGCTGCTGCCTCGCAGTTGGGAGATCTGGGGACCTGGGTTCGATTCCCGGGTCCTCCCTGCGTGGAGTTTGCATGTTCTCCCCGTGTCTGCGTGGGTTTCCTCCGGGCGCTCCGGTTTCCTCCCACGTTCCAAAGACATGCAGGTTAGGTGGATTGGCGATTCTAAATTGGCCCTAGTGTGTGCTTGGTGTGTGGGTGTGTTTGTGTGTGTCCTGCGGTGGGTTGGCACCCTGCCCAGGATTGTTTCCTGCCTTGTGCCCTGTGTTGGCTGGGATTGGCTCCAGCAGACCCCCGTGACCCTGTGTTCGGATTCAGCGGGTTGGAAAATGGATGGATGGATGGATTTTTAAAGTGTTAGAAACATGGTTAAAAAACAAACAAAAAAACAACAATTACAATTGTCTTGCACGATTTACTTCATTAGGTTCAGCTTAGTGTTATAAATCAGTGGCTCACAAACTCGGCCTTGGGGGCTCACTGTGGCTTCAGATTTTTGTTCTGACCAACTTCTGTGTTTAATTGGTCTACTAGCCTAATTAAGTAAGTTTTTAATTTCCAGTTTCTTTGTTTTGGGTCAATGTAGAAATTACTAAACTAAGTTTCTTAAGTGTTTTATTAAAATATACTAAGCAGTAATATGGATATAATGTAGTGTTTTTTTAACAATATTTTCATCCTGATGTTCTTGGTGTGGGTTATTTAATCCAGTATGTTCTAATTAGTTGGGCTGACACTAGTAGCTGCAGCTTTTCATCATTCAGTGTCGTTTGCATGGGTGTCTTCTCTGCTTGTTTTTAATTGTTATTATTAGGAAACAATCAAGGGAGCAAACTATACCAAAAAGAGGCAAAATAAGCAACAAGAAACTGTTAAACATTTAAAGCTACAGCAAAAACAAAAATATTTCTAAATGTCTCAGAAATGTGAAAAGCATACCACTGTGCTTTTTTAAATTCAGAATAAGAGAAGGGAAAAAAGACCAGCAAATTAAAATAAATCAACTGCGAATTGCGAATCTGGTTGGAACAAAAACCTGCAGGCACAGTGAGTCCCCATGGCGAGATTGGAAATCTCTGTTGTAAATGATGTCAAATTGCAAGTAATCTGTTACCTTACTTAATTTAAGTGTCAATTTTGGATTTTTGTTATTTGTATAAAACCTCTCCTACAGCCACATTGGGAAACATTTTCTTGTTGCTTTTTCTTTTTGTGAAATAAGTCAAAAACTATAATACTTAACTAAAGAATTATGTTGTGGTAGAGCAAATAATTTGGATTTAAAGCAAAGGCAATATCACCTTGTGACTAACATATTTTAACTGACATACGGAAATATTTTTCTTAAACTACAGTAAATAGTTAAACAAATTTGTCCCAACTGGGATTGGATTTCATATTATATCTTATGTCATATATCATAATATTCATATATTGTGCGTTTTAATAAAAATAATATAATGGATTCATTGTTTATGTTTACGACTTATTATAGAACCAAACAGTGATTTAAAAGGTTCACTTCAGGGTTTTATATTTTATATTATATAGCTTATTTTATTATAAGCATGATCCCAAAGATGTTTACATTCATATTTTAATACAACATATGCATATGTGGTATGAGTTATTTTTTATGAGTAATATTTCAATTCTGAATAGTCGGGTTATGGTGTAATGTGAACACATAAACTACTTGAACACAGTAACGAGTAGACATCTGAAGGTATTACTGTATTAAAACAAATAAATGGATAACTAAAATTTAAAAGTTCCTTTTTCTTCTTTTTTCTTAGAATAACTGTATCAAAGAGGATTTTGGAGTAAAAACAGAAGATAGTTAAAAGATTTTACACAAACCTTGACAAACTAATTTCCATACTGTTGATGAGTACTTGACAATCAATGTTGTACAAAATAATTGCAGTATAAACTCACTTTTAACTACTTCTGATTTAATATTCTTTTAAGAACACTTGGCTTCTCTCATTAGTATTGGTTCATATTTATTATGTTTCTTATGTAATCCAAAAAAACAAAGGAATTAAGCTCCCAGTATTGTGTTAAATCCATGGTGTAATTATAACAACATGATGCATAATTTGTTTGTAATAAGTCTAAATAAAGTTTTGTGAGACACACAAAGAGGACCGAGGAGGAGGATGAGTGGCAAACAAAAAGTATTAGGTGGAATGGCAGATATTGTAGAGTAAGTTGAATCATTACAGGGGGACTTGGACAGATTTGTAGAAGGTGAAATTTAATGAAAGTAAATGTAAGGCAGTGCACGTAAGAAGCAGGAATGAATGATGTCTGTACACTATACAAGGGTTAAACCTGTACCTTATGAAAAGGACCTAGGAATCAGTGGACTTGTCACTACCTACATTCAGACAGTATATACTGTAGAAGACATTAGCAAGGCTGATAGCATTTTATTTATGTAGCATGATGTGAGGAGTACCAGTTAATGGAGGTCAAACTTAAGTTATATATCACACCAGTGAGGCCTCAGTTGAAGTACTATGTACAATTTTGGTCTCCATATTACCTAAAAGACAGCGAAGATGGACTAAGTTGATTCTGGGAGCGAAAGGTATGAGCTACGAGGAGAGACTGGAAAAGCAGAACCATTTCGTTTTAAGCAAATGGAGATTAAGAGGTGGCATGACTCAGGTGTTTAAAAAGATGAAAGCAGTTAGTGCATTGGATCTCAACTCTTACTTTAAAATCAATTCTTCAACAAGAACGCGATTGGGAGCTTGTAAAGGGTAGATTTCATAGTAATGTTCAAAAGTTTAATTTTCATACAAAAAACCATAAACATGTGGGTAAATGACCAAATATTGTGTAGAAACTAGAACTCCTAAGACTTGGTGTTATTTGGTGGACAGATAGAGAGATGATGAAGAAACCTGGCCTACCAGAAAAACTAACTAAAAATGGTTCAGACCCCAAATGCCATACCCCCACTGCACCAAAACATGAAAAATTAAGTAACACAAAATAATACCATAGGTGAATAAACAGTAACTTTTAAAATCATCTTTAGAAACCTATTTAGGCACTTGGGAAAGCAACCCACCCAAAACCAATACAAAATGGTGATGGTGTATTTTGTAGTTCTTGTGTCTTAGCTACTGTGGCTCAGTGGCTAAAGTACTTGTATTATTATTTCATTCAGCTTAATCTGAATTCTTTCAATAACAATCCTATATTTATTTTCATTTGTTGCTGATGTAATGTAGCCTTCCAGAAGGACAGAATATTTTATATATATATATATATATATATACAGTACATACATACAGTATATATATAAAGAGAGAGAAAGAGAGGTTAGGAGCATTGTATAGAAACAACTAAAATATCTCAGTGTTGACATCCTTTAAAAGAACAACACAACTGCGGTCTTTATGTTAAGTGTTCTTTTTCACTGTTAATAGCACCCATGTTTCACAAGCACTATTTACTCGAGGAGCCAGGATATTTCAATATTTCATCTTCAATTAACTTGTCAAATATAAATATAACACTTATGTTTTTCGGCTTCTTTTTCATTGCATTGGTTAAAAAAGATAATGTTAATAATGACTCTTTGGATTAGTTCTTGTCAGGGAAGGGTAGTGTATATATGGCATTATGCTGTTCATTTCAGCATGACATTAGTAGCCCATTCCATTGTAACATATTTTTTTCACTCATCTGTTGTAGAATATAACTTTTTTTAAAGCACATACAGAATATGCTTTGTTAATTTGCATGGCATGATTTATGCATTATGAAGGTCATGAAGCTCTATAAGGAAAAACATTTACTGCAAACTAAAGGCAATTACACAATTTCTGAGAAATTAAGCTGTATAAAAACTGAATATCTTTCCAGTCTTCTTCTTCTTCTTTTGGGTGCTCCCGTTAGGGGTCGCCGCAGCGGATCATCTTGTCCAGTAATGGAAAAAAATGTTTATTTTTAAACAAAGGCTTTCAGACAGCAAAGCAGAGCAGCATAATCAAGATATACATATGCTTACTCACTTACAGTATATAAAAGTTACAACAAAATGTAAAACAAGTCAGGTGAAATTGTTTTTGCATAAATAAAGCAAAATTCAAATGTACCCATTTTTTGTTCTGGTAACTACTCCTGTAGTACCTTGTGTTTCTGAGTATAAATGAATATAGGTACATTGACCTCATTGTGTGCATTGGGCAACAACACTAAATGGCAGTTGATGTCAGCTCCCTTATTGGTTTCCCTTATTATTGATCCCTGGTGGCTAGTTCATGGTTCACTGAAGGTCAATTATGTAAAACAAAACAAAGCTAGAAGTGCTACTAAATATGCCCAAAAGGACAAACAAGATGAATTCTGCAGATTATATTTAATGACAGCATCTTTCTGCAGCAGTGACAGTTTTATGAGATAGGAAGGTTTGCACCATGCTTCACCCAAGGGATTACTCATTAACTGTGAGACATTGCTTAAATTCATTTTTTAATTGCTCTTTGACCTTTTTACTTCTGAATAATATTATTCATCTTTAGACAAGCATACTGACTTCTTTACCCAACATTTCACAATTTGGTCATTAATGTAGTAAATGTTCTGGCTTTTTTGCTCAAAAACAAATTAAACCCATCGACCTAAAATATCATCCATAATGCTGTTCTTTTTCAGTCTTGGCCATATTTGCAGCCAAAGGCTATTGAATATTTGGAAGAAATTTATGTACAGTATACTGTATATTAAACTCACACAGGTCCTGGTTTCTGACTCATTACTGATATTTTTTGATTCAGTGTGTTGTATTGACAAATTGGTATGTTTAAAAGCAGCACTAATAAGTCAAAGAAGGACTTTATAAATCTGAGACATTTGGTCATGTTATTTTTATGTAGACGGGAATAAACTATATAACAGTTTAGTCTATAACTATATTTTTGCAAGGGTTCTTTGCTCAATGGGATCATGATATGTGCTTGGGAATAAGCTGACATCATTGGGCATCAGTTTAGAATGGCTGCCAGTACCACAATATTATTTCTTAAAAGTATTTTTTTAATGGAGTCATGAAGAATGGTAGATATATGTATATATAGTATGCATACTCTGTGTATTGCTTTTAAAGGGAAGGAAGCTGTGCTATAGAATAAATGAGTGAACACATGGGCTTTACTCAGTTGAAAGTTTTCAGGCATGGTCATATACAGCAGGCATGTCAAACACACTACCATTGGTGGGCCGCTTCGACTGCCATACGTGCGTCAGTGGGCCGCACTGTAACAAATACTATTATACTATTATACAAAGTTACTGTAGTTTTCTTTCCAATACTTAAAACTTTAAAAAATGTAACACTTAAAGTTTAAAGAAAAGCAATTTATTTCCATACAGTCTCCATACAACAGTGTAGAATTAGAGTCTTAGCCTCTTAGCTAGGTCCTTATTATATTATATTCATTGCTTATATAGGAGCCTTGCAGTGTGAGATCTATTTCTTTTGTCCCGACACTTGGCATCTCCTGCTAGTAACCAGTTCATCAATATCAGGCTTGAAATCTTGTGCAGCTGCATCTTTTATGAGGGATGAAAGGTGCTCGACGGTAAGTCTTGAGCGATGTGAGGTTTTGGTAGCTTTCATTAAAGAAAACAATTGCTCACAAAGGTAAGTGCTTCCGAACATTGACAGTACTCTCGATGCCAACTTACGGATCTGCACATACGAGGGTGGCAGGTAAGCATACAAGCCTGGCACACCAACTTCGTTGTATTTTGCCTTCAGAATAGAATCTGACTGCACTTCAATCAATTCCATTTGGATATTCTCAGGCACATTCTTAAAGTTGTAAGAGAATAGCGCAATGCCCTATTTGTGTGAACTGAAATCACGAAAATGCTCACTGAATTCATTGCTCAGTTCAAGTTGGAAAACAAATCCTCCAAAATTCAAATTT
This sequence comes from Erpetoichthys calabaricus, assembly GCF_900747795.2. Classification (NCBI taxonomy): domain Eukaryota; kingdom Metazoa; phylum Chordata; class Cladistia; order Polypteriformes; family Polypteridae; genus Erpetoichthys; species Erpetoichthys calabaricus. The sequence goes on along the minus strand of NC_041397.2, from coordinate 71,598,315 downwards.
TACTTCACTAAGTTTACTTCAAAGTTTACATTGTAAAATAAGCCGATATGCAAAAAGCCACCTGACCTACAATAATTTTACAAACTCAAAATCACAAAAATATGTTAATAAACAACTCACCAACTTCTCGCGTCCACTTTAGATCTTCAGCTGTAGTCTGCACTAACTGTTCGTTACAATACTAGCACAAAATTACATGAAACTAGAGCAAAAAAACATGAAAATATGCGGGCTATTACTACTTATGATGGTCAGTTCTGCCCAGTGGCCAGTCTCTGCAGCCCAGTCAGTAGTGTAGCCTTAGAAGGGGCGGCTCTAGGCTCGTGGCAGCTTTGAGCAGAGAAAGAATCGGTGGCCCCTTCGCCTGGCAATGTCAATATGGTATCTTATGCACAGCAGATGGCCACATCCGTTGCGGACACTGCATAGCTGCCTCATGCTCATGACACGCTTCTATATACGCGTGTCTGTAACTTGAAAACCAAGTGGTGGCCCATGATATTCTCATTATGGCAGAACGTTATAATACTACATATAGCTTACTGCTCTGACTCTAGCGACATTTGTAAATACAGCGTACTAATTAACAAGAAACACAGCTGTGTCGTTATTTTCTCTTTCTGTTTTATATTCAATATATATTGGCTTGGTGGCACTGTGCAGGTGCACAGTCTGCACATGCCTAAGGCTGCCCCTGCTGCCCGCTGCTGCAGCCTAGCACTTCAGTTGTGACGCTGTGGCTCATTAACTTTGGTCAAGGCTCGTGGCTGTACTAGCAGATGATGTTTCCGGTACCGTAATGCCATGGGAAAATGTGCTTTTGTCAGAAGGCAGAAGTAAGAAAAGTCAATAAGTAACACCAAAGATGCAGAATGATTCAATCACAAACGATAGTAAGCATTTTGTACAAGTTAAGTGCTAACTAGGATCTGTCATGCGGGCCGCACAGATTTCTGTTGCGGGCCCGGGGGCCGCGTGTTTGACATGCCTGATATACAGTATAAGAAAACATGAAAACGTGTAAAAATTCCACCCAAGGAACTAGGGCCTCATGTATACACCGTGTGTATGCACAAAAATGTTGCATACGCCCGTTTCCACAGTCACATTGAGATGTATAAAAACATTTGAAATTTAATCGCAACATAAACCTTTTTTTTTTCAAACGGTGGGCTGCGACTCACTTTTTCATGTCAACTTTAATATGTGACCACTTCTTTTTTATTTTGGTCAGTGTGCAACATTCTGAACTTTAACTTTTGAGCACCACCACCATGCTGTGTCACTCCTTCAGTTTCCTTTTGTTGCTTATACCACTGCTTAAGCCACCAAATAGTACTTCTTCCATGCCTACACATCACTGAGCAGACCTCCATTTTGCATTCGCTGAAACTCTTCTTTTTTACACATGCTCTTGCCATTGACTTTTAACAAAACACTAAATATTACCATATTAAAATAGGCATAATTCTGGGTGGCATCGGCGTGGGTCTGTAGGTGCTTGCATGTACATTGAAATTCACATTGATTGGGATTATAAAGAGAAAGTATGTAAAACTTTTCTAGCACACAGTTTTTATGCATCTGAATTTTTTGCACATACACATATTTCTAGTTTTGTCCTATGGAAAATAAAAATTTATGTATTAGCATAAATAGACATAAAAGTAATTAACAGCTTCTGAAACATTAGATTTAGCATAAATTAGACATGTCAAGCAGATAAGATATGTCAAGCAAATAGGTAAATAAACACATTAGTCATATTGCATTTTTTAGTTAAGCTTGAAGCAAAAAAAGATAGAGCAGGAAGAGAATGACATACAGAAACTACCCGAGGACGAAAGAAGGGGGAATAAGAAGAACACCTGTTGTTTGAAGGCCAGGAAGCAAGGAATGATACCAATGACGAAATACAGAAAAATGGTCATGGTAGGCACATGAGAAGCCAGCTGGAGTAGTGAGTCAGAATAGACAGCAAAAGCATTGCTACAAACGAGGACAAGATGATGTAATATATGGAAAATAAAATTAGTATATTCATGTATTAGCATAAATAAATATAGAAAAAATATATAAGCATTAACCTTAGTGCAGATATTAATGCAAGTCAGGCCTGCCAAGCAAATGGTTAAATAAAGGCACATGCCATATTTCTTTTTAATTAAAGCTTAACTTTGGCCACCAAATAAACTAGCTTGAAGGCCAAGGAAGGGAAATGAAAAGATAGGGAAAGCTCAAGAATGGAAGAGAGGGAACATCTGCCCGCCCAAGGCCAACCAAAAATAAGCGAAGCAGAAAATAATGATGAACAATAGACAGTAAAAAGTCAGGAGATAATAATAGTTCCCGTGAAGAGAAGACAGCTAGCCAGGTGCAGGAGGGAGTCAGAAGGGAACAGCAAATGAGCTGGTTTGAGCGAGGTCAGGATGATAAGAAATGATTATATAAACTGTAATTTTTGCCCTGTTCAGGGCTCAGTCCAATTTGGCCGTGTTGGGTTGAGTCCGTGTTGTTGTTTTATTGCAATAAAACTATATACTCTGTTTGCCTATCCTATGTCTCCTAATTGCCTTCATTTCAGGTGAAAACCTTTTGGTGCATCTTTTGCTCCGAGATTTTGCTTTGACAGTCCCATACCCCATGTTTTAGTGTGAATTCTATGCAAGACATTATACATGACGCTCTTAGTGTTGGCATTAGGATGCTGCTTGGGGTGGTTCCTTAAACAAAAGGCAACACCATAAGATGACCATAGGCTTAGCAAGGTAATGTCGTACTTGCACCTAATGTATGCCATGAAAACTGATCAAGTTTCCTTTTAATGGAGTTTGTAAATAGGCTGCATACTAAGCTTCAGTGAATCTAGTCAGGAGGTGAATTGGGAAAAAGTGCTCCTACAAGGCAGAAATAGTAAAAGAATAAGGGAGAAGAGTTAAGACAGATATGAATTACTCTTTATGATGCATAGAGCAAACACATACAGTACTCATAGCACACACAGAGGCTGAAAACTGTTAACACTAGAATTAGCAAAGCCTATGAAAAAACTCGTAATCCTGGCCCACCTTAAATCCCTCGCACCTCTCCATCAGCGACTTTTGTTTTGTAAATGTGTCAATCAGCACAAGCAGCAAGCAGCCTGCTGTCCTAACCCCCACCTTGAAGGAGCTCAGTTCTTCCAGCTCAAGCCAAGGCTCCTTATCTGCGTGTGAGGTGCCTGGGGTTGTATAGGGTAAACAATACAGAATATCGTTATTTGGAATACATGTATTTCATGCATGTTCCGTGTCTACAAAGATCTGGGTAAGTGTAGGATGAAAGGAAATGTGAGGCAAGAAATGCTGAACACATATCTAAAGCAGAAACTTATTCCATGTTATACTAATAATGACGTGAAGTATATAATGTGTGAAGTCCAAGTATCACATAAACACGTGCACTTTTATTCAAGAATATAATCAAAGAAAAAGAAATTTTCTCACACTACTGAGACCTACATAATAAAAGAAAATAATTTTTCTCTAAAACCTACAGAATAATAGTTTTACATTTTATTTGAATCTCATTATACTTGGGCCATCCTTCTGGTACAGTACAGTATGTGTGCAGTAAGTAATTATCTGCATTACCCTTCAAAGAAGATCATTTACTTTTTTGTATATGTCATGTGGACCTGAATTTTTAACATATATAACATAACATATATATATTGAGTTCACTTTAAATTAATTAGTTTTCTTTATACTTTATAATAAATTAAAATTGTTGGTCAGATTTCTGTGAAAACATCAAAAATGAGTTAAAAATACAATACACAGTGCATACGATGATATAGCTTAACAAAGAATTAGTATTTATCAATGCATAAGTATCAAATTGTAGTAAATTTCAATATTAACATCTAGTTAGAGCAGCGGAGCTGTAGGATAGTAAGTAATATTAAAGTAGTAGTGCAAACTGATTGGTAGTATAGGTGCTTACATATTGGAGTGTTGCTCACAGGTCAAGCACATGATGATGCTTATGGGCTGGCATAAAAATTGTTTATGAGTCTGCCATCACTTAGTGGTTAGCGAGGTAACAGTAGGTAACAGAAAAACTATGATAAATATGAACAAATATGATTGTTCCATGTATTTCCATGAATTATCTGTTCTTTTTAGGTGTTTCTGTATATATGGGAATTCATATGTGTAATTGGTTTTCTTTTCTGGAGTCATTTAAGTATGAATCATTTTGTTTTTCTTATGCTTATAGTTGCTATGCATGTTACAACTATGTGACCATGAGAAGTCACTGTTCTGTTTTCTGCAGATAACAGGCAATTGTTAGGAAGGACCAGAAAGAAAAGTCAAAATGAAAGTAAAACCAAGAGAACAATAGTAATGTACAACAAGAACATGAGTTCAATAAGAGCAACATCCGTAAACCAAACTATCGTCAAATCCAAAATAAGCACAAAGTAACACTGCAAAAAACCTTTTAGGACAGCGTAAAAAAAGTTTGACAATAATTGCTGACCAGGAAGCTATTTATAGCATCAAGTAGATGACACATAAGCTCCGGGAAGGTGAGTTCATAACAATAGTATGTCGACTATGCACAAAATGGCTTCATGGAATTCCAGCAACATAATTAAAAAACTCAAAACAATAATCAAAGGCTTTAAATAAGAATCTAATTAAACACGGAAGATCATGAAGAAACATAACTTTACTGAAAGGTCTTAGTTAATAAAGAAAAACATATTTCTGCCATAATTTAAAACAACATTGGTTCATAACAGTCACAGCCTATGAATTCACTAGTGCAACAGTATAAACATCAGCATCGACCATCTTCCATTGTCCCTGTTTCTGGATTTGAAATAGCTGGGTTTGGTAGTTTTCTGTTATTTAGCAACAAATTCTATTTTATTATTGTTGTATTTGATTTTGGTTAGGAGTATAAATTGGTTTATGCACACTACCGTTTTGACTTCCCAGTACTTGATATGAGACTTGATATGCGTCTTGAGGATACGCAGACAGGGGTGGGCTCCCCAGACCGTGGGCACAACTTAAGAAAAAGCCTGTGAATGCATGAAACAAATGATCAATAGACTACTAGACAAAAAATCTAAACACACAAGAGCAAAAGAGGGAGCAGGAAGCACAGCCAACTAAAACCACTGAGAAATTGCAGTGGCTAAATGAAACTTAAATAGTCTTCAGGTTCCACTGTTAGGTGGGTTAACATTAGAATTACCAGAGTCTACGAAAAAAACTCGTAGATCCGGCCCACCTTAAAACCATTCACACCTCTCTGCCAGCATCCTTTGTCCTCTAAATGTGCCAATAAAAACAAGCTGCAAGCAGCCGGCTATTTCATCCCCCCACTGACTTAGAACGTGCATGAGCATCTCCCAGCTCATGCCTCGATTGATTATCTGGGAGTGAAGTGGAGTTTTAGAGTGGAAATAATAGATCATTATTTGAGAACACACGCATTTCATGTGTGTTCCGTTTCTACAGTTATCTGTGTAAACACATTGTTAAAACAGAAACGTTTTCATATTTTAGTAATAAATGTTACAAAATGTAGGCATATAGAATGTGTGAAGCAGCATGAAGTCCAAACATCAAATAAACACTTTCACAAAAGGTTCAGGAACAATACAACAGCTTCTGTGGTGTAGTGGTAAGATTTGCTGTCTTAGAGCACAGCAGTATTACTGTCGATCGGAGTTTGATTCCCTGTTGAGGAGAAAGTGTTCTTTTTTTTTTGTTTCCTTTTAACCTCAAACGGACATAAAATTTATAAATTGGTATGTACTGTCAGTTAATGAGATCGTTATATTTTCATGTGGGATGATCCTTTTAAAATATTTTTTAACAATTGAGACTGCAATTAACATGAACAAGTGTCCTTATAACTGTTTATTTTTAAGATCCATAACACACAGACAGACAGAGCACTGCGTAATAGAGAGACAGACAGGCAGAAAAGTCACTAGATATATAATAAACAGGGAAGGCACATGTACTGAAAGAAAAAAAAGATTAACATGTGTGTTGATCCTGCTGCACTGAATAAGCTTACTGAATAAGATCCCCGATCTGACTCTAAGTAACAGCGCAAGTACAGACGCAAACCAAGTGTATGTGTGTGTTACCGGCCTCACGGTCTAGGGGAACCTGGGCCAGGCACAAGCCACTGTTGCTACAGGGTGTAGCCACAGTGATATGGTGAAAAGCATAAACGAAACAGACAGCAGTCCAGAGTCTCAAATCATACTCCTCTGTTTTCTTCTACCTTTATTCTCCTTTTCCCAGAAATATATATGCTTCAATTTTTGCATAGATGACCATGGTAATCAGTGAAAACAATGGTGCAAGCCAATTTACTCTGTATAGCAAATAATGTAAACACATTTACTTTGAGTACTTGATTAGAAACCAATGTCCCCAGAACTCGTTAATTTTCCAAGGAAGCAGACAGTTCTGTATCCCCACATTGTGTGTAGATAAGATACTAAATCAAAGCAGTCTGACTATTCAAAGCAGGTGACTCTTTAGCAAGGCAGGTAAATATTTATGTCCTGTAGATAGCCATCAGCAATAACCTGTAGCAGAATTTTCCAGAAACTCTGCCTTTTCTTTAAAACACTGGTTTAGCCCATTACACTAAGCAACACACCAAAATGTCATTTTCTTTAGAATACTGAATTCTAGCCCATTACACTCTCCCCTACTTTTTTTGAGATGTCTCCTGACATCTTGCTCCAAAGGCTCGGCCTTTGGTTCAGTGTCTATTGTGTTTCAACCAATGGTCTTAGGTAATAATGAAATTCTGGGTATGCTGGATACACTATTGTGTGGCTTGGTAACAGATGCATAGGATTCTGTATAACTGCATGGACACCAGGATTCCAAGGCTGGTATGATGGCTGTTCCAGTCTGTGGTATGTGAATACTTCTCTGGGTCTGACAGTGCGAGCTGATCTCCTTAAAGTGTCCCCTTCTTTGTCACTCTGGTGTTCTGTTGCCAGGTCTACTTGACCATTTGTGGGTTCCACTGCTTCATCAATGTTCCCCACCTGGGGTTCTGTAACACTGGTCTCCATTTCCAGTCCTTGTTCCCTTGATGTTCCTTGCAAAGGATTTCTGTCAGGTTGTCGTGGTTCTCGTGGTTCAGGGTAGAACTCTCGGGCCTTGGCTCTGAGCCTGGAGCGTGACTCAGGTTCTGTGACCTCAGATCTGACATGCGCAGGAAAGCGTGGCAAGTGGCAGGGGCCATATGAGGTTTTAGCTTCCTCATTAGAGTGATCAGACGCTGAGTCTGGTGTCTCACTATATGTTCTTGCTGGTCTCTGCAGTTTCTTTTTCACTGTGTTTGATTTAGTGTCTCTTTCAATAGGTAAGCCATTGACGGTTCTTAGACAAGTGTGTCGTGTTGTGGGTTCCTCAGTCTGAGAGGACCTGTTACTCCTGTTTCCCGATTCCCGCCTCTTGGTACAGCCAACTGCTCTGTGTCCCATCTGCCCACAGTGGAAACAGTGGGGGCACAATTCTTTTCCCTGCTGGACACATCCTCTGCATCTTTGTTTGGGACTAAGACTTGATACCTAAGAGTCCAGTTGTGGAAGTGCACGAACAGCTCTCCAACTATTGGTATCAGTATATTTCACAATGTTTTCAAAATTTTCTGCTAGTTCTGACACTCGAGCTATTAATTGCTTCACAATCTTTTCAAAATTTCTTTCTAGCACAGATACTTGTGCTGTTAGCTGCTCAATAGTTGTACTTTTAGCTTGAGGTACACTGATAGCTGACAGATTATCATTATCGTTAAGTTTTACAATTCTTTCAAATTTCTTTGCTAGTTCAGAAACTTGAGCTGGTAACTGCTTAACAGCTGCACTGTCCACTTGCATCCTATCATTTGCCTGACTCACTTTAGTCTTTTCAGCCTGTGTATTGTTTTTTGTCTCTACTGAATTTACAGTGACTGACCCGCTTTATTCTCTCTGCTTCTTCCCTGGTTGATCTAGTTATCTGCTCTAATATTACAAAATCTGTCACCTTTGGGTCAGTGAGAATTGGTTTTAGGTCTTGTCTGATGTTGTTATTTTCCTCATTCAACCCTTGATAAAGGGTATGAAGAAATATGCCCTGCACTAATTTTCTGTCATAGCTGAATTCAGCTCCATGCTGCTCTGATGCGAGCAGCACACGCTGTCGAAGATCCATTATTCTGTATACAAATTCTTCAGGTGCTTCCCTATCTTGTTGCTCTGGTCGTTTCTTGTTTTACCTCTTCGACATCAGCAAAACGCCTTCCTTTCAAGTCTTTTTTCATCCGAGGGAACAAAAAGAAATCACACGGAGCTAAATCCGTGAGTAGGGTGGGTGGTTCAGGGTTGTCATACCGTTTCTTGCCAAAAATTGGCGAATGCTAAGAGCAGTGTGAGATGGAGCGTTGTCATGATGAAAGAACCAATCGCCCGACTCCCACAAATCAAGGCGTTTCCTTCTCACACTGTTGCACAACCTACTTTTACAAAAAAATTCACTGAACACAAGCACAACCTTCCAGACTGATGGCACTTGGCAGACTGACTTGTGAGGAGTGTAACTAGATCGCCCTAGTGGCCCAACCACGTACTACAAGTACCATCCTAACAACAACAAAATTCCGGTTATTTTTGGGTCCCCCCTCGTATATATATATATATATACAGTATGTGTACGACTACAGACTGTGAGTCTCCGGTCAACTCAAAGCTGTAAAGAATTATTCATTGCATGACTGAAGCCTTAAAATAAGTCCTTCTCAGTATCATTGGCCATATCCTGAGTTATATGTGAATTGTTTTATTTGAGAGAGAAACTTTATCAGTTTGTTGACAGGATTTGTCATCAAACATATATTGAAGAATAACATTGAGGCATGGTTTTATGAGAGTTTCAGAAATCGCATGCCCTTTACCAGCAAGTGTTATGTAGTACATTAGCTTACATTGTACAAAGCCATTGTCACTCTCAGACATCCAAATCTTCCAGAAATTCTTCTTGGAAACTCCAAGGGGGACACAACCAGAATGCCCATCAGACTTGAAACACCTCTGTGCACTGCCCTCTGGTCCCTTTATTGCTACCACCCAGAAATCAGTTGGGAGGGTATGCAAGGGTTGGAGGTCTGTGCTCTTTTATCATCTGAAAATATTTTCAAACAAAAGGTTTAATTTTGTCAAGAGATTCGTGTTTTCTTTCAAAAAACTGACATATTTATGATTGATTCATTTAAAAATGTCTGCACAATTTAGCTTGTGCAAACTAACTAATTCATAAGATTTTATTGCATAAAATGCATAAAGCATGAGGAGCCTCAGGATTTCCAAAGGTTGTAAATAATAATAAACAGCTCGAGTCATATTTGTGTTTTTTATACCTTACCAATGTTTCTTTTTTTTTACTCATCTGCCTCACTACTAGTACTGGTAACTTCACCTGTAATTTTGCCATACCTGCTTTACTAGTTTCCTTGTGATCAGAAATATGTGAACTGATTGTGTTACTTTTTTGTAAAACCACTTCTCTCATCCAACAATCAATAATATTTTGTAATAAGCACAATATAATATAAATTTATAAAAAACAAATCTCACCTTAATTTTTGTGTCAAAAGTAAATGGGACAACATCACACAATGAATATAAATGCAAAATAACATGCTGAATCAAATATCCAGTCATGTGCTGAAACCATAGGCAACTTCTGTGACAGCAATCAGAGAGACAGCATTGGAATATAGCAAGCCAAGCATGTAGCTATTCAGCGTAATTAAATTTGATCGATCTGCTCTTATGTATTCAATTTTGATAAAGTCTAAGCTTTAAGTGGATTATTAATATTTTTTAAAACTAGTTTAATTTATTTCAAATGTATTATAATATTCAGTATAAATTGGAGCTCACAAGGAACCCTGAATTTTGGAAACGTGGAACACAAGTTGGGAACCCCTGCTCTACATTATCAAAAACATCCCCACAGTGAAGCATGGAGGTGGCAGTATCATACTTTGGGGATGCTTCGATGCAGCAGACCCTGAACAGCTTGTGAGAGTAAAAGAGTGAAATAAATACAGCAAAGTACCAGGTAATCCTGGAGGAAAACAATGATGCAGTCTTCAATAAACCTGCACCTTGGGAGAACATTTGTTTTCCGGCAAGACAATGACCCAAACATAAAGCCAAAAGCCCAAACTACACTGGAATGGCTTCAAAACAACAATATTAATATTTTGGAGTGGCCAAGTCAGAATCCTGATTTTAATCCAATTGAGAGTTTGTGACCAGATTTTGTAAAGGGGTATTTACTCACGATCCCGATGCATCCTGACAGAGCCTGAGCAGTTTTGCAAACAAGAATGGGGAAGAAATGGATGTGTCCAAATGTGCAGACACCTGCCCACACATACACAATGTTGTCTTAACTGGCATTTTGCATCCACTAAATACGGACTTGAGGGGGGTGAATACTCATGTGATCAACTATTTTGTGTTTCATATTTCTAATTAATTTGAATCATTTTGCCAAGATCTGATTTCATTTGTACATTACAGATTCTTTTTTTCTTTTGAACAGTGCCAAAAAGGCTCTATTAAATCCATTGCAATTAAATATTGAATAAAAATAAAACTTCCAAGAGTGTAAATAAGTTTGTCAGGCCCTGCATTTAATGAACATTTTGCAATTTTAAGCAAGGGAAAGGGGTAGTGTAGCTGTAATACAACAGTAGAACTGACTACAGAAAAACAAAACAACTTAGATCCAAGAAAGAAAGAAGACGGTTGAATATAAGTTAATAATCAAAGCAAAAGACTGTACACTAATTAATATAAAGCACTTAATCTTGATTTTCTTTCAAGCAAGTTGCACTTTTCATCAGGCACAATTTTTTAACTTTATTACCAAGACTTACCTCAGCAACACTGAATCATTAAAAAAAGTGTAAAATAAAAACAAAGAACTTCACAGGCCATATGTGGAAAGAGTAATCAGGCTATAAATAACCGGAACACAAGCTGAAAAGATGTTATGAAAAAATATTTATAAGCCAGCTACACCATGTTCAAGCAATAATGTGGATGGCTATATCTGATTTATTTTAATTATTCTGTCTGATGATGTACATTTATCAAACATACTTTTTAATCTATATTTCAAAATATCATTGACTTAACATTGTGTGTCTAAATAAAAAGTATAAATTATTGAGTTTTAACAGGACTGTGTCACCTAGTTGTCACATTCTTTTTTAATCACAAAAATATGCAGTGATGAAGAGAAAGATTACATGTGAAGTGAAGTACAGCAGTCACGACCAAAGGTCTGTTTTTCCTTGAACCTTACTAACTATACTGGCTGTTTTCCTGATTTCCAGTGATGAGGCTCACCCCTTGTTCATAAGAAAACACAATGCCAAAAAACTTGTATTTTTTTCTTACCTCTTTTTCTAGCCACACAAATTAAATGGGGTTTACTATTTACTGGTATGGGATTTAGTGTTGAAATGAATGCTGCCAGCTAGTATAAAATGTGGTGTTTTACCATTTATTTTTCTCTCTCTCTCTCTGAATCATTCCATAGTATCTCCTCATTTCTTAGACTGCTGTCTTCTGTGTTGGGTGTTCTGCCAGTTGAAAATATTCAAAACACCTTGGCTGGACCTCAGCAGACTCGCTCACCAAATTTAAATTACTTAGAACCTCTTTGCATTGTCTGCTGGTGCAGTGGATTGTGAGAATTTGGGTAAAATGGACTGGAAAATATGCATATTTTTTGATAAACTGGAACAGTTTTCTAGAATACTGAAGCAATAATATCAAAAATCCAGATGGTAATATCATAAGCGAAGTCAAAACAAGAAATTACAGGAGTCATTACAAAAACTATGACAATATCACCGGAACAAAAAAGCTAAAACTATGGACCTAACAGAGAAGTGTGAAGCTATTAGTTGTTAACCAGAATATGTACAGTAACTCTATGAGTTCAAGGCCAACACTGTTCAAAGTTTAATTCAGTAATCTTGGACAGAGAGCTAATACGTTTTGCTGGCTTTTATACTGGAGCCTTTGTGATATGGCACATAGCACCTCTTAGGAGGCAATTCTTTGGAACAGTGCAGGGAGCCCAAGCAAATTACCAACAGCTATCTGCTAACTCTTCACTGCCACCCAGTGCCTGTCTTACTTCCTCCCTGAAATCAACATTACAGTCTTCCTTTATAAACTTCCACCATTTGATCCCTGGCTCTGCTCTCACTTTCCTCCTTTTCTAGACCTCCAACGTCATCCTACAGACAACCATCCTATGCTGCCTAACTATGCTTTCCTCTGCCACCACGTTGCAGTCTCCAATCTCATTCAGACTGACCCTCCTGCATAGGATATAAACTACCTGTGTGCATCTTCCTCCACTCTTGTACGTCACCCTATGTTCCTTCCGCTTCTTAAAATACGTATTCACCACAGCCATATCCATCCTTTTTGCAAAATCCACTACTATCTGACCTTCTTTATTCCTTTCCTTGACACCATACCTACACATAACCTTCTCATCTCCTCTGTTCTCTTCACCAACATGCCTGTTGAATTCCGTTCCAATCACCACTCTTTCTCCCTTGGGTACACACTCCACAACTTCATCCAACTCACTCCAGAAATCTTCTTTCTCATCCACTGCACAACCCACTTGCAGTGCATATGCACTAATAACATTCATCATCACATCTTCAATTTCCAGCTTCATAATCATCACCTGTCTGACACTGCTTTCATCTCCAGAACACTCTTGACATACTGTTCTTTCAGGATAACTCCTACCCTGTTGTTCCTCCCATCCACACCATTGTAGAACAGTTTGACCCCACCTCCAATACACCTGGCCTTACTCCCCTTCCATCTGGTCTGCTCTATGCACAATATATCAACTTTCCTTCTCTCCATCATATCAGCTAACTCTCTCCCCTTACCAGTCATACTACCAACATTCAAAATTCCTACCCTCACTCCCACACAACTCTCTTTACCTTTTTCTTTTCCCCCCCTGCCTCAGGACATGCCTTCCCCCTCTTCTCCTTCTTCAGCCATCTTAATTATCTTTTTGGAACTAAATTATTATCCAAAACACACAAATTGTCATACTCCTTGAGAATACAGCTTTGATAATATTAACAATAAATGAACAGAAAAAAAACATCTGAAACAAAAAAGAAAGATCTCAGTAGTTTATCAGTTCTTAACATTGGGAAATTTTTTTATTGGCAAACCTGTTGGTGGAGTAAGGCTTTGGATCCAGCTTTCTCTTCAAGGTGAGTAAAGATTTTATTATAGAGTAATTGAATGACATTTGTTAAACCTCCTAGGCTGACTTTCCACAGCTTTACTGCTACAATGTTTTCACCCCTGCAAAGACAGCACTATGGTTAGACACTTTACATAGTATTTTTAAAAAGTCACATATAACAATACAACAAAAAAACAAACATATTCTGTACATAAAAAGCTGCCTGATTAAGTTCATGGTGACTCGGCAATTACAAATTTATACATTTTCAATTTTTATTATTCTTCCTAAGTTAAACATAATTATTATAATGTATAATACAAATCAGTAAACATACAGCACTGGGCTGTTGCAACCTGAAAGCCATTTACTTCCTACAACACAATGCTATTACATTATCTTCATTGCCCTGCATTGTATTTAAGTCTGTGCAGATGATGCATTACATCTTTTATTTTGTAATTTTTTTTAACTTCAATGATCTCTTTCTAACTACAGTATATCCTTCAAACTCAGGTATTTATTATGTTGCATGTTGTCTGTTAAAATACAAGAATGTTTCATGGTGAATATCTTAACTTTCTAATTTCTACTAAAACCATTATGTTTAGTCTATTTTGCTGAGTAATATTTCACATTTACATAAGTCATGTTCCTGAATATCTACTGTGTTTTAACACTAGAATTACCAAAGCCTACAAAAAAACTTGTAGTCCCAGCCCACCTTAAACCTCTCCGTCACCGTCTTTTGTCCTGTAAATGTGTAAATCAACACAAGCAGCCTGCTATCCCATCCCCTCACCTACTGCCGCAGCTCAATTCGCAAAGTAGATTCTGGTGCTCAGTGTTTATCTTCGAGTGAAGTGCTGGAGTTGTAGAGGATAAATAATATACAGTATTGTCATTTGGAATACATACATTTCATGTGTGTTCCATGTCTACAACAATCTATGTAAACACATGTTTTTAATGTTTTAGTAATAAATGACAAAATGTAGACATGAAATGTATAATGTGTGAAGCCTGAAGTCCAAATATCAAATATACACTTTCACAAAAGGCGCAAGTGTAATACGACAGCTTCCGTGGTGCAGCGGTAAGAACTACTGATTTGTAATAAAGAGGTTGGCAGATTGATCCTGGCTACCTTCCAAATTTACCATTTTGAGTAGTAAGCTGCTCTTATTGTTAATATTATACAATAAACACATACATTTGATTTGCATCTGTAACAGCCGGTGTAAATTTATAGTACTTGTAAAAGTTAGTTTTTTGTTACTTTTATTCTCTCAGTCACGATCACAATACAACCAACCACCACCCCAGATCTGACGCTGTTTGTTTTTATTTCAAACTGGGAATAACTGTAGATGTGAGTGGTGTTTTGAGACAATGGAATTGGAAATTCTATGATCTGGAGGGATAAAAGCTGACACACAAACACAGTTTTATTGAATGTTCCTGCTCATGCTGAATTAGTATGCACCTTATGGACCATGATGTCAAAGCAACACTGACAAAAAAACAGAGACATAGGTATATATGGTATTTGGAATAATTCATTTTATGACCTGTATAGTACATTTCAGAAAACATTGTAGCACGGATGCAACATTATTCACATTTTTCATATTCATTTGCATGCCTTCTTGCACTTGTAATCAGTGACCACATTTAAAAAATTTTGTTTTTGATCTTGCCCAATCTCCACATTTTGATGCATGGTGGTGTTTCTTTTGTACTGTAGGACATTCAGAGGAAAGAATGATACAGAGAGGTCAGTTCTGCGTTATATGCACTCATCAGATTCAAAAGTTAACAGTTCACACACACCCAAGGACCGTCCTTCCTACATTTACGACAGGTGTACCTGTTGCAATGTATACACTTCTCTCTATGCTGTGGTTCCTATTACACTGAAGGGGCACCTGACACTGACTGAGTCTGCTTTCCTGGGGGAAGCGGCGGTCTTGGAACAGAAGCTTGTTGATGTTGCATCCTCTTTTTCTTTTTCTATCGCCTTTTCTTGTAAGAAGCAACGACGAAGTTCCTCTGCAAGGTGGGCCAAGAACGCTCTTCTTTCTCAGTGGACCCCGTGCATGCCTTGAACAGTATATTTGCGTTGATCACCGCCAGGTCAAGCATGTTGTAGCCCACAGCAACCAGCCCCCTGCGTGCTTCTGCTTGCACTGAATAAGCTCACACCTTCTGTCAACGCAGCACCAGGAAAAAAAGAAAGAAACAGATATACTGTATGTGATATTTTGAAGAAATCATTTTATGACCTGAATAGTACCAATCAGAAAACACTGTCACACTAATGCAATATTATTTGAAAAAGAGCAGCATCAGATCGGGTGTAAATTTATGGTAATTGTAAAAGTTAGCTTTTTTCAGTTTTATTCTCTCAGTCACGTTCATACTCTCCCCCCCCCCCCCCCCCCCACCCCCAATCTGACCCTAACCCCCCCCCCCGGATCTGACCCTAAATAACAGCACCAGTATAAATTTACACATGATCTGATGCTGTTCATTTTCAAATAATATTTCATTAGTGCAATGTTTTCTGATTACACAGATTTCAATCACTAAGTACAAAGTATGATGAACTCTCATATCACCTTTTCTTAATGCTATGTTAGATAACACCTACATTTGGAAAACAGCAACATAGCTCAGAGCTCCACAGAACAAAAAACGGAACAGCTTTTCTACACACTTCACTACCAGTGGCATTCAATGTGATAATATCATATTTACAGTAAGGAGCATTAGACTGAAAAAAATACATAAAGTTGGCAACAGACCACCAGGCCCACAATGTACATAGCCAAATATGTACAGTACAATAATGTGAACATAAAGCTACCACTGGTGCACTATATATAACAGATAGTTCCTTCAGAGTGTACATATACACTACAGTCAATGTAATATTGTCCAAGCAGTACGTCAGAAGGTGTAATAATGCAGTCTGTTCCAACTCTGCTTTAAGAGACATGGAAGTTTTTGAAGTAATCAACAGAAGTTGAAATATCTGCGCAAATTGTTTGCTTCAATTTGAAAGGCTTAATTTACTTTAATTGCTGCAGAACATCTTTAGGTGGTAACCTATTAGTTGGTCCCTGAAGAAGGCCCATTTGTAATAGCCTGATATTTTCATTTTTCAGTGTTTGCGAAGCTAAATTTAAAATGTAAACCTCTGGCAGTTTACTGCTTCTCTTTGCAGCATTTTAGGTCATTGATTGCATTTCAGCAGATTAAATGTGAAGAAAAACTGAGGTGTTGTAAAACTTTTGAGTGGTAGTGTATATATATGCATATGCATATTTTGACCTAAAATTGGGTTTGGCATGTAATATATATATATAGGCCAAAGCCACACAATGGAGGAATTTGACATACCTGTCAGGCAGGGTTCAACCAATGAGTTTGCACATTGTTATTCAGCCTGAGCAGTGAACTGAATACAAAGGCAAGTAATGAAGCTTCTGTGCCTACCTGCTACCCAACAGAGCACCATGGAGGCAACTGAGGGAGTATGTGACGATGCAGGTTCGGCTCCACGCTCCCATCGGCTGTTAGGGAGCCCTTGAACCCAACACCGTCGGTAATGTCACCGATGAGCTAGACAGTGAGGCAATAACAATGAGCAAAGGGATGGTTTAAAAGTGCTAAGTGCTTTTATTTACAACAAATCCAAAACAGTGTTCAAAGTAAAGTGCTGTGCAGTTCATTCAATAAATAAATAATCCATAAAACAGTTGTGAAATGGAGGTTAAAACCAATAGAAAAAACTTTTCTAAAAACCACGAGGTAAAATAGCACAGGAAGCAATATGTTAAAATCAAAAAGCCTGATGTCTTCCGTTTAGCCTGGTGGCTCCCCTGCTACACCCATCTGGGCTGTTCTACCGGAGAGTCGCCCTACATGCAGCTGACCTTCTCTCTGCCTGCTTCAGCTGTTTGGATTGCCTCACCGACCCCTGGCTCCAGTAGGCTCTTCCAGACAGCGACTTGGGTTTCTCAGCAACTGGGGCGCCCACGCTGGGGAATACACACCCCAAGTCTTAACTCCCGCTGCCGTCCGCGGCCTTATGCGGAGAGTCATCCATCTTCCGGTCACTCCCGCCCTTCAAAATCAACACTGCGGGAGCGACCACTACTACTACTCCTCTGGTGTCGGCCTAACACCCAAGCTACCTGTACAGCTGCTGCACTCGCTCGCTCTCCCGCACCAACTTTCTCTCCTCTCTCTCCACTGCTTCCTGCCTCCTCCTGCATCCTTCGTTTCTTTCCTTTTCTCTTCTACTTCTTTTTTCTTTCTAACCAGCTCGCGCTTCTCTATATATGCGGAGAGGACATGGCAGCTGCAGCCCATTAGCCACAGGAACGATCACGGATGTGGGCAGTCTCTCACCTGTGCACTTAGGTGAGAAACGCCCACACCGCAGATCGCCCTGCGGCTCGCTACGGTCACCACGCCCCCTTGATAAGCCGCGAGTGCGGTGATTATTTATTTAAAACAAAACGGCCTTTGCTAGAAGAGCTGTGGACCCATAACACCACAGAGTAGAGGAGAAGGCAGAGACACAGAGCAAGAGGAAGGTCTCATTGAAGGAGACAAAGGGTCTGAAATGAGATGCAGGCAACACTACTTGATCATGTCATCAACCATGGCTTGAATATGAGAGAACCAGGTCAACATGTGTGGGCCAATGTGTTGCATTTTACCGTGGCTGGCATAATGTAATAATTTGGAAATGAAGATGGGTACAGTAACTGTGGCCTCTGCAGTGCAATACTTATAGTAAGTGTAGATTTAGATATGGTACATGTGATGATGCAGGTCCCCTAAAGACTCTCTCTTCCCACGTGGAAGTCTGTTGAACCAACACCGTAGATAGTTATGACCGAGATGTCATTGATGCCAGGGGATGGTGTAAAATGCTCAGGTGCTTTAATTAAAAAAAAAACAATCCAAAACAAAAGTAAAACCACAAATGTCCATTGTGCAGTGTTAAAAAAAAAACAAATCCATAAAATCAGTGAAACATGGAGATAAAATCCATAATAAATAAATCTGTTAAAATAGAGGTTAAAAAGCAGTCTTTCTTCTCCCGATCACAGTCCACCACCTTCTGTAATGCTGACTCACACATCACAGGCGTTGCTGGTGGAGCCTCTGCAGAACGAACTCTATTCTGCTGCCGACCCCTGTCTTGACTGCCACCACAAAGAGAAGCCAGACCGTCTGAGGTTGGCACACCTACCATCTTCCTTCGTGCTCACACAGTAGCTCCTCAGATGCACTTCAAAGTCTTATGTCTCAACCCAGCCCCTAGAGTACCTCAGCCATGCTCTCTTCCCGGAGCCCCAGCTCGAGCTGCCTTCTCCAAACAGGTGGCCCGATCGTCTCTCTCTGACTGCCCTTCACCATCTATTAACCTCCATCATCCGTCTCGTTCTTTCCCCTCTCTCTCTTTTACCTCTCTTTTATCTTTTATCTCTCCCCTTGTGCTGGCCCATATATATATATACACATCTCCATGGGCACAGCACCTTAATCACACGCCCACGGACACTGACACGGATTTATGGATTAAAAGCTGGCCATGTTTTGTTGTAGCCGCTGACCCGCTATACCATAGTACAGGGTGACACAGAATAACGGGAATTTTTGAAATGCGTATTGGTAGCCATTAGCAGGTGGTAGCACTTCGGGTTAGTGACATTTAGCAAGTAAACACTCCGCCATTTTAGTAATCATGGATCAGTGGAACGGGAAACAGCATGCGTTAGCCATAAAAATGTTTTATAAAAACAATGATAGTTTGGAAGCTGCGCAGAGGGAGTTTCGACGTTTTTATAATTTAGGACGTCATGGTGTCGTTCCGTCAAAACACGCGATAAAAGGTTGGATTAATAAGTTTGAAGAGACTGGATCTGCCCTAAAGAAAAAACCTGTTTCAACAGGATGGAGCGACATCACACACTGCAGGCAATCAATGGAAGCTGTGCAGAATTGTTCGGTAACCGTGTGATCTCAAGATTAGGTAACATTCCCTGGCCCCCTAGATCGCCAGATTTATCTGTTTGTGATTTTTTCTTGTGGGGCTACCTCAAGAGTAAAGTGTACACGACTCGACCAAGAACCCTGGATGAGTTAAAACAGAGAATTCGGGATGAAATTCACAGTATCCCAGCTGAGATGTTACAGCGGTCAATGAAGAATCTCAACAGCAAGATTTCAAGAATGTATTCGTACAGGAGGACGCCATCTAAAAGACGTAATTTTTAAAAAATGATAAATTCTATCAATTTTTCGTAAATGGCAAATTTTAAGGTTTCAATTACTATGAATAAAATTTATTTCTTTTATCACTTCTAGTTTTATTGGATTGTAAAAAAGTTCCCGTTTTTTTGTGTCACCCTGTAGAAGTCAAGTCAAGTTGGGGAGCATGCACGGTGCGAACTACGGCGAAACAACTCGGGATCCCAGTTTGCAACCCCCCAGTCAGACACGCGGTCCAGTCCCGCCCTCTGGAAATGACCCACTATCTGCAGCAGCCAGGTGTTACGTGGGCGACCCCTTGGCCTGGTCCAGCCACTCAGGTCCCCAACAATAAAGATCTTATGAGCCGGATCACTCTCGGGGAAATGCGCCACATGGCCGTAGTGCCGTAACTGACGCTCCCTCACAATGCAGGTAATGTGCCTCATTCGGGACTCCATGAGCAACCGTTCATTCGACACAAAGTCAAACCAACAGTACCCAAGGATTTTCCGGAGAGACACAGTACCAAAGGAGTCCAGTCTTCGTCTCAGGTCACTGGATAG
This sequence comes from Erpetoichthys calabaricus, assembly GCF_900747795.2. NCBI lineage: Eukaryota > Metazoa > Chordata > Cladistia > Polypteriformes > Polypteridae > Erpetoichthys > Erpetoichthys calabaricus. Next base: position 71,578,139 of record NC_041397.2, on the reverse strand, counting down.
CGTCCATGTCTCACAACCATATAGCAAAATCACTGTGATTTAATGTTGTATAACAATAAAATGTGAAAACCTCCAAGGGAGTGAATACTTTTTAGGCACTGTGTACATACACACCCAGATGGCACGGTGGTTAAGTGGTAGCACTGCTGCATCACAATAAGGACACTATGGTTCTGCCACAGTTGTTCCCTGCATTGAGTTTACATGGTTTCCCCATGTCTGTGAAGTTTTCTCCAGGTTCTCCAGTTTCCTCCTACAATCCAAAGATACGCAGGTTAGGTGAACTGCTCCTAGTGTGTGGGGCTTGTATGTGTTTTCCATGCAATGGACTGGTGGCCTTTTAAGGTGTTTTACTGCCTTGTTCCCGATGATTACTGGGATAGGTTCCAGCTGCCCAGCATCCTTGCCCATGATAAGTCGACGAGAAAATAGATGGATGGATATACACAAACAGAAAAGGGGAAGAGAGAAAGCCTTTCATATCTGCTTCATATACCAACATAGGCTGCATGATTTCACTAATCATGTAAGATTAATGCAAGGTGGTATAGTGATTAGTGCAATCGTCTGCCAAGTCCAAGGACATCCTTGACTTACTAATTGTCTATATAGAGATGACACATTCTTCCTGTGTCCATATGTGTTTTGTCAGGGAGAGTTTACAAATACATTTCATTTTAATTTAATTGGCAGTGTTACATGCACCCAGATCGGGCTAATTTATGTGAGTACTGACATCTCACACAGTTGTCTTTTTCCCTAACCTGTACCTTATACCATATAGGAAAGATTTTAACAACCCAAATGACCTTATAAAGACCAAGTCCAACACCTTAACCATTACATAATTTTCATTTATGGTACAGCAATAGACTTCAAGCCAAAGGGCTTGTAGGTCAATTATTGCCTGCAACATGCAAGTCTTTTAAAACAGTATACTTGTGCTTCAATAATAAAAAGAGTTTGTACACATTTATTTTTTTATTTTGTCAAGGGTAAGGGTGGTGTGTAAATTATACAAAAATAATAAAACAATAGTAAGAGGAATAAAAAGTCTGACTCATCCAGGATAAAATTTTATGGATATATAAACCCTCTACTGTCATATCTATCTTAGCAAATGAAACAAACCCATCTACACTCATAAATCTAATTATTCAGCTGAGCTGACGGAGTTCTCCTTTGACTCGACTGGCTAAGACAGTTGTATTCCACACTCCGTAGAGAGTGTGGGCCCAGGCTTGCAATCCAGGTTCTCAGTTTGGATGTTCTAAGAAGGGAGTTTAAAGCAAACAAAGCTTTATAATCTATGAATCGGTAACAATACTCTGCTCTCTGTAATCATGCTACATAGGAAAAAAATATATACATACATACAGTATATACATACATACACACACACATATACAGTATATATATATATGTATATATATATATATATATATATACATATATATATATATATACAGTATATATATATATATATATAATATATATATATATATATATATATATATATACACATATATATATACTGTATATGTGTGTGTGTATGTATGTATATACTGTATGTATGTATATATTTTTTTCCTATGTAGCATGATTACAGAGAGCAGAGTATTGTTACCGATTCAATAGATTATAAAGCTTTGTTTGCTTTAAACTCCCTTCTTAGAACATCCAAACTGAGAACCTGGATTGCAAGCCTGGGCCCACACTCTCTACGGAGTGTGGAATACAACTGTCTTAGCCAGTCGAGTCAAAGGAGAACTCCGTCAGCTCAGCTGAATAATTAGATTTATGAGTGTAGATGGGTTTGTTTCATTTGCTAAGATAGATATGACAGTAGAGGGTTTATATATCCATAAAATTTTATCCTGGATGAGTCAGACTTTTTATTCCTCTTACTAATTGTTTTTATTATTTTTGTATAATTTACCACCACCCTTACCCTTGACAAAATAAAAAAATAAATGTGTACAAACTCTTTTTATTATTGAAGCACAAGTATACTGTTTTAAAAGACTTGCATGTTGCAGGCAATAATTGACCTACAAGCCCTTTGGCTTGAAGTCTATTGCTGTACCATAAAATGAAAATTATGTAATGGTTAAGGTGTTGGACTTGGTCTTTATAAGGTCATTTGGGTTGTTAAAATCTTTCCTATATGGTATAAGGTACAGGTTAGGGAAAAGACAACTGTGTGAGATGTCAGTACTCACATAAATTAGCCCGATCTGGGTGCATGTAACACTGCCAATTAAATTAAAATGAAATGTATTTGTAAACTCTCCCTGACAAAACACATATGGACACAGGAAGAATGTGTCATCTCTATATAGACAATTAGTAAGTCAAGGATGTCCTTGGACTTGGCAGACGATTGCACTAATCACTATACCACCTTGCATTAATCTTACATGATTAGTGAAATCATGCAGCCTATGTTGGTATATGAAGCAGATATGAAAGGCTTTCTCTCTCTCCCCTTTTCTGTTTGTGTATATCCATCCATCTATTTTCTCGTCTGACTTATCATGGGGCAAGGATGCTGGGCAGCTGGAACCTATCCCAGTAATCATCGGGAACAAGGCAGTAAAACACCTTAAAAGGCCACCAGTCCATTGCATGGAAAACACATACAAGCCCCACACACTAGGAGCAGTTCACCTAACCTGCGTATCTTTGGATTGTAGGAGGAAACTGGAGAACCTGGAGAAAACTTCACAGACATGGGGAAACCATGTAAACTCAATGCAGGGAACAACTGTGGCATGAACCATAGTGTCCTTATTGTGATGCAGCAGTGCTACCACTTAACCATCGTGCCATCTGGGTGTGTATGTACACAGTGCCTATAAAAAGTATTCACTCCCTTGGAGGTTTCACATTTTATTGTTATACAACATTAAATCACAGTGATTTTGCTATATGGTTGTGAGACATGGACGCTATCCAGTGACCTGAGACGAAGACTGGACTCCTTAGGTACTGTGTCTCTCCGGAAAATCCTTGGGTACTGTTGGTTTGACTTTGTGTCGAATGAACGGTTGCTCATGGAGTCCCGAATGAGGCACATTACCTGCATTGTGAGTGAGCGTCAGTTACAGCACTACGGCCATGTGGCGCATTTCCCCGAGAAGTGATCCGGCTCATAAGATCTTTATTGTTGGGGACCTGAGTGGCTGGACCAGGCCAAGGGGGTCGCCCACGTAACACCTGGCTGCTGCAGATAGTGGGTCATTTCCAGAGGGCGGGACTGGACCGCGTGTCTGACTGGGGGGTTGCAAACTGGGATCCCGAGTTGTTTCGCCGTTTAGTGGGTGCGGCAATGCACTCTACCAGTGCATGCTTCCCCAACTTGACTTGACTTCTACAGGGTGACACAAAAAAAACGGGAACTTTTTTACAATCCAATAAAACTAGAAGTGATAAAAGAAATAAATTTTATTCATAGTAATTGAAACCTTAAAATTTGCCATTTACGAAAATTGATAGAATTTATCATTTTTTTAAAATTACGTCTTTTAGATGGCGTCCTCCTGTACGAATACATTCTTGAAATCTTCTGTTGAGATTCTTCATTGACAGCTGTAACATCTCAGCTGGGATACTGTGAATTTCATCCCGAATTCTCTGTTTTAACTCATCCAGGGTTCTTGGTCGAGTCGTGTACACTTTACTCTTGAGGTAGCCCCACAAGAAAAAATCACAAACAGATAAATCTGGCGATCTAGGGGGCCAGGGAATGTTACCTAATCTTGAGATCACACGGTTACCGAACAATTCTCGCACAGCTTCCATTGATTGCCGTGCAGTGTGTGATGTCGCTCCATCCTGTTGAACCAGGTTTTTTCTTTAGGGCAGATCCAGTCTCTTCAAACTTATTAATCCAACCTTTTATCGCGTGTTTTGACGGAACGACACCATGACGTCCTAAATTATAAAAACGTCGAAACTCCCTCTGCGCAGCTTCCAAACTATCATTGTTTTTATAAAACATTTTTATGGCTAACGCACGCTGTTTCCCGTTCCACTGATCCATGATTACTAAAATGGCGGAGTGTTTACTTGCTAAATGTCACTAACCCGAAGTGCTACCACCTGCTAATGGCTACCAATACGCATTTCAAAAATTCCCGTTATTCTGTGTCACCCTGTACTATGGTATAGCGGGTCAGCGGCTACAACAAAACATGGCCAGCTTTTAAATCCATAAATCCGTGTCAGTGTCCGTGGGCGTGTGATTAAGGTGCTGTGCCCATGGAGATGTGTATATATATATATATGGGCCAGCACAAGGGGAGAGATAAAAGATAAAAGAGAGGTAAAAGAAAGAGAGGGGAAAGAACGAGACGGATGATGGAGGTTAATAGATGGTGAAGGGCAGTCAGAGAGAGACGATCGGGCCACCTGTTTGGAGAAGGCAGCTCGAGCTGGGGCTCCGGAAGAGAGCATGGCTGAGGTACTCTAGGGGCTGGTTTGAGACATAAGACTTTGAAGTGCATCTGAGGAGCTACTGTGTGAGCACAAAGGAAGATGGTAGGTGTGCCAACCTCAGACGGTCTGGCTTCTCTTTGTGGTGGCAGTCAAGACAGGGGTCGGCAGAATAGAGTTCGTTCTGCAGAGGCTCCACCAGCAACGCCTGTGATGTGTGAGTCAGCATTACAGAAGGTGGTGGACTGTGATCGGGAGAAGAAAGACTGCTTTTTAACCTCTATTTTAACAGATTTATTTATTATGGATTTTATCTCCATGTTTCACTGATTTTATGGATTTGTGTTTTTTTTTTAACACTGCACAATGACATTTGTGGTTTTACTTTTGTTTTGGATTGTTTTTTTTTTTAATTAAAGCACCTGAGCATTTTACACCATCCCCTGGCATCAATGACATCTCGGTCATAACTATCTACGGTGTTGGTTCAACAGACTTCCACGTGGGAAGAGAGAGTCTTTAGGGGACCTGCATCATCACATGTACCATATCTAAATCTACACTTACTATAAGTATTGCACTGCAGAGGCCACAGTTACTGTACCCATCTTCATTTCCAAATTATTACATTATGCCAGCCACGGTAAAATGCAACACATTGGCCCACACATGTTGACCTGGTTCTCTCATATTCAAGCCATGGTTGATGACATGATCAAGTAGTGTTGCCTGCATCTCATTTCAGACCCTTTGTCTCCTTCAATGAGACCTTCCTCTTGCTCTGTGTCTCTGCCTTCTCCTCTACTCTGTGGTGTTATGGGTCCACAGCTCTTCTAGCAAAGGCCGTTTTGTTTTAAATAAATAATCACCGCACTCGCGGCTTATCAAGGGGGCGTGGTGACCGTAGCGAGCCGCAGGGCGATCTGCGGTGTGGGCGTTTCTCACCTAAGTGCACAGGTGAGAGACTGCCCACATCCGTGATCGTTCCTGTGGCTAATGGGCTGCAGCTGCCATGTCCTCTCCGCATATATAGAGAAGGGCGAGCTGGTTAGAAAGAAAAAAGAAGGAGAAGAGAAAAGGAAAGAAACGAAGGATGCAGGAGGAGGCAGGAAGCAGTGGAGAGAGAGAGAGAGAAAGTTGGTGCGGGAGAGCGAGCGAGTGCAGCAGCTGTACAGGTTAGCTTGGGTGTTAGGCCGACACCAGAGGAGTAGTAGTAGTGGTCGCTCCCGCAGTGTTGATTTTGAAGGGCGGGAGTGACCGGAAGATGGATGACTCTCCGCATAAGGCCGCGGACGGCAGCGGGAGTTAAGACTTGGGGTGTGTATTCCCAGCGTGGGCGCCCCAGTTGCTGAGAAACCCAAGTCGCTGTCTGGAAGAGCCTACTGGAGCCAGGGGTCGGTGAGGGCAATCCAAACAGCTGAAGCAGGCAGAGAGAAGGTCAGCTGCATGTAGGGCGACTCTCCGGTAGAACAGCCCAGATGGGTGTAGCAGGGGAGCCACCCAGGCTAAACGGAAGACATCAGGCTTTTTTGATTTTAACATATTGCTTCCTGTGCTATTTTACCTCGTGGTTTTTAGAAAAGTTTTTTCTATTGGTTTTAACCTCCATTTCACAACTGTTTTATGGATTATTTATTTATTGATGAACTGCACAGCACTTTACTTTGAACACTGTTTTGGATTTGTTGTAAATAAAAGCACTTAGCACTTTTAAACCATCCCTTTGCTCATTGTTATTGCCTCACTGTCTAGCTCATCGGTGACATTACCGACGGTGTTGGGTTCAAGGGCTCCCTAACAGCCGATGGGAGCGTGGAGCCGAACCTGCATCATCACATACTCCCTCAGTTGCCTCCATGGTGCTCTGTTGGGTAGCAGGTAGGCACAGAAGCTTCATTACTTGCCTTTGTATTCAGTTCACTGCTCAGGCTGAATAACAATGTGCAAACTCATTGGTTGAACCCTGCCTGACAGGTATGTCAAATTCCTCCATTGTGTGGCTTTGGCCTATATATATATATTACATGCCAAACCCAATTTTAGGTCAAAATATGCATATGCATATATATACACTACCACTCAAAAGTTTTACAACACCTCAGTTTTTCTTCACATTTAATCTGCTGAAATGCAATCAATGACCTAAAATGCTGCAAAGAGAAGCAGTAAACTGCCAGAGGTTTACATTTTAAATTTAGCTTCGCAAACACTGAAAAATGAAAATATCAGGCTATTACAAATGGGCCTTCTTCAGGGACCAACTAATAGGTTACCACCTAAAGATGTTCTGCAGCAATTAAAGTAAATTAAGCCTTTCAAATTGAAGCAAACAATTTGCGCAGATGTTTCAACTTCTGTTGATTACTTCAAAAACTTCCATGTCTCTTAAAGCAGAGTTGGAACAGACTGCATTATTACACCTTCTGACGTACTGCTTGGACAATATTACATTGACTGTAGTGTATATGTACACTCTGAAGGAACTATCTGTTATATATAGTGCACCAGTGGTAGCTTTATGTTCACATTATTGTACTGTACATATTTGGCTATGTACATTGTGGGCCTGGTGGTCTGTTGCCAACTTTATGTATTTTTTTTCAGTCTAATGCTCCTTACTGTAAATATGATATCATTATCACATTGAATGCCACTGGTAGTGAAGTGTGTAGAAAAGCTGTTCCGTTTTTTGTTCTGTGGAGCTCTGAGCTATGTTGCTGTTTTCCAAATGTAGGTGTTATCTAACATAGCATTAAGAAAAGGTGATATGAGAGTTCATCATACTTTGTACTTAGTGATTGAAATCTGTGTAATCAGAAAACATTGCACTAATGAAATATTATTTGAAAATGAACAGCATCAGATCATGTGTAAATTTATACTGGTGCTGTTATTTAGGGTCAGATCCGGGGGGGGGGGGTGGTTAGGGTCAGATTGGGGGTGGGGGGGGGGGGGGGGTGGGGAGAGTATGAACGTGACTGAGAGAATAAAACTGAAAAAAGCTAACTTTTACAATTACCATAAATTTACACCCGATCTGATGCTGCTCTTTTTCAAATAATATTGCATTAGTGTGACAGTGTTTTCTGATTGGTACTATTCAGGTCATAAAATGATTTCTTCAAAATATCACATACAGTATATCTGTTTCTTTCTTTTTTTCCTGGTGCTGCGTTGACAGAAGGTGTGAGCTTATTCAGTGCAAGCAGAAGCACGCAGGGGGCTGGTTGCTGTGGGCTACAACATGCTTGACCTGGCGGTGATCAACGCAAATATACTGTTCAAGGCATGCACGGGGTCCACTGAGAAAAGAAGAGCGTTCTTGGCCCACCTTGCAGAGGAACTTCGTCGTTGCTTCTTACAAGAAAAGGCGATAGAAAAAGAAAAAGAGGATGCAACATCAACAAGCTTCTGTTCCAAGACCGCCGCTTCCCCCAGGAAAGCAGACTCAGTCAGTGTCAGGTGCCCCTTCAGTGTAATAGGAACCACAGCATAGAGAGAAGTGTATACATTGCAACAGGTACACCTGTCGTAAATGTAGGAAGGACGGTCCTTGGGTGTGTGTGAACAGTTAACTTTTGGAATCTGATGAGTGCATATAACGCAGAACTGACCTCTCTGTATCATTCTTTCCTCTGAATGTCCTACAGTACAAAAGAAACACCACCATGCATCAAAATGTGGAGATTGGGCAAGATCAAAAACAAAATTTTTTAAATGTGGTCACTGATTACAAGTGCAAGAAGGCATGCAAATGAATATGAAAAAATGTGAATAATGTTGCATCCGTGCTACAATGTTTTCTGAAATGTACTATACAGGTCATAAAATGAATTATTCCAAATACCATATATACCTATGTCTCTGTTTTTTTGTCAGTGTTGCTTTGACATCATGGTCCATAAGGTGCATACTAATTCAGCATGAGCAGGAACATTCAATAAAACTGTGTTTGTGTGTCAGCTTTTATCCCTCCAGATCATAGAATTTCCAATTCCATTGTCTCAAAACACCACTCCATCTACAGTTATTCCCAGTTTGAAATAAAAACAAACAGCGTCAGATCTGGGGTGGTGGTTGGTTGTATTGTGATCGTGACTGAGAGAATAAAAGTAACAAAAAACTAACTTTTACAAGTACTATAAATTTACACCGGCTGTTACAGATGCAAATCAAATGTATGTGTTTATTGTATAATATTAACAATAAGAGCAGCTTACTACTCAAAATGGTAAATTTGGAAGGTAGCCAGGATCAATCTGCCAACCTCTTTATTACAAATCAGTAGTTCTTACCGCTGCACCACGGAAGCTGTCGTATTACACTTGCGCCTTTTGTGAAAGTGTATATTTGATATTTGGACTTCAGGCTTCACACATTATACATTTCATGTCTACATTTTGTCATTTATTACTAAAACATTAAAAACATGTGTTTACATAGATTGTTGTAGACATGGAACACACATGAAATGTATGTATTCCAAATGACAATACTGTATATTATTTATCCTCTACAACTCCAGCACTTCACTCGAAGATAAACACTGAGCACCCAGAATCTACTTTGCGAATTGAGCTGCGGCAGTAGGTGAGGGGATGGGATAGCAGGCTGCTTGTGTTGATTTACACATTTACAGGACAAAAGACGGTGACGGAGAGGTTTAAGGTGGGCTGGGACTACAAGTTTTTTTTGTAGGCTTTGGTAATTCCTAGTGTTAAAACACAGTAGATATTCAGGAACATGACTTATGTAAATGTGAAATATTACTCAGCAAATAGACTAAACATAATGGTTTTAGTAGAAATTAGAAAGTTAAGATATTCACCATGAAACATTCTTGTATTTTAACAGACAACATGCAACATAATAAATACCTGAGTTTGAAGGATATACTGTAGTTAGAAAGAGATCATTGAAGTTAAAAAAAAATTACAAAATAAAAGATGTAATGCATCATCTGCACAGACTTAAATACAATGCAGGGCAATGAAGATAATGTAATAGCATTGTGTTGTAGGAAGTAAATGGCTTTCAGGTTGCAACAGCCCAGTGCTGTATGTTTACTGATTTGTATTATACATTATAATAATTATGTTTAACTTAGGAAGAATAATAAAAATTGAAAATGTATAAATTTGTAATTGCCGAGTCACCATGAACTTAATCAGGCAGCTTTTTATGTACAGAATATGTTTGTTTTTTTGTTGTATTGTTATATGTGACTTTTTAAAAATACTATGTAAAGTGTCTAACCATAGTGCTGTCTTTGCAGGGGGTGAAAACATTGTAGCAGTAAAGCTGTGGAAAGTCAGCCTAGGAGGTTTAACAAATGTCATTCAATTACTCTATAATAAAATCTTTACTCACCTTGAAGAGAAAGCTGGATCCAAAGCCTTACTCCACCAACAGGTTTGCCAATAAAAAAATTTCCCAATGTTAAGAACTGATAAACTACTGAGATCTTTCTTTTTTGTTTCAGATGTTTTTTTTCTGTTCATTTATTGTTAATATTATCAAAGCTGTATTCTCAAGGAGTATGACAATTTGTGTGTTTTGGATAATAATTTAGTTCCAAAAAGATAATTAAGATGGCTGAAGAAGGAGAAGAGGGGGAAGGCATGTCCTGAGGCAGGGGGGAAAAGAAAAAGGTAAAGAGAGTTGGGAGTGAGGGTAGGAATTTTGAATGTTGGTAGTATGACTGGTAAGGGGAGAGAGTTAGCTGATATGATGGAGAGAAGGAAAGTTGATATATTGTGCATAGAGCAGACCAGATGGAAGGGGAGTAAGGCCAGGTGTATTGGAGGTGGGGTCAAACTGTTCTACAATGGTGTGGATGGGAGGAACAACAGGGTAGGAGTTATCCTGAAAGAACAGTATGTCAAGAGTGTTCTGGAGATGAAAGCAGTGTCAGACAGGTGATGATTATGAAGCTGGAAATTGAAGATGTGATGATGAATGTTATTAGTGCATATGCACTGCAAGTGGGTTGTGCAGTGGATGAGAAAGAAGATTTCTGGAGTGAGTTGGATGAAGTTGTGGAGTGTGTACCCAAGGGAGAAAGAGTGGTGATTGGAACGGAATTCAACAGGCATGTTGGTGAAGAGAACAGAGGAGATGAGAAGGTTATGTGTAGGTATGGTGTCAAGGAAAGGAATAAAGAAGGTCAGATAGTAGTGGATTTTGCAAAAAGGATGGATATGGCTGTGGTGAATACGTATTTTAAGAAGCGGAAGGAACATAGGGTGACGTACAAGAGTGGAGGAAGATGCACACAGGTAGTTTATATCCTATGCAGGAGGGTCAGTCTGAATGAGATTGGAGACTGCAACGTGGTGGCAGAGGAAAGCATAGTTAGGCAGCATAGGATGGTTGTCTGTAGGATGACGTTGGAGGTCTAGAAAAGGAGGAAAGTGAGAGCAGAGCCAGGGATCAAATGGTGGAAGTTTATAAAGGAAGACTGTAATGTTGATTTCAGGGAGGAAGTAAGACAGGCACTGGGTGGCAGTGAAGAGTTAGCAGATAGCTGTTGGTAATTTGCTTGGGCTCCCTGCACTGTTCCAAAGAATTGCCTCCTAAGAGGTGCTATGTGCCATATCACAAAGGCTCCAGTATAAAAGCCAGCAAAACGTATTAGCTCTCTGTCCAAGATTACTGAATTAAACTTTGAACAGTGTTGGCCTTGAACTCATAGAGTTACTGTACATATTCTGGTTAACAACTAATAGCTTCACACTTCTCTGTTAGGTCCATAGTTTTAGCTTTTTTGTTCCGGTGATATTGTCATAGTTTTTGTAATGACTCCTGTAATTTCTTGTTTTGACTTCGCTTATGATATTACCATCTGGATTTTTGATATTATTGCTTCAGTATTCTAGAAAACTGTTCCAGTTTATCAAAAATATGCATATTTTCCAGTCCATTTTACCCAAATTCTCACAATCCACTGCACCAGCAGACAATGCAAAGAGGTTCTAAGTAATTTAAATTTGGTGAGCGAGTCTGCTGAGGTCCAGCCAAGGTGTTTTGAATATTTTCAACTGGCAGAACACCCAACACAGAAGACAGCAGTCTAAGAAATGAGGAGATACTATGGAATGATTCAGAGAGAGAGAGAGAAAAATAAATGGTAAAACACCACATTTTATACTAGCTGGCAGCATTCATTTCAACACTAAATCCCATACCAGTAAATAGTAAACCCCATTTAATTTGTGTGGCTAGAAAAAGAGGTAAGAAAAAAATACAAGTTTTTTGGCATTGTGTTTTCTTATGAACAAGGGGTGAGCCTCATCACTGGAAATCAGGAAAACAGCCAGTATAGTTAGTAAGGTTCAAGGAAAAACAGACCTTTGGTCGTGACTGCTGTACTTCACTTCACATGTAATCTTTCTCTTCATCACTGCATATTTTTGTGATTAAAAAAAGAATGTGACAACTAGGTGACACAGTCCTGTTAAAACTCAATAATTTATACATTTTTATTTAGACACACAATGTTAAGTCAATGATATTTTGAAATATAGATTAAAAAGTATGTTTGATAAATGTACATCATCAGACAGAATAATTAAAATAAATCAGATATAGCCATCCACATTATTGCTTGAACATGGTGTAGCTGGCTTATAAATATTTTTTCATAACATCTTTTCAGCTTGTGTTCCGGTTATTTATAGCCTGATTACTCTTTCCACATATGGCCTGTGAAGTTCTTTGTTTTTATTTTACACTTTTTTTAATGATTCAGTGTTGCTGAGGTAAGTCTTGGTAATAAAGTTAAAAAATTGTGCCTGATGAAAAGTGCAACTTGCTTGAAAGAAAATCAAGATTAAGTGCTTTATATTAATTAGTGTACAGTCTTTTGCTTTGATTATTAACTTATATTCAACCGTCTTCTTTCTTTCTTGGATCTAAGTTGTTTTGTTTTTCTGTAGTCAGTTCTACTGTTGTATTACAGCTACACTACCCCTTTCCCTTGCTTAAAATTGCAAAATGTTCATTAAATGCAGGGCCTGACAAACTTATTTACACTCTTGGAAGTTTTATTTTTATTCAATATTTAATTGCAATGGATTTAATAGAGCCTTTTTGGCACTGTTCAAAAGAAAAAAAGAATCTGTAATGTACAAATGAAATCAGATCTTGGCAAAATGATTCAAATTAATTAGAAATATGAAACACAAAATAGTTGATCACATGAGTATTCACCCCCCTCAAGTCCGTATTTAGTGGATGCAAAATGCCAGTTAAGACAACATTGTGTATGTGTGGGCAGGTGTCTGCACATTTGGACACATCCATTTCTTCCCCATTCTTGTTTGCAAAACTGCTCAGGCTCTGTCAGGATGCATCGGGATCGTGAGTAAATACCCCTTTACAAAATCTGGTCACAAACTCTCAATTGGATTAAAATCAGGATTCTGACTTGGCCACTCCAAAATATTAATATTGTTGTTTTGAAGCCATTCCAGTGTAGTTTGGGCTTTTGGCTTTATGTTTGGGTCATTGTCTTGCCGGAAAACAAATGTTCTCCCAAGGTGCAGGTTTATTGAAGACTGCATCATTGTTTTCCTCCAGGATTACCTGGTACTTTGCTGTATTTATTTCACTCTTTTACTCTCACAAGCTGTTCAGGGTCTGCTGCATCGAAGCATCCCCAAAGTATGATACTGCCACCTCCATGCTTCACTGTGGGGATGTTTTGATAATGTAGAGCAGGGGTTCCCAACTTGTGTTCCACGTTTCCAAAATTCAGGGTTCCTTGTGAGCTCCAATTTATACTGAATATTATAATACATTTGAAATAAATTAAACTAGTTTTAAAAAATATTAATAATCCACTTAAAGCTTAGACTTTATCAAAATTGAATACATAAGAGCAGATCGATCAAATTTAATTACGCTGAATAGCTACATGCTTGGCTTGCTATATTCCAATGCTGTCTCTCTGATTGCTGTCACAGAAGTTGCCTATGGTTTCAGCACATGACTGGATATTTGATTCAGCATGTTATTTTGCATTTATATTCATTGTGTGATGTTGTCCCATTTACTTTTGACACAAAAATTAAGGTGAGATTTGTTTTTTATAAATTTATATTATATTGTGCTTATTACAAAATATTATTGATTGTTGGATGAGAGAAGTAGTTTTACAAAAAAGTAACACAATCAGTTCACATATTTCTGATCACAAGGAAACTAGTAAAGCAGGTATCGGCAAAATTACAGGTGAAGTTACCAGTACTAGTAGTGAGGCAGATGAGTAAAAAAAAAGAAACATTGGTAAGGTATAAAAAACACAAATATGACTCGAGCTGTTTATTATTTACAACCTTTGGAAATCCTGAGGCTCCTCATGCTTTATGCATTTTATGCAATAAAATCTTATGAATTAGTTAGTTTGCACAAGCTAAATTGTGCAGACATTTTTAAATGAATCAATCATAATATGTCAGTTTTTTGAAAGAAAACACGAATCTCTTGACAAAATTAAACCTTTTGTTTGAAAATATTTTCAGATGATAAAAGAGCACAGACCTCCAACCCTTGCATACCCTCCCAACTGATTTCTGGGTGGTAGCAATAAAGGGACCAGAGGGCAGTGCACAGAGGTGTTTCAAGTCTGATGGGCATTCTGGTTGTGTCCCCCTTGGAGTTTCCAAGAAGAATTTCTGGAAGATTTGGATGTCTGAGAGTGACAATGGCTTTGTACAATGTAAGCTAATGTACTACATAACACTTGCTGGTAAAGGGCATGCGATTTCTGAAACTCTCATAAAACCATGCCTCAATGTTATTCTTCAATATATGTTTGATGACAAATCCTGTCAACAAACTGATAAAGTTTCTCTCTCAAATAAAACAATTCATATATAACTCAGGATATGGCCAATGATACTGAGAAGAGACTTATTTTAAGGCTTCAGTCATGCAATGAATAATTCTTTACAGCTTTGAGTTGACCGGAGACTCACAGTCTGTAGTCGTACACATACTGTATATATATATATATATATACGAGGGGGGGACCCAAAAATAACCGGAATTTTGTTGTTGTTAGGATGGTACTTGTAGTACGTGGTTGGGCCACTAGGGCGATCTAGTTACACTCCTCACAAGTCAGTCTGCCAAGTGCCATCAGTCTGGAAGGTTGTGCTTGTGTTCAGTGAATTTTTTTGTAAAAGTAGGTTGTGCAACAGTGTGAGAAGGAAACGCCTTGATTTGTGGGAGTCGGGCGATTGGTTCTTTCATCATGACAACGCTCCATCTCACACTGCTCTTAGCATTCGCCAATTTTTGGCAAGAAACGGTATGACAACCCTGAACCACCCACCCTACTCACCGGATTTAGCTCCGTGTGATTTCTTTTTGTTCCCTCGGATGAAAAAAGACTTGAAAGGAAGGCGTTTTGCTGATGTCGAAGAGGTAAAACAAGAAACGACCAGAGCAACAAGATAGGGAAGCACCTGAAGAATTTGTATACAGAATAATGGATCTTCGACAGCGTGTGCTGCTCGCATCAGAGCAGCATGGAGCTGAATTCAGCTATGACAGAAAATTAGTGCAGGGCATATTTCTTCATACCCTTTATCAAGGGTTGAATGAGGAAAATAACAACATCAGACAAGACCTAAAACCAATTCTCACTGACCCAAAGGTGACAGATTTTGTAATATTAGAGCAGATAACTAGATCAACCAGGGAAGAAGCAGAGAGAATAAAGCGGGTCAGTCACTGTAAATTCAGTAGAGACAAAAAACAATACACAGGCTGAAAAGACTAAAGTGAGTCAGGCAAATGATAGGATGCAAGTGGACAGTGCAGCTGTTAAGCAGTTACCAGCTCAAGTTTCTGAACTAGCAAAGAAATTTGAAAGAATTGTAAAACTTAACGATAATGATAATCTGTCAGCTATCAGTGTACCTCAAGCTAAAAGTACAACTATTGAGCAGCTAACAGCACAAGTATCTGTGCTAGAAAGAAATTTTGAAAAGATTGTGAAGCAATTAATAGCTCGAGTGTCAGAACTAGCAGAAAATTTTGAAAACATTGTGAAATATACTGATACCAATAGTTGGAGAGCTGTTCGTGCACTTCCACAACTGGACTCTTAGGTATCAAGTCTTAGTCCCAAACAAAGATGCAGAGGATGTGTCCAGCAGGGAAAAGAATTGTGCCCCCACTGTTTCCACTGTGGGCAGATGGGACACAGAGCAGTTGGCTGTACCAAGAGGCGGGAATCGGGAAACAGGAGTAACAGGTCCTCTCAGACTGAGGAACCCACAACACGACACACTTGTCTAAGAACCGTCAATGGCTTACCTATTGAAAGAGACACTAAATCAAACACAGTGAAAAAGAAACTGCAGAGACCAGCAAGAACATATAGTGAGACACCAGACTCAGCGTCTGATCACTCTAATGAGGAAGCTAAAACCTCATATGGCCCCTGCCACTTGCCACGCTTTCCTGCGCATGTCAGATCTGAGGTCACAGAACCTGAGTCACGCTCCAGGCTCAGAGCCAAGGCCCGAGAGTTCTACCCTGAACCACGAGAACCACGACAACCTGACAGAAATCCTTTGCAAGGAACATCAAGGGAACAAGGACTGGAAATGGAGACCAGTGTTACAGAACCCCAGGTGGGGAACATTGATGAAGCAGTGGAACCCACAAATGGTCAAGTAGACCTGGCAACAGAACACCAGAGTGACAAAGAAGGGGACACTTTAAGGAGATCAGCTCGCACTGTCAGACCCAGAGAAGTATTCACATACCACAGACTGGAACAGCCATCATACCAGCCTTGGAATCCTGGTGTCCATGCAGTTATACAGAATCCTATGCATCTGTTACCAAGCCACACAATAGTGTATCCAGCATACCCAGAATTTCATTATTACCTAAGACCATTGGTTGAAACACAATAGACACTGAACCAAAGGCCGAGCCTTTGGAGCAAGATGTCAGGAGACATCTCAAAAAAGTAGGGGAGAGTGTAATGGGCTAGAATTCAGTATTCTAAAGAAAATGACATTTTGGTGTGTTGCTTAGTGTAATGGGCTGTAAACCAGTGTTTTAAAGAAAAGGCAGAGTTTCTGGAAAATTCTGCTACAGGTTATTGCTGATGGCTATCTACAGGACATAAATATTTACCTGCCTTGCTAAAGAGTCACCTGCTTTGAATAGTCAGACTGCTTTGATTTAGTATCTTATCTACACACAATGTGGGGATACAGAACTGTCTGCTTCCTTGAAAATTAACGAGTTCTGGGGACATTGGTTTCTAATCAAGTACTCAAAGTAAATGTGTTTACATTATTTGCTATACAGAGTAAATTGGCTTGCACCATTGTTTTCACTGATTACCATGGTCATCTATGCAAAAATTGAAGCATATATATATTTCTGGGAAAAGGAGAATAAAGGTAGAAGAAAACAGAGGAGTATGATTTGAGACTCTGGACTGCTGTCTGTTTCGTTTATGCTTTTCACCATATCACTGTGGCTACACCCTGTAGCAACAGTGGCTTGTGCCTGGCCCAGGTTCCCCTAGACCGTGAGGCCGGTAACACACACATACACTTGGTTTGCGTCTGTACTTGCGCTGTTACTTAGAGTCAGATCGGGGATCTTATTCAGTAAGCTTATTCAGTGCAGCAGGATCAACACACATGTTAATCTTTTTTTTTCTTTCAGTACATGTGCCTTCCCTGTTTATTTATATATCTAGTGACTTTTCTGCCTGTCTGTCTCTCTATTACGCAGTGCTCTGTCTGTCTGTGTGTTATGGATCTTAAAAATAACAGTTATAAGGACACTTGTTCATGTTAATTGCAGTCTCAATTGTTAAAAAATATTTTAAAAGGATCATCCCACATGAAAATATAACGATCTCATTAACTGACAGTACATACCAATTTATAAATTTTATGTCCGTTTGAGGTTAAAAGGAAACAAAAAAAAAAGAACACTTTCTCCTCAACAGGGAATCAAACTCCGATCGACAGTAATCCTGCTGTGCTCTAAGACAGCAAATCTTACCACTACACCACAGAAGCTGTTGTATTGTTCCTGAACCTTTTGTGAAAGTGTTTATTTGATGTTTGGACTTCATGCTGCTTCACACATTCTATATGCCTACATTTTGTAACATTTATTACTAAAATATGAAAACGTTTCTGTTTTAACAATGTGTTTACACAGATAACTGTAGAAACGGAACACACATGAAATGCGTGTGTTCTCAAATAATGATCTATTATTTCCACTCTAAAACTCCACTTCACTCCCAGATAATCAATCGAGGCATGAGCTGGGAGATGCTCATGCACGTTCTAAGTCGGTGGGGGGATGGAATAGCCGGCTGCTTGCAGCTTGTTTTTATTGGCACATTTAGAGGACAAAGGATGCTGGCAGAGAGGTGTGAATGGTTTTAAGGTGGGCCGGATCTACGAGTTTTTTCGTAGACTCTGGTAATTCTAATGTTAACCCACCTAACAGTGGAACCTGAAGACTATTTAAGTTTCATTTAGCCACTGCAATTTCTCAGTGGTTTTAGTTGGCTGTGCTTCCTGCTCCCTCTTTTGCTCTTGTGTGTTTAGATTTTTTGTCTAGTAGTCTATTGATCATTTGTTTCATGCATTCACAGGCTTCTTCTTAAGTTGTGCCCACGGTCTGGGGAGCCACCCTGTCTGCATATCCTCAAGACGCATATCAAGTCTCATATCAAGTACTGGGAAGTCAAAACGGTAGTGTGCATAAACCAATTTATACTCCTAACCAAAATCAAATACAACAATAATAAAATAGAATTTGTTGCTAAATAACAGAAAACTACCAAACCCAGCTATTTCAAATCCAGAAACAGGGACAATGGAAGATGGTCGATGCTGATGTTTATACTGTTGCACTAGTGAATTCATAGGCTGTGACTGTTATGAACCAATGTTGTTTTAAATTATGGCAGAAATATGTTTTTCTTTATTAACCTAAGACCTTTCAGTAAAGTTATGTTTCTTCATGATCTTCCGTGTTTAATTAGATTCTTTATTTAAAGCCTTTGATTATTGTTTTGAGTTTTTTAATTTATGTTGCTGGAATTCCATGAAGCCATTTTGTGCATAGTCGACATACTATTGTTATGAACTCACCTTCCCGAAGCTTATGTGTCATCTACTTGATGCTATAAATAGCTTCCTGGTCAGCAATTTATTGTCAAACTTTTTTACGCTGTCCTAAAAGGTTTTTTGCAGTGTTACTTTGTGCTTATTTTGGATTTGACGATAGTTTGGTTTACGGATGTTGCTCTTATTGAACTCATGTTCTTGTTGTACATTACTATTGTTCTCTTGGTTTTACTTTCATTTTGACTTTTCTTTCTGGTCCTTCCTAACAATTGCCTGTTATCTACAGAAAACAGAACAGTGACTTCTCATGGTCACATAGTTGTAACATGCATAGCAACTATAAGCATAAGAAAAACAAAATGATTCATACTTAAAATGACTCCAGAAAAGAAAACCAATTACACATATGAATTCCATATATACAGAAACACCTAAAAAGAACAGATAATTCATGGAAATACATGGAACAATCATATTTGTTCATATTTATCATAGTTTTTCTGTTACCTACTGTTACCTCGCTAACCACTAAGTGATGGCAGACTCATAAACAATTTTTATGCCAGCCCATAAGCATCATCATGTGCTTGACCTGTGAGCAACACTCCAATATGTAAGCACCTATACTACCAATCAGTTTGCACTACTACTTTAATATTACTTACTATCCTACAGCTCCGCTGCTCTAACTAGATGTTAATATTGAAATTTACTACAATTTGATACTTATGCATTGATAAATACTAATTCTTTGTTAAGCTATATCATCGTATGCACTGTGTATTGTATTTTTAACTCATTTTTGATGTTTTCACAGAAATCTGACCAACAATTTTAATTTATTATAAAGTATAAAGAAAACTAATTAATTTAAAGTGAACTCAATATATATATGTTATGTTATATATGTTAAAAATTCAGGTCCACATGACATATACAAAAAAGTAAATGATCTTCTTTGAAGGGTAATGCAGATAATTACTTACTGCACACATACTGTACTGTACCAGAAGGATGGCCCAAGTATAATGAGATTCAAATAAAATGTAAAACTATTATTCTGTAGGTTTTAGTAGTCTGAGAAAAATTATTTTCTTTTATTATGTAGGTCTCAGTAGTGTGAGAAAATTTCTTTTTCTTTGGTTATATTCTTGAATAAAAGTGCACGTGTTTATGTGATACTTGGACTTCACACATTATATACTTCACGTCATTATTAGTATAACATGGAATAAGTTTCTGCTTTAGATATGTGTTCAGCATTTCTTGCCTCACATTTCCTTTCATCCTACACTTACCCAGATCTTTGTAGACACGGAACATGCATGAAATACATGTATTCCAAATAACGATATTCTGTATTGTTTACCCTATACAACCCCAGGCACCTCACACGCAGATAAGGAGCCTTGGCTTGAGCTGGAAGAACTGAGCTCCTTCAAGGCGGGGGTTAGGACAGCAGGCTGCTTGCTGCTTGTGCTGATTGACACATTTACAAAACAAAGGTCGCTGATGGAGAGGTGCGAGGGATTTAAGGTGGGCCAGGATTACGAGTTTTTTCATAGGCTTTGCTAATTCTAGTGTTAACAGTTTTCAGCCTCTGTGTGTGCTATGAGTACTGTATGTGTTTGCTTTATGCATCATAAAGAGTAATTCATATCTGTCTTAACTCTTCTCCCTTATTCTTTTACTATTTCTGCCTTGTAGGAGCACTTTTTCCCAATTCACCTCCTGACTAGATTCACTGAAGCTTAGTATGCAGCCTATTTACAAACTCCATTAAAAGGAAACTTGATCAGTTTCATGGCATACATTAGGTGCAAGTACGACATTACCTTGCTAAGCCTATGGTCATCTTATGGTGTTGCCTTTTGTTTAAGGAACCACCCCAAGCAGCATCCTAATGCCAACACTAAGAGCGTCATGTATAATGTCTTGCATAGAATTCACACTAAAACATGGGGTATGGACTGTCAAAGCAAAATCTCGGAGCAAAAGATGCACCAAAAGGTTTTCACCTGAAATGAAGGCAATTAGGAGACATAGGATAGGCAAACAGAGTATATAGTTTTATTGCAATAAAACAACAACACGGACTCAACCCAACACGGCCAAATTGGACTGAGCCCTGAACAGGGCAAAAATTACAGTTTATATAATCATTTCTTATCATCCTGACCTCGCTCAAACCAGCTCATTTGCTGTTCCCTTCTGCCTCCCTCCTGCACCTGGCTAGCTGTCTTCTCTTCACGGGAACTATTATTATCTCCTGACTTTTTACTGTCTATTGTTCATCATTATTTTCTGCTTCGCTTATTTTTGGTTGGCCTTGGGCGGGCAGATGTTCCCTCTCTTCCATTCTTGAGCTTTCCCTATCTTTTCATTTCCCTTCCTTGGCCTTCAAGCTAGTTTATTTGGTGGCCAAAGTTAAGCTTTAATTAAAAAGAAATATGGCATGTGCCTTTATTTAACCATTTGCTTGGCAGGCCTGACTTGCATTAATATCTGCACTAAGGTTAATGCTTATATATTTTTCTATATTTATTTATGCTAATACATGAATACACTAATTTTATTTTCCATATATTACATCATCTTGTCCTCGTTTGTAGCAATGCTTTTGCTGTCTATTCTGACTCACTACTCCAGCTGGCTTCTCATGTGCCTACCATGACCATTTTTCTGTATTTCGTCATTGGTATCATTCCTTGCTTCCTGGCCTTCAAACAACAGGTGTTCTTCTTATTCCCCCTTCTTTCGTCCTCGGGTAGTTTCTGTATGTCATTCTCTTCCTGCTCTATCTTTTTTTGCTTCAAGCTTAACTAAAAAATGCAATATGACTAATGTGTTTATTTACCTATTTGCTTGACATATCTTATCTGCTTGACATGTCTAATTTATGCTAAATCTAATGTTTCAGAAGCTGTTAATTACTTTTATGTCTATTTATGCTAATACATAAATTTTTATTTTCCATAGGACAAAACTAGAAATATGTGTATGTGCAAAAAATTCAGATGCATAAAACTGTGCTAGAAAAGTTTTACATACTTTCTCTTTATAAATCCCAATCAATGTGAATTTCAATGTACATGCAAGCACCTACAGACCCACGCCGATGCCACCCAGAATTATGCCTATTTTAATATGGTAATATTTAGTGTTTTGTTAAAAGTCAATGGCAAGAGCATGTGTAAAAAAGAAGAGTTTCAGCGAATGCAAAATGGAGGTCCTGCTCAGTGATGTGTAGGCATGGAAGAAGTACTATTTGGTGGCTTAAGCAGTGGTATAAGCAACAAAAGGAAACTGAAGGAGTGACACAGCATGGTGGTGGTGCTCAAAAGTTAAAGTTCAGAATGTTGCACACTGACCAAAATAAAAAAGAAGTGGTCACATATTAAAGTTGACATGAAAAAGTGAGTCGCAGCCCACCGTTTGAAAAAAAAAGGTTTATGTTGCGATTAAATTTGAAATGTTTTTATACATCTCAATGTGACTGTGGAAACGGGCGTATGCAACATTTTTGTGCATACACACGGTGTATACATGAGGCCCTAGTTCCTTGGGTGGAATTTTTACACGTTTTCATGTTTTCTTATACTGTATATCAGGCATGTCAAACACGCGGCCCCCGGGCCCGCAACAGAAATCTGTGCGGCCCGCATGACAGATCCCAGTTAGCACTTAACTTGTACAAAATGCTTACTATCGTTTGTGATTGAATCATTCTGCATCTTCGGTGTTACTTATTGACTTTTCTTACTTCTGCCTTCTGACAAAAGCACATTTTCCCATGGCATTACGGTACCGGAAACATCATCTGCTAGTACAGCCACGAGCCTTGACCAAAGTTAATGAGCCACAGCGTCACAACTGAAGTGCTAGGCTGCAGCAGCGGGCAGCAGGGGCAGCCTTAGGCATGTGCAGACTGTGCACCTGCACAGTGCCACCAAGCCAATATATATTGAATATAAAACAGAAAGAGAAAATAACGACACAGCTGTGTTTCTTGTTAATTAGTACGCTGTATTTACAAATGTCGCTAGAGTCAGAGCAGTAAGCTATATGTAGTATTATAATGTTCTGCCATAATGAGAATATCATGGGCCACCACTTGGTTTTCAAGTTACAGACACGCGTATATAGAAGCGTGTCATGAGCATGAGGCAGCTATGCAGTGTCCACAACGGATGTGGCCATCCTCTGTGCATAAGATACCATATTGACATTGCCAGGCGAAGGGGCCACCGATTCTTTCTCTGCTCAAAGCTGCCACGAGCCTAGAGCCGCCCCTTCTAAGGCTACACTACTGACTGGGCTGCAGAGACTGGCCACTGGGCAGAACTGACCATCATAAGTAGTAATAGCCCGCATATTTTCATGTTTTTTTGCTCTAGTTTCATGTAATTTTGTGCTAGTATTGTAACGAACAGTTAGTGCAGACTACAGCTGAAGATCTGAAGTGGACGCGAGAAGTTGGTGAGTTGTTTATTAACATATTTTTGTGATTTTGAGTTGTAAAATTATTGTAGGTCAGGTGGCTTTTTGCATTTCGGCTTATTTTACAATGTAAACTTTGAAGTAAACTTAGTGAAGTAAAATTTGAATTTTGGAGGGTTTGTTTTCCAACTTGAACTGAGCAATGAATTCAGTGAGCATTTTCGTGATTTCAGTTCACACAAATAGGGCATTGCGCTATTCTCTTACAACTTTAAGAATGTGCCTGAGAATATCCAAATGGAATTGATTGAAGTGCAGTCAGATTCTATTCTGAAGGCAAAATACAATGAAGTTGGTGTGCCAGGCTTGTATGCTTACCTGCCACCCTCGTATGTGCAGATCCGTAAGTTGGCATCGAGAGTACTGTCAATGTTCGGAAGCACTTACCTTTGTGAGCAATTGTTTTCGTTAATGAAAGCTACCAAAACCTCACATCGCTCAAGACTTACCGTCGAGCACCTTTCATCCCTCATAAAAGATGCAGCTGCACAAGATTTCAAGCCTGATATTGATGAACTGGTTACTAGCAGGAGATGCCAAGTGTCGGGACAAAAGAAATAGATCTCACACTGCAAGGCTCCTATATAAGCAATGAATATAATATAATAAGGACCTAGCTAAGAGGCTAAGACTCTAATTCTACACTGTTGTATGGAGACTGTATGGAAATAAATTGCTTTTCTTTAAACTTTAAGTGTTACATTTTTTAAAGTTTTAAGTATTGGAAAGAAAACTACAGTAACTTTGTATAATAGTATAATAGTATTTGTTACAGTGCGGCCCACTGACGCACGTATGGCAGTCGAAGCGGCCCACCAATGGTAGTGTGTTTGACATGCCTGCTGTATATGACCATGCCTGAAAACTTTCAACTGAGTAAAGCCCATGTGTTCACTCATTTATTCTATAGCACAGCTTCCTTCCCTTTAAAAGCAATACACAGAGTATGCATACTATATATACATATATCTACCATTCTTCATGACTCCATTAAAAAAATACTTTTAAGAAATAATATTGTGGTACTGGCAGCCATTCTAAACTGATGCCCAATGATGTCAGCTTATTCCCAAGCACATATCATGATCCCATTGAGCAAAGAACCCTTGCAAAAATATAGTTATAGACTAAACTGTTATATAGTTTATTCCCGTCTACATAAAAATAACATGACCAAATGTCTCAGATTTATAAAGTCATTCTTTGACTTATTAGTGCTGCTTTTAAACATACCAATTTGTCAATACAACACACTGAATCAAAAAATATCAGTAATGAGTCAGAAACCAGGACCTGTGTGAGTTTAATATACAGTATACTGTACATAAATTTCTTCCAAATATTCAATAGCCTTTGGCTGCAAATATGGCCAAGACTGAAAAAGAACAGCATTATGGATGATATTTTAGGTCGATGGGTTTAATTTGTTTTTGAGCAAAAAAGCCAGAACATTTACTACATTAATGACCAAATTGTGAAATGTTGGGTAAAGAAGTCAGTATGCTTGTCTAAAGATGAATAATATTATTCAGAAGTAAAAAGGTCAAAGAGCAATTAAAAAATGAATTTAAGCAATGTCTCACAGTTAATGAGTAATCCCTTGGGTGAAGCATGGTGCAAACCTTCCTATCTCATAAAACTGTCACTGCTGCAGAAAGATGCTGTCATTAAATATAATCTGCAGAATTCATCTTGTTTATCCTTTTGGGCATATTTAGTAGCACTTCTAGCTTTGTTCTGTTTTACATAATTGACCTTCAGTGAACCATGAACTAGCCACCAGGGATCAATAATAAGGGAAGCCAATAAGGGAGCTGACATCAACTGCCATTTAGTGTTGTTGCCCAATGCACACAATGAGGTCAATGTACCTATATTCATTTATACTCAGAAACACAAGGTACTACAGGAGTAGTTACCAGAACAAAAAATGGGTACATTTGAATTTTGCTTTATTTATGCAAAAACAATTTCACCTGACTTGTTTTACATTTTGTTGTAACTTTTATATACTGTAAGTGAGTAAGCATATGTATATCTTGATTATGCTGCTCTGCTTTGCTGTCTGAAAGCCTTTGTTTAAAAATAAACATTTTTTTCCATTACTGGACAAGATGATCCGCTGCGGCGACCCCTAACGGGAGCACCCAAAAGAAGAAGAAGAAGACTGGAAAGATATTCAGTTTTTATACAGCTTAATTTCTCAGAAATTGTGTAATTGCCTTTTGTTTGCAGTAAATGTTTTTCCTTATAGAGCTTCATGACCTTCATAATGCATAAATCATGCCATGCAAATTAACAAAGCATATTCTGTATGTGCTTTAAAAAAAGTTATATTCTACAACAGATGAGTGAAAAAAATATGTTACAATGGAATGGGCTACTAATGTCATGCTGAAATGAACAGCATAATGCCATATATACACTACCCTTCCCTGACAAGAACTAATCCAAAGAGTCATTATTAACATTATCTTTTTTAACCAATGCAATGAAAAAGAAGCCGAAAAACATAAGTGTTATATTTATATTTGACAAGTTAATTGAAGATGAAATATTGAAATATCCTGGCTCCTCGAGTAAATAGTGCTTGTGAAACATGGGTGCTATTAACAGTGAAAAAGAACACTTAACATAAAGACCGCAGTTGTGTTGTTCTTTTAAAGGATGTCAACACTGAGATATTTTAGTTGTTTCTATACAATGCTCCTACCCTCTCTTTCTCTCTCTTTATATTTATACTGTATGTATGTACTGTATATATATATATATATGTATATATATATATATATATAAAATATTCTGTCCTTCTGGAAGACTACATTACATCAGCAACAAATGAAAATAAATATAGGATTGTTATTGAAAGAATTCAGATTAAGCTGAATGAAATAATAATACAAGTACTTTAGCCACTGAGCCACAGTAGCTAAGACACAAGAACTACAAAATACACCATCACCATTTTGTATTGGTTTTGGGTGGGTTGCTTTCCCAAGTGCCTAAATAGGTTTCTAAAGATGATTTTAAAAGTTACTGTTTATTCACCTAATGGTATTATTTTGTGTTACTTAATTTTTCATGTTTTGGTGCAGTGGGGGTATGGCATTTGGGGTCTGAACCATTTTTAGTTAGTTTTTCTGTTTTTTCTGGTAGGCCAGGTTTCTTCATCATCTCTCTATCTGTCCACCAAATAACACCAAGTCTTAGAAGTTCTAGTTTCTACACAATATTTGGTCATTTACCCACATGTTTATGGTTTTTTGTATGAAAATTAAACTTTTGAACATTACTATGAAATCTACCCTTTACAAGCTCCCAATCGCGTTCTTGTTGAAGAATTGATTTTAAAGTAAGAGTTGAGATCCAATGCACTAACTGCTTTCATCTTTTTAAACACCTGAGTCATGCCACCTCTTAATCTCCATTTGCTTAAAACGAAATGGTTCTGCTTTTTCAGTCTCTCCTCGTAGCTCATACCTTTCGCTCCCAGAATCAACTTAGTCCATCTTCGCTGTCTTTTAGGTAATATGGAGACCAAAATTGTACATAGTACTTCAACTGAGGCCTCACTGGTGTGATATATAACTTAAGTTTGACCTCCATTAACTGGTACTCCTCACATCATGCTACATAAATAAAATGCTATCAGCCTTGCTAATGTCTTCTACAGTATATACTGTCTGAATGTAGGTAGTGACAAGTCCACTGATTCCTAGGTCCTTTTCATAAGGTACAGGTTTAACCCTCGTATAGTGTACAGACATCATTCATTCCTGCTTCTTACGTGCACTGCCTTACATTTACTTTCATTAAATTTCACCTTCTACAAATCTGTCCAAGTCCCCCTGTAATGATTCAACTTACTCTACAATATCTGCCATTCCACCTAATACTTTTTGTTTGCCACTCATCCTCCTCCTCAGTCCTCTTTGTGTGTCTCACAAAACTTTATTTAGACTTATTACAAACAAATTATGTATCATGTTGTTATAATTACACCATGGATTTAACACAATACTGGGAGCTTAATTCCTTTGTTTTTTTGGATTACATAAGAAACATAATAAATATGAACCAATACTAATGAGAGAAGCCAAGTGTTCTTAAAAGAATATTAAATCAGAAGTAGTTAAAAGTGAGTTTATACTGCAATTATTTTGTACAACATTGATTGTCAAGTACTCATCAACAGTATGGAAATTAGTTTGTCAAGGTTTGTGTAAAATCTTTTAACTATCTTCTGTTTTTACTCCAAAATCCTCTTTGATACAGTTATTCTAAGAAAAAAGAAGAAAAAGGAACTTTTAAATTTTAGTTATCCATTTATTTGTTTTAATACAGTAATACCTTCAGATGTCTACTCGTTACTGTGTTCAAGTAGTTTATGTGTTCACATTACACCATAACCCGACTATTCAGAATTGAAATATTACTCATAAAAAATAACTCATACCACATATGCATATGTTGTATTAAAATATGAATGTAAACATCTTTGGGATCATGCTTATAATAAAATAAGCTATATAATATAAAATATAAAACCCTGAAGTGAATCTTTTAAATCACTGTTTGGTTCTATAATAAGTCGTAAACATAAACAATGAATCCATTATATTATTTTTATTAAAACGCACAATATATGAATATTATGATATATGACATAAGATATAATATGAAATCCAATCCCAGTTGGGACAAATTTGTTTAACTATTTACTGTAGTTTAAGAAAAATATTTCCGTATGTCAGTTAAAATATGTTAGTCACAAGGTGATATTGCCTTTGCTTTAAATCCAAATTATTTGCTCTACCACAACATAATTCTTTAGTTAAGTATTATAGTTTTTGACTTATTTCACAAAAAGAAAAAGCAACAAGAAAATGTTTCCCAATGTGGCTGTAAGAGAGGTTTTATACAAATAACAAAAATCCAAAATTGACACTTAAATTAAGTAAGGTAACAGATTACTTGCAATTTGACATCATTTACAACAGAGATTTCCAATCTCGCCATGGGGACTCACTGTGCCTGCAGGTTTTTGTTCCAACCAGATTCGCAATTCGCAGTTGATTTATTTTAATTTGCTGGTCTTTTTTCCCTTCTCTTATTCTGAATTTAAAAAAGCACAGTGGTATGCTTTTCACATTTCTGAGACATTTAGAAATATTTTTGTTTTTGCTGTAGCTTTAAATGTTTAACAGTTTCTTGTTGCTTATTTTGCCTCTTTTTGGTATAGTTTGCTCCCTTGATTGTTTCCTAATAATAACAATTAAAAACAAGCAGAGAAGACACCCATGCAAACGACACTGAATGATGAAAAGCTGCAGCTACTAGTGTCAGCCCAACTAATTAGAACATACTGGATTAAATAACCCACACCAAGAACATCAGGATGAAAATATTGTTAAAAAAACACTACATTATATCCATATTACTGCTTAGTATATTTTAATAAAACACTTAATAAACTTAGTTTAGTAATTTCTACATTGACCCAAAACAAAGAAACTGGAAATTAAAAACTTACTTAATTAGGCTAGTAGACCAATTAAACACAGAAGTTGGTCAGAACAAAAATCTGAAGCCACAGTGAGCCCCCAAGGCCGAGTTTGTGAGCCACTGATTTATAACACTAAGCTGAACCTAATGAAGTAAATCGTGCAAGACAATTGTAATTGTTGTTTTTTTGTTTGTTTTTTAACCATGTTTCTAACACTTTAAAAAAATAGAAATTAAATGTAAGCACATTGATATGGCAAGGTTAATCCAACAAAATGTTTTTAACTGGTTATTATTGATATGTACAGGGTGAGTCAAAATTATGTTAACACTAATGGTACTGCTATGTATATACTTATACACAATTTTTGTGGCCAATTTATGTGCCACATATGGTACATGTGTTGAACATGATGTCGAGCAGGTTGACACAAATCAACCAAATCATCTTGCACATATGAAATATGTTTTGTAAATAAATTGTTTCCGCCTTTCAAATGTTAACATCATTTTGACTCACCCTGTATTACCTAGAAAGGAATTTATTTGAAGAGGAGTAATAAAGCAAACCACACAAAGTCGGCCAAGAGAGAAGCAGACTGTTTTATAGGAATTTTGGCATTTGGAAATTATTAATTCTATACATTTATTATTCTCTTCCCCTTAATTATTTGTTATATCTACATTTAGTGAAATATCAATGAGAAACCAAACACTGGTCTACGGTTAGCATTACTTCACATTGAACCACCATACAATCATAGTTTCAGAGTGAAAATCAAATATACACACAAATCCCCATAAAATCCAAATAAAAAATGAATAATGTTTAAGTGAGCCGTTCATATTGGAGGTTGAGTGAGTCATGATCCAATGAGGTCAGTATTTAGCTCCCCACTCCCCACGCTGTCCTTCTCCACAGCTCTGCTCAGCCAACACATAGCTCCCAAAAGTCTTTATTTTTTTGTATTCCTATAATTATTTTCCCTTGTTGAAGATATGTATAAAATAGATGTCACACTTCATAGAATTGCTTCTTACTTAACTGTTACTCAAAAAAGGCAAACACATATATCACCTCAAAACACTTACTGTAATTAGTTACATATTATATCACTCTTAATCTTACAGTTGACTGTTATAATTAAACTCATAACTCGGGATAAAATGCCAACTGATGTTACAAAACACATGACAATAAAACCTCCCCTGCAGTAAAATTTTTCAATTTGAAAAGACTGCAGAAAATGGGAATTTTTGGTTAATCTGACAACTGTAATGTTGAAGATATTTGTCTTGAACAATGTTGTTTGAATACATGCAATATCGTTCAAATAAACAGCAAACCAAGTGATTTAACTTCAGTGAGGATAGCAGGCATTATTTTTTGAAAAAAAAAAACAGGGAATGGAGCTACTGTATGATGAAAAGTATTCTTGTATGCTGTCCTTGAAGGAGGAATAATGGATAACAAATGCAGTCAACACGGAGTTTTCTGACCGTGTCTAATGAGCTTACGTGATTAACTTGCATAACATGCCTCAAGTACAACTGTATGACCAAACGTAGGGAAATGAAACAAGATTTATAAGCCTTAGGCAGAACTTTTCTTAAACAAGAACTTTTCTTTGCTATATAATTTTTTTCTCTATTTTTGTGGGAACTGTTTTGCTTTGAAATTTTACTAAAACTTTTAAAACACAGATAATTTGTATGTGGAATTATTTGATCACGCGTAACACTAGTGCTTGAATCATCCTATGAAGCAAACTAAAAGCTGCAGAACTTTGGTAATTTTGAATAAACTCAGCTACAGTACTGTATATTAGATTAACTTGCCACTCTACACTGAATGGCCAATTTATTAACAACAACTGTTCTTTTTGATATTTAGAGTGGATTCAGAAAGTATTCAGCCCCTTCACATTCTGCACAATTTATTAGGCTGTAAATTTAGTTTTATTGTAGATTTGTCCACCAAGCTACACTAAATAACCCATAATAACAAAGCGAAAACATGTTTTCAAAAAGGTTTGCAAATGTATTAAAAATCAATCAAATTTGAGTATTCTTGGGTATACAGTATCTCTACAATCTTTGCTTCCGATTAGCCACTGTACCATAAACACCTGATAGATGCAAAAATGAAGGTCATTCTGAAAGGTTTTCCCATCCCAGCAGAAGACTTCTGAAGCTCTGTTAGAGTGAACACTGGGTTCTTGGTAACTTTCCTGGCCAAGTTTAGGAAAAATCCTGGTGGTTCCAAACTTTTTCCATTTCACAATATTGAGATCACTGTGCTCCTGAGAACACTCAAAGCTTTATAAATTGTTTTAAATTCTTGCCCTGATCTAGGCCTCACCACAATTTAATTGTAGAGGTTCTACAAGGAGTTCCTTAGACTTCATGGCTTCATATTTGCCCTTCTGTAGTGCGAATTGTGGAGCTTTATATACACAAGTGTGTGTCTTTCTAAATTGTGTCCAATCAATTAAATTTACCAAGGTAAACTCCAGTGAAGTTCTACATACATCTTAAAGAAAATTAAAACAAACAGGATGCACCGCAACACATCTGGAGTGTCTTTGATTTTTAATACATTTTCAAACCTTACTGTAATCTTGTTTTCATTTTGATTGATAGGCAAAAATGTAAATGTTATTCATTTTAAATTAAATCTACAACTAATAATGTGTACAGAAAGTGAAG
The DNA here is from genome assembly GCF_900747795.2 of Erpetoichthys calabaricus. Lineage (NCBI taxonomy): Eukaryota > Metazoa > Chordata > Cladistia > Polypteriformes > Polypteridae > Erpetoichthys > Erpetoichthys calabaricus. The sequence continues at coordinate 71,546,853 of NC_041397.2, read as the reverse complement.
GGGTCTGGATACTTTGTGAGTCCACTGTATGCCTTTCTTGGCATTATTTCTGCTTTGAAAAGAAGAATAACTTAAAAACAGAGAGGGGCTGAGAAATTAAGATAAATTAAGTTTGACGCTTGATGTCCTATAATGAAACGTATTGTGTAGACTTCATTTGTTGGATTGTACTTCACTTTTACTCATTAATTTAATTTACTACACACTTGTGACTTTCCTTTAAAGGATATGAATCCCCTATAAAGCTATAAAGCAGCAGAATTTTCCACTGTTACTCTAAGTAAGTTTCATTTCCTAAGAAAAAAAATTAATTTGATGAAGTTTTTCTGTCTTTGCATGCATGAGTACAATTTTGAATCAAAATTTGTTTCCCATTTCAATGCCCAGAAATTCACAAATTTAAACTCTTTCAATCTGTTCTCCTTTGATGCAGCTTGCTTGACCGATTATCTCTTTTGTTTTCTTTGAATTTATTTCAAGGTAATTACATTATGCAACATGAACAAATCATTTCAGCACTAAACATAAGCAGAGCAATCACGCAATCAATGTTTTTTATTTCCCCTTGACAAGTTCAGAATTGCTGGATTGCGGTAACTGAAAGCTTTACAAAATGATTAGCGATAGTACTCATTATGAGAGGCTGTATAAAAAATTAATGTTGATTGCTTGATTGCTCCAGTTACTTATCCACTGCTGAAATAAGTGCTTTGTCTTATTCTGCAATGCAATCTGTTACTTTAGCCCAAGCTTTTACGGCCTAATGGTGTGACGTTTAGTGCTGCTGCCTCACAGATTCAGCATCCTATCTTTGTGGAGTTTGAACGTTCTCTGTCTCTGACTGTTCTCTGTGTCTGCATGTGTTTTCTTCTGCATAATCTGATTTAGCTCCCACATTTCAAATATTGCACAATAGTTCAGTTGGTAGTTTATAAGAGGCAACTCTGTGAGTTAGGGGGCCCTGTGGTGCATTGGCACCCTTTTTAAACCTGTCTCCTGCCTTGATCCTGATGCTGTAAAGAGAGTCTCTGAAAACCCATGACCCTGAATTGGTTCATGTGCGTTTGAGAATGAAATGTATAATATGTCATTTCTTCTGTCATCTGTTCTTTTTATTAATATTCAGGAGACATTAAATACTCATGGCACTAGAGGGTGGTGACATGTTGTATGTTGGTCAGACATGCAAGTAAGAATTTTAATATACTCTATACAGGTGACGATACTAGGTTAATAGTAGTACTTATGTAGTGTCTTTTGCAGTGAACACCACCCCAAAAGCACCGTCAAAAAAGTTTCAAGCACAGCTGAAACATTTTTTTTTCCATGATGAGATCAAGCTGCTGCAATTTAATTATTAAATAATATTTGCTCATTCACACTTAGTAATTTTCAGCTGGTTCGCTTCTACATTTCCTTGATTTTTTTAGTCATTGTTTAACTTTTCCAATAATACGAACTCATCATATTCAAGTTCAACTGGTGGTTCTGAGGCTGAGGGTCTGTGCTGGTATCTGGTAGGTTGCTGGTTCAAATCCCATTACTGCCAGAAGGGATCCAACTCCATTGGGTCATTGAGAAAGGCCATTAACCTGAAAAATTGCTCCAGGGGCTGTGTATGAGGGCTGACCTTGGGCTCTGACTTCCAAAAGTTCGTGCGAAAAGACAGTTTCCCCTTGGAGATTAGTAATGTGTATCAAGATAAAAAAAATCTAAAATATTTGCTTCATTTAGAGTTCTGACTCTTTCAAAAGTGCACAACTGTTTCTGCTAATTGTTATTCTCATAAGTATATTTTCATCAAGTGATTCAGAGACATTATCATATGTTTAACCTTTTGGAATTCATAAGATTTCCCAAATTGGTAACACTTTAGTTAAGGTACTGGAAATATGTGTCTATTACTCATTTATGCTTATGTGAAAAGACCTTAACAAAGGCTTTTTCTGATCCTTGTAACACTTTTTAAACATCGGTAGATTTGTAATTCATCTTTGTGCAGTATGGCATTTTAACGTGATAGTAAAATTACTTTTTATTATGAAGGATTCACAGGTCTTGTACTAAATATGCAATATCAAGATAACGTGTCTCAATTAAGACGCCTCAGACCACTCCAAAGTGAATTTTTGTTAGTAGGTCACATTGCAGAGATGAATAAACACTTTAATGATGTTTTGTAAGTGTTATGAAGACCCAAAAACGTGTTTGTTAATGTCTTCTTTCATAATTTTACAGTAGCTAAAGTGTTTCCATAATATGTTTGGCTCTTTTTTTCAGAAATTGAATTAGTGGTGAAGATATAAACAAAATTCTTCCTATAAACAAAATTCAGAATAAATGTTGGTATGACTTGCTTTATACAGGACTGTAGCTGTGTTTGTATCCATTCAAATAGTTCAAAATAGCTCAAAATACACGTACCAGGAAGGCATTCGTTTTCAAAAAGACTGCCCAGTTCATGTGTCTTCATTTTAAAATTTTATAAATTCAAGGCAAACAATTCACACAAAAATAAAGAAAAAAATTGATATTACAAAAAAAGGAAAGTTCTTGTGTAAAATGTTCAATTAAAGACTTAAGTGTCTAGATTATATTTCTTAAAGATTCTCTGTTATTTCATACACTAGGACTGTAACTCGTGTATCTTAATCTTAACATAATGGCAGTGGTAATGTAACATACATACATAATGGTCAGAATGCTATCTTTAATAACAGTTTGTGTTTCTTTCTGGCTGTCTAACTACAACCTGAGAACATTCTGTTATCCCACAGGGATATAGCTGAACATTAAGAACACTCCATTAACTTGTTAGCTTATGGGAGTAAAAATAGAATCTTCCATTATCTATGTGAGAACTACATTCTGTTCAATTCAAACTAAGCAAAAATGTATATGGATTTACAATTAACACTAAGAGATTTGGCTGTTACAGTTAACAGTAGTCAATTAATGTAACTTACACCTAACAACAAGATGTGCAAGACAACAACGATCAGTCCAACACAGGGTACACACTCACCGCAACATACCAATTTACCATCTTTGGCAATGGAAGAGAATTTAAGGCTTGTAAAATATTCATACCAGACAATACCTCTATGACTTTCAAGAAATTGATTTTTTTTTTTATAGTTAATCCATTATATTTTCCATTTTGATTTACGATAGTAGTCATTTTTAAAAATATTCTATAAAAATAGTATGAGCCATCTCAGTCTGTGATAAAGCCTTTTATTACAAATGCAAACACATTTGATTTTCCGTCTCTGTGATAAAAGCAGACCTATTGAAAATCTTTATGTTGTTAACTAAGCTAATAAAATGATCAAGAAGGATATTTAAAATGCTATAATACACCAGGCTGACTCAAAAACACACATTTTCCCTTCAGTCAATACCAGAGTTAAATTCCTGGCTGTAGCACCTTTGCATGGAGTTCAATGTCATATTTATAAAGCAACTGAAATAGGCTTGGTAGTTCAGTGGTTACCACTGCTGCAAAAAAACGGGATTTTAAATTCTGGCCATGGCACATTCCAGCATTGTCTTTGTGGGTTTTTCTTCAGGTACTCTGGTTTTTATTCCATGCCAAAGATGTGTGTGTTTGGTTGAATTTCAACTCCTTCTCCTTGTGAAAAGGATAGTGAGGGTGTTTGTAAGTGTGGCTTAGTGACCGGCCCAGGACTGGCCATGTGCCTAAAGCTGCTGGGACAGGCTCTGTCATCATGACCTGAGTATTTGCAGTACAAAAAGTATGAATGGTTTAAACTATTTTTAGAAATACCAGTACATTACCTCAGTGTTTGTATATCTACATATTCTTTTCTTTATAAGCTTTTAAGCATTTATTCCCCTATAATTGTGTGTGTCTGTGTGTGTGTTTAACACAATATTGATTTCATCTAGCTCTAGTAATAGATGGTTTGGAAAAAAAAAACATGTATAAAGTAAAACAGTTAAAGAAATATTATTTTGGAGGCAGATTGCAGGAACCAACCTTGGGCATTCGAATACATAAAAATAGCTCTATTCAATATATCAATACAAAACTTAACTTTAAAATTCAGACATTAAAGTTTTCTGTCAATAAGGTGAGTCATGCCCTCAAATGGACACTTTCAGTTGCTGTGTATGGCCTTCTCGTATTTATTTTCAAAGGCTAATTTCAATTAAAGGTTGTCCTTGTAGCAGTCTGAATCCCATTATTCTTTAATGTTCTGCTGATTAGTTGCAAAGGCAGTGAATGTAGAGCAGAAGGAGTCTGAAATAGTGTGGGAGGCTTATTTTTTCTTGTGAGCACAATGCTTCATTGTCCAGATCTTTTGTTAAGTTTTTATAAAGTATACTTTTATTTTTCTTATTTAGGAGTTATTTTAAAGTCTCAGTTGGGGTAGTAAATTTTGCCTCACAGCTCCTGGTTGGATTCACTGCTCACTGTGGAGTTTTAAAGTTCTCCCATTGCTGCGTTGGTTTTTCTGCAGATGGTTCTTCTCTCACATCTTAGAGCTATGATGGCTATGCTGTTTTGCTGTGTGAATCAGTTAGGGTATGAGTGTGAGCGAAGATTTTGTACCTAAGTATGCGTAGAGTTGGTTCTTACTTTCCACATGATGCTGTCATGCTCTCCATTGGCCCTAAAATTGGATAAATAGGTTTCAATAAATGGATGACAGATGTCTTTAAATTGTTCTGATAGAATGAAATCACTCACTAATTTGCTTCCCAGTGTCCAATGTTAAGATTATGATTCAGTGTGACTGTTGTGAAGTGATTTTGTTACTAGATCTTGCAGTTTGGTCCTTCTATAATGACAAAAAGATACAGTATACAGCAGCAAATCTAATAACATGTACTAGCAGAGGCAGCCTAGCATGAATACAAAGTCAATAATCCATTTTTCTCCTCTACAACTGAAATCCCAGTACACATTCTATAACACATATAACACAAACCATATAGTAAATATGTACTTTATATATTCTCTCCATAGCAGACTATTGATAATACATGTTTGCCATATAACTAAGCCTTAAGCCTTTTGAGATGCAGCATTTAAAATAAAATCATATTAAAAAGGAAATGTTGTGCTGGCCGAGTTGGCATTGCTGCTTCATTGCCCGAGGGATCAATGTTCAACTACTTCTCTTATTATTATAAATGTGAAGTTTCCACATTCTTTAAAAGTCCATGTGAATTTTCTGGTTTTCTCCTAATTCCAAGAGTTTCAATGTTAAGTTAGGTGGCTATTCAAAACTGACTTGAAGTGGGTAAGGGCTAGTGTATTTCTGAATATGCCCTGCATGGACTGTCATCCCATCCAGGTTTGGTTTCTGACTGGTGTCTGATGCTTGTCGGATTGGGTTATAGGTCTCCAGAAATCTGCAATGGAAAAGCCAGGTTTTGAAACTGGCTTGATTTATATAGCTGTAATTTTGAATCATGTTTGACACTTAAGGCCATTATACTCATAGTCAAGTCTTATGAAATGTTAATAACCTTATTTTCCATTACGGGGTCTTGCTAGATGGAGAGCATAATAGATGACATGCAAGTAGTAAATGCTGACCCTCAATCAGATTAAATGGAGAATGGCGAGAAGAACAGTGGACACTATGCCTAAGCAGGACAAATGCTAGGAAGAAGATTTTCCATTACAAGGTCAAGCCTTTGAGCCAAGTCTGAGCCTTCCCTGTCACCATTGAAAGCAAAGAATAAGCCAGACCTACTGGGACTCTATTGACAGGGCAATCTCACATCAGGCTCGCTCCCCTGTCAGGTGGAGGTTCTGCATGACCCAGACATGCTTCCTGACTTGCAGGTCCAAGTTGAAATGGAGACCTTTGCCTCACCCAGGGTAGTTGAAGTTGGGAAAGGAGGAGAAAGAATTTTCTTTGTACTGGTTTGAAGAAGAACTCCGTCAAAAGATATTTCTTCAAAAAAAAACAGGCTTTTGAACCTGGGACTCATGTGCCGTGGTCAATTGTGTCTGGAGTTTGGGGTATACAGTATATATATATATACCAGTAATGGCGCACTGCACGATAACGTGCAGTGAATGAACTTGTCTTGAGCATTCATAGTTTTCATACTCTTTCTCTGTATGTTTAGCATTCGTTTGCTCAGAGGTTGATGTGCTTGCTGCTTCCTGAGCAGCTCTTCTTTTCTCCACCCTAGCAGCCCACTTCTTCTCTTCTTTCGACGGCATCTTTTCGCGTTAAAACTGATTAAGTCAGTGTTTGTGTTACAATTACTTAGTATGTTTTCCTTAATTTTTCACTTAAACTGGCACTTAAGTCTTCAATCTGCCTCAAGAATGATTTAAGATATAAAGTGGTAGAGGAAGTGATGGCGAAGATGGTAAGGAATGAGAACAACGCCCGTACGCATGCGCTGCATGGCCGCCCTGCTGGCTGCTGATGAGAGTTGATTCTACAATAAAATAAAATAAAAATAAGAACAGGAATAACCTTGGAGTCAATCATCACCCCGAAAATGGATAGTAGACGTCATATAGTATATGTGTACCAAATTTCAGGTCAATAGGTCAAATGGTTTGCGAGCTACAGTTGATTTAAAATCCTAGACAGAGAAATGAACAGCCATGGTTCTGACCATTACGTGGCCATTGTGGGTGCTTTCAGTAGTGGACTGGTGT